>NC_090921.1:1511012611-1512262611 GCF_040938575.1 Ambystoma mexicanum | reverse complement strand
CAGGATTGGAATGGGAAGGAGTTGGATATCCCATCTCATGTTATAGGACGGGTCTCAGGTTTGTTATTAGAATCATTGAGATATCATATTGCATGCTGTAGGAAGGGTCTAAGGGTTGGAATGTGAAGGACTTGGATATCACATCTCATGCTATAGATAGGCTCTTAGGTTTGGAAAGGGAAGGAGTTGGATATCACATTTCATGTTAGAGGAAGGATCTCAGGTTTGGTATTAGAAGCATTGAGATATCACATCTCATGCTATAGGAAGGGTCTCAGGATTGGAATGGGAAGCAGTTGGATATCACATCTCATGCTATAGGAAGGGTCTCAGGTTTGGTATAAGCATTGAGATATCACATCTCATGCTATAGGACGGGTCTCAGGATTGGAATGGAAGGAGTTGGATATCACATCTCATGTTATAGGAAGGATCTCAGGTTTGGTATTAGAAGCATTGAGACATCACATCTCATGCTATAGGAAGGGTCTCAGGGTTGGAATGGGAAGGAGTTGGATATCACATCTCATCCAATAGGAAGGGTCTCAGGTTTGGAATGGGAAGGAATTGGATATCACATCTCATGTTATAGGAAGGATCTCAGGTTTGGTATTAGAAGCATTGAGATATCACATCTCATGCTATAGGAAGGGTCTCAGGATTGGAATGTGAAGGATTTGGATATCACATCTCATGCTAAAGGAAGGGTCTCAGGTTTGGTAGAAGCATTGAGATATCACGTCGCTGCTATCGGAAGGGTCTCAGGATTGGATTGGGAAGGAGTTGGATATCCCTTCTCATGCTATAGGAAGGGTCTCAGGATTTGAATGGCAAGGAGTTGGATATCACATCTCATGCCATAGGAAGGGTCTCAGGTTTGGTATAAGCATTGAGATATCACATCTCTGCTATCGGAAGGGTCTCAGGATTGGATTGGGAATGAGTTGGATATCCCTTCTCATGCTATAGGAAGTGTCTCAGGTTGGAATGGGAAGGAGTTGGATATCACATCTCATGTTATAGGAAGGGTCTCAGGATTGGAATGGGAAGGATTTGGATATCACATCTCTTGCTATAGGAAGGGTCTCAGGATTGGAATGGGTAGGAGTTGGATATTACTTTCTTGCTATAGGAAGGGTCTCATGTTTGGAATGGGAAGGAGTTGGATATCACATATGCTATAGTTAGTGTCTCAGGTTTGGAACGGGAAGGAGTTGGATATCACATCTCATGTTATAGGAAGGGTCTCAGGTTTGGTATAAGCATTGAGATATCACATCTCTGCTATCGGAAGCGGCTCAGGATTGGAATGGGAAGGAGTTGGATATCCCATCTCATGTTATAGGAAGAGTCTCTGGTTTGGTATTAGAATCATTGAGATATCACATCACATGCTGTAGGAAGGTTCTAAGGATTGGAATGGGATGGACTTGGATATCACATCTCATGTTATAGGTAGGCTCTCAGGTTTGCTATAAGCATTGAGATATCACATCTCATGCTATAGGAAGGGTCACAGGATTGGAATGGGAAGGAATTGGATATCACATCTCATGCTATAGGAAGGGTCTCAGATTTGGTATAAGCATTGAGATATCACATCTCATGCTAAAGGAAGGGTCTCAGGATTGGAATGGGAAGGAGTTGTATATGACATCTCAGGCCATAGGAAGGTTCTCAGGTTTGGTATAAGCATTGAGATATCACATCTCTGCTATCGGAAAGGTCTCAGGATTGGAATGGGAAGGAGTTGGATATCCCATCTCATGTTATAGGAAGGGTCTCAGGTTTGGTATTAGAAGCATAGAGATATCACATCTCATGCTATAGGAAGGGTCTCAGGATTGGAATGGGAAGGACTTGGATGTCACATCTCATGCTATAGGTAGGGTCTCAAGTTTGATATTAGAAGCATTGAGATAACAAATCTCATGATATCGGAAGGGTCTCAGGATTGGAATGGGAAGGAGTTGGATATCACATCTCATGATAAAGGAAGGGTCTAAGGTTTGGAAGGGGAAGGATTTGGATATCACATCTCATGTTATAGGACGGGTCTCAGGTTTAATATTAGAAGCATTGAGATATCAAGTCTCATGGTATAAGAAGGGTCTCAGAATTCGAATGGGAAGGAGTTGGATATCACACCTCAAGCTATAGGAAGGGTCTCAGGATTGGAATGGGAAGGAGTTTGATATCACATCTCATGCCATAGTATGGGTCTCAGGTTTGGTAGAAGCATTTGGATATCACATCTCATGCTATCGGAAGGGTATCAGTATTGGATTTGGAAGAAGTTGGATATCCCATCTCATGCTATAGGAAGGGTCTCAGGTTGGAATGGGAAGGAGTTGGATATCACATTTCGTGTTATAGGAAGGGTCTGAGGATTGGAATGGGAAGGACTTGGATATCATATCTCATGCTATAGGACGGGTCTCAGGTTTGTTATTAGAATCATTGAGATATCATATTGCATGCTGTAGGAAGGGTCTAAGGATTGGAATGGGAAGGACCTGGTTATCACATCTCATGCTATAGAACGGCTCTCAGGTTTGGAAAGGGAAGGAGTTGGATATCACATCTCATGTTATAGGATGGATCTCAGGTTTGGTATTAGAAGTATTGAGATATCACATCTCATGTTATCGGAAGGATCTCAGGTTTGGTATTAGAAGTATTGAGATATCACATCTCATGCTATAGGAAGGGTCTCAGGATTGGAATGGGAAGGAGTTGGATATCACATCTCATGCTAAAGGAAGGGTCTCAGGTTTGGTAGAAGCATTGAGATATCACATCTCATGCTATAGGAAGGGTCTCAGGATTGGAATGGGAAGGAGTTGGATATCACATCTCATGCTATAGGGAGGGTCTCAGGATTGGAATGGGAAGGACTTAGATATCACATATCATGCTATAGGGAATGTCTCAGTTTTGATATTAGAAGCATTGAGATATCACATCTCATGCTATCGGAAGTGTCTCAGGATTGGAATGGGAAGGAGCTGGATATCACATCTCATGCTAAAGGAAGGGTCTCAGGTTTGGAACGGGAAGGATTTGGATATCACATCTCATGTTATAGGAAGGGTCTCAGGTTTGGTATAAGCATTGAGATATCACATCTCTGCTATCGGAAGTGTCTCAGGATTGGAATGGGAAGGAGTTGGATATCCCATCTCATGTTATAGGACGGGTCTCAGGTTTGTTATTAGAATCATTGAGATATCATATTGCATGCTGTAGGAAGGGTCTAAGGGTTGGAATGTGAAGGACTTGGATATCACATCTCATGCTATAGATAGGCTCTTAGGTTTGGAAAGGGAAGGAGTTGGATATCACATTTCATGTTAGAGGAAGGATCTCAGGTTTGGTATTAGAAGCATTGAGATATCACATCTCATGCTATAGGAAGGGTCTCAGGATTGGAATGGGAAGCAGTTGGATATCACATCTCATGCTATAGGAAGGGTCTCAGGTTTGGTATAAGCATTGAGATATCACATCTCATGCTATAGGACGGGTCTCAGGATTGGAATGGAAGGAGTTGGATATCACATCTCATGTTATAGGAAGGATCTCAGGTTTGGTATTAGAAGCATTGAGACATCACATCTCATGCTATAGGAAGGGTCTCAGGGTTGGAATGGGAAGGAGTTGGATATCACATCTCATCCAATAGGAAGGGTCTCAGGTTTGGAATGGGAAGGAATTGGATATCACATCTCATGTTATAGGAAGGATCTCAGGTTTGGTATTAGAAGCATTGAGATATCACATCTCATGCTATAGGAAGGGTCTCAGGATTGGAATGTGAAGGATTTGGATATCACATCTCATGCTAAAGGAAGGGTCTCAGGTTTGGTAGAAGCATTGAGATATCACGTCGCTGCTATCGGAAGGGTCTCAGGATTGGATTGGGAAGGAGTTGGATATCCCTTCTCATGCTATAGGAAGGGTCTCAGGATTTGAATGGCAAGGAGTTGGATATCACATCTCATGCCATAGGAAGGGTCTCAGGTTTGGTATAAGCATTGAGATATCACATCTCTGCTATCGGAAGGGTCTCAGGATTGGATTGGGAATGAGTTGGATATCCCTTCTCATGCTATAGGAAGTGTCTCAGGTTGGAATGGGAAGGAGTTGGATATCACATCTCATGTTATAGGAAGGGTCTCAGGATTGGAATGGGAAGGATTTGGATATCACATCTCTTGCTATAGGAAGGGTCTCAGGATTGGAATGGGTAGGAGTTGGATATTACTTTCTTGCTATAGGAAGGGTCTCATGTTTGGAATGGGAAGGAGTTGGATATCACATATGCTATAGTTAGTGTCTCAGGTTTGGAACGGGAAGGAGTTGGATATCACATCTCATGTTATAGGAAGGGTCTCAGGTTTGGTATAAGCATTGAGATATCACATCTCTGCTATCGGAAGCGGCTCAGGATTGGAATGGGAAGGAGTTGGATATCCCATCTCATGTTATAGGAAGAGTCTCTGGTTTGGTATTAGAATCATTGAGATATCACATCGCATGCTGTAGGAAGGTTCTAAGGATTGGAATGGGATGGACTTGGATATCACATCTCATGTTATAGGTAGGCTCTCAGGTTTGCTATAAGCATTGAGATATCACATCTCATGCTATAGGAAGGGTCACAGGATTGGAATGGGAAGGAATTGGATATCACATCTCATGCTATAGGAAGGGTCTCAGATTTGGTATAAGCATTGAGATATCACATCTCATGCTAAAGGAAGGGTCTCAGGATTGGAATGGGAAGAAGTTGTATATGACATCTCAGGCCATAGGAAGGTTCTCAGGTTTGGTATAAGCATTGAGATATCACATCTCTGCTATCGGAAAGGTCTCAGGATTGGAATGGGAAGGAGTTGGATATCCCATCTCATGTTATAGGAAGGGTCTCAGGTTTGGTATTAGAAGCATAGAGATATCACATCTCATGCTATAGGAAGGGTCTCAGGATTGGAATGGGAAGGACTTGGATGTCACATCTCATGCTATAGGTAGGGTCTCAAGTTTGATATTAGAAGCATTGAGATAACAAATCTCATGATATCGGAAGGGTCTCAGGATTGGAATGGGAAGGAGTTGGATATCACATCTCATGATAAAGGAAGGGTCTAAGGTTTGGAAGGGGAAGGATTTGGATATCACATCTCATGTTATAGGACGGGTCTCAGGTTTAATATTAGAAGCATTGAGATATCAAGTCTCATGGTATAAGAAGGGTCTCAGAATTGGAATGGGAAGGAGTTGGATATCACACCTCAAGCTATAGGAAGGGTCTCAGGATTGGAATGGGAAGGAGTTTGATATCACATCTCATGCCATAGTATGGGTCTCAGGTTTGGTAGAAGCATTGGGATATCACATCTCATGCTATCGGAAGGGTATCAGTATTGGATTTGGAAGAAGTTGGATATCCCATCTCATGCTATAGGAAGGGTCTCAGGTTGGAATGGGAAGGAGTTGGATATCACATTTCGTGTTATAGGAAGGGTCTCAGGATTGGAATGGGAAGGACTTGGATATCATATCTCATGCTATAGGACGGGTCTCAGGTTTGTTATTAGAATCATTGAGATATCATATTGCATGCTGTAGGAAGGGTCTAAGGATTGGAATGGGAAGGACCTGGTTATCACATCTCATGCTATAGAACGGCTCTCAGGTTTGGAAAGGGAAGGAGTTGGATATCACATCTCATGTTATAGGATGGATCTCAGGTTTGGTATTAGAAGTATTGAGATATCACATCTCATGTTATCGGAAGGATCTCAGGTTTGGTATTAGAAGTATTGAGATATCACATCTCATGCTATAGGAAGGGTCTCAGGATTGGAATGGGAAGGAGTTGGATATCACATCTCATGCTAAATTAAGGGTCTCAGGTTTGGTAGAAGCATTGAGATATCACATCTCATGCTATCGGAAGTGTCTCAGGATTGGAATGGGAAGGAGCTGGATATCACATCTCATGCTAAAGGAAGGGTCTCAGGTTTGGAACGGGAAGGAGTTGGATATCACATCTCATGTTATAGGAAGGGTCTCAGGTTTGGTATAAACATTGAGATATCACATCTCTGTTATCGGAAGTGTCTCAGGATTGGAATGGGAAGGAGTTGGATATCCCATCTCATGTTATAGGACGGGTCTCAGGTTTGTTATTGGAATCATTGAGATATCATATTGCATGCTATAGGAAGGGTCTAAGGGTTGGAATGTGAAGGACTTGGATATCACATCTCATGCTATAGATAGGCTCTTAGGTTTGGAAAGGGAAGGAGTTGGATCTCACATTTCATGTTAGAGGAAGGATCTCAGGTTTGGTATTAGAAGCATTGAGATATCACATCTCATGCTATAGGAAGGGTCTCAGGATTGGAATGGGAAGGAGTTGGATATCACATCTCATGCTATAGGAAGGGTCTCAGGTTTGGTATAAGCATTGAGATATCACATCTCATGCTATAGGAAGGGTCTCAGGATTGGAATGGAAGGTGTTGGATATCAGATCTCATGTTATAGGAAGGATCTCAGGTTTGGTATTAGAAGCATTGAGACATCACATCTCATGCTATAGGAAGGGTCTCAGGATTGGAATGGGAAGGAGTTGGATATCAAATCTCATGCTATAGGAAGGGTCCCAGGATTGGAATGGGAAGGAGTTGAATATGACATCTCATGCCGTAGGAAGGGTCTCAGGTTTGGTATAAACATTGAGATATCACATCTCTGCTATCAAAAGGGTCTCAGGATTGGAATGGGAAGGAGTTGGATATCCCATCTCATGTTATAGGAAGAGTCTCAAGTTTGGTATTAGAAGCATTGAGATATCACATCTCATGCTATAGGAAGTGTCTCAGGATTGGAATGGGAAGGACTTGGATATCACATCTCATGCTATAGGTAGGGTCTCAAGTTTGACATTAGAAGCATTGGGATATCACATCTCATGCTATAGGAAGGGTCTGAGGATTGGAATGGGAAGGAGTTGGATATCACATCTCCTGCTATGGGAAGGGTCTCAGGTTTGGTATAAGCAGTGAGATATCACATCTCATGCTATAGGAAGTGTCTCAGGATTGGAATGGGAAGGAGTTGGATATCACATCTCATGTTATAGGAAGGATCTCAGGTTTGGTATAAGCATTGAGATATCACATCTCTGCTATCGGAAGGGTCTCAAGATTGGAATGGGAAGGAGTTGGATATTCCCATCTCATGTTATAGGAAGGGTCTCAGGTTTGGTATTAGAAGCATTGAGATATCACATCTCATGCTATAGGAAGGGTCTCAGGATTGGAATGGGAAGGACTTGGATATCACATCTCATGCTATAGGGAGGGTCTCAAGTTTGATATTAGAAGCTTTGAGATATCACATCTCATGATATCGGAAGGGTCTCAGGATTGGAATGGGAAGGAGTTGGATATCACATCTCATGATAAAGGAAGGGTCTAAGGTTTGGAAGGGGAAGGATTTGGATATCACATCTCATGTTATATTACGGGTCTCAGGTTTGGTATTAGAAGCATTGAGATATCAAGTCTCATAGTATAGGAAGGGTCTCAGAATTGGAATGGGAAGGAGTTGGATATCCCATCTCATGTTATAGGAAGAGTCTCTGGTTTGGTATTAGAATCATTGAGATATCACATCGCATGCTGTAGGAAGGGTCTAAGGATTGGAATGGGATGGACTTGGATATCACATCTCATGTTATAGGTAGGCTCTCAGGTTTGGTATAAGCATTGAGATATCACATCTCATGCTATAGGAAGGGTCTCAGAATTGGAATGGGAAGGAGTTGGATATCACATCTCAAGCTATAGGAAGGGTCTCAGGAATGGAATGGGAAGGAGTTAGATATCACATCTCATGCTAAAGGGAGGGTCTCAGGTTTGGAAGGGGAAGGATTTGGATATCACATCTCATGTTATAGGAAGGATCTCAGGTTTGGTATTAGAAGCATTGAGATATCACATCTCATGCTATCGGAAGGATCTCAGGTTTGGTATTAGAAGCATTGAGATATCACATCTCATGCTATCAGAAGAGTCTCAGGATTGGAATAGGAAGGAGTTGGATATCACATTTCATGCTAAAGGGAGGGTCTCAGGTTTGGAAGGGGAAGGATTTGGATATCACATCTCATGTTATCGGAAGGATCTCACGTTTGGTATTAGAAGTATTGAGATATCATATCTCATGCTATAGGAAGGGTCTCAGGATTGGAATGGGAAGGAGTTGGATATCACATCTCATGCTATAGGGAGGGTCTCAGGATTGGAATGGGAAGGACTTAGATATCACATATCATGCTATAGGGAGGGTCTCAGTTTTGATATTAGAAGCATTGAGATATCACATCTCATGCTATCGGAAGTGTCTCAGGATTGGAATGGGAAGGAGCTGGATATCACATCTCATGCTAAAGGAAGGGTCTCAGGTTTGGAACGGGAAGGATTTGGATATCACATCTCATGTTATAGGAAGGGTCTCAGGTTTGGTATAAGCATTGAGATATCACATCTCTGCTATCGGAAGTGTCTCAGGATTGGAATGGGAAGGAGTTGGATATCCCATCTCATGTTATAGGACGGGTCTCAGGTTTGTTATTAGAATCATTGAGATATCATATTGCATGCTGTAGGAAGGGTCTAAGGGTTGGAATGTGAAGGACTTGGATATCACATCTCATGCTATGGATAGGCTCTTAGGTTTGGAAAGGGAAGGAGTTGGATATCACATTTCATGTTAGAGGAAGGATCTCAGGTTTGGTATTAGAAGCATTGAGATATCACATCTCATGCTATAGGAAGGGTCTCAGGATTGGAATGGGAAGCAGTTGGATATCACATCTCATGCTATAGGAAGGGTCTCAGGTTTGGTATAAGC
The DNA here is from genome assembly GCF_040938575.1 of Ambystoma mexicanum. Lineage (NCBI taxonomy): Eukaryota > Metazoa > Chordata > Amphibia > Caudata > Ambystomatidae > Ambystoma > Ambystoma mexicanum. The sequence continues at coordinate 1,512,253,680 of NC_090921.1, read as the reverse complement.
CTTGAGATATCACATCTCATGCTATAGGACGGGTCTCAGGATTGGAATGGAAGGAGTTGGATATCACATCTCATGTTATAGGAAGGATCTCAGGTTTGGTATTAGAAGCATTGAGACATCACATCTCATGCTATAGGAAGGGTCTCAAGGTTGGAATGGGAAGGAGTTGGATATCACATCTCATCCAATAGGAAGGGTCTCAGGTTTGGAATGGGAAGGAATTGGATATCACATCTCATGTTATAGGAAGGATCTCAGGTTTGGTATTAGAAGCATTGAGATATCACATCTCATGCTATAGGAAGGGTCTCAGGATTGGAATGTGAAGGATTTGGATATCACATCTCATGCTAAAGGAAGGGTCTCAGGTTTGGTATAAGCATTGAGATATCACGTCGCTGCTATCGGAAGGGTCTCAGGATTGCATTGGGAAGGAGTTGGATATCCCTTCTCATGCTATAGGAAGGGTCTCAGGATTTGAATGGCAAGGAGTTGGATATCACATCTCATGCCATAGGAAGGGACTCAGGTTTGGTATAAGCATTGAGATATCACATCTCTGCTATCGGAAGGGTCTCAGGATTGGATTGGGAAGGAGTTGGATATCCCTTCTCATGCTATAGGAAGTGTCTCAGGTTGGAATGGGAAGGAGTTGGATATCACATCTCATGTTATAGGAAGGGTCTCAGGATTGGAATGGGAAGGATTTGGATATCACATCTCTTGCTATAGGAAGGGTCTCAGGATTGGAATGGGTAGGAGTTGGATATTACTTTCTTGCTATAGGAAGGGTCTCATGTTTGGAATGGGAAGGAGTTGGATATCACATATGCTATAGTTAGTGTCTCAGGTTTGGGACGGGAAGGAGTTGGATATCACATCTCATGTTATAGGAAGGGTCTCAGGTTTGGTATAAGCATTGAGATATCACATCTCTGCTATCGGAAGCGGCTCAGGATTGGAATGGGAAGGAGTTGGATATCCCATCTCATGTTATAGGAAGAGTCTCTGGTTTGGTATTAGAATTATTGAGATATCACATCGCATGCTGTAGGAAGGGTCTAAGGATTGGAATGGGATAGACTTGGATATCACATCTCATGTTATAGGTAGGCTCTCAGGTTTGGTATAAGCATTGAGATATCACATCTCATGCTATAGGAAGGGTCTCAGGATTGGAATGGGAAGGAATTGGATATCACATCTCATGCTATAGGAAGGGTCTCAGATTTGGTATAAGGATTGAGATATCACATCTCATGCTAAAGGAAGGGTCTCAGGATTGGAATGGGAAGGAGTTGTATATGACATCTCAGGCCATAGGAAGGTTCTCAGGTTTGGTATAAGCATTGAGATATCACATCTCTGCTATCGGAAAGGTCTCAGGATTGGAATGGGAAGGAGTTGGATATCCCATCTCATGTTATAGGAAGGGTCTCAGGTTTGGTATTAGAAGCATAGAGATATCACATCTCATGCTATAGGAAGGGTCTCAGGATTGGAATGGGAAGGACTTGGATGTCACATCTCATGCTATAGGGAGGGTCTCAAGTTTGATATTAGAAGCATTGAGATAACAAATCTCATGTTATCGGAAGGGTCTCAGGATTGGAATGGGAAGGAGTTGGATATCACATCTCATGATAAAGGAAGGGTCTAAGGTTTGGAAGGGGAAGGATTTGGATATCACATCTCATGTTATAGGACGGGTCTCAGGTTTAATATTAGAAGCATTGAGATATCAAGTCTCATGGTATAAGAAGGGTCTCAGAATTGGAATGGGAAGGAGTTGGATATCACACCTCAAGCTATAGGAAGGGTCTCAGGATTGGAATGGGAAGGAGTTTGATATCACATCTCATGCCATAGTATGGGTCTCAGGTTTGGTAGAAGCATTGGGATATCACATCTCATGCTATCGGAAGGGTATCAGTATTGGATTTGGAAGAAGTTGGATATCCCATCTCATGCTATAGGAATGGTCTCAGGTTGGAATGGGAAGGAGTTGGATATCACATTTCATGTTATAGGAAGGGTCTCAGGATTGGAATGCGAAGGACTTGGATATCATATCTCATGCTATAGGACGGGTCTCAGGTTTGTTATTAGAATCATTGAGATATCATATTGCATGCTATAGGAAGGGTCTCAGGATTGGAATGGGAAGCAGTTGGATATCACATCTCATGCTATAGGAAGGGTCTCAGGTTTGGTATAAGCCTTGAGATATCACATCTCATGCTATAGGACGGGTCTCAGGATTGGAATAGAAGGAGTTGGATATCACATCTCATGTTATAGGAAGGATCTCAGGTTTGGTATTAGAAGCATTGAGACATCACATCTCATGCTATAGGAAGGGTCTCAAGGTTGGAATGGGAAGGAGTTGGATATCACATCTCATCCAATAGGAAGGGTCTCAGGTTTGGAATGGGAAGGAATTGGATATCACATCTCATGTTATAGGAAGGATCTCAGGTTTGGTATTAGAAGCATTGAGATATCACATCTCATGCTATAGGAAGGGTCTCAGGATTGGAATGTGAAGGATTTGGATATCACATCTCATGCTAAAGGAAGGGTCTCAGGTTTGGTAGAAGCATTGAGATATCACGTCGCTGCTATCGGAAGGGTCTCAGGATTGGATTGGGAAGGAGTTGGATATCCCTTCTCATGCTATAGGAAGGGTCTCAGGATTTGAATGGCAAGGAGTTGGATATCACATCTCATGCCATAGGAAGGGTCTCAGGTTTGGTATAAGCATTGAGATATCACATCTCTGCTATTGGAAGGGTCTCAGGATTGGATTGGGAAGGAGTTGGATATCCCTTCTCATGCTATAGGAAGTGTCTCAGGTTGGAATGGGAAGGAGTTGGATATCACATCTCATGTTATAGGAAGGGTCTCAGGATTGGAATGGGAAGGATTTGGATATCACATCTCTTGCTATAGGAAGGGTCTCAGGATTGGAATGGGTAGGAGTTGGATATTACTCTCTTGCTATAGGAAGGGTCTCATGTTTGGAATGGGAAGGAGTTGGATATCACATATGCTATAGTTAGTGTCTCAGGTTTGGAACGGGAAGGAGTTGGATATCACATCTCATGTTATAGGAAGGGTCTCAGGTTTGGTATAAGCATTGAGATATCACATCTCTGCTATCGGAAGCGGCTCAGGATTGGAATGGGAAGGAGTTGGATATCCCATCTCATGTTATAGGAAGAGTCTCTGGTTTGGTATTAGAATTATTGAGATATCACATCGCATGCTGTAGGAAGGGTCTAAGGATTGGAATGGGATAGACTTGGATATCACATCTCATGTTATAGGTAGGCTCTCAGGTTTGGTATAAGCATTGAGATATCACATCTCATGCTATAGGAAGGGTCTCAGGATTGGAATGGGAAGGAATTGGATATCACATCTCATGCTATAGGAAGGGTCTCAGATTTGGTATAAGCATTGAGATATCACATCTCATGCTAAAGGAAGGGTCTCAGGATTGGAATGGGAAGGAGTTGTATATGACATCTCAGGCCATAGGAAGGTTCTCAGGTTTGGTATAAGCATTGAGATATCACATCTCTGCTATCGGAAAGGTCTCAGGATTGGAATGGGAAGGAGTTGGATATCCCATCTCATGTTATAGGAAGGGTCTCAGGTTTGGTATTAGAAGCATAGAGATATCACATCTCATGCTATAGGAAGGGTCTCAGGATTGGAATGGGAAGGACTTGGATGTCACATCTCATGCTATAGGGAGGGTCTCAAGTTTGATATTAGAAGCATTGAGATAACAAATCTCATGATATCGGAAGGGTCTCAGGATTGGAATGGGAAGGAGTTGGATATCACATCTCATGATAAAGGAAGGGTCTAAGGTTTGGAAGGGGAAGGATTTGGATATCACATCTCATGTTATAGGACGGGTCTCAGGTTTAATATTAGAAGTATTGAGATATCAAGTCTCATGGTATAAGAAGGGTCTCAGAATTGGAATGGGAAGGAGTTGGATATCACACCTCAAGCTATAGGAAGGGTCTCAGGATTGGAATGGGAAGGAGTTTGATATCACATCTCATGCCATAGTATGGGTCTCAGGTTTGGTAGAAGCATTGGGATATCACATCTCATGCTATCGGAAGGGTATCAGTATTGGATTTGGAAGAAGTTGGATATCCCATCTCATGCTATAGGAAGGGTCTCAGGTTGGAATGGGAAGGAGTTGGATATCACATTTCATGTTATAGGAAGGATCTCAGGATTGGAATGGGAAGGACTTGGATATCATATCTCATGCTATAGGACGGGTCTCAGGTTTGTTATTAGAATCATTGAGATATCATATTGCATGCTGTAGGAAGGGTTAAGGATTGGAATGGGAAGGACCTGGATATCACATCTCATGCTATAGAACGGCTCTCAGGTTTGGAAAGGGAAGGAGTTGGATATCACATCTCATGTTATAGGATGGATCTCAGGTTTGGTATTAGAAGTATTGAGATATCACATCTCATGTTATCGGAAGGATCTCAGGTTTGGTATTAGAAGTATTGAGATATCACATCTCATGCTATAGGAAGGGTTTCAGGATTGGAATGGGAAGGAGTTGGATATCACATCTCATGCTAAAGGAAGGGTCTCAGGTTTGGTAGAAGCATTGAGATATCACATCTCATGCTATAGGAAGGGTCTCAGGATTGGAATGGGAAGGACTTAGATATCACATATCATGCTATAGGGAGGGTCTCAGTTTTGATATTAGAAGCATTGAGATATCACATCTCATGCTATCGGAAGTGTCTCAGGATTGGAATGGGAAGGAGCTGGATATCACATCTCATGCTAAAGGAAGGGTGTCAGGTTTGGAACGGGAAGGAGTTGGATATCACATCTCATGTTATAGGAAGGGTCTCAGGTTTGGTATAAACATTGAGATATCACATCTCTGCTATCGGAAGTGTCTCAGGATTGGAATGGGAAGGAGTTGGATATCCCATCTCATGTTATAGGACGGGTCTCAGGTTTGTTATTAGAATCATTGAGATATCATATTGCATGCTGTAGGAAGGGTCTAAGGGTTGGAATGTGAAGGACTTGGATATCACATCTCATGCTATAGATAGGCTCTTAGGTTTGGAAAGGGAAGGAGTTGGATCTCACATTTCATGTTAGAGGAAGGATCTCAGGTTTGGTATTAGAAGCATTGAGATATCACATCTCATGCTATAGGAAGGGTCTCAGGATTGGAATGGGAAGGAGTTGGATATCACATCTCATGCTATAGGAAGGGTCTCAGGTTTGGTATAAGCATTGAGATATCACATCTCATGCTATAGGAAGGGTCTCAGGATTGGAATGGAAGGAGTTGGATATCACATCTCATGTTATAGGAAGGATCTCAGGTTTGGTATTAGAAGCATTGAGACATCACATCTCATGCTATAGGAAGGGTCTCAGGATTGGAATGGGAAGGAGTTGGATATCAAATCTCATGCTATAGGAAGCGTCTCAGGATTGGAATGGGAAGGAGTTGAATATGACATCTCATGCCGTAGGAAGGGTCTCAGGTTTGGTATAAACATTGAGATATCACATCTCTGCTATCAAAAGGGTCTCAGGATTGGAATGGGAAGGAGTTGGATATCCCATCTCATGTTATAGGAAGAGTCTCAGGTTTGGTATTAGAAGCATTGAGATATCACATCTCATGCTATAGGAAGTGTCTCAGGATTGGAATGGGAAGGAGTTGGATATCACATCTCATGTTATAGGAAGGGTCTCAGGATTGGAATGGGAAGGATTTGGATATCACATCTCTTGCTATAGGAAGGGTCTCAGGATTGGAATGGGTAGGAGTTGGATATTACTTTCTTGCTATAGGAAGGGTCTCATGTTTGGAATGGGAAGGAGTTGGATATCACATATGCTATAGTTAGTGTCTCAGGTTTGGAACGGGAAGGAGTTGGATATCACATCTCATGTTATAGGAAGGGTCTCAGGTTTGGTATAAGCATTGAGATATCACATCTCTGCTATCGGAAGCGGCTCAGGATTGGAATGGGAAGGAGTTGGATATCCCATCTCATGTTATAGGAAGAGTCTCTGGTTGGTATTAGAATCATTGAGATATCACATCGCATGCTGTAGGAAGGGTCTAAGGATTGGAATGGGATGGACTTGGATATCACATCTCATGTTATAGGTAGGCTCTCAGGTTTGGTATAAGCATTGAGATATCACATCTCATGCTATAGGAAGGGTCTCAGGATTGGAATGGGAAGGAATTGGATATCACATCTCATGCTATAGGAAGGGTCTCAGATTTGGTATAAGCATTGAGATATCACATCACATGCTAAAGGAAGGGTCTCAGGATTGGAATGGGAAGGAGTTGTATATGACATCTCAGGCCATAGGAAGGTTCTCAGGTTTGGTATAAGCATTGAGATATCACATCTCTGCTATCGGAAAGGTCTCAGGATTGGAATGGGAAGGAGTTGGATATCCCATCTCATGTTATAGGAAGGGTCTCAGGTTTGGTATTAGAAGCATAGAAATATCACATCTCATGCTATAGGAAGGGTCTCAGGATTGGAATGGGAAGGACTTGGATGTCACATCTCATGCTATAGGGAGGGTCTCAAGTTTGATATTAGAAGCATTGAGATAACAAATCTCATGATATCGGAAGGGTCTCAGGATTGGAATGGGAAGGAGTTGGATATCACATCTCATGATAAAGGAAGGGTCTAAGGTTTGGAAGGGGAAGGATTTGGATATCACATCTCATGTTATAGGACGGGTCTCAGGTTTAATATTAGAAGCATTGAGATATCAAGTCTCATGGTATAAGAAGGGTCTCAGAATTGGAATGGGAAGGAGTTGGATATCACACCTCAAGCTATAGGAAGGGTCTCAGGATTGGAATGGGAAGGAGTTTGATATCACATCTCATGCCATAGTATGGGTCTCAGGTTTGGTAGAAGCATTGGGATATCACATCTCATGCTATCGGAAGGGTATCAGTATTGGATTTGGAAGAAGTTGGATATCCCATCTCATGCTATAGGAAGGGTCTCAGGTTGGAATGGGAAGGAGTTGGATATCACATTTCATGTTATAGGAAGGGTCTCAGGATTGGAATGGGAAGGACTTGGATATCATATCTCATGCTATAGGACGGGTCTCAGGTTTGTTATTAGAATCATTGAGATATCATATTGCATGCTGTAGGAAGGGTCTAAGGATTGGAATGGGAAGGACCTGGATATCACATCTCATGCTATAGAACGGCTCTCAGGTTTGGAAAGGGAAGGAGTTGGATATCACATCTCATGTTGTAGGATGGATCTCAGGTTTGGTATTAGAAGTATTGAGATATCACATCTCATGCTATAGGAAGGGTCTCAGGATTGGAATGGGAAGGAGTTGGATATTACATCTCATTCTAAAGGAAGGGTCTCAGGTTTGGTAGAAGCATTGAGATATCACATCTCATGCTATAGGAAGGGTCTCAGGATTGGAATGGGAAGGACTTAGATATCACATATCATGCTATAGGGAGGGTCTCAGTTTTGATATTAGAAGCATTGAGATATCACATCTCATGCTATCGGAAGTGTCTCAGGATTGGAATGGGAAGGAGCTGGATATCACATCTCATGCTAAAGGAAGGGTCTCAGGTTTGGAACGGGAAGGAGTTGGATATCACATCTCATGTTATAGGAAGGGTCTCAGGTTTGGTATAAACATTGAGATATCACATCTCTGCTATCGGAAGTGTCTCAGGATTGGAATGGGAAGGAGTTGGATATCCCATCTCATGTTATAGGACGGGTCTCAGGTTTGTTATTAGAATCATTGAGATATCATATTGCATGCTGTAGGAAGGGTCTAAGGGTTGGAATGTGAAGGACTTGGATATCACATCTCATGCTATAGATAGGCTCTTAGGTTTGGAAAGGGAAGGAGTTGGATCTCACATTTCATGTTAGAGGAAGGATCTCAGGTTTGGTATTAGAAGCATTGAGATATCACATCTCATGCTATAGGAAGGGTCTCATGATTGGAATGGGAAGGAGTTGGATATCACATCTCATGCTATAGGAAGGGTCTCAGGTTTGGTATAAGCATTGAGATATCACATCTCATGCTATAGGAAGGGTCTCAGGATTGGAATGGAAGGAGTTGGATATCACATCTCATGTTATAGGAAGGATCTCAGGTTTGGTATTAGAAGCATTGAGACATCACATCTCATGCTATAGGAAGGGTCTCAGGATTGGAATGGGAAGGAGTTGGATATCAAATCTCATGCTATAGGAAGGGTCTCAGGATTGGAATGGGAAGGAGTTGAATATGACATCTCATGCCGTAGGAAGGGTCTCAGGTTTGGTATAAACATTGAGATATCACATCTCTGCTATCAAAAGGGTCTCAGGATTGGAATGGGAAGGAGTTGGATATCCCATCTCATGTTATAGGAAGAGTCTCAGGTTTGGTATTAGAAGCATTGAGATATCACATCTCATGCTATAGGAAGTGTCTCAGGATTGGAATGGGAAGGACTTGGATATCACATCTCATGCTATAGGTAGGGTCTCAAGTTTGACATTAGAAGCATTGAGATATCACATCTCATGCTATAGGAAGGGTCTGAGGATTGGAATGGGAATGAGTTGGATATCACATCTCCTGCTATGGGAAGGGTCTCAGGTTTGGTATAAGCAGTGAGATATCACATCTCATGCTATAGGAAGTGTCTCAGGATTGGAATGGGAAGGAGTTGGATATCACATCTCATGTTATAGGAAGGATCTCAGGTTTGGTATAAGCATTGAGATATCACATCTCTGCTATCGGAAGGGTCTCAAGATTGGAATGGGAAGGAGTTGGATATTCCCATCTCATGTTATAGGAAGGGTCTCAGGTTTGGTATTAGAAGCATTGAGATATCACATCTCATGCTATAGGAAGGGTCTCAGGATTGGAATGGGAAGGACTTGGATATCACATCTCATGCTATAGGGAGGGTCTCAAGTTTGATATTAGAAGCTTTGAGATATCACATCTCATGATATCGGAAGGGTCTCAGGATTGGAATGGGAATGAGTTGGATATCACATCTCATGATAAAGGAAGGGTCTAAGGTTTGGAAAGGGAAGGATTTGGATATCACATCTCATGTTATATTACGGGTCTCAGGTTTGGTATTAGAAGCATTGAGATATCAAGTCTCATAGTATAGGAAGGGTCTCAGAATTGGAATGGGAAGGAGTTGGATATCCCATCTCATGTTATAGGAAGAGTCTCTGGTTTGGTATTAGAATCATTGAGATATCACATCGCATGCTGTAGGAAGGGTCTAAGGATTGGAATGGGATGGACTTGGATATCACATCTCATGTTATAGGTAGGCTCTCAGGTTTGGTATAAGCATTGAGATATCACATCTCATGCTATAGGAAGGGTCTCAGAATTGGAATGGGAAGGAGTTGGATATCACATCTCAAGCTATAGGAAGGGTCTCAGTATTGAAATGGGAAGGACTTGGATATCACATCTCATGCTATAGGAAGGCTCTCAGGTTTGGAAGGGGAAAGAGTTGGATATCTCATTTCATGTTAGAGGTAGGATCTCAGGTTTGGTATTAGAGGCATTGAGAAATCACATCTCATGCTATCAGAAGGGTCTCAGGAATGGAATGGGAAGGAGTTAGATATCACATCTCATGCTAAAGGGAGGGTCTCAGGTTTGGAAGGGGAAGGATTTGGATATCACATCTCATGTTATAGGAAGGATCTCAGGTTTGGTATTAGAAGCATTGAGATATCACATCTCATGCTATAGGAAGGGTCTCATGATTGGAATGGGAAGGAGTTGGATATCACATCTCATGCTATAGGAAGGGTCTCAGGTTTGGTATAAGCATTGAGATATCACATCTCATGCTATAGGAAGGGTCTCAGGATTGGAATGGAAGGAGTTGGATATCACATCTCATGTTATAGGAAGGATCTCAGGTTTGGTATTAGAAGCATTGAGACATCACATCTCATGCTATAGGAAGGGTCTCAGGATTGGAATGGGAAGGAGTTGGATATCAAATCTCATGCTATAGGAAGGGTCTCAGGATTGGAATGGGAAGGAGTTGAATATGACATCTCATGCCGTAGGAAGGGTCTCAGGTTTGGTATAAACATTGAGATATCACATCTCTGCTATCAAAAGGGTCTCAGGATTGGAATGGGAAGGAGTTGGATATCCCATCTCATGTTATAGGAAGAGTCTCAGGTTTGGTATTAGAAGCATTGAGATATCACATCTCATGCTATAGGAAGTGTCTCAGGATTGGAATGGGAAGGACTTGGATATCACATCTCATGCTATAGGTAGGGTCTCAAGTTTGACATTAGAAGCATTGAGATATCACATCTCATGCTATAGGAAGGGTCTGAGGATTGGAATGGGAAGGAGTTGGATATCACATCTCCTGCTATGGGAAGGGTCTCAGGTTTGGTATAAGCAGTGAGATATCACATCTCATGCTATAGGAAGTGTCTGAGGATTGGAATGGGAAGGAGTTGGATATCACATCTCATGTTATAGGAAGGATCTCAGGTTTGGTATAAGCATTGAGATATCACATCTCTGCTATCGGAAGGGTCTCAAGATTGGAATGGGAAGGAGTTGGATATTCCCATCTCATGTTATAGGAAGGGTCTCAGGTTTGGTATTAGAAGCATTGAGATATCACATCTCATGCTATAGGAAGGGTCTCAGGATTGGAATGGGAAGGACTTGGATATCACATCTCATGCTATAGGGAGGGTCTCAAGTTTGATATTAGAAGCTTTGAGATATCACATCTCATGATATCGGAAGGGTCTCAGGATTGGAATGGGAATGAGTTGGATATCACATCTCATGATAAAGGAAGGGTCTAAGGTTTGGAAGGGGAAGGATTTGGATATCACATCTCATGTTATATTACGGGTCTCAGGTTTGGTATTAGAAGCATTGAGATATCAAGTCTCATAGTATAGGAAGGGTCTCAGAATTGGAATGGGAAGGAGTTGGATATCCCATCTCATGTTATAGGAAGAGTCTCTGGTTTGGTATTAGAATCATTGAGATATCACATCGCATGCTGTAGGGAGGGTCTAAGGATTGGAATGGGATGGACTTGGATATCACATCTCATGTTATAGGTAGGCTCTCAGGTTTGGTATAAGCATTGAGATATCACATCTCATGCTATAGGAAGGGTCTCAGAATTGGAATGGGAAGGAGTTGGATATCACATCTCAAGCTATAGGAAGGGTCTCAGTATTGAAATGGGAAGGACTTGGATATCACATCTCATGCTATAGGAAGGCTCTCAGGTTTGGAAGGGGAAAGAGTTGGATATCTCATTTCATGTTAGAGGTAGGATCTCAGGTTTGGTATTAGAGGCATTGAGATATCACATCTCATGCTATCAGAAGGGTCTCAGGAATGGAATGGGAAGGAGTTAGATATCACATCTCATGCTAAAGGGAGGGTCTCAGGTTTGGAAGGGGAAGGATTTGGATATCACATCTCATGTTATAGGAAGGATCTCAGGTTTGGTATTAGAAGCATTGAGATATCACATCTCATGCTATCGGAAGGATCTCAGGTTTGGTATTAGAAGCATTGAGATATCACATCTCATGCTATCAGAAGAGTCTCAGGATTGGAATAGGAAGGAGTTGGATATCACATTTCATGCTAAAGGGAGGGTCTCAGGTTTGGAAGGGGAGGATTTGAATATCACATCTCATGTTATAGGAAGGATCTCACGTTTGGTATTAGAAGCATTGAGATATCAAATCTCATGCTATAGGAAGGGTCTCAGGATTGGAATGTGAAGGATTTGGATATCACATCTCATGCTAAAGGAAGGGTCTCAGGTTTGGTAGAAGCATTGAGATTTCACGTCTCTGCTATCGGAAGGGTCTCAGGATTGGATTGGGAAGGAGTTGGATATCCCTTTTCATGCTATAGGAAGGGTCTCAGGATTTGAATGGCAAGGAGTTGGATATCACATCTCATGCCATAGGAAGGGTCTCAGGTTTGGTATAAGCATTGAGATATCACATCTCTGCTATCGGAAGGGTCTCAGGATTGGATTGGGAAGGAGTTGGATATCCCTTCTCATGCTATAGGAAGTGTCTCAGGTTGGAATGGGAAGGAGTTGGATATCACATCTCATGTTATAGGAAGGGTCTCAGGATTGGAATGGGAAATATCCAAATCCTTCCCATTCCAATCCTGAGACCCTTCCTATAGCAAGAGATGTGATATCCAAATCCTTCCCATTCCAATCCTGAGACCCTTCCTATAACATGAGATGTGATATTCAACTCCTTCCCATTCCAACCTGAGACACTTCCTATAGCATGAGAAGGGATATCCAACTCCTTCCCAATCCAATCCTGAGAACCTTCCGATAGCAGAGATGTGATATCTCAATGCTTATACCAAACCTGAGACCCTTCCTATGGCATGAGATGTGATATCCAACTCCTTGCCATTCAAATCCTGAGACCCTTCCTATAGCATGAGATGTGATATCTCAATGCTTCTACCAAACCTGAGACCCTTCCTTTAGCATGAGATGTGATATCCAAATCCTTCACATTCCAATCCTGATACCCTTCCTATAGCATGAGATGTGATATCTCAATGCTTCTAATACCAAACCTGAGATCCTTCCTATAACATGAGATGTGATACCCAATTCCTTCCCATTCCAAACCTGAGACCCTTCCTATTGGATGAGATGTGATATCCAACTCCTTCCCATTCCAACCCTGAGACCCTTCCTATACCATGAGATGTGATATCTCAATGCTTCTAATACCAAACCTGGGAACCGTCCTATAACATGAGATGTGATATCTCAATGTTTCTAATAAAAAAACCTGAGACCCTTCCTATAACATGAGATGTGATATCCAATTCCTTCCCATTCCAGACCTGAGACCCTTCCTTTAGCATGAGATGTGATATCCAAATACTTCCCATTCCAATCCTAAAACCCTTCCTATAGCATGAGATGTGATATCTCAATGTTTCTAATAAAAAACCTGAGACCCTTCCTATAGCAAGAGATGTGATATCCAAATCCTTCCCATTCCAATCCTGAGACCCTTCCTGTATATAACATGAGATGTGATATCCAACTCCTTCCCATTCCAGCCTGAAACCCTTCCTATAGCATGAGATGTGATATCCAACTCCTTACCATTCAAATCCTGGGACCCTCCCTATAACAAGAGATGTCATATCCAACTCCTTCCCATTCCAAACCTGAGACCCTTCCTATAACATGAGATGTGATATCCAACTCCTTCCCATTCCCAACCTGAGACCCTTCCGATAGCATGAGATGTGATATCTCAATGCTTCAAAAACCAAACATGAGAACCATCCTATAACATGAGATGTGAAATCCAAATCCTTCCCTTCCCAAACCTGAGACTCTTCCTATAGCATGAGATGTGATATCTCAATGCTTCTACCAAACCTGAAACCCTTCCTATAGCATGAGATGTGATATCACAATGCTTCTAATACCAAACCTGAGACCCTTCCCATAGCATGAGATGTGATATCCAACTCCTTCCCATTCCAATCCTGAGACCCTTCCTATAGCATGAGATGTTATATCTCAATGTTTCTAATACCAAACCTGAGATCCTTCCTATAACATGAGATGTGATATCCAACTCCTTCCCATTCCAATCCCGAGACCCTTCCTATAGCATGAGATGTGATATCTCAATGCTTCTAATACCAAACCTAAGGTCCTTCCTATAACATGAGATGTGATATCCAAATCCTTCCCATTCCAAACCTGAGACCCTCCCTTTAGCATGAGATGTGATATCCAACTCCTTCCCATTCCAATCCTGATACCCTTCTGATAGCATGAGATGTGATATCTCAATGCCTCTAATACCAAACCTGAGATCCTACCTCTAACATGAAATGTGATATCCAACTCCTTCCTTTTCCAAACCTGAGACCCTTCCTACAGCATGAGATGTGTTAAGACGGATTTCTGAACTCTGTCCTGGTGGCGCAGAAGTTCAGAAGGCCAACCTAATTACTTGGAACAGGGTAACCTCTGGACGAGCCAGACCAATCAAGGTAGCGATCGCGGCGGTCAAGACTAGGTCTCAAGAGGGGTGAGGGTGACTGAAAGCCCGCAATGAGCACACAAAGCAAGAGCTCTTACAAACTACTCCAAACAGTTGTTATATCAAAAATAGATACACATTTATTTTAAGGCCTTTAAAATAATGACCGTAGCGAGAAAATCACAATATCACAATATTAAACCAACACATACCATATCAACACAATATATATACAAATACACAGTCGCAAGCGTTTAAAGCACGAAATATGTAGTCCACCTGAAAGGAAAGGAAAACAGGCAGTGCGATAACGCTTTAGACTCAGTTCGCCTTCAGAGGCACCTAACTAGATGGAAGTCCGAGCCCTGCGAAGAGTGGAGCCTTGTGCTCAAAGTACCTGCCACGCCGGTGCCAACGGGCAAAAGGGGAAGCTCTTCGGAGGAAGTCAGGCAGTTCGGGTTAGTGCACAGCAGAAGGAGAACAGGTTCCGCAACTCAAGCGCAGCCTCCACAGCGGGCAGAAGCAGAGCGCGAGTACGGCCAAAAGGGTGCTGTTTTTACACAGCAGGGAAAGCAATGGGATACTGCAGGAGGGCGACCAGATCCTAGCTAAACTACTCACCGCTCCCCGAAGCAAGCAGACCCAGGCTTCTCCACGTTAGTTTCAGCAGCTGGCAGGTTCAGAAGAGCAGGGAACGCCTCGAAGTCGTGTAGAGCAAAAAGACGTCCCAATCGACGAAACCAGCACAGTTTGTTGCCGCAGCAGGACAACGGAGCGGCCGTGTGTATTCAAGCCAAATGTACACTCCTCCCTTCAGACTTGGGAACGCCAAGTGTACGAAGTGTGGGAGAGTGACAAGGACTCGAAATACAACACAACCTGGCGGCAGTTACAGAGCAGGACTCCCTTGTAAGCTGGTCAGTCAACTGGATGGCCCAGAGACACTTCCGAAGGCTTACTTGGAGGGGGTGATGAAGTCGCCGGGAATAGCTGTTCCTGCTATTCCTAAGGTCGAAGCACCAGTACAGACACTTCTGGTTCGATCCAAGGAGGAAAGGGTTTCACAGGACGACAGCAGTGCAAAGGAGGATTCCTTCAGCGGGTCACCAGCAATTCCTCGGTCCAGCCTCTTGGTTGCAGGATACTTGGCTCCTGTATTCCTTCGTTCGTGAGAACTCAGGAGATCGACATGGTAGTGGTGTTTCCAGCTCCCTCTTATCCACGGTTCCCTTCGCGCCAAAACGGAGGGGAGCCAATGGGAGATCCGCACATCAACACACATACCATACGTGGACCAATCACGGACCACGGTGGTCCCAGGCATTCACACCACCCCAGACTCTCTGGCACCCAGGATGTGTATTGGGACCAGACATCCCAGCCCACACCCTGGAGGCACACAAACGACATGTAGAAGCCCGCGAAAGCAACCACGTTTCGCGGGAAAGTACATGCCCAAATAAGGAAGGCCCCGGGTCGCCCGACCTGGGGAAGGTGAAGGGAGCAAGACGGTCAGTGGACAGGACAAAGGAGCCTTGTGGACTGGCCATTTTGGGAGCCAGGCCACCATTTTGGGTTCAGTGCGAAAAACGTGCTCAGAACGCCAAAAGGAGCTCAAAATAAACAAAACGATCGCTGCCACCATTCCAGTCCCTGAATGACTTGCACCGATCAAATACCATCCTAAAAGAGTATCTAGGGCCCGTAGAAGGCTACAGACCCAAGAGAGCTGTAACTTAGCTTACAGTGCCCTCTTGTGTCATGTTGCACTAAAGCCGCAACATGATAAACGAAACTACGGGAAACAGCGTTCCCCGGTACTGAATGTCTTAAGGGCATGACCGTTTCCCCGTAAGAAAGGAGCGAAAGCCCAGAGGAGTGCGGCAGAAGGCTGCACTTCTCGGGCAAAGTCGAGAACAAGGTGAAAAACAACAGCAAAAAGTTTAGGGGTTGCTACATGGAAGGAAAATTCCCTACAATTACGAAATCTTTCCTAACACTCGCCCCTCCCAGACTATGGACAGGGGGAACTAATCCACCCCTGGATGAGTCTCTTGTTCAGGTCGGTTAAACATGCTGGACAACCCATCAGCATTGCTATGTTGGACACCTGGCCTATGCTCAATAGTGAAGTCGAAGCCTTGTAGACTTATGGACCACCTAAGCAACTTTGGATTCTCCCCCTTCATGTTTATTAGCCACTTTAAGGGCTTATGGTCAGTTTGCACAGTGAAGTGGGTCCCATAGAGGTAGGGCCTCAGCTTCCTTAGGGCCCACACAACAGAGAAACATTCTTTCTCTACCGTGGACCATCTGAGCTCTCTGTCCTTAAACTGGCGACTAATAAAACCAATAGGGTGTTCCTTACCCTTCTCATCTACTTGCGATAGTACAGCTCCTATCCCAGTGTCAGAGGCGTCCGTCTGCACGATAAAAGGTCTTTGATAATCAGGGGCCCTGAGCACAGGGGCCTGGCACAAGGAGTCTTTTAAGCCATTGAAGGCCTTCTCACACTCGTCAGTCCAAGTTGCCTTCTTGGGTTTCTTCGGAGTTGTGAGGGCAGTCAGAGGAGCAGCTATGGTGCCATAGTCTGCCACAAAATTGCGGTAATACCCCGTGAGTCCTAAGAAGGCTCTCACTTGGGTTTGTGTAGTGGGGGTAGGCCAGTCTTGTACTGCTTGTACTTTACTGGGTAGAGGCTGTATCCTCCCTCCACCTACTTCATGTCCAAGGTAAAACACTGAGCCTTGTCCAATCTGGCATTTACTAGCCTTTATGGTCAAGTGTGCTTTCTGAAGAGCCTGGAGCACAATCCCGAGGTGTTTCACATGGTCAGGTGGCACTGAAAACTGCTATATCGTCCAGATATGCAAGACAGAATTCGTCCAACCCATTCAAAACATGATGCACAAGCCTCTGGAAAGTGGCAGGTGCATTCTTCAACCCGAACGGCATTACCCGGAATTGGTAAAGGCCGTCTGGAGTAGAAAACGCTGTCTTCTCCTTGGCATGTTCTGCTAAAGCTATTTGCCAATAGCCAGCAGTGAGGTCAAACGTGCTGAGGTACTTGGAGGCACCCAAAGTATCCACCAGCTCATCTGTTCGAGGCAAGGGGTGTGCATCTGTCTTGGTGACAGCATTCAGAGCCCTGTAATCCACACAGAACCTCAATTCAGAAGTGCCTGCCTTTGGAACGAAAGCCACAGGGCTGGACCAAGGACTACTAGAGGGTTCAATCACCCCAAGGTCTAACATCTTGTTGACCTCGGTCTTAATATAAGACCGTACTTTGTCTGACATCCTGTATCCCCTACTTTTGGTAGGTACACTGTCTCCTGTGTCTATGTTATGTTTGCACCAAGGTGTCAAACCAGGCGACTGTGAAAACGGGGGAAAACTGCCTAAGCAAACTTTTCACCTCAGCCTGCTGATCAGAAGTCAGGTGAGGGGCCACTCGGACACCCTCAAAGGAGATATCTGAAGGACCGCTTTGGAACAGGTCGGGGAGAGGTTCAGACTCCTCTTCCTCAACATCTGAAGCCAGCAACAGTGCTGCGATTTCGACTCTTGGGACGAAAGCCTTCAGCCTATTCACGTGAAACACTTTTGGAGCCTGTCCAGGCCTTCCAAGGTCCACTAAATAGTTAACCTCACCCAGGGGCTCCACCACTGTGTAAGGGCCTGACCATTTGTCCTGTAAAGCTCAAGGCCTTATGGGATTCATGATCAGGACTTGCTGACCAGGTGTAAAGTTGATGAGGGAAGCTTTCTGGTCGTACCAATGTTTCACCAGCGCTTATACTGCCTTCAATTTATCACTAGCCAAGCCCATCAGAAGTACCATCCGTTTTCTGAGCCCTAGCACATAATCAACTACGTTGGTAGTAACAGGGGGAGTGGGCATCTCCCATCCCTCTTTGACTATGGCTAAGGGTCCCCGTACAGGATGACCAAACAGAAGTTTGAAGGGGCTGAAGCCAACACCCTCCTGTGGTACCTCTCGGTAGGCAAACAGTAAGCATGGTAAAAGAAGATCCCATTGTCTTCTCTGAAGCTTCTCCAGAGCCCCAATCATGCTTTTTAACGTTCTGTTGAAACGTTCCACCAGACCATTGGTCTGGGGGTGGTATGCAGAAGAGAACTTGTAGGTGACCCCACATTCTTTCCACATAGCCTGCATATACTTCGACATAAAGTTGCTGCCACGATCTGACACAACTTCTTTAGGGAAGCCAACCCTAGTAAATATGCCAAGTAAAGCTTTTGCAACTGACTTGGCAGTTACAGTTTTCAATGGGATGGCCTCAGGATATCTGGTTGCATGGTCGACCAGCACCAGGATAAACCTATTGCCCGAGGATGTTTGCGGGTCAAGGGGACCAACGATGTCGATCCCTACCCTTTCAAATGGTACCCCCACAACTGGGAGCGGTACCAACGGAGCTTGGATTGTCGAGCCAACCTTACCAGATAACTGGCAGGAGGCACAACTCCTGCAGTGACTTTCTACTTGCACCCCCATCTTGGGCCAGTAGAAGTGCATGGATAACCTTTGCTTGGTCCTCTTAATATCAAGGTGACCAGCAAGGAGCACTTCATGCGCCAACTGCAGGAGGAAGGGCCTAACAGCAAGGGGAACCACCAACCTCCTATGGTCTCCTTCTGTAGACTCTGTGGGCTCACTATACAGGAGTCCACCTTCCCAATAAATCCTATGCGTCCCAGGAGGTTCACCCTCAAGCTGGGAGCAGGCCTGTCTCCTTAGGCCTTCCAGAGATGGGCACTCACGTTGGCCTTTACTGAATTCGTCCCTATCAGGACCTCCTTCAACTAACAAGTCTTTTAGTTCAGGATGGTCGTTGGGGTCAAATACTTCAGGCATCGCCACCTCCTCCTCAGGCCCGGGCGATTGACCAACTTCCTCCACCGCAGTGGTAGGCGAGCTCGGGGGAATATTCTCTTTCCCTCGTCTTGACTTGTTGACTCCTTTCGCCTTGGGTTTCCCCTTCGGCTGGGGCGGCGTATTGGTCTTGGCCAATGCTGCCCGTGCTTGAGACCGTGTGTAGGGTCTTTCGGCAGTGTCTCCTATGAGCCCTAAAGCTCTGAGATCATTACCTAACAAGACCTTTCCCGGGACGTTTCTCTGAATGCTCACTGGAATCCTGACTGCTGTACCATTTAAAGTAAGATTTACAGGTATTACTGGGAACATACGGAGTGGGCCGTCAGCCAACTTAGTGGGCATCAGAGTAGCTCTGGCAACTTCCTCTGAGTCTACCAAGGTAGAATCCACTACAGTTCGACTGCACCCACTATCCCTAAGAGCTGGAGTATCTACTCCATTGATCAGCACACTGTCTTACAATAAGCCTCCCTATGTAAACAGACCCAATGGATCTTGTTTTGCTTGTGGAGCAACTGACCACGTGAAGGGGGATCCCCGGTGTAAGGTTAGACCTTTGGGGGTCCACTCCGCTAATCTGGCCTTCTCCTCCTACGAGGAAGAAGAGATTACAGGAGCATCCTTCTCCTCAGACTCATTTCCCAGCGGGATAGAGGCTGAGGTAGTTTTAGTTTCCCTGGGAGGAGGGTCTCAGGTTTGGAAGGGGAAGGATTTGGATATCACATCTCATGTTATCGGAAGGATCTCACGTTTGGTATTAGAAGTATTGAGATATCATATCTCATGCTATAGGAAGGGTCTCAGGATTGGAATGGGAAGGAGTTGGATATCACATCTCATGCTATAGGAAGTGTCTCAGGATTGTAATGGGAAGGACTTGGATATCACATCTCATGCTATAGGTAGGGTCTCAAGTTTGATATTAGAAGCATTGAGATATCACATCTCATGCTATAGGAAGGGTCTGAGGATTGGAATGGGAAGGAGTTGGATATCACATATCATGCTATGGGAAGGGTCTCAGGTTTGGTATAAGCAGTGAGATATCACATCTCATGCTATAGGAAGTGTCTCAGGATTGGAATGGGAAGGAGTTGGATATCACATCTCATGTTATAGGAAGGATCTCAGGTTTGGTATAAGCATTGAGATATCACATCTCTGCTATCGGAAGGGTCTCAGGATTGGAATGGGAAGGAGTTGGATATTCCCATCTCATGTTATAGGAAGGGTCTCAGGTTTGGTATTAGAAGCATTGAGATATCACATCTCATGCTATAGGAAGGGTCTCAGGATTGGAATGGGAAGGACTTGGATATCACATCTCATGCTATAGGGAGGGTCTCAAGTTTGATATTAGAAACTTTGAGATATCACATCTCATGATATCGGAAGGGTCTCAGGATTGGAATGGGAAGGAGTTGGATATCACATCTCATGATAAAGGAAGGGTCTAAGGTTTGGAAGGGGAAGGATTTGGATATCACATCTCATGTTATATTACGGGTCTCACCTTTGGTATTAGAAGCATTGAGATATCAAGTCTCATAGTATAGGAAGGGTCTCAGAATTGGAATGGGAAGGAGTTGGATATCACATCTCAAGCTATTGGAAGGGTCTCAGGATTGGAATGGGAAGGACTTGGATATCACATCTCATGCTATAGGAAGGCTCTCAGGTTTGGAAGGGGAAAGAGTTGGATATCACATTTCATGTTAGAGGTAGGATCTCAGGTTTGGTATTAGAGGCATTGAGATATCACATCTCATGCTATCAGAAGGGTCTCAGGAATGGAATGGGCAGGAGTTGGATATCACATCTCATGCTAAAGGGAGGGTCTCAGGTTTGGAAGGGGAAGGATTTGGATATCACATCTCATGTTATCGGAAGGATCTCACGTTTGGTATTAGAAGTATTGAGATATCATATCTCATGCTATAGGAAGGGTCTCAGGATTGGAATGGGAAGGAGTTGGATATCACATCTCATGCTAAAGGGAGGGTCTCAGGATTGGAATGGGAAGGACTTAGATATCACATATCATGCTATAGGGAGGGTCTCAGTTTTGATATTAGAAGCATTGAGATATCACATCTCATGCTATCGGAAGTGTCTCAGGATTGGAATGGGAAGGAGCTGGATATCACATCTCATGCTAAAGGAAGGGTCTCAGGTTTGGAACGGGAAGGATTTGGATATCACATCTCATGTTATAGGAAGGGTCTCAGGTTTGGTATAAGCATTGAGATATCACATCTCTGCTATCGGAAGTGTCTCAGGATTGGAATGGGAAGGAGTTGGATATCCCATCTCATGTTATAGGACGGGTCTCAGGTTTGTTATTAGAATCATTGAGATATCATATTGCATGCTGTAGGAAGGGTCTAAGGGTTGGAATGTGAAGGACTTGGATATCACATCTTATGCTATAGATAGGCTCTTAGGTTTGGAAAGGGAAGGAGTTGGATATCACATTTCATGTTAGAGGAAGGATCTCAGGTTTGGTATTAGAAGCATTGAGATATCACATCTCATGCTATAGGAAGGGTCTCGGGATTGGAATGGGAAGGAGTTCGATATCACATCTCAAGCTATAGGAAGGGTCTCAGGTTTGGTATGAGCATTGAGATATCACATCTCATGCTATAGGAAGGGTCTCAGGATTGGAATGGGAAGGAGTTGGATATCACATCTCATGATAAAGGAAGGGTCTAAGGTTTGGAAGGGGAAGGATTTGGATATCACATCTCATGTTATATTACGGGTCTCACCTTTGGTATTAGAAGCATTGAGATATCAAGTCTCATAGTATAGGAAGGGTCTCAGAATTGGAATGGGAAGGAGTTGGATATCACATCTCAAGCTATAGGAAGGGTCTCAGGATTGGAATGGGAAGGACTTGGATATCACATCTCATGCTATAGGAAGGCTCTCAGGTTTGGAAGGGGAAAGAGTTGGATATCACATTTCATGTTAGAGGTAGGATCTCAGGTTTGGTATTAGAGGCATTGAGATATCACATCTCATGCTATCAGAAGGGTCTCAGGAATGGAATGGGCAGGAGTTGGATATCACATCTCATGCTAAAGGGAGGGTCTCAGGTTTGGAAGGGGAAGGATTTGGATATCACATCTCATGTTATCGGAAGGATCTCACGTTTGGTATTAGAAGTATTGAGATATCATATCTCATGCTATAGGAAGGGTCTCAGGATTGGAATGGGAAGGAGTTGGATATCACATCTCATGCTATAGGGAGGGTCTCAGGATTGGAATGGGAAGGACTTAGATATCACATATCATGCTATAGGGAGGGTCTCAGTTTTGATATTAGAAGCATTGAGATATCACATCTCATGCTATCGGAAGTGTCTCAGGATTGGAATGGGAAGGAGCTGGATATCACATCTCATGCTAAAGGAAGGGTCTCAGGTTTGGAACGGGAAGGATTTGGATATCACATCTCATGTTATAGGAAGGGTCTCAGGTTTGGTATAAGCATTGAGATATCACATCTCTGCTATCGGAAGTGTCTCAGGATTGGAATGGGAAGGAGTTGGATATCCCATCTCATGTTATAGGACGGGTCTCAGGTTTGTTATTAGAATCATTGAGATATCATATTGCATGCTGTAGGAAGGGTCTAAGGGTTGGAATGTGAAGGACTTGGATATCACATCTTATGCTATAGATAGGCTCTTAGGTTTGGAAAGGGAAGGAGTTGGATATCACATTTCATGTTAGAGGAAGGATCTCAGGTTTGGTATTAGAAGCATTGAGATATCACATCTCATGCTATAGGAAGGGTCTCAGGTTTGGTATAAGCATTGAGATATCACATCTCATGCTATAGGACGGGTCTCAGGATTGGAATGGAAGGAGTTGGATATCACATCTCATGTTATAGGAAGGATCTCAGGTTTGGTATTAGAAGCATTGAGACATCACATCTCATGCTATAGGAAGGGTCTCAGGGTTGGAATGGGAAGGAGTTGGATATCACATCTCATCCAATAGGAAGGGTCTCAGGTTTGGATGGGAAGGAATTGGATATCACATCTCATGTTATAGGAAGGATCTCAGGTTTCGTATTAGAAGCATTGAGATATCACATCGCATGCTATAGGAAGGGTCTCAGGATTGGAATGTGAAGGATTTGGATATCACATCTCATGCTAAAGGAAGGGTCTCAGGTTTGGTAGAAGCATTGAGATATCACGTCTCTGCTTTCGGAAGGGTCTCAGGATTGGATTGGGAAGGAGTTGGATATCCCTTCTCATGCTATAGGAAGTGTCTCAGGTTGGAATGGGAAGGAGTTGGATATCACATCTCATGTTATAGGAAGGGTCTCAGGATTGGAATGGGAAGGATTTGGATATCACATCTCTTGCTATAGGAAGGGTCTCAGGATTGGAATGGGTAGGAGTTGGATATTACTTTCTTGCTATAGGAAGGGTCTCATGTTTGGAATGGGAAGGAGGTGGGTATCACATATGCTATAGTTAGTGTCTCAGGTTTGGAACGGGAAGGAGTTGGATATCACATCTCATGTTATAGGAAGGGTCTCAGGTTTGGTATAAGCATTGAGATATCACATCTCTGCTATCGGAAGCGGCTCAGGATTGGAATGGGAAGGAGTTGGATATCCCATCTCATGTTATAGGAAGAGTCTCTGGTTTGGTATTAGAATCATTGAGATATCACATTGCATGCTGTAGGAAGGGTCTAAGGATTGGAATGGGATGGACTTGGATATCACATCTCATGTTATAGGTAGGCTCTCAGGTCTGGTATAAGCATTGAGATATCACATCTCATGCTATAGGAAGGGTCTCAGATTTGGTATAAGCATTGAGATATCACATCTCATGCTAAAGGAAGGGTCTCAGGATTGGAATGGGAAGGAGTTGTATATAACATCTCAGGCCATAGGAAGGTTCTCAGGTTTGGTAAAAGCATTGAGATATCACATCTCTGCTATCGGAAAGGTCTCAGGATTGGAATGGGAAGGAGTTGGATATCCCATCTCATGTTATAGGAAGGGTCTCAGGTTTGGTATTAGAAGCATAGAGATATCACATCTCATGCTATAGGAAGGGTCTCAGGATTGGAATGGGAAGGACTTGGAGGTCACATCTCATGCTATAGGGAGGGTCTCAAGTTTGATATTAGAAGCATTGAGATAACAAATCTCATGATATCGGAAGGGTCTCAGGATTGGAATGGGAAGGAGTTGGATATCACATCTCATGATAAAGGAAGGGTCTAAGGTTTGGAAGGGGAAGGATTTGGATATCACATCTCATGTTATAGGACGGGTCTCAGGTTTGGTATTAGAAGCATTGAGATATCAAGTCTCATGGTATAAGAAGGGTCTCAGAATTGGAATGGGAAGGAGTTGGATATCACACCTCAAGCTATACGAAGGGTCTCAGGATTGGAATGGGAAGGAGTTTGATATCACATCTCATGCCAGAGTATGGGTCTCAGGTTTGGTAGAAGCATTGGGATATCACATCTCATGCTATCGGAAGGGTATCAGTATTGGATTTGGAAGAAGTTGGATATCCCATCTCATGCTATAGGAAGGGTCTCAGGTTGGAATGGGAAGGAGTTGGATATCACATTTCATGTTATAGGAAGGGTCTCAGGATTGGAATGGGAAGTACTTGGATATCATATCTCATGCAATAGGACGGGTCTCAGGTTTGTTATTAGAATCATTGAGATATCATATTGCATGCTGTAGGAAGGGTCTAAGGATTGGAATGGGAAGGACCTGGATATCACATCTCATGCTATAGATAGGCTCTTAGGTTTGGAAAGGGAAGGAGTTGGATATCACATCTCATGTTATAGGATGGATCTCAGGTTTGGTATTAGAAGTATTGAGATATCACATCTCATGTTATCGGAAGGATCTCAGGTTTGGTATTAGAAGTATTGAGACCCTTCCGATAGCAGAGACGTGATATCTCAATGCTTCTACCAAACCTGAGACCCTTCCTTTAGCATGAGATGTGATATCCAAATCCTTCACATTCCAATCCTGAGACCCTTCCTATAGCATGAGATGTGATATCTCAATGCTTCTAATACCAAACCTGAGATCCTTCCTATAACATGAGATGTGATATCCAATTCCTTCCCATTCCAAACCTGAGACCCTTCCTATTGGATGAGATGTGATATCCAACTCCTTCCCATTCCAACCCTGAGACCCTTCCTATAGCATGAGATGTGATGTCTCAATGCTTCTAATACCAAACCTGAGATCCTTCCTATAACATGAGATGTGATATCCAACTCCTTCCATTCCAATCCTGAGACCCGTCCTATAGCATGAGATGTGATATCTCAATGCTTCTAATACCAAACCTGAGATCCTTCCTCTAACATGAAATGTGATATCGAACTCCTTCCCTTTCCAAACCTGAGAGCCTACCTATAGCATGAGATGTGATATCCAAGTCCTTCCCATTCCAATCCTTAGACCCTTCCTACAGCATGCAATATGATATCTCAATGATTCTAATAACAAACCTGAGACCCTTCCTATAGCATGAGATGTGATATCCAACTACTTCCCATTCCAATCCTGAGACCCTTCCTATAGCATGAGATGTGATATCTCAATGCTTCTAATACCAAACCTGAGATCCTTCCTCTAACATGAAATGTGATATCGAACTCCTTCCCTTTCCAAACCTGAGAGCCTACCTATAGCATGAGATGTGATATCCAAGTCCTTCCCATTCCAATCCTTAGACCCTTCCTACAGCATGCAATATGATATCTCAATGATTCTAATAACAAACCTGAGACCCGTCCTATAGCATGAGATATGATATCCAAGTCCTTCCCATTCCAATCCTGAGACCCTTCCTATAACATGAAATGTGATATCCAACTCCTTCCCATTCCAACCTGAGACCCTTCCTATAGCATGAGATGGGATATCCAACTTCGTCCAAATCCAATACTGATACCCTTCCGATAGCATGAGATGTGATATCCCAATGCTTCTACCAAACCTGAGACCCATACTATGGCATGAGATATGATATCAAACTCCTTCCCATTCCAATGCTGAGACCCTTCCTATAGCTTGAGGTGTGATATCCAACTCCTTCCCATTCCAATTCTGAGACCCTTCTTATACCATGAGACTTGATATCTCAATGCTTCTAATACCAAACCTGAGACCGTCCTATAACATGAGATGTGATATCCAAATCCTTCCCCTTCCAAACCTTAGACCCTTCCTTTATCATGAGATGTGGTATCCAACTCCTTCCCATTCGAATCCTGAGACCCTTCCTATAACATGAGATGTGATATCCAACTCCTTCCCATTCCAACCTGAGACACTTCCTATAGCATGAGAAGGGATATCCAACTCCTTCCCAATCCAATCCTGAGACCCTTCCGATAGCAGAGATGTGATATCTCAATGCTTCTACCAAACCTGAGACCCTTCCTTTAGCATGAGATGTGATATCCAAATCCTTCACATTCCAATCCTGAGACCCTTCCTATAGCATGAGATGTGATATCTCAATGCTTCTAATACCAAACCTGAGATCCTTCCTATAACATGAGATGTGATATCCAATTCCTTCCCATTCCAAACCTGAGACCCTTCCTATTGGATGAGATGTGATATCCAACTCCTTCCCATTCCAACCCTGAGACCCTTCCTATAGCATGAGATGTGATGTCTCAATGCTTCTAATACCAAACCTGAGATCCTTCCTATAACATGAGATGTGATATCCAACTCCTTCCATTCCAATCCTGAGACCCGTCCTATAGCATGAGATGTGATATCTCAATGCTTATACCAAACCTGAGACCCTTCCTATAGCATGAGATGTGATATCCAACTCCTCCCCATTCCAATCCTGAGACCCTTCCACTAGCATGAGATGTGATATCTCAATGCTTCTAATACCAAACCTGAGATTCTTCCTCTAACATGAAATGTGATATCCAACTCCTTCCCTTTCCAAACCTAAGAGCCTATCTATAGCATGAGATGTGATATCCAAGTCCTTCACATTCCAACCCTTAGACCCTTCCTACAGCATGCAATATGATATCTCAATGATTCTAATAACAAACCTGAGACCCGTCCTATAACATGAGATGGGATATCCAACTCCTTCCCATTCCAATCCTGAGACACTTCCGATAGCAGAGATGTGATATCTCAATGTTTATACCAAACCTGAGACCCTTCCTATAACATGAGATGTGATATCCAACTCCTTCCCGTTCCAAACCTGAGACCCTTCCTTTAGCATGAGATGTGATATCCAGCTCCTTCCCATTCCAATCCTGAGACACTTCCGATAGCATGAGATGTGATATCTCAATGCGTCTAATATCAAAACTGAGACCCTCCCTATAGCATGATATGTGATATCTAAGTCCTTCCCATTCCAATCCTGAGACCCTTCCTATAGCATGAGATGTGATATCTCAATGCTTCTACCAAACCTGAGACCCTTCCTTTAGCATGAGATGTGATATCCAACTCCTTCCCATTCCAATCCTGAGACCCTTCCTATAGCATGAGATGTGATATCTCAATACTTCTAATACCAAACCTGAGATCCTTCCGATAACATGAGATGTGATATCTCAATACTTCTAATACCAAACCTGAGATCCATCCTATAACATGAGATGTGATATCCAACTCCTTCCCTTTCCAAACCTGAGAGCCTATCTATAGCATGAGATGTGATATCCAGGTCCTTCCCATTCCAACCCTTAGACCCTTCCTACAGCATGCAATATGATATCTCAATGATTCTAATAACAAACCTGAGACCCGTCCTATAGCATGAGATGGGATATCCAACTTCGTCCAAATCCAATACTGATACCCTTCCGATAGCATGAGATGTGATATCCCAATGCTTCTACCAAACCTGAGACCCATACTATGGCATGAGATATGATATCAAACTCCTTCCCATTCCAATCCTGAGACCCTTCCTATAGCTTGAGGTGTGATATCCAACTCCTTCCCATTCCAATTCTGAGACCCTTCTTATACCATGAGACTTGATATCTCAATGCTTCTAATACCAAACCTGAGACCGTCCTATAACATGAGATGTGATATCCAAATCCTTCCCCTTCCAAACCTTAGACCCTTCCTTTATCATGAGATGTGGTATCCAACTCCTTCCCATTCGAATCCTGAGACCCTTCCTATAACATGAGATGTGATATCCAACTCCTTCCCATTCCAACCTGAGACACTTCCTATAGCATGAGAAGGGATATCCAACTCCTTCCCAATCCAATCCTGAGACCCTTCCGATAGCAGAAATGTGATATCTCAATGCTTATACCAAACCTGAGACCCTTCCTATGGCATGAGATGTGATATCCAACTCCTTGCCATTCAAATCCTGAGACCCTTCCTATAGCATGAAAAGGGATATCCAACTCCTTCCCAATCCAATCCTGAGACCCTTCCGATAGCAGAGACGTGATATCTCAATGCTTCTACCAAACCTGAGACCCTTCCTTTAGCATGAGATGTGATATCCAAATCCTTCACATTCCAATCCTGAGACCCTTCCTATAGCATGAGATGTGATATCTCAATGCTTCTAATACCAAACCTGAGATCCTTCCTATAACATGAGATGTGATATCCAATTCCTTCCCATTCCAAACCTGAGACCCTTCCTATTGGATGAGATGTGATATCCAACTCCTTCCCATTCCAACCCTGAGACCCTTCCTATAGCATGAGATGTGATGTCTCAATGCTTCTAATACCAAACCTGAGATCCTTCCTATAACATGAGATGTGATATCCAACTCCTTCCATTCCAATCCTGAGACCCGTCCTATAGCATGAGATGTGATATCTCAATGCTTATACCAAACCTGAGACCCTTCCTATAGCATGAGATGTGATATCCAACTCCTCCCCATTCCAATCCTGAGACCCTTCCACTAGCATGAGATGTGATATCTCAATGCTTCTAATACCAAACCTGAGATTCTTCCTCTAACATGAAATGTGATATCCAACTCCTTCCCTTTCCAAACCTAAGAGCCTATCTATAGCATGAGATGTGATATCCAAGTCCTTCACATTCCAACCCTTAGACCCTTCCTACAGCATGCAATATGATATCTCAATGATTCTAATAACAAACCTGAGACCCGTCCTATAACATGAGATGGGATATCCAACTCCTTCCCATTCCAATCCTGAGACACTTCCGATAGCAGAGATGTGATATCTCAATGTTTATACCAAACCTGAGACCCTTCCTATAACATGAGATGTGATATCCAACTCCTTCCCGTTCCAAACCTGAGACCCTTCCTTTAGCATGAGATGTGATATCCAGCTCCTTCCCATTCCAATCCTGAGACACTTCCGATAGCATGAGATGTGATATCTCAATGCTTCTAATATCAAAACTGAGACCCTCCCTATAGCATGATATGTGATATCTAAGTCCTTCCCATTCCAATCCTGAGACCCTTCCTATAGCATGAGATGTGATATCTCAATGCTTCTACCAAACCTGAGACCCTTCCTTTAGCATGAGATGTGATATCCAACTCCTTCCCATTCCAATCCTGAGACCCTTCCTATAGCATGAGATGTGATATCTCAATACTTCTAATACCAAACCTGAGATCCTTCCGATAACATGAGATGTGATATCTCAATACTTCTAATACCAAACCTGAGATCCATCCTATAACATGAGATGTGATATCCAACTCCTTCCCTTTCCAAACCTGAGAGCCTATCTATAGCATGAGATGTGATATCCAGGTCCTTCCCATTCCAATCCTTAGACCCTTCCTACAGCATGCAATATGATATCTCAATGATTCTAATAACAAACCTGAGACCCGTCCTATAGCATGAGAAATGATATCCAAGTCCTTCCCATTCCAATCCTGAGACCCTTCCTATAACATGAAATGTGATATCCAACTCCTTCCCATTCCAACCTGAGACCCTTCCTATAGCATGAGATGGGATATCCAACTTCTTCCAAATCCAATACTGATACCCTTCCGATGGCATGAGATGTGATATCCCAATGCTTCTACCAAACCTGAGACCCATACTATGGCATGAGATGTGATATCAAACTCCTTCCAATTCCAATCCTGAGACCCTTCCTATAGCTTGAGGTGTGATATCCAACTCCTTCCCATTCCAATTCTGAGACCCTTCTTATACCATGAGACTTGATATCTCAATGCTTCTAATACCAAACCTGAGACCCGTCCTATAACATGAGATGTGATATCCAAATCCTTCCCCTTCCAAACCTTAGACCCTTCCTTTATCATGAGATGTGATATCCAACTCCTTCCCATTCCAATCCTGAGACCCTTCCGATATCATGAGATTTGTTATCTCAATGCTTCTAATATCAAACTTGAGACCCTCCCTATAGCATGAGATGTGACATCCAAGTCCTTCCCATTCCAATCCTGAGACCCTTCCTATAGCATGAGATGTGATATCTCTATGCTTCTAATACCAAACCTGAGACCCTTCCTATAACATGAGATGGGATATCCAACTCCTTCCCATTCCAATCCTGAGACCTTTCCGATAGCAGAGATGTGATATCTCAATGCTTATACCAAACCTGAGAACCTTCCTATGGCCTGAGATGTCATATACAACTCCTTCCCATTCTAATCCTGAGACCCTTCCTTTAGCATGAGATGTGATATCTCAATGCTTATACCAAATCTGAGACCCTTCCTATAGCATGAGATGTGATATCCAATTCCTTCCCATTCCAATCCTGAGACCCTTCCTATAGCATGAGATGTGATATCTCAATGCTTATACCAAACCTGAGAGCCTACCTATAACATGAGATGTGATATCCAAGTCCATCCCATTCCAATCCTTAGACCCTTCCTACAGCATGCGATGTGATATCTCAATGATTCTAATACCAAACCAGAGACTCTTCCTATAACATGAGATGGGATATCCAACTCCTTCCCATTCCAATCCTGAGCCGCTTCCGATAGCAGAGATGTGATATCTCAATGCTTATACCAAACCTGAGACCCTTCCTATAACATGAGATGTGATATCCAACTCCTTCCCGTTCCAAACCTGAGACACTAACTATAGCATATGTGATATCCAACTCCTTCCCATTCCAAACATGAGACCCTTCCTATAGCAAGAAAGTAATATCCAACTCCTACCCATTCCAATCCTGAGACCCTTCCTATAGCAAGAGATGTGATATCCAAATCCTTCCCATTCCAATCCTGAGACCCTTCCTATAACATGAGATGTGATATCCAACTCCTTCCCATTCCAACCTGAGACACTTCCTATAGCATGAGAAGGGATATTCAACTCCTTCCCAATCCAATCCTGAGACCCTTCCGATAGCAGAGATGTGATATCTCAATGCTTATACCAAACCTGAGACCCTTCCTATGGCATGAGATGTGATATCCAACTCCTTGCCATTCAAATCCTGAGACCCTTCCTATAGCATGAGAAGGGATATCCAACTCCTTCCCAATCCAATCCTGAGACCCTTCCGATAGCAGCGACGTGATATCTCAATGCTTCTACCAACCCTGAGACCCTTCCTTTAGCATGAGATGTGATATCCAAATCCTTCACATTCCAATCCTGAGACCCTTCCTTTAGCATGAGATGTGATATCTCAATGCTTATACCAAATCTGAGACCCTTCCTATAGCATGAGATGTGATATCCAATTCCTTCCCATTCCAATCCTGAGACCCTTCCTATAGCATGAGATGTGATATCTCAATGCTTATACCAAACCTGAGAGCCTACCTATAGCATGAGATGTGATATCCAAGTCCATCCCATTCCAATCCTTTGACCCTTCCTACAGCATGCGATGTGATATCTCAATGATTCTACCAAACCAGAGACTCTTCCTATAACATGAGATGGGATATCCAACTCCTTCCCATTCCAATCCTGAGCCGCTTCCGATAGCAGAGATGTGATATCTCAATGCTTATACCAAACCTGAGACCCTTCCTATAACATGAGATGTGATATCCAACTCCTTCCCGTTCCAAACCTGAG
The DNA here is from genome assembly GCF_040938575.1 of Ambystoma mexicanum. Lineage (NCBI taxonomy): Eukaryota > Metazoa > Chordata > Amphibia > Caudata > Ambystomatidae > Ambystoma > Ambystoma mexicanum. The sequence goes on along the minus strand of NC_090921.1, from coordinate 1,512,221,493 downwards.
ACACTAACTATAGCATATGTGATATCCAACTCCTTCCCATTCCAAACATGAGACCCTTCCTATAGCAAGAAAGTAATATCCAACTCCTACCCATTCCAATCCTGGGACCCTTCCTATAGCAAGAGATGTGATATCCAAATCCTTCCCATTCCAATCCTGAGACCCTTCCTATAGCATGAGATGTGATGTCTCAATGCTTCTAATACCAAACCTGAGATCCTTCCTATAACATGAGATGTGATATCCAACTCCTTCCATTCCAATCCTGAGATCCTTCCTATAGCATGAGATGTGATATATCAATGCTTATACCAAACCTGAGACCCTTCCTATAGCATGAGATGTGATATCCAACTCCTTCCCATTCCAATCCTGAGACCCTTCCTATAGCCTGAGATGTGATATCCAATTCCTTCCCATTCCAATCCTGAGACCCTTCCTATAGCATGAGATGTGATATCTCAATGCTTATACCAAACCTGAGAGCCTACCTATAACATGAGATGTGATATCCAAGTCCATCCCATTCCAATCCTTAGACCCTTCCTACAGCATGCAATGTGATATCTCAATGATTCTAATACCAAACCAGAGACTCTTCCTATAACATGAGATGGGATATCCAACTCCTTCCCATTCCAATCCTGAGCCGCTTCCGATAGCAGAGATGTGATATCTCAATGCTTATACCAAACCTGAGACCCTTCCTATAACATGAGATGTGATATCCAACTCCTTCCCATTCCAAACCTGAGACACTAACTATAGCATATGTGATATCCAACTCCTTCCCATTCCAAACATGAGACCCTTCCTATAGCAAGAAAGTAATATCCAACTCCTACCCATTCCAATCCTGAGACCCTTCCTATAGCAAGAGATGTGATATCCAAATCCTTCCCATTCCAATCCTGAGACCCTTCCTATAACATGAGATGTGATATCCAACTTCTTCCCATTCCAACCTGAGACACTTCCTATAGCATGAGAAGGGATATCCAACTCCTTCCCAATCCAAACCTGAGACCCTTCCTATGGCATGAGATGTGATATCCAACTCCTTGCCATTCAAATCCTGAGACCCTTCCTATAGCATGAGAAGGGATATCCAACTCCTTCCCAATCCAATCCTGAGACCCTTCCGATAGCAGCGACGTGATATCTCAATGCTTCTACCAAACCTGAGACCCTTCCTTTAGCATGAGATGTGATATCCAAATCCTTCACATTCCAATCCTGAGACCCTTCCTATAGCATGAGATGTGATATCTCAATGCTTCTAATACCAAACCTGAGATCCTTCCTATAACATGAGATGTGATATCCAATTCCTTCCCATTCCAAACCTGAGACCCTTCCTATTGGATGAGATGTGATATCCAACTCCTTCCCATTCCAACCCTGAGACCCTTCCTATAGCATGAGATGTGATGTCTCAATGCTTCTAATACCAAACCTGAGATCCTTCCTATAACATGAGATGTGATATCCAACTCCTTCCATTCCAATCCTGAGACCTGTCCTATAGCATGAGATGTGATATCTCAATGCTTATACCAAACCTGAGACCCTTCCTATAGCATGAGATGTGATATCCAACTGCTTCCCATTCCAATCCTGAGACCCTTCCTATAGCATGAGATGTGATATCTCAATGCTTCTAATACCAAACCTGAGATCCTTCCTCTAACATGAAATGTGATATCCAACTCCTTCCCTTTCCAAACCTAAGAGCCTATCTATAGCATGAGATGTGATATCCAAGTCCTTCACATTCCAACCCTTAGACCCTTCCTACAGCATGCAATATGATATCTCAATGATTCTAATAACAAACCTGAGACCCGTCCTATAACATGAGATGGGATATCCAACTCCTTCCCATTCCAATCCTGAGACACTTCCGATAGCAGAGATGTGATATCTCAATGCTTATACCAAACCTGAGACCCTTCCTATAACATGAGATGTGATATCCAAATCCTTCTCGTTCCAAACCTGAGACCCTTCCTTTAGCATGAGATGTGATATCCAGCTCCTTCCCATTCCAATCCTGAGACACTTCCGATAGCATGAGATGTGATATCTCAATGCTTATAATATCAAAACTGAGACCCTCCCTATAGCATGATATGTGATATCTAAGTCCTTCCCATTCCAATCCTGAGACCCTCCCTATATCATGAGATGTGATATCCAACTCCTTCCCATTCCAATCCTGAGACCCTTCCTATAGCATGAGATATGATATCTCAATACTTCTAATACCAAACGTGAGATCCTTCCGATAACATGAGATGTGATATCCAAATCCTTCCCCTTCCAAACCTGAGACCCTCCCTTTAGCATGAAATGTGATATCCAACTCCTTCCTATTCCAATCCTGAGACTCTTCTGATAGCATGAGATGTGATATCTCAATGCTTCTAATACCAAACCTGAGATCCTTCCGATAGCATGAGATGTGATATCTCAATGCTTCTAATACCAAACCTGAGATCCTTCCTATAACATGAGATGTGATATCCAAATCCTTCCCCTTCCAAACCTGAGACCCTCCCTTTAGCATGAGATGTGATATCTAACTCCTTCCCATTCCATTCCTGAGACCCTTCTGATAGCATGAGATGTGATATCTCAATGCCTCTAATACCAAACCTGAGATCCTACCTCTAACATGAAATGAGATATCCAACTCTTTCCCCTTCCAAACCTGAGAGCCTTCCTATAGCATGAGATGTGATATCCAAGTCCTTCCCATTCCAATACTGAGACCCTTCCTATAGCTTGAGATGTGATATCCAACTCCTTCCCATTCGAATTCTGAGACCCTTCCTATAGCATGAGATGTGATATCTCAATGCTTATACCAAACCTGAGAGCCTACCTATAGCATGAGATGTGATATCCAAGTCCATCCCATTCCAATCCTTAGACCCTTCCTACAGCATGCGATGTGAATATCTCAATGATTCTAATACCAAACCAGAGACTCTTCCTATAACATGAGATGGGATATCCAACTCCTTCCCATTCCAATTCTGAGACCCTTCCTATACTATGAGACTTGATATCTCAATGCTTCTAATACCAAACCTGAGACCCGTAATATAACATGAGATGTGATATCCAAATCCTTCCCCTTCCAAACCTTAGACCCGTCCTTTATCATGAGATGTGATATCCAACTCCTTCCCATTCCAATCCTGAGACCCTTCCGATATCATGAGATGTGATATCTCAAAGCTTCTAATATCAAACTTGAGACCCTCCCTATAGCATGCGATGTGATATCCAAGTCCTTCCCATTCCAATCCTGAGACCCTTCCTATAGCATGAGATGTGATATCTCAATGCTTCTAATACCAAACCTGAGACCCTTCCTATAACATGAGATGGGAATATCCAACTCCTTCCCATTCCAATCTTGAGACCCTTCCGATAGCAGAGATGTGATATCTCAATGCTTATACCACACCTGAGATCCTTCCTATAACATGAGATGTGATATCCAACTCCTTCCCATTCCAATCCTGAGACACTTCCTATAGCATGAGATGTGATATCTCACTGCTTATACCAAACCTGAGACCATTCCCATAGCAGGAGATGTGATATCCAACTCCTTCCCATTCCAATCCTCAGACCCTTCCTATAGCATGAGATGTGATATCTCAATGCTTCTAATGTCAAACTTGAGACCCTACCTATAGCATGAGATGTGATATCCAAGTCCTTCCCATTCCAATCCTGAGACACTTCCTATAGCATGAGATGTGATATCTCAATGCTTCTAATACCAAACCTGAGACTCTTCCTATAACATGAGATGGGATATCCAACTCCTTCCAATTCCAATCCTGAGACCCTTTTGATAGCAGAGATGTGATATCTCAATGTTTATACCAAACCTGAGACCCTTCCTACGGCATGAGATGTCATATTCAACTCCTTCCCATTCCAATCCTGAGACCCTTCCTATAGCATGAGATTTGATATCCAACTCCTTCCCATTCCAATCCTGAGACCCTTCCTATAGCATGAGATGTGATGTCTCAATGCTTCTAATACCAAACCTGAGATCCTTCCTATAACATGAGATGTGATATCCAACTCCTTCCATTCCAATCCTGAGACCCTTCCTATAGCATGAGATGTGATATCTCAATGCTTATACCAAACCTGAGACCCTTCCTATAGCATGAGATGTGATATCCAACTCCTTCCCATTCCAATCCTGAGACCCTTCCTATAGCCTGAGATGTGATATCCAATTCCTTCCCATTCCAATCCTGAGACCCTTCCTATAGCATGAGATGTGATATCTCAATGCTTATACCAAACCAGAGACTCTTCCTATAACATGAGATGGGATATCCAACTCCTTCCCATTCCAATCCTGAGCCGCTTCCGATAGCAGAGATGTGATATCTCAATGCTTATACCAAACCTGAGACCCTTCCTATAACATGAGATGTGATATCCAACTCCTTCCCGTTCCAAACCTAAGACACTAACTATAGCATATGTGATATCCAACTCCTTCCCATTCCAAACATGAGACCCTTCCTATAGCAAGAAAGTAATATCCAACTCCTACCCATTCCAATCCTGAGACCCTTCCTATAGCAAGAGATATGATATCCAAATCCTTCCCATTCCAATCCTGAGACCCTTCCTATAACATGAGATGTGATATCCAACTCCTTCCCATTCCAACCTGAGACACTTCCTATAGCATGAGAAGGGATATCCAACTCCTTCCCAATCCAATCCTGAGACCCTTCCGATAGCAGAGATGTGATATCTCAATGCTTATACCAAACCTGAGACCCTTCCTATGGCATGAGATGTGATATCCAACTCCTTGCCATTCAAATCCTGAGACCCTTCCTATAGCATGAGAAGGGATATCCAACTCCTTCCCAATCCAATCCTGAGACCCTTCCGATAGCAGCGACGTGATATCTCAATGCTTCTACCAAACCTGAGACCCTTCCTTTAGCATGAGATGTGATATCCAAATCCTTCACATTCCAATCCTGAGACCCTTCCTATGGCATGAGATGTGATATCTCAATGCTTCTAATACCAAACCTGAGATCCTTCCTATAACATGAGATGTGATATCCAATTCCTTCCCATTCCAAACCTGAGACCCTTCCTATTGGATGAGATGTGATATCCAACTCCTTCCCATTCCAACCCTGAGACCCTTCCTATAGCATGAGATGTGATGTCTCAATGCTTCTAATACCAAACCTGAGATCCTTCCTATAACATGAGATGTGATATCCAACTCCTTCCATTCCAATCCTGAGACCCGTCCTATAGCATGAGATGTGATATCTCAATGCTTATACCAAACCTGAGACCCTTCCTATAGCATATGTCATATCCAACTGCTTCCCATTCCAATCCTGAGACCCTTCCTATAGCATAAGATGTGATATCTCAATGCTTCTAATACCAAACCTGAGATCCTTCCTCTAACATGAAATGTGATATCCAACTCCTTCCCTTTCCAAACCTAAGAGCCTATCTATAGCATGAGATGTGATATCCAAGTCCTTCACATTCCAACCCTTAGACCCTTCCTACAGCATGCAATATGATATCTCAATGATTCTAATAACAAACCTGAGACCCGTCCTATAACATGAGATGGGATATCCAACTCCTTCCCATTTCAATCCTGAGACACTTCCGATAGCAGAGATGTGATATCTCAATGCTTATACCAAACCTGAGACCCTTCCTATAACATGAGATGTGATATCCAAATCCTTCTCGTTCCAAACCTGAGACCCTTCCTTTAGCATGAGATGTGATATCCAGCTCCTTCCCATTCCAATCCTGAGACACTTCCGATAGCATGAGATGTGATATCTCAATGCTTCTAATATCAAAACTGAGACCCTCCCTATAGCATGATATGTGATATCTAAGTCCTTCCCATTCCAATCCTGAGACCCTCCCTATAGCATGAGATGTGATATCCAACTCCTTCCCATTCCAATCCTGAGACCCTTCCTATAGCATGAGATATGATATCTCAATACTTCTAATACCAAACGTGAGATCCTTCCGATAACATGAGATGTGATATCCAAATCCTTCCCCTTCCAAACCTGAGACCCTCCCTTTAGCATGAAATGTGATATCCAACTCCTTCCTATTCCAATCCTGAGACTCTTCTGATAGCATGAGATGTGATATCTCAATGCTTCTAATACCAAACCTGAGATCCTTCCGATAGCATGAGATGTGATATCTCAATGCTTCTAATACCAAACCTGAGATCCTTCCTATAACATGAGATGTGATATCCAAATCCTTCCCCTTCCAAACCTGAGACCCTCCCTTTAGCATGAGATGTGATATCTAACTCCTTCCCATTCCATTCCTGAGACCCTTCTGATAGCATGAGATGTGATATCTCAATGCCTCTAATACCAAACCTGAGATCCTACCTCTAACATGAAATGAGATATCCAACTCTTTCCCCTTCCAAACCTGACAGCCTTCCTATAGCATGAGATGTGATATCTCAATGCTTATACCAAACCTGAGAGCCTACCTATAGCATGAGATGTGATATCCAAGTCCATCCCATTCCAATCCTTAGACCCTTCCTACAGCATGCGATGTGAATATCTCAATGATTCTAATACCAAACCAGAGACTCTTCCTATAACATGAGATGGGATATCCAACTCCTTCCCATTCCAATTATGAGACCCTTCCTATACTATGAGACTTGATATCTCAATGCTTCTAATACCAAACCTGAGACCCGTAATATAACATGAGATGTGATATCCAAATCCTTCCCCTTCCAAACCTTAGACCCTTCCTTTATCATGAGATGTGATATCCAACTCCTTCCCATTCCAATCCTGAGACCCTTCCGATATCATGAGATGTGATATCTCAAAGCTTCTAATATCAAACTTGAGACCCTCCCTATAGCATGAGATGTGATATCCAAGTCCTTCCCATTCCAATCCTGAGACCCTTCCTATAGCATGAGATGTGATATCTCAATGCTTATACCAAACCTGAGAGCCTACCTATAACATGAGATGTGATATCCAAGTCCATCCCATTCCAATCCTTAGACCCTTCCTACAGCATGCAATGTGATATCTCAATGATTCTAATACCAAACCAGAGACTCTTCCTATAACATGAGATGGGATATCCAACTCCTTCCCATTCCAATCCTGAACCGCTTCCGATAGCAGAGATGTGATATCTCAATGCTTATACCAAACCTGAGACCCTTCCTATAACATGAGATGTGATATCCAACTCCTTCCCGTTCCAAACCTGAGACACTAACTATAGCATATGTGATATCCACCTCCTTCCCATTCCAAACATGAGACCCTTCCTATAGCAAGAAAGTAATATCCAACTCCTACCCATTCCAATCCTGAGACCCTTCCTATAGCAAGAGATGTGATATCCAAATCCTTCCCATTCCAATCCTGAGACCCTTCCTATAACATGAGATGTGATATCCAACTCCTTCCCATTCCAACCTGAGACACTTCCTATAGCATGAGAAGGGATATCCAACTCCTTCCCAATCCAATCCTGAGACCCTTCCGATAGCAGAGATGTGATATCTCAATGCTTATACCAAACCTGAGACCCTTCCTATGGCATGAGATGTGATATCCAACTCCTTGCCATTCAAATCCTGAGACCCTTCCTATAGCATGAGAAGGGATATCCAACTCCTTCCCAATCCAATCCTGAGACCCTTCCGATAGCAGCGACGTGATATCTCAATGCTTCTACCAAACCTGAGACCCTTCCTTTAGCATGAGATGTGATATCCAAATCCTTCACATTCCAATCCTGAGACCCTTCCTATAGCATGAGATGTGATATCTCAATGCTTCTAATACCAAACCTGAGATCCTTCCTATAACATGAGATGTGATATCCAATTCCTTCCCATTCCACACCTGAGACCCTTCCTATTGGATGAGATGTGATATCCAACTCCTTCCCATTCCAACCCTGAGACCCTTCCTATAGCATGAGATGTGATGTCTCAATGCTTCTAATACCAAACCTGAGATCCTTCCTATAACATGAGATGTGATATCCAAGTCCATCCCATTCCAATCCTTAGACCCTTCCTACAGCATGCAATGTGATATCTCAATGATTCTAATACCAAACCAGAGACTCTTCCTATAACATGAGATGGGATATCCAACTGCTTCCCATTCCAATCCTGAGACCCTTCCTATAGCATAAGATGTGATATCTCAATGCTTCTAATACCAAGCCTGAGATCCTTCCTCTAACATGAAATGTGATATCCAACTCCTTCCCTTTCCAAACCTAAGAGCCTATCTATAGCATGAGATGTGATATCCAAGTCCTTCACATTCCAACCCTTAGACCCTTCCTACAGCATGCAATATGATATCTCAATGCTTCTAATGTCAAACTTGAGACCCTACCTATAGCATGAGATGTGATATCCAAGTCCTTCCCATTCCAATCCTGAGACACTTCCTATAGCATGAGATGTGATATCTCAATGCTTCTAATACCAAACCTGAGACTCTTCCTATAACATGAGATGAGATATCCAACTCCTTCCAATTCCAATCCTGAGACCCTTTTGATAGCAGAGATGTGATATCTCAATGTTTATACCAAACCTGAGACCCTTCCTACGGCATGTGATGTCATATTCAACTCCTTCCCATTCCAATCCTGAGACCCTTCCTATAGCATGAGATGTGATGTCTCAATGCTTCTAATACCAAACCTGAGATCCTTCCTATAACATGAGATGTGATATCCAACTCCTTCCATTCCAATCCTGAGACCCTTCCTATAGCATGAGATGTGATATCTCAATGCCTCTAATACCAAACCTGAGATCCTTCCTCTAACATGAAATGTGATATCCAACTCCTTCACTTTCCAAACCTGAGAGCCTATCTATAGCATGAGATGTGATATCCAAATCCTTCCCATTCCAATCCTTAGACCCTTCCTACAGCATGCAATATGATATCTCAATGATTCTAATAAAAAACCTGAGACCCGTCCTATAACATGAGATGGGATATCCAACTCCTTCCCATTCCAATCCTGAGACACGTCCGATAGCAGAGATGTGATATCTCAATGTTTATACCAAACCTGAGACCCTTCCTATAACATGAGATGTGATATCCAACTCCTTCCCGTTCCAAACCTGAGACCCTTCCTTTAGCATGAGATGTGATATCCAGCTCCTTCCCATTCCAATCCTGAGACACTTCTGATAGCATAAGATGTGATATCTCAATGCTTCTAATATCAAAACTGAGACCCTCCCTATAGCATATGTGATATCTAAGTCCTTCCCATTCCAATCCTGAGACCCTTCCTATAGCATGAGATGTGATATCTCAATGCTTCTACCAAACCTGAGACCCTTCCTTTAGCATGAGATGTGATATCCAACTCCTTCCCATTCCAATCCTGAGACCCTTCCTATAGCATGAGATGTGATATCCAGCTCCTTCCCATTCCAATCCTGAGACACTTCCGATAGCATGAGATGTGATATCTCAAGGCTTCTAATATCAAAACTAAGACCCTCTCTATAGCATGATATGTGATATCTAAGTCCTTCCCATTCCAATCCTGAGACCCTATAGCATGAGATGTGATATCTCAATGCTTATCCTTGATTCCTGTAGTAAATTGATTTCCTTTGCAGGCCGACTCCTGTCACGAATGCCTTGTCTGCATGCATTCTCCCCTGGCCATTCGCTCACCGTGGCTATTTGCCTACCCCCTTCCTCTCTCAGTGGATGGACTTCTCCATCTTTGCCTCCTACCACTCAACTCCGCCTACTTGGAGAATTCAACATGAACCTGTATGCTTCCTGACCTGGACTTTTACGAGATCTGCAACTCTTCATGTCGCTGGCCCTACACACTGCAGGGAATACTCGGGATTTTCTGATCTCAGACCTCCCCCTCTGTAACCCTCTCAACAATCCTCTCCCGTGGTGATCAAGTTCTCATCTCCAAAGAAGGCTAACTGCCAGCTATTCCTCCTCAGAGGAGTTCTCCCTTTCTGTCCCTGCTCCCTGCACAGTTTCGCGTTGCAAACACTCGCTTTCCTGCTCTCTGGTTTAGACGCTTTTCCTTCTCAGAGGCCTTCTTCCTTTCTGTCCTTTTCGCGTTGCAAGTACTCGCTTCCCAGCTCTCTGGTTTAGACGCGTGTTCCCTGCCTTCTCTCCTCTTCCCGCTGCCTTCAAATCAAAAAATGAGCTCCAAAAGATACACAGTGCTCAGAATGCTCTATAACACCCATTATTCAACATATAGCCGTAATCCGCTAGACGTATTGAAACGTGCTGTAAACTAGCAAAAACAGCTAGAAAATGTACTTTCCTCGCGTTTTTGTAAATGCTAATTCTGATGGGTTCCCATGTATGTACTGTCCGTGCGTTTGTTGTCGAATCCTGATGTTTTTAACCACTGTTCTCCCATACAAGGGGGGGGGGGGGTCAACGTCTACTGCTGTTCACAGGCTGAATGTATACGGCTGAAATCTTCAAGGCATTATCAGCTTTCCTGACTGTTTTGGAACGTGTATTTGCCATCTGTTAATGCAGTCGCCCTGTGTTCATCGTCCCTTCTACTTCACAGGCTGCACTCCCCTGGTGATCACATTCTCCTCTCCAGAGCAGGCTGACTACCAGCTGCTCCTCCTCATAGGCGTTCATCCTTTCTGTCCCTGCTCCCTGCACCTTTCCGCGTTGCATGTACTCGCTTCCCAGCTCTCTGGTTTAGATGCGTGTTCCCTGCCTTCTCTCCTCTTCCTACAGCCTTCCAATGAGCTCCACAAGATAGTGTTCAGAATGCTTTATAACCCCATTATTCAACATATAGCTGTAACCCGCTAGACGTATTAAAACGTGCTAAAAACGAGCAGAAACAGCTCGAAAATGTACTTTCCTCGCGTTTTTGTAAATGCTAATTCTGATGGGTTCCCATGTATGTACTGTCCGTGCGTTTGTTGTCGAATCCTGAAGTTTTTAACCACTGTTCTCCCATACAAGGGGGGGTCAACGTCTACTGCTGTTCACAGGCTGAATGTATACGGCTGAAATCTTCAAGGCATTATCAGCTTTCCTGACTGTTTTGGAACGTGTATTTGCCATCTGTTAATGCAGTCGCCCTGTGTTCATCGTCCCTTCTACTTCACAGGCTGCACTCCCCTGGTGATCACATTCTCCTCTCCAGAGCAGGCTGACTACCAGCTGCTCCTCCTCATAGGCGTTCATCCTTTCTGTCCCTGCTCCCTGCACCGTTCCGCGTTGCATGTACTCGCTTCCCAGCTCTCTGGTTTAGATGATTGTTCCCTGCCTTCTCTCCTCTTCCTACAGCCTTCCAATGAGCTCCACAAGATAGTGTTCAGAATGCTTTATAACCCCATTATTCAACATATAGCTGTAACCCGCTAGACGTATTGAAACGTGCTAAAAACGAGCAGAAACAGCTCGAAAATGTACTTTTCTCGCGTTTTGGTAAATGCGAATTCTGGTGGATTCCCATTTTGTACTCTGTTCGTGCGTTTGTTCAGTCGAATCCTGGTCTTTTGAACCACTCTTCTCCCATACAAAGGAGGGTCAAAATGTGTTGTTCACAGGCTGAATTTATACTGCTGAAATGCTCGCTTCCCTGCTCTCTGGTTTAGATGCGTGTTACCTGCCTTCTCTCCTCTTCCCGCTGCCTTCAAATCAAAAAATGAGCTCCAAAAGATACACAGTGCTCAGAATGCTCTATAACACCCATTATTCAACATATAGCCGTAATCCGCTAGACGTATTGAAACGTGCTGTAAACTAGCAAAAACAGCTAGAAAATGTACTTTCCTCGCGTTTTTGTAAATGCTAATTCTGATGGGTTCCCATGTATGTACTGTCCGTGCGTTTGTTGTCGAATCCTGATGTTTTTAACCACTGTTCTCCCATACAAGGGGGGGGGGGGGGGTCAACGTCTACTGCTGTTCACAGGCTGAATGTATACGGCTGAAATCTTCAAGGCATTATCAGCTTTCCTGACTGTTTTGGAACGTGTATTTGCCATCTGTTAATGCAGTCGCCCTGTGTTCATCGTCCCTTCTACTTCACAGGCTGCACTCCCCTGGTGATCACATTCTCCTCTCCAGAGCAGGCTGACTACCAGCTGCTCCTCCTCATAGGCGTTCATCCTTTCTGTCCCTGCTCCCTGCACCGTTCCGCGTTGCATGTACTCGCTTCCCAGCTCTCTGGTTTAGATGCGTGTTCCCTGCCTTCTCTCCTCTTCCTACAGCCTTCCAATGAGCTCCACAAGATAGTGTTCATAATGCTTTATAACCCCATTATTCAACATATAGCTGTAACCCGCTAGACGTATTAAAACGTGCTAAAAACGAGCAGAAACAGCTCGAAAATGTACTTTCCTCGCGTTTTTGTAAATGCTAATTCTGATGGGTTCCCATGTATGTACTGTCCGTGCGTTTGTTGTCGAATCCTGAAGTTTTTAACCACTGTTCTCCCATACAAGGGGGGGTCAACGTCTACTGCTGTTCACAGGCTGAATGTATACGGCTGAAATCTTCAAGGCATTATCAGCTTTCCTGACTGTTTTGGAACGTGTATTTGCCATCTGTTAATGCAGTCGCCCTGTGTTCATCGTCCCTTCTACTTCACAGGCTGCACTCCCCTGGTGATCACATTCCCCTCTCCAGAGCAGGCTGACTACCAGCTGCTCCTCCTCATAGGCGTTCATCCTTTCTGTCCCTGCTCCCTGCACCGTTCCGCGTTGCATGTACTCGCTTCCCAGCTCTCTGGTTTAGATGATTGTTCCCTGCCTTCTCTCCTCTTCCTACAGCCTTCCAATGAGCTTCACAAGAGTGTTCAGAATGCTTTATAACCCCATTATTCAACATATAGCTGTAACCCGCTAGACGTATTGAAACGTGCTAAAAACGAGCAGAAACAGCTCGAAAATGTACTTTTCTCGCGTTTTGGTAAATGCGAATTCTGGTGGATTCCCATTTTGTACTCTGTTCGTGCGTTTGTTCAGTCGAATCCTGGTCTTTTGAACCACTCTTCTCCCATACAAAGGAGGGTCAAAATGTGTTGTTCACAGGCTGAATTTATACTGCTGAAATGCTCGCTTCCCTGCTCTCTGGTTTAGATGCGTGTTCCCTGCCTTCTCTCCTCTTCCTACAGCCTTCCAATGAGCTCCACTAGATAGTGTTCAGAATGCTTTATAACCCCATTATTCAACATATAGCTGTAACCCGCTAGACGTATTGAAACGTGCTAAAAACTAGCAAAAATAGCTAGAAAATGTACTTCCCTCGCGTTTTTGTAAAGGCGAATTCTGGTGGGTTCCCATGTTGTATGTACTGTGTCCGTGCCTTTGTGTCGAATCCTGAAGTTTTTAACCACTGTTCTCCCATACTAGGGAGGGGGGGTCAACATCTGCTGTTCACAGGCTGAATGTATACGGCTGAAATCTTCAAGGCATTATCAGCTTTCCTGACTGTTTTGGAACGTGTATTTGCCATCTGTTAATGCAGTCGCCCTTTGTTCATCGTTCCTTCTAGTTTACAGGCTGCACTCCCCTAGTGATCACATTCTTCTCTCCTTTGCAGGCTAACTACCAGCTGCTCCTCATAGGTGTTCATCCTTTCTGTCCCTGCTCCCTGCACCGTTTCGCGTTGCATGTACTCGCGTCCCAGCTCTCTGGTTGAGATGCGTGTTCCCTGCCTTCTCTCCTCTTCCTACAGCCTTCCAATTTGCTCCACAAGATAGTGTTCAGAATGCTTTATAACACCCATTATTCAACATATAGCTGTAACCCGCTAGACGTATTGAAACGTGCTAAAAACTAGCAAAAACAGCTAGAAAATGTACTTCCCTCGCGTTTTGGTAAATGCAGGGTACACGCGTCTAAACCAGAGAGCAGGGAAGCGAGCATTTCAGCAGTATAAATTCAGCCTGTGAACAACACATTTTGACCCTCCTTTGTATGGGAGAAGAGTGGTTCAAAAGACCAGGATTCGACTGAACAAACGCACGAAGAGTACAAAATGGGAATCCACCAGAATTCGCATTTACCAAAACGCGAGAAAAGTACATTTTCGAGCTGTTTCTGCTCGTTTTTAGCACGTTTCAATACGTCTAGCGGGTTACAGCTATATGTTGAATAATGGGGTTATAAAGCATTCTGAACACTATCTTGTGGAGCTCATTGGAAGGCTGTAGGAAGAGGAGAGAAGGCAGGGAACACGCATCTAAACCAGAGAGCTGGGAAGCGAGTACATGCAACGCGGAACGGTGCAGGGAGCAGGGACAGAAAGGATGAACGCCTATGAGGAGGAGCAGCTGGTAGTCAGCCTGCTCTGGAGAGGAGAATGTGATCACCAGGGGAGTGCAGCCTGTGAAGTAGAAGGGACGATGAACACAGGGCGACTGCATTAACAGATGGCAAATACACGTTCCAAAACAGTCAGGAAAGCTGATAATGCCTTGAAGATTTCAGCCGTATACATTCAGCCTGTGAACAGCAGTAGACGTTGACCCCCCCCCCTTATATGGGAGAACAGTGGTTAAAAACATCAGGATTCGACAACAAACGCACGGACAGTACATACAACATGGGAATCCACCAGAATTCGTATTTACCAAAACGCGAGAAAAGTACATTTTCGAGCTGTTTCTGCTCGTTTTTAGCACGTTTCAATACGTCTAGCGGGTTACAGCTATATGTTGAATAATGGGGTTATAAAGCATTCTGAACACTATCTAGTGGAGCTCATTGGAAGGCTGTAGGAAGAGGAGAGAAGGCAGGGAACACGCATCTAAACCAGAGAGCAGGGAAGCGAGCATTTCAGCAGTATAAATTCAGCCTGTGAACAACACATTTTGACCCTCCTTTGTATGGGAGAAGAGTGGTTCAAAAGACCAGGATTCGACTGAACAAACGCACGAACAGAGTACAAAATGGGAATCCACCAGAATTCGAATTTACCAAAACGCGAGAAAAGTACATTTTCGAGCTGTTTCTGCTCGTTTTTAGCACGTTTCAATACGTCTAGCGGGTTACAGCTATATGTTGAATAATGGGGTTATAAAGCATTCTGAACACTATCTTGTGGAGCTCATTGGAAGGCTGTAGGAAGAGGAGAGAAGGCAGGGAACACGCATCTAAACCAGAGAGCTGGGAAGCGTGTACATGCAACGCGGAACGGTGCAGGGAGCAGGGACAGAAAGGATGAACGCCTATGAGGAGGAGCAGCTGGTAGTCAGCCTGCTCTGGAGAGGAGAATGTGATCACCAGGGGAGTGCAGCCTGTGAAGTAGAAGGGATGATGAACACAGGGCGACTGCATTAACAGATGGCAAATACACGTTCCAAAACAGTCAGGAAAGCTGATAATGCCTTGAAGATTTCAGCAGTATACATTCAGCCTGTGAACAGCAGTAGACTTTGACCCCCCCCCTTGTATGGGAGAACAGTGGTTAAAAACATCAGGATTCGACAACAAACGCACGGACAGTACATACATGGGAACCCATCAGAATTAGCATTTACAAAAACGCGAGGAAAGTACATTTTCTAGCTGTTTTTGCTAGTTTACAGCACGTTTCAATACGTCTAGCGGATTACGGCTATATGTTGAATAATGGGTGTTATAGAGCATTCTGAGCACTGTGTATCTTTTGGAGCTCATTTTTTGATTTGAAGGCAGCGGGAAGAGGAGAGAAGGCAGGGAACACGCGTCTAAACCAGAGAGCTGGGAAGCGAGTACTTGCAACGCGAAAAGGGCAGAAAGGAAGAAGGCCTCTGAGAAGGAAAAGCGTCTAAACCAGAGAGCAGGAAAGCGAGTGTTTGCAACGCGAAACTGTGCAGGGAGCAGGGACAGAAAGGGAGAACTCCTCTGAGGAGGAATAGCTGGCAGTTAGCCTTCTTTGGAGATGAGAACTTGATCACCATGGGAGAGGATTGTTGAGAGGGTTACAGAGGGGGAGGTCTGAGATCAGAAAATCCCGAGTGTTCCCTGCAGTGTGTAGGGCCAGCGACATGAAGAGTTGCAGATCTCGTAAAAGTCCAGGTCAGGAAGCATACAGGTTCATGTTGAATTCTCCAAGTAGGCGGAGTTGAGTGGTAGGAGGCAAGGATGGAGAAGTCCATCCACTGAGAGAGGAAGGGGGTAGGCAAATAGCCACGGTGAGCGAATGGCCAGGGGAGAATGCATGCAGACAAGGCATTCGTGACAGGAGTCGGCCTGCAAAGGAAATCAATTTACTACAGGAATCAAGGATAAGCATTGAGATATCACATCTCATGCTATAGGGTCTCAGGATTGGAATGGGAAGGACTTAGATATCACATATCATGCTATAGAGAGGGTCTCAGTTTTGATATTAGAAGCCTTGAGATATCACATCTCATGCTATCGGAAGTGTCTCAGGATTGGAATGGGAAGGAGCTGGATATCACATCTCATGCTAAAGGAAGGGTCTCAGGTTTGGAACGGGAAGGAGTTGGATATCACATCTCATGCTAAAGGAAGGGTCTCGGGTTTGGTATAAACATTGAGATATCACATCTCTGCTATCGGAAGTGTCTCAGGATTGGAATGGGAAGGAGTTGGATATCCCATCTCATGTTATAGGACGGGTCTCAGGTTTTTTATTAAAATCATTGAGATATCATATTGCATGCTGTAGGAAGGGTCTAAGGATTGGAATGGAAGGAGTTGGATATCACATCTCATGTTAAAGGAAGGATCTCAGGTTTGGTATTAGAAGCATTGAGACATCACATCTCATGCTATAGGAAGGGTCTCAGGATTGGAATGGGATGGAGTTGGATATCACATCTCATGCTATAGGAAGGGTCTCAGGATTGGAATGGGAAGGAGTTGGATATCACATCTCATGTTATAGGAAGGGTCTCAGGTTTGGTATAAACATTGAGATATCACATCTCTACCATCGGAAGTGTCTCAGGATTGGAATGGGAAGGAGTTGGATATCCCATCTCATGTTATAGGACGGGTCTCAGGTTTTTTATTAAAATCATTGAGATATCATATTGCATGCTGTAGGAAGGGTCTAAGGATTGGAATGGGAAGGAGTTGGATATTCCCATCTCATGTTATAGGAAGGGTCTCAGGTTTGGTATTAGAAGCATTGAGATATCACATCTCATGCTATAGGAAGGGTCTCAGGATTGGAATGGGAAGGACTTGGATATCACATCTCATGCTATAGGGAGGGTCTCAAGTTTGATAGAAGCATTGAGATATCACATTTCATGATATCGGAAGGGTCTCAAGATTGGAATGGGAAGGAGTTGGATATCACATCTCATGATAAAGGAAGGGTCTAAGGTTTGGAAGGGGAAGGATTTGGATATCACATCTCATGTTATAGGACGGGTCTCAGGTTTGGTATTAGAAGCATTGAGATATCAAGTCTCATGGTATAGGAAGGGTCTCAGGATTAGAATGGGAAGGAGTTTGATATCACATCTCATGCCATAATATGGGTCTCAGGTTTGGTAGAAGCATTGGGATATCACATCTCATGCTATCGGAAGGGTATCGGGATTGGATTTGGAAGGAGTTGGATATCCCATCTCATGCTATAGGAAGGGTCTCAGGTTGGAATGGGAAGGAGTTGGATATCACATCTCATGTTATAGGAAGGGTCTCAGGATGGGAATGGGAAGGACTTGGATATCACATCTCATGCTATAGGAAGGCTCTCAGGTTTGCAAGGGGAAAGAGTTGGATATCACATTTCATGTTAGAGGTAGGATCTCAGGTTTGGTATTAGAAGCATTGAGATATCACATCTCATGCTATCAGAAGGATCTCAGGTTTGGTATAGAAGCATTGAGATATATCTTATGCTATCAAAAGGGTCTCAGGATTGGAATGGGAAGGAGTTGGATATCACATCTCATGCTAAAGGGAGGGTCTCAGGTTTGGAAGGGGAAGGATTTGGATATCACATCTCATGTTATAGGATGGATCTCAGGTTTTGTATTAGAAGTATTGAGATATCACATCTCATGTTATCGGAAGGATCTCAGGTTTGGTATTAGAAGTATTGAGATATCACATCTCATGCTATAGGAAGGGTCTCAGGATTGGAATGGGAAGGAGTTGGATATCACATCTCATGCTAAAGGAAGGGTCTCAGGTTTGGTAGAAGCATTGAGATATCATATCTCATGCTATAGGAAGGGTCTCAGGATTGGAATGGGAAGGAGTAGGATATCACATCTCATGCTATAGGAAGGATCTCAGGTTTGGTATAAGCACTGAGATATCACATCTCTTCTATCGGAAGGGTCTCAGGATTGGAATGGGAAGGAGTTGGATATTCCCATCTCATGTTATAGGAAGGGTCTCAGGGTTGGTATTAGAAGCATTGAGATATCACATCTCATGCTATAGGAAGGGTCTCAGGATTGGAATGGGAAGGACTTGGATAATCCATCTCATGCTATAGGGAGAGTATCAAGTTTGATATTAGAAGCATTGAGATATCACATCTCACAATATCGGAAGGGTCTCAGGATTGGAATGGGAAGGAGTTGGATATCACATCTCATGATAAAGGAAGGGTCTAAGGTTTGGAAGGGGAAGGATTTGGATATCACATCTCATGTTATAGGACGGGTCTCAGGTTTGGTATTAGAAGCACTGAGATATCAAGTCTTATGGTATAGGAAGGGTCTCAGAATTGGAATGAGAAGGAGTTGGATATCACATCTCAAGCTATAGGAAGGGTCTCAGGATTGGAATGGGAAGGAGTTTGATATCACATCTCATGCAATAGTATGGGTCTCAGGTTTGGTATAAGCATTGGGATATCACATCTCATGCTATCGGAAGGGTATCAGGATTGGATTTGGAAGGAGCTGGATATCCCATCTCATGCTATAGGAAGGGTCTCAGGTTGGAATGGGAAGGAGTTGGATATCACATCTCATGTTATAGGAAGGGTCTCAGGATTGGAATGGGAAGGACTTGGATATCACATCTCATGCTATAGGAAGGCTCTCAGGTTTGGAAGGGGAAAGAGTTGGATATCACATTTCATGTTAGAGGTAGGATCTCAGGTTTGGTATTAGAGGCATTGAGATATCACATTTCATGCTATCAGAAGGGTCTCAGGATTGGAATGGGAAGGAGTTGGATATCACATCTCATGCTAAAGGGAGGGTCTCAGGTTTGGAAGGGGAAGGATTTGGATATCACATCTCATGTTATAGGAAGGATCTCAGGTTTGGTATTAGAAGCATTGAGATATCACATCTCATGCTATCGGAAGGATCTCAGGTTTGGTATTAGAAGCATTGAGATATCACATCTCATGCTATCAGAATGGTCTCAGGATTGGAATCGGAAGGAGTTGGATATCACATCTCATGCTAAAGGGAGGGTCTCAGGTTTGGAAGGGGAAGGATTTGGATATCACATCTCATGTTATCAGAAGGATCTCAGGTTTGGTATTAGAAGTATTGAGATATCACATCTCATGCTATAGGAAGGGTCTCAGGATTGGAATGGGAAGGAGTTGGATATCACATCTCAAGCTATAGGAAGGGTCTCAGGTTTGGTATAAGCATTGAGATATCACATCACATGCTATAGGAAGGGCCTCAGGATTGGAATGGGAAGGAGTTGGATCTCATGTTATAGGAAAGATCTCAGGTTTGGTATTAGAAGCATTGAGACATCACATCTCATGTTATTGGAAGGGTCTCAGGATTGGAATGGGAAGGACTTGGATATCACATCTCATGCTATGGATAGGTTCTCAGGTTTGGAAAGGGAAGGAGTTGGATATCACATTTCATGTTAGAGGAAAGATCTCAGGTTTGGTATTAGAGGCATTGAGATATCACATCTCATGCTATAGGAAGGGTCTCAGGATTTTTATTAAAATCATTGAGATATCATATTGCATGCTGTAGGAAGGGTCTAAGGATTGGAATGGAAGGAGTTGGATATCACATCTCATGTTAAAGGAAGGATCTCAGGTTTGGTATTAGAAGCATTGAGACATCACATCTCATGCTATAGGAAGGGTCTCAGGATTGGAATGGGATGGAGTTGGATATCACATCTCATGCTATAGGAAGGGTCTCAGGATTGGAATGGGAAGGAGTTGGATATCACATCTCATGTTATAGGAAGGGTCTCAGGTTTGGTATAAACATTGAGATATCACATCTCTACCATCGGAAGTGTCTCAGGATTGGAATGGGAAGGAGTTGGATATCCCATCTCATGTTATAGGACGGGTCTCAGGTTTTTTATTAAAATCATTGAGATATCATATTGCATGCTGTAGGAAGGGTCTAAGGATTGGAATGGGAAGGAGTTGGATATTCCCATCTCATGTTATAGGAAGGGTCTCAGGTTTGGTATTAGAAGCATTGAGATATCACATCTCATGCTATAGGAAGGGTCTCAGGATTGGAATGGGAAGGACTTGGATATCACATCTCATGCTATAGGGAGGGTCTCAAGTTTGATAGAAGCATTGAGATATCACATTTCATGATATCGGAAGGGTCTCAAGATTGGAATGGGAAGGAGTTGGATATCACATCTCATGATAAAGGAAGGGTCTAAGGTTTGGAAGGGGAAGGATTTGGATATCACATCTCATGTTATAGGACGGGTCTCAGGTTTGGTATTAGAAGCATTGAGATATCAAGTCTCATGGTATAGGAAGGGTCTCAGGATTAGAATGGGAAGGAGTTTGATATCACATCTCATGCCATAATATGGGTCTCAGATTTGGTAGAAGCATTGGGATATCACATCTCATGCTATCGGAAGGGTATCGGGATTGGATTTGGAAGGAGTTGGATATCCCATCTCATGCTATAGGAAGGGTCTCAGGTTGGAATGGGAAGGAGTTGGATATCACATCTCATGTTATAGGAAGGGTCTCAGGATTGGAATGGGAAGGACTTGGATATCACATCTCATGCTATAGGAAGGCTCTCAGGTTTGCAAGGGGAAAGAGTTGGATATCACATTTCATGTTAGAGGTAGGATCTCAGGTTTGGTATTAGAAGCATTGAGATATCACATCTCATGCTATCAGAAGGATCTCAGGTTTGGTATAGAAGCATTGAGATATCATATCTTATGCTATCAGAAGGGTCTCAGGATTGGAATGGGATGGAGTTGGATATCACATCTCATGCTATAGGAAGGGTCTCAGGATTGGAATGGGAAGGAGTTGGATATCACATCTCATGTTATAGGAAGGGTCTCAGGTTTGGTATAAACATTGAGATATCACATCTCTACCATCGGAAGTGTCTCAGGATTCGAATGGGAAGGAGTTGGATATCCCATCTCATGTTATAGGACGGGTCTCAGGTTTTTTATTAAAATCATTGAGATATCATATTGCATGCTGTAGGAAGGGTCTAAGGATTGGAATGGGAAGGAGTTGGATATTCCCATCTCATGTTATAGGAAGGGTCTCAGGTTTGGTATTAGAAGCATTGAGATATCACATCTCATGCTATAGGAAGGGTCTCAGGATTGGAATGGGAAGGACTTGGATATCACATCTCATGCTATAGGGAGGGTCTCAAGTTTGATAGAAACATTGAGATATCACATTTCATGATATCGGAAGGGTCTCAAGATTGGAATGGGAAGGAGTTGGATATCACATCTCATGACAAAGGAAGGGTCTAAGGTTTGGAAGGGGAAGGATTTGGATATCACATCTCATGTTATAGGACGGGTCTCAGGTTTGGTATTAGAAGCATTGAGATATCAAGTCTCATGGTATAGGAAGGGTCTCAGGATTAGAATGGGAAGGAGTTTGATATCACATCTCATGCCATAATATGGGTCTCAGGTTTGGTAGAAGCATTGGGATATCACATCTCATGCTATCGGAAGGGTATCGGGATTGGATTTGGAAGGAGTTGGATATCCCATCTCATGCTATAGGAAGGGTCTCAGGTTGGAATGGGAAGGAGTTGGATATCACATCTCATGTTATAGGAAGGGTCTCAGGATTGGAATGGGAAGGACTTGGATATCACATCTCATGCTATAGGAAGGCTCTCAGGTTTGCAAGGGGAAAGAGTTGGATATCACATTTCATGTTAGAGGTAGGATCTCAGGTTTGGTATTAGAAGCATTGAGATATCACATCTCATGCTATCAGAAGGATCTCAGGTTTGGTATAGAAGCATTGAGATATATCTTATGCTATCAAAAGGGTCTCAGGATTGGAATGGGAAGGAGTTGGATATCACATCTCATGCTAAAGGGAGGGTCTCAGGTTTGGAAGGGGAAGGATTTGGATATCACATCTCATGTTATAGGATGGATCTCAGGTTTGGTATTAGAAGTATTGAGATATCACATCTCATGTTATCGGAAGGATCTCAGGTTTGGTATTAGAAGTATTGAGATATCACATCTCATGCTATAGGAAGGGTCTCAGGATTGGAATGGGAAGGAGTTGGATATCACATCTCATGCTAAAGGAAGGGTCTCAGGTTTGGTAGAAGCATTGAGATATCACATCTCATGCTATAGGAAGCGTCTCAGGATTGGAATGGGAAGGAGTAGGATATCACATCTCATGCTATAGGAAGGATCTCAGGTTTGGTATAAGCACTGAGATATCACATCTCTTCTATCGGAAGGGTCTCAGGATTGGAATGGGAAGGAGTTGGATATTCCCATCTCATGTTATAGGAAGGGTCTCAGGTTTGGTATTAGAAGCATTGAGATATCACATCTCATGCTATAGGAAGGGTCTCAGGATTGGAATGGGAAGGACTTGGATAATCCATCTCATGCTATAGGGAGAGTCTCAAGTTTGATATTAGAAGCATTGAGATATCACATCTCACAATATCGGAAGGGTCTCAGGATTGGAATGGGAAGGAGTTGGATATCACATCTCATGATAAAGGAAGGGTCTAAGGTTTGGAAGGGGAAGGATTTGGATATCACATCTCATGTTATAGGACGGGTCTCAGGTTTGGTATTAGAAGCACTGAGATATCAAGTCTTATGGTATAGGAAGGGTCTCAGAATTGGAATGAGAAGGAGTTGGATATCACATCTCAAGCTATAGGAAGGGTCTCAGGATTGGAATGGGAAGGAGTTTGATATCACATCTCATGCAATAGTATGGGTCTCAGGTTTGGTATAAGCATTGGGATATCACATCTCATGCTATCGGAAGGGTATCAGGATTGGATTTGGAAGGAGCTGGATATCCCATCTCATGCTATAGGAAGGGTCTCAGGTTGGAATGGGAAGGAGTTGGATATCACATCTCATGTTATAGGAAGGGTCTCAGGATTGGAATGGGAAGGACTTGGATATCACATCTCATGCTATAGGAAGGCTCTCAGGTTTGGAAGGGGAAAGAGTTGGATATCACATTTCATGTTAGAGGTAGGATCTCAGGTTTGGTATTAGAGGCATTGGGATATCACATTTCATGCTATCAGAAGGGTCTCAGGATTGGAATGGGAAGGAGTTGGATATCACATCTCATGCTAAAGGGAGGGTCTCAGGTTTGGAAGGGGAAGGATTTGGATATCACATCTCATGTTATAGGAAGGATCTCAGGTTTGGTATTAGAAGCATTGAGATATCACATCTCATGCTATCGGAAGGATCTCAGGTTTGGTATTAGAAGCATTGAGATATCACATCTCATGCTATCAGAATGGTCTCAGGATTGGAATCGGAAGGAGTTGGATATCACATCTCATGCTAAAGGGAGGGTCTCAGGTTTGGAAGGGGAAGGATTTGGATATCACATCTCATGTTATCAGAAGGATCTCAGGTTTGGTATTAGAAGTATTGAGATATCACATCTCATGCTATAGGAAGGGTCTCAGGATTGGAATGGGACGGAGTTGGATATCACATCTCAAGCTATAGGAAGGGTCTCAGGTTTGGTATAAGCATTGAGATATCACATCACATGCTATAGGAAGGGCCTCAGGATTGGAATGGGAAGGAGTTGGATATCACATCTCATGTTATAGGAAAGATCTCAGGTTTGGTATTAGAAGCATTGAGACATCACATCTCATGTTATTGGAAGGGTCTCAGGATTGGAATGGGAAGGACTTGGATATCACATCTCATGCTATGGATAGGCTCTCAGGTTTGGAAAGGGAAGGAGTTGGATATCACATTTCATGTTAGAGGAAGGATCTCAGGTTTGGTATTAGAGGCATTGAGATATCACATCTCATGCTATAGGAAGGGTCTCAGGATTTTTATTAAAATCATTGAGATATCATATTGCATGCTGTAGGAAGGGTCTAAGGATTGGAATGGAAGGAGTTGGATATCACATCTCATGTTAAAGGAAGGATCTCAGGTTTGGTATTAGAAGCATTGAGACATCACATCTCATGCTATAGGAAGGGTCTCAGGATTGGAATGGGCTGGAGTTGGATATCACATCTCATGCTATAGGAAGGGTCTCAGGATTGGAATGGGAAGGAGTTGGATATCACATCTCATGTTATAGGAAGGGTCTCAGGTTTGGTATAAACATTGAGATATCACATCTCTACCATCGGAAGGGTCTCAGGATTGGAATGGGAAGGAGTTGGATATCCCATCTCATGTTATAGGACGGGTCTCAGGTTTTTTATTAAAATCATTGAGATATCATATTGCATGCTGTAGGAAGGGTCTAAAGATTGGAATGGGAAGGAGTTGGATATTCCCATCTCATGTTATAGGAAGGGTCTCAGGTTTGGTATTAGAAGCATTGAGATATCACATCTCATGCTATAGGAAGGGTCTCAGGATTGGAATGGGAAGGACTTGGATATCACATCTCATGCTATAGGGAGGGTCTCAAGTTTGATAGAAGCATTGAGATATCACATCTCATGCTATAGGAAGGCTCTCAGGTTTGCAAGGGGAAAGAGTTGGATATCACATTTCATGTTAGAGGTAGGATCTCAGGTTTGGTATTAGAAGCATTGAGATATCACATCTCATGCTATCAGAAGGATCTCAGGTTTGGTATAGAAGCATTGAGATATCATATCTTATGCTATCAGAAGGGTCTCAGGATTGGAATGGGATGGAGTTGGATATCACATCTCATGCTATAGGAAGGGTCTCAGGATTGGAATGGGAAGGAGTTGGATATCACATCTCATGTTATAGGAAGGGTCTCAGGTTTGGTATAAACATTGAGATATCACATCTCTACCATCGGAAGTGTCTCAGGATTCGAATGGGAAGGAGTTGGATATCCCATCTCATGTTATAGGACGGGTCTCAGGTTTTTTATTAAAATCATTGAGATATCATATTGCATGCTGTAGGAAGGGTCTAAGGATTGGAATGGGAAGGAGTTGGATATTCCCATCTCATGTTATAGGAAGGGTCTCAGGTTTGGTATTAGAAGCATTGAGATATCACATCTCATGCTATAGGAAGGGTCTCAGGATTGGAATGGGAAGGACTTGGATATCACATCTCATGCTATAGGGAGGGTCTCAAGTTTGATAGAAACATTGAGATATCACATTTCATGATATCGGAAGGGTCTCAAGATTGGAATGGGAAGGAGTTGGATATCACATCTCATGACAAAGGAAGGGTCTAAGGTTTGGAAGGGGAAGGATTTGGATATCACATCTCATGTTATAGGACGGGTCTCAGGTTTGGTATTAGAAGCATTGAGATATCAAGTCTCATGGTATAGGAAGGGTCTCAGGATTAGAATGGGAAGGAGTTTGATATCACATCTCATGCCATAATATGGGTCTCAGGTTTGGTAGAAGCATTGGGATATCACATCTCATGCTATCGGAAGGGTATCGGGATTGGATTTGGAAGGAGTTGGATATCCCATCTCATGCTATAGGAAGGGTCTCAGGTTGGAATGGGAAGGAGTTGGATATCACATCTCATGTTATAGGAAGGGTCTCAGGATTGGAATGGGAAGGACTTGGATATCACATCTCATGCTATAGGAAGGCTCTCAGGTTTGCAAGGGGAAAGAGTTGGATATCACATTTCATGTTAGAGGTAGGATCTCAGGTTTGGTATTAGAAGCATTGAGATATCACATCTCATGCTATCAGAAGGATCTCAGGTTTGGTATAGAAGCATTGAGATATATCTTATGCTATCAAAAGGGTCTCAGGATTGGAATGGGAAGGAGTTGGATATCACATCTCATGCTAAAGGGAGGGTCTCAGGTTTGGAAGGGGAAGGATTTGGATATCACATCTCATGTTATAGGATGGATCTCAGGTTTGGTATTAGAAGTATTGAGATATCACATCTCATGTTATCGGAAGGATCTCAGGTTTGGTATTAGAAGTATTGAGATATCACATCTCATGCTATAGGAAGGGTCTCAGGATTGGAATGGGAAGGAGTTGGATATCACATCTCATGCTAAAGGAAGGGTCTCAGGTTTGGTAGAAGCATTGAGATATCACATCTCATGCTATAGGAAGCGTCTCAGGATTGGAATGGGAAGGAGTAGGATATCACATCTCATGCTATAGGAAGGATCTCAGGTTTGGTATAAGCACTGAGATATCACATCTCTTCTATCGGAAGGGTCTCAGGATTGGAATGGGAAGGAGTTGGATATTCCCATCTCATGTTATAGGAAGGGTCTCAGGTTTGGTATTAGAAGCATTGAGATATCACATCTCATGCTATAGGAAGGGTCTCAGGATTGGAATGGGAAGGACTTGGATAATCCATCTCATGCTATAGGGAGAGTCTCAAGTTTGATATTAGAAGCATTGAGATATCACATCTCACAATATCGGAAGGGTCTCAGGATTGGAATGGGAAGGAGTTGGATATCACATCTCATGATAAAGGAAGGGTCTAAGGTTTGGAAGGGGAAGGATTTGGATATCACATCTCATGTTATAGGACGGGTCTCAGGTTTGGTATTAGAAGCACTGAGATATCAAGTCTTATGGTATAGGAAGGGTCTCAGAATTGGAATGAGAAGGAGTTGGATATCACATCTCAAGCTATAGGAAGGGTCTCAGGATTGGAATGGGAAGGAGTTTGATATCACATCTCATGCAATAGTATGGGTCTCAGGTTTGGTATAAGCATTGGGATATCACATCTCATGCTATCGGAAGGGTATCAGGATTGGATTTGGAAGGAGCTGGATATCCCATCTCATGCTATAGGAAGGGTCTCAGGTTGGAATGGGAAGGAGTTGGATATCACATCTCATGTTATAGGAAGGGTCTCAGGATTGGAATGGGAAGGACTTGGATATCACATCTCATGCTATAGGAAGGCTCTCAGGTTTGGAAGGGGAAAGAGTTGGATATCACATTTCATGTTAGAGGTAGGATCTCAGGTTTGGTATTAGAGGCATTGGGATATCACATTTCATGCTATCAGAAGGGTCTCAGGATTGGAATGGGAAGGAGTTGGATATCACATCTCATGCTAAAGGGAGGGTCTCAGGTTTGGAAGGGGAAGGATTTGGATATCACATCTCATGTTATAGGAAGGATCTCAGGTTTGGTATTAGAAGCATTGAGATATCACATCTCATGCTATCGGAAGGATCTCAGGTTTGGTATTAGAAGCATTGAGATATCACATCTCATGCTATCAGAATGGTCTCAGGATTGGAATCGGAAGGAGTTGGATATCACATCTCATGCTAAAGGGAGGGTCTCAGGTTTGGAAGGGGAAGGATTTGGATATCACATCTCATGTTATCAGAAGGATCTCAGGTTTGGTATTAGAAGTATTGAGATATCACATCTCATGCTATAGGAAGGGTCTCAGGATTGGAATGGGACGGAGTTGGATATCACATCTCAAGCTATAGGAAGGGTCTCAGGTTTGGTATAAGCATTGAGATATCACATCACATGCTATAGGAAGGGCCTCAGGATTGGAATGGGAAGGAGTTGGATATCACATCTCATGTTATAGGAAAGATCTCAGGTTTGGTATTAGAAGCATTGAGACATCACATCTCATGTTATTGGAAGGGTCTCAGGATTGGAATGGGAAGGACTTGGATATCACATCTCATGCTATGGATAGGCTCTCAGGTTTGGAAAGGGAAGGAGTTGGATATCACATTTCATGTTAGAGGAAGGATCTCAGGTTTGGTATTAGAGGCATTGAGATATCACATCTCATGCTATAGGAAGGGTCTCAGGATTTTTATTAAAATCATTGAGATATCATATTGCATGCTGTAGGAAGGGTCTAAGGATTGGAATGGAAGGAGTTGGATATCACATCTCATGTTAAAGGAAGGATCTCAGGTTTGGTATTAGAAGCATTGAGACATCACATCTCATGCTATAGGAAGGGTCTCAGGATTGGAATGGGCTGGAGTTGGATATCACATCTCATGCTATAGGAAGGGTCTCAGGATTGGAATGGGAAGGAGTTGGATATCACATCTCATGTTATAGGAAGGGTCTCAGGTTTGGTATAAACATTGAGATATCACATCTCTACCATCGGAAGGGTCTCAGGATTGGAATGGGAAGGAGTTGGATATCCCATCTCATGTTATAGGACGGGTCTCAGGTTTTTTATTAAAATCATTGAGATATCATATTGCATGCTGTAGGAAGGGTCTAAAGATTGGAATGGGAAGGAGTTGGATATTCCCATCTCATGTTATAGGAAGGGTCTCAGGTTTGGTATTAGAAGCATTGAGATATCACATCTCATGCTATAGGAAGGGTCTCAGGATTGGAATGGGAAGGACTTGGATATCACATCTCATGCTATAGGGAGGGTCTCAAGTTTGATAGAAGCATTGAGATATCACATTTCATGATATCGGAAGGGTCTCAAGATTGGAATGGGAAGGAGTTGGATATCACATCTCATGATAAAGGAAGGGTCTAAGGTTTGGAAGGGGAAGGATTTGGATATCACATCTCATGTTATAGGACGGGTCTCAGGTTTGGTATTAGAAGCATTGAGATATCAAGTCTCATGGTATAGGAAGGGTCTCAGGATTAGAATGGGAAGGAGTTTGATATCACATCTCATGCCATAATATGGGTCTCAGGTTTGGTAGAAGCATTGGGATATCACATCTCATGCTATCGGAAGGGTATCGGGATTGGATTTGGAAGGAGTTGGATATCCCATCTCATGCTATAGGAAGGGTCTCAGGTTGGAATGGGAAGGAGTTGGATATCACATCTCATGTTATAGGAAGGGTCTCAGGATTGGAATGGGAAGGACTTGGATATCACATCTCATGCTATAGGAAGGCTCTCAGGTTTGCAAGGGGAAAGAGTTGGATATCACATTTCATGTTAGAGGTAGGATCTCAGGTTTGGTATTAGAAGCATTGAGATATCACATCTCATGCTATCAGAAGGATCTCAGGTTTGGTATAGAAGCATTGAGATATATCTTATGCTATCAAAAGGGTCTCAGGATTGGAATGGGAAGGAGTTGGATATCACATCTCATGCTAAAGGGAGGGTCTCAGGTTTGGAAGGGGAAGGATTTGGATATCACATCTCATGTTATAGGATGGATCTCAGGTTTGGTATTAGAAGTATTGAGATATCACATCTCATGTTATCGGAAGGATCTCAGGTTTGGTATTAGAAGCATTGAGATATCACATCTCATGCTATAGGAAGGGTCTCAGGATTGGAATGGGAAGGAGTTGGATATCACATCTCATGCTAAAGGAAGGGTCTCAGGTTTGGTAGAAGCATTGAGATATCACATCTCATGCTATAGGAAGCGTCTCAGGATTGGAATGGGAAGGAGTAGGATATCACATCTCATGCTATAGGAAGGATCTCAGGTTTGGTATAAGCACTGAGATATCACATCTCTTCTATCGGAAGGGTCTCAGGATTGGAATGGGAAGGAGTTGGATATTCCCATCTCATGTTATAGGAAGGGTCTCAGGTTTGGTATTAGAAGCATTGAGATATCACATCTCATGCTATAGGAAGGGTCTCAGGATTGGAATGGGAAGGACTTGGATAATCCATCTCATGCTATAGGGAGAGTCTCAAGTTTGATATTAGAAGCATTGAGATATCACATCTCACAATATCGGAAGGGTCTCAGGATTGGAATGGGAAGGAGTTGGATATCACATCTCATGATAAAGGAAGGGTCGAAGGTTTGGAAGGGGAAGGATTTGGATATCACATCTCATGTTATAGGACGGGTCTCAGGTTTGGTATTAGAAGCACTGAGATATCAAGTCTTATGGTATAGGAAGGGTCTCAGAATTGGAATGAGAAGGAGTTGGATATCACATCTCAAGCTATAGGAAGGGTCTCAGGATTGGAATGGGAAGGAGTTTGATATCACATCTCATGCAATAGTATGGGTCTCAGGTTTGGTATAAGCATTGGGATATCACATCTCATGCTATCGGAAGGGTATCAGGATTGGATTTGGAAGGAGCTGGATATCCCATCTCATGCTATAGGAAGGGTCTCAGGTTGGAATGGGAAGGAGTTGGATATCACATCTCATGTTATAGGAAGGGTCTCAGGATTGGAATGGGAAGGACTTGGATATCACATCTCATGCTATAGGAAGGCTCTCAGGTTTGGAAGGGGAAAGAGTTGGATATCACATTTCATGTTAGAGGTAGGATCTCAGGTTTGGTATTAGAGGCATTGAGATATCACATTTCATGCTATCAGAAGGGTCTCAGGATTGGAATGGGAAGGAGTTGGATATCACATCTCATGCTAAAGGGAGGGTCTCAGGTTTGGAAGGGGAAGGATTTGGATATCACATCTCATGTTATAGGAAGGATCTCAGGTTTGGTATTAGAAGCATTGAGATATCACATCTCATGCTATCGGAAGGATCTCAGGTTTGGTATTAGAAGCATTGAGATATCACATCTCATGCTATCAGAATGGTCTCAGGATTGGAATCGGAAGGAGTTGGATATCACATCTCATGCTAAAGGGAGGGTCTCAGGTTTGGAAGGGGAAGGATTTGGATATCACATCTCATGTTATCAGAAGGATCTCAGGTTTGGTATTAGAAGTATTGAGATATCACATCTCATGCTATAGGAAGGGTCTCAGGATTGGAATGGGAAGGAGTTGGATATCACATCTCAAGCTATAGGAAGGGTCTCAGGTTTGGTATAAGCATTGAGATATCACATCACATGCTATAGGAAGGGCCTCAGGATTGGAATGGGAAGGAGTTGGATATCACATCTCATGTTATAGGAAAGATCTCAGGTTTGGTATTAGAAGCATTGAGACATCACATCTCATGTTATTGGAAGGGTCTCAGGATTGGAATGGGAAGGACTTGGATATCACATCTCATGCTATGGATAGGCTCTCAGGTTTGGAAAGGGAAGGAGTTGGATATCACATTTCATGTTAGAGGAAGGATCTCAGGTTTGGTATTAGAGGCATTGAGATATCACATCTCATGCTATAGGAAGGGTCTCAGGATTGGAATGGGAAGGAGTTGGATATCACATCTCATGCTATAGGAAGGGTCTCAGGTTTGGTATAAGCATTGAGATATCACATCTCATGCTATAGGAAGGGTCTCAGGATTGGAATGGAAGGAGTTGGATATCACATCTCATGTTAAACGAAGGATCTCAGGTTTGGTATTAGAAGCATTGAGACATCACATCTCATGCTATAGGAAGGGTCTCAGGATTGGAATGGGAAGGAGTTGGATATCACATCTCATGCTATACGAAGGGTCTCAGGTTTGGTATAAGCATTGAGATATCACATCTCATGCTATCGGAAGGGTCTCAGGATTGGAATGGGAAGGAGTTGTATATGACATCTCAAGCCATAGGAAGGGTCTCAGGTTTGGTATAAGCTTTGAGATATCACATCTCTGCTATCGGAAGGGTCTCAGGATTGGAATGGGAAGGAGTTGGATATCCCATCTCATGTTATAGGAAGAGTCTCAGGTTTGGTATTAGAAGCATTGAGATATCACATCTCATGCTATAGGAAGTGTCTCAGGATTGGAATGGGAATGACTTGGATATCACATCTCATGCTATAGGGAGGGTCTCAAGTTTGATATTAGAATCATTGAGATATCACATCTTATGCTATAGGAAGGGTCTCAGGATTGGAATGGGAAGGAGTAGGATATCACATCTCATGCTATAGGAAGGATCTCAGGTTTGGTATAAGCATTGAGATATCACATCTCTTCTATCGGAAGGGTCTCAGGATTGGAATGGGAAGGAGTTGGATATTCCCATCTCATGTTATAGGAAGGGTCTCAGGTTTGGTATTAGAAGCATTGAGATATCACATCTCATGCTAAAGGGAGGGTCTCAGGTTTGGAAGGGGGAGGATTTGGAAATCACATCTCATGTTATAGGAAGGATCTCAGGTTTGGTATAAGAAGCATTGAGATATCACATCTCATGCTATCGGAAGAATCTCAGATTTGGTATTAGAGGCATTGAGATATCACATCTCATGCTATCATAAGGGTCTCAGGATTGGAATGGGAAGGAGTTGGATATCACATCTCATGCTATAGGAAGGATCTCAGGTTTGGAACGGGAAGGAGTTGGATATCACATCTCATGTTATAGGAAGAGTCTCACATTTGGTATAAGCATTGAGATATCACATCTCTGCAATCGGAAGTGTCTCAGGATTGGGATGGGAAGGAGTTGGATATCACATCTCATGCTATAGGAAGGGTCTCAGGTTTGGAACGGGAAGGAGTTGGATATCACATCTCATGTTATAGGAAGGATCTCAGGTTTGGTATTAGAAGCATTGAGATATCACATCACATGCTGTAGGAAGGGTCTCAGGTTTGGAATGGGAAGGAATTGGATATCACATCTCATGTTATAGGAAGGGTCTCAGGTTTGGTATAAGCATTGAGATATCACATCTCTGCTATCGGAAGTGTCTCAGGATTGGAATGGGAAGGAGTTGGATATCACATCTCATGTTATAGGACGGGTCTCAGGTTTGTTATTAGAATCATTGAGATATCATATTGCATGCTGTAGGAAGGGTCTAAGGATTGGAATGGGAAGGACTTGGATATCACATCTCATGCTATAGGTAGGCTCTCAGGTTTGGAAAGGGAAGGAGTTGGATATCACATTTCATGTTAGAGGAAGGATCTCAGGTTTGGTATTAGAGCCATTGGATATCACATCTCATGCTATAGGAAGGGTCTCAGGATTGGAATGGGAAGGAGTTGGATATCACATCTCATGCTATAGGGAGGGTCTCAGGATTGGAATGGGAAGGATCTGTATATGACATCTCATGCCATAGGAAGGGTGTCAGGTTTGGTATAAGCATTGAGATATCACATCTCTGCTTTCGGAAGGGTCTCAGGATTGGAATGGGAAGGAGTTGGATATCCCATCTCATGTTATAGGAAGAATCTCAGGTTTGGTATTAGAAGCATTGAGATATCACATCTCATGCTATAGGAAGTATCTCAGGATTGGAATGGGAAGGACTTGGATATCACATCTCATGCTATAGGGAGGGTCTCAAGTTTGATATTAGAAGCATTGAGATATCACATCTCATGCTATAGGAAGGGTCTCAGTATTGGAATGGGAAGGAGTTGGATATCACATCTCATGCTATAGGAAGGGTCTCAGGTTTGGTATAAGCATTGAGATATCACATCTCATGCTATCAGAATGGTCTCAGGATTGGAATCGGAAGGAGTTGGATATCACATCTCATGCTAAAGGGAGGGTCTCAGGTTTGGAAGGGGAAGGATTTGGATATCACATCTCATGTTATCAGAAGGATCTCAGGTTTGGTATTAGAAGTATTGAGATATCACATCTCATGCTATAGGAAGGGTCTCAGGATTGGAATGGGAAGGAGTTGGATATCACATCTCAAGCTATAGGAAGGGTCTCAGGTTTGGTATAAGCATTGAGATATCACATCACATGCTATAGGAAGGGCCTCAGGATTGGAATGGGAAGGAGTTGGATATCACATCTCATGTTATAGGAAAGATCTCAGGTTTGGTATTAGAAGCATTGAGACATCACATCTCATGTTATTGGAAGGGTCTCAGGATTGGAATGGGAAGGACTTGGATATCACATCTCATGCTATGGATAGGCTCTCAGGTTTGGAAAGGGAAGGAGTTGGATATCACATTTCATGTTAGAGGAAGGATCTCAGGTTTGGTATTAGAGGCATTGAGATATCACATCTCATGCTATAGGAAGGGTCTCAGGATTTTTATTAAAATCATTGAGATATCATATTGCATGCTGTAGGAAGGGTCTAAGGATTGGAATGGAAGGAGTTGGATATCACATCTCATGTTAAAGGAAGGATCTCAGGTTTGGTATTAGAAGCATTGAGACATCACATCTCATGCTATAGGAAGGGTCTCAGGATTGGAATGGGATGGAGTTGGATATCACATCTCATGCTATAGGAAGGGTCTCAGGATTGGAATGGGAAGGAGTTGGATATCACATCTCATGTTATAGGAAGGGTCTCAGGTTTGGTATAAACATTGAGATATCACATCTCTACCATCGGAAGTGTCTCAGGATTGGAATGGGAAGGAGTTGGATATCCCATCTCATGTTATAGGACGGGTCTCAGGTTTTTTATTAAAATCATTGAGATATCATATTGCATGCTGTAGGAAGGGTCTAAGGATTGGAATGGGAAGGAGTTGGATATTCCCATCTCATGTTATAGGAAGGGTCTCAGGTTTGGTATTAGAAGCATTGAGATATCACATCTCATGCTATAGGAAGGGTCTCAGGATTGGAATGGGAAGGACTTGGATATCACATCTCATGCTATAGGGAGGGTCTCAAGTTTGATAGAAGCATTGAGATATCACATTTCATGATATCGGAAGGGTCTCAAGATTGGAATGGGAAGGAGTTGGATATCACATCTCATGATAAAGGAAGGGTCTAAGGTTTGGAAGGGGAAGGATTTGGATATCACATCTCATGTTATAGGACGGGTCTCAGGTTTGGTATTAGAAGCATTGAGATATCAAGTCTCATGGTATAGGAAGGGTCTCAGGATTAGAATGGGAAGGAGTTT
The DNA here is from genome assembly GCF_040938575.1 of Ambystoma mexicanum. Lineage (NCBI taxonomy): Eukaryota > Metazoa > Chordata > Amphibia > Caudata > Ambystomatidae > Ambystoma > Ambystoma mexicanum. The sequence goes on along the minus strand of NC_090921.1, from coordinate 1,512,186,334 downwards.
GATATCACATCTCATGCCATAATATGGGTCTCAGGTTTGGTAGAAGCATTGGGATATCACATCTCATGCTATCGGAAGGGTATCGGGATTGGATTTGGAAGGAGTTGGATATCCCATCTCATGCTATAGGAAGGGTCTCAGGTTGGAATGGGAAGGAGTTGGATATCACATCTCATGTTATAGGAAGGGTCTCAGGATGGGAATGGGAAGGACTTGGATATCACATCTCATGCTATAGGAAGGCTCTCAGGTTTGCAAGGGGAAAGAGTTGGATATCACATTTCATGTTAGAGGTAGGATCTCAGGTTTGGTATTAGAAGCATTGAGATATCACATCTCATGCTATCAGAAGGATCTCAGGTTTGGTATAGAAGCATTGAGATATATCTTATGCTATCAAAAGGGTCTCAGGATTGGAATGGGAAGGAGTTGGATATCACATCTCATGCTAAAGGGAGGGTCTCAGGTTTGGAAGGGGAAGGATTTGGATATCACATCTCATGTTATAGGATGGATCTCAGGTTTTGTATTAGAAGTATTGAGATATCACATCTCATGTTATCGGAAGGATCTCAGGTTTGGTATTAGAAGTATTGAGATATCACATCTCATGCTATAGGAAGGGTCTCAGGATTGGAATGGGAAGGAGTTGGATATCACATCTCATGCTAAAGGAAGGGTCTCAGGTTTGGTAGAAGCATTGAGATATCATATCTCATGCTATAGGAAGGGTCTCAGGATTGGAATGGGAAGGAGTAGGATATCACATCTCATGCTATAGGAAGGATCTCAGGTTTGGTATAAGCACTGAGATATCACATCTCTTCTATCGGAAGGGTCTCAGGATTGGAATGGGAAGGAGTTGGATATTCCCATCTCATGTTATAGGAAGGGTCTCAGGGTTGGTATTAGAAGCATTGAGATATCACATCTCATGCTATAGGAAGGGTCTCAGGATTGGAATGGGAAGGACTTGGATAATCCATCTCATGCTATAGGGAGAGTATCAAGTTTGATATTAGAAGCATTGAGATATCACATCTCACAATATCGGAAGGGTCTCAGGATTGGAATGGGAAGGAGTTGGATATCACATCTCATGATAAAGGAAGGGTCTAAGGTTTGGAAGGGGAAGGATTTGGATATCACATCTCATGTTATAGGACGGGTCTCAGGTTTGGTATTAGAAGCACTGAGATATCAAGTCTTATGGTATAGGAAGGGTCTCAGAATTGGAATGAGAAGGAGTTGGATATCACATCTCAAGCTATAGGAAGGGTCTCAGGATTGGAATGGGAAGGAGTTTGATATCACATCTCATGCAATAGTATGGGTCTCAGGTTTGGTATAAGCATTGGGATATCACATCTCATGCTATCGGAAGGGTATCAGGATTGGATTTGGAAGGAGCTGGATATCCCATCTCATGCTATAGGAAGGGTCTCAGGTTGGAATGGGAAGGAGTTGGATATCACATCTCATGTTATAGGAAGGGTCTCAGGATTGGAATGGGAAGGACTTGGATATCACATCTCATGCTATAGGAAGGCTCTCAGGTTTGGAAGGGGAAAGAGTTGGATATCACATTTCATGTTAGAGGTAGGATCTCAGGTTTGGTATTAGAGGCATTGAGATATCACATTTCATGCTATCAGAAGGGTCTCAGGATTGGAATGGGAAGGAGTTGGATATCACATCTCATGCTAAAGGGAGGGTCTCAGGTTTGGAAGGGGAAGGATTTGGATATCACATCTCATGTTATAGGAAGGATCTCAGGTTTGGTATTAGAAGCATTGAGATATCACATCTCATGCTATCGGAAGGATCTCAGGTTTGGTATTAGAAGCATTGAGATATCACATCTCATGCTATCAGAATGGTCTCAGGATTGGAATCGGAAGGAGTTGGATATCACATCTCATGCTAAAGGGAGGGTCTCAGGTTTGGAAGGGGAAGGATTTGGATATCACATCTCATGTTATCAGAAGGATCTCAGGTTTGGTATTAGAAGTATTGAGATATCACATCTCATGCTATAGGAAGGGTCTCAGGATTGGAATGGGAAGGAGTTGGATATCACATCTCAAGCTATAGGAAGGGTCTCAGGTTTGGTATAAGCATTGAGATATCACATCACATGCTATAGGAAGGGCCTCAGGATTGGAATGGGAAGGAGTTGGATCTCATGTTATAGGAAAGATCTCAGGTTTGGTATTAGAAGCATTGAGACATCACATCTCATGTTATTGGAAGGGTCTCAGGATTGGAATGGGAAGGACTTGGATATCACATCTCATGCTATGGATAGGCTCTCAGGTTTGGAAAGGGAAGGAGTTGGATATCACATTTCATGTTAGAGGAAAGATCTCAGGTTTGGTATTAGAGGCATTGAGATATCACATCTCATGCTATAGGAAGGGTCTCAGGATTTTTATTAAAATCATTGAGATATCATATTGCATGCTGTAGGAAGGGTCTAAGGATTGGAATGGAAGGAGTTGGATATCACATCTCATGTTAAAGGAAGGATCTCAGGTTTGGTATTAGAAGCATTGAGACATCACATCTCATGCTATAGGAAGGGTCTCAGGATTGGAATGGGATGGAGTTGGATATCACATCTCATGCTATAGGAAGGGTCTCAGGATTGGAATGGGAAGGAGTTGGATATCACATCTCATGTTATAGGAAGGGTCTCAGGTTTGGTATAAACATTGAGATATCACATCTCTACCATCGGAAGTGTCTCAGGATTGGAATGGGAAGGAGTTGGATATCCCATCTCATGTTATAGGACGGGTCTCAGGTTTTTTATTAAAATCATTGAGATATCATATTGCATGCTGTAGGAAGGGTCTAAGGATTGGAATGGGAAGGAGTTGGATATTCCCATCTCATGTTATAGGAAGGGTCTCAGGTTTGGTATTAGAAGCATTGAGATATCACATCTCATGCTATAGGAAGGGTCTCAGGATTGGAATGGGAAGGACTTGGATATCACATCTCATGCTATAGGGAGGGTCTCAAGTTTGATAGAAGCATTGAGATATCACATTTCATGATATCGGAAGGGTCTCAAGATTGGAATGGGAAGGAGTTGGATATCACATCTCATGATAAAGGAAGGGTCTAAGGTTTGGAAGGGGAAGGATTTGGATATCACATCTCATGTTATAGGACGGGTCTCAGGTTTGGTATTAGAAGCATTGAGATATCAAGTCTCATGGTATAGGAAGGGTCTCAGGATTAGAATGGGAAGGAGTTTGATATCACATCTCATGCCATAATATGGGTCTCAGATTTGGTAGAAGCATTGGGATATCACATCTCATGCTATCGGAAGGGTATCGGGATTGGATTTGGAAGGAGTTGGATATCCCATCTCATGCTATAGGAAGGGTCTCAGGTTGGAATGGGAAGGAGTTGGATATCACATCTCATGTTATAGGAAGGGTCTCAGGATTGGAATGGGAAGGACTTGGATATCACATCTCATGCTATAGGAAGGCTCTCAGGTTTGCAAGGGGAAAGAGTTGGATATCACATTTCATGTTAGAGGTAGGATCTCAGGTTTGGTATTAGAAGCATTGAGATATCACATCTCATGCTATCAGAAGGATCTCAGGTTTGGTATAGAAGCATTGAGATATCATATCTTATGCTATCAGAAGGGTCTCAGGATTGGAATGGGATGGAGTTGGATATCACATCTCATGCTATAGGAAGGGTCTCAGGATTGGAATGGGAAGGAGTTGGATATCACATCTCATGTTATAGGAAGGGTCTCAGGTTTGGTATAAACATTGAGATATCACATCTCTACCATCGGAAGTGTCTCAGGATTCGAATGGGAAGGAGTTGGATATCCCATCTCATGTTATAGGACGGGTCTCAGGTTTTTTATTAAAATCATTGAGATATCATATTGCATGCTGTAGGAAGGGTCTAAGGATTGGAATGGGAAGGAGTTGGATATTCCCATCTCATGTTATAGGAAGGGTCTCAGGTTTGGTATTAGAAGCATTGAGATATCACATCTCATGCTATAGGAAGGGTCTCAGGATTGGAATGGGAAGGACTTGGATATCACATCTCATGCTATAGGGAGGGTCTCAAGTTTGATAGAAACATTGAGATATCACATTTCATGATATCGGAAGGGTCTCAAGATTGGAATGGGAAGGAGTTGGATATCACATCTCATGACAAAGGAAGGGTCTAAGGTTTGGAAGGGGAAGGATTTGGATATCACATCTCATGTTATAGGACGGGTCTCAGGTTTGGTATTAGAAGCATTGAGATATCAAGTCTCATGGTATAGGAAGGGTCTCAGGATTAGAATGGGAAGGAGTTTGATATCACATCTCATGCCATAATATGGGTCTCAGGTTTGGTAGAAGCATTGGGATATCACATCTCATGCTATCGGAAGGGTATCGGGATTGGATTTGGAAGGAGTTGGATATCCCATCTCATGCTATAGGAAGGGTCTCAGGTTGGAATGGGAAGGAGTTGGATATCACATCTCATGTTATAGGAAGGGTCTCAGGATTGGAATGGGAAGGACTTGGATATCACATCTCATGCTATAGGAAGGCTCTCAGGTTTGCAAGGGGAAAGAGTTGGATATCACATTTCATGTTAGAGGTAGGATCTCAGGTTTGGTATTAGAAGCATTGAGATATCACATCTCATGCTATCAGAAGGATCTCAGGTTTGGTATAGAAGCATTGAGATATATCTTATGCTATCAAAAGGGTCTCAGGATTGGAATGGGAAGGAGTTGGATATCACATCTCATGCTAAAGGGAGGGTCTCAGGTTTGGAAGGGGAAGGATTTGGATATCACATCTCATGTTATAGGATGGATCTCAGGTTTGGTATTAGAAGTATTGAGATATCACATCTCATGTTATCGGAAGGATCTCAGGTTTGGTATTAGAAGTATTGAGATATCACATCTCATGCTATAGGAAGGGTCTCAGGATTGGAATGGGAAGGAGTTGGATATCACATCTCATGCTAAAGGAAGGGTCTCAGGTTTGGTAGAAGCATTGAGATATCACATCTCATGCTATAGGAAGCGTCTCAGGATTGGAATGGGAAGGAGTAGGATATCACATCTCATGCTATAGGAAGGATCTCAGGTTTGGTATAAGCACTGAGATATCACATCTCTTCTATCGGAAGGGTCTCAGGATTGGAATGGGAAGGAGTTGGATATTCCCATCTCATGTTATAGGAAGGGTCTCAGGTTTGGTATTAGAAGCATTGAGATATCACATCTCATGCTATAGGAAGGGTCTCAGGATTGGAATGGGAAGGACTTGGATAATCCATCTCATGCTATAGGGAGAGTCTCAAGTTTGATATTAGAAGCATTGAGATATCACATCTCACAATATCGGAAGGGTCTCAGGATTGGAATGGGAAGGAGTTGGATATCACATCTCATGATAAAGGAAGGGTCTAAGGTTTGGAAGGGGAAGGATTTGGATATCACATCTCATGTTATAGGACGGGTCTCAGGTTTGGTATTAGAAGCACTGAGATATCAAGTCTTATGGTATAGGAAGGGTCTCAGAATTGGAATGAGAAGGAGTTGGATATCACATCTCAAGCTATAGGAAGGGTCTCAGGATTGGAATGGGAAGGAGTTTGATATCACATCTCATGCAATAGTATGGGTCTCAGGTTTGGTATAAGCATTGGGATATCACATCTCATGCTATCGGAAGGGTATCAGGATTGGATTTGGAAGGAGCTGGATATCCCATCTCATGCTATAGGAAGGGTCTCAGGTTGGAATGGGAAGGAGTTGGATATCACATCTCATGTTATAGGAAGGGTCTCAGGATTGGAATGGGAAGGACTTGGATATCACATCTCATGCTATAGGAAGGCTCTCAGGTTTGGAAGGGGAAAGAGTTGGATATCACATTTCATGTTAGAGGTAGGATCTCAGGTTTGGTATTAGAGGCATTGGGATATCACATTTCATGCTATCAGAAGGGTCTCAGGATTGGAATGGGAAGGAGTTGGATATCACATCTCATGCTAAAGGGAGGGTCTCAGGTTTGGAAGGGGAAGGATTTGGATATCACATCTCATGTTATAGGAAGGATCTCAGGTTTGGTATTAGAAGCATTGAGATATCACATCTCATGCTATCGGAAGGATCTCAGGTTTGGTATTAGAAGCATTGAGATATCACATCTCATGCTATCAGAATGGTCTCAGGATTGGAATCGGAAGGAGTTGGATATCACATCTCATGCTAAAGGGAGGGTCTCAGGTTTGGAAGGGGAAGGATTTGGATATCACATCTCATGTTATCAGAAGGATCTCAGGTTTGGTATTAGAAGTATTGAGATATCACATCTCATGCTATAGGAAGGGTCTCAGGATTGGAATGGGACGGAGTTGGATATCACATCTCAAGCTATAGGAAGGGTCTCAGGTTTGGTATAAGCATTGAGATATCACATCACATGCTATAGGAAGGGCCTCAGGATTGGAATGGGAAGGAGTTGGATATCACATCTCATGTTATAGGAAAGATCTCAGGTTTGGTATTAGAAGCATTGAGACATCACATCTCATGTTATTGGAAGGGTCTCAGGATTGGAATGGGAAGGACTTGGATATCACATCTCATGCTATGGATAGGCTCTCAGGTTTGGAAAGGGAAGGAGTTGGATATCACATTTCATGTTAGAGGAAGGATCTCAGGTTTGGTATTAGAGGCATTGAGATATCACATCTCATGCTATAGGAAGGGTCTCAGGATTTTTATTAAAATCATTGAGATATCATATTGCATGCTGTAGGAAGGGTCTAAGGATTGGAATGGAAGGAGTTGGATATCACATCTCATGTTAAAGGAAGGATCTCAGGTTTGGTATTAGAAGCATTGAGACATCACATCTCATGCTATAGGAAGGGTCTCAGGATTGGAATGGGCTGGAGTTGGATATCACATCTCATGCTATAGGAAGGGTCTCAGGATTGGAATGGGAAGGAGTTGGATATCACATCTCATGTTATAGGAAGGGTCTCAGGTTTGGTATAAACATTGAGATATCACATCTCTACCATCGGAAGGGTCTCAGGATTGGAATGGGAAGGAGTTGGATATCCCATCTCATGTTATAGGACGGGTCTCAGGTTTTTTATTAAAATCATTGAGATATCATATTGCATGCTGTAGGAAGGGTCTAAAGATTGGAATGGGAAGGAGTTGGATATTCCCATCTCATGTTATAGGAAGGGTCTCAGGTTTGGTATTAGAAGCATTGAGATATCACATCTCATGCTATAGGAAGGGTCTCAGGATTGGAATGGGAAGGACTTGGATATCACATCTCATGCTATAGGGAGGGTCTCAAGTTTGATAGAAGCATTGAGATATCACATTTCATGATATCGGAAGGGTCTCAAGATTGGAATGGGAAGGAGTTGGATATCACATCTCATGATAAAGGAAGGGTCTAAGGTTTGGAAGGGGAAGGATTTGGATATCACATCTCATGTTATAGGACGGGTCTCAGGTTTGGTATTAGAAGCATTGAGATATCAAGTCTCATGGTATAGGAAGGGTCTCAGGATTAGAATGGGAAGGAGTTTGATATCACATCTCATGCCATAATATGGGTCTCAGGTTTGGTAGAAGCATTGGGATATCACATCTCATGCTATCGGAAGGGTATCGGGATTGGATTTGGAAGGAGTTGGATATCCCATCTCATGCTATAGGAAGGGTCTCAGGTTGGAATGGGAAGGAGTTGGATATCACATCTCATGTTATAGGAAGGGTCTCAGGATTGGAATGGGAAGGACTTGGATATCACATCTCATGCTATAGGAAGGCTCTCAGGTTTGCAAGGGGAAAGAGTTGGATATCACATTTCATGTTAGAGGTAGGATCTCAGGTTTGGTATTAGAAGCATTGAGATATCACATCTCATGCTATCAGAAGGATCTCAGGTTTGGTATAGAAGCATTGAGATATATCTTATGCTATCAAAAGGGTCTCAGGATTGGAATGGGAAGGAGTTGGATATCACATCTCATGCTAAAGGGAGGGTCTCAGGTTTGGAAGGGGAAGGATTTGGATATCACATCTCATGTTATAGGATGGATCTCAGGTTTGGTATTAGAAGTATTGAGATATCACATCTCATGTTATCGGAAGGATCTCAGGTTTGGTATTAGAAGCATTGAGATATCACATCTCATGCTATAGGAAGGGTCTCAGGATTGGAATGGGAAGGAGTTGGATATCACATCTCATGCTAAAGGAAGGGTCTCAGGTTTGGTAGAAGCATTGAGATATCACATCTCATGCTATAGGAAGCGTCTCAGGATTGGAATGGGAAGGAGTAGGATATCACATCTCATGCTATAGGAAGGATCTCAGGTTTGGTATAAGCACTGAGATATCACATCTCTTCTATCGGAAGGGTCTCAGGATTGGAATGGGAAGGAGTTGGATATTCCCATCTCATGTTATAGGAAGGGTCTCAGGTTTGGTATTAGAAGCATTGAGATATCACATCTCATGCTATAGGAAGGGTCTCAGGATTGGAATGGGAAGGACTTGGATAATCCATCTCATGCTATAGGGAGAGTCTCAAGTTTGATATTAGAAGCATTGAGATATCACATCTCACAATATCGGAAGGGTCTCAGGATTGGAATGGGAAGGAGTTGGATATCACATCTCATGATAAAGGAAGGGTCGAAGGTTTGGAAGGGGAAGGATTTGGATATCACATCTCATGTTATAGGACGGGTCTCAGGTTTGGTATTAGAAGCACTGAGATATCAAGTCTTATGGTATAGGAAGGGTCTCAGAATTGGAATGAGAAGGAGTTGGATATCACATCTCAAGCTATAGGAAGGGTCTCAGGATTGGAATGGGAAGGAGTTTGATATCACATCTCATGCAATAGTATGGGTCTCAGGTTTGGTATAAGCATTGGGATATCACATCTCATGCTATCGGAAGGGTATCAGGATTGGATTTGGAAGGAGCTGGATATCCCATCTCATGCTATAGGAAGGGTCTCAGGTTGGAATGGGAAGGAGTTGGATATCACATCTCATGTTATAGGAAGGGTCTCAGGATTGGAATGGGAAGGACTTGGATATCACATCTCATGCTATAGGAAGGCTCTCAGGTTTGGAAGGGGAAAGAGTTGGATATCACATTTCATGTTAGAGGTAGGATCTCAGGTTTGGTATTAGAGGCATTGAGATATCACATTTCATGCTATCAGAAGGGTCTCAGGATTGGAATGGGAAGGAGTTGGATATCACATCTCATGCTAAAGGGAGGGTCTCAGGTTTGGAAGGGGAAGGATTTGGATATCACATCTCATGTTATAGGAAGGATCTCAGGTTTGGTATTAGAAGCATTGAGATATCACATCTCATGCTATCGGAAGGATCTCAGGTTTGGTATTAGAAGCATTGAGATATCACATCTCATGCTATCAGAATGGTCTCAGGATTGGAATCGGAAGGAGTTGGATATCACATCTCATGCTAAAGGGAGGGTCTCAGGTTTGGAAGGGGAAGGATTTGGATATCACATCTCATGTTATCAGAAGGATCTCAGGTTTGGTATTAGAAGTATTGAGATATCACATCTCATGCTATAGGAAGGGTCTCAGGATTGGAATGGGAAGGAGTTGGATATCACATCTCAAGCTATAGGAAGGGTCTCAGGTTTGGTATAAGCATTGAGATATCACATCACATGCTATAGGAAGGGCCTCAGGATTGGAATGGGAAGGAGTTGGATATCACATCTCATGTTATAGGAAAGATCTCAGGTTTGGTATTAGAAGCATTGAGACATCACATCTCATGTTATTGGAAGGGTCTCAGGATTGGAATGGGAAGGACTTGGATATCACATCTCATGCTATGGATAGGCTCTCAGGTTTGGAAAGGGAAGGAGTTGGATATCACATTTCATGTTAGAGGAAGGATCTCAGGTTTGGTATTAGAGGCATTGAGATATCACATCTCATGCTATAGGAAGGGTCTCAGGATTGGAATGGGAAGGAGTTGGATATCACATCTCATGCTATAGGAAGGGTCTCAGGTTTGGTATAAGCATTGAGATATCACATCTCATGCTATAGGAAGGGTCTCAGGATTGGAATGGAAGGAGTTGGATATCACATCTCATGTTAAACGAAGGATCTCAGGTTTGGTATTAGAAGCATTGAGACATCACATCTCATGCTATAGGAAGGGTCTCAGGATTGGAATGGGAAGGAGTTGGATATCACATCTCATGCTATACGAAGGGTCTCAGGTTTGGTATAAGCATTGAGATATCACATCTCATGCTATCGGAAGGGTCTCAGGATTGGAATGGGAAGGAGTTGTATATGACATCTCAAGCCATAGGAAGGGTCTCAGGTTTGGTATAAGCTTTGAGATATCACATCTCTGCTATCGGAAGGGTCTCAGGATTGGAATGGGAAGGAGTTGGATATCCCATCTCATGTTATAGGAAGAGTCTCAGGTTTGGTATTAGAAGCATTGAGATATCACATCTCATGCTATAGGAAGTGTCTCAGGATTGGAATGGGAATGACTTGGATATCACATCTCATGCTATAGGGAGGGTCTCAAGTTTGATATTAGAATCATTGAGATATCACATCTTATGCTATAGGAAGGGTCTCAGGATTGGAATGGGAAGGAGTAGGATATCACATCTCATGCTATAGGAAGGATCTCAGGTTTGGTATAAGCATTGAGATATCACATCTCTTCTATCGGAAGGGTCTCAGGATTGGAATGGGAAGGAGTTGGATATTCCCATCTCATGTTATAGGAAGGGTCTCAGGTTTGGTATTAGAAGCATTGAGATATCACATCTCATGCTAAAGGGAGGGTCTCAGGTTTGGAAGGGGGAGGATTTGGAAATCACATCTCATGTTATAGGAAGGATCTCAGGTTTGGTATAAGAAGCATTGAGATATCACATCTCATGCTATCGGAAGAATCTCAGATTTGGTATTAGAGGCATTGAGATATCACATCTCATGCTATCATAAGGGTCTCAGGATTGGAATGGGAAGGAGTTGGATATCACATCTCATGCTATAGGAAGGATCTCAGGTTTGGAACGGGAAGGAGTTGGATATCACATCTCATGTTATAGGAAGAGTCTCACATTTGGTATAAGCATTGAGATATCACATCTCTGCAATCGGAAGTGTCTCAGGATTGGGATGGGAAGGAGTTGGATATCACATCTCATGCTATAGGAAGGGTCTCAGGTTTGGAACGGGAAGGAGTTGGATATCCCATCTCATGTTATAGGACTGGTCTCAGGTTTGGTATTAGAAGCATTGAGATATCACATCACATGCTGTAGGAAGGGTCTCAGGTTTGGAATGGGAAGGAATTGGATATCACATCTCATGTTATAGGAAGGGTCTCAGGTTTGGTATAAGCATTGAGATATCACATCTCTGCTATCGGAAGTGTCTCAGGATTGGAATGGGAAGGAGTTGGATATCACATCTCATGTTATAGGACGGGTCTCAGGTTTGTTATTAGAATCATTGAGATATCATATTGCATGCTGTAGGAAGGGTCTAAGGATTGGAATGGGAAGGACTTGGATATCACATCTCATGCTATAGGTAGGCTCTCAGGTTTGGAAAGGGAAGGAGTTGGATATCACATTTCATGTTAGAGGAAGGATCTCAGGTTTGGTATTAGAGCCATTGGATATCACATCTCATGCTATAGGAAGGGTCTCAGGATTGGAATGGGAAGGAGTTGGATATCACATCTCATGCTATAGGGAGGGTCTCAGGATTGGAATGGGAAGGATCTGTATATGACATCTCATGCCATAGGAAGGGTGTCAGGTTTGGTATAAGCATTGAGATATCACATCTCTGCTTTCGGAAGGGTCTCAGGATTGGAATGGGAAGGAGTTGGATATCCCATCTCATGTTATAGGAAGAATCTCAGGTTTGGTATTAGAAGCATTGAGATATCACATCTCATGCTATAGGAAGTATCTCAGGATTGGAATGGGAAGGACTTGGATATCACATCTCATGCTATAGGGAGGGTCTCAAGTTTGATATTAGAAGCATTGAGATATCACATCTCATGCTATAGGAAGGGTCTCAGTATTGGAATGGGAAGGAGTTGGATATCACATCTCATGCTATAGGAAGGGTCTCAGGTTTGGTATAAGCATTGAGATATCACATCTCATGCTATCAGAATGGTCTCAGGATTGGAATCGGAAGGAGTTGGATATCACATCTCATGCTAAAGGGAGGGTCTCAGGTTTGGAAGGGGAAGGATTTGGATATCACATCTCATGTTATCAGAAGGATCTCAGGTTTGGTATTAGAAGTATTGAGATATCACATCTCATGCTATAGGAAGGGTCTCAGGATTGGAATGGGAAGGAGTTGGATATCACATCTCAAGCTATAGGAAGGGTCTCAGGTTTGGTATAAGCATTGAGATATCACATCACATGCTATAGGAAGGGCCTCAGGATTGGAATGGGAAGGAGTTGGATATCACATCTCATGTTATAGGAAAGATCTCAGGTTTGGTATTAGAAGCATTGAGACATCACATCTCATGTTATTGGAAGGGTCTCAGGATTGGAATGGGAAGGACTTGGATATCACATCTCATGCTATGGATAGGCTCTCAGGTTTGGAAAGGGAAGGAGTTGGATATCACATTTCATGTTAGAGGAAGGATCTCAGGTTTGGTATTAGAGGCATTGAGATATCACATCTCATGCTATAGGAAGGGTCTCAGGATTTTTATTAAAATCATTGAGATATCATATTGCATGCTGTAGGAAGGGTCTAAGGATTGGAATGGAAGGAGTTGGATATCACATCTCATGTTAAAGGAAGGATCTCAGGTTTGGTATTAGAAGCATTGAGACATCACATCTCATGCTATAGGAAGGGTCTCAGGATTGGAATGGGATGGAGTTGGATATCACATCTCATGCTATAGGAAGGGTCTCAGGATTGGAATGGGAAGGAGTTGGATATCACATCTCATGTTATAGGAAGGGTCTCAGGTTTGGTATAAACATTGAGATATCACATCTCTACCATCGGAAGTGTCTCAGGATTGGAATGGGAAGGAGTTGGATATCCCATCTCATGTTATAGGACGGGTCTCAGGTTTTTTATTAAAATCATTGAGATATCATATTGCATGCTGTAGGAAGGGTCTAAGGATTGGAATGGGAAGGAGTTGGATATTCCCATCTCATGTTATAGGAAGGGTCTCAGGTTTGGTATTAGAAGCATTGAGATATCACATCTCATGCTATAGGAAGGGTCTCAGGATTGGAATGGGAAGGACTTGGATATCACATCTCATGCTATAGGGAGGGTCTCAAGTTTGATAGAAGCATTGAGATATCACATTTCATGATATCGGAAGGGTCTCAAGATTGGAATGGGAAGGAGTTGGATATCACATCTCATGATAAAGGAAGGGTCTAAGGTTTGGAAGGGGAAGGATTTGGATATCACATCTCATGTTATAGGACGGGTCTCAGGTTTGGTATTAGAAGCATTGAGATATCAAGTCTCATGGTATAGGAAGGGTCTCAGGATTAGAATGGGAAGGAGTTTGATATCACATCTCATGCCATAATATGGGTCTCAGGTTTGGTAGAAGCATTGGGATATCACATCTCATGCTATCGGAAGGGTATCGGGATTGGATTTGGAAGGAGTTGGATATCCCATCTCATGCTATAGGAAGGGTCTCAGGTTGGAATGGGAAGGAGTTGGATATCACATCTCATGTTATAGGAAGGGTCTCAGGATTGGAATGGGAAGGACTTGGATATCACATCTCATGCTATAGGAAGGCTCTCAGGTTTGCAAGGGGAAAGAGTTGGATATCACATTTCATGTTAGAGGTAGGATCTCAGGTTTGGTATTAGAAGCATTGAGATATCACATCTCATGCTATCAGAAGGATCTCAGGTTTGGTATAGAAGCATTGAGATATCATATCTTATGCTATCAGAAGGGTCTCAGGATTGGAATGGGATGGAGTTGGATATCACATCTCATGCTATAGGAAGGGTCTCAGGATTGGAATGGGAAGGAGTTGGATATCACATCTCATGTTATAGGAAGGGTCTCAGGTTTGGTATAAACATTGAGATATCACATCTCTACCATCGGAAGTGTCTCAGGATTGGAATGGGAAGGAGTTTGATATCACATCTCATGTTATAGGAAGGGTCTCAGGATTGGAATGGGAAGGACTTGGATATCACATCTCATGCTATAGGAAGGCTCTCAGGTTTGCAAGGGGAAAGAGTTGGATATCACATTTCATGTTAGAGGTAGGATCTCAGGTTTGGTATTAGAAGCATTGAGATATCACATCTCATGCTATCAGAAGGATCTCAGGTTTGGTATAGAAGCATTGAGATATATCTTATTCTATCAAAAGGGTCTCAGGATTGGAATGGGAAGGAGTTGGATATCACATCTCATGCTAAAGGGAGGGTCTCAGGTTTGGAAGGGGAAGGATTTGGATATCACATCTCATGTTATAGGATGGATCTCAGGTTTGGTATTAGAAGTATTGAGATATCACATCTCATGTTATCGGAAGGATCTCAGGTTTGGTATTAGAAGTATTGAGATATCACATCTCATGCTATAGGAAGGGTCTCAGGATTGGAATGGGAAGGAGTTGGATATCACATCTCATGCTAAAGGAAGGGTCTCAGGTTTGGTAGAAGCATTGAGATATCACATCTCATGCTATAGGAAGCGTCTCAGGATTGGAATGGGAAGGAGTAGGATATCACATCTCATGCTATAGGAAGGATCTCAGGTTTGGTATAAGCACTGAGATATCACATCTCTTCTATCGGAAGGGTCTCAGGATTGGAATGGGAAGGAGTTGGATATTCCCATCTCATGTTATAGGAAGGGTCTCAGGTTTGGTATTAGAAGCATTGAGATATCACATCTCATGCTATAGGAAGGGTCTCAGGATTGGAATGGGAAGGACTTGGATAATCCATCTCATGCTATAGGGAGAGTCTCAAGTTTGATATTAGAGATATCATATTGCATGCTGTAGGAAGGGTCTAAGGATTGGAATGGAAGGAGTTGGATATCACATCTCATGTTAAAGGAAGGATCTCAGGTTTGGTATTAGAAGCATTGAGACATCACATCTCATGCTATAGGAAGGGTCTCAGGATTGGAATGGGATGGAGTTGGATATCACATCTCATGCTATAGGAAGGGTCTCAGGATTGGAATGGGAAGGAGTTGGATATCACATCTCATGTTATAGGAAGGGTCTCAGGTTTGGTATAAACATTGAGATATCACATCTCTACCATCGGAAGGGTCTCAGGATTGGAATGGGAAGGAGTTGGATATCCCATCTCATGTTATAGGACGGGTCTCAGGTTTTTTATTAAAATCATTGAGATATCATATTGCATGCTGTAGGAAGGGTCTAAAGATTGAAATGGGAAGGAGTTGGATATTCCCATCTCATGTTATAGGAAGGGTCTCAGGTTTGGTATTAGAAGCATTGAGATATCACATCTCATGCTATAGGAAGGGTCTCAGGATTGGAATGGGAAGGACTTGGATATCACATCTCATGCTATAGGGAGGGTCTCAAGTTTGATAGAAGCATTGAGATATCACACTTCATGATATCGGAAGGGTCTCAAGATTGGAATGGGAAGGAGTTGGATATCACATCTCATGATAAAGGAAGGGTCTAAGGTTTGGAAGGGGAAGGATTTGCATATCACATCTCATGTTATAGGACGGGTCTCAGGTTTGGTATTAGAAGCATTGAGATATCAAGTCTCATGGTATAGGAAGGGTCTCAGGATTAGAATGGGAAGGAGTTTGATATCACATCTCATGCCATAATATGGGTCTCAGGTTTGGTAGAAGCATTGGGATATCACATCTCATGCTATCGGAAGGGTATCGGGATTGGATTTGGAAGGAGTTGGATATCCCATCTCATGCTATAGGAAGGGTCTCAGGTTGGAATGGGAAGGAGTTGGATATCACATCTCATGTTATAGGAAGGGTCTCAGGATTGGAATGGGAAGGACTTGGATATCACATCTCATGCTATAGGAAGGCTCTCAGGTTTGCAAGGGGAAAGAGTTGGATATCACATTTCATGTTAGAGGTAGGATCTCAGGTTTGGTATTAGAAGCATTGAGATATCACATCTCATGCTATCAGAAGGATCTCAGGTTTGGTATAGAAGCATTGAGATATATCTTATGCTATCAAAAGGGTCTCAGGATTGGAATGGGAAGGAGTTGGATATCACATCTCATGCTAAAGGGAGGGTCTCAGGTTTGGAAGGGGAAGGATTTGGATATCACATCTCATGTTATAGGATGGATCTCAGGTTTGGTATTAGAAGTATTGAGATATCACATCTCATGTTATCGGAAGGATCTCAGGTTTGGTATTAGAAGTATTGAGATATCACATCTCATGCTATAGGAAGGGTCTCAGGATTGGAATGGGAAGGAGTTGGATATCACATCTCATGCTAAAGGAAGGGTCTCAGGTTTGGTAGAAGCATTGAGATATCACATCTCATGCTATAGGAAGCGTCTCAGGATTGGAATGGGAAGGAGTAGGATATCACATCTCATGCTATAGGAAGGATCTCAGGTTTGGTATAAGCACTGAGATATCACATCTCTTCTATCGGAAGGGTCTCAGGATTGGAATGGGAAGGAGTTGGATATCACATCTCATGATAAAGGAAGGGTCTAAGGTTTGGAAGGGGAAGGAGTTGGATATCACATCTCATGATAAAGGAAGGGTCTAAGGTTTGGAAGGGGAAGGATTTGGATATCACATCTCATGTTATAGGACGGGTCTCAGGTTTGGTATTAGAAGCATTGAGATATCAAGTCTCATGGTATAGGAAGGGTCTCAGGATTAGAATGGGAAGGAGTTTGATATCACATCTCATGCCATAATATGGGTCTCAGGTTTGGTAGAAGCATTGGGATATCACATCTCATGCTATCGGAAGGGTATCGGGATTGGATTTGGAAGGAGTTGGATATCCCATCTCATGCTATAGGAAGGGTCTCAGGTTGGAATGGGAAGGAGTTGGATATCACATCTCATGTTATAGGAAGGGTCTCAGGATTGGAATGGGAAGGACTTGGATATCACATCTCATGCTATAGGAAGGCTCTCAGGTTTGCAAGGGGAAAGAGTTGGATATCACATTTCATGTTAGAGGTAGGATCTCAGGTTTGGTATTAGAAGCATTGAGATATCACATCTCATGCTATCAGAAGGATCTCAGGTTTGGTATAGAAGCATTGAGATATATCTTATGCTATCAAAAGGGTCTCAGGATTGGAATGGGAAGGAGTTGGATATCACATCTCATGCTAAAGGGAGGGTCTCAGGTTGGAAGGGGAAGGATTTGGATATCACATCTCATGTTATAGGATGGATCTCAGGTTTGGTATTAGAAGTATTGAGATATCACATCTCATGTTATCGGAAGGATCTCAGGTTTGGTATTAGAAGCATTGAGATATCACATCTCATGCTATAGGAAGGGTCTCAGGATTGGAATGGGAAGGAGTTGGATATCACATCTCATGCTAAAGGAAGGGTCTCAGGTTTGGTAGAAGCATTGAGATATCACATCTCATGCTATAGGAAGCGTCTCAGGATTGGAATGGGAAGGAGTAGGATATCACATCTCATGCTATAGGAAGGATCTCAGGTTTGGTATAAGCACTGAGATATCACATCTCTTCTATCGGAAGGGTCTCAGGATTGGAATGGGAAGGAGTTGGATATTCCCATCTCATGTTATAGGAAGGGTCTCAGGTTTGGTATTAGAAGCATTGAGATATCACATCTCATGCTATAGGAAGGGTCTCAGGATTGGAATGGGAAGGACTTGGATAATCCATCTCATGCTATAGGGAGAGTCTCAAGTTTGATATTAGAAGCATTGAGATATCACATCTCACAATATCGGAAGGGTCTCAGGATTGGAATGGGAAGGAGTTGGATATCACATCTCATGATAAAGGAAGGGTCGAAGGTTTGGAAGGGGAAGGATTTGGATATCACATCTCATGTTATAGGACGGGTCTCAGGTTTGGTATTAGAAGCACTGAGATATCAAGTCTTATGGTATAGGAAGGGTCTCAGAATTGGAATGAGAAGGAGTTGGATATCACATCTCAAGCTATAGGAAGGGTCTCAGGATTGGAATGGGAAGGAGTTTGATATCACATCTCATGCAATAGTATGGGTCTCAGGTTTGGTATAAGCATTGGGATATCACATCTCATGCTATCGGAAGGGTATCAGGATTGGATTTGGAAGGAGCTGGATATCCCATCTCATGCTATAGGAAGGGTCTCAGGTTGGAATGGGAAGGAGTTGGATATCACATCTCATGTTATAGGAAGGGTCTCAGGATTGGAATGGGAAGGACTTGGATATCACATCTCATGCTATAGGAAGGCTCTCAGGTTTGGAAGGGGAAAGAGTTGGATATCACATTTCATGTTAGAGGTAGGATCTCAGGTTTGGTATTAGAGGCATTGAGATATCACATTTCATGCTATCAGAAGGGTCTCAGGATTGGAATGGGAAGGAGTTGGATATCACATCTCATGCTAAAGGGAGGGTCTCAGGTTTGGAAGGGGAAGGATTTGGATATCACATCTCATGTTATAGGAAGGATCTCAGGTTTGGTATTAGAAGCATTGAGATATCACATCTCATGCTATCGGAAGGATCTCAGGTTTGGTATTAGAAGCATTGAGATATCACATCTCATGCTATCAGAATGGTCTCAGGATTGGAATCGGAAGGAGTTGGATATCACATCTCATGCTAAAGGGAGGGTCTCAGGTTTGGAAGGGGAAGGATTTGGATATCACATCTCATGTTATCAGAAGGATCTCAGGTTTGGTATTAGAAGTATTGAGATATCACATCTCATGCTATAGGAAGGGTCTCAGGATTGGAATGGGAAGGAGTTGGATATCACATCTCAAGCTATAGGAAGGGTCTCAGGTTTGGTATAAGCATTGAGATATCACATCACATGCTATAGGAAGGGCCTCAGGATTGGAATGGGATGGAGTTGGATATCACATCTCATGTTATAGGAAAGATCTCAGGTTTGGTATTAGAAGCATTGAGACATCACATCTCATGTTATTGGAAGGGTCTCAGGATTGGAATGGGAAGGACTTGGATATCACATCTCATGCTATGGATAGGCTCTCAGGTTTGGAAAGGGAAGGAGTTGGATATCACATTTCATGTTAGAGGAAGGATCTCAGGTTTGGTATTAGAGGCATTGAGATATCACATCTCATGCTATAGGAAGGGTCTCAGGATTGGAATGGGAAGGAGTTGGATATCACATCTCATGCTATAGGAAGGGTCTCAGGTTTGGTATAAGCATTGAGATATCACATCTCATGCTATAGGAAGGGTCTCAGGATTGGAATGGAAGGAGTTGGATATCACATCTCATGTTAAACGAAGGATCTCAGGTTTGGTATTAGAAGCATTGAGACATCACATCTCATGCTATAGGAAGGGTCTCAGGATTGGAATGGGAAGGAGTTGGATATCACATCTCATGCTATACGAAGGGTCTCAGGTTTGGTATAAGCATTGAGATATCACATCTCATGCTATCGGAAGGGTCTCAGGATTGGAATGGGAAGGAGTTGTATATGACATCTCAAGTCATAGGAAGGGTCTCAGGTTTGGTATAAGCTTTGAGATATCACATCTCTGCTATCGGAAGGGTCTCAGGATTGGAATGGGAAGGAGTTGGATATCCCATCTCATGTTATAGGAAGAGTCTCAGGTTTGGTATTAGAAGCATTGAGATATCACATCTCATGCTATAGGAAGTGTCTCAGGATTGGAATGGGAATGACTTGGATATCACATCTCATGCTATAGGGAGGGTCTCAAGTTTGATATTAGAATCATTGAGATATCACATCTTATGCTATAGGAAGGGTCTCAGGATTGGAATGGGAAGGAGTAGGATATCACATCTCATGCTATAGGAAGGATCTCAGGTTTGGTATAAGCATTGAGATATCACATCTCTTCTATCGGAAGGGTCTCAGGATTGGAATGGGAAGGAGTTGGATATTCCCATCTCATGTTATAGGAAGGGTCTCAGGTTTGGTATTAGAAGCATTGAGATATCACATCTCATGCTAAAGGGAGGGTCTCAGGTTTGGAAGGGGGAGGATTTGGAAATCACATCTCATGTTATAGGAAGGATCTCAGGTTTGGTATAAGAAGCATTGAGATATCACATCTCATGCTATCGGAAGAATCTCAGATTTGGTATTAGAGGCATTGAGATATCACATCTCATGCTATCATAAGGGTCTCAGGATTGGAATGGGAAGGAGTTGGATATCACATCTCATGCTATAGGAAGGATCTCAGGTTTGGAACGGGAAGGAGTTGGATATCACATCTCATGTTATAGGAAGAGTCTCACATTTGGTATAAGCATTGAGATATCACATCTCTGCAATCGGAAGTGTCTCAGGATTGGGATGGGAAGGAGTTGGATATCACATCTCATGCTATAGGAAGGGTCTCAGGTTTGGAACGGGAAGGAGTTGGATATCCCATCTCATGTTATAGGACTGGTCTCAGGTTTGGTATTAGAAGCATTGAGATATCACATCACATGCTGTAGGAAGGGTCTCAGGTTTGGAATGGGAAGGAATTGGATATCACATCTCATGTTATAGGAAGGGTCTCAGGTTTGGTATAAGCATTGAGATATCACATCTCTGCTATCGGAAGTGTCTCAGGATTGGAATGGGAAGGAGTTGGATATCACATCTCATGTTATAGGACGGGTCTCAGGTTTGTTATTAGAATCATTGAGATATCATATTGCATGCTGTAGGAAGGGTCTAAGGATTGGAATGGGAAGGACTTGGATATCACATCTCATGCTATAGGTAGGCTCTCAGGTTTGGAAAGGGAAGGAGTTGGATATCACATTTCATGTTAGAGGAAGGATCTCAGGTTTGGTATTAGAGCCATTGGATATCACATCTCATGCTATAGGAAGGGTCTCAGGATTGGAATGGGAAGGAGTTGGATATCACATCTCATGCTATAGGGAGGGTCTCAGGATTGGAATGGGAAGGATCTGTATATGACATCTCATGCCATAGGAAGGGTGTCAGGTTTGGTATAAGCATTGAGATATCACATCTCTGCTTTCGGAAGGGTCTCAGGATTGGAATGGGAAGGAGTTGGATATCCCATCTCATGTTATAGGAAGAATCTCAGGTTTGGTATTAGAAGCATTGAGATATCACATCTCATGCTATAGGAAGTATCTCAGGATTGGAATGGGAAGGACTTGGATATCACATCTCATGCTATAGGGAGGGTCTCAAGTTTGATATTAGAAGCATTGAGATATCACATCTCATGCTATAGGAAGGGTCTCAGTATTGGAATGGGAAGGAGTTGGATATCACATCTCATGCTATAGGAAGGGTCTCAGGTTTGGTATAAGCATTGAGATATCACATCTCATGCTATCAGAATGGTCTCAGGATTGGAATCGGAAGGAGTTGGATATCACATCTCATGCTAAAGGGAGGGTCTCAGGTTTGGAAGGGGAAGGATTTGGATATCACATCTCATGTTATCAGAAGGATCTCAGGTTTGGTATTAGAAGTATTGAGATATCACATCTCATGCTATAGGAAGGGTCTCAGGATTGGAATGGGAAGGAGTTGGATATCACATCTCAAGCTATAGGAAGGGTCTCAGGTTTGGTATAAGCATTGAGATATCACATCACATGCTATAGGAAGGGCCTCAGGATTGGAATGGGAAGGAGTTGGATATCACATCTCATGTTATAGGAAAGATCTCAGGTTTGGTATTAGAAGCATTGAGACATCACATCTCATGTTATTGGAAGGGTCTCAGGATTGGAATGGGAAGGACTTGGATATCACATCTCATGCTATGGATAGGCTCTCAGGTTTGGAAAGGGAAGGAGTTGGATATCACATTTCATGTTAGAGGAAGGATCTCAGGTTTGGTATTAGAGGCATTGAGATATCACATCTCATGCTATAGGAAGGGTCTCAGGATTTTTATTAAAATCATTGAGATATCATATTGCATGCTGTAGGAAGGGTCTAAGGATTGGAATGGAAGGAGTTGGATATCACATCTCATGTTAAAGGAAGGATCTCAGGTTTGGTATTAGAAGCATTGAGACATCACATCTCATGCTATAGGAAGGGTCTCAGGATTGGAATGGGATGGAGTTGGATATCACATCTCATGCTATAGGAAGGGTCTCAGGATTGGAATGGGAAGGAGTTGGATATCACATCTCATGTTATAGGAAGGGTCTCAGGTTTGGTATAAACATTGAGATATCACATCTCTACCATCGGAAGTGTCTCAGGATTGGAATGGGAAGGAGTTGGATATCCCATCTCATGTTATAGGACGGGTCTCAGGTTTTTTATTAAAATCATTGAGATATCATATTGCATGCTGTAGGAAGGGTCTAAGGATTGGAATGGGAAGGAGTTGGATATTCCCATCTCATGTTATAGGAAGGGTCTCAGGTTTGGTATTAGAAGCATTGAGATATCACATCTCATGCTATAGGAAGGGTCTCAGGATTGGAATGGGAAGGACTTGGATATCACATCTCATGCTATAGGGAGGGTCTCAAGTTTGATAGAAGCATTGAGATATCACATTTCATGATATCGGAAGGGTCTCAAGATTGGAATGGGAAGGAGTTGGATATCACATCTCATGATAAAGGAAGGGTCTAAGGTTTGGAAGGGGAAGGATTTGGATATCACATCTCATGTTATAGGACGGGTCTCAGGTTTGGTATTAGAAGCATTGAGATATCAAGTCTCATGGTATAGGAAGGGTCTCAGGATTAGAATGGGAAGGAGTTTGATATCACATCTCATGCCATAATATGGGTCTCAGGTTTGGTAGAAGCATTGGGATATCACATCTCATGCTATCGGAAGGGTATCGGGATTGGATTTGGAAGGAGTTGGATATCCCATCTCATGCTATAGGAAGGGTCTCAGGTTGGAATGGGAAGGAGTTGGATATCACATCTCATGTTATAGGAAGGGTCTCAGGATTGGAATGGGAAGGACTTGGATATCACATCTCATGCTATAGGAAGGCTCTCAGGTTTGCAAGGGGAAAGAGTTGGATATCACATTTCATGTTAGAGGTAGGATCTCAGGTTTGGTATTAGAAGCATTGAGATATCACATCTCATGCTATCAAAAGGATCTCAGGTTTGGTATAGAAGCATTGAGATATCATATCTTATGCTATCAGAAGGGTCTCAGGATTGGAATGGGATGGAGTTGGATATCACATCTCATGCTATAGGAAGGGTCTCAGGATTGGAATGGGAAGGAGTTGGATATCACATCTCATGTTATAGGAAGGGTCTCAGGTTTGGTATAAACATTGAGATATCACATCTCTACCATCGGAAGTGTCTCAGGATTGGAATGGGAAGGAGTTTGATATCACATCTCATGTTATAGGAAGGGTCTCAGGATTGGAATGGGAAGGACTTGGATATCACATCTCATGCTATAGGAAGGCTCTCAGGTTTGCAAGGGGAAAGAGTTGGATATCACATTTCATGTTAGAGGTAGGATCTCAGGTTTGGTATTAGAAGCATTGAGATATCACATCTCATGCTATCAGAAGGATCTCAGGTTTGGTATAGAAGCATTGAGATATATCTTATTCTATCAAAAGGGTCTCAGGATTGGAATGGGAAGGAGTTGGATATCACATCTCATGCTAAAGGGAGGGTCTCAGGTTTGGAAGGGGAAGGATTTGGATATCACATCTCATGTTATAGGATGGATCTCAGGTTTGGTATTAGAAGTATTGAGATATCACATCTCATGTTATCGGAAGGATCTCAGGTTTGGTATTAGAAGTATTGAGATATCACATCTCATGCTATAGGAAGGGTCTCAGGATTGGAATGGGAAGGAGTTGGATATCACATCTCATGCTAAAGGAAGGGTCTCAGGTTTGGTAGAAGCATTGAGATATCACATCTCATGCTATAGGAAGCGTCTCAGGATTGGAATGGGAAGGAGTAGGATATCACATCTCATGCTATAGGAAGGATCTCAGGTTTGGTATAAGCACTGAGATATCACATCTCTTCTATCGGAAGGGTCTCAGGATTGGAATGGGAAGGAGTTGGATATTCCCATCTCATGTTATAGGAAGGGTCTCAGGTTTGGTATTAGAAGCATTGAGATATCACATCTCATGCTATAGGAAGGGTCTCAGGATTGGAATGGGAAGGACTTGGATAATCCATCTCATGCTATAGGGAGAGTCTCAAGTTTGATATTAGAGATATCATATTGCATGCTGTAGGAAGGGTCTAAGGATTGGAATGGAAGGAGTTGGATATCACATCTCATGTTAAAGGAAGGATCTCAGGTTTGGTATGAGAAGCATTGAGACATCACATCTCATGCTATAGGAAGGGTCTCAGGATTGGAATGGGATGGAGTTGGATATCACATCTCATGCTATAGGAAGGGTCTCAGGATTGGAATGGGAAGGAGTTGGATATCACATCTCATGTTATAGGAAGGGTCTCAGGTTTGGTATAAACATTGAGATATCACATCTCTACCATCGGAAGGGTCTCAGGATTGGAATGGGAAGGAGTTGGATATCCCATCTCATGTTATAGGACGGGTCTCAGGTTTTTTATTAAAATCATTGAGATATCATATTGCATGCTGTAGGAAGGGTCTAAAGATTGAAATGGGAAGGAGTTGGATATTCCCATCTCATGTTATAGGAAGGGTCTCAGGTTTGGTATTAGAAGCATTGAGATATCACATCTCATGCTATAGGAAGGGTCTCAGGATTGGAATGGGAAGGACTTGGATATCACATCTCATGCTATAGGGAGGGTCTCAAGTTTGATAGAAGCATTGAGATATCACATTTCATGATATCGGAAGGGTCTCAAGATTGGAATGGGAAGGAGTTGGATATCACATCTCATGATAAAGGAAGGGTCTAAGGTTTGGAAGGGGAAGGATTTGGATATCACATCTCATGTTATAGGACGGGTCTCAGGTTTGGTATTAGAAGCATTGAGATATCAAGTCTCATGGTATAGGAAGGGTCTCAGGATTAGAATGGGAAGGAGTTTGATATCACATCTCATGCCATAATATGGGTCTCAGGTTTGGTAGAAGCATTGGGATATCACATCTCATGCTATCGGAAGGGTATCGGGATTGGATTTGGAAGGAGTTGGATATCCCATCTCATGCTATAGGAAGGGTCTCAGGTTGGAATGGGAAGGAGTTGGATATCACATCTCATGTTATAGGAAGGGTCTCAGGATTGGAATGGGAAGGACTTGGATATCACATCTCATGCTATAGGAAGGCTCTCAGGTTTGCAAGGGGAAAGAGTTGGATATCACATTTCATGTTAGAGGTAGGATCTCAGGTTTGGTATTAGAAGCATTGAGATATCACATCTCATGCTATCAGAAGGATCTCAGGTTTGGTATAGAAGCATTGAGATATATCTTATGCTATCAAAAGGGTCTCAGGATTGGAATGGGAAGGAGTTGGATATCACATCTCATGCTAAAGGGAGGGTCTCAGGTTTGGAAGGGGAAGGATTTGGATATCACATCTCATGTTATAGGATGGATCTCAGGTTTGGTATTAGAAGTATTGAGATATCACATCTCATGTTATCGGAAGGATCTCAGGTTTGGTATTAGAAGTATTGAGATATCACATCTCATGCTATAGGAAGGGTCTCAGGATTGGAATGGGAAGGAGTTGGATATCACATCTCATGCTAAAGGAAGGGTCTCAGGTTTGGTAGAAGCATTGAGATATCACATCTCATGCTATAGGAAGCGTCTCAGGATTGGAATGGGAAGGAGTAGGATATCACATCTCATGCTATAGGAAGGATCTCAGGTTTGGTATAAGCACTGAGATATCACATCTCTTCTATCGGAAGGGTCTCAGGATTGGAATGGGAAGGAGTTGGATATCACATCTCATGATAAAGGAAGGGTCTAAGGTTTGGAAGGGGAAGGATTTGGATATCACATCTCATGTTATAGGACGGGTCTCAGGTTTGGTATTAGAAGCACTGAGATATCAAGTCTTATGGTATAGGAAGGGTCTCAGAATTGGAATGAGAAGGAGTTGGATATCACATCTCAAGCTATAGGAAGGGTCTCAGGATTGGAATGGGAAGGAGTTTGATATCACATCTCATGCAATAGTATGGGTCTCAGGTTTGGTATAAGCATTGGGATATCACATCTCATGCTATCGGAAGGGTATCAGGATTGGATTTGGAAGGAGCTGGATATCCCATCTCATGCAATAGGAAGGGTCTCAGGTTGGAATGGGAAGGAGTTGGATATCACATCTCATGTTATAGGAAGGGTCTCAGGATTGGAATGGGAAGGACTTGGATATCACATCTCATGCTATAGGAAGGCTCTCAGGTTTGGAAGGGGAAAGAGTTGGATATCACATTTCATGTTAGAGGTAGGATCTCAGGTTTGGTATTAGAGGCATTGAGATATCACATTTCATGCTATCAGAAGGGTCTCAGGATTGGAATGGGAAGGAGTTGGATATCACATCTCATGCTAAAGGGAGGGTCTCAGGTTTGGAAGGGGAAGGATTTGGATATCACATCTCATGTTATAGGAAGGATCTCAGGTTTGGTATTAGAAGCATTGAGATATCACATCTCATGCTATCGGAAGGATCTCAGGTTTGGTATTAGAAGCATTGAGATATCACATCTCATGCTATCAGAATGGTCTCAGGATTGGAATCGGAAGGAGTTGGATATCACATCTCATGCTAAAGGGAGGGTCTCAGGTTTGGAAGGGGAAGGATTTGGATATCACATCTCATGTTATCAGAAGGATCTCAGGTTTGGTATTAGAAGTATTGAGATATCACATCTCATGCTATAGGAAGGGTCTCAGGATTGGAATGGGAAGGAGTTGGATATCACATCTCAAGCTATAGGAAGGGTCTCAGGTTTGGTATAAGCATTGAGATATCACATCACATGCTATAGGAAGGGCCTCAGGATTGGAATGGGAAGGAGTTGGATATCACATCTCATGTTATAGGAAAGATCTCAGGTTTGGTATTAGAAGCATTGAGACATCACATCTCATGTTATTGGAAGGGTCTCAGGATTGGAATGGGAAGGACTTGGATATCACATCTCATGCTATGGATAGGCTCTCAGGTTTGGAAAGGGAAGGAGTTGGATATCACATTTCATGTTAGAGGAAGGATCTCAGGTTTGGTATTAGAGGCATTGAGATATCACATCTCATGCTATAGGAAGGGTCTCAGGATTGGAATGGGAAGGAGTTGGATATCACATCTCATGCTATAGGAAGGGTCTCAGGTTTGGTATAAGCATTGAGATATCACATCTCATGCTATAGGAAGGGTCTCAGGATTGGAATGGAAGGAGTTGGATATCACATCTCATGTTAAACGAAGGATCTCAGGTTTGGTATTAGAAGCATTGAGACATCACATCTCATGCTATAGGAAGGGTCTCAGGATTGGAATGGGAAGGAGTTGGATATCACATCTCATGCTATAGGGAGGGTCTCAGGATTGGAATGGGAAGGATCTGTATATGACATCTCATGCCATAGGAAGGGTGTCAGGTTTGGTATAAGCATTGAGATATCACATCTCTGCTTTCGGAAGGGTCTCAGGATTGGAATGGGAAGGAGTTGGATATCCCATCTCATGTTATAGGAAGAATCTCAGGTTTGGTATTAGAAGCATTGAGATATCACATCTCATGCTATAGGAAGTATCTCAGGATTGGAATGGGAAGGACTTGGATATCACATCTCATGCTATAGGGAGGGTCTCAAGTTTGATATTAGAAGCATTGAGATATCACATCTCATGCTATAGGAAGGGTCTCAGTATTGGAATGGGAAGGAGTTGGATATCACATCTCATGCTATAGGAAGGGTCTCAGGTTTGGTATAAGCATTGAGATATCACATCTCATGCTATCAGAATGGTCTCAGGATTGGAATCGGAAGGAGTTGGATATCACATCTCATGCTAAAGGGAGGGTCTCAGGTTTGGAAGGGGAAGGATTTGGATATCACATCTCATGTTATCAGAAGGATCTCAGGTTTGGTATTAGAAGTATTGAGATATCACATCTCATGCTATAGGAAGGGTCTCAGGATTGGAATGGGAAGGAGTTGGATATCACATCTCAAGCTATAGGAAGGGTCTCAGGTTTGGTATAAGCATTGAGATATCACATCACATGCTATAGGAAGGGCCTCAGGATTGGAATGGGAAGGAGTTGGATATCACATCTCATGTTATAGGAAAGATCTCAGGTTTGGTATTAGAAGCATTGAGACATCACATCTCATGTTATTGGAAGGGTCTCAGGATTGGAATGGTAAGGACTTGGATATCACATCTCATGCTATGGATAGGCTCTCAGGTTTGGAAAGGGAAGGAGTTGGATATCACATTTCATGTTAGAGGAAGGATCTCAGGTTTGGTATTAGAGGCATTGAGATATCACATCTCATGCTATAGGAAGGGTCTCAGGATTTTTATTAAAATCATTGAGATATCATATTGCATGCTGTAGGAAGGGTCTAAGGATTGGAATGGAAGGAGTTGGATATCACATCTCATGTTAAAGGAAGGATCTCAGGTTTGGTATTAGAAGCATTGAGACATCACATCTCATGCTATAGGAAGGGTCTCAGGATTGGAATGGGATGGAGTTGGATATCACATCTCATGCTATAGGAAGGGTCTCAGGATTGGAATGGGAAGGAGTTGGATATCACATCTCATGTTATAGGAAGGGTCTCAGGTTTGGTATAAACATTGAGATATCACATCTCTACCATCGGAAGTGTCTCAGGATTGGAATGGGAAGGAGTTGGATATCCCATCTCATGTTATAGGACGGGTCTCAGGTTTTTTATTAAAATCATTGAGATATCATATTGCATGCTGTAGGAAGGGTCTAAGGATTGGAATGGGAAGGAGTTGGATATTCCCATCTCATGTTATAGGAAGGGTCTCAGGTTTGGTATTAGAAGCATTGAGATATCACATCTCATGCTATAGGAAGGGTCTCAGGATTGGAATGGGAAGGACTTGGATATCACATCTCATGCTATAGGGAGGGTCTCAAGTTTGATAGAAGCATTGAGATATCACATTTCATGATATCGGAAGGGTCTCAAGATTGGAATGGGAAGGAGTTGGATATCACATCTCATGATAAAGGAAGGGTCTAAGGTTTGGAAGGGGAAGGATTTGGATATCACATCTCATGTTATAGGACGGGTCTCAGGTTTGGTATTAGAAGCATTGAGATATCAAGTCTCATGGTATAGGAAGGGTCTCAGGATTAGAATGGGAAGGAGTTTGATATCACATCTCATGCCATAATATGGGTCTCAGGTTTGGTAGAAGCATTGGGATATCACATCTCATGCTATCGGAAGGGTATCGGGATTGGATTTGGAAGGAGTTGGATATCCCATCTCATGCTATAGGAAGGGTCTCAGGTTGGAATGGGAAGGAGTTGGATATCACATCTCATGTTATAGGAAGGGTCTCAGGATTGGAATGGGAAGGACTTGGATATCACATCTCATGCTATAGGAAGGTTCTCAGGTTTGCAAGGGGAAAGAGTTGGATATCACATTTCATGTTAGAGGTAGGATCTCAGGTTTGGTATTAGAAGCATTGAGATATCACATCTCATGCTATCAGAAGGATCTCAGGTTTGGTATAGAAGCATTGAGATATCATATCTTATGCTATCAGAAGGGTCTCAGGATTGGAATGGGATGGAGTTGGATATCACATCTCATGCTATAGGAAGGGTCTCAGGATTGGAATGGGAAGGAGTTGGATATCACATCTCATGTTATAGGAAGGGTCTCAGGTTTGGTATAAACATTGAGATATCACATCTCTACCATCGGAAGTGTCTCAGGATTGGAATGGGAAGGAGTTTGATATCACATCTCATGTTATAGGAAGGGTCTCAGGATTGGAATGGGAAGGACTTGGATATCACATCTCATGCTATAGGAAGGCTCTCAGGTTTGCAAGGGGAAAGAGTTGGATATCACATTTCATGTTAGAGGTAGGATCTCAGGTTTGGTATTAGAAGCATTGAGATATCACATCTCATGCTATCAGAAGGATCTCAGGTTTGGTATAGAAGCATTGAGATATATCTTATTCTATCAAAAGGGTCTCAGGATTGGAATGGGAAGGAGTTGGATATCACATCTCATGCTAAAGGGAGGGTCTCAGGTTTGGAAGGGGAAGGATTTGGATATCACATCTCATGTTATAGGATGGATCTCAGGTTTGGTATTAGAAGTATTGAGATATCACATCTCATGTTATCGGAAGGATCTCAGGTTTGGTATTAGAAGTATTGAGATATCACATCTCATGCTATAGGAAGGGTCTCAGGATTGGAATGGGAAGGAGTTGGATATCACATCTCATGCTAAAGGAAGGGTCTCAGGTTTGGTAGAAGCATTGAGATATCACATCTCATGCTATAGGAAGCGTCTCAGGATTGGAATGGGAAGGAGTAGGATATCACATCTCATGCTATAGGAAGGATCTCAGGTTTGGTATAAGCACTGAGATATCACATCTCTTCTATCGGAAGGGTCTCAGGATTGGAATGGGAAGGAGTTGGATATTCCCATCTCATGTTATAGGAAGGGTCTCAGGTTTGGTATTAGAAGCATTGAGATATCACATCTCATGCTATAGGAAGGGTCTCAGGATTGGAATGGGAAGGACTTGGATAATCCATCTCATGCTATAGGGAGAGTCTCAAGTTTGATATTAGAGATATCATATTGCATGCTGTAGGAAGGGTCTAAGGATTGGAATGGAAGGAGTTGGATATCACATCTCATGTTAAAGGAAGGATCTCAGGTTTGGTATTAGAAGCATTGAGACATCACATCTCATGCTATAGGAAGGGTCTCAGGATTGGAATGGGATGGAGTTGGATATCACATCTCATGCTATAGGAAGGGTCTCAGGATTGGAATGGGAAGGAGTTGGATATCACATCTCATGTTATAGGAAGGGTCTCAGGTTTGGTATAAACATTGAGATATCACATCTCTACCATCGGAAGGGTCTCAGGATTGGAATGGGAAGGAGTTGGATATCCCATCTCATGTTATAGGACGGGTCTCAGGTTTTTTATTAAAATCATTGAGATATCATATTGCATGCTGTAGGAAGGGTCTAAAGATTGAAATGGGAAGGAGTTGGATATTCCCATCTCCTGTTATAGGAAGGGTCTCAGGTTTGGTATTAGAAGCATTGAGATATCACATCTCATGCTATAGGAAGGGTCTCAGGATTGGAATGGGAAGGACTTGGATATCACATCTCATGCTATAGGGAGGGTCTCAAGTTTGATAGAAGCATTGAGATATCACATTTCATGATATCGGAAGGGTCTCAAGATTGGAATGGGAAGGAGTTGGATATCACATCTCATGATAAAGGAAGGGTCTAAGGTTTGGAAGGGGAAGGATTTGGATATCACATCTCATGTTATAGGACGGGTCTCAGGTTTGGTATTAGAAGCATTGAGATATCAAGTCTCATGGTATAGGAAGGGTCTCAGGATTAGAATGGGAAGGAGTTTGATATCACATCTCATGCCATAATATGGGTCTCAGGTTTGGTAGAAGCATTGGGATATCACATCTCATGCTATCGGAAGGGTATCGGGATTGGATTTGGAAGGAGTTGGATATCCCATCTCATGCTATAGGAAGGGTCTCAGGTTGGAATGGGAAGGAGTTGGATATCACATCTCATGTTATAGGAAGGGTCTCAGGATTGGAATGGGAAGGACTTGGATATCACATCTCATGCTATAGGAAGGCTCTCAGGTTTGCAAGGGGAAAGAGTTGGATATCACATTTCATGTTAGAGGTAGGATCTCAGGTTTGGTATTAGAAGCATTGAGATATCACATCTCATGCTATCAGAAGGATCTCAGGTTTGGTATAGAAGCATTGAGATATATCTTATGCTATCAAAAGGGTCTCAGGATTGGAATGGGAAGGAGTTGGATATCACATCTCATGCTAAAGGGAGGGTCTCAGGTTTGGAAGGGGAAGGATTTGGATATCACATCTCATGTTATAGGATGGATCTCAGGTTTGGTATTAGAAGTATTGAGATATCACATCTCATGTTATCGGAAGGATCTCAGGTTTGGTATTAGAAGTATTGAGATATCACATCTCATGCTATAGGAAGGGTCTCAGGATTGGAATGGGAAGGAGTTGGATATCACATCTCATGCTAAAGGAAGGGTCTCAGGTTTGGTAGAAGCATTGAGATATCACATCTCATGCTATAGGAAGCGTCTCAGGATTGGAATGGGAAGGAGTAGGATATCACATCTCATGCTATAGGAAGGATCTCAGGTTTGGTATAAGCACTGAGATATCACATCTCTTCTATCGGAAGGGTCTCAGGATTGGAATGGGAAGGAGTTGGATATCACATCTCATGATAAAGGAAGGGTCTAAGGTTTGGAAGGGGAAGGATTTGGATATCACATCTCATGTTATAGGACGGGTCTCAGGTTTGGTATTAGAAGCACTGAGATATCAAGTCTTATGGTATAGGAAGGGTCTCAGAATTGGAATGAGAAGGAGTTGGATATCACATCTCAAGCTATAGGAAGGGTCTCAGGATTGGAATGGGAAGGAGTTTGATATCACATCTCATGCAATAGTATGGGTCTCAGGTTTGGTATAAGCATTGGGATATCACATCTCATGCTATCGGAAGGGTATCAGGATTGGATTTGGAAGGAGCTGGATATCCCATCTCATGCTATAGGAAGGGTCTCAGGTTGGAATGGGAAGGAGTTGGATATCACATCTCATGTTATAGGAAGGGTCTCAGGATTGGAATGGGAAGGACTTGGATATCACATCTCATGCTATAGGAAGGCTCTCAGGTTTGGAAGGGGAAAGAGTTGGATATCACATTTCATGTTAGAGGTAGGATCTCAGGTTTGGTATTAGAGGCATTGAGATATCACATTTCATGCTATCAGAAGGGTCTCAGGATTGGAATGGGAAGGAGTTGGATATCACATCTCATGCTAAAGGGAGGGTCTCAGGTTTGGAAGGGGAAGGATTTGGATATCACATCTCATGTTATAGGAAGGATCTCAGGTTTGGTATTAGAAGCATTGAGATATCACATCTCATGCTATCGGAAGGATCTCAGGTTTGGTATTAGAAGCATTGAGATATCACATCTCATGCTATCAGAATGGTCTCAGGATTGGAATCGGAAGGAGTTGGATATCACATCTCATGCTAAAGGGAGGGTCTCAGGTTTGGAAGGGGAAGGATTTGGATATCACATCTCATGTTATCAGAAGGATCTCAGGTTTGGTATTAGAAGTATTGAGATATCACATCTCATGCTATAGGAAGGGTCTCAGGATTGGAATGGGAAGGAGTTGGATATCACATCTCAAGCTATAGGAAGGGTCTCAGGTTTGGTATAAGCATTGAGATATCACATCACATGCTATAGGAAGGGCCTCAGGATTGGAATGGGAAGGAGTTGGATATCACATCTCATGTTATAGGAAAGATCTCAGGTTTGGTATTAGAAGCATTGAGACATCACATCTCATGTTATTGGAAGGGTCTCAGGATTGGAATGGGAAGGACTTGGATATCACATCTCATGCTATGGATAGGCTCTCGGGTTTGGAAAGGGAAGGAGTTGGATATCACATTTCATGTTAGAGGAAGGATCTCAGGTTTGGTATTAGAGGCATTGAGATATCACATCTCATGCTATAGGAAGGGTCTCAGGATTGGAATGGGAAGGAGTTGGATATCACATCTCATGCTATAGGAAGGGTCTCAGGTTTGGTATAAGCATTGAGATATCACATCTCATGCTATAGGAAGGGTCTCAGGATTGGAATGGAAGGAGTTGGATATCACATCTCATGTTAAACGAAGGATCTCAGGTTTGGTATTAGAAGCATTGAGACATCACATCTCATGCTATAGGAAGGGTCTCAGGATTGGAATGGGAAGGAGTTGGATATCACATCTCATGATAAAGGAAGGGTCTAAGGTTTGGTATAAGCATTGAGATATCACATCTCATGCTATCGGAAGGGTCTCAGGATTGGAATGGGAAGGAGTTGTATATGACATCTCAAGCCATAGGAAGGGTCTCAGGTTTGGTATAAGCTTTGAGATATCACATCTCTGCTATCGGAAGGGTCTCAGGATTGGAATGGGAAGGAGTTGGATATCCCATCTCATGTTATAGGAAGAGTCTCAGGTTTGGTATTAGAAGCATTGAGATATCACATCTCATGCTATAGGAAGTGTCTCAGGATTGGAATGGGAATGACTTGGATATCACATCTCATGCTATAGGGAGGGTCTCAAGTTTGATATTAGAATCATTGAGATATCACATCTTATGCTATAGGAAGGGTCTCAGGATTGGAATGGGAAGGAGTAGGATATCACATCTCATGCTATAGGAAGGATCTCAGGTTTGGTATAAGCATTGAGATATCACATCTCTTCTATCGGAAGGGTCTCAGGATTGGAATGGGAAGGAGTTGGATATTCCCATCTCATGTTATAGGAAGGGTCTCAGGTTTGGTATTAGAAGCATTGAGATATCACATCTCATGCTAAAGGGAGGGTCTCAGGTTTGGAAGGGGAAGGATTTGGAAATCACATCTCATGTTATAGGAAGGATCTCAGGTTTGGTATAAGAAGCATTGAGATATCACATCTCATGCTATCGGAAGAATCTCAGATTTGGTATTAGAGGCATTGAGATATCACATCTCATGCTATCATAAGGGTCTCAGGATTGGAATGGGAAGGAGTTGGATATCACATCTCATGCTATAGGAAGGATCTCAGGTTTGGAACGGGAAGGAGTTGGATATCACATCTCATGTTATAGGAAGAGTCTCACATTTGGTATAGGCATTGAGATATCACATCTCTGCAATCGGAAGTGTCTCAGGATTGGGATGGGAAGGAGTTGGATATCACATCTCATGCTATAGGAAGGGTCTCAGGTTTGGAACGGGAAGGAGTTGGATATCCCATCTCATGTTATAGGACTGGTCTCAGGTTTGGTATTAGAAGCATTGAGATATCACATCACATGCTGTAGGAAGGGTCTCAGGTTTGGAATGGGAAGGAATTGGATATCACATCTCATGTTATAGGAAGGGTCTCAGGTTTGGTATAAGCATTGAGATATCACATCTCTGCTATCGGATGTGTCTCAGGATTAGAATGGGAAGGAGTTGGATATCACATCTCATGTTATAGGACGGGTCTCAGGTTTGTTATTAGAATCATTGAGATATCATATTGCATGCTGTAGGAAGGGTCTAAGGATTGGAATGGGAAGGACTTGGATATCACATCTCATGCTATAGGTAGGCTCTCAGGTTTGGAAAGGGAAGGAGTTGGATATCACATTTCATGTTAGAGGAAGGATCTCAGGTTTGGTATTAGAGCCATTGGATATCACATCTCATGCTATAGGAAGGGTCTCAGGATTGGAATGGGAAGGAGTTGGATATCACATCTCATGCTATAGGGAGGGTCTCAGGATTGGAATGGGAAGGATCTGTATATGACATCTCATGCCATAGGAAGGGTGTCAGGTTTGGTATAAGCATTGAGATATCACATCTCTGCTTTCGGAAGGGTCTCAGGATTGGAATGGGAAGGAGTTGGATATCCCATCTCATGTTATAGGAAGAATCTCAGGTTTGGTATTAGAAGCATTGAGATATCACATCTCATGCTATAGGAAGTATCTCAGGATTGGAATGGGAAGGACTTGGATATCACATCTCATGCTATAGGGAGGGTCTCAAGTTTGATATTAGAAGCATTGAGATATCACATCTCATGCTATAGGAAGGGTCTCAGTATTGGAATGGGAAGGAGTTGGATATCACATCTCATGCTATAGGAAGGGTCTCAGGTTTGGTATAAGCATTGAGATATCACATCTCATGCTATCAGAATGGTCTCAGGATTGGAATCGGAAGGAGTTGGATATCACATCTCATGCTAAAGGGAGGGTCTCAGGTTTGGAAGGGGAAGGATTTGGATATCACATCTCATGTTATCAGAAGGATCTCAGGTTTGGTATTAGAAGTATTGAGATATCACATCTCATGCTATAGGAAGGGTCTCAGGATTGGAATGGGAAGGAGTTGGATATCACATCTCAAGCTATAGGAAGGGTCTCAGGTTTGGTATAAGCATTGAGATATCACATCACATGCTATAGGAAGGGCCTCAGGATTGGAATGGGAAGGAGTTGGATATCACATCTCATGTTATAGGAAAGATCTCAGGTTTGGTATTAGAAGCATTGAGACATCACATCTCATGTTATTGGAAGGGTCTCAGGATTGGAATGGGAAGGACTTGGATATCACATCTCATGCTATGGATAGGCTCTCAGGTTTGGAAAGGGAAGGAGTTGGATATCACATTTCATGTTAGAGGAAGGATCTCAGGTTTGGTATTAGAGGCATTGAGATATCACATCTCATGCTATAGGAAGGGTCTCAGGATTTTTATTAAAATCATTGAGATATCATATTGCATGCTGTAGGAAGGGTCTAAGGATTGGAATGGAAGGAGTTGGATATCACATCTCATGTTAAAGGAAGGATCTCAGGTTTGGTATTAGAAGCATTGAGACATCACATCTCATGCTATAGGAAGGGTCTCAGGATTGGAATGGGATGGAGTTGGATATCACATCTCATGCTATAGGAAGGGTCTCAGGATTGGAATGGGAAGGAGTTGGATATCACATCTCATGTTATAGGAAGGGTCTCAGGTTTGGTATAAACATTGAGATATCACATCTCTACCATCGGAAGTGTCTCAGGATTGGAATGGGAAGGAGTTGGATATCCCATCTCATGTTATAGGACGGGTCTCAGGTTTTTTATTAAAATCATTGAGATATCATATTGCATGCTGTAGGAAGGGTCTAAGGATTGGAATGGGAAGGAGTTGGATATTCCCATCTCATGTTATAGGAAGGGTCTCAGGTTTGGTATTAGAAGCATTGAGATATCACATCTCATGCTATAGGAAGGGTCTCAGGATTGGAATGGGAAGGACTTGGATATCACATCTCATGCTATAGGGAGGGTCTCAAGTTTGATAGAAGCATTGAGATATCACATTTCATGATATCGGAAGGGTCTCAAGATTGGAATGGGAAGGAGTTGGATATCACATCTCATGATAAAGGAAGGGTCTAAGGTTTGGAAGGGGAAGGATTTGGATATCACATCTCATGTTATAGGACGGGTCTCAGGTTTGGTATTAGAAGCATTGAGATATCAAGTCTCATGGTATAGGAAGGGTCTCAGGATTAGAATGGGAAGGAGTTTGATATCACATCTCATGCCATAATATGGGTCTCAGGTTTGGTAGAAGCATTGGGATATCACATCTCATGCTATCGGAAGGGTATCGGGATTGGATTTGGAAGGAGTTGGATATCCCATCTCATGCTATAGGAAGGGTCTCAGGTTGGAATGGGAAGGAGTTGGATATCACATCTCATGTTATAGGAAGGGTCTCAGGATTGGAATGGGAAGGACTTGGATATCACATCTCATGCTATAGGAAGGCTCTCAGGTTTGCAAGGGGAAAGAGTTGGATATCACATTTCATGTTAGAGGTAGGATCTCAGGTTTGGTATTAGAAGCATTGAGATATCACATCTCATGCTATCAGAAGGATCTCAGGTTTGGTATAGAAGCATTGAGATATCATATCTTATGCTATCAGAAGGGTCTCAGGATTGGAATGGGATGGAGTTGGATATCACATCTCATGCTATAGGAAGGGTCTCAGGATTGGAATGGGAAGGAGTTGGATATCACATCTCATGTTATAGGAAGGGTCTCAGGTTTGGTATAAACATTGAGATATCACATCTCTACCATCGGAAGTGTCTCAGGATTGGAATGGGAAGGAGTTGGATATCCCATCTCATGTTATAGGACGGGTCTCAGGTTTTTTATTAAAATCATTGAGATATCATATTGCATGCTGTAGGAAGGGTCTAAGGATTGGAATGGGAAGGAGTTGGATATTCCCATCTCATGTTATAGGAAGGGTCTCAGGTTTGGTATTAGAAGCATTGAGATATCACATCTCATGCTATAGGAAGGGTCTCAGGATTGGAATGGGAAGGACTTGGATATCACATCTCATGCTATAGGGAGGGTCTCAAGTTTGATAGAAACATTGAGATATCACATTTCATGATATCGGAAGGGTCTCAAGATTGGAATGGGAAGGAGTTGGATATCACATCTCATGACAAAGGAAGGGTCTAAGGTTTGGAAGGGGAAGGATTTGGATATCACATCTCATGTTATAGGACGGGTCTCAGGTTTGGTATTAGAAGCATTGAGATATCAAGTCTCATGGTATAGGAAGGGTCTCAGGATTAGAATGGGAAGGAGTTTGATATCACATCTCATGCCATAATATGGGTCTCAGGTTTGGTAGAAGCATTGGGATATCACATCTCATGCTATCGGAAGGGTATCGGGATTGGATTTGGAAGGAGTTGGATATCCCATCTCATGCTATAGGAAGGGTCTCAGGTTGGAATGGGAAGGAGTTGGATATCACATCTCATGTTATAGGAAGGGTCTCAGGATTGGAATGGGAAGGACTTGGATATCACATCTCATGCTATAGGAAGGCTCTCAGGTTTGCAAGGGGAAAGAGTTGGATATCACATTTCATGTTAGAGGTAGGATCTCAGGTTTGGTATTAGAAGCATTGAGATATCACATCTCATGCTATCAGAAGGATCTCAGGTTTGGTATAGAAGCATTGAGATATATCTTATTCTATCAAAAGGGTCTCAGGATTGGAATGGGAAGGAGTTGGATATCACATCTCATGCTAAAGGGAGGGTCTCAGGTTTGGAAGGGGAAGGATTTGGATATCACATCTCATGTTATAGGATGGATCTCAGGTTTGGTATTAGAAGTATTGAGATATCACATCTCATGTTATCGGAAGGATCTCAGGTTTGGTATTAGAAGTATTGAGATATCACATCTCATGCTATAGGAAGGGTCTCAGGATTGGAATGGGAAGGAGTTGGATATCACATCTCATGCTAAAGGAAGGGTCTCAGGTTTGGTAGAAGCATTGAGATATCACATCTCATGCTATAGGAAGCGTCTCAGGATTGGAATGGGAAGGAGTAGGATATCACATCTCATGCTATAGGAAGGATCTCAGGTTTGGTATAAGCACTGAGATATCACATCTCTTCTATCGGAAGGGTCTCAGGATTGGAATGGGAAGGAGTTGGATATTCCCATCTCATGTTATAGGAAGGGTCTCAGGTTTGGTATTAGAAGCATTGAGATATCACATCTCATGCTATAGGAAGGGTCTCAGGATTGGAATGGGAAGGACTTGGATAATCCATCTCATGCTATAGGGAGAGTCTCAAGTTTGATATTAGAAGCATTGAGATATCACATCTCACAATATCGGAAGGGTCTCAGGATTGGAATGGGAAGGAGTTGGATATCACATCTCATGATAAAGGAAGGGTCTAAGGTTTGGAAGGGGAAGGATTTGGATATCACATCTCATGTTATAGGACGGGTCTCAGGTTTGGTATTAGAAGCACTGAGATATCAAGTCTTATGGTATAGGAAGGGTCTCAGAATTGGAATGAGAAGGAGTTGGATATCACATCTCAAGCTATAGGAAGGGTCTCAGGATTGGAATGGGAAGGAGTTTGATATCACATCTCATGCAATAGTATGGGTCTCAGGTTTGGTATAAGCATTGGGATATCACATCTCATGCTATCGGAAGGGTATCAGGATTGGATTTGGAAGGAGCTGGATATCCCATCTCATGCTATAGGAAGGGTCTCAGGTTGGAATGGGAAGGAGTTGGATATCACATCTCATGTTATAGGAAGGGTCTCAGGATTGGAATGGGAAGGACTTGGATATCACATCTCATGCTATAGGAAGGCTCTCAGGTTTGGAAGGGGAAAGAGTTGGATATCACATTTCATGTTAGAGGTAGGATCTCAGGTTTGGTATTAGAGGCATTGAGATATCACATTTCATGCTATCAGAAGGGTCTCAGGATTGGAATGGGAAGGAGTTGGATATCACATCTCATGCTAAAGGGAGGGTCTCAGGTTTGGAAGGGGAAGGATTTGGTTATCACATCTCATGTTATAGGAAGGATCTCAGGTTTGGTATTAGAAGCATTGAGATATCACATCTCATGCTATCGGAAGGATCTCAGGTTTGGTATTAGAAGCATTGAGATATCACATCTCATGCTATCAGAATGGTCTCAGGATTGGAATCGGAAGGAGTTGGATATCACATCTCATGCTAAAGGGAGGGTCTCAGGTTTGGAAGGGGAAGGATTTGGATATCACATCTCATGTTATCAGAAGGATCTCAGGTTTGGTATTAGAAGTATTGAGATATCACATCTCATGCTATAGGAAGGGTCTCAGGATTGGAATGGGAAGGAGTTGGATATCACATCTCAAGCTATAGGAAGGGTCTCAGGTTTGGTATAAGCATTGAGATATCACATCACATGCTATAGGAAGGGCCTCAGGATTGGAATGGGAAGGAGTTGGATATCACATCTCATGTTATAGGAAAGATCTCAGGTTTGGTATTAGAAGCATTGAGACATCACATCTCATGTTATTGGAAGGGTCTCAGGATTGGAATGGGAAGGACTTGGATATCACATCTCATGCTATGGATAGGCTCTCGGGTTTGGAAAGGGAAGGAGTTGGATATCACATTTCATGTTAGAGGAAGGATCTCAGGTTTGGTATTAGAGGCATTGAGATATCACATCTCATGCTATAGGAAGGGTCTCAGGATTGGAATGGGAAGGAGTTGGATATCACATCTCATGCTATAGGAAGGGTCTCAGGTTTGGTATAAGCATTGAGATATCACATCTCATGCTATAGGAAGGGTCTCAGGATTGGAATGGAAGGAGTTGGATATCACATCTCATGTTAAACGAAGGATCTCAGGTTTGGTATTAGAAGCATTGAGACATCACATCTCATGCTATAGGAAGGGTCTCAGGATTGGAATGGGAAGGAGTTGGATATCACATCTCATGCTATACGAAGGGTCTCAGGTTTGGTATAAGCATTGAGATATCACATCTCATGCTATCGGAAGGGTCTCAGGATTGGAATGGGAAGGAGTTGTATATGACATCTCAAGCCATAGGAAGGGTCTCAGGTTTGGTATAAGCTTTGAGATATCACATCTCTGCTATCGGAAGGGTCTCAGGATTGGAATGGGAAGGAGTTGGATATCCCATCTCATGTTATAGGAAGAGTCTCAGGTTTGGTATTAGAAGCATTGAGATATCACATCTCATGCTATAGGAAGTGTCTCAGGATTGGAATGGGAATGACTTGGATATCACATCTCATGCTATAGGGAGGGTCTCAAGTTTGATATTAGAATCATTGAGATATCACATCTTATGCTATAGGAAGGGTCTCAGGATTGGAATGGGAAGGAGTTGGATATTCCCATCTCATGTTATAGGAAGGGTCTCAGGTTTGGTATTAGAAGCATTGAGATATCACATCTCATGCTAAAGGGAGGGTCTCAGGTTTGGAAGGGGAAGGATTTGGAAATCACATCTCATGTTATAGGAAGGATCTCAGGTTTGGTATAAGAAGCATTGAGATATCACATCTCATGCTATCGGAAGAATCTCAGATTTGGTATTAGAGGCATTGAGATATCACATCTCATGCTATCATAAGGGTCTCAGGATTGGAATGGGAAGGAGTTGGATATCACATCTCATGCTATAGGAAGGATCTCAGGTTTGGAACGGGAAGGAGTTGGATATCACATCTCATGTTATAGGAAGAGTCTCACATTTGGTATAAGCATTGAGATATCACATCTCTGCAATCGGAAGTGTCTCAGGATTGGGATGGGAAGGAGTTGGATATCACATCTCATGCTATAGGAAGGGTCTCAGGTTTGGAACGGGAAGGAGTTGGATATCCCATCTCATGTTATAGGACTGGTCTCAGGTTTGGTATTAGAAGCATTGAGATATCACATCACATGCTGTAGGAAGGGTCTCAGGTTTGGAATGGGAAGGAATTGGATATCACATCTCATGTTATAGGAAGGGTCTCAGGTTTGGTATAAGCATTGAGATATCACATCTCTGCTATCGGAAGTGTCTCAGGATTGGAATGGGAAGGAGTTGGATATCACATCTCATGTTATAGGACGGGTCTCAGGTTTGTTATTAGAATCATTGAGATATCATATTGCATGCTGTAGGAAGGGTCTAAGGATTGGAATGGGAAGGACTTGGATATCACATCTCATGCTATAGGTAGGCTCTCAGGTTTGGAAAGGGAAGGAGTTGGATATCACATTTCATGTTAGAGGAAGGATCTCAGGTTTGGTATTAGAGCCATTGGATATCACATCTCATGCTATAGGAAGGGTCTCAGGATTGGAATGGGAAGGAGTTGGATATCACATCTCATGCTAAAGGAAGGGTCTCAGGTTTGGTAGAAGCATTGAGATATCACATCTCATGCTATAGGAAGCGTCTCAGGATTGGAATGGGAAGGAGTAGGATATCACATCTCATGCTATAGGAAGGATCTCAGGTTTGGTATAAGCACTGAGATATCACATCTCTTCTATCGGAAGGGTCTCAGGATTGGAATGGGAAGGAGTTGGATATTCCCATCTCATGTTATAGGAAGGGTCTCAGGTTTGGTATTAGAAGCATTGAGATATCACATCTCATGCTATAGGAAGGGTCTCAGGATTGGAATGGGAAGGACTTGGATAATCCATCTCATGCTATAGGGAGAGTCTCAAGTTTGATATTAGAAGCATTGAGATATCACATCTCACAATATCGGAAGGGTCTCAGGATTGGAATGGGAAGGAGTTGGATATCACATCTCATGATAAAGGAAGGGTCTAAGGTTTGGAAGGGGAAGGATTTGGATATCACATCTCATGTTATAGGACGGGTCTCAGGTTTGGTATTAGAAGCACTGAGATATCAAGTCTTATGGTATAGGAAGGGTCTCAGAATTGGAATGAGAAGGAGTTGGATATCACATCTCAAGCTATAGGAAGGGTCTCAGGATTGGAATGGGAAGGAGTTTGATATCACATCTCATGCAATAGTATGGGTCTCAGGTTTGGTATAAGCATTGGGATATCACATCTCATGCTATCGGAAGGGTATCAGGATTGGATTTGGAAGGAGCTGGATATCCCATCTCATGCTATAGGAAGGGTCTCAGATTGGAATGGGAAGGAGTTGGATATCACATCTCATGTTATAGGAAGGGTCTCAGGATTGGAATGGGAAGGACTTGGATATCACATCTCATGCTATAGGAAGGCTCTCAGGTTTGGAAGGGGAAAGAGTTGGATATCACATTTCATGTTAGAGGTAGGATCTCAGGTTTGGTATTAGAGGCATTGAGATATCACATTTCATGCTATCAGAAGGGTCTCAGGATTGGAATGGGAAGGAGTTGGATATCACATCTCATGCTAAAGGGAGGGTCTCAGGTTTGGAAGGGGAAGGATTTGGTTATCACATCTCATGTTATAGGAAGGATCTCAGGTTTGGTATTAGAAGCATTGAGATATCACATCTCATGCTATCGGAAGGATCTCAGGTTT
This sequence comes from Ambystoma mexicanum, assembly GCF_040938575.1. NCBI lineage: Eukaryota > Metazoa > Chordata > Amphibia > Caudata > Ambystomatidae > Ambystoma > Ambystoma mexicanum. Next base: position 1,512,142,226 of record NC_090921.1, on the reverse strand, counting down.
GGTATTAGAAGCATTGAGATATCACATCTCATGCTATCAGAATGGTCTCAGGATTGGAATCGGAAGGAGTTGGATATCACATCTCATGCTAAAGGGAGGGTCTCAGGTTTGGAAGGGGAAGGATTTGGATATCACATCTCATGTTATCAGAAGGATCTCAGGTTTGGTATTAGAAGTATTGAGATATCACATCTCATGCTATAGGAAGGGTCTCAGGATTGGAATGGGAAGGAGTTGGATATCACATCTCAAGCTATAGGAAGGGTCTCAGGTTTGGTATAAGCATTGAGATATCACATCACATGCTATAGGAAGGGCCTCAGGATTGGAATGGGAAGGAGTTGGATATCACATCTCATGTTATAGGAAAGATCTCAGGTTTGGTATTAGAAGCATTGAGACATCACATCTCATGTTATTGGAAGGGTCTCAGGATTGGAATGGGAAGGACTTGGATATCACATCTCATGCTATGGATAGGCTCTCAGGTTTGGAAAGGGAAGGAGTTGGATATCACATTTCATGTTAGAGGAAGGATCTCAGGTTTGGTATTAGAGGCATTGAGATATCACATCTCATGCTATAGGAAGGGTCTCAGGATTGGAATGGGAAGGAGTTGGATATCACATCTCATGCTATAGGAAGGGTCTCAGGTTTGGTATAAGCATTGAGATATCACATCTCATGCTATAGGAAGGGTCTCAGGATTGGAATGGAAGGAGTTGGATATCACATCTCATGTTAAACGAAGGATCTCAGGTTTGGTATTAGAAGCATTGAGACATCACATCTCATGCTATAGGAAGGGTCTCAGGATTGGAATGGGAAGGAGTTGGATATCACATCTCATGCTATACGAAGGGTCTCAGGTTTGGTATAAGCATTGAGATATCACATCTCATGCTATCGGAAGGGTCTCAGGATTGGAATGGGAAGGAGTTGTATATGACATCTCAAGCCATAGGAAGGGTCTCAGGTTTGGTATAAGCTTTGAGATATCACATCTCTGCTATCGGAAGGGTCTCAGGATTGGAATGGGAAGGAGTTGGATATCCCATCTCATGTTATAGGAAGAGTCTCAGGTTTGGTATTAGAAGCATTGAGATATCACATCTCATGCTATAGGAAGTGTCTCAGGATTGGAATGGGAATGACTTGGATATCACATCTCATGCTATAGGGAGGGTCTCAAGTTTGATATTAGAATCATTGAGATATCACATCTTATGCTATAGGAAGGGTCTCAGGATTGGAATGGGAAGGAGTAGGATATCACATCTCATGCTATAGGAAGGATCTCAGGTTTGGTATAAGCATTGAGATATCACATCTCTTCTATCGGAAGGGTCTCAGGATTGGAATGGGAAGGAGTTGGATATTCCCATCTCATGTTATAGGAAGGGTCTCAGGTTTGGTATTAGAAGCATTGAGATATCACATCTCATGCTAAAGGGAGGGTCTCAGGTTTGGAAGGGGAAGGATTTGGAAATCACATCTCATGTTATAGGAAGGATCTCAGGTTTGGTATAATAAGCATTGAGATATCACATCTCATGCTATCGGAAGAATCTCAGATTTGGTATTAGAGGCATTGAGATATCACATCTCATGCTATCATAAGGGTCTCAGGATTGGAATGGGAAGGAGTTGGATATCACATCTCATGCTATAGGAAGGATCTCAGGTTTGGAACGGGAAGGAGTTGGATATCACATCTCATGTTATAGGAAGAGTCTCACATTTGGTATAAGCATTGAGATATCACATCTCTGCAATCGGAAGTGTCTCAGGATTGGGATGGGAAGGAGTTGGATATCACATCTCATGCTATAGGAAGGGTCTCAGGTTTGGAACGGGAAGGAGTTGGATATCCCATCTCATGTTATAGGACTGGTCTCAGGTTTGGTATTAGAAGCATTGAGATATCACATCACATGCTGTAGGAAGGGTCTCAGGTTTGGAATGGGAAGGAATTGGATATCACATCTCATGTTATAGGAAGGGTCTCAGGTTTGGTATAAGCATTGAGATATCACATCTCTGCTATCGGAAGTGTCTCAGGATTGGAATGGGAAGGAGTTGGATATCACATCTCATGTTATAGGACGGGTCTCAGGTTTGTTATTAGAATCATTGAGATATCATATTGCATGCTGTAGGAAGGGTCTAAGGATTGGAATGGGAAGGACTTGGATATCACATCTCATGCTATAGGTAGGCTCTCAGGTTTGGAAAGGGAAGGAGTTGGATATCACATTTCATGTTAGAGGAAGGATCTCAGGTTTGGTATTAGAGCCATTGGATATCACATCTCATGCTATAGGAAGGGTCTCAGGATTGGAATGGGAAGGAGTTGGATATCACATCTCATGCTATAGGAAGGGTTTTAGGTTTGGTATAAGCATTGAGATATCACATCTCATGCTATAGGAAGGGTCTCAGGATTGGAATGGGAAGGATCTGTATATGACATCTCATGCCATAGGAAGGGTGTCAGGTTTGGTATAAGCATTGAGATATCACATCTCTGCTTTCGGAAGGGTCTCAGGATTGGAATGGGAAGGAGTTGGATATCCCATCTCATGTTATAGGAAGAATCTCAGGTTTGGTATTAGAAGCATTGAGATATCACATCTCATGCTATAGGAAGTGTCTCAGGATTGGAATGGGAAGGACTTGGATATCACATCTCATGCTATAGGGAGGGTCTCAAGTTTGATATTAAAAGCATTGAGATATCACATCTCATGCTATAGGAAGGGTCTCAGTATTGGAATGGGAAGGAGTTGGATATCACATCTCATGCTATAGGAAGGGTCTCAGGTTTGGTATAAGCATTGAGATATCACATCTCTGCTATCGGAAGGGTCTCAGGATTGGAATGGGAAGGAGTTGGATATTCCCATCTCATGTTATAGGAAGGGTCTATCAGGTCTTAGCATGAGACTCTTCCTATAACATGAGATGTGATATCCAACTCCTTCCCATTCCAATCCTGAGACCCTTCCGATAGCTTGAGATGTGATATCTCAATGCTTCTAATATCAATACTGAGACCCTCCCTATAGCATGAGATGTGATATCTAAGTCCTTCCCATTCCAATCCTGAGACCCTTCCGATAGCAGAGATGTGATATCTCAATGCTTATACCAAACCTGAGACCCTTCCTATAGCATGAGATGTGATATCCAACTCCTTCCCATTCCAATCCTGAGACCCTTCCTATAGCATGATATGTGAAATCTCAATGCTTCTACCAAAACTGAGACCCTTCCTTTAGCATGAGATGTGATATCCAACTCCTTCCCATTCCAATCCTGAGACCAGTCCTATAGCATGAGATGTGCTATCTCAATGCTTCTAATACCAAACCTGAGATCCTTCCTATAACATGTGATGTGATATCTAACTCCTTCCCATTCCAATCCTGAGACCCTTCTTATAGCATGAGATGTGATATCTCAATGCTTCTAATACCAAACCTGAGATCCTTCAGATAGCATGAGATATGATATCTCAATGTTTCTAATACCAAACCTGAGATCCTTCCTATAACATGAGATGTGATATCCAAATCCTTCCCCTTCCGAACCTGAGACCCTCCCTTTAGCATGAGATGTGATATCCAACTCCTTCCCATTCCAATCCTGATACCCTTCTGATAGCATGAGATGTGATATCTCAATGCCTCGAATAGCAAACCTGAGATCCTACCTCTAACATGAAATGTGATATCCAACTCCTTCCCTTTCCAAACCTGAGAGCCTTCCTACAGCATGAGATGTGATATCCAAGTCCTTCCCATTCCAATCCTGAGACCCTTCCTATAACATGAGATGTCATATCCAACTCCTTCCCATTCCAACCTGAGACCCTTCCTATAGCATGAGATGGGATATCCAACTCCTTCCAAATCCAATCCTGATACCCTTCCGATAGCATGAGATGTGATATCCCAATGCTTCTACAAAACCTGAGACCCATACCATGGCATGAGATGTGATATCAAACTCCCGTCCTATACCATGAGACTTGATATCTCAATGCTTCTAATACCAAACCTGAGACCGGTCCAATAACATGAGATGTGATATCCAAATCCTTCCCCTTCCAAACCTTAGACCCTTCCTTTATCATGAGATGTGATATCCAAGTCCTTCCCATTCCATTCCTGAGACCCTTCCTATAGCATGAGATGTGATATCTCAATGCTTCTAATACCAAACCTGAGACCCTTCCTATAACATGAGATGTGATATCCAAGTCCTTCCCATTTCAATCCTGAGACCCTTCCTATAGCATGAGATGTGATATCTCAATGCTTCTAATACCAAACCTGAGACCCTTCCTATAACATGAATTCTGATATCCAAGTCCTTCCCATTCCAATCCTGAGACCCTTCCAATAGCAGAGATGTGATATCTCAATGCTTCTAATATCAAACCTGAGACCTGTCCTATAACATGAGATGGGATATCCAACTCCTTCCCGTTCCAAACCTGAGACCCTTCCTATAGCATGAGATGTGATATCCAACTCCTTCCCATTCCAATCCTGAGACCCTTCCTATAGCATGAGATGTGATATCTCAATTCTTATACCAAATCTGAGACCCTTCCTATAGCATAAGATGTGATATCCAACTCCTTCCCATTCCAATACTGAGACCCTTCCTATAGCATGAGATGTGATATCTCAATGCTTCTAATACCAAACCTGAGATCCTTCCTATAACATGAGATGTGATATCCAACTCCTTCCCATTCCAATCCTGAGACCCTTATGATAGCATGAGATGTGATATCTCAATGCCTCTAATATCAAACCTGAGATACTTCCGATAGCATGAGATGTGATATCTCAATGCTTTTAATACCAAACCTGAGATCCTTCCTATAACATGAGATGTGATTTCCAAATCCTTCCCCTTCCAAACCTGAGACCCTCCCTTTAGCATGAGATGTGATATACAACTCCATCCCATTCCAATCCTGAGACCCTTCTGATAGCATGAGATGTGATATCTCAATGCCTCTAATACCAAACCTGAGATCCTACCTCTAACATGAAATGTGATATCCATCTCCTTCCCTTTCCAAACCTGAGACCCTGCCTATAGCATGAGATGTGATATTCAAGTCCTTCCCATTCCAATCCTGAGTCCCTTCCTATAGCATGTGATGTGATATCTCAATGCGTATACCAAACCTGAGACCCTTCCTATGGCATGAGATGTCATATACAACTCCTTCCCATTCCAATCCTAAGACCCTTCCTATAACATGAGATGTGATGTCTCAATGCTTCTGATACCAAACCTGAGATCTTTCCTATAACATGAGATGTGATATCCAACTCCTTCCCATTCCAATCCTGAGACCCTTCCTATAGCATGAGATGTGATATCTCAATGCTTATACCAAACCTGAGACCCTTCCTATTGCTTGAGATGTGATATCCAACTCCTTCCCATTCCAATCCTGAGACCCTTCCTATAGCATGAGATGTGATATCTCAATGCTTATACCAAACCTGAGACCCTTCATATTGCTTGAGATGTGATATCCAACTCCTTCCCATTCCAATCCTGAGACCCTTCCGATAGCTTGAGATGTGATATCTCAATGCTTCTAATATCAATACTGAGACCCTCCCTATAGCATGAGATGTGATATCTAAGTCCTTCCCATTCCAATCCTGAGACCCTTCCGATAGCAGAGATGTGATATCTCAATGCTTATACCAAACCTGAGACCCTTCCTATAGCATGAGATATGATATCCAACTCCTTCCCATTCCAATCCTGAGACCCTTCCTATAGCATGATATGTGAAATCTCAATGCTTCTACCAAAACTGAGACCCTTCCTTTAGCATGAGATGTGATATCCAACTCCTTCCCATTCCAATCCTGAGACCAGTCCTATAGCATGAGATGTGATATCTCAATGCTTCTAATACCAAACCTGAGATCCTTCCTATAACATGAGATGTGATATCCAACTCCTTCCCATTCCAATCCTGAGACCCTTCCTATAGCATGACATGTGATATCTCAATGCTTCTAATACCAAACCTGAGATCCTTCCGATAGCATGAGATGTGATATCTCAATGCTTCTAATACCAAACCTGAGATCCTTCCTATAACATGAGATGTGATATCCAAATCCTTCCCCTTCCGAACCTGAGACCCTCCGTTTAGCATGAGATGTGATATCCAACTCCTTCCCATTCCAATCCTGATACCCTTCTGATAGAATGAGATGTGATATCTCAATGCCTCTAATACCAAACCTGAGATCCTACCTCTAACATGAAATGTGATATCCAACTCCTTCCCTTTCCAAACCTGAGAGCCTTCCTACAGCATGAGATGTGATATCCAAGTCCTTCCCATTCCAATCCTGAGACCCTTCCTATAACATGAGATGTCATATCCAACTCCTTCCCATTCCAACCTGAGACCCTTCCTATAGCATGAGATGGGATATCCAACTCCTTCTTATGCCAAACCTGAGACCCTTCCTATGGCATGAGATGGGATATCCAACTCCTTGCCATTCAAATCCTGAGACCCTCCCTATAACAAGAGATGTCATATCCAACTCCTTCCCATTCCAAACCTGAGACCCTTCCTTTAGCATGAGATGTAATATCCAAATCCTTCACATTCCAATCCGGAGACCCTTCCTATAGCATGAGATGTGATATCTCAATATTTCTAATACCAAACATGAGATCCTTCCTATAACATGAGATGTGATATCCAACTCCTTCCCATTCCAAACCTGAGACCCTTCCGATAGCATGAGATGTGATATCTCAATGCTTCAAAAACCAAACATGAGAACCATCCTAAAACATGAGATGTGAAATCCAAATCCTTCCCTTCCCAAACCTGAGACTCTTCCTATAGCATGAGATGTGATATCTCAATGCTTCTACCAAACCTGAAACCCTTCCTATAGCATGAGTTGTGATATCCAACTCCTTCCCATTCCAATCCTGAGACACTTCCTATAGCATGAGATGTGATATCACAATGCTTCTAATACCAAACCTGAGACCCGTCCTATAACATGAAATGTGATATCCATCTCCTTCCCTTTCCAAACCTGAGACCCTGCCTATAGCATGAGATGTGATATTCAAGTCCTTCTCATTCCAATCCTGAGACCCTTCCTATAGCATGTGATGTGATATCTCAATGCGTATAGCAAACCTGAGACCCTTCCTATGGCATGAGATGTCATATACAACTCCTTCCCATTCCAATCCTAAGACCCTTCCTATAACATGAGATGTGATGTCTCAATGCTTCTAATACCAAACCTGAGATCTTTCCTATAACATGAGATGTGATATCCAACTCCTTCCCATTCCAATCCTGAGACCCTTCCTATAGCATGAGATGTGATATCTCAAGGCCTCTAATACCAAACCTGAGATCCTTCCTCTAACATGAAATGTGATATCCAACTCCTTTCCCTTCCTAACCTGAGACCCTTCCTATAGCATGAGATGTGATATCCAACTCCTTCCCATTCCAATCCTGAGACCCTTCTGATAGCTTGAGATGTGATATCTCAATGCTTCTAATATCAATACTGAGACCCTCCCTATAGCATGAGATGTGACATCTAAGTCCTTCCCATTCCAATCCTGAGACCCTTCCGATAGCAGAGATGTGATATCTCAATGCTTATACCAAACCTGAGACCCTTCCTATAGCATGAGATATGATATCCAACTCCTTCCCATTCCAATCCTGAGACCCTTCCTATAGCATGATATGTGAAATCTCAATGCTTCTACCAAAACTGAGACCCTTCCTTTAGCATGAGATGTGATATCCAACTCCTTCCCATTCCAATCCTGAGACCAGTCCTATAGCATGAGATGTGATATCTCAATGCTTCTAATACCAAACCTGAGATCCTTCCTATAACATGAGATGTGATATCCAACTCCTTCCCATTCCAATCCTGAGACCCTTCCTATAGCATGACATGTGATATCTCAATGCTTCTAATACCAAACCTGAGATCCTTCCAATAGCATGAGATGTGATATCTCAATGCTTCTAATACCAAACCTGAGATCCTTCCTATAACATGAGATGTGATATCCAAATCCTTCCCCTTCCAAACCTGAGACCCTCCGTTTAGCATGAGATGTGATATCCAACTCCTTCCCATTCCAATCCTGATACCCTTCTGATAGAATGAGATGTGATATCTCAATGCCTCTAATACCAAACCTGAGATCCTACCTCTAACATGAAATGTGATATCCAACTCCTTCCCTTTCCAAACCTGAGAGCCTTCCTACAGCATGAAATGTGATATCCAAGTCCTTCCCATTCCAATCCTGAGACCCTTCCTATAACATGAGATGTCATATCCAACTCCTTCCCATTCCAACCTGAGACCCTTCCTATAGCATGAGATGGGATATCCAACTCCTTCTTATGCCAAACCTGAGACCCTTCCTATGGCATGAGATGGGATATCCAACTCCTTCCCAATCCAATCCTGAGACCCTTCCGATAGCAGAGATGTGATATCTCAACGCTTCTACCAAACCTGAGACCCTTCCTATAACATGAGATGTGATATCCAATTCCTTCCCATTCCAAACCTGAGACCCTTCCTATTGGATGAGATGTGATATCCAACTCCTTCCCATTCCAACCCTGAGACCCTTCCTATACCATGAGATGTGATATCTCAATGCTTCTAATACCAAACCTGGGTCCCGTCCTATAACATGAGATATGATATCCAAATCCTTCCCCTTCCAAACCTGAGACCCTTCCTTTAGCATGAGATGTGATATCCAAATACTTCCCATTCCAATCCTAAAACCCTTCCTATAGCATGAGATGTGATATCTCAATGTTTCTAATAAAAAACCTGAGACCCTTCCTATAGCAAGAGATGCGATATCCAAATCCTTCCCATTCCAATCCTGAGACCCTTCCTATAACATGAGATGTGATATCCAACTCCTTCCCATTCCAACCTGAGACCCTTCCTATAGCATGAGAAGGGATATCCAACTCCTTCCCAATCCAATCCTGAGACCCTTCCGATAGCAGAGATGTGATATCTCAATGCTTATACCAAACCTGAGACCCTTCCTATGGCATGAGATGTGATATCCAACTCCTTGCCATTCAAATCCTGAGACCCTCCCTATAACAAGAGATGTCATATCCAACTCCTTCCCATTCCAAACCTGAGACCCTTCCTTTAGCATGAGATGTAATATCCAAATCCTTCACATTCCAATCCGGAGACCCTTCCTATAGCATGAGATGTGATATCTCAATGCTTCTAATACCAAACATGAGATCCTTCCTATAACATGAGATGTGATATCCAACTCCTTCCCATTCCAAACCTGAGACCCTTCCGATAGCATGAGATGTGATATCTCAATGCTTCAAAAACCAAACATGAGAACCATCCTATAACATGAGATGTGAAATCCAAATCCTTCCCTTCCCAAACCTGAGACTCTTCCTATAGCATGAGATGTGATATCTCAATGCTTCTACCAAACCTGAAACCCTTCCTATAGCATGAGATGTGATATCCAACTCCTTCCCATTCCAATCCTGAGACACTTCCTATAGCATGAGATGTGATATCACAATGCTTCTAATACCAAACCTGAGACCCGTCCTATAACATGAGATGTGATATCCAAATCCTTCCCCTTCCAAACCTTAGACCCTTCCTTTATCATGAGATGTGATATCGAAGTCCTTCCCATTCCATTCCTGAGACCCTTCCTATAGCATGAGATGTGATATCTCAATGCTTCTAATACCAAACCTGAGACCCTTCCTATAACATGAGATGTGATATCCAAGTCCTTCCCATTCCAATCCTGAGACCCTTCCTATAGCATGAGATGTGATATCCTAGTCCTTCCCATTCCAATCCTGAGACCCTTCCGATAGCAGAGATGTGATATCTCAATGCTTATACCAAACCTGAGACCCTTCCTATGGCATGAGATGTCATATACAACTCCTTCCCATTCCAATCCTGAGACCCTTCCTATAGCATGAGATGTGATATCTCAATGCTTATACCAAACCTGAGACCCTTCCTATAGCATGAGATGTGATATCCAACTCCTTCCCATTCCAATCCTGATACCCTTCCTATAACATGAGATGTGATGTCTCAATGCTTCTAATACCAAACATGAGATCCTTCCTATGGCATGAGATGTCATATAAAACTCCTTCCCATTCCATTCCTGAGACCCTTCCTATAGCATGAGATATGATATCCAACTCCTTCCCATTCCAATCATGAGACCCTTCCTATAGCAAGAGATGCGATATCCAAATCCTTCCCATTCCAATCCTGAGACCCTTCCTATAACATGAGATGTGATTTCCAACTCCTTCCCATTCCAACCTGAGACCCTTCCTATAGCATGAGAAGGGATATCCAACTCCTTCCCAATCCAATCCTGAGACCCTTCCGATAGCAGAGATGTGATATCTCAATGCTTATACCAAACCTGAGACCCTTCCTATGGCATGAGATGTGATATCCAACTCCTTGCCATTCAAATCCTGAGACCCTCCCTATAACAAGAGATGTCATATCCAACTCCTTCCCATTCCAAACCTGAGACCCTTCCTTTAGCATGAGATGTAACTATAGCATGAGATGTGATATCCAACTCCTTCCCATTCCAATCCTGAGACCCTTCCTATAGCATGAGATGTGATATCTCAATGCTTCTAATACCAAACCTGAGATCCTTCCTATAACAAGAGATGTGATATCCAACTCCTTCCCATTCCAATCCTGAGACCCTTATGATAGCATGAGATGTGATATCTCAATGCCTCTAATACCAAACCTGAGATACTTCCGATAGCATGAGATGTGATATCTCAATGCTTCTAATACCAAACCTGAGATCCTTTCTATAACATGAGATGTGATTTCCAAATCCTTCCCCTTCCAAACCTGAGACCCTCCCTTTAGCATGAGATGTGATATACAACTCCTTCCCATTCCAATCCTGAGACCCTTCTGATAGCATGAGATGTGATATCTCAATGCCTATAATACCAAACCTGAGATCCTACCTCTAACATGAAATGTGATATCCATCTCCTTCCCTTTCCAAACCTGAGACCCTGCCTATAGCATGAGATGTGATATCCAAGTCCTTCCCATTCCAATCCTGAGACCCTTCATATAGAATGTGATGTGATATCTCAATGCTTATACCAAACCTGAGACCCTTCCTATGGCATGAGATGTCATATACAACTCCTTCCCATTCCAATCATGAGACCCTTCCTATAGCATGAGATGTGATATCTCAATGCTTATACCAAACCTGAGACCCTTCCTATAGCATGAGATGTGATATCCAACGTCTTCCCATTCCAATCCTAAGACCCTTCCTATAACATGAGATGTGATGTCTCAATGCTTCTAATACCAAACCTTAGATATTTCCTATAACATGAGATGTGATATCCAACTCCTTCCCATTCCAATCCTGAGACCCTTCCTATAGCATGAGATGTGATATCTCAATGCTTATACCAAACCTGAGACCCTTCCTATAGCTTGAGATGTGATATCTCAAGGCCTCTAATACCAAACCTGAGATCCTTCCTCTAACATGAAATGTGATATCCAACTCCTTCCCCTTCCAAACCTGAGAGCCTTCCTATAGCATGAGATATGATATCCAAGTCCTTCCCATTCCAATCCTGAGACCCTTCCTATAACATGAAATGTGATATCCAACTCCTTCCCATTCCAACCTGAGACCCTTCCTATAGTATGAGATGGGATATCCAACTCCTTCCAAATCCAATACTGATACCCTTCCAATAGCATGAGATGTGATATCCCAATGCTTCTACCAAACCTGAGACCCGTACTATGGCATAAGATGTGACATCAAACTCCTTCCCATTCCAATCCTGAGACCCTTCCTATAGCTTGAGATGTGATATCCAACTCCTTCCCATTCCAATTCTGAGACCCCTCCTATACCATGAGACTTGATATCTCAATGCTTCTAATACCAAACCTGAGACCCGTCCTATAACATGAGATGTGATATCCAAATCCTTCCCCTTCCAAACCTTAGACCCTTCCTTTATCATGAGATGTGATATCCAACTCCTTCCCATTCCAATCCTGAGACCCTTCCTATAGCATGAGATGTGATATCTCAATGCTTCTAATACCAAACCTGAGATCCTTTCGATAGCATGAGATGTGATATCTCAATGCTTCTAATACCAAACCTGAGATCCTTCCTATAACATGAGATGTGATATCCAAATCCTTCCCCTTCCGAACCTGAGACCCTCCCTTTAGCATGAGATGTGATATCCAACTCCTTCCCATTCCAATCCTGAGACCCTTCTGATAGCATGAGATGTGATATCTCAATGCCTCTAATACCAAACCTGAGATCCTACCTCTAACATGAAATGTGATATCCATCTCCTTCCCTTTCCAAACCTGAGACCCTGCCTATAGCATGAGATGTGATATTCAAGTCCTGCCCATTCCAATCCTGAGACCCTTCCTATAGCATGTGATGTGATATCTCAATACTTATACCAAACCTGAGACCCTTCCTATGGCATGAGATGTCATATACAACTCCTTCCCATTCCAATCCTGAGACCCTTCCTATAGCATGAGATGTGATATCTCAATGCTTATACCAAACCTGAGACCCTTCCTATAGCATGAGATGTGATATCCAACTTCTTCCCATTCCAATCCTAAAACCCTTCCTATAACATGAGATGTGATGTCTCAATGCTTCTAATACCAAACCTGAGATCTTTCCTATAATATGAGATGTGATATCCAACTCCTTCCCATTCCAATCCTGAGACCCTTCCTATAGCATGAGATGTGATATCTCAATGCTTATACCAAACCTGAGACCCTTCCTATAGCTTGAGATGTGATATCGAACTCCTTCCCATTCCAATCCCGAGACCCTTCCTATAGCATGAGATGTGATATCTCAAGGCCTCTAATACCAAACCTGAGATCCTTCCTCTAACATGAAATGTGATATCCAACTCCTTCCCCTTCCAAACCTGAGAGCCTTCCTATAGCATGAGATATGATATCCAAGTCCTTCCCATTCCAATCCTGAGACCCTTCCTATAACATGAAATGTGAAATCCAACTCCTTCCCATTCCAACCTGAGACCCTTCCTATAGCATGAGATGGGATATCCAATTCCTTCCAAATCCAATACTGATACCCTTCCAATAGCATGAGATGTGATATCCCAATGCTTCTACCAAACCTGAGACCTATACTATGGCATAAGATGTGATATCAAACGCCTTCCCATTCCAATCCTGAGACCCTTCCTATAGCTTGAGATGTGATATCCAACTCCTTCCCATTCCAATTCTGAGACCCTTCCTATACCATGAGACTTGATATCTCAATGCTTCTAATACCAAACCTGAGACCCGTCCATTAACATGAGATGTGATATCCAAATCCTTCCCCTTCCAAACCTTAGACCCTTCCTTTATCATGAGATGTGATATCCAACTCCTTCCCATTCCAATCCTGAGACCCTTCCGATATCATGAGATTTGTTATCTCAATGCTTCTAATATCAAACTTGAGACCCTCCCTATAGCAAGAGATGTGACATCCAAGTCCTCCCCATTCCGATCCTGAGACCCTTCCTATAGCATGAGATGTGATATTTCAATGCTTCTAATACCAAACCTGAGACCCTTCCTATAACATGAGATGGGATATCCAACTCCTTCCCATTCCAATCCTGAGACCCTTCCGATAACAGAGATGTGATATCTCAATGCGTATACCAACCTGAGACCCTTCCTATAACATGAGATGTGATATCCAACTCCTTCCCATTCCAAACCTGAGACCCTTCCTATAGCATATGTGATATCCAACTCCTTCCAATTCCAAACATGAGACCCTTCCCATAGCAAGAATGTAATATCCAACTCCTTCCCATTCCAATCCTGAGACCATTCCTATAGCATGAGATGTGATATCTCAATGCTTCTAATACCAAACCTGAGATCCTTCCTATGACATGAGATGTGATATCCAATTCCTTCCCATTCCAAACCTGAGACCCTTCCTACAGCATGCGATGTGATATCTCAATGCTTCTAATACCAAACCTGAGACCAGTCCTATAACATGAGATGGGATATCCAACTCCTTCCCGTTCCAATCCTGAGACACTTCCGATTGCAGAGATTTGATATCTCAATGCTTATACCAAACCTGAGACTCTTCCTATAACATGAGATGTGATATCCAACTCCTTCCCGTTCCAAACCTGAGACCCTTCCTATAGCATGAGATGTGATATCCAAATCCTTCCCATCCCAATCCTGAGACACTTCAAATTGCAGAGATGTGATATCTCAATGCTTATACCAAACCTGAGACTCTTCCTATAACACGAGATGTGATATCCAACTCCTTCCCGTTCCAAACCTGAGACCCTTCCTATAGCATGAGATGTGATATCCAACTCCTTCCCATTCCAATCCTGAGACCCTTCCGATAGCATGAGATGTGATATCTCAATGCCTCTAATACCAAACCTGAGATCCTTCCTATAACATGTGATGTGATATTCAAATCCTTCCCCTTCCAAACCTGAGACCCTCCCTTTAGCATGAGATGTGATATACAACTCCTTCCCATTCCAATCCTGAGACCCTTCTGATAGCATGAGATGTGATATCTCAATGCCTCTAATACCAAACCTGAGATCCTACCTCTAACATGAAATGTGATATCCATCTCCTTCCCTTTCCAAACCTGAGACCCTGCCTATAGCATGAGCTGTGATATCCAATTCCTTCCCATTCCAATCCTGAGACCCTTCCTATAGCATGTGATGTGATATCTCAATGCTTATACCAAACCTGAGACCCTTCTTATGGCATGAGATGTCATATACAACTCCTTCCCATTCCAATCCTGGGACCCTTCCTATAGCATGAGATGTGATATCTCAATGCTTATACCAAACCTGAGACCCTTCCTATAGCATGAGATGTGATATCTCAAGGCCTCTAATACCAAACCTGAGATCCTTCCTCTAACATGAGATGTGATATCCAACTCCTTCCCGTTCCAAACCTGAGACACTTCCTATAGCATATGTGATATCCAACTCCTTCCATTCCAAACATGAGACCCTTCCTATAGCAAGAATGTAATATCCAACTCTTACCCATTCCAATCCTGAGACCCTTCCTATAGCAAGAGATGTGATATCCAAATCCTTCCCATTTCAATCCTGAGACCCTTCCTATAACATGAGATGTGATATCCATCTCCTTCCCATTCCAACCTGAGACACTTCCTATAGCATGAGAAGGGATATCCAACTCCTTCGCAATCCAATCCGGAGACCCTTCCGATAGCAGAGATGTGATATCTCAATGCTTATACCAAACCTGAGACCCTTCCTATGGCATGATATGTGATATCCAACTCCTTGCCATTCAAATCCTGAGACCCTTTTATAGCATGGGAAGGGATATCCAACTCCTTCCCAATCCAATCCTGAGACCCTTCCGATAGCAGAGATGTGATATCTCAACGCTTCTACCAAACCTGAGACCCTTCCTTTAGCATGAGATGTGATATCCAAATCCTTCGCATTCCAATCCTGAGACCCTTCCTATAGCATGAGATGTGATATCTCAATGGTTCTAATACCAAACCTGAGATCCTTCCTAAAACATGAGATGTGATATCCAATTCCTTCCTATTCCAAACCTGAGACCCTTCCTATAACATGAAATGTGATATCTCAAGGCCTCTAATACCAAACCTGAGATCCTTCCTCTAACATGAAATGTGATATCCAACTCCTTCCCATTCCAAACCTGAGACCCTTCCTATAACATGAAATGTGATATCCAACTCCATCCCATTCCAACCTGAGACCTTTCCTATAGCATGAGATGGGATATCCAACTCCTTCCAAATCCAATACTGATACCATTCTGATAGCATGAGATGTGATATCCCAATGCTTCTACCAAATCTGAGACCCATACTATGGCATGAGATGTGATATCAAACTCCTTCCCATTCCAATCCTGAGACCCTTCCTATAGCTTGAGATGTGATATCCAATTTCTTCCCATTCCAATTCTGAGACCCTTCCTATACCATGAGACTTGATATCTCAATGCTTCTAATACCAAACCTGAGACCCGTCCTATAACATGAGATGTGATATCCAAATCCTTCCCCTTCCAAACCTTAGACCCTTCCTTTATCATGAGATGTGATATCCAACTCCTTCCCATTCCAATCCTGAGACCCTTCCGATATCATGAGATTTGTTATCTCAATGCTTCTAATATCAAACTTGAGACCCTCCATATAGCATGAGATGTGACATCCAAGTCCTCCCCATTCCAATCCTGAGACCCTTCCTATAGCATGAGATGTGATATCTCAATGCTTCTAATACCAAACCTGAGACCCTTCCTATAACATGAGATGGGATATCCAACTCAGATGGGATATCCAACTCCTTCCCATTCCAATCCTGAGACCCTTCCGATAGCAGAGATGTGATATCCCAATTCTTATATCAAACCTGAGACCATTCCTATGGCCTGAGATGTCATATACAACTCCTTCCCATTCCAATCCTGAGACCCTTCCTATAGCATGAGATGTGATATCTCAATCCTTATACCAAATCTGAGACCCTTCCTATAGCATGAGATGTGATATCCAACTCCTTCCCATTCCAATCCTGAGACCCTTCCTATAGCATGAGATGTGATGTCTCAATGCTTCTAATACCAAACCTGAGATCCTTCCTATAACATGAGATGTGATATCCAACTCCTTCCCATTCCAATCCTGAGACCCTTATGATAGCATGAGATGTGATATCTCAATGCCTCTTATACCAAACCTGAGATCCTTCCGATAGCATGAGATGTGATATCTCAATGCTTCTAATACCAAACCTGAGATCCTTCCTATAATATGAGATGTGATTTCCAAATCCTTCCCCTTCCAAACCTGAGACCCTCCCTTTAGCATGAGATGTGATATCCAACTCCTTCCCATTCCAATCCTGAGACCCTTCTGATAGCATGAGATGTGATATCTCAATGCCTCTAATACCAAACCTGAGATCCTACCTCTAACATGAAATGTGATATCCATCTCCTTCCCTTTCCAAACCTGAGACCCTGCCTATAGCATGAGATGTGATATCCAAGTCCTTCCCATTCCAATCCTGAGACCCTTCCTATAGCATGTGATGTGATATCTCAATGCTTATACCAAACCTGAGACCCTTCCTATGGCATGAGATGTCATGTACAACTCCTTCCCATTCCAATCCTGAGACCCTTCCTATAGCATGAGATGTGATATCTCAATGCTTATACCAAACCTGAGACCCTTCCTATAGCATGAGATGTGATATCCAACTTCTTCCCATTCCAATCCAGAGACCCTTCCTATAGCATGAGATGTGATATCTCAATGCTTATACCAAACCTGAGACCCTTCCTATAGCTTGAGATGTGATATCCAACTCCTTCCCATTCCAATCCTGAGACCCTTCCGATAGCATGAGATGTGATATCTCAAGGCCTCTAATACCAAACCTGAGATCCTTCCTCTAACATGAAATGTGATATCCAACTCCTTCCCTTTCCAAACCTGAGAACCTTCCTATAGCATGAGATATGATATCCAACTCCTTCCCATTCCAACCTGAGACCCTTCCTATAGCATGAGATGGGATATCCAACTCCTTCCAAATCCAATACTGATACCCTTCCGATAGCATGACATGTGATATCCCAATGCTTCTACCAAACCTGAGAACCATACTATGGCATGAGATGTGATATCAAACTCCTTCCCATTCCAATCCTGAGACGCTTCCTATAGCTTGAGATGTGATATCCAACTCCTTCCCATTCCAATTCTGAGACCCTTCTTATACCATGAGACTTGATATCTCAATGCTTCTAATACCAAACCTGAGACCCGTCCTATAACATGAGATGTGATATCCAAATCCTTCCCCTTCCAAACCTTAGACCCTTCCTTTATCATGAGATGTGATATCCAACTCCTTCCCATTCCAATCCTGAGACCCTTCCGATATCATGAGATTTGTTATCTCAATGCTTCTAATATCAAACTTGAGACCCTCCCTATAGCATGAGATGTGACATCCAAGTCCTTCCCATTCCAATCCTGAGACCCTTCCTATAGCATGAGATGTGATATCTCAATGCTTCTAATACCAAACCTGAGAACTCATGCTAAAGGGAGGGTCTCAGGTTTGGAAGGGGAAGGATTTGGATATCACATCTCATGTTATAGGAAGGATCTCAGGATTGGTATTAGAAGCATTGAGATATCACATCTCATGCTATCGGAAGGATCTCAAGTTTGGTATTAGAAGCATTGAGATATCACATCTCATGCTATCGGAAGGATCTCAGGTTTGGCATTAGAAGCATTGAGATATCACATCTCATGCTATAGCAAGGGTCTCAGGTTTGGAACGGGAAGGAGTTGGATATCCCATCTCATGTTATAGGACTGGTCTCAGGTTTGGTATTAGAAGCATTGAGATATCACATTGCATGTTGTAGGAAGGGTCTCAGGTTTGGAATGGGAAGGAATTGGATATCACATCTCATGTCATAGGAAGGATCTCAGGTTTGGTATTAGAAGCATTGAGATATCACATCTCATGCTATAGGAATGGTCTCAGGATTGGAATGGGAAGGAGTTGGATATTACATTCTTGCTATAGGAAGGGTCTCATGTTTGGAATGGGAAGGAGTTGGATATCACATATGGTATAGGAAGGGTCTCAGGTTTGGAACGGGAAGGAGTTGGATATCACATCTCATGTTGTAGGAAGCGTCTCAGGTTTGATATAAGGATTGAGATATCACATCTCTGCTATCGGAAGTGTCTCAGGATTGGAATGGGAAGAAGTTGGATATCCCATCTCATGTTATAGGATGGGTCTCAGGTTTGTTATTAGAATCATTGAGATATCATATTGCATGCTGTAGGAAGGGTCTAAGGATTGGAATGGGAAGGACTTGGATATCACATCTCATGCTATAGGTAGGCTCTCAGGTTTGGAAAGGGAAGGCGTTGGATATCACATCTCATGCTATAGGAAGGGTCTCAGGATTGGAATGGGAAGGAGTTGGATATCACATCTCATGCTATAGGAAGGGTCTCAGGTTTGGTATAAGCATTGGATATCACATCTCATGCTATAGGAAGGGTCTCAGGATTGGAATGGGAAGGAGTTGGATATCACATCTCATGTTATAGGAAGGATCTCAGGTTTGGTATTAGAAGCATTGAGACATTACATCTCATGCTATAGGAAGGGTCTCAGGATTGGAATGGGAAGGAGTTGTATATGACATCTCATGCCGTAGGAAGGGTCTCAGGTTTGGTATAAGCATTGAGATATCACATCTCTGCTATAGGAAGGGTCTCAGGATTGGAATGGGAAGGAGTTGGATATCCCATCTCATGTTATAGGAAGGGTCTCATGATTGGAATGGGAAGGACTTGGATATCACATCTCATGCTATATGAAGGCTCTCAGGTTTGGAAGGGGAAAGAGTTGGATATCACATTTCATGTTAGAGGTAGGATCTCAGGTTTGGTATTAGAGGCATTGAGATATCACATCTCATGCTATCAGAAGGGTCTCAGGATTGGAATGGGAAGGAGTTGGATATCACATCTCATGCTAAAGGGAGGGTCTCAGGTTTGGAAGGGGAAGGGTTTGGATATCACATCTCATGTTAAAGGAAGGATCTCAGGTTTGGTATTAGAAGCATTGAGATATCACATCTCCGGCTATCAGAATGGTCTCAGGATTGGAATGGGAAGGAGTTGGATATCACATCTCATACTAAAGGGAGGGTTCCCGGTTTGGAAGGGGAAGGATTTGGATATCACATCTCATGTTATCGGAAGGATCTCAGGTTTGGTATTAGAAGTATTGAGATATCACATCTCATGCTATAGGAAGGGTCTCAGGATTGGAATGGGAAGGAGTTGGATATCACATCTCATGCTAAAGGAAGGGTCTCAGGTTTGGTAGAAGCATTGAGATATCACATCTCATGCTATAGGAAGGGTCTCAGGATTGGAATGCGAAGGACTTAGGTATCACATATCATGCTATAGGGAGGGTCTCAGTTTTGATATTAGAAGCATTGAGATATCACATCTCATGCTATCGGAAGTGTCTCAGGTTTGGAATGGGAAGGAGCTGGATATCACATCTCATGCTAAAGGAAGGGTCTCAGGTTTGGAACTGGAAGGAGTTGGATATCACATCTCATGTTATAGGAAGGGTCTCAGGTTTGGTATAAGCATTGAGATATCACATCTCTGCTATAGGAAGTGTCTCAGGATTGGAATGGGAAGGAGTTGGATATCCCATCTCATGTTATAGGACGGGTCTCAGGTTTGTTATTAGAATCATTGAGATATCATATTGCATGCTGTAGGAAGGGTCTAAGGATTGGAATGGGAAGGACTTGGATATCACATCTCATGCTATAGATAGGCTCTCAGGTTTGGAAAGGGAAGGAGTTGGATATCACATTTCATGTTAGAGGAAGGATCTCAGGTTTGGTATTAGAGGCATTGAGATATCACATCTCATGCTATAGGAAGGGTCTCAGGTTGGAATGGGAAGGAGTTGGATTTCACATCTCATGTTATAGGAAGGGTCTCAGGATTGGAATGGGAAGGACTTGGATATCACATCTCATGCTATAGGAAGGCTCTCAGGTTTGGAAGGGGAAAGAGTTGGATATCACATTTCATGTTAGAGGTAGGATCTCAGGTTTGGTGTTAGAGGCAATGAGATATCACATCTCATGCTAAAGGGAGGGTCTCAGGTTTGGAAGGGGAAGGATTTGGATATCACATCTCATGTTATAGGAAGGATCTCAGGTTTGGTATTAGAAGCATTGAGATATCACATCTCATGCTATCGGAAGGATCTCAGGTTTGGTATTAGAAGCATTGAGATATCACATCTCATGCTATCAGAAGGTTCTCAGGATTGGAATGGGAAGGAGTTGGATATCACATCTCATGCTAAAGGGAGGGTCTCAGGTTTGGAAGGGGAAGGATTTGGATATCACATCTCATGTTATCGGAAGGATCTCAGGTTTGGTATTAAAAGTATTGAGATATCACATCTCATGCTATATGAAGGGTCTCAGGATTGGAATGGGAAGGAGTTGGATTTCACATCTCATGCTAAAGGAAGGGTCTCAGGTTTGGTAGAAGCATTGAGATATCACATCTCATGCTATAGGAAGGGTCTCAGGATTGGAATGGGAAGGACTTAGATATCACATATCATGCTATAGGGAGGGTCTCAGTTTTGATATTAGAAGCATTGAGATATCATATTGCATGCTGTAGGAAGGGTCTAAGGATTGGAATGGGAAGGACTTGGATATCACATCTCATGCTATGGATAGGCTCTCAGGTTTGGAAAGGGAAGGAGTTGGATATCACATTTCATGTTAGAGGAAGGATCTCAGGTTTGGTATTAGAGGCATTGAGATATCACATCTCATGCTATAGGAAGCGTCTCAGGATTGGAATGGAAGGAGTTGGATATCACATCTCATGTTATAGGAAGGATCTCAGGTTTGGTATTAGAAGCATTGAGACATCACATCTCATGCTATAGGAAGGGTCTCAGGATTGGAATGGGAAGGAGTTGGATATCACATCTCATGCTATAGGAAGGGTCTCTGGTTTTGTATAAGCATTGAGATATCACATCTCATGCTATAGGAAGGGTCTCAGGATTGGAATGGGAAGGAGTTGTATATGACATCTCATGCCGTAGGAAGGGTCTCAGGTTTAGTATAAGCATTGAGATATCACATCTCTGCTATCGGAAAGGTCTCAGGATTGGAATGGGAAGGAGTTGGATATCCCATCTCATGTTATAGGAAGAGTCTCAGGTTTGGTATTAGAAGCATTGAGATATCACATCTCATGCTATAGGAAGTGTCTCAGGATTGGAATCGGAAGGACTTGGATATCACATCTCATGCTATAGGGAGGGTCTCACGTTTGATATTAGAAGCATTGAGATATCACATCTCATGCTATAGGAAGGGTCTCAGGATTGGAAAGGGAAGGAGTTGGATATCACATCTCATGCTATAGGAAAGGTCTCAGGTTTGGTATAAGCAGTGAGATATCACATCTCATGCTATAGGAAGTGTCTCATGATTGGAATGGGAAGGAGTTGGATATCACATCTCATGTTATAGGAAGGATCTCAGGTTTGGTATAAGCATTGAGATATCACATCTCTGCTATCGGAAGGGTCTCAGGATTGGAATGGGAAGGAGTTGGATATTCCCATCTCATGTTATAGGAAGGGTCTCAGGTTTGGTATTAGAAGCATTGAGACATCACATCTCATGCTATAGGAAGGGTCTCAGGATTGGAATGGGAAGGACTTGGATATCACATCTCATGCTATAGGGAGGGTCTCAAGTTTGATATTAGAAGCATTGAGATATCACATCTCATGATATCGGAAGGGTCTCAGGATTGGAATGGGAAGGAGTTGGATATCACATCTCATGATAAAGGAAGGGTCTAAGGTTTGGAAGGGGAAGGATTTGGATATCACATCTCATGTTATAGGGCGGGTCTCAGGTTTGGTATTAGAAGCATTGAGATATCAAGTCTCATGGTATAGGAAGGGTCTCAGAATTGGAATTGGAAGGAGTTGGATATCACATCTCAAGCTATAGGAAGGGTCTCAGGATTGGAATGGGAAGGAGTTTGATATCACATCTCATGCCATAGTATGGGTCTCAGGTTTGGTATAAGCATTGGGATATCACATCTCATGCTATCGGAAGGGTATCAGGATTGGATTTGGAAGGAGTTGGATATCCCATCTCATGCTATAGAAAGGGTCTCAGGTTGGAATGGGAAGGAGTTGGATATCACATCTCATGTTATAGGAAGGGTCTCGGGATTGGAATGGGAAGGACTTGGATATCACATCTCATGCTATAGGAAGGCTCTCAGGTTTGGAAGGGGAAAGAGTTGGATATCACATTTCATGTTAGAGGTAGGATCTCAGGTTTGGTATTAGAGGCATTGAGATATCACATCTCATGCTATCAGAAGGGTCTCAGGATTGGAATGGGAAGGAGTTGGATATCACATCTTATGCTAAAGGGAGGGTCTCAGGTTTGGAAGGGGAAGGATTTGGATATCACATCTCATGTTATAAGAAGGAGCTCAGCTTTGGTATTAGAAGCATTGAGATATCACATCTCATGCTATCAGAAGGATCTCAGGTTTGGTATTAGAAGCATTGAGATATCACATCTCATGCTATCAGAAGGGTCTCAGGATTGGAATGGGAAGGAGTTGGATATCACATCTCATGCTAAAGGGAGGGTCTCAGGTTTGGAAGGGGAAGGATTTGGATATCACATCTCATGTTATCGGAAGGATCTCAGGTTTGGTATTAGAAGTATTGAGATATCACATCTCATGCTATAGGAAGGGTCTCAGGATTGGAATGGGAAGGAGTTGGATATCACATCTCAAGCTATAGAAAGGGTCTCAGGTTTGGTATAAGCATTGAGATATCACATCACATGCTATAGGAAGGGTCTCAGGATTGGAATGGGAAGGTGTTGTATATGACATCTCATGTCATAGGAAGGGTCTCAGGTTTGGCATAAGCATTGAGATATCACATCACATGCTATAGGAAGGGTCTCAGGATTGGAATGGGAAGGACTTGGATATCACATCTCATGCTATAGGCAGGGTCTCAGGTTTGGAAAGGGAAGGAGTTGGATATCACATTTCATGTTAGAGGTAGGATATCAGGTTTGGTATTAGAGGCATTGAGATATCACATCTCATGCTATCAGAAGGGTCTCAGGATTGGAATGGGAAGGAGTTGGATATCACATCTCATGCTAAAGGGAGGGTCTCAGGTTTGGAAGGGAAAGGATTTGGATATCACATCTCATGTTATAGGAAGGATCTCAGGTTTGGTATTAGAGGCATTGAGATATCACATCTCATGCTATCATAAGGGTCTCAGGATTGGAATGGGAAGGAGTTGGATATCACATCTCATGCTAAAGGGAGGGTCTCAGGTTTGGAAGGGGAAGAATTTGGATATCACATCACATGTTATAGGAAGGATCTCAGGTTTGGCATTAGAAGCATTGAGATATCACATCTCATGCTATCGGAAGGGTCTCAGGATTGGAATGGGAAGGAGTTGGAAATCACATCTCATGCTATAGGAAGGGTCTCAGGTTTGGAACGGGAAGGAGTTGGATATCACATCTCATGTTATAGGAAGAGTCTCAGGTTTGGTATAAGCATTGAGATATCACATCTCTGCAATCGGAAATGTCTCAGGATTGGGATGGGAAGGAGTTGGATATCACATCTCATGCTATAGGAAGGGTCTCAGGTTTGGAACGGGAAGGAGTTGGATATCAAATCTCATGCTATAGGAAGGCTCTCAGGTTTGGAAGGGGAAAGAGTTGGATATCACATTTCATGTTAGAGGTAGGATCTCAGGTTTGGTATTAGAGGCATTGAGATATCACATCTCATGCTATCAGAAGGGTCTCAGGATTGGAATGGGAAGGAGTTGGATATCACATCTCATGCTAAAGGGAGGGTCTCAGGTTTGGAAGGGGAAGGATTTGGATATCACATCTCATGTTATAAGAAGGAGCTCAGGTTTGGTATTAGAAGCATTGAGATATCACATCTCATGCTATCGGAAGGATCTCAGGTTTGGTATTAGAAGCATTGAGATATCACATCTCATGCTATCAGAAGGGTCTCAGGATTGGAATGGGAAGGAGTTGGATATCACATCTCATGCTAAAGGGAGGGTCTCAGGTTTGGAAGGGGAAGGATTTGGATATCACATCTCATGTTATCGGAAGGATCTCAGGTTTGGTATTAGAAGTATTGAGATATCACATCTCATGCTATAGGAAGGGTCTCAGGATTGGAATGGGAAGGAGTTGGATATCACATCTCAAGCTATAGGAAGGGTCTCAGGTTTGGTATAAGCATTGAGATATCACATCACATGCTATAGGAAGGGTCTCAGGATTGGAATGGGAAGGAGTTGTATATGACATCTCATGCCATAGGAAGGGTCTCAGGTTTAGTATAAGCATTGAGATATCACATCACATGCTATAGGAAGGGTCTCAGGATTGGAATGGGAAGGACTTGGATATCACATCTCATGCTATAGGCAGGGTCTCAGGTTTGGAAAGGGAAGGAGTTGGATATCACATTTCATGTTAGAGGTAGGATATCAGGTTTGGTATTAGAGGCATTGAGATATCACATCTCATGCTATCAGAAGGGTCTCAGGATTGGAATGGGAAGGAGTTGGATATCACATCTCATGCTAAAGGGAGGGTCTCAGGTTTGGAAGGGGAAGGATTTGGATATCACATCTCATGTTATAGGAAGGATCTCAGGTTTGGTATTAGAGGCATTGAGATATCACATTTCATGCTATCATAAGGGTCTCAGGATTGGAATGGGAAGGAGTTGGATATCACATCTCATGCTATAGGAAGGGTCTCAGGTTTGGTATAAGCAGTGAGATATCACATCTCATGCTATAGGAATTGTCTCAGGATTGGAATGGGAAGGAGTTGGATATCACATCTCATGTTATAGGAAGGATCTCAGGTTTGGTATAAGCATTGAGATATCACATCTCTGCTATCGGAAGGGTCTCAGGATTGGAATGGGAAGGAGTTGGATATTCCCATCTCATGTTATAGGAAGGGTCTCAGGTTTGGTATTAGAAGCATTGAGATATCACATCTCATGCTATAGGAAGAGTCTCAGGGTTGGAATGGGAAGGAGTTGGATATCACATCTCATGATAAAGGAAGGGTCTAAGGTTTGGAAGGGGAAGGATTTGGATATCACATCTCATGTTATAGGACGGGTCTCAGGTTTGGTATTAGAAGCATTGAGATATCAAGTCTCATTGTATAGGAAGGGTCTCAGAATTGGAATGGGAAGGAGTTGGATATCACATCTCAAGCTATAGGAAGGGTCACAGGATTGGAATGGGAAGGAGTTTGATATCACATCTCATGCCATAGTATGGGTCTCAGGTTTGGTAGAAGCATTGGGATATCACATCTCATGCTATTGGAAGGGTATCAGGATTGGATTTGGAAGGAGTTGGATATCACATCTCATGTTATAGGAAGGGTCTCAGGATTGGAATGGGAAGGACTTGGATATCACATCTCATGCTATAGGAAGGCTCTCAGGTTTGCAACGGGAAAGAGTTGGATATCACATTTCATGTTAGAGGTAGGATCTCAGGTTTGGTATTAGAGGCATTGAGATATCACATCTCATGCTATCAGAAGAGTCTCAGAATTGGAATGGGAAGGAGTTGGATATCACATCTCATACCATAGTATGGGTCTCAGGTTTGGTAGAAGCATTGGGATATCACATCTCATGCTATCGGAAGGATTTCAGGATTGGATTTGGAAGGAGTTGGATATCCCATCTCATGCTATAGGAAGGGTCTCAGGTTGGAATGGGAAGGAGTTTGATATCACATCTCATGCCATAGTATGGGTCTCAGGTTTGGTAGAAGCATTGGGATATCACATCTCATGCTATCGGAAGGGTATCAGGATTGGATTTGGAAGGAGTTGGATATCCCATCTCATGCTATAGGAAGGGTCTCAGGTTGGAATGGGAAGGAGTTGGATATCACATCTCATGTTATAGGAAGGGTCTCAGGATTGGAATGGAAAGGACTTGGATATCATATCTCATGCTATAGGAAGGCTCTCAGGTTTGGAAGGGGAAGGAGTTGGATATCACATCTCAAGCTATAGGAACGGTCTCAGGTTTGGTATAAGCATTGAGATATCACATCTCATGCTATAGGAATGGTCTCAGGATTGGAATGGGAAGGAGTTGGATATCACATCTCATGTTATAGGAAAGATCTCAGGTTTGGTATTAGAAGCATTGAGATATCACATCTCATGCTATAAGCAGGGTCTCAGGATTGGAATGGGAAGGAGTTGTATATGGCATCTCATGCCATAGGAAAGGTCTCAGGTTTGGTATAAGCATTGAGATATCACATCTCATGCTATAGGAAGGGTCTCAGGATTGGAATGGGAAGGACTTGGATATCACATCTCATGCTATAGGCAGGATCTCAGGTTTGGAAAGGGAAGGAGTTGGATATCATATTTCATGTTAGAGGTAGGATCTCAGGTTTGGTATTAGAGGCATTGAGATATCACATCTCATGCTATCAGAAGGGTCTCAGGATTGGAATGGGAAGGAGTTGGATATCACATCTCATGCTAAAGGGAGGGTCTCAGGTTTGGAAGGGGAAGGATTTGGATATCACATCTCATGTTATAGGAAGGATCTCAGGTTTGGTATTAGAAGCATTGAGATATCACATCTCATGCTACCGGAAGGGTCTAAGGATTGGAATGGGAAGGAGTTGGATATCACATCTTATGCTATAGGAAGGGTCTCAGGTTTGGAACGGGAAGGAGTTGGATATCACATCTCATGTTATAGGAAGAGTCTCAGGTTTGGTATAAGCATTGAGATATCACATCTCTGCAATCGGAAGTGTCTCAGGATTGGGATGGGAAGGAGTTGGATATCACATCTCATGCTATAGGAAGGGTCTCAGGTTTGGAACGGGAAGGAGTTGGATATCCCATCTCATGTTATAGGACGGGTCTCAGGTTTGGTATTAGAAGCATTGAGATATCACATCGCATGCTGTAGGAAGGGTCTCAGGATTGGAATGGGAAGGAGTTGGATATTACATTCTTGCTATAGGAAGGGTCTCATGTTTGGAATGGGAAGGAGTTGGATATCACATATGCTATAGGAAGGGTCTCAGGTTTGGAACGGGAAGAAGTTGGATATCACATCTCATGCTATAGGAAGGGTCTCAGGTTTGGAATAAGCATTGAGATATCACATCTCTGCTATCGGAAGTGTCTCAGGATTGGAATGGGAAGGAGTTGGATATCACATCTCATGTTATAGGACGAGTCTCAGGTTTGTTATTAGAATCATTGAGATATCATATTGTATGCTGTAGGAAGGGTCTAAGGATTGGAATGGGAAGGTCTTGGATATCACATCTCATGCTATAGGTAGGCTCTCAGGTTTGGAAAGGGAAGGAGTTGGATATGACATTTCATGTTAGAGGAAGGATTTCAGGTTTGGTATTAGAGGCATTCAGATATCACATCTCATGCTATAGGAAGGGTCTCAGGATTGGAATGGGAAGGACTTAGATATCACATATCATGCTATAGGGAGGGTCTCATGTTTGGAATGGGAAGGAGTTGGATATCACATATGCTATAGGAAGGGTCTCAGGTTTGGAACGGGAAGGAGTTGGATATCACATCTCATGCTATAGGAAGGGTCTCAGGTTTGGAATAAGCATTGAGATATCACATCTCTGCTATCGGAAGTGTCTCAGGATTGGAATGGGAAGGAGTTGGATATCACATCTCATGTTATAGGACGGGTCTCAGGTTTGTTATTAGAATCATTGAGATATCATATTGTATGCTGTAGGAAGGGTCTAAGGATTGGAATGGGAAGGTCTTGGATATCACATCTCATGCTATAGGTAGGCTCTCAGGTTTGGAAAGGGAAGGAGTTGGATATCACATTTCATGTTAGAGGAAGGATCTCAGATTTGGTATTAGAGGCATTGAGATATCACATCTAATGCTATAGGAAGGGTCTCAGGATTGGAATGGGAAGGAGTTGGATATCACATCTCATGCTATAGGAAGGGTCTCATGTTTGGTATGAACATTGAGATATCACATCTCATGCTATAGGAAGGGTCTCAGGATTGGAATGGGAAGGAGTTGGATATCACATCTGATGTTATAGGAAGGATCTCAGGTTTGGTATTAGAAGCATTGAGACATCACATCTCATGCTATAGGAAGGGTCTCAGGATTGGTATAAGCATTGAGATATCACATCTCTGCTATCGGAAGGGTATCAGAATTGGAATGGGAAGGAGTTGGATATCCCATCTCATGTTATAGGAAGAGTCTCAGGTTTGGTATTAGAAGCATTGAGATATCACATCTCATGCTATAGGAATGGTCTCAGGATTGGAATGGGAAGGAGTTTGATATCACATCTCATGCCATGTATGGGTCTCAGGTTTGGTATAAGCATTGAGATATCACATCTCATGCTATAGGAAGGGTCTCAGGATTGGAATGGGAAGGAGTTGTATATGACATCTCATGCCATAGGAAGGGTCTCAGGTTTGGTATAAGCATTGAGATATCACATATCTGCTATCGGAAGGGTCTCAGGATTGGAATGGGAAGGAGTTGGATATCCCATCTCATGTTATAGGAAGAGTCTCAGGTTTGGTATTAGAAGCATTGAGATATCACATCTCATGCTATAGGAAGTGTCTCAGGATTGGAATGGGAAGGAGTTTGATATCAAATCTCATGCCATGTATGGGTTTCAGGTTTTGTAGAAGCATTGGGATATCACATCTCATGCTATCGGAAGGGTATCAGGATTGGATTTGGAAGGATTTGGATATCACATTTCATGTTATAGGAAGGATCTCAGGTTTGGTATTAGAAGCATTGAGATATCACATCTCATGCTATCGGAAGGATCTCAGGTTTGGTATTATAGGCATTGAGATATCACATCTCATGCTATCAGAAGGGTCTCAGGATTGGAATGGGAAGGAGTCGGATATCACATCTCATGCTAAAGGGAGGGTCTCAGGTTTGGAAGTGGAAGGATTTGGATATCACATCTCATGTTATAGGAAGGATCTCAGGTTTGGTATTAGAAGCATTGAGATATCACATCTCATGCTATAGGAAGGGTCTCAGGATTGGAAAGGGAAGGAGTTGGATATCACATCTCAAGCTATAGGAAGGGTCTCAGGATTGGAATGAGAAGGAGTTGGATATCACATCTCATGATATAGGAAGGGTCTCAGGTCTGGAATCGGAAGGAGTTGTATATGACATTTCATGCCAAAGGAAGGGTCTCAGGTTTGGTATAAGCATTGAGATATCACATCTCTGCTATTGGAAGGGTCTCAGGATTGGAATGGGAAGGAGTTGGATATCCCATCTCATTATAGGAAGGGTCTCAGGTTTGGTATTAGAAGCATTGAGATATCACATCTCATGGTATAGGACGGGTCTCAGGATTGGAATGGGAAGGACATGGATATCACATCTCTTGTTATAGGAAGGGTCTCAGGTTTGGTATTAGAAACATTGAGATATCACATCTCATGCTATAGTAAGGGTCTCAGGATTGGAATGGGAAGGACTTGGATATCCCATCTCATGTTATAGGAAGGGTCCCAGGTTTGGTATTAGAAGCATTGAGATATCACATCTCATGCTGTAGGAAGGGTCTCAGAATTGGAATGGGAAGGACTTGGATATCACATCTCATGCTATAGGAAAGCTCTCAGGTTTGGAAGGGGAAGGAGTTGGATATCACATTTCATGTTAGAGGTAGGATCTCAGGTTTGGTATTAGAGGCATTGAGATATCACATCTCATGCTATCAGAAGGATCTCAGGATTGGAATGGGAAGGAGTTGGATATCACATCTCATGCTAAAGGGAGGGTCTCAGGTTTGGAAGGGGAAGGAGTTGGATATCACATTTCATGTTAGAGGTAGGATCTCAGGTTTGGTATTAGAGGCATTGAGATATCACATCTCATGCTATCAGAAGGATCTCAGGATTGGAATGGGAAGGAGTTGGATATCACATCTCATGCTAAAGGGAGGGTCTCAGGTTTGGAAGGGGAAGGATTTGGATATTACATCTCGTGTTATAGGAATGATCTCAGGTTTGGTATTAGAAGCATTGAGATATCACATCTCATGCTATCGGAAGGATCTCAGGTTTGGTGTTAGAAGCATTGAGATATCAAATCTCATGCTATAGGAAGGGTCTCAGGATTGGAATGGGAAGGAGTTGGATATCACATCTCATGCTATAGGAAGGGTCTCAGGATTGGAATGGGAAGGAGTTGTATATGACATCTCATGCCACAGGAAGGGTCTCAGGTTTGGTATAAGCATTGAGATATCACATCTCTGCTATCGGAAGGGTCTCAGGATTGGAATGGGAAGGAGTTGGATATCCCATCTTATGTTATAGGAAGGGTCTCAGGTTTGGTATTAGAAGCATTGAGATATCATATTGCATGCTGTAGGAAGGGTCTAAGGGTTGGAATGTGAAGGACTTGGATATCACATCTCATGCTATAGATAGGCTCTTAGGTTTGGAAAGGGAAGGAGTTGGATATCACATTTCATGTTAGAGGAAGGATCTCAGGTTTGGTATTAGAAGCATTGAGATATCACATCTCATGCTATAGGAAGGGTCTCAGGATTGGAATGGGAAGCAGTTGGATATCACATCTCATGCTATAGGAAGGGTCTCAGGTTTGGTATAAGCATTGAGATATCACATCTCATGCTATAGGACGGGTCTCAGGATTGGAATGGAAGGAGTTGGATATCACATCTCATGTTATAGGAAGGATCTCAGGTTTGGTATTAGAAGCATTGAGACATCACATCTCATGCTATAGGAAGGGTCTCAGGGTTGTAATGGGAAGGAGTTGGATATCACATCTCATCCAATAGGAAGGGTCTCAGGTTTGGAATGGGAAGGAATTGGATATCACATCTCATGTTATAGGAAGGATCTCAGGTTTGGTATTAGAAGCATTGAGATATCACATCTCATGCTATAGGAAGGGTCTCAGGATTGGAATGTGAAGGATTTGGATATCACATCTCATGCTAAAGGAAGGGTCTCAGGTTTGGTAGAAGCATTGAGATATCACGTCGCTGCTATCGGAAGGGTCTCAGGATTGGATTGGGAAGGAGTTGGATATCCCTTCTCATGCTATAGGAAGGGTCTCAGGATTTGAATGGCAAGGAGTTGGATATCACATCTCATGCCATAGGAAGGGTCTCAGGTCTGGTATAAGCATTGAGATATCACATCTCTGCTATCGGAAGGGTCTCAGGATTGGATTGGGAATGAGTTGGATATCCCTTCTCATGCTATAGGAAGTGTCTCAGGTTGGAATGAGAAGGAGTTGGATATCACATCTCATGTTATAGGAAGGGTCTCAGGATTGGAATGGGAAGGATTTGGATATCACATATCTTGCTATAGGAAGGGTCTCAGGATTGGAATGGGTAGGAGTTGGATATTACTTTCTTGCTATAGGAAGGGTCTCATGTTTGGAATGGGAAGGAGTTGGATATCACATATGCTATAGTTAGTGTCTCAGGTTTGGAACGGGAAGGAGTTGGATATCACATCTCATGTTATAGGAAGGGTCTCAGGTTTGGTATAAGCATTGAGATATCACATCTCTGCTGTCGGAAGCGGCTCAGGATTGGAATGGGAAGGAGTTGGATATCCCATCTCATGTTATAGGAAGAGTCTCTGGTTTGGTATTAGAATCATTGAGATATCACATTGCATGCTGTAGGAAGGGTCTAAGGATTGGAATGGGATGGACTTGGATATCACATCTCATGTTATAGGTAGGCACTCAGGTTTGCTATAAGCATTGAGATATCACATCTCATGCTATAGGAAGGGTCACAGGATTGGAATGGGAAGGAATTGGATATCACATCTCATGCTATAGGAAGGGTCTCAGATTTGGTATAAGCATTGAGATATCACATCTCATGCTAAAGGAAGGGTCTCAGGATTGGAATGGGAAGGAGTTGTATATGACATCTCAGGCCATAGGAAGGTTCTCAGGTTTGGTATAAGCATTGAGATATCACATCTCTGCTATCGGAAAGGTCTCAGGATTGGAATGGGAAGGAGTTGGATATCCCATCTCATGTTATAGGAAGGGTCTCAGGTTTGGTATTAGAAGCATAGAGATATCACATCTCATGCTATAGGAAGGGTCTCAGGATTGGAATGGGAAGGACTTGGATGTCACATCTCATGCTATAGGTAGGGTCTCAAGTTTGATATTAGAAGCATTGAGATAACAAATCTCATGATATCGGAAGGGTCTCAGGATTGGAATGGGAAGGAGTTGGATATCACATCTCATGATAAAGGAAGGGTCTAAGGTTTGGAAGGGGAAGGATTTGGATATCACATCTCATGTTATAGGACGGGTCTCAGGTTTAATATTAGAAGCATTGAGATATCAAGTCTCATGGTATAAGAAGGGTCTCAGAATTGGAATGGGAAGGAGTTGGATATCACACCTCAAGCCATAGGAAGGGTCTCAGGATTGGAATGGGAAGGAGTTTGATATCACATCTCATGCCATAGTATGGGTCTCAGGTTTGGTAGAAGCATTGGGATATCACATCTCATGCTATCGGAAGGGTATCAGTATTGGATTTGGAAGAAGTTGGATATCCCATCTCATGCTATAGGAAGGGTCTCAGGTTGGAATGGGAAGGAGTTGGATATCACATTTCGTGTTATAGGAAGGGTCTCAGGATTGGAATGGGAAGGACTTGGATATCATATCTCATGCTATAGGACGGGTCTCAGGTTTGTTATTAGAATCATTGAGATATCATATTGCATGCTGTAGGAAGGGTCTAAGGATTGGAATGGGAAGGACCTGGTTATCACATCTCATGCTATAGAACGGCTCTCAGGTTTGGAAAGGGAAGGAGTTGGATATCACATCTCATGTTATAGGATGGATCTCAGGTTTGGTATTAGAAGTATTGAGATATCACATCTCATGTTATCGGAAAGGATCTCAGGTTTGGTATTAGAAGTATTGAGATATCACATCTCATGCTATAGGAAGGGTCTCAGGATTGGAATGGGAAGGAGTTGGATATCACATCTTATGCTAAAGGAAGGGTCTCAGGTTTGGTAGAAGCATTGAGATATCACATCTCATGCTATAGGAAGGGTCTCAGGATTGGAATGGGAAGGACTTAGATATCACATATCATGCTATAGGGAGGGTCTCAGTTTTGATATTAGAAGCATTGAGATATCACATCTCATGCTATCGGAAGTGTCTCAGGATTGGAATGGGAAGGAGCTGGATATCACATCTCATGCTAAAGGAAGGGTCTCAGGTTTGGAACGGGAAGGAGTTGGATATCACATCTCATGTTATAGGAAGGGTCTCAGGTTTGGTATAAACATTGAGATATCACATCTCTGCTATCGGAAGTGTCTCAGGATTGGAATGGGAAGGAGTTGGATATCCCATCTCATGTTATAGGACGGGTCTCAGGTTTGTTATTGGAATCATTGAGATATCATATTGCATGCTGTAGGAAGGGTCTAAGGGTTGGAATGTGAAGGACTTGGATATCACATCTCATGCTATAGATAGGCTCTTAGGTTTGGAAAGGGAAGGAGTTGGATCTCACATTTCATGTTAGAGGAAGGATCTCAGGTTTGGTATTAGAAGCATTGAGATATCACATCTCATGCTATAGGAAGGGTCTCAGGATTGGAATGGGAAGGAGTTGGATATCACATCTCATGCTATAGGAAGGGTCTCAGGTTTGGTATAAGCATTGAGATATCACATCTCATGCTATAGGAAGGGTCTCAGGATTGGAATGGAAGGAGTTGGATATCAGATCTCATGTTATAGGAAGGATCTCAGGTTTGGTATTAGAAGCATTGAGACATCACATCTCATGCTATAGGAAGGGTCTCAGGATTGGAATGGGAAGGAGTTGGATATCAAATCTCATGCTATAGGAAGGGTCTCAGGATTGGAATGGGAAGGAGTTGAATATGACATCTCATGCCGTAGGAAGGGTCTCAGGTT
Source organism: Ambystoma mexicanum (assembly GCF_040938575.1). NCBI lineage: Eukaryota > Metazoa > Chordata > Amphibia > Caudata > Ambystomatidae > Ambystoma > Ambystoma mexicanum. The sequence continues at coordinate 1,512,107,178 of NC_090921.1, read as the reverse complement.
TGATATAAACATTGAGATATCACATCTCTGCTATCAAAAGGGTCTCAGGATTGGAATGGGAAGGAGTTGGATATCCCATCTCATGTTATAGGAAGAGTCTCAAGTTTGGTATTAGAAGCATTGAGATATCACATCTCATGCTATAGGAAGTGTCTCAGGATTGGAATGGGAAGGACTTGGATATCACATCTCATGCTATAGGTAGGGTCTCAAGTTTGACATTAGAAGCATTGAGAGATCACATCTCATGCTATAGGAAGGGTCTGAGGATTGGAATGGGAAGGAGTTGGATATCACATCTCCTGCTATGGGAAGGGTCTCAGGTTTGGTATAAGCAGTGAGATATCACATCTCATGCTATAGGAAGTGTCTCAGGATTGGAATGGGAAGGAGTTGGATATCACATCTCATGTTATAGGAAGGATCTCAGGTTTGGTATAAGCATTGAGATATCACATCTCTGCTATCGGAAGGGTCTCAAGATTGGAATGGGAAGGAGTTGGATATTCCCATCTCATGTTATAGGAAGGGTCTCAGGTTTGGTATTAGAAGCATTGAGATATCACATCTCATGCTATAGGAAGGGTCTCAGGATTGGAATGGGAAGGACTTGGATATCACATCTCATGCTATAGGGAGGGTCTCAAGTTTGATATTAGAAGCTTTGAGATATCACATCTCATGATATTGGAAGGGTCTCAGGATTGGAATGGGAAGGAGTTGGATATCACATCTCATGATAAAGGAAGGGTCTAAGGTTTGGAAGGGGAAGGATTTGGATATCACATCTCATGTTATATTACGGGTCTCAGGTTTGGTATTAGAAGCATTGAGATATCAAGTCTCATAGTATAGGAAGGGTCTCAGAATTGGAATGGGAAGGAGTTGGATATCCCATCTCATGTTATAGGAAGAGTCTCTGGTTTGGTATTAGAATCAATGAGATATCACATCGCATGCTGTAGGAAGGGTCTAAGGATTGGAATGGGATGGACTTGGATATCACATCTCATGTTATAGGTAGGCTCTCAGGTTTGGTATAAGCATTGAGATATCACATCTCATGCTACAGGAAGGGTCTCAGAATTGGAATGGGAAGGAGTTGGATATCACATCTCAAGCTATAGGAAGGGTCTCAGAATTGGAATGGGAAGGACTTGGATATCACATCTCATGCTATAGGAAAGCTCTCAGGTTTGGAAGGGGAAGGAGTTGGATATCACATTTCATGTTAGAGGTAGGATCTCAGGTTTGGTATTAGAGGCATTGAGATATCACATCTCATGCTATCAGAAGGATCTCAGGATTGGAATGGGAAGGAGTTGGATATCACATCTCATGCTAAAGGGAGGGTCTCAGGTTTGGAAGGGGAAGGAGTTGGATATCACATTTCATGTTAGAGGTAGGATCTCAGGTTTGGTATTAGAGGCATTGAGATATCACATCTCATGCTATCAGAAGGATCTCAGGATTGGAATGGGAAGGAGTTGGATATCACATCTCATGCTAAAGGGAGGGTCTCAGGTTTGGAAGGGGAAGGATTTGGATATTACATCTCGTGTTATAGGAATGATCTCAGGTTTGGTATTAGAAGCATTGAGATATCACATCTCATGCTATCGGAAGGATCTCAGGTTTGGTGTTAGAAGCATTGAGATATCAAATCTCATGCTATAGGAAGGGTCTCAGGATTGGAATGGGAAGGAGTTGGATATCACATCTCATGCTATAGGAAGGGTCTCAGGATTGGAATGGGAAGGAGTTGTATATGACATCTCATGCCACAGGAAGGGTCTCAGGTTTGGTATAAGCATTGAGATATCACATCTCTGCTATCGGAAGGGTCTCAGGATTGGAATGGGAAGGAGTTGGATATCCCATCTTATGTTATAGGAAGGGTCTCAGGTTTGGTATTAGAAGCATTGAGATATCATATTGCATGCTGTAGGAAGGGTCTAAGGGTTGGAATGTGAAGGACTTGGATATCACATCTCATGCTATAGATAGGCTCTTAGGTTTGGAAAGGGAAGGAGTTGGATATCACATTTCATGTTAGAGGAAGGATCTCAGGTTTGGTATTAGAAGCATTGAGATATCACATCTCATGCTATAGGAAGGGTCTCAGGATTGGAATGGGAAGCAGTTGGATATCACATCTCATGCTATAGGAAGGGTCTCAGGTTTGGTATAAGCATTGAGATATCACATCTCATGCTATAGGACGGGTCTCAGGATTGGAATGGAAGGAGTTGGATATCACATCTCATGTTATAGGAAGGATCTCAGGTTTGGTATTAGAAGCATTGAGACATCACATCTCATGCTATAGGAAGGGTCTCAGGGTTGTAATGGGAAGGAGTTGGATATCACATCTCATCCAATAGGAAGGGTCTCAGGTTTGGAATGGGAAGGAATTGGATATCACATCTCATGTTATAGGAAGGATCTCAGGTTTGGTATTAGAAGCATTGAGATATCACATCTCATGCTATAGGAAGGGTCTCAGGATTGGAATGTGAAGGATTTGGATATCACATCTCATGCTAAAGGAAGGGTCTCAGGTTTGGTAGAAGCATTGAGATATCACGTCGCTGCTATCGGAAGGGTCTCAGGATTGGATTGGGAAGGAGTTGGATATCCCTTCTCATGCTATAGGAAGGGTCTCAGGATTTGAATGGCAAGGAGTTGGATATCACATCTCATGCCATAGGAAGGGTCTCAGGTCTGGTATAAGCATTGAGATATCACATCTCTGCTATCGGAAGGGTCTCAGGATTGGATTGGGAATGAGTTGGATATCCCTTCTCATGCTATAGGAAGTGTCTCAGGTTGGAATGAGAAGGAGTTGGATATCACATCTCATGTTATAGGAAGGGTCTCAGGATTGGAATGGGAAGGATTTGGATATCACATATCTTGCTATAGGAAGGGTCTCAGGATTGGAATGGGTAGGAGTTGGATATTACTTTCTTGCTATAGGAAGGGTCTCATGTTTGGAATGGGAAGGAGTTGGATATCACATATGCTATAGTTAGTGTCTCAGGTTTGGAACGGGAAGGAGTTGGATATCACATCTCATGTTATAGGAAGGGTCTCAGGTTTGGTATAAGCATTGAGATATCACATCTCTGCTGTCGGAAGCGGCTCAGGATTGGAATGGGAAGGAGTTGGATATCCCATCTCATGTTATAGGAAGAGTCTCTGGTTTGGTATTAGAATCATTGAGATATCACATTGCATGCTGTAGGAAGGGTCTAAGGATTGGAATGGGATGGACTTGGATATCACATCTCATGTTATAGGTAGGCACTCAGGTTTGCTATAAGCATTGAGATATCACATCTCATGCTATAGGAAGGGTCACAGGATTGGAATGGGAAGGAATTGGATATCACATCTCATGCTATAGGAAGGGTCTCAGATTTGGTATAAGCATTGAGATATCACATCTCATGCTAAAGGAAGGGTCTCAGGATTGGAATGGGAAGGAGTTGTATATGACATCTCAGGCCATAGGAAGGTTCTCAGGTTTGGTATAAGCATTGAGATATCACATCTCTGCTATCGGAAAGGTCTCAGGATTGGAATGGGAAGGAGTTGGATATCCCATCTCATGTTATAGGAAGGGTCTCAGGTTTGGTATTAGAAGCATAGAGATATCACATCTCATGCTATAGGAAGGGTCTCAGGATTGGAATGGGAAGGACTTGGATGTCACATCTCATGCTATAGGTAGGGTCTCAAGTTTGATATTAGAAGCATTGAGATAACAAATCTCATGATATCGGAAGGGTCTCAGGATTGGAATGGGAAGGAGTTGGATATCACATCTCATGATAAAGGAAGGGTCTAAGGTTTGGAAGGGGAAGGATTTGGATATCACATCTCATGTTATAGGACGGGTCTCAGGTTTAATATTAGAAGCATTGAGATATCAAGTCTCATGGTATAAGAAGGGTCTCAGAATTGGAATGGGAAGGAGTTGGATATCACACCTCAAGCCATAGGAAGGGTCTCAGGATTGGAATGGGAAGGAGTTTGATATCACATCTCATGCCATAGTATGGGTCTCAGGTTTGGTAGAAGCATTGGGATATCACATCTCATGCTATCGGAAGGGTATCAGTATTGGATTTGGAAGAAGTTGGATATCCCATCTCATGCTATAGGAAGGGTCTCAGGTTGGAATGGGAAGGAGTTGGATATCACATTTCGTGTTATAGGAAGGGTCTCAGGATTGGAATGGGAAGGACTTGGATATCATATCTCATGCTATAGGACGGGTCTCAGGTTTGTTATTAGAATCATTGAGATATCATATTGCATGCTGTAGGAAGGGTCTAAGGATTGGAATGGGAAGGACCTGGTTATCACATCTCATGCTATAGAACGGCTCTCAGGTTTGGAAAGGGAAGGAGTTGGATATCACATCTCATGTTATAGGATGGATCTCAGGTTTGGTATTAGAAGTATTGAGATATCACATCTCATGTTATCGGAAAGGATCTCAGGTTTGGTATTAGAAGTATTGAGATATCACATCTCATGCTATAGGAAGGGTCTCAGGATTGGAATGGGAAGGAGTTGGATATCACATCTTATGCTAAAGGAAGGGTCTCAGGTTTGGTAGAAGCATTGAGATATCACATCTCATGCTATAGGAAGGGTCTCAGGATTGGAATGGGAAGGACTTAGATATCACATATCATGCTATAGGGAGGGTCTCAGTTTTGATATTAGAAGCATTGAGATATCACATCTCATGCTATCGGAAGTGTCTCAGGATTGGAATGGGAAGGAGCTGGATATCACATCTCATGCTAAAGGAAGGGTCTCAGGTTTGGAACGGGAAGGAGTTGGATATCACATCTCATGTTATAGGAAGGGTCTCAGGTTTGGTATAAACATTGAGATATCACATCTCTGCTATCGGAAGTGTCTCAGGATTGGAATGGGAAGGAGTTGGATATCCCATCTCATGTTATAGGACGGGTCTCAGGTTTGTTATTGGAATCATTGAGATATCATATTGCATGCTGTAGGAAGGGTCTAAGGGTTGGAATGTGAAGGACTTGGATATCACATCTCATGCTATAGATAGGCTCTTAGGTTTGGAAAGGGAAGGAGTTGGATCTCACATTTCATGTTAGAGGAAGGATCTCAGGTTTGGTATTAGAAGCATTGAGATATCACATCTCATGCTATAGGAAGGGTCTCAGGATTGGAATGGGAAGGAGTTGGATATCACATCTCATGCTATAGGAAGGGTCTCAGGTTTGGTATAAGCATTGAGATATCACATCTCATGCTATAGGAAGGGTCTCAGGATTGGAATGGAAGGAGTTGGATATCAGATCTCATGTTATAGGAAGGATCTCAGGTTTGGTATTAGAAGCATTGAGACATCACATCTCATGCTATAGGAAGGGTCTCAGGATTGGAATGGGAAGGAGTTGGATATCAAATCTCATGCTATAGGAAGGGTCTCAGGATTGGAATGGGAAGGAGTTGAATATGACATCTCATGCCGTAGGAAGGGTCTCAGGTTTGATATAAACATTGAGATATCACATCTCTGCTATCAAAAGGGTCTCAGGATTGGAATGGGAAGGAGTTGGATATCCCATCTCATGTTATAGGAAGAGTCTCAAGTTTGGTATTAGAAGCATTGAGATATCACATCTCATGCTATAGGAAGTGTCTCAGGATTGGAATGGGAAGGACTTGGATATCACATCTCATGCTATAGGTAGGGTCTCAAGTTTGACATTAGAAGCATTGAGAGATCACATCTCATGCTATAGGAAGGGTCTGAGGATTGGAATGGGAAGGAGTTGGATATCACATCTCCTGCTATGGGAAGGGTCTCAGGTTTGGTATAAGCAGTGAGATATCACATCTCATGCTATAGGAAGTGTCTCAGGATTGGAATGGGAAGGAGTTGGATATCACATCTCATGTTATAGGAAGGATCTCAGGTTTGGTATAAGCATTGAGATATCACATCTCTGCTATCGGAAGGGTCTCAAGATTGGAATGGGAAGGAGTTGGATATTCCCATCTCATGTTATAGGAAGGGTCTCAGGTTTGGTATTAGAAGCATTGAGATATCACATCTCATGCTATAGGAAGGGTCTCAGGATTGGAATGGGAAGGACTTGGATATCACATCTCATGCTATAGGGAGGGTCTCAAGTTTGATATTAGAAGCTTTGAGATATCACATCTCATGATATTGGAAGGGTCTCAGGATTGGAATGGGAAGGAGTTGGATATCACATCTCATGATAAAGGAAGGGTCTAAGGTTTGGAAGGGGAAGGATTTGGATATCACATCTCATGTTATATTACGGGTCTCAGGTTTGGTATTAGAAGCATTGAGATATCAAGTCTCATAGTATAGGAAGGGTCTCAGAATTGGAATGGGAAGGAGTTGGATATCCCATCTCATGTTATAGGAAGAGTCTCTGGTTTGGTATTAGAATCAATGAGATATCACATCGCATGCTGTAGGAAGGGTCTAAGGATTGGAATGGGATGGACTTGGATATCACATCTCATGTTATAGGTAGGCTCTCAGGTTTGGTATAAGCATTGAGATATCACATCTCATGCTACAGGAAGGGTCTCAGAATTGGAATGGGAAGGAGTTGGATATCACATCTCAAGCTATAGGAAGGGTCTCAGTATTGGAATGGGAAGGACTTGGATATCACATCTCATGCTATAGGAAGGCTCTCAGGTTTGGAAGGGGAAAGAGTTGGATATCTCATTTCATGTTAGAGGTAGGATCTCAGGTTTGGTATTAGAGGCATTGAGATATCACATCTCATGCTATCAGAAGGGTCTCAGGAATGGAATGGGAAGGAGTTAGATATCACATCTCATGCTAAAGGGAGGGTCTCAGGTTTGGAAGGGGAAGGATTTGGATATCACATCTCATGTTATAGGAAGGATCTCAGGTTTGGTATTAGAAGCATTGAGATATCACATCTCATGCTATCGGAAGGATCTCAGGTTTGGTATTAGAAGCATTGAGATATCATATCTCATGCTATCAGAAGAGTCTCAGGATTGGAATAGGAAGGAGTTGGATATCACATTTCATGCTAAAGGGAGGGTCTCAGGTTTGGAAGGGGAAGGATTTGGATATCACATCTCATGTTATCGGAAGGATCTCACGTTTGGTATTAGAAGTATTGAGATATCATATCTCATGCTATAGGAAGGGTCTCAGGATTGGAATGGGAAGGAGTTGGATATCACATCTCATGCTATAGGGAGGGTCTCAGGATTGGAATGGGAAGGACTTAGATATCACATATCATGCTATAGGGAGGGTCTCAGTTTTGATATTAGAAGCATTGAGATATCACATCTCATGCTATCGGAAGTGTCTCAGGATTGGAATGGGAAGGAGCTGGATATCACATCTCATACTAAAGGAAGGGTCTCAGGTTTGGAACGGGAAGGATTTGGATATCACATCTCATGTTATAGGAAGGGTCTCAGGTTTGGTATAAGCATTGAGATATCACATCTCTGCTATCGGAAGTGTCTCAGGATTGGAATGGGAAGGAGTTGGATATCCCATCTCATGTTATAGGACGGGTCTCAGGTTTGTTATTAGAATCATTGAGATATCATATTGCATGCTGTAGGAAGGGTCTAAGGGTTGGAATGTGAAGGACTTGGATATCACATCTCATGCTATAGATAGGCTCTTAGGTTTGGAAAGGGAAGGAGTTGGATATCACATTTCATGTTAGAGGAAGGATCTCAGGTTTGGTATTAGAAGCATTGAGATATCACATCTCATGCTATAGGAAGGGTCTCAGGATTGGAATGGGAAGCAGTTGGATATCACATCTCATGCTATAGGAAGGGTCTCAGGTTTGGTATAAGCCTTGAGATATCACATCTCATGCTATAGGACGGGTCTCAGGATTGGAATGGAAGGAGTTGGATATCACATCTCATGTTATAGGAAGGATCTCAGGTTTGGTATTAGAAGCATTGAGACATCACATCTCATGCTATAGGAAGGGTCTCAAGGTTGGAATGGGAAGGAGTTGGATATCACATCTCATCCAATAGGAAGGGTCTCAGGTTTGGAATGGGAAGGAATTGGATATCACATCTCATGTTATAGGAAGGATCTCAGGTTTGGTATTAGAAGCATTGAGATATCACATCTCATGCTATAGGAAGGGTCTCAGGATTGGAATGTGAAGGATTTGGATATCACATCTCATGCTAAAGGAAGGGTCTCAGGTTTGGTAGAAGCATTGAGATATCACGTCGCTGCTATCGGAAGGGTCTCAGGATTGGATTGGGAAGGAGTTGGATATCCCTTCTCATGCTATAGGAAGGGTCTCAGGATTTGAATGGCAAGGAGTTGGATATCACATCTCATGCCATAGGAAGGGACTCAGGTTTGGTATAAGCATTGAGATATCACATCTCTGCTATCGGAAGGGTCTCAGGATTGGATTGGGAAGGAGTTGGATATCCCTTCTCATGCTATAGGAAGTGTCTCAGGTTGGAATGGGAAGGAGTTGGATATCACATCTCATGTTATAGGAAGGGTCTCAGGATTGGAATGGGAAGGATTTGGATATCACATCTCTTGCTATAGGAAGGGTCTCAGGATTGGAATGGGAAGGAGTTTGATATCACATCTCATGCCATAGTATGGGTCTCAGGTTTGGTAGAAGCATTGGGATATCACATCTCATGCTATCGGAAGGGTATCAGTATTGGATTTGGAAGAAGTTGGATATCCCATCTCATGCTATAGGAATGGTCTCAGGTTGGAATGGGAAGGAGTTGGATATCACATTTCATGTTATAGGAAGGGTCTCAGGATTGGAATGCGAAGGACTTGGATATCATATCTCATGCTATAGGACGGGTCTCAGGTTTGTTATTAGAATCATTGAGATATCATATTGCATGCTATAGGAAGGGTCTCAGGATTGGAATGGGAAGCAGTTGGATATCACATCTCATGCTATAGGAAGGGTCTCAGGTTTGGTATAAGCCTTGAGATATCACATCTCATGCTATAGGACGGGTCTCAGGATTGGAATAGAAGGAGTTGGATATCACATCTCATGTTATAGGAAGGATCTCAGGTTTGGTATTAGAAGCATTGAGACATCACATCTCATGCTATAGGAAGGGTCTCAAGGTTGGAATGGGAAGGAGTTGGATATCACATCTCATCCAATAGGAAGGGTCTCAGGTTTGGAATGGGAAGGAATTGGATATCACATCTCATGTTATAGGAAGGATCTCAGGTTTGGTATTAGAAGCATTGAGATATCACATCTCATGCTATAGGAAGGGTCTCAGGATTGGAATGTGAAGGATTTGGATATCACATCTCATGCTAAAGGAAGGGTCTCAGGTTTGGTAGAAGCATTGAGATATCACGTCGCTGCTATCGGAAGGGTCTCAGGATTGGATTGGGAAGGAGTTGGATATCCCTTCTCATGCTATAGGAAGGGTCTCAGGATTTGAATGGCAAGGAGTTGGATATCACATCTCATGCCATAGGAAGGGTCTCAGGTTTGGTATAAGCATTGAGATATCACATCTCTGCTATCGGAAGGGTCTCAGGATTGGATTGGGAAGGAGTTGGATATCCCTTCTCATGCTATAGGAAGTGTCTCAGTTTGGAATGGGAAGGAGTTGGATATCACATCTCATGTTATAGGAAGGGTCTCAGGATTGGAATGGGAAGGATTTGGATATCACATCTCTTGCTATAGAAAGGGTCTCAGGATTGGAATGGGTAGGAGTTGGATATTATTTTCTTGCTATAGGAAGGGTCTCATGTTTGGAATGGGAAGGAGTTGGATATCACATATGCTATAGTTAGTGTCTCAGGTTTGGAACGGGAAGGAGTTGGATATCACATCTCATGTTATAGGAAGGGTCTCAGGTTTGGTATAAGCATTGAGATATCACATCTCTGCTATCGGAAGCGGCTCAGGATTGGAATGGGAAGGAGTTGGATATCCCATCTCATGTTATAGGAAGAGTCTCTGGTTTGGTATTAGAATTATTGAGATATCACATCGCATGCTGTAGGAAGGGTCTAAGGATTGGAATGGGATAGACTTGGATATCACATCTCATGTTATAGGTAGGCTCTCAGGTTTGGTATAAGCATTGAGATATCACATCTCATGCTATAGGAAGGGTCTCAGGATTGGAATGGGAAGGAATTGGATATCACATCTCATGCTATAGGAAGGGTCTCAGATTTGGTATAAGCATTGAGATATCACATCTCATGCTAAAGGAAGGGTCTCAGGATTGGAATGGGAAGGAGTTGTATATGACATCTCAGGCCATAGGAATGTTCTCAGGTTTGGTATAAGCATTGAGATATCACATCTCTGCTATCGGAAAGGTCTCAGGATTGGAATGGGAAGGAGTTGGATATCCCATCTCATGTTATAGGAAGGGTCTCAGGTTTGGTATTAGAAGCATAGAGATATCACATCTCATGCTATAGGAAGGGTCTCAGGATTGGAATGGGAAGGACTTGGATGTCACATCTCATGCTATAGGGAGGGTCTCAAGTTTGATATTAGAAGCATTGAGATAACAAATCTCATGATATCGGAAGGGTCTCAGGATTGGAATGGGAAGGAGTTGGATATCACATCTCATGATAAAGGAAGGGTCTAAGGTTTGGAAGGGGAAGGATTTGGATATCACATCTCATGTTATAGGACGGGTCTCAGGTTTAATATTAGAAGCATTGAGATATCAAGTCTCATGGTATAAGAAGGGTCTCAGAATTGGAATGGGAAGGAGTTGGATATCACACCTCAAGCCATAGGAAGGGTCTCAGAATTGGAATGGGAAGGAGTTTGATATCACATCTCATGCCATAGTATGGGTCTCAGGTTTGGTAGAAGCATTGGGATATCACATCTCATGCTATCGGAAGGGTATCAGTATTGGATTTGGAAGAAGTTGGATATCCCATCTCATGCTATAGGAAGGGTCTCAGGTTGGAATGGGAAGGAGTTGGATATCACATTTCGTGTTATAGGAAGGGTCTCAGGATTGGAATGGGAAGGACTTGGATATCATATCTCATGCTATAGGACGGGTCTCAGGTTTGTTATTAGAATCATTGAGATATCATATTGCATGCTGTAGGAAGGGTCTAAGGATTGGAATGGGAAGGACCTGGTTATCACATCTCATGCTATAGAAAGGCTCTCAGGTTTGGAAAGGGAAGGAGTTGGATATCACATCTCATGTTATAGGATGGATCTCAGGTTTGGTATTAGAAGTATTGAGATATCACATCTCATGTTATCGGAAGGATCTCAGGTTTGGTATTAGAAGTATTGAGATATCACATCTCATGCTATAGGAAGGGTCTCAGGATTGGAATGGGAAGGAGTTGGATATCACATCTCATGCTAAAGGAAGGGTCTCAGGTTTGGTAGAAGCATTGAGATATCACATCTCATGCTATAGGAAGGGTCTCAGGATTGGAATGGGAAGGACTTAGATATCACATATCATGCTATAGGGAGGGTCTCAGTTTTGATATTAGAAGCATTGAGATATCACATCTCATGCTATCGGAAGTGTCTCAGGATTGGAATGGGAAGGAGCTGGATATCACATCTCATGCTAAAGGAAGGGTCTCAGGTTTGGAACAGGAAGGAGTTGGATATCACATCTCATGTTATAGGAAGGGTCTCAGGTTTGGTATAAACATTGAGATATCACATCTCTGCTATCGGAAGTGTCTCAGGATTGGAATGGGAAGGAGTTGGATATCCCATCTCATGTTATAGGACGGGTCTCAGGTTTGTTATTGGAATCATTGAGATATCATATTGCATGCTGTAGGAAGGGTCTAAGGGTTGGAATGTGAAGGACTTGGATATCACAACTCATGCTATAGATAGGCTCTTAGGTTTGGAAAGGGAAGGAGTTGGATCTCACATTTCATGTTAGAGGAAGGATCTCAGGTTTGGTATTAGAAGCATTGAGATATCACATCTCATGCTATAGGAAGGGTCTCAGGATTGGAATGGGAAGGAGTTGGATATCACATCTCATGCTATAGGAAGGGTCTCAGGTTTGGTATAAGCATTGAGATATCACATCTCATGCTATAGGAAGGGTCTCAGGATTGGAATGGAAGGAGTTGGATATCAGATCTCATGTTATAGGAAGGATCTCAGGTTTGGTATTAGAAGCATTGAGACATCACATCTCATGCTATAGGAAGGGTCTCAGGATTGGAATGGGAAGGAGTTGGATATCAAATCTCATGCTATAGGAAGGGTCTCAGGATTGGAATGGGAAGGAGTTGAATATGACATCTCATGCCGTAGGAAGGGTCTCAGGTTTGGTATAAACATTGAGATATCACATCTCTGCTATCAAAAGGGTCTCAGGATTGGAATGGGAAGGAGTTGGATATCCCATCTCATGTTATAGGAAGAGTCTCAAGTTTGGTATTAGAAGCATTGAGATATCACATCTCATGCTATAGGAAGTGTCTCAGGATTGGAATGGGAAGGACTTGGATATCACATCTCATGCTATAGGTAGGGTCTCAAGTTTGACATTAGAAGCATTGAGATATCACATCTCATGCTATAGGAAGGGTCTGAGGATTGGAATGGGAAGGAGTTGGATATCACATCTCCTGCTATGGGAAGGGTCTCAGGTTTGGTATAAGCAGTGAGATATCACATCTCATGCTATAGGAAGTGTCTCAGGATTGGAATGGGAAGGAGTTGGATATCACATCTCATGTTATAGGAAGGATCTCAGGTTTGGTATAAGCATTGAGATATCACATCTCTGCTATCGGAAGGGTCTCAAGATTGGAATGGGAAGGAGTTGGATATTCCCATCTCATGTTATAGGAAGGGTCTCAGGTTTGGTATTAGAAGCATTGAGATATCACATCTCATGCTATAGGAAGGGTCTCAGGATTGGAATGGGAAGGACTTGGATATCACATCTCATGCTATAGGGAGGGTCTCAAGTTTGATATTAGAAGCTTTGAGATATCACATCTCATGATATTGGAAGGGTCTCAGGATTGGAATGGGAAGGAGTTGGATATCACATCTCATGATAAAGGAAGGGTCTAAGGTTTGGAAGGGGAAGGATTTGGATATCACATCTCATGTTATATTACGGGTCTCAGGTTTGGTATTAGAAGCATTGAGATATCAAGTCTCATAGTATAGGAAGGGTCTCAGAATTGGAATGGGAAGGAGTTGGATATCCCATCTCATGTTATAGGAAGAGTCTCTGGTTTGGTATTAGAATCATTGAGATATCACATCGCATGCTGTAGGAAGGGTCTAAGGATTGGAATGGGATGGACTTGGATATCACATCTCATGTTATAGGTAGGCTCTCAGGTTTGGTATAAGCATTGAGATATCACATCTCATGCTATAGGAAGGGTCTCAGAATTGGAATGGGAAGGAGTTGGATATCACATCTCAAGCTATAGGAAGGGTCTCAGTATTGGAATGGGAAGGACTTGGATATCACATCTCATGCTATAGGAAGGCTCTCAGGTTTGGAAGGGGAAAGAGTTGGATATCTCATTTCATGTTAGAGGTAGGATCTCAGGTTTGGTATTAGAGGCATTGAGATATCACATCTCATGCTATCAGAAGGGTCTCAGGAATGGAATGGGAAGGAGTTAGATATCACATCTCATGCTAAAGGGAGGGTCTCAGGTTTGGAAGGGGAAGGATTTGGATATCACATCTCATGTTATAGGAAGGATCTCAGGTTTGGTATTAGAAGCATTGAGATATCACATCTCATGCTATCGGAAGGATCTCAGGTTTGGTATTAGAAGCATTGAGATATCACATCTCATGCTATCAGAAGAGTCTCAGGATTGGAATAGGAAGGAGTTGGATATCACATTTCATGCTAAAGGGAGGGTCTCAGGTTTGGAAGGGGAAGGATTTGGATATCACATCTCATGTTATCGGAAGGATCTCACGTTTGGTATTAGAAGCATTGAGATATCATATCTCATGCTATAGGAAGGGTCTCAGGATTTGAATGGGAAGGAGTTGGATATCACATCTCATGCTATAGGGAGGGTCTCAGGATTGGAATGGGAAGGACTTAGATATCACATATCATGCTATAGGGAGGGTCTCAGTTTTGATATTAGAAGCATTGAGATATCACATCTCATGCTATCGGAAGTGTCTCAGGATTGGAATGGGAAGGAGCTGGATATCACATCTCATACTAAAGGAAGGGTCTCAGGTTTGGAACGGGAAGGATTTGGATATCACATCTCATGTTATAGGAAGGGTCTCAGGTTTGGTATAAGCATTGGGATATCACATCTCTGCTATCGGAAGTGTCTCAGGATTGGAATGGGAAGGAGTTGGATATCCCATCTCATGTTATAGGACGGGTCTCAGGTTTGTTATTAGAATCATTGAGATATCATATTGCATGCTGTAGGAAGGGTCTAAGGGTTGGAATGTGAAGGACTTGGATATCACATCTCATGCTATAGATAGGCTCTTAGGTTTGGAAAGGGAAGGAGTTGGATATCACATTTCATGTTAGAGGAAGGATCTCAGGTTTGGTATTAGAAGCATTGAGATATCACATCTCATGCTATAGGAAGGGTCTCAGGATTGGAATGGGAAGCAGTTGGATATCACATCTCATGCTATAGGAAGGGTCTCAGGTTTGGTATAAGCCTTGAGATATCACATCTCATGCTATAGGACGGGTCTCAGGATTGGAATGGAAGGAGTTGGATATCACATCTCATGTTATAGGAAGGATCTCAGGTTTGGTATTAGAAGCATTGAGACATCACATCTCATGCTATAGGAAGGGTCTCAAGGTTGGAATGGGAAGGAGTTGGATATCACATCTCATCCAATAGGAAGGGTCTCAGGTTTGGAATGGGAAGGAATTGGATATCACATCTCATGTTATAGGAAGGATCTCAGGTTTGGTATTAGAAGCATTGATATATCACATCTCATGCTATAGGAAGGGTCTCAGGATTGGAATGTGAAGGATTTGGATATCACATCTCATGCTAAAGGAAGGGTCTCAGGTTTGGTAGAAGCATTGAGATATCACGTCGCTGCTATCGGAAGGGTCTCAGGATTGGATTGGGAAGGAGTTGGATATCCCTTCTCATGCTATAGGAAGGGTCTCAGGATTTGAATGGCAAGGAGTTGGATATCACATCTCATGCCATAGGAAGGGACTCAGGTTTGGTATAAGCATTGAGATATCACATCTCTGCTATCGGAAGGGTCTCAGGATTGGATTGGGAAGGAGTTGGATATCCCTTCTCATGCTATAGGAAGTGTCTCAGGTTGGAATGGGAAGGAGTTGGATATCACATCTCATGTTATAGGAAGGGTCTCAGGATTGGAATGGGAAGGATTTGGATATCACATCTCTTGCTATAGGAAGGGTCTCAGGATTGGAATGGGTAGGAGTTGGATATTACTTTCTTGCTATAGGAAGGGTCTCATGTTTGGAATGGGAAGGAGTTGGATATCACATATGCTATAGTTAGTGTCTCAGGTTTGGAACGGGAAGGAGTTGGATATCACATCTCATGTTATAGGAAGGGTCTCAGGTTTGGTATAAGCATTGAGATATCACATCTCTGCTATCGGAAGCGGCTCAGGATTGGAATGGGAAGGAGTTGGATATCCCATCTCATGTTATAGGAAGAGTCTCTGGTTTGGTATTAGAATTATTGAGATATCACATCGCATGCTGTAGGAAGGGTCTAAGGATTGGAATGGGATAGACTTGGATATCACATCTCATGTTATAGGTAGGCTCTCAGGTTTGGTATAAGCATTGAGATATCACATCTCATGCTATAGGAAGGGTCTCAGGATTGGAATGGGAAGGAATTGGATATCACATCTCATGCTATAGGAAGGGTCTCAGATTTGGTATAAGCATTGAGATATCACATCTCATGCTAAAGGAAGGGTCTCAGGATTGGAATGGGAAGGAGTTGTATATGACATCTCAGGCCATAGGAAGGTTCTCAGGTTTGGTATAAGCATTGAGATATCACATCTCTGCTATCGGAAAGGTCTCAGGATTGGAATGGGAAGGAGTTGGATATCCCATCTCATGTTATAGGAAGGGTCTCAGGTTTGGTATTAGAAGCATAGAGATATCAAATCTCATGCTATAGGAAGGGTCTCAGGATTGGAATGGGAAGGACTTGGATGTCACATCTCATGCTATAGGGAGGGTCTCAAGTTTGATATTAGAAGCATTGAGATAACAAATCTCATGATATCGGAAGGGTCTCAGGATTGAAATGGGAAGGAGTTGGATATCACATCTCATGATAAAGGAAGGGTCTAAGGTTTGGAAGGGGAAGGATTTGGATATCACATCTCATGTTATAGGACGGGTCTCAGGTTTAATATTAGAAGCATTGAGATATCAAGTCTCATGGTATAAGAAGGGTCTCAGAATTGGAATGGGAAGGAGTTGGATATCACACCTCAAGCTATAGGAAGGGTCTCAGGATTGGAATGGGAAGGAGTTTGATATCACATCTCATGCCATAGTATGGGTCTCAGGTTTGGTAGAAGCATTGGGATATCACATCTCATGCTATCGGAAGGGTATCAGTATTGGATTTGGAAGAAGTTGGATATCCCATCTCATGCTATAGGAAGGGTCTCAGGTTGGAATGGGAAGGAGTTGGATATCACATCTCATGTTATAGGAAGGATCTCAGGTTTGGTATTAGAAGCATTGAGATATCACATCTCATGCTATAGGAAGGGTCTCAGGATTGGAATGTGAAGGATTTGGATATCACATCTCATGCTAAAGGAAGGGTCTCAGGTTTGGTAGAAGCATTGAGATATCACGTCGCTGCTATCGGAAGGGTCTCAGGATTGGATTGGGAAGGAGTTGGATATCCCTTCTCATGCTATAGGAAGGGTCTCAGGATTTGAATGGCAAGGAGTTGGATATCACATCTCATGCCATAGGAAGGGACTCAGGTTTGGTATAAGCATTGAGATATCACATCTCTGCTATCGGAAGGGTCTCAGGATTGGATTGGGAAGGAGTTGGATATCCCTTCTCATGCTATAGGAAGTGTCTCAGGTTGGAATGGGAAGGAGTTGGATATCACATCTCATGTTATAGGAAGGGTCTCAGGATTGGAATGGGAAGGATTTGGATATCACATCTCTTGCTATAGGAAGGGTCTCAGGATTGGAATGGGAAGGAGTTTGATATCACATCTCATGCCATAGTATGGGTCTCAGGTTTGGTAGAAGCATTGGGATATCACATCTCATGCTATCGGAAGGGTATCAGTATTGGATTTGGAAGAAGTTGGATATCCCATCTCATGCTATAGGAATGGTCTCAGGTTGGAATGGGAAGGAGTTGGATATCACATTTCATGTTATAGGAAGGGTCTCAGGATTGGAATGCGAAGGACTTGGATATCATATCTCATGCTATAGGACGGGTCTCAGGTTTGTTATTAGAATCATTGAGATATCATATTGCATGCTATAGGAAGGGTCTCAGGATTGGAATGGGAAGCAGTTGGATATCACATCTCATGCTATAGGAAGGGTCTCAGGTTTGGTATAAGCCTTGAGATATCACATCTCATGCTATAGGACGGGTCTCAGGATTGGAATAGAAGGAGTTGGATATCACATCTCATGTTATAGGAAGGATCTCAGGTTTGGTATTAGAAGCATTGAGACATCACATCTCATGCTATAGGAAGGGTCTCAAGGTTGGAATGGGAAGGAGTTGGATATCACATCTCATCCAATAGGAAGGGTCTCAGGTTTGGAATGGGAAGGAATTGGATATCACATCTCATGTTATAGGAAGGATCTCAGGTTTGGTATTAGAAGCATTGAGATATCACATCTCATGCTATAGGAAGGGTCTCAGGATTGGAATGTGAAGGATTTGGATATCACATCTCATGCTAAAGGAAGGGTCTCAGGTTTGGTAGAAGCATTGAGATATCACGTCGCTGCTATCGGAAGGGTCTCAGGATTGGATTGGGAAGGAGTTGGATATCCCTTCTCATGCTATAGGAAGGGTCTCAGGATTTGAATGGCAAGGAGTTGGATATCACATCTCATGCCATAGGAAGGGTCTCAGGTTTGGTATAAGCATTGAGATATCACATCTCTGCTATCGGAAGGGTCTCAGGATTGGATTGGGAAGGAGTTGGATATCCCTTCTCATGCTATAGGAAGTGTCTCAGTTTGGAATGGGAAGGAGTTGGATATCACATCTCATGTTATAGGAAGGGTCTCAGGATTGGAATGGGAAGGATTTGGATATCACATCTCTTGCTATAGAAAGGGTCTCAGGATTGGAATGGGTAGGAGTTGGATATTATTTTCTTGCTATAGGAAGGGTCTCATGTTTGGAATGGGAAGGAGTTGGATATCACATATGCTATAGTTAGTGTCTCAGGTTTGGAACGGGAAGGAGTTGGATATCACATCTCATGTTATAGGAAGGGTCTCAGGTTTGGTATAAGCATTGAGATATCACTTCTCTGCTATCGGAAGCGGCTCAGGATTGGAATGGGAAGGAGTTGGATATCCCATCTCATGTTATAGGAAGAGTCTCTGGTTTGGTATTAGAATTATTGAGATATCACATCGCATGCTGTAGGAAGGGTCTAAGGATTGGAATGGGATAGACTTGGATATCACATCTCATGTTATAGGTAGGCTCTCAGGTTTGGTATAAGCATTGAGATATCACATCTCATGCTATAGGAAGGGTCTCAGGATTGGAATGGGAAGGAATTGGATATCACATCTCATGCTATAGGAAGGGTCTCAGATTTGGTATAAGCATTGAGATATCACATCTCATGCTAAAGGAAGGGTCTCAGGATTGGAATGGGAAGGAGTTGTATATGACATCTCAGGCCATAGGAATGTTCTCAGGTTTGGTATAAGCATTGAGATATCACATCTCTGCTATCGGAAAGGTCTCAGGATTGGAATGGGAAGGAGTTGGATATCCCATCTCATGTTATAGGAAGGGTCTCAGGTTTGGTATTAGAAGCATAGAGATATCACATCTCATGCTATAGGAAGGGTCTCAGGATTGGAATGGGAAGGACTTGGATGTCACATCTCATGCTATAGGGAGGGTCTCAAGTTTGATATTAGAAGCATTGAGATAACAAATCTCATGATATCGGAAGGGTCTCAGGATTGGAATGGGAAGGAGTTGGATATCACATCTCATGATAAAGGAAGGGTCTAAGGTTTGGAAGGGGAAGGATTTGGATATCACATCTCATGTTATAGGACGGGTCTCAGGTTTAATATTAGAAGCATTGAGATATCAAGTCTCATGGTATAAGAAGGGTCTCAGAATTGGAATGGGAAGGAGTTGGATATCACACCTCAAGCCATAGGAAGGGTCTCAGAATTGGAATGGGAAGGAGTTTGATATCACATCTCATGCCATAGTATGGGTCTCAGGTTTGGTAGAAGCATTGGGATATCACATCTCATGCTATCGGAAGGGTATCAGTATTGGATTTGGAAGAAGTTGGATATCCCATCTCATGCTATAGGAAGGGTCTCAGGTTGGAATGGGAAGGAGTTGGATATCACATTTCGTGTTATAGGAAGGGTCTCAGGATTGGAATGGGAAGGACTTGGATATCATATCTCATGCTATAGGACGGGTCTCAGGTTTGTTATTAGAATCATTGAGATATCATATTGCATGCTGTAGGAAGGGTCTAAGGATTGGAATGGGAAGGACCTGGTTATCACATCTCATGCTATAGAAAGGCTCTCAGGTTTGGAAAGGGAAGGAGTTGGATATCACATCTCATGTTATAGGATGGATCTCAGGTTTGGTATTAGAAGTATTGAGATATCACATCTCATGTTATCGGAAGGATCTCAGGTTTGGTATTAGAAGTATTGAGATATCACATCTCATGCTATAGGAAGGGTCTCAGGATTGGAATGGGAAGGAGTTGGATATCACATCTCATGCTAAAGGAAGGGTCTCAGGTTTGGTAGAAGCATTGAGATATCACATCTCATGCTATAGGAAGGGTCTCAGGATTGGAATGGGAAGGACTTAGATATCACATATCATGCTATAGGGAGGGTCTCAGTTTTGATATTAGAAGCATTGAGATATCACATCTCATGCTATCGGAAGTGTCTCAGGATTGGAATGGGAAGGAGCTGGATATCACATCTCATGCTAAAGGAAGGGTCTCAGGTTTGGAACAGGAAGGAGTTGGATATCACATCTCATGTTATAGGAAGGGTCTCAGGTTTGGTATAAACATTGAGATATCACATCTCTGCTATCGGAAGTGTCTCAGGATTGGAATGGGAAGGAGTTGGATATCCCATCTCATGTTATAGGACGGGTCTCAGGTTTGTTATTGGAATCATTGAGATATCATATTGCATGCTGTAGGAAGGGTCTAAGGGTTGGAATGTGAAGGACTTGGATATCACAACTCATGCTATAGATAGGCTCTTAGGTTTGGAAAGGGAAGGAGTTGGATCTCACATTTCATGTTAGAGGAAGGATCTCAGGTTTGGTATTAGAAGCATTGAGATATCACATCTCATGCTATAGGAAGGGTCTCAGGATTGGAATGGGAAGGAGTTGGATATCACATCTCATGCTATAGGAAGGGTCTCAGGTTTGGTATAAGCATTGAGATATCACATCTCATGCTATAGGAAGGGTCTCAGGATTGGAATGGAAGGAGTTGGATATCAGATCTCATGTTATAGGAAGGATCTCAGGTTTGGTATTAGAAGCATTGAGACATCACATCTCATGCTATAGGAAGGGTCTCAGGATTGGAATGGGAAGGAGTTGGATATCAAATCTCATGCTATAGGAAGGGTCTCAGGATTGGAATGGGAAGGAGTTGAATATGACATCTCATGCCGTAGGAAGGGTCTCAGGTTTGGTATAAACATTGAGATATCACATCTCTGCTATCAAAAGGGTCTCAGGATTGGAATGGGAAGGAGTTGGATATCCCATCTCATGTTATAGGAAGAGTCTCAAGTTTGGTATTAGAAGCATTGAGATATCACATCTCATGCTATAGGAAGTGTCTCAGGATTGGAATGGGAAGGACTTGGATATCACATCTCATGCTATAGGTAGGGTCTCAAGTTTGACATTAGAAGCATTGAGATATCACATCTCATGCTATAGGAAGGGTCTGAGGATTGGAATGGGAAGGAGTTGGATATCACATCTCCTGCTATGGGAAGGGTCTCAGGTTTGGTATAAGCAGTGAGATATCACATCTCATGCTATAGGAAGTGTCTCAGGATTGGAATGGGAAGGAGTTGGATATCACATCTCATGTTATAGGAAGGATCTCAGGTTTGGTATAAGCATTGAGATATCACATCTCTGCTATCGGAAGGGTCTCAAGATTGGAATGGGAAGGAGTTGGATATTCCCATCTCATGTTATAGGAAGGGTCTCAGGTTTGGTATTAGAAGCATTGAGATATCACATCTCATGCTATAGGAAGGGTCTCAGGATTGGAATGGGAAGGACTTGGATATCACATCTCATGCTATAGGGAGGGTCTCAAGTTTGATATTAGAAGCTTTGAGATATCACATCTCATGATATTGGAAGGGTCTCAGGATTGGAATGGGAAGGAGTTGGATATCACATCTCATGATAAAGGAAGGGTCTAAGGTTTGGAAGGGGAAGGATTTGGATATCACATCTCATGTTATATTACGGGTCTCAGGTTTGGTATTAGAAGCATTGAGATATCAAGTCTCATAGTATAGGAAGGGTCTCAGAATTGGAATGGGAAGGAGTTGGATATCCCATCTCATGTTATAGGAAGAGTCTCTGGTTTGGTATTAGAATCATTGAGATATCACATCGCATGCTGTAGGAAGGGTCTAAGGATTGGAATGGGATGGACTTGGATATCACATCTCATGTTATAGGTAGGCTCTCAGGTTTGGTATAAGCATTGAGATATCACATCTCATGCTATAGGAAGGGTCTCAGAATTGGAATGGGAAGGAGTTGGATATCACATCTCAAGCTATAGGAAGGGTCTCAGTATTGGAATGGGAAGGACTTGGATATCACATCTCATGCTATAGGAAGGCTCTCAGGTTTGGAAGGGGAAAGAGTTGGATATCTCATTTCATGTTAGAGGTAGGATCTCAGGTTTGGTATTAGAGGCATTGAGATATCACATCTCATGCTATCAGAAGGGTCTCAGGAATGGAATGGGAAGGAGTTAGATATCACATCTCATGCTAAAGGGAGGGTCTCAGGTTTGGAAGGGGAAGGATTTGGATATCACATCTCATGTTATAGGAAGGATCTCAGGTTTGGTATTAGAAGCATTGAGATATCACATCTCATGCTATCGGAAGGATCTCAGGTTTGGTATTAGAAGCATTGAGATATCACATCTCATGCTATCAGAAGAGTCTCAGGATTGGAATAGGAAGGAGTTGGATATCACATTTCATGCTAAAGGGAGGGTCTCAGGTTTGGAAGGGGAAGGATTTGGATATCACATCTCATGTTATCGGAAGGATCTCACGTTTGGTATTAGAAGCATTGAGATATCATATCTCATGCTATAGGAAGGGTCTCAGGATTTGAATGGGAAGGAGTTGGATATCACATCTCATGCTATAGGGAGGGTCTCAGGATTGGAATGGGAAGGACTTAGATATCACATATCATGCTATAGGGAGGGTCTCAGTTTTGATATTAGAAGCATTGAGATATCACATCTCATGCTATCGGAAGTGTCTCAGGATTGGAATGGGAAGGAGCTGGATATCACATCTCATACTAAAGGAAGGGTCTCAGGTTTGGAACGGGAAGGATTTGGATATCACATCTCATGTTATAGGAAGGGTCTCAGGTTTGGTATAAGCATTGGGATATCACATCTCTGCTATCGGAAGTGTCTCAGGATTGGAATGGGAAGGAGTTGGATATCCCATCTCATGTTATAGGACGGGTCTCAGGTTTGTTATTAGAATCATTGAGATATCATATTGCATGCTGTAGGAAGGGTCTAAGGGTTGGAATGTGAAGGACTTGGATATCACATCTCATGCTATAGATAGGCTCTTAGGTTTGGAAAGGGAAGGAGTTGGATATCACATTTCATGTTAGAGGAAGGATCTCAGGTTTGGTATTAGAAGCATTGAGATATCACATCTCATGCTATAGGAAGGGTCTCAGGATTGGAATGGGAAGCAGTTGGATATCACATCTCATGCTATAGGAAGGGTCTCAGGTTTGGTATAAGCCTTGAGATATCACATCTCATGCTATAGGACGGGTCTCAGGATTGGAATGGAAGGAGTTGGATATCACATCTCATGTTATAGGAAGGATCTCAGGTTTGGTATTAGAAGCATTGAGACATCACATCTCATGCTATAGGAAGGGTCTCAAGGTTGGAATGGGAAGGAGTTGGATATCACATCTCATCCAATAGGAAGGGTCTCAGGTTTGGAATGGGAAGGAATTGGATATCACATCTCATGTTATAGGAAGGATCTCAGGTTTGGTATTAGAAGCATTGATATATCACATCTCATGCTATAGGAAGGGTCTCAGGATTGGAATGTGAAGGATTTGGATATCACATCTCATGCTAAAGGAAGGGTCTCAGGTTTGGTAGAAGCATTGAGATATCACGTCGCTGCTATCGGAAGGGTCTCAGGATTGGATTGGGAAGGAGTTGGATATCCCTTCTCATGCTATAGGAAGGGTCTCAGGATTTGAATGGCAAGGAGTTGGATATCACATCTCATGCCATAGGAAGGGACTCAGGTTTGGTATAAGCATTGAGATATCACATCTCTGCTATCGGAAGGGTCTCAGGATTGGATTGGGAAGGAGTTGGATATCCCTTCTCATGCTATAGGAAGTGTCTCAGGTTGGAATGGGAAGGAGTTGGATATCACATCTCATGTTATAGGAAGGGTCTCAGGATTGGAATGGGAAGGATTTGGATATCACATCTCTTGCTATAGGAAGGGTCTCAGGATTGGAATGGGTAGGAGTTGGATATTACTTTCTTGCTATAGGAAGGGTCTCATGTTTGGAATGGGAAGGAGTTGGATATCACATATGCTATAGTTAGTGTCTCAGGTTTGGAACGGGAAGGAGTTGGATATCACATCTCATGTTATAGGAAGGGTCTCAGGTTTGGTATAAGCATTGAGATATCACATCTCTGCTATCGGAAGCGGCTCAGGATTGGAATGGGAAGGAGTTGGATATCCCATCTCATGTTATAGGAAGAGTCTCTGGTTTGGTATTAGAATTATTGAGATATCACATCGCATGCTGTAGGAAGGGTCTAAGGATTGGAATGGGATAGACTTGGATATCACATCTCATGTTATAGGTAGGCTCTCAGGTTTGGTATAAGCATTGAGATATCACATCTCATGCTATAGGAAGGGTCTCAGGATTGGAATGGGAAGGAATTGGATATCACATCTCATGCTATAGGAAGGGTCTCAGATTTGGTATAAGCATTGAGATATCACATCTCATGCTAAAGGAAGGGTCTCAGGATTGGAATGGGAAGGAGTTGTATATGACATCTCAGGCCATAGGAAGGTTCTCAGGTTTGGTATAAGCATTGAGATATCACATCTCTGCTATCGGAAAGGTCTCAGGATTGGAATGGGAAGGAGTTGGATATCCCATCTCATGTTATAGGAAGGGTCTCAGGTTTGGTATTAGAAGCATAGAGATATCAAATCTCATGCTATAGGAAGGGTCTCAGGATTGGAATGGGAAGGACTTGGATGTCACATCTCATGCTATAGGGAGGGTCTCAAGTTTGATATTAGAAGCATTGAGATAACAAATCTCATGATATCGGAAGGGTCTCAGGATTGGAATGGGAAGGAGTTGGATATCACATCTCATGATAAAGGAAGGGTCTAAGGTTTGGAAGGGGAAGGATTTGGATATCACATCTCATGTTATAGGACGGGTCTCAGGTTTAATATTAGAAGCATTGAGATATCAAGTCTCATGGTATAAGAAGGGTCTCAGAATTGGAATGGGAAGGAGTTGGATATCACACCTCAAGCTATAGGAAGGGTCTCAGGATTGGAATGGGAAGGAGTTTGATATCACATCTCATGCCATAGTATGGGTCTCAGGTTTGGTAGAAGCATTGGGATATCACATCTCATGCTATCGGAAGGGTATCAGTATTGGATTTGGAAGAAGTTGGATATCCCATCTCATGCTATAGGAATGGTCTCAGGTTGGAATGGGAAGGAGTTGGATATCACATTTCATGTTATAGGAAGGGTCTCAGGATTGGAATGCGAAGGACTTGGATATCATATCTCATGCTATAGGACGGGTCTCAGGTTTGTTATTAGAATCATTGAGATATCATATTGCATGCTATAGGAAGGGTCTCAGGATTGGAATGGGAAGCAGTTGGATATCACATCTCATGCTATAGGAAGGGTCTCAGGTTTGGTATAAGCCTTGAGATATCACATCTCATGCTATAGGACGGGTCTCAGGATTGGAATAGAAGGAGTTGGATATCACATCTCATGTTATAGGAAGGATCTCAGGTTTGGTATTAGAAGCATTGAGACATCACATCTCATGCTATAGGAAGGGTCTCAAGGTTGGAATGGGAAGGAGTTGGATATCACATCTCATCCAATAGGAAGGGTCTCAGGTTTGGAATGGGAAGGAATTGGATATCACATCTCATGTTATAGGAAGGATCTCAGGTTTGGTATTAGAAGCATTGAGATATCACATCTCATGCTATAGGAAGGGTCTCAGGATTGGAATGTGAAGGATTTGGATATCACATCTCATGCTAAAGGAAGGGTCTCAGGTTTGGTAGAAGCATTGAGATATCACGTCGCTGCTATCGGAAGGGTCTCAGGATTGGATTGGGAAGGAGTTGGATATCCCTTCTCATGCTATAGGAAGGGTCTCAGGATTTGAATGGCAAGGAGTTGGATATCACATCTCATGCCATAGGAAGGGTCTCAGGTTTGGTATAAGCATTGAGATATCACATCTCTGCTATCGGAAGGGTCTCAGGATTGTATTGGGAAGGAGTTGGATATCCCTTCTCATGCTATAGGAAGTGTCTCAGTTTGGAATGGGAAGGAGTTGGATATCACATCTCATGTTATAGGAAGGGTCTCAGGATTGGAATGGGAAGGATTTGGATATCACATCTCTTGCTATAGAAAGGGTCTCAGGATTGGAATGGGTAGGAGTTGGATATTATTTTCTTGCTATAGGAAGGGTCTCATGTTTGGAATGGGAAGGAGTTGGATATCACATATGCTATAGTTAGTGTCTCAGGTTTGGAACGGGAAGGAGTTGGATATCACATCTCATGTTATAGGAAGGGTCTCAGGTTTGGTATAAGCATTGAGATATCACATCTCTGCTATCGGAAGCGGCTCAGGATTGGAATGGGAAGGAGTTGGATATCCCATCTCATGTTATAGGAAGAGTCTCTGGTTTGGTATTAGAATTATTGAGATATCACATCGCATGCTGTAGGAAGGGTCTAAGGATTGGAATGGGATAGACTTGGATATCACATCTCATGTTATAGGTAGGCTCTCAGGTTTGGTATAAGCATTGAGATATCACATCTCATGCTATAGGAAGGGTCTCAGGATTGGAATGGGAAGGAATTGGATATCACATCTCATGCTATAGGAAGGGTCTCAGATTTGGTATAAGCATTGAGATATCACATCTCATGCTAAAGGAAGGGTCTCAGGATTGGAATGGGAAGGAGTTGTATATGACATCTCAGGCCATAGGAAGGTTCTCAGGTTTGGTATAAGCATTGAGATATCACATCTCTGCTATCGGAAAGGTCTCAGGATTGGAATGGGAAGGAGTTGGATATCCCATCTCATGTTATAGGAAGGGTCTCAGGTTTGGTATTAGAAGCATAGAGATATCACATCTCATGCTATAGGAAGGGTCTCAGGATTGGAATGGGAAGGACTTGGATGTCACATCTCATGCTATAGGGAGGGTCTCAAGTTTGATATTAGAAGCATTGAGATAACAAATCTCATGATATCGGAAGGGTCTCAGGATTGGAATGGGAAGGAGTTGGATATCACATCTCATGATAAAGGAAGGGTCTAAGGTTTGGAAGGGGAAGGATTTGGATATCACATCTCATGTTATAGGACGGGTCTCAGGTTTAATATTAGAAGCATTGAGATATCAAGTCTCATGGTATAAGAAGGGTCTCAGAATTGGAATGGGAAGGAGTTGGATATCACACCTCAAGCTATAGGAAGGGTCTCAGGATTGGAATGGGAAGGAGTTTGATATCACATCTCATGCCATAGTATGGGTCTCAGGTTTGGTAGAAGCATTGGGATATCACATCTCATGCTATCGGAAGGGTATCAGTATTGGATTTGGAAGAAGTTGGATATCCCATCTCATGCTATAGGAAGGGTCTCAGGTTGGAATGGGAAGGAGTTGGATATCACATTTCATGTTATAGGAAGGGTCTCAGGATTGGAATGGGAAGGACTTGGATATCATATCTCATGCTATAGGACGGGTCTCAGGTTTGTTATTAGAATCATTGAGATATCATATTGCATGCTGTAGGAAGGGTTAAGGATTGGAATGGGAAGGACCTGGATATCACATCTCATGCTATAGAACGGCTCTCAGGTTTGGAAAGGGAAGGAGTTGGATATCACATCTCATGTTATAGGATGGATCTCAGGTTTGGTATTAGAAGTATTGAGATATCACATCTCATGTTATCGGAAGGATCTCAGGTTTGGTATTAGAAGTATTGAGATATCACATCTCATGCTATAGGAAGGGTTTCAGGATTGGAATGGGAAGGAGTTGGATATCACATCTCATGCTAAAGGAAGGGTCTCAGGTTTGGTAGAAGCATTGAGATATCACATCTCATGCTATAGGAAGGGTCTCAGGATTGGAATGGGAAGGACTTAGATTTCACATATCATGCTATAGGGAGGGTCTCAGTTTTGATATTAGAAGCATTGAGATATCACATCTCATGCTATCGGAAGTGTCTCAGGATTGGAATGGGAAGGAGCTGGATATCACATCTCATGCTAAAGGAAGGGTGTCAGGTTTGGAACGGGAAGGAGTTGGATATCACATCTCATGTTATAGGAAGGGTCTCAGGTTTGGTATAAACATTGAGATATCACATCTCTGCTATCGGAAGTGTCTCAGGATTGGAATGGGAAGGAGTTGGATATCCCATCTCATGTTATAGGACGGGTCTCAGGTTTGTTATTAGAATCATTGAGATATCATATTGCATGCTGTAGGAAGGGTCTAAGGGTTGGAATGTAAAGGACTTGGATATCACATCTCATGCTATAGATAGGCTCTTAGGTTTGGAAAGGGAAGGAGTTGGATCTCACATTTCATGTTAGAGGAAGGATCTCAGGTTTGGTATTAGAAGCATTGAGATATCACATCTCATGCTATAGGAAGGGTCTCAGGATTGGAATGGGAAGGAGTTGGATATCACATCTCATGCTATAGGAAGGGTCTCAGGTTTGGTATAAGCATTGAGATATCCCATCTCATGCTGTAGGAAGGGTCTCAGGATTGGAATGGAAGGAGTTGGATATCACCTATCATGTTATAGGAAGGATCTCAGGTTTGGTATTAGAAGCATTGAGACATCACATCTCATGCTATAGGAAGGGTCTCAGGATTGGAATGGGAAGGAGTTGGATATCAAATCTCATGCTATAGGAAGCGTCTCAGGATTGGAATGGGAAGGAGTTGAATATGACATCTCATGCCGTAGGAAGGGTCTCAGGTTTGGTATAAACATTGAGATATCACATCTCTGCTATCAAAAGGGTCTCAGGATTGGAATGGGAAGGAGTTGGATATCCCATCTCATGTTATAGGAAGAGTCTCAGGTTTGGTATTAGAAGCATTGAGATATCACATCTCATGCTATAGGAAGTGTCTCAGGATTGGAATGGGAAGGAGTTGGATATCACATCTCATGTTATAGGAAGGGTCTCAGGATTGGAATGGGAAGGATTTGGATATCACATCTCTTGCTATAGGAAGGGTCTCAGGATTGGAATGGGTAGGAGTTGGATATTACTTTCTTGCTATAGGAAGGGTCTCATGTTTGGAATGGGAAGGAGTTGGATATCACATATGCTATAGTTAGTGTCTCAGGTTTGGAACGGGAAGGAGTTGGATATCACATCTCATGTTATAGGAAGGGTCTCAGGTTTGGTATAAGCATTGAGATATCACATCTCTGCTATCGGAAGCGGCTCAGGATTGGAATGGGAAGGAGTTGGATATCCCATCTCATGTTATAGGAAGAGTCTCTGGTTTGGTATTAGAATCATTGAGATATCACATCGCATGCTGTAGGAAGGGTCTAAGGATTGGAATGGGATGGACTTGGATATCACATCTCATGTTATAGGTAGGCTCTCAGGTTTGGTATAAGCATTGAGATATCACATCTCATGCTATAGGAAGGGTCTCAGGATTGGAATGGGAAGGAATTGGATATCACATCTCATGCTATAGGAAGGGTCTCAGATTTGGTTAAGCATTGAGATATCACATCTCATGCTAAAGGAAGGGTCTCAGGATTGGAATGGGAAGGAGTTGTATATGACATCTCAGGCCATAGGAAGGTTCTCAGGTTTGGTATAAGCATTGAGATATCACATCTCTGCTATCGGAAAGGTCTCAGGATTGGAATGGGAAGGAGTTGGATATCCCATCTCATGTTATAGGAAGGGTCTCAGGTTTGGTATTAGAAGCATAGAAATATCACATCTCATGCTATAGGAAGGGTCTCAGGATTGGAATGGGAAGGACTTGGATGTCACATCTCATGCTATAGGGAGGGTCTCAAGTTTGATATTAGAAGCATTGAGATAACAAATCTCATGATATCGGAAGGGTCTCAGGATTGGAATGGGAAGGAGTTGGATATCACATCTCATGATAAAGGAAGGGTCTAAGGTTTGGAAGGGGAAGGATTTGGATATCACATCTCATGTTATAGGACGGGTCTCAGGTTTAATATTAGAAGCATTGAGATATCAAGTCTCATGGTATAAGAAGGGTGTCAGAATTGGAATGGGAAGGAGTTGGATATCACACCTCAAGCTATAGGAAGGGTCTCAGGATTGGAATGGGAAGGAGTTTGATATCACATCTCATGCCATAGTATGGGTCTCAGGTTTGGTAGAAGCATTGGGATATCACATCTCATGCTATCGGAAGGGTATCAGTATTGGATTTGGAAGAAGTTGGATATCCCATCTCATGCTATAGGAAGGGTCTCAGGTTGGAATGGGAAGGAGTTGGATATCACATTTCATGTTATAGGAAGGGTCTCAGGATTGGAATGGGAAGGACTTGGATATCATATCTCATGCTATAGGACGGGTCTCAGGTTTGTTATTAGAATCATTGAGATATCATATTGCATGCTGTAGGAAGGGTCTAAGGATTGGAATGGGAAGGACCTGGATATCACATCTCATGTAATAGACCGGCTCTCAGGTTTGGAAAGGGAAGGAGTTGGATATCACATCTCATGTTATAGGATGGATCTCAGGTTTGGTATTAGAAGTATTGAGATATCACATCTCATGCTATAGGAAGGGTCTCAGGATTGGAATGGGAAGGAGTTGGATATTACATCTCATGCTAAAGGAAGGGTCTCAGGTTTGGTAGAAGCATTGAGATATCACATCTCATGCTATAGGAAGGGTCTCAGGATTGGAATGGGAAGGACTTAGATATCACATATCATGCTATAGGGAGGGTCTCAGTTTTGATATTAGAAGCATTGAGATATCACATCTCATGCTATCGGAAGTGTCTCAGGATTGGAATGGGAAGGAGCTGGATATCACATCTCATGCTAAAGGAAGGGTCTCAGGTTTGGAACGGGAAGGAGTTGGATATCACATCTCATGTTATAGGAAGGGTCTCAGGTTTGGTATAAAAATTGAGATATCACATCTCTGCTATCGGAAGTGTCTCAGGATTGGAATGGGAAGGAGTTGGAGATCCCATCTCATGTTATAGGACGGGTCTCAGGTTTGTTATTAGAATCATTGAGATATCATATTGCATGCTGTAGGAAGGGTCTAAGGGTTGGAATGTGAAGGACTTGGATATCACATCTCATGCTATAGATAGGCTCTTAGGTTTGGAAAGGGAAGGAGTTGGATCTCACATTTCATGTTAGAGGAAGGATCTCAGGTTTGGTATTAGAAGCATTGAGATATCACATCTCATGCTATAGGAAGGGTCTCATGATTGGAATGGGAAGGAGTTGGATATCACATCTCATGCTATAGGAAGGGTCTCAGGTTTGGTATAAGCATTGAGATATCACATCGCATGCTATAGGAAGGGTCTCAGGATTGGAATGGAAGGAGTTGGATATCACATCTCATGTTATAGGAAGGATCTCAGGTTTGGTATTAGAAGCATTGAGACATCACATCTCATGCTATAGGAAGGGTCTCAGGATTGGAATGGGAAGGAGTTGGATATCAAATCTCATGCTATAGGATGGGTCTCAGGATTGGAATGGGAAGGAGTTGAATATGACATCTCATGCCGTAGGAAGGGTCTCAGGTTTGGTATAAACATTGAGATATCACATCTCTGCTATCAAAAGGGTCTCAGGATTGGAATGGGAAGGAGTTGGATATCCCATCTCATGTTATAGGAAGAGTCTCAGGTTTGGTATTAGAAGCATTGAGATATCACATCTCATGCTATAGGAAGTGTCTCAGGATTGGAATGGGAAGGACTTGGATATCACATCTCATGCTATAGGTAGGGTCTCAAGTTTGACATTAGAAGCATTGAGATATCACATCTCATGCTATAGGAAGGGTCTGAGGATTGGAATGGGAATGAGTTGGATATCACATCTCCTGCTATGGGAAGGGTCTCAGGTTTGGTATAAGCAGTGAGATATCACATCTCATGCTATAGGAAGTGTCTCAGGATTGGAATGGGAAGGAGTTGGATATCAAATCTCATGTTATAGGAAGGATCTCAGGTTTGGTATAAGCATTGAGATATCACATCTCTGCTATCGGAAGGGTCTCAAGATTGGAATGGGAAGGAGTTGGATATTCCCATCTCATGTTATAGGAAGGGTCTCAGGTTTGGTATTAGAAGCATTGAGATATCACATCTCATGCTATAGGAAGGGTCTCAGGATTGGAATGGGAAGGACTTGGATATCACATCTCATGCTATAGGGAGGGTCTCAAGTTTGATATTAGAAGCTTTGAGATATCACATCTCATGATATCGGAAGGGTCTCAGGATTGGAATGGGAATGAGTTGGATATCACATCTCATGATAAAGGAAGGGTCTAAGGTTTGGAAGGGGAAGGATTTGGATATCACATCTCATGTTATATTACGGGTCTCAGGTTTGGTATTAGAAGCATTGAGATATCAAGTCTCATAGTATAGGAAGGGTCTCAGAATTGGAATGGGAAGGAGTTGGATATCCCATCTCATGTTATAGGAAGAGTCTCTCGTTTGGTATTAGAATCATTGAGATATCACATCGCATGCTGTAGGAAGGGTCTAAGGATTGGAATGGGATGGACTTGGATATCACATCTCATGTTATAGGTAGGCTCTCAGGTTTGGTATAAGCATTGAGATATCACATCTCATGCTATAGGAAGGGTCTCAGAATTGGAATGGGAAGGAGTTGGATATCACATCTCAAGCTATAGGAAGGGTCTCAGTATTGAAATGGGAAGGACTTGGATATCACATCTCATGCTATAGGAAGGCTCTCAGGTTTGGAAGGGGAAAGAGTTGGATATCTCATTTCATGTTAGAGGTAGGATCTCAGGTTTGGTATTAGAGGCATTGAGATATCACATCTCATGCTATCAGAAGGGTCTCAGGAATGGAATGGGAAGGAGTTAGATATCACATCTCATGCTAAAGGGAGGGTCTCAGGTTTGGAAGGGGAAGGATTTGGATATCACATCTCATGTTATAGGAAGGATCTCAGGTTTGGTATTAGAAGCATTGAGATATCACATCTCATGCTATAGGAAGGGTCTCATGATTGGAATGGGAAGGAGTTGGATATCACATCTCATGCTATAGGAAGGGTCTCAGGTTTGGTATAAGCATTGAGATATCACATCTCATGCTATAGGAAGGGTCTCAGGATTGGAATGGAAGGAGTTGGATATCACATCTCATGTTATAGGAAGGATCTCAGGTTTGGTATTAGAAGCATTGAGACATCACATCTCATGCTATAGGAAGTGTCTCAGGATTGGAATGGGAAGGAGTTGGATATCACATCTCATGTTATAGGAAGGATCTCAGGTTTGGTATAAGCATTGAGATATCACATCTCTGCTATCGGAAGGGTCTCAAGATTGGAATGGGAAGGAGTTGGATATTCCCATCTCATGTTATAGGAAGGGTCTCAGGTTTGGTATTAGAAGCATTGAGATATCACATCTCATGCTATAGGAAGGGTCTCAGGATTGGAATGGGAAGGACTTGGATATCACATCTCATGCTATAGGGAGGGTCTCAAGTTTGATATTAGAAGCTTTGAGATATCACATCTCATGATATCGGAAGGGTCTCAGGATTGGAATGGGAATGAGTTGGATATCACATCTCATGATAAACGAAGGGTCTAAGGTTTGGAAGGGGAAGGATTTGGATATCACATCTCATGTTATATTACGGGTCTCAGGTTTGGTATTAGAAGCATTGAGATATCAAGTCTCATAGTATAGGAAGGGTCTCAGAATTGGAATGGGAAGGAGTTGGATATCCCATCTCATGTTATAGGAAGAGTCTCTGGTTTGGTATTAGAATCATTGAGATATCACATCGCATGCTGTAGGGAGGGTCTAAGGATTGGAATGGGATGGACTTGGATATCACATCTCATGTTATAGGTAGGCTCTCAGGTTTGGTATAAGCATTGAGATATCACATCTCATGCTATAGGAAGGGTCTCAGAATTGGAATGGGAAGGAGTTGGATATCACATCTCAAGCTATAGGAAGGGTCTCAGTATTGAAATGGGAAGGACTTGGATATCACATCTCATGCTATAGGAAGGCTCTCAGGTTTGGAAGGGGAAAGAGTTGGATATCTCATTTCATGTTAGAGGTAGGATCTCAGGTTTGGTATTAGAGGCATTGAGATATCACATCTCATGCTATCAGAAGGGTCTCAGGAATGGAATGGGAAGGAGTTAGATATCACATCTCATGCTAAAGGGAGGGTCTCAGGTTTGGAAGGGGAAGGATTTGGATATCACATCTCATGTTATAGGAAGGATCTCAGGTTTGGTATTAGAAGCATTGAGATATCACATCTCATGCTATCGGAAGGATCTCAGGTTTGGTATTAGAAGCATTGAGATATCACATCTCATGCTATCAGAAGAGTCTCAGGATTGGAATAGGAAGGAGTTGGATATCACATTTCATGCTAAAGGGAGGGTCTCAGGTTTGGAAGGGGAGGATTTGGATATCACATCTCATGTTATAGGAAGGATTTCACGTTTGGTATTAGAAGCATTGAGATATCAAATCTCATGCTATAGGAAGGGTCTCAGGATTGGAATGTGAAGGATTTGGATATCACATCTCATGCTAAAGGAAGGGTCTCAGGTTTGGTAGAAGCATTGAGATTTCACGTCTCTGCTATCGGAAGGGTCTCAGGATTGGATTGGGAAGGAGTTGGATATCCCTTTTCATGCTATAGGAAGGGTCTCAGGATTTGAATGGCAAGGAGTTGGATATCACATCTCATGCCATAGGAAGGGTCTCAGGTTTGGTATAAGCATTGAGATATCACATCTCTGCTATCGGAAGGGTCTCAGGATTGGATTGGGAAGGAGTTGGATATCCCTTCTCATGCTATAGGAAGTGTCTCAGGTTGGAATGGGAAGGAGTTGGATATCACATCTCATGTTATAGGAAGGGTCTCAGGATTGGAATGGGAAATATCCAAATCCTTCCCATTCCAATCCTGAGACCCTTCCTATAGCAAGAGATGTGATATCCAAATCCTTCCCATTCCAATCCTGAGACCCTTCCTATAACATGAGATGTGATATTCAACTCCTTCCCATTCCAACCTGAGACACTTCCTATAGCATGAGAAGGGATATCCAACTCCTTCCCAATCCAATCCTGAGAACCTTCCGATAGCAGAGATGTGATATCTCAATGCTTATACCAAACCTGAGACCCTTCCTATGGCATGAGATGTGATATCCAACTCCTTGCCATTCAAATCCTGAGACCCTTCCTATAGCATGAGATGTGATATCTCAATGCTTCTACCAAACCTGAGACAATTCCTTTAGCATGAGATGTGATATCCAAATCCTTCACATTCCAATCCTGATACCCTTCCTATAGCATGAGATGTGATATCTCAATGCTTCTAATACCAAACCTGAGATCCTTCCTATAACATGAGATGTGATATCCAATTCCTTCCCATTCCAAACCTGAGACCCTTCCTATTGGATGAGATGTGATATCCAACTCCTTCCCATTCCAACCCTGAGACCCTTCCTATACCATGAGATGTGATATCTCAATGCTTCTAATACCAAACCTGGGAACCGTCCTATAACATGAGATGTGGTATCTCAATGTTTCTAATAAAAAACCTGAGACCCTTCCTATAACATGAGATGTGATATCCAATTCCTTCCCATTCCAGACCTGAGACCCTTCCTTTAGCATGAGATGTGATATCCAAATACTTCCCATTCCAATCCTAAAACCCTTCCTATAGCATGAGATGTGATATCTCAATGTTTCTTATAAAAAACCTGAGACCCTTCCTATAGCAAGAGATGTGATATCCAAATCCTTCCCATTCCAATCCTGAGACCCTTCCTGTATATAACATGAGATGTGATATCCAACTCCTTCCCATTCCAGCCTGAGACCCTTCCTATAGCATGAGATGTGATATCCAACTCCTTACCATTCAAATCCTGAGACCCTCCCTATAACAAGAGATGTCATATCCAACTCCTTCCCATTCCAAACCTGAGACCCTTCCCATAACATGAGATGTGATATCCAACTCCTTCCCATTCCAAACCTGAGACCCTTCCGATAGCATGAGATGTGATATCTCAATGCTTCAAAAACCAAACATGAGAACCATCCTATAACATGAGATGTGAAATCCAAATCCTTCCCTTCCCAAACCTGAGACACTTCCTATAGCATGAGATGTGATATCTCAATGCTTCTACCAAACCTGAAACCCTTCCTATAGCATGAGATGTGATATCACAATGCTTCTAATACCAAACCTGAGACCCTTCCCATAGCATGAGATGTGATATCCAACTCCTTCCCATTCCAATCCTGAGACCCTTCCTGAGATGTTATATCTCAATGTTTCTAATACCAAACCTGAGATCCTTCCTATAACATGAGATGTGATATCCAACTCCTTCCCATTCCAATCCCGAGACCCTTCCTATAGCATGAGATGTGATATCTCAATGCTTCTAATACCAAACCTAAGGTCCTTCCTATAACATGAGATGTGATATCCAAATCCTTCCCATTCCAAACCTGAGACTCTCCCTTTAGCATGAGATGTGATATCCAACTCCTTCCCATTCCAATCCTGATACCCTTCTGATAGCATGAGATGTGATATCTCAATGCCTCTAATACCAAACCTGAGATCCTACCTCTAACATGAAATGTGATATCCAACTCCTTCCTTTTCCAAACCTGAGACCCTTCCTACAGCATGAGATGTGTTAAGACGGATTTCTGAACTCTGTCCTGGTGGCGCAGAAGTTCAGAAGGCCAACCTAATTACTTGGAACAGGGTAACCTCTGGACGAGCCAGACCAATCAAGGTAGCGATCGCGGCGGTCATGACTAGGTCTCAAGAGGGGTGAGGGTGACTGAAAGCCCGCAATGAGCACACAAAGCAAGAGCGCTTACAAACTACTCCAAACAGTTGTTATATCAAAAATAGATACACATTTATTTTAAGGCCTTTAAAATAATGACCGTAGCGAGAAAATCACAATATCACAATATTAAACCAACACATACCATATCAACACAATATATATACAAATACACAGTCGCAAGCGTTTAAAGCACGAAATATGTAGTCCACCTGAAAGGAAAGGAAAACAGGCAGTGCGATAACGCTTTAGACTCAGTTCGCCTTCAGAGGCACCTAACTAGATGGAATTCCGAGCCCTGCGAAGAGTGGAGCCTTGTGCTCAAAGTACCTGCCACGCCGGTGCCAACGGGCAAAAGGGGAAGCTCTTCGGAGGAAGTCAGGCAGTTCGGGTTAGTGCACAGCAGAAGGAGAACAGGTTCCGCAACTCAAGCGCAGCCTCCACAGCGGGCAGAAGCAGAGCGCGAGTACGGCCAAAAGGGTGCTGTTTTTACACAGCAGGGAAAGCAATGGGATACTGCAGGAGGGCGACCAGATCCTAGCTAAACTACTCACCGGTCCCCGAAGCAAGCAGACCCAGGCTTCTCCACGTTAGTTTCAGCAGCTGGCAGGTTCAGAAGAGCAGGGAACGCCTCGAAGTCGTGTAGAGCAAAAAGACGTCCCAATCGACGAAACCAGCACAGTTTGTTGCCGCAGCAGGACAACGGAGCGGCCGTGTGTATTCAAGCCAAATGTACACTCCTCCCTTCAGACTTGGGAACGCCAAGTGTACGAAGCGTGGGAGAGTGACAAGGACTCGAAATACAACACAACCTGGCGGCAGTTACAGAGCAGGACTCCCTTGTAAGCTGGTCAGTCAACTGGATGGCCCAGAGACACTTCCGAAGGCTTACTTGGAGGGGGTGATGAAGTCGCCGGGAATAGCTGTTCCTGCTATTCCAAAGGTCGAAGCACCAGTACAGACACTTCTGGTTCGATCCAAGGAGGAAAGGGTTTCACAGGACGACAGCAGTGCAAAGGAGGATTCCTTCAGCGGGTCACCAGCAATTCCTCGGTCCAGCCTCTTGGTTGCAGGATACTTGGCTCCTGTATTCCTTCGTTCGTGAGAACTCAGGAGATCGACATGGTAGTGGTGTTTCCAGCTCCCTCTTATCCACGGTTCCCTTCGCGCCAAAACGGAGGGGAGCCAATGGGAGATCCGCACATCAACACACATACCATACGTGGACCAATCACGGACCACGGTGGACCCAGGCATTCACACCACCCCAGACTCTCTGGCACCCAGGATGTGTATTGGGACCAGACATCCCAGCCCACACCCTGGAGGCACACAAACGACATGTAGAAGCCCGCGAAAGCAACCACGTTTCGCGGGAAAGTACATGCCCAAATAAGGAAGGCCCCGGGTCGCCCGACCTGGGGAAGGTGAAGGGAGCAAGACGGTCAGTGGACAGGACAAAGGAGCCTTGTGGACTGGCCATTTTGGGAGCCAGGCCACCATTTTGGGTTCAGTGCGAAAAACGTGCTCAGAACGCCAAAAGGAGCTCAAAATAAACAAAACGATCGCTGCCACCATTCCAGTCCCTGAATGACTTGCACCGATCAAATACCATCCTAAAAGAGTATCTAGGGCCCGTAGAAGGCTAGAGACCCAAGAGAGCTGTAACTTAGCTTACAGTGCCCTCT
The DNA here is from genome assembly GCF_040938575.1 of Ambystoma mexicanum. Lineage (NCBI taxonomy): Eukaryota > Metazoa > Chordata > Amphibia > Caudata > Ambystomatidae > Ambystoma > Ambystoma mexicanum. Next base: position 1,512,068,358 of record NC_090921.1, on the reverse strand, counting down.
TGTGTCATGTTGCACTAAAGCCGCAACATGATAAACGAAACTACGGGAAACAGCGTTCCCCGGTACTGAATGTCTTAAGGGCATGTCAGTTTCCCCGTAAGAAAAGGAGCGAAAGCCCAGAGAAGTGCGGCAGAAGGCTGTACTTCTCTGGCAAAGTCAAGAACAAGGTTAAAAACAATAGCAAAAAGTTTAGGGGTTGCTACATGGAAGGAAAATTCCCTACAATTACGAAATCTTTCCTAACACTCGCCCCTCCCAGACTATGGACAGGGGGAACTAATCCACCCCTGGATGAGTCTCTTGTTCAGGTCGGTTAAACATTCTGGACAACCCATCAGCATTGCTATGTTGGACACCTGGCCTATGCTCAATAGTGAAGTCGAAGCCTTGTAGACTTATGGACCACCTAAGCAACTTTGGATTCTCCCCCTTCATGTTCATTAGCCACTTTAACGGCTTATGGTCAGTCTGCACAGTGAAGTGGGTCCCATAGAGGTAGGGCCTCAGCTTCCTTAGGGCCCACACAACAGAGAAACATTCTTTCTCTACCATGGACCATCTGAGCTCTCTGTCCTTAAGCTGGCGACTAATAAAACCGATAGGGTGTTCCTTACCCTTCTCATGTACTTGTGATAGTACAGCTCCTATCCCAGTGTCAGAGGCATCCGTCTGCACGATAAAAGGTCTTTGATAATCAGGGGCCCTGAGCACAGGGGCCTGGCACAAGGAGTCTTTTAAGCCATTGAAGGCCTTCTCACACTCGTCAGTCCAAGTTGCCTTCTTGGGTTTCTTCGGAGTTGTGAGGGCAGTCAGAGGAGCAGCTATGGTGCCATAGTCTGCCACAAAATTGCGATAATAACCCGTGAGTCCTAAGAAGGCTCTCACTTGGGTTTGCGTAGTGGGGGTAGGCCAGTCTTGTACTGCTTGTACTTTACTGGGTAGAGGCTGTATCCTCCCTCCACCTACTTCATGTCCAAGGTAAACCACTGAGCCTTGTCCAATCTGGCATTTACTAGCCTTTATGGTCAAGTGGGCTTTCTGAAGGGCCTGGAGCACAATCCTGAGGTGTTTCACATGGTCTTCCCAGGTGGCACTGAAAACTGCTATATCGTCTAGATATGCAAGACAGAATTCGTCCAACCCATTCAACACATGATTCACAAGCCTCTGGAAAGTGGCAGGTGCATTCTTCAACCCGAACGGCATTACCCGGAATTGGTAAAGGCCGTCTGGAGTAGAAAATGCTGTCTTCTCCTTGGCATGTTCTGCTAAAGCTATTTGCCAATAGCCAGCAGTGAGGTCAAACGTGCTGAGGTACTTGGAGGCACCCAACGTATCCACCAGCTCATCTGTTCGAGGCAAGGGGTGTGCATCTGTCTTGGTGACAGCATTCAGAGCCCTGTAATCCACGCAGAACCTCAATTCAGAAGTGCCTGCTTTTGGAACCAAAACCACAGGACTGGACCAAGGACTACTAGAGGGTTCAATCACCCCAAGGTCTAACATCTTGTTGACCTCGGTCTTAATATAAGACCGTACTTTATCTGACATCCTGTATCCCCTACTTTTGGTAGGTACACTGTCTCCTGTGTCAATGTTATGTTTGCACCAAGGTGTCAAACCAGGGGACTGTGAAAACAGGGGGGAAAACTGCCTAAGCAAACTTTTCACCTCAGCCTGCTGATCAGAAGTCAGGTGAGGGGCCACTCGGACACCCTCAACGGAGCCATCTGAAGGACCGCTTTGGAACAGGTCGGGGAGAGGTTCTGACTCCTCTTCCTCAACATCTGAAGCCTGTAGCAGTGCTGCGATTTCGACTCTTGGGACGAAAGCCTTCAGCCTATTCACGTGAAACACTTTTGGAGCCTGTCCAGGCCTTCCAAGGTCCACTAAATAGTTCACCTCACCCAGGGGCTCCACCACTGTGTAAGGGCCTGACCATTTGTCCTGTAAAGCGCGAGGCCTTATTGGATTCATGATCAGGACGTGCTGACCAGGTGTAAAGTTGATGAGGGAAGCTTTCTGGTCGTACCAATGTTTCACCAGCGCTTGCCCTGCCTTCAATTTATCACTAGCCAAGCCCATCAGAAGTACCATCCGTTTTCTGAGCCCTAGCACATAATCAACTACATTGGTAGTAACAGGGGGAGTGGGCATCTCCCATCCCTCTTTGACGATGGCTAAGGGTCCCCGTACGGGATGACCGAACAGAAGTTCGAAGGGGCTGAAGCCAACACCCTCCTGTGGTACCTCTCGGTAGGCAAACAGTAGGCATGGTAAAAGAAGATCCCATTTTCTTCTCTGGGGCTCCTCCAGAGCCCCAATCATGCTTTTTAACGTTCTGTTGAAACGTTCCACCAGACCATTGGTCTGGGGGTGGTATGCAGAAGAGAACTTGTAGGTGACCCCACATTCTTTCCACATAGCCTGCATATACTTCGACATAAAGTTGCTGCCACGATCTGACACAACTTCTTTAGGGAAGCCAACCCTAGTAAATATGCCGAGTAAAGCTTTTGCAACTGACTTGGCAGTTACAGTTTTCAATGGGATGGCCTCAGGATACCTGGTTGCATGGTCGACCAGCACCAGGATAAACCTATTGCCCGAGGATGTTTGCGGGTCAAGGGGACCAACGATGTCGATCCCTACCCTTTCAAATGGTACCCCCACAACTGGGAGCGGTACCAACGGAGCTTGGATTGTCGCGCCAACCTTACCAGACAACTGGCAGGAGGCACAACTCCTGCAGTGACTTTCTACTTGCACCCCCATCTTGGGCCAGTAGAAGTGCATGGATAACCTTTGCTTGGTCCTCTTCATACCAAGGTGACCAGCAAGGGGAACTTCATGCGCCAACTGCAGGAGGAAGGGCCTAACAGCAAGGGGAACCACCAACCTCCTATGGTCTCCTTCTGTAGACTCTGTGGGCTCACTATACAGGAGTCCACCTTCCCAATAAATCCTATGCTTCCCAGGAGGCTCACCCTCAAGCTGGGAGCAGGCCTGTCTCCTTAGGCCTTCCAGAGATGGGCACTCACGTTGGCCTTTACTGAATTCGTCCCTATCAGGAGCTCCTTCAACTAACAAGTCTTTTAGTTCAGGATGATCGTTGGGGTCGAAAACTTCAGGCATCGCCACCTCCTCGTCAGGCCCGGGCGATTGACCAACTTCCTCCACCGCAGTGGTAGGCGAGCTCGGGGGAATATTCTCTTTCCCTCGTCTTGACTTGTAGACTCCCTTCGCCTTGGGTTTCCCCTTCGGCTGGGGCGGCGTATTGGACTTGGCCAATGCTGCCCGTGCTTGAGACCGTGTGTAGGGTCTTTCGGCAGTGTCTCCTACGAGCCCTAAAGCTCTGAGATCATTACCCAGCAAGACCTTTCCCGGGACGTTTCTCTGAATGCTCACTGGAATCCTGACTGCTGTACCATTTAAAGTAAGATTTACAGGGATCACGGGAAACATACGGAGGGGGCCGTCAGCAAACTTAGTGGGCATCAGAGTATCTCTGGCAACTTCCTCTGAGTCTACCAAGGTAGAATCCACTACTGTTCGACTGCACCCACTATCCCTAAGAGCTGGAGTATCCACTCCATTGATCAGCACGCTGTCTTTAAAGTAGTGCTTGGTATTATCCGGAATCCTAGCATAAGCCTCTGCGACTTTAGGCTCCCAGGAACCCAGGGACACTAAAACTACCTCAGCCTCTATCCCGCTGGGAAATGAGTCTGAGGAGAAGGATGCTCCTGTAATCTCTTCTTCCTCGTAGGAGGAGAAGGCCAGATTAGCGGAGTGGACCCCCAAAGGTCTAACCTTACACCGGGGATCCCCCTTCACATGGTCAGTTGCTCCACAAGAAAAACAAGCCCCAGTGGGTCTGTTTACGTAGGGAGGCTTATTGTAACCAGAGTTCTGTTTCGGAGGCGAACCTCCACTACCCTGTGAGTTCTCTTGTGTCTTACCCTTGTTTTTCTTTTTGTGGCCCTTATGGGAAGAAGATTTAGCAGATTCCCCACCCTCCATATCTTTGGACTTTTCCCTTCCTCCTGCTTACCAGGATTTTTGTCCTTATGGGACACTCGATGTGACACCCATAAGTCTGCTGCAATGGCCAGCTTCTTAGGATCTATCTCCTTCGAATCGGCCAAATGCTGCTTAAGCTCCGGGGAAGAAGAAGCAAAAATGTGTTCCAGCATGACCAGATTGATCATGCCTTCGAAGGTAGAAGCCTTATAACCTTCGACCCAGCCAGTTAAGTTTTTCAAAGATTCAGCGACATAAGATACCCAAGTACCACCTTCCTTTTTCTTATACTCTCGAAAACGCTTTAAATATTGGGCCGGAGTCTTCCCAAACTTTAAAATGAGAGTTTGCTTTAACATTGCGAAATCAGCCCGCTCAGCCTTCGACATTTCCATAATGGCACTGCAGCCAGAATGGGGCAGTCTACTGAGCAACCAAGCAATCTTATCAGCATTGTCAACTTCTTGAACCTCACATGCATACTCAAACGCATTCAGCCAGTCCATAATGTCATTCCTTTCTTCATACACACTGAGCAGATCTTTCGGAAACCGTGGATGAGAGCAAGCCCCAGAGCCATGTCCAGGACCCTTGGACCCATTTGCAACCTGAAGCTTGGCCAGTTCCAACTGGTGATCCCTGTCTTTCTGTTTTTCTGCCTGTTCGATTTTTAGTTTGGCTATGCTGAATTCAAGCTCCTGCTGCCTAAACCGCAGCTCTTGCTTCTTGAATTCAAGCATAGCCTCCCCATCAACACTGGCAGAGGAAACATTAGACATCACATCCTCCCTGTCCTCGTGGTCGCGATGGATCAGTGCAGCGGCAGAACCGTCGGTTCTACCAGTGAGAGCAGCCCCACCACCTTCTGCACTGTCCTCGGAAGTTATAGCGTCAAGCTGCGCTTCTTGCCACGCCACGATTCTCTGGATCATTTCCAATTTAGTGCCTTGAGAGGAAACACCTCTCTCCGCACACATCTTCTTCAATGTTTCTGATTTGGAAGCATTTAAAGTTAACAAGGTATTTGCTTCCATACTGTTTGATAGGACTATGGCCTTTTTAAAGTTATATTACAACAATTCACTACGTGTACTGTTTGGAATAACCTGAAATGCCTTAGTTCGAGCACAACACTGGATACCTTCAGTCGTATCCCACCGCTGTACACCAATTTGTTAAGACGGATTTCTGAACTCTGTCCTGGTGGCGCAGAAGTTCAGAAGGCCAACCTAATTACTTGGAACAGGGTAACCTCTGGACGAGCCAGACCAATCAAGGTAGCGATCGCGGCGGTCAAGACTAGGTCTCAAGAGGGGTGAGGGTGACTGAAAGCCCGCAATGAGCACACAAAGCAAGAGCGCTTACAAACTACTCCAAACAGTTGTTATATCAAAAATAGATACACATTTATTTTAAGGCCTTTAAAATAATGACCGTAGCGAGAAAATCACAATATCACAATATTAAACCAACACATACCATATCAACACAATATATATACAAATACACAGTCGCAAGCGTTTAAAGCACGAAATATGTAGTCCACCTGAAAGGAAAGGAAAACAGGCAGTGCAATAACGCTTTAGACTCAGTTCGCCTTCAGAGGCACCTAACTAGATGGAAGTCCGAGCCCTGCGAAGAGTGGAGCCTTGTGCTCAAAGTACCTGCCACGCCGGTGCCAACGGGCAAAAGGGGAAGCTCTTCGGAGGAAGTCAGGCAGTTCGGGTTAGTGCACAGCAGAAGGAGAACAGGTTCCGCAACTCAAGCGCAGCCTCCACAGCGGGCAGAAGCAGAGCGCGAGTACGGCCAAAAGGGTGCTGTTTTTACACAGCAGGGAAAGCAATGGGATACTGCAGGAGGGCGACCAGATCCTAGCTAAACTACTCACCGGTCCCCGAAGCAAGCAGACCCAGGCTTCTCCACGTTAGTTTCAGCAGCTGGCAGGTTCAGAAGAGCAGGGAACGCCTCAAAGTCGTGTAGAGCAAAAAGACGTCCCAATCGACGAAACCAGCACAGTTTGTTGCCGCAGCAGGACAACGGAGCGGCCGTGTGTATTCAAGCCAAATGTACACTCCTCCCTTCAGACTTGGGATCGCCAAGTGTACGAAGCGTGGGAGAGTGACAAGGACTCGAAATACAACACAACCTGGCGGCAGTTACAGAGCAGGACTCCCTTGTAAGCTGGTCAGTCAACTGGATGGCCCAGAGACACTTCCGAAGGCTTACTTGGCAGGAGATGATGAAGTCGCCGGGAATAGCTGTTCCTGCTATTCCAAAGGTTGAAGCACCAGTACAGGCCTTCTGGTTCGATCCAAGGAGGAAAGGGTTTCACAGGACGACAGCAGTGCAAAGGAGGATTCCTTCAGCGGGTCACCAGCGATTCCTCGGTCCAGCCTCTTGGTTGCAGGATACTTGGCTCCTGTATTCCTTCGTTCGTGAGAACTCAGGAGATCGACATGGTAGTGGTGTTTCCAGCTCCCTCTTATCCACGGTTCCCTTCGCGCCAAAACGGAGGGGAGCCAATGGGAGATCCGCACATCAACACACATACCATACGTGGACCAATCACGGACCACGGTGGTCCCAGGCATTCACACCACCCCAGACTCTCTGGCACCCAGGATGTGTATTGGGACCAGACATCCCAGCCCACACCCTGGAGGCACACAAACGACATGTAGAAGCCCGCGAAAGCAACCACGTTTCGCGGGAAAGTACATGCCCAAATAAGGAAGGCCCTGGATCGCCCGACCTGGGGAAGGTGAAGGGAGCAAGACGGTCAGTGGACAGGACAAAGGAGCCTCGTGGACTGGCCATTTTGGGAGCCAGGCCACCATTTTGGGTTCAGTGCGAAAAACGTGCTCAGAACGCCAAAAGGAGCTCAAAATAAACAAAACGATCGCTGCCACCATTCCAGTCCCTGAATGACTTGCACCGATCAAATACCATCCTAAAAGAGTATCTAGGGCCCGTAGAAGGCTAGAGACCCAAGAGAGCTGTAACTTAGCTTACAGTGCCCTCTTGTGTCATGTTGCACTAAAGCCGCAACATGATAAACGAAACTACGGGAAACAGCGTTCCCCGGTACTGACTGTCTTAAGGGCATGTCAGTTTCCCCGTAAGAAAAGGAGCGAAAGCCCAGAGAAGTGCGGCAGAAGGCTGTACTTCTCTGGCAAAGTCAAGAACAAGGTTAAAAACAATAGCAAAAAGTTTAGGGGTTGCCACATGGAAGGAAAATGCCCTACAATTACGAAATCTTTCCTAACAAGATGTGATATCCAAGTCCTTCCCATTCCAATCCTGAGACCCTTCCTATAACATGAGATGTGATATCCAACTCCTTCTATTCCAACCTGAGACCCTTCCTATAGCATGAGATGGGATATCCAACTCCTTCCAAATCCAATCCTGATACCCTTCCAATAGCATGAGATGTGATATCCCAATGCTTCTACAAAACCTGACACCCATACCATGGCATGAGATGTGATATCAAACTCCCGTCCTATACCATGAGACTTGATATCTCAATGCTTCTAATACCAAACCTGAGACCGGTCCAATAACATGAGATGTGATATCCAAATCCTTCCCCTTCCAAACCTTAGACCCTTCCTTTATCATGAGATGTGATATCCAAGTCCTTTCCATTCCATTCCGGAGACCCTTCCTATAGCATGAGATGTGATATCCAAGTCCTTCCCATTCCAATCCTGAGACCCTTCCTATAGCATGAGATGTGATATCTCAATGCTTCTAATACCAAACCTGAGACCCTTCCTATAACATGAGATGTGATATCCAAGTCCTTCCCATTCCAATCCTGAGACCCTTCCTATAGCATGAGATGTGATATCTCAATGCTTCTAATACCAAACCTGAGACCCTTCCTATAACATGAATTGTGATGTCCAAATCCTTCCCATTCCAATCCTGAGACCCTTCCGATAGCAGAGATGTGATATCTCAATGCTTATACCAAACCTAAGACCCTTCCGATAGCATGAGATGTGATATCTCAATGCTTCTAATACCAAACCTGAGATCCTTCCAATAACATGAGATATGATGTCCAAATCCCTCCCCTTCCAAACCTTAGACCATCCCTTTAGCATGAGATTTGATATCCAACTCCTTCCCATTCCAATCCTGAGACCCTTCTGATGGCATGAGATGTGATATCTCAATGCCTCTAAAACCAAACCTGAGATCCTACCTCTAACATGAAATGTGATATCCAACTCCTTCCCCTTCCAACCCTGAGAGCCTTCGTATAGAATGAGATGTGATATCCAAGTCCTTCCCATTCCAATCCTGAGACCCTTCCTATAACATGAGATGTGATATCCAACTCCTTCCCATTCCAATCATGAGACCCTTCCTATAGCTTGAGATGTGATATCCAACTCCTTCTCATTCCAATTCTGAGACCCGTCCTATACCATGAGACTTGATATCTCAATGCTTCAAATACCAAACCTGAGACCGGTCCTATAACATGAGATGTGATACCCAAATCCGTCCCCTTCCAAACCTTAGACCCTTCCTATAGCATGAGATGTGATATCTCATTGCTTCTAATACCAAACCTGAGACCCTTCCTATAACGAGATGGGATATCCAACTCCTTCCCATTCCAATCCTGAGACCCTTCAGATAGCAGAGATGTGATATCCAACTCCTTCCCATTCCAAACCTGAGACCCTTCCGATAGCATGAGATGTGATATCTCAATGCTTCTAAAACCAAACATGAGAACCATCCTATAACATGAGATGTGAAATCCAAATCCTTCCCTTTCCAAACCTGAGACCCTTCCTATAGCTTGAGATGAAATATCAAACTCCTTCCCATTCCAATCCTGAGATAGCTTGAGATGTGATATCCAACTCCATCCGATTCCAATCCTGAGACCCTTCCGATAGCATGAGATGTGATAGCTCAATGCTTCTAATATCAAAACTGAGACCCTCCCTATAGTATGAGATGTGAATTCTAAGTCCTCCCCATTCCTATCCTGAGACCCTTCCGATAGCAGAGATGTGATATCTCAATGCTTATACCAAACCTGATGACCCTTCCTATGGCATTAGATGTGATATCCAACTCCTTCCCATTCCAATCCTGAGTTCCTTCCTATAGCATGAGATGTGATATCTCAATGCTTCTATCAAACCTGATACCCTTCCTTTAGCATGAGATGTGATATTCAACTCCTTCCCATTCCAATCCTGAGACCCTTCGTATAACATGAAACGTGATATCCAACTCCTTCCCATTCCAATCCTGAGACTCCTCCTATAGCATGAGATGTGATATCTCAATGCTTCTAATACCAGACCTGGGACCGGTCCTATAACATGAGATATGATATCCAATTCCTTCCCATTCCAATCCTGAGACCCTTCCTATAACGAGATGTGATATCCAACTCCTTCCCATTCCAATTCTGAGACCCTTCCTATACCATGAGACTTGATATCTCAATGCTTCTAATACCAAACCTGAGACCTGTCCTATAACATGAGATGTGATATCCAAATCCTTCCCCTTCCAAACCTTAGACCCTTCCTTTATCATGAGATGTGATATCCAACTCCTTCCCATTCCAATCCTGAGACCCTTCCGATATCATGAGATGTGATATCTCAATGCTTCTAATATCAAACTCGAGACCCTCCCTATAGCATGAGATGTGATATCCAAGTCCTTCCCATTCCAATCCTGAGACCCTTCCTACAGCATGAGATGTGATGTCTCAATGCTTCTAATACCAAACCTGAGACCCTTCCTATAACATGAGATGGGAATATCCAACTCCTTCCCATTATAATCCTGAGACCCTTCCGATAGCAAACATGTGATATCTCAATGCTTATACCAAACCTGAGATCCTTCCTATAACATGGGATGTGATATCCAACTCCTTCCCATTCCAATCCTGAGACACTTCCTATAGCATGAGATGTGATATCTCACTGCTTATACCAAACCTGAGACCCTTCCTATAGCATGAGATGTGATATCCAAGTCCTTCCCATTCCAATCCTGAGACACTTCCTATAGCATGAGATGTGATATCTCAATGCTTCTAATACCAAACCTGAGACCCTTCCTATGGCATGAGATGTCATATACAGATCCTTCCCATTCCAATCCTGAGACCCTTCCTATAGCATGAGATGTGATATCTCAATGCTTATACCAAACCTAAAACCCTTCCTATAGCATGAGATGTGATATCCAACTCCTTCCCATTCCAATCCTGAGACCCTTCCTATAGCATGAGATGTGATATCCAATGGCTCTAATATCAAACCTGAGATCCTTCCTCTAACATTAAATGTGATATCCAACTCCTTCCCTTTCCAAACCTGAGAGCCTACCTATAGCATGAGATGTGATATCCAAGTCCTTCCATTCCAATCCTTAGACCCTTCCTACAGCATGCAATATGATATCTCAATGATTCTAATAACAAACCTGAGACCCGTCCTATAACATGAGATATGATATCCAACTCCTTCCCATTCCAATCCTGAGACACTTCCGATAGCAGAGATGTGATATCTCAATGCTTCTAATACCAAACCTGAGACCAGTCCTATAACATGAGATGGGATATCCAACTCCTTCCCGTTCCAAACCTGAGACCCTTCCTATAGCATGAGATGTGATATCCAACTCCTTCCCATCCCAATCCTGAGACACTTCCGATTGCAGAGATTTGATATCTCAATGCTTATACCAAACCTGAGACTCTTCCTATAACATGAGATGTGATATCCAACTCCTTCCCGTTCCAAACCTGAGACCCTTCCTATAGCATGAGATGTGATATCCAACTCCTTCCCATTCCAATCCTGAGACCCTTATGATAGCATGAGATGTGATATCTCAATGCCTCTAATACCAAATCTGAGATTCTTCCGATAGCATGAGATGTGATATCTCAATGCTTCTTATACCAAACCTGAGATCCTTCCTATAACATGAGATGTGATATCCAAATCCTTCCCCTTCCAAACCTGAGACCCTCCCTTTAGCATGAGATGTGATATCCAACTCCTTCCCATTCCAACCTGAGACCCTTCCTATAGCATGAGATGGGATATCCAACTCCTTGGAATTCCAAACCTGATACCCTTCCGATAGCATGAGATTTGATATCCCAATGCTTATACCAAACCTGAGACCCATACTATGGCATGAGATGTGATATCAAACTCCTTCCTATTCCAATCCTGAGACCCTTCCTATAGCTTGAGATGTGATATCCAACTCCTTCCCATTCCAATTCTGAGACCCTTCCTATACCATGAGACTTGATATCTCAATGCTTCTAATACCAAACCTGAGACCCGTCCTATAACATGAGATGTGATATCCAAATCCTTCCCCTTCCAAACCTTAGACCCTTCCTTTATCATGAGATGTGATATCCAACTCCTTCCCATTCCAATCCTGAGACCCTTCCGATATCATGAGATGTATTATCTCAATGCTTCTAATATCAAACTCGAGACCCTCCCTATAGCATGAGATGTGATATCCAAGTCCTTCCCATTCCAATCCTGAGACCCTTCCTATAGCATGAGATGTGATGTCTCAATGCTTCTAATACCAAACCTGAGACCCTTCCTATAACATGATATGGGAATATCCAACTCCTTCCCATTCCAATCCTGAGACCCTTCCGATAGCAAACATGTGATATCTCAATGCTTATACCAAACCTGAGATCCTTCCTATAACATGAGATGTGATATCCAACTCCTTCCCATTCCAATCCTGAGACACTTCCTATAGCATGAGATGTGATATCTCACTGCTTATACCAAACCTGAGACCCTTCCTATAGCATGAGATGTGATATCCAACTCCTTCCCATTCCAATCCTGAGACCCTTCCTGTAGCATGAGATGTGATATCTCAATGCTTCTAATATCAAACTTGAGACCCTCCCTATAGCATGAGATGTGATATCCAAGTCCTTCCCATTCCAATCTTGAGACACTTCCTATAGCATGAGATGTGATATCTCAATGCTTATACCAAACCTGAGACCCTTCCTATTACATGAGATGGGAATATCCAACTCCTTCCCATTCCAATCCTGAGACCCTTCCGATAGCAGAGATGTGATATCTCAATGCTTATACCAAACCTGAGACCCTTCGTATGGCATGAGATGTGATATCCAACTCCTTGCCATTCAAATCCTGAGACCCTTCCTATAGCATGAGAAGGGATATCCAACTCCTTCCCAATCCAATCCTGAGACCCTTCCGATATCATGAGATGTGATATCTCAAAGCTTCTAATATCAAACTTGAGACCCTCCCTATAGCATGAGATGTGATATCCAAGTCCTTCCCATTCCAATCCTGAGACCCTTCCTATAGCATAAGATGTGATATCCAACTCCTTCCCATTCCAATACTGAGACCCTTCTTATACCATGAGACTTGATATCTCAATGCTTCTAATACCAAACCTGAGACCCGTCCTATAACATGAGATGTGATATCCAAATCCTTCCCCTTCCAAACCTTAGACCCTTCCTTTATCATGAGATGTGATATCCAACTCCTTCCCATTCCAATCCTGAGACCCTTCCGATATCATGAGATTTGTTATCTCAATGCTTCTAATATCAAACTTGAGACCCTCCCTATAGCATGAGATGTGACATCCAAAACATGAGATGTGATATCCAACTCCTTCCCATTCCAACCTGAGACACTTCCTATAGCATGAGAAGGGATATCTAACTCCTTCCCAATCCAATCCTGAGACCCTTCCGATAGCAGAGATGTGATATCTGAATGCTTATACCAAACCTGAGACCCTTCCTATGGCATGAGATGTGATATCCAACTCCTTGCCATTCAAATCCTGAGACCCTTCCTATAGCATGAGATGTGATATCTCTATGCTTCTAATACCAAACCTGAGACCCTTCCTATAACATGAGATGGGAAATCCAACTCCTTCCCATTCCAATCCTGAGACCCTTCCGATAGCAGAGATGTGATATCTCAATGCTTATACCAAACCTGAGAACCTTCCTATGGCCTGAGATGTCATATACAACTCCTTCCCATTCCAATCCTGAGACCCTTCCTTTAGCATGAGATGTGATATCTCAATGCTTATACCAAATCTGAGACCCTTCCTATAGCATGAGATGTGATATCCAATTCCTTCCCATTCCAATCCTGAGACCCTTCCTATAGCATGAGATGTGATATCTCAATGCTTATACCAAACCTGAGAGCCTACCTATAGCATGAGATGTGATATCCAAGTCCATCCCATTCCAATCCTTAGACCCTTCCTACAGCATGCAATGTGATATCTCAATGATTCTAATACCAAACCAGAGACTCTTCCTATAACATGAGATGGGATATCCAACTCCTTCCCATTCCAATCCTGAGCCGCTTCCGATAGCAGAGATGTGATATCTCAATGCTTATACCAAACCTGAGACCCTTCCTATAACATGAGATGTGATATCCAACTCCTTCCCGTTCCAAACCTGAGACACTAACTATAGCATATGTGATATCCAACTCCTTCCCATTCCAAACATGAGACACTTCCTATAGCAAGAAAGTAATATCCAACTCCTACCCATTCCAATCCTGAGACCCTTCCTATAGCAAGAGATGTGATATCCAACTCCTTCCCATTCCAACCTGAGACACTTCCTATAGCATGAGAAGGGATATCCAACTCCTTCCCAATCCAATCCTGAGACCCTTCCGATAGCAGAGATGTGATATCTCAATGCTTATACCAAACCTGAGACCCTTCCTATGGCATGAGATGTGATATCCAACTCCTTCCCAATCCAATCATGAGACCCTTCCGATAGCAGAGACGTGATATCTCAATGCTTCTACCAAACCTGAGACCCTTCCTATAGCATGAGATGTGATATCTCAATGCTTCTAATACCAAACCTGAGATCCTTCCTATAACATGAGATGTGATATCCAATTCCTTCCCATTCCAAACCTGAGACCCTTCCTATTGGATGCGATGTGATATCCAACTCCTTCCCATTCCAACCCTGAGACCCTTCCTATAGCATGAGATGTGATGTCTCAATGCTTCTAATACCAAACCTGAGATCCTTCCTATAACATGAGATGTGATATCCAACTCCTTCCATTCCAATCCTGAGACCCGTCCTATAGCATGAGATGTGATATCTCAATGCTTATACCAAACCTGAGACCCTTCCTATAGCATGAGATGTGATATCCAACTGCTTCCCATTCCAATCCTGAGACCCTTCCTATAGCATGAGATGTGATATCTCAATGATTCTAATAACAAACCTGAGACCCGTCCTATAACATGAGATGGGATATCCAACTCCTTCCCATTCCAATCCTGAGACACTTCCGATAGCAGAGATGTGATATCTCAATGCTTATACCAAACCTGAGACCCTTCCTATAACATGAGATATGATATCCAAATCCTTCCCGTTCCAAACCTGAGACCCTTCCTTTAGCATGAGATGTGATATCCAGCACCTTCCCATTCCAATCCTGAGACACTTCCTATAGCATGAGATGTGATATCTCAATGCTTCTAATATCAAAACTGAGACCCTCCCTATAGCATGATATGTGATATCTAAGTCCTTCCCATTCCAATCCTGAGACCCTCCCTATAGCATGAGATGTGATATCCAACTCCTTCCCATTCCAATCCTGAGACCCTTCCTATAGCATGAGATATGATATCTCAATACTTCTAATACCAAACGTGCGATCCTTCCGATAACATGAGATGTGATATCCAAATCCTTCCCCTTCCAATCCTGAGACCCTCCCTTTAGCATGAGATGTGATATCCAACTCCTTCCTATTCCAATCCTGAGACTCTTCTGATAGCATGAGATGTGATATCTCAATGCTTCTAATACCAAACCTGAGATCCTTCCGATAGCATGAGATGTGATATCTCAATGCTTCTAATACCAAACCTGAGATCCTTCCTATAACATGAGATGTGATATCCAAATCCTTCCCCTTCCAAACCTGAGACCCTCCCTTTAGCATGAGATGTGATATCCAACTCCTTCCCATTCCATTCCTGAGACCCTTCTGATAGCATGAGATGTGATATCTCAATGCCTCTAATACCAAACCTGAGATCCTACCTCTAACATGAAATGTGATATCCAACTCTTTCCCCTTCCAAACCTGAGAGCCTTCCTATAGCATGAGATGTGATATCCAAGTCCTTCCCATTCCAATCCTGAGACCCTTCCTATAACTTGAGATGTGATATCCAACTCCTTCCCATTCCAATTCTGAGACCCTTCCTATACTATGAGACTTGATATCTCAATGCTTTTAATACAAACGTGAGACCCGTAATATAACATGAGATGTGATATCCAAATCCTTCCCCTTCCAAACCTTAGACCCTTCCTTTATCATGAGATGTGATATCCAACTCCTTCCCATTCCAATCCTGAGACCCTTCCGATATCATGAGATGTGATATCTCAAAGCTTCTAATATCAAACTTGAGACCCTCCCTATAGCATGAGATGTGATATCCAAGTCCTTCCCATTCCAATCCTGAGACCCTTCCTATAGCATGAGATGTGATATCTCAATGCTTCTAATACCAAACCTGAGACCCTTCCTATAACATGAGATGGGAATATCCAACTCCTTCCCATTCCAATCCTGAGACCCTTCCGATAGCAGAGATGTGATATCTCAATGCTTATACCAAACCTGAGATCCTTCCTATAACATGAGATGTGATATCCAACTCCTTCCCATTCCAATCCTGAGACACTTCCTATAGCATGAGATGTGATATCTCACTGCTTATACCAAACCTGAGACCCTTCCCATAGCATGAGATGTGATATCCAACTCCTTCCCATTCCAATCCTCAGACCCTTCCTATAGCATGAGATGTGATATCTCAATGCTTCTAATATCAAACTTTAGACCCTACCTATAGCATGAGATGTGATATCCAAGTCCTTCCCATTACAATCCTAAGACACTTCCTATAGCATGAGATGTGATATCCAACTCCTTCCCATTCCAATCCTGAGACCCTTCCTATAGCATGAGATATGATATCTCAATACTTCTAATACCAAACGTGAGATCCTTCCGATAACATGAGATGTGATATCCAAATCCTTCCCCTTCCAAACCTGAGACCCTCCCTTTAGCATGAGATGTGATATCCAACTCCTTCCCATTCCAATCCTGAGACCCTTCTGATAGCATGAGATGTGATATCTCAATGCTTCTAATACCAAACCTGAGATCCTTCCGATAGCATGAGATGTGATATCTCAATGCTTCTAATACCAAACCTGAGATCCTTCCTATAACATGAGATGTGATATCCAAATCCTTCCCCTTCCAAACCTGAGACCCTCCCTTTAGCATGAGATGTGATATCCAACTCCTTCCCATTCCATTCCCGAGACCCTTCTGATAGCATGAGATGTGATATCTCAATGCCTCTAATACCAAACCTGAGATCCTACCTCTAACATGAAATGTGATATCCAACTCTTTCCCCTTCCAAACCTGAGAGCCTTCCTATAGCATGAGATGTGATATCCAAGTCCTTCCCATTCCAATCCTGAGACCCTTCCTATAGCTTGAGATGTGATATCCAACTCCTTCCCATTCCAATTCTGAGACCCTTCCTATACTCTGAGACTTGATATCTCAATGCTTCTAATACCAAACCTGAGACCCGTAATATAACATGAGATGTGATATCCAAATCCTTCCCCTTCCAAACCTTAGACCCTTCCTTTATCATGAGATGTGATATCCAACTCCTTCCCATTCCAATCCTGAGACCCTTCCGATATCATGAGATGTGATATCTCAAAGCTTCTAATATCAAACTTGAGACCCTCCCTATAGCATGAGATGTGATATCCAAGTCCTTCCCATTCCAATCCTGAGACCCTTCCTATAGCATGAGATGTGATATCTCAATGCTTCTAATACCAAACCTGAGACCCTTCCTATTACATGAGATGGGAATATCCAACTCCTTCCCATTCCAATCCTGAGACCCTTCCGATAGCAGAGATGTGATATCTCAATGCTTATACCAAACCTGAGACCCTTCGTATGGCATGAGATGTGATATCCAACTCCTTGCCATTCAAATCCTGAGACCCTTCCTATAGCATGAGAAGGGATATCCAACTCCTTCCCAATCCAATCCTGAGACCCTTCCGATAGCAGAGACGTGATATCTCAATGCTTCTACCAAACCTGAGACCCTTCCTTTAGCATGAGATGTGATATCCAAATCCTTCACATTCCAATCCTGAGACCCTTCCTATAGCATGAGATGTGATATCTCAATGCTTCTAATACCAAACCTGAGATCCTTCCTATAACATGAGATGTGATATCCAATTCCTTCCCATTCCAAACCTGAGACCCTTCCTATTGGATGAGTTGTGATATCCAACTCCTTCCCATTCCAACCCTGAGACCCTTCCTATAGCATGAGATGTGATGTCTCAATGATTCTAATACCAAACCTGAGATCCTTCCTATAACATGAGATGTGATATCCAACTCCTTCCATTCCAATCCTGAGACCCGTCCTATAGCATGAGATGTGATATCGCAATGCTTATACGAAAACTGAGACCCTTCCTATAGCATGAGATGTGATATCCAACTACTTCCCATTCCAATCCTGAGACCCTTCCTATAGCATGAGATGTGATATCTCAATGCTTCTAATACCAAACCTGAGATCCTTCCTCTAACATGAAATGTGATATCCAACTCCTTCCCTTTCCAAACCTAAGAGCCTATCTATAGCATGAGATGTGATATCCAGGTCCTTCCTATTCCAATCCTTAGACCCTTCCTACAGCATGCAATATGATATCTCAATGATTATAATAACAAACCTGAGACCCGTCCTATAGCATGAGATATGATATCCAAGTCCTTCCCATTCCAATCCTGAGACCCTTCCTATAACATGAAATGTGATATCCAACTCCTTCCCATTCCAACCTGAGACCCTTCCTATAGCATGAGATGGGATATCCAACTTCTTCAAAATCCAATACTGATACCCTTCCGATAGCATGAGATGTGATATCCCAATGCTTCTACCAAACCTGAGACCCATACTATGGCATGAGATGTGATATCAAACTCCTTCCCATTCCAATCCTGAGACCCTTCCTATAGCTTGAGGTGTGATATCCAACTCCTTCCCATTCCAATTCTGAGACCCTTCTTATACCATGAAACTTGATATCTCAATGCTTCTAATACCAAACCTGAGACCCGTCCTATAACATGAGATGTGATATCCAAATCCTTCCCCTTCCAAACCTTAGACCCTTCCTTTATCATGAGATGTGGTATCCAACTTCTTCCCATTCCAATCCTGAGACCCTTCCGATATCATGAGATGTGTTATCTCAATGCTTCTAATATCAAACTTGAGATCCTCCCTATAGCATGAGATGTGACATCCAAGTCCTTCCCATTCCAATCCTGAGACCCTTCCTATAGCATGAGATGTGATATCTCTATGCTTCTAATACCAAACCTGAGACCCTTCCTATAACATGAGATGGGATATCCAACTCCTTCCCATTCCAATCCTGAGACCCTTCCGATAGCAGAGATGTGATATCTCAATGCTTATACCAAACCTGAGACCCTTCCTATGGCCTGAGATGTCATACACAACTCCTTCCCATTCCAATCCTGAGACCCTTCCTTTAGCATGAGATGTGATATCTCAATGCTTATACCAAATCTGAGACCCTTCCTATAGCATGAGATGTGATATCCAAATCCTTCCCATTCCAATCCTGAGACCCCTCCTATAGCATGAGATGTGATATCTCAATGCTTATACCAAACCTGAGAGCCTACCTATAGCACGAGATGTGATATCCAAGTCCGTCCCATTCCAATCCTTAGACCCTTCCTACAGCATGCGATGTGATATCTCAATGATACTCCTTGGAATTCCAATCCTGATACCCTTCCGATAGCATGAGATTTGATATCCCAATGCTTATACCAAACCTGAGACCCATACTATGGCATGAGATGTGATATCAAACTCCTTCCCATTCCAATCCTGAGACCCTTCCTATAGCTTGAGATGTGATATCCAACTCCTTCCCATTCCAATTCTGAGACCCTTCCTATACCATGAGACTTGATATCTCAATGCTTCTAATACCAAACCTGAGACCCGTCCTATAACATGAGATGTGATATCCAAATCCTTCCCCTTCCAAACCTTAGACCCTTCCTTTATCATGAGATGTGATATCCAACTCCTTCCCATTCCAATCCTGAGACCCTTCCGATATCATGAGATGTGATATCTCAATGCTTCTAATATCAAACTCGAGACCCTCCCTATAGCATGAGATGTGATATCCAAGTCCTTCCCATTCCAATCCTGAGACCCTTCCTATAGCATGAGATGTGATGTCTCAATGCTTCTAATACCAAACCTGAGACCCTTCCTATAACATGAGATGGGAATATCCAACTCCTTCCCATTCCAATCCTGAGACCCTTCCGATAGCAAACATGTGATATCTCAATGCTTATACCAAACCTGAGATCCTTCCTATAACATGAGATGTGATATCCAACTCCTTCCCATTCCAATCCTGAGACACTTCCTATAGCATGAGATGTGATATCTCACTGCTTATACCAAACCTGAGACCCTTCCTATAACATGAGATGTGATATCCAACTCCTTCCCATTCCAATCCTGAGACCCTTCCTATAGCATGAGATGTGATATCTCAATGCTTCTAATATCAAACTTGAGACCCTCCCTATAGCATGAGATGTGATATCCAAGTCCTTCCCATTCCAATCTTGAGACACTTCCTATAGCATGAGATGTGATATCTCAATGCTTCTAATACCAAACCTGAGACTCTTCCTATAACATGAGATGGGATATCCAACTCCTTCCCATTGCAATCCTGAGACCCTTCCGTTAGCAGAGATGTGATATCTCAATGCTTATACCAAACCTGGGACCCTTCCTACGGCATGAGATGTCATATACAACTCCTTCCCATTCCAATCCTGAGACCCTTCCTATAGCATGAGATGTGATATCTCAATGCTTATACCAAACCTGAGACCCTTCCTATAGCATGAGATGTGATATCCAACTCCTTCCCATTCCAATCCTGAGACCCTTCCTATAGCATGAGATGAGATGTCTCAATGCTTCTAATACCAAACCTGAGATCCTTCCTATAACATGAGATGTGAAATCCAACTCCTTCCATTCCAATCCTGAGACCCTTCCTATAGCATGAGATGTGATATCTCAATGCTTATACTAAACCTGAGACCCTTCCTTTAGCATGAGATGTGATATCCAACTCCTTCCGATTCCAATCCTGAGACCCTTCCTATAGCATGAGATGTGATATCTCAATGCCTCTAATACCAAACCTGAGATCGTTCCTCTAACATGAAATGTGATATCCAACTCCTTCCCTTTCCAAACCTGAGAGCCTATCCATAGCATGAGATGTGATATCCAAGTTCTTCCCATTCCAATCCTTAGACCCTTCCTACAGCATGCAATAACACTACTCACTTCAGACCTGGGAACGCCAAGTGTACGAATCATGTGAGAGTGACAAGGACTTGATATACTACACAACCTGGCGGCGGTTACAGAGCAAGACTCCTGTGTAGGCTGGTCAGTCTGCTGGATGGCCCAGAGACGCTTCCGAAGGCTTACTAGCAGGAGACCTTAGCAGGTCCTAAGAAGGCTCTCACTTGGGTTTGTGTAGTGGGGGTAGGCCAGTCTTGTACTGCTTGTACTTTACTGGGTAGAGGCTGTATCCTCCCTCCACCTACTTCATGTCCAAGGTAAAACACTGAGCCTTGTCCAATCTGGCATTTACTAGCCTTTATGGTCAAGTGTGCTTTCTGAAGAGCCTGGAGCACAATCCCGAGGTGTTTCACATGGTCAGGTGGCACTGAAAACTGCTATATCGTCCAGATATGCAAGACAGAATTCGTCCAACCCATTCAAAACATGATGCACAAGCCTCTGGAAAGTGGCAGGTGCATTCTTCAACCCGAACGGCATTACCCGGAATTGGTAAAGGCCGTCTGGAGTAGAAAACGCTGTCTTCTCCTTGGCATGTTCTGCTAAAGCTATTTGCCAATAGCCAGCAGTGGGGTCAAACGTGCTGAGGTAATTGGAGGCACCCAAAGTATCCACCAGCTCATCTGTTCGAGGCAAGGGGTGTGCATCTGTCTTGGTGACAGCATTCAGAGCCCTGTAATCCACACAGAACCTCAATTCAGAAGTGCCTGCCTTTGGAACGAAAACCACAGGGCTGGACCAAGGACTACTAGAGGGTTCAATCACCCCAAGGTCTAACATCTTGTTGACCTCGGTCTTAATATAAGACCGTACTTTGTCTGACATCCTGTATCCCCTACTTTTGGTAGGTACACTGTCTCCTGTGTCTATGTTATGTTTGCACCAAGGTGTCAAACCAGGCGACTGTGAAAACAGGGGGGAAAACTGCCTAAGCAAACTTTTCACCTCAGCCTGCTGATCAGAAGTCAGGTGAGGGGCCACTCGGACACCCTCAAAGGAGCTATCTGAAGGACCGCTTTGGAACAGGTCGGGGAGAGGTTCAGACTCCTCTTCCTCAACATCTGAAGCCAGTAACAGTGCTGCGATTTCGACTCTTGGGACGAAAGCCTTCAGCCTATTCACGTGAAACACTTTTGGAGCCTGTCCAGGCCTTCCAAGGTCCACTAAATAGTTAACCTCACCCAGGGGCTCCACCACTGTATAAGGGCCTGACCATTTGTCCTGTAAAGCTCAAGGCCTTATGGGATTCATGATCAGGACTTGCTGACCAGGTGTAAAGTTGATGAGGGAAGCTTTCTGGTCGTACCAATGTTTCACCAGCGCTTGTACTGCCTTCAATTTATCACTAGCCAAGCCCATCAGAAGTACCATCCATTTTCTGAGCCCTAGCACATAATCAACTACGTTGGTAGTAACAGGGGGAGTGGGCATCTCCCATCCCTCTTTGACTATGGCTAAGGGTCCCCGTACAGGATGACCAAACAGAAGTTTGAAGGGGCTGAAGCCAACACCCTCCTGTGGTACCTCTCGGTAGGCAAACAGTAAGCATGGTAAAAGAAGATCCCATTGTCTTCTCTGAAGCTTCTCCAGAGCCCCAATCATGCTTTTTAACGTTCTGTTGAAACGTTCCACCAGACCATTGGTCTGGGGGTGGTATGCAGAAGAGAACTTGTAGGTGACCCCACATTCTTTCCACATAGCCTGCATATACTTCGACATAAAGTTGCTGCCACGATCTGACACAACTTCTTTAGGGAAGCCAACCCTAGTAAATATGCCAAGTAAAGCTTTTGCAACTGACTTGGCAGTTACAGTTTTCAATGGGATGGCCTCAGGATATCTGGTTGCATGGTCGACCAGCACCAGGATAAACCTATTGCCCGAGGATGTTTGCGGGTCAAGGGGACCAACGATGTCGATCCCTACCCTTTCAAATGGTACCCCCACAACTGGGAGCGGTACCAACGGAGCTTGGATTGTCGAGCCAACCTTACCAGATAACTGGCAGGAGGCACAACTCCTGCAGTGACTTTCTACTTGCACCCCCATCTTGGGCCAGTAGAAGTGCATGGATAACCTTTGCTTGGTCCTCTTAATACCAAGGTGACCAGCAAGGAGCACTTCATGCGCCAACTGCAGGAGGAAGGGCCTAACAGTAAGGGGAACCACCAACCTCCTATGGTCTCCTTCTGTAGACTCTGTGGGCTCACTATACAGGAGTCCACCTTCCCAATAAATCCTATGCGTCCCAGGAGGTTCACCCTCAAGCTGGGAGCAGGCCTGTCTCCTTAGGCCTTCCAGAGATGGGCACTCACGTTGGCCTTTACTGAATTCGTCCCTATCAGGACCTCCTTCAACTAACAAGTCTTTTAGTTCAGGATGGTCGTTGGGGTCAAATACTTCAGGCATCGCCACCTCCTCCTCAGGCCCGGGCGATTGACCAACTTCCTCCACCGCAGTGGTAGGCGAGCTCGGGGGAATATTCTCTTTCCCTCGTCTTGACTTGTTGACTCCTTTCGCCTTGGGTTTCCCCTTCGGCTGGGGCGGCGTATTGGTCTTGGCCAATGCTGCCCGTGCTTGAGACCGTGTGTAGGGTCTTTCGGCAGTGTCTCCTACGAGCCCTAAAGCTCTGAGATCATTACCTAACAAGACCTTTCCCGGGACGTTTCTCTGAATGCTCACTGGAATCCTGACTGCTGTACCATTTAAAGTAAGATTTACAGGTATTACTGGGAACATACGGAGTGGGCCGTCAGCCAACTTAGTGGGCATCAGAGTAGCTCTGGCAACTTCCTCTGAGTCTACCAAGGTAGAATCCACTACAGTTCGACTGCACCCACTATCCCTAAGAGCTGGAGTATCTACTCCATTGATCAGCACACTGTCTTTAAAGTAGTGCTTGGTATTATCTGGAATCCTAGCATAAGCCTCTGCGACTTTAGGCTCCCAGGAACCCAGGGAAACTAAAACTACCTCAGCCTCTATCCCGCTGGGAAATGAGTCTGAGGAGAAGGATGCTCCTGTAATCTCTTCTTCCTCGTAGGAGGAGAAGGCCAGATTAGCGGAGTGGACCCCCAAAGGTCTAACCTTACACCGGGGATCCCCCTTCACGTGGTCAGTTGCTCCACAAGCAAAACAAGATCCATTGGGTCTGTTTACATAGGGAGGCTTATTGTAACCAGAGTTCTGTTTCGGAGGCTGACCTCCACTACCCTGTGAGTTCTCTTGTGTCTTACCCTTATTTTTCTTTTTGTGGCCCTTTTGAGAAGAAGATTTATCAGATTCTCCACCCTCCTTATCTTTGGACTTTTTCCCTTCCTCCTGCTTACCAGGATGAGTTTTGTCCTTATGGGACACTCGATGTGACACCCATAAGTCTGCTGCAATGGCCAGCTTCTTAGGATCTATCTCCTTCGAATCGGCCAAATGCTGCTTAAGCTCCGGGGAAGAAGATGCAAAAATGTGTTCCAGCATGACAAGATTTATCATGCCTTCGAAGGTAGAAACCTTATAACCTTCGACCCAGCCAGTTAAGTTTTTCAAGGATTCAGTGACATAAGATACCCAAGTACCACCTTCCTTTTTCTTATACTCTATGAATCGTTTCAAATATTGGGCCGGAGTCTTCCCAAACTTTAAAATGAGAGTTTGCTTTAACATTGCGAAATCAGCTCGCTCAGCCTTCGACATTTCCATAATGGCACTACAGCCAGAATGGGGCAGTCTGCTGAGTAACCAGGCAATCTTATCAGCATTGTCAACTTGTTGAACTTTGCATGCATACTCAAACGCATTCAGCCAGTCCATAATGTCATTCCTTTCCTCATACACACTGACCAGATCTTTCGGAAACCGTGGATGAGAGGAGGCCCCAGACCCATGTCCAGGACCCTTGGACCCATTTGCAACCTGAAGCTTGGCCAGTTCCAACTGGTGATCCCTGTCTTTCTGTTTTTCTGACTGTTCGATTTTTAGTTTGGCTATGCTGAATTCAAGCTCCTTCTGCCTAAACCGCAGCTCTTGCTTCTTGAATTCAAGCATAGCCTCCCCATCAACACTGGCAGAGGAAACATTAGACATCTCATCCTCCCTGTCCTTGTGGTCGCGGGGATCAGTGCAGCGGCAGAACCCTCGGTTCTACCAGTGAGAGCAGCCCCACCTCCTTCCGCACTGTCCTCAGAAGTTATAGCGTCAAGCTGCGCTTCTTGCCACGCCACGATTCTTTGGATCATATCCAATTTCGTGCCTTGAGAGGAAACACCTCTCTCCGCACACATCTTTTTCAATGTTTCTGATTTGGAAGCATTTAAAGTTAACAAGGTATTTGTTTCCATACTGTTAGATAGGACTATGGCCTTTTTAAAGTTATACTACAACAATTCACTACGTGTCCTGGTAGGAATAACTTGAAATGCCTTAGTTCGTGCGCAACACTGGATACCTTCAGTGGTATCCCACCGCTGTACACCAATTTCTTAAGACGGATTTCTGAACTCTGTCCTGGTGGCGCAGAAGTTCAGGAGGCCAACCTAATTACTTGGAACAGGGTAACCTCTGGACAAGCCAGACCAATCAAGGTAGCGATCGCGGCGGTCAAGACTAGGTCTCAAGAGGGGTGAGGGTGACTGAAAGCCTGCAATGAGCACACAAAGCAAGGACACTTACAAACTACTCCAAACAGGTGCTATATTAAAAATATATACACATTTATTCCAAGGCCTTTAAAACAATGACCGTAGCGAGAAATCACAATACAACTCTAGTAAACCAACACATATCATACCAATACAATATATACACAAATACAAACAAGTCTCAAGCGTTAGATGCACGAAATGTGTAGTCCACCTAAAAGGGAAGGAAAACAGGCAGTGCGAAATAATGCTTAGACCCAGTCCGCCTTCAGAGGCACCTAACTAAAAGGAAGTCCGAGCCCTACGAAGAGTGGAGCCTTGTGCTCAAAAGTACCTGCACACGCTGGTGCCAACGGGCAAAAGGGGAGTCTCTTCGAGGGAGATCAGGCAGTTCAGTTTAGTGCACAAACGAAGAACTGTTACATAACAGTAAGGGAAGTAACATAACATGAGATGGGAATATCCAACTCCTTCCCATTCCAATCCTGAGACCCTTCCGATAGCAAACATGTGATATCTCAATGCTTATACCAAACCTGAGATCCTTCCTATAACATGAGATGTGATATCCAACTCCTTCCCATTCCAATCCTGAGACACTTCCTATAGCATGAGATGTGATATCTCACTGCTTATACCAAACCTGAGACCCTTCCTATAGCATGAGATGTGATATCCAAGTCCTTCCCATTCCAATCCTAAGACACTTCCTATAGCATGAGATGTGATATTTCAATGCTTCTATACCAAACCTGAGACTCTTCCTATAACATGAGATGGGATATCCAACTCCTTCCCATTACAATCCTGAGACCCTTCCGAAAGCAGAGATGTGATATCTCAATGCTTATACCAAACCTGAGACCCTTCCTATGGCATGAGATGTCATATACAGATCCTTCCCATTCCAATCCTGAGACCCTTCCTATAGCATGAGATGTGATATCTCAATGCTTATACCAAACCTAAAACCCTTCCTATAGCATGAGATGTGATATCCAACTCCTTCCCATTCCAATCCTGAGACCCTTCCTATAGCATGAGATGTGATATCCAATGGCTCTAATATCAAACCTGAGATCCTTCCACTAACATTAAATGTGATATCCAACTCCTTCCCTTTCCAAACCTGAGAGCCTACCTATAGCATGAGATGTGATATCCAAGTCCTTCCATTCCAATCCTTAGACCCTTCCTACAGCATGCAATATGATATCTCAATGATTCTAATAACAAACCTGAGACCCGTCCTATAACATGAGATGTGATATCCAACTCCTTCCCATTCCAATCCTGAGACACTTCCGATAGCAGAGATGTGATATCTCAATGCTTCTAATACCAAACATGAGACCAGTCCTATAACATGAGATGGGATATCCAACTCCTTCCCGTTCCAAACCTGAGACCCTTCCTATAGCATGAGATGTGATATCCAACTCCTTCCCTTTCCAAACCTAAGAGCCTATCTATAGCATGAGATGTGATATCCAGGTCCTTCCTATTCCAATCCTTAGACCCTTCCTACAGCATGCAATATGATATCTCAATGATTATAATAACAAACCTGAGACCCGTCCTATAGCATGAGATATGATATCCAAGTCCTTCCCATTCCAATCCTGAGACCCTTCCTATAACATGAAATGTGATATCCAACTCCTTCCCATTCCAACCTGAGACCCTTCCTATAGCATGAGATGGGATATCCAACTTCTTCAAAATCCAATACTGATACCCTTCCGATAGCATGAGATGTGATATCCCAATGCTTCTACCAAACCTGAGACCCATACTATGGCATGAGATGTGATATCAAACTCCTTCCCATTCCAATCCTGAGACCCTTCCTATAGCTTGAGGTGTGATATCCAACTCCTTCCCATTCCAATTCTGAGACCCTTCTTATACCATGAAACTTGATATCTCAATGCTTCTAATACCAAACCTGAGACCCGTCCTATAACATGAGATGTGATATCCAAATCCTTCCCCTTCCAAACCTTAGACCCTTCCTTTATCATGAGATGTGGTATCCAACTCCTTCCCATTCCAATCCTGAGACCCTTCCGATATCATGAGATTTGTTATCTCAATGCTTCTAATATCAAACTTGAGATCCTCCCTATAGCATGAGATGTGACATCCAAGTCCTTCCCATTCCAATCCTGAGACCCTTCCTATAGCATGAGATGTGATATCTCTATGCTTCTAATACCAAACCTGAGACCCTTCCTATAACATGAGATGGGATATCCAACTCCTTCCCATTCCAATCCTGAGACCCTTCCGATAGCAGAGATGTGATATCTCAATGCTTATACCAAACCTGAGACCCTTCCTATGGCCTGAGATGTCATACACAACTCCTTCCCATTCCAATCCTGAGACCCTTCCTTTAGCATGAGATGTGATATCTCAATGCTTATACCAAATCTGAGACCCTTCCTATAGCATGAGATGTGATATCCAAATCCTTCCCATTCCAATCCTGAGACCCCTCCTATAGCATGAGATGTGATATCTCAATGCTTATACCAAACCTGAGAGCCTACCTATAGCACGAGATGTGATATCCAAGTCCATCCCATTCCAATCCTTAGACCCTTCCTACAGCATGCGATGTGATATCTCAATGATACTCCTTGGAATTCCAATCCTGATACCCTTCCGATAGCATGAGATTTGATATCCCAATGCTTATACCAAACCTGAGACCCATACTATGGCATGAGATGTGATATCAAACTCCTTCCCATTCCAATCCTGAGACCCTTCCTATAGCTTGAGATGTGATATCCAACTCCTTCCCATTCCAATTCTGAGACCCTTCCTATACCATGAGACTTGATATCTCAATGCTTCTAATACCAAACCTGAGACCCGTCCTATAACATGAGATGTGATATCCAAATCCTTCCCCTTCCAAACCTTAGACCCTTCCTTTATCATGAGATGTGATATCCAACTCCTTCCCATTCCAATCCTGAGACCCTTCCGATATCATGAGATGTGATATCTCAATGCTTCTAATATCAAACTCGAGACCCTCCCTATAGCATGAGATGTGATATCCAAGTCCTTCCCATTCCAATCCTGAGACCCTTCCTATAGCATGAGATGTGATGTCTCAATGCTTCTAATACCAAACCTGAGACCCTTCCTATAACATGAGATGGGAATATCCAACTCCTTCCCATTCCAATCCTGAGACCCTTCCGATAGCAAACATGTGATATCTCAATGCTTATACCAAACCTGAGATCCTTCCTATAACATGAGATGTGATATCCAACTCCTTCCCATTCCAATCCTGAGACACTTCCTATAGCATGAGATGTGATATCTCACTGCTTATACCAAACCTGAGACCCTTCCTATAACATGAGATGTGATATCCAACTCCTTCCCATTCCAATCCTGAGACCCTTCCTATAGCATGAGATGTGATATCTCAATGCTTCTAATATCAAACTTGAGACCCTCCCTATAGCATGAGATGTGATATCCAAGTCCTTCCCATTCCAATCTTGAGACACTTCCTATAGCATGAGATGTGATATCTCAATGCTTCTAATACCAAACCTGAGACTCTTCCTATAACATGAGATGGGATATCCAACTCCTTCCCATTGCAATCCTGAGACCCTTCCGATAGCAGAGATGTGATATCTCAATGCTTATACCAAACCTGGGACCCTTCCTACGGCATGAGATGTCATATACAACTCCTTCCCATTCCAATCCTGAGACCCTTCCTATAGCATGAGATGTGATATCTCAATGCTTATACCAAACCTGAGACCCTTCCTATAGCATGAGATGTGATATCCAACTCCTTCCCATTCCAATCCTGAGACCCTTCCTATAGCATGAGATGTGATGTCTCAATGCTTCTAATACCAAACCTGAGATCCTTCCTATAACATGAGATGTGAAATCCAACTCCTTCCATTCCAATCCTGAGACCCTTCCTATAGCATGAGATGTGATATCTCAATGCTTATACTAAACCTGAGACCCTTCCTTTAGCATGAGATGTGATATCCAACTCCTTCCGATTCCAATCCTGAGACCCTTCCTATAGCATGAGATGTGATATCTCAATGCCTCTAATACCAAACCTGAGATCGTTCCTCTAACATGAAATGTGATATCCAACTCCTTCCCTTTCCAAACCTGAGAGCCTATCCATAGCATGAGATGTGATATCCAAGTTCTTCCCATTCCAATCCTTAGACCCTTCCTACAGCATGCAATAACACTACTCACTTCAGACCTGGGAACGCCAAGTGTACGAATCATGTGAGAGTGACAAGGACTTGATATACTACACAACCTGGCGGCGGTTACAGAGCAAGACTCCTGTGTAGGCTGGTCAGTCTGCTGGATGGCCCAGAGACGCTTCCGAAGGCTTACTAGCAGGAGACCTTAGCAGGTCCTAAGAAGGCTCTCACTTGGGTTTGTGTAGTGGGGGTAGGCCAGTCTTGTACTGCTTGTACTTTACTGGGTAGAGGCTGTATCCTCCCTCCACCTACTTCATGTCCAAGGTAAAACACTGAGCCTTGTCCAATCTGGCATTTACTAGCCTTTATGGTCAAGTGTGCTTTCTGAAGAGCCTGGAGCACAATCCCGAGGTGTTTCACATGGTCAGGTGGCACTGAAAACTGCTATATCGTCCAGATATGCAAGACAGAATTCGTCCAACCCATTCAAAACATGATGCACAAGCCTCTGGAAAGTGGCAGGTGCATTCTTCAACCCGAACGGCATTACCCGGAATTGGTAAAGGCCGTCTGGAGTAGAAAACGCTGTCTTCTCCTTGGCATGTTCTGCTAAAGCTATTTGCCAATAGCCAGCAGTGAGGTCAAACGTGCTGAGGTAATTGGAGGCACCCAAAGTATCCACCAGCTCATCTGTTCGAGGCAAGGGGTGTGCATCTGTCTTGGTGACAGCATTCAGAGCCCTGTAATCCACACAGAACCTCAATTCAGAAGTGCCTGCCTTTGGAACGAAAACCACAGGGCTGGACCAAGGACTACTAGAGGGTTCAATCACCCCAAGGTCTAACATCTTGTTGACCTCGGTCTTAATATAAGACCGTACTTTGTCTGACATCCTGTATCCCCTACTTTTGGTAGGTACACTGTCTCCTGTGTCTATGTTATGTTTGCACCAAGGTGTCAAACCAGGCGACTGTGAAAACAGGGGGGAAAACTGCCTAAGCAAACTTTTCACCTCAGCCTGCTGATCAGAAGTCAGGTGAGGGGCCACTCGGACACCCTCAAAGGAGCTATCTGAAGGACCGCTTTGGAACAGGTCGGGGAGAGGTTCAGACTCCTCTTCCTCAACATCTGAAGCCAGTAACAGTGCTGCGATTTCGACTCTTGGGACGAAAGCCTTCAGCCTATTCACGTGAAACACTTTTGGAGCCTGTCCAGGCCTTCCAAGGTCCACTAAATAGTTAACCTCACCCAGGGGCTCCACCACTGTATAAGGGCCTGACCATTTGTCCTGTAAAGCTCAAGGCCTTATGGGATTCATGATCAGGACTTGCTGACCAGGTGTAAAGTTGATGAGGGAAGCTTTCTGGTCGTACCAATGTTTCACCAGCGCTTGTACTGCCTTCAATTTATCACTAGCCAAGCCCATCAGAAGTACCATCCGTTTTCTGAGCCCTAGCACATAATCAACTACGTTGGTAGTAACAGGGGGAGTGGGCATCTCCCATCCCTCTTTGACTATGGCTAAGGGTCCCCGTACAGGATGACCAAACAGAAGTTTGAAGGGGCTGAAGCCAACACCCTCCTGTGGTACCTCTCGGTAGGCAAACAGTAAGCATGGTAAAAGAAGATCCCATTGTCTTCTCTGAAGCTTCTCCAGAGCCCCAATCATGCTTTTTAACGTTCTGTTGAAACGTTCCACCAGACCATTGGTCTGGGGGTGGTATGCAGAAGAGAACTTGTAGGTGACCCCACATTCTTTCCACATAGCCTGCATATACTTCGACATAAAGTTGCTGCCACGATCTGACACAACTTCTTTAGGGAAGCCAACCCTAGTAAATATGCCAAGTAAAGCTTTTGCAACTGACTTGGCAGTTACAGTTTTCAATGGGATGGCCTCAGGATATCTGGTTGCATGGTCGACCAGCACCAGGATAAACCTATTGCCCGAGGATGTTTGCGGGTCAAGGGGACCAACCATGTCGATCCCTACCCTTTCAAATGGTACCCCCACAACTGGGAGCGGTACCAACGGAGCTTGGATTGTCGAGCCAACCTTACCAGATAACTGGCAGGAGGCACAACTCCTGCAGTGACTTTCTACTTGCACCCCCATCTTGGGCCAGTAGAAGTGCATGGATAACCTTTGCTTGGTCCTCTTAATACCAAGGTGACCAGCAAGGAGCACTTCATGCGCCAACTGCAGGAGGAAGGGCCTAACAGCAAGGGGAACCACCAACCTCCTATGGTCTCCTTCTGTAGACTCTGTGGGCTCACTATACAGGAGTCCACCTTGCCAATAAATCCTATGCGTCCCAGGAGGTTCACCCTCAAGCTGGGAGCAGGCCTGTCTCCTTAGGCCTTCCAGAGATGGGCACTCACGTTGGCCTTTACTGAATTCGTCCCTATCAGGACCTCCTTCAACTAACAAGTCTTTTAGTTCAGGATGGTCGTTGGGGTCAAATACTTCAGGCATCGCCACCTCCTTCTCAGGCCCGGGCGATTGACCAACTTCCTCCACCGCAGTGGTAGGCGAGCTCGGGGGAATATTCTCTTTCCCTCGTCTTGACTTGTTGACTCCTTTCGCCTTGGGTTTCCCCTTCGGCTGGGGCGGCGTATTGGTCTTGGCCAATGCTGCCCGTGCTTGAGACCGTGTGTAGGGTCTTTCGGCAGTGTCTCCTACGAGCCCTAAAGCTCTGAGATCATTACCTAACAAGACCTTTCCCGGGACGTTTCTCTGAATGCTCACTGGAATCCTGACTGCTGTACCATTTAAAGTAAGATTTACAGGTATTACTGGGAACATACGGAGTGGGCCGTCAGCCAACTTAGTGGGCATCAGAGTAGCTCTGGCAACTTCCTCTGAGTCTACCAAGGTAGAATCCACTACAGTTCGACTGCACCCACTATCCCTAAGAGCTGGAGTATCTACTCCATTGATCAGCACACTGTCTTTAAAGTAGTGCTTGGTATTATCTGGAATCCTAGCATAAGCCTCTGCGACTTTAGGCTCCCAGGAACCCAGGGAAACTAAAACTACCTCAGCCTCTATCCCGCTGGGAAATGAGTCTGAGGAGAAGGATGCTCCTGTAATCTCTTCTTCCTCGTAGGAGGAGAAGGCCAGATTAGCGGAGTGGACCCCCAAAGGTCTAACCTTACACCGGGGATCCCCCTTCACGTGGTCAGTTGCTCCACAAGCAAAACAAGATCCATTGGGTCTGTTTACATAGGGAGGCTTATTGTAACCAGAGTTCTGTTTCGGAGGCTGACCTCCACTACCCTGTGAGTTCTCTTGTGTCTTACCCTTATTTTTCTTTTTGTGGCCCTTTTGAGAAGAAGATTTATCAGATTCTCCACCCTCCTTATCTTTGGACTTTTTCCCTTCCTCCTGCTTACCAGGATGAGTTTTGTCCTTATGGGACACTCGATGTGACACCCATAAGTCTGCTGCAATGGCCAGCTTCTTAGGATCTATCTCCTTCGAATCGGCCAAATGCTGCTTAAGCTCCGGGGAAGAAGATGCAAAAATGTGTTCCAGCATGACAAGATTTATCATGCCTTCGAAGGTAGAAACCTTATAACCTTCGACCGAGCCAGTTAAGTTTTTCAAGGATTCAGTGACATAAGATACCCAAGTACCACCTTCCTTTTTCTTATACTCTATGAATCGTTTCAAATATTGGGCCGGAGTCTTCCCAAACTTTAAAATGAGAGTTTGCTTTAACATTGCGAAATCAGCTCGCTCAGCCTTCGACATTTCCATAATGGCACTACAGCCAGAATGGGGCAGTCTGCTGAGTAACCAGGCAATCTTATCAGCATTGTCAACTTGTTGAACTTTGCATGCATACTCAAACGCATTCAGCCAGTCCATAATGTCATTCCTTTCCTCATACACACTGACCAGATCTTTCGGAAACCGTGGATGAGAGGAGGCCCCAGACCCATGTCCAGGACCCTTGGACCCATTTGCAACCTGAAGCTTGGCCAGTTCCAACTGGTGATCCCTGTCTTTCTGTTTTTCTGACTGTTCGATTTTTAGTTTGGCTATGCTGAATTCAAGCTCCTTCTGCCTAAACCGCAGCTCTTGCTTCTTGAATTCAAGCATAGCCTCCCCATCAACACTGGCAGAGGAAACATTAGACATCTCATCCTCCCTGTCCTCGTGGTCGCGGGGATCAGTGCAGCGGCAGAACCCTCGGTTCTACCAGTGAGAGCAGCCCCACCTCCTTCCGCACTGTCCTCAGAAGTTATAGCGTCAAGCTGCGCTTCTTGCCACGCCACGATTCTTTGGATCATATCCAATTTCGTGCCTTGAGAGGAAACACCTCTCTCCGCACACATCTTTTTCAATGTTTCTGATTTGGAAGCATTTAAAGTTAACAAGGTATTTGTTTCCATACTGTTAGATAGGACTATGGCCTTTTTAAAGTTATACTACAACAATTCACTACGTGTCCTGGTAGGAATAACTTGAAATGCCTTAGTTCGTGCGCAACACTGGATACCTTCAGTGGTATCCCACCGCTGTACACCAATTTCTTAAGACGGATTTCTGAACTCTGTCCTGGTGGCGCAGAAGTTCAGGAGGCCAACCTAATTACTTGGAACAGGGTAACCTCTGGACAAGCCAGACCAATCAAGGTAGCGATCGCGGCGGTCAAGACTAGGTCTCAAGAGGGGTGAGGGTGACTGAAAGCCTGCAATGAGCACACAAAGCAAGGACACTTACAAACTACTCCAAACAGGTGCTATATTAAAAATATATACACATTTATTCCAAGGCCTTTAAAACAATGACCGTAGCGAGAAATCACAATACAACTCTAGTAAACCAACACATATCATACCAATACAATATATACACAAATACAAACAAGTCTCAAGCGTTAGATGCACGAAATGTGTAGTCCACCTAAAAGGGAAGGAAAACAGGCAGTGCGAAATAATGCTTAGACCCAGTCCGCCTTCAGAGGCACCTAACTAAAAGGAAGTCCGAGCCCTACGAAGAGTGGAGCCTTGTGCTCAAAAGTACCTGCACACGCTGGTGCCAACGGGCAAAAGGGGAGTCTCTTCGAGGGAGATCAGGCAGTTCAGTTTAGTGCACAAACGAAGAACTGTTACATAACAGTAAGGGAAGTAACATAACATGAGATGGGAATATCCAACTCCTTCCCATTCCAATCCTGAGACCCTTCCGATAGCAAACATGTGATATCTCAATGCTTATACCAAACCTGAGATCCTTCCTATAACATGAGATGTGATATCCAACTCCTTCCCATTCCAATCCTGAGACACTTCCTATAGCATGAGATGTGATATCTCACTGCTTATACCAAACCTGAGACCCTTCCTATAGCATGAGATGTGATATCCAAGTCCTTCCCATTCCAATCCTAAGACACTTCCTATAGCATGAGATGTGATATTTCAATGCTTCTATACCAAACCTGAGACTCTTCCTATAACATGAGATGGGATATCCAACTCCTTCCCATTACAATCCTGAGACCCTTCCGAAAGCAGAGATGTGATATCTCAATGCTTATACCAAACCTGAGACCCTTCCTATGGCATGAGATGTCATATACAGATCCTTCCCATTCCAATCCTGAGACCCTTCCTATAGCATGAGATGTGATATCTCAATGCTTATACCAAACCTAAAACCCTTCCTATAGCATGAGATGTGATATCCAACTCCTTCCCATTCCAATCCTGAGACCCTTCCTATAGCATGAGATGTGATATCCAATGGCTCTAATATCAAACCTGAGATCCTTCCACTAACATTAAATGTGATATCCAACTCCTTCCCTTTCCAAACCTGAGAGCCTACCTATAGCATGAGATGTGATATCCAAGTCCTTCCATTCCAATCCTTAGACCCTTCCTACAGCATGCAATATGATATCTCAATGATTCTAATAACAAACCTGAGACCCGTCCTATAACATGAGATGTGATATCCAACTCCTTCCCATTCCAATCCTGAGACACTTCCGATAGCAGAGATGTGATATCTCAATGCTTCTAATACCAAACATGAGACCAGTCCTATAACATGAGATGGGATATCCAACTCCTTCCCGTTCCAAACCTGAGACCCTTCCTATAGCATGAGATGTGATATCCAACTCCTTCCCATCCCAATCCTGAGACACTTCCGATTGCAGAGATTTGATATCTCAATGCTTATACCAAACCTGAGACTCTTCCTATAAGATGAGATGTGATATCCAACTCCTTCCCGTTCCAAACCTGAGACCCTTCCTATAGCATGAGATGTGATATCCAACTCCTTCCCATTCCAATCCTGAGACCCTTATGATGGCATGAGATGTGATATCTCAATGCCTCTAATACCAAATCTGAGATTCTTCCGATAGCATGAGATGTGATATCTCAATGCTTCTTATACCAAACCTGAGATCCTTCCTATAACATGAGATGTGATATCTAAATCCTTCCCCTTCCAAACCTGAGACCCTCCCTTTAGCATGAGATGTGATATCCAACTCCTTCCCATTCCAACCTGAGACCCTTCCTATAGCATGAGATGGGATATCCAACTCCTTGGAATTCCAATCCTGATACCCTTCCGATAGCATGAGATTTGATATCCCAATGCTTATACCAAACCTGAGACCCATACTATGGCATGAGATGTGATATCAAACTCCTTCCCATTCCAATCCTGAGACCCTTCCTATAGCTTGAGATGTGATATCCAACTCCTTCCCATTCCAATTCTGAGACCCTTCCTATACCATGAGACTTGATATCTCAATGCTTCTAATACCAAACCTGAGACCCGTCCTATAACATGAGATGTGATATCCAAATCCTTCCCCTTCCAAACCTTAGACCCTTCCTTTATCATGAGATGTGATATCCAACTCCTTCCCATTCCAATCCTGAGACCCTTCCGATATCATGAGATGTGATATCTCAATGCTTCTAATATCAAACTCGAGACCCTCCCTATAGCATGAGATGTGATATCCAAGTCCTTCCCATTCCAATCCTGAGACCCTTCCTATAGCATGAGATGTGATGTCTCAATGCTTCTAATACCAAACCTGAGACCCTTCCTATAACATGAGATGGGAATATACAACTCCTTCCCATTCCAATCCTGAGACCCTTCCGATAGCAAACATGTGATATCTCAATGCTTATACCAAACCTGAGATCCTTCCTATAACATGAGATGTGATATCCAACTCCTTCCCATTCCAATCCTGAGACCCTTCCTATAGCATGAGATGTGATATCTCACTGCTTATACCAAACCTGAGACCCTTCCTATAGCATGAGATGTGATATCCAACTCCTTCCCATTCCAATCCTGAGACCCTTCCTATAGCATGAGATGTGCCTTAGTTCGTGCGCAACACTGGATACCTTCAGTGGTATCCCACCGCTGTACACCAATTTCTTAAGACGGATTTCTGAACTCTGTCCTGGTGGCGCAGAAGTTCAGGAGGCCAACCTAATTACTTGGAACAGGGTAACCTCTGGACAAGCCAGACCAATCAAGGTAGCGATCGCGGCGGTCAAGACTAGGTCTCAAGAGGGGTGAGGGTGACTGAAAGCCTGCAATGAGCACACAAAGCAAGGACACTTACAAACTACTCCAAACAGGTGCTATATTAAAAATATATACACATTTATTCCAAGGCCTTTAAAACAATGACCGTAGCGAGAAATCACAATACAACTCTAGTAAACCAACACATATCATACCAATACAATATATACACAAATACAAACAAGTCTCAAGCGTTAGATGCACGAAATGTGTAGTCCACCTAAAAGGGAAGGAAAACAGGCAGTGCGAAATAATGCTTAGACCCAGTCCGCCTTCAGAGGCACCTAACTAAAAGGAAGTCTGAGCCCTACGAAGAGTGGAGCCTTGTGCTCAAAAGTACCTGCACACGCTGGTGCCAACGGGCAAAAGGGGAGTCTCTTCGAGGGAGATCAGGCAGTTCAGTTTAGTGCACAAACGAAGAAGAACAGTGTTCCGCGACTCAAGCGCAGCCTCCACTGTGGGCAGAAGCAGAGCGCGAGTACGGAAAGGCGTGCTGTTTTGACACAGCGGGAAAAAGCTATGGGCTCCTGCAGGAGGGCGACCAGTTCCTAGCTATGCTACTCACCGGTCCCCGATGCAAGCAGACCCAGGCTTCTCCGCGTCAGTTTCAGTCGCTGGCAGGTTCAGAAGAGCTGGGGACGTCTCGTCGTCGTGTTGAGTCTGCAGCAGCAGAGTTGAGTAAAAGACGTCCCAAACGAAGGAACCCGCACAGTTTGTTACCACAGCAGGGCAACGGAGCGGCCGTGTGTATCTGAGCCAAATGTACACTACTCACTTCAGACCTGGGAACGCCAAGTGTACGAATCGTGTGAGAGTGACAAGGACTCGATATACTACACAACCTGGTGGCAGTTACAGAGCAAGACTCCTGTGTAGGCTGGTCAGTCTGCTGGATGGCCCAGAGACGCTTCCGAAGGCTTACTAGCAGGAGCTGGTGAAGATGCCGAGAATAGCTGTCCCCGCTATTCCAAGGGTCGAAGTACTAGTACAGGCCTTCTGGTTCGATCAAAGGTGAAAAGGGTTTCACAAGGCGACAGCAGTGCAGAGGAGCAGTCCTTCAGCTGGTCACCAGCGATTCCTCGGTTCAGCCTCTTGGTTGCAGGATACTTGGCTCCTGTATTCCTTCGTTCGTGAGAACTCAGGAGATCGACATGGTAGTGGTGTTTCCAGCCCCCTCTTATCCACGGTTCCCTTCGCGCCAAAACGGTGGGGACCCAATGGGAGATCCGCTCATCAACACTCACACCATTCGTGGACCTATCACGGACCACGGTGGTCCCAGGCATTCACACCACCCTAGACTCTCTGGCACCCAGGATGTGTATTGGGACCAGACATCCCAGCCCACATCCTGGAGGCACACACAAGACATGTAGAAGCCTGCGAAAGCATCTGTGTTTCGCGGGAAAGCACATGCCCAAATAAGGAAGGCCCCGGGTCGGCTCGACCTGGGGAAGGTGAAGGGAGCAAGACGGTCAGCGGACAGGACAAAGGAGCCTCGTGGTCTGGCCATTTTGGGAGCCAGGCCACCATTTTGGGTTAAGTGCGAGAAACGCGCTTAGAACGCCAAAAGGAGCTCAAAACACAAGAAACGATCGCTGCCACCATTCCCGTCCGTGAATCACTTGCACCGATCAGTTACAATCCTGAAAGAGTATCTAGGGCCTGTAGAAGGCTAGAATCCCAAGAGAGCAGTAACTTAGCTTACAGTGCCCTCTTGTGTCATGTTGCACGAAAGCCGCAACATGATAAAAGAAACTACGGAAAACAGCGTTTCCCGGTACTGACTGTCTTAAGGCCATGTCAGTTTCCCCGTAGGAAAAGAGCGAAAGCCGAGAGGAGTGCGGCAGAAGGCTGCACTTCTCTGGCAAAGTCGAGAACAAGGTGAAAAACAACAGCAAGAAGTTTAGGGGTTGCCACATGGAAGGAAAATTACCTACAATTACGAAATCTTTCCTAACAGATATCACATCTCATGTTATAGGAAGAGTCTCAGGTTTGGTATAAGCATTGAGATATCACATCTCTGCAATCGGAAGTGTCTCAGGATTGGGATGGGAAGGAGTTGGATATCCCATCTCATGTTATAGGACGGGTCTCAGGATTGTTATTAGAATCATTGAGATATCATATATATTGCATGCTGTAGGAAGGGTCTAAGGATTGGAATGGGAAGGACTTGGATATTACATCTCATGCTATGGATAGGCTCTCAGGTTTGGAAAGGGAAGGAGTTGGATATCACATTTCATGTTAGAGGAAGGATCTCAGGTTTGGTATTAGAGGCATTGAGATATCACATCTCATGCTATAGGAAGGGTCTCAGGATTGGAATGGGAAGGAGTTGGATATCACATCTCATGCTATAGGAAGGGTCTCAGGTTTGGTATAAGCATTGAGATATCACATCTCATGCTATAGGAAGGGTCCCAGGATTGGAATGGAAGGAGTTGGATATCACATCTCATGTTAAACGAAGGATCTCAGGTTTGGTATTAGAAGCATTGAGACATCACATCTCATGTTATAGGAAGGGTCTCAGGATTGGAATGGGAAGGAGTTGGATATCACATCTCATGATATAGGAAGGGTCTCAGGTTTGGTATAAGCATTGAGATATCACATCTCATGCTATCGGAAGGGTCTCAGGATTGGAATGGGAAGGAGTTGTATATGACATCTCAAGCCATAGGAAGGGTCTCAGGTTTGGTATAAGCTTTGAGATATCACATCTCTGCTATCGGAAGGGTCTCAGGATTGGAATGGGAAGGAGTTGGATATCCCATCTCATGTTATAGGAAGAGTCTCAGGTTTGGTATTAGAAGCATTGAGATATCACATCTCATGCTATAGGAAGTGTCTCAGGATTGGAATGGGAATGACTTGGATATCACATCTCATGCTATAGGGAGGGTCTCAAGTTTGATATTAGAATCATTGAGATATCACATCTTATGCTATAGGAAGGGTCTCAGGATTGGAATGGGAAGGAGTAGGATATCACATCTCATGCTATAGGAAGGATCTCAGGTTTGGTATAAGCACTGAGATATCACATCTCTTCTATCGGAAGGGTCTCAGGATTGGAATGGGAAGGAGTTGGATATTCCCATCTCATGTTATAGGAAGGGTCTCAGGTTTGGTATTAGAAGCATTGAGATATCACATCTCATGCTATAGGAAGGGTCTCAGGATTGGAATGGGAAGGACTTGGATAATCCATCTCATGCTATAGGGAGAGTCTCAAGTTTGATATTAGAAGCATTGAGATATCACATCTCACAATATCGGAAGGGTCTCAGGATTGGAATGGGAAGGAGTTGGATATAACATCTCATGATAAAGGAAGGGTCTAAGGTTTGGAAGGGGAAGGATTTGGATATCACATCTCATGTTATAGGACGGGTCTCAGGTTTGGTATTAGAAGCACTGAGATATCAAGTCTTATGGTATAGGAAGGGTCTCAGAATTGGAATGAGAAGGAGTTGGATATCACATCTCAAGCTATAGGAAGGGTCTCAGGATTGGAATGGGAAGGAGTTTGATATCACATCTCATGCAATAGTATGGGTCTCAGGTTTGGTATAAGCATTGGGATATCACATCTCATGCTATCGGAAGGGTATCAGGATTGGATTTGGAAGGAGCTGGATATCCCATCTCATGCTATAGGAAGGGTCTCAGGTTGGAATGGGAAGGAGTTGGATATCACATCTCATGTTATAGGAAGGGTCTCAGGATTGGAATGGGAAGGACTTGGATATCACATCTCATGCTATAGGAAGGCTCTCAGGTTTGGAAGGGGAAAGAGTTGGATATCACATTTCATGTTAGAGGTAGGATCTCAGGTTTGGTGTTAGAGGCATTGAGATATCACATTTCATGCTATCAGAAGGGTCTCAGGATTGGAATGGGAAGGAGTTGGATATCACATCTCATGCTAAAGGGAGGGTCTCAGGTTTGGAAGGGGGAGGATTTGGATATCACATCTCATGTTATAGGAAGGATCTCAGGTTTGGTATTAGAAGCATTGAGATATCACATCTCATGCTATCGGAAGGATCTCAGGTTTGGTATTAGAAGCATTGAGATATCACATCTCATGCTATCAGAATGGTCTCAGGATTGGAATCGGAAGGATTTGGATATCACATCTCATGCTAAAGGGAGGGTCTCAGGTTTGGAAGGGGAAGGATTTGGATATCACATCTCATGTTATCAGAAGGATCTCAGGTTTGGTATTAGAAGTATTGAGATATCACATCTCATGCTATAGGAAGGGTCTCAGGATTGGAATGGGAAGGAGTTGGATATCACATCTCAAGCTATAGGAAGGGTCTCAGGTTTGGTATAAGCATTGAGATATCACATCACATGCTATAGGAAGGGCCTCAGGATTGGAATGGGAAGGAGTTGGATATCACATCTCATGTTATAGGAAAGATCTCAGGTTTGGTATTAGAAGCATTGAGACATCACATCTCATGTTATTGGAAGGGTCTCAGGATTGGAATGGGAAGGACTTGGATATCACATCTCATGCTATGGATAGGCTCTCAGGTTTGGAAAGGGAAGGAGTTGGATATCACATTTCATGTTAGAGGAAGGATCTCAGGTTTGGTATTAGAAGCATTGAGATATCACATCTCATGCTATAGGAAGGGTCTCAGGATTGGAATGGGAAGGACTTGGATAATCCATCTCATGCTATAGGGAGAGTCTCAAGTTTGATATTAGAAGCATTGAGATATCACATCTCACAATATCGGAAGGGTCTCAGGATTGGAATGGGAAGGAGTTGGATATAACATCTCATGATAAAGGAAGGGTCTAAGGTTTGGAAGGGGAAGGATTTGGATATCACATCTCATGTTATAGGACGGGTCTCAGGTTTGGTATTAGAAGCACTGAGATATCAAGTCTTATGGTATAGGAAGGGTCTCAGAATTGGAATGAGAAGGAGTTGGATATCACATCTCAAGCTATAGGAAGGGTCTCAGGATTGGAATGGGAAGGAGTTTGATATCACATCTCATGCAATAGTATGGGTCTCAGGTTTGGTATAAGCATTGGGATATCACATCTCATGCTATCGGAAGGGTATCAGGATTGGATTTGGAAGGAGCTGGATATCCCATCTCATGCTATAGGAAGGGTCTCAGGTTGGAATGGGAAGGAGTTGGATATCACATCTCATGTTATAGGAAGGGTCTCAGGATTGGAATGGGAAGGACTTGGATATCACATCTCATGCTATAGGAAGGCTCTCAGGTTTGGAAGGGGAAAGAGTTGGATATCACATTTCATGTTAGAGGTAGGATCTCAGGTTTGGTGTTAGAGGCATTGAGATATCACATTTCATGCTATCAGAAGGGTCTCAGGATTGGAATGGGAAGGAGTTGGATATCACATCTCATGCTAAAGGGAGGGTCTCAGGTTTGGAAGGGGGAGGATTTGGATATCACATCTCATGTTATAGGAAGGATCTCAGGTTTGGTATTAGAAGCATTGAGATATCACATCTCATGCTATCGGAAGGATCTCAGGTTTGGTATTAGAAGCATTGAGATATCACATCTCATGCTATCAGAATGGTCTCAGGATTGGAATCGGAAGGATTTGGATATCACATCTCATGCTAAAGGGAGGGTCTCAGGTTTGGAAGGGGAAGGATTTGGATATCACATCTCATGTTATCAGAAGGATCTCAGGTTTGGTATTAGAAGTATTGAGATATCACATCTCATGCTATAGGAAGGGTCTCAGGATTGGAATGGGAAGGAGTTGGATATCACATCTCAAGCTATAGGAAGGGTCTCAGGTTTGGTATAAGCATTGAGATATCACATCACATGCTATAGGAAGGGCCTCAGGATTGGAATGGGAAGGAGTTGGATATCACATCTCATGTTATAGGAAAGATCTCAGGTTTGGTATTAGAAGCATTGAGACATCACATCTCATGTTATTGGAAGGGTCTCAGGATTGGAATGGGAAGGACTTGGATATCACATCTCATGCTATGGTTAGGCTCTCAGGTTTGGAAAGGGAAGGAGTTGGATATCACATTTCATGTTAGAGGAAGGATCTCAGGTTTGGTATTAGAAGCATTGAGATATCACATCTCATGCTATAGGAAGGGTCTCAGGATTGGAATGGGAAGGAGTTGGATATCACATCTCATGCTATAGGAAGGGTCTCAGGTTTGGTATAAGCATTGAGATATCACATCTCATGCTATAGGAAGGGTCTCAGGATTGGAATGGAAGGAGTTGGATATCACATCTCATGTTAAACGAAGGATCTCAGGTTTGGTATTAGAAGCATTGAGACATCACATCTCATGCTATAGGAAGGGTCTCAGGATTGGAATGGGAAGGAGTTGGATATCACATCTCATGCTATACGAAGGGTCTCAGGTTTGGTATAAGCATTGAGATATCACATCTCATGCTATCGGAAGGGTCTCAGGATTGGAATGGGAAGGAGTTGTATATGACATCTCAAGCCATAGGAAGGGTCTCAGGTTTGGTATAAGCTTTGAGATATCACATCTCTGCTATCGGAAGGGTCTCAGGATTGGAATGGGAAGGAGTTGGATATCCCATCTCATGTTATAGGAAGAGTCTCAGGTTTGGTATTAGAAGCATTGAGATATCACATCTCATGCTATAGGAAGTGTCTCAGGATTGGAATGGGAATGACTTGGATATCACATCTCATGCTATAGGGAGGGTCTCAAGTTTGATATTAGAATCAT
This sequence comes from Ambystoma mexicanum, assembly GCF_040938575.1. Classification (NCBI taxonomy): domain Eukaryota; kingdom Metazoa; phylum Chordata; class Amphibia; order Caudata; family Ambystomatidae; genus Ambystoma; species Ambystoma mexicanum. The sequence goes on along the minus strand of NC_090921.1, from coordinate 1,512,024,432 downwards.
TGAGATATCACATCTTATGCTATAGGAAGGGTCTCAGGATTGGAATGGGAAGGAGTAGGATATCACATCTCATGCTATAGGAAGGATCTCAGGTTTGGTATAAGCATTGAGATATCACATCTCTTCTATCGGAAGGGTCTCAGGATTGGAATGGGAAGGAGTTGGATATTCCCATCTCATGTTATAGGAAGGGTCTCAGGTTTGGTATTAGAAGCATTGAGATATCACATCTCATGCTATAGGAAGGGTCTCAGGATTGGAATGGGAAGGACTTGGATAATCCATCTCATGCTATAGGGAGGGTCTCAAGTTTGATATTAGAAGCATTGAGATATCACATCTCACGATATCGGAAGAGTCTCAGGATTGGAATGGGAAGGAGTTGGATATCACATCTCATGATAAAGGAAGGGTCTAAGGTTTGGAAGGGGGAAGGATTTGGATATCACATCTCATGTTATAGGACGGGTCTCAGGTTTGGTATTAGAAGCACTGAGATATCAAGTCTTATGGTATAGGAAGGGTCTCAGAATTGGAATGAGAAGGAGTTGGATATCACATCTCAAGCTATAGGAAGGGTCTCAGGATTGGAATGGGAAGGAGTTTGATATCACATCTCATGCAATAGTATGGGTCTCAGGTTTGGTATAAGCATTGGGATATCACATCTCATGCTATCGGAAGGGTATCAGGATTGGATTTGGAAGGAGCTGGATATCCCATCTCATGCTATTGGAAGGGTCTCAGGTTGGAATGGGAAGGAGTTGGATATCATATCTCATGCTATAGGAAGGTTCTCAGGTTTGGAAAGGGAAGGAGTTGGATATCACATTTCATGTTAGAGGAAGGATCTCAGGTTTGGTATTAGAGGCCTTGAGATATCACATCTCATGCTATCGGAAGGGTCTCAGGATTGGAATGGGAAGGAGTTGGATATCACATCTCAAGCTATAGGAAGGGTCTCAGGTTTGGTATAAGCATTGAGATATCACATCTCATGCTATAGGAAGGGTCTCTGGATTGGAATGGGAAGAAGTTGGATATCACATCTCATGCTATAGGAAGGGTCTCAGGTTTGGTATAAGCATTGAGATATCACATCTCATGCTATAGGAAGGGTCTCAGGATTGGAATGGGAAGGAGTTGTACATGACATCTCATGCCATAGGAAGGGTCTCAGGTTTGGTATAAGCATTGAGATATCACATCACATGCTATAGGAAGGGTCTCAGGATTGGAATGGGAAGGACTTGGATATCACATCTCATGCTATAGGCAGGGTCTCAGGTTTGGAAAGGGAAGGAGATGGATATCACATTTCATGTTAGAGGTAGGATCTCAGGTTTGGTATTAGAGGCATTGAGATATCACATCTCATGCTATCAGAAGGGTCTCAGGATTGGAATGGGAAGGAGTTGGATATCACATCTCATGCTAAAGGGAGGGTCTCAGGTTTGGAAGGGGAAGGATTTGGAAATCACATCTCATATTATAGGAAGGATCTCAGGTTTGGTATTAGAAGCATTGAGATATCACATCTCATGCTATCGGAAGGATCTCAGGTTTGGTATAAGAGGCATTGAGATATCACATCTCATGCTATCATAAGGGTCTCAGGATTGGAATGGGAAGGAGTTGGATATCACATCTCATGTTATAGGAAGGATCTCAGGTTTGGTATTAGAAGCATTGAGACATCACATCTCATGCTATAGGAAGGGTCTCAGGATTGGAATGGGAAGGAGTTGGATATCACATCTCATGCTATAGGAAGGGTCTCAGATTTGGTATAAGGATTGAGATATCACATCTCATGCTATAGGAAGGGTCTCAGGATTGGAATGGGAAGGAGTTGTATATGACATCTCAGGCCATAGGAAGGGTCTCAGGTTTGATATAAGAATTGAGATATCACATCTCTGCTATCGGAAGGGTCTCAGGATTGGAATGGGAAGGAGTTGGATATCCCATCTGAGTTGGATATCCCATCTCATGTTATAGGAAGGGTCTCAGGTTTGGTATTAGAAGCATTGAGATATCACATCTCATGCTATAGGAAGGGTCTCAGGATTGGAATGGGGAGGACTTGGATGTCACATCTCATGCTATAGGGAGGGTCTCAAGTTTGATATTAGAAGCATTGAGATAACAAATCTCATGATATCGGAAGGGTCTCAGGATTGGAATGGGAAGGAGTTGGATATCACATCTCATGATAAAGGAAGGGTCTAAGGTTTGGAAGGGGAAGGATTTGGATATCACATCTCATGTTATAGGACGGGTCTCAGGTTTGGTATTAGAAGCATTGAGATATCAAGTCTCATGGTATAGGAAGGGTCTCAGAATTGGAATGGGAAGAAATTGGATATCACATCTCAAGCTATAGGAAGGGTCTCAGGATTGGAATGGGAAGGAGTTTGATATCACATCTCATGCCATAGTATGGGTCTCAGATTTGGTAGAAGCATTGGGATATCACATCTCATGCTATCGGAATGGTATCAGTATTGGATTTGGAAGGAGTTGGATATCCCATCTCATGCTATAGGAAAGGTCTCAGGTTGGAATGGGATGGAGTTGGATATCACATTTCATGTTATAGGAAGGGTCTCAGGTTTGGAATGGGAAGGAGTTGGATATCACATTTCATGTTAGAGGAAGGATCTCAGGTTTGGTATTAGAGGCCTTGAGATATCATATTTCATGTTATAGGAAGGGTCTCAGGTTTGGAATGGGAAGGAATTGGATATCACATCTCATGTTATAGGAAGGATCTCAGGTTTGGTATTAGAACCATTGAGATATCACATCTCATGCTATAGGAAGGGTCTCAGGATTGGAATGCGAAGGATTTGGATATCACATCTCATGCTAATGTAAGGGTCTCAGGTTTGGTAGAAGCGTTGAGATATCACATCTCTGCTATCGGAAGGGTCTCAGGATTGGATTGGGAAGGAGTTGGATATCCCTTCCCATGCTATAAAAGGGTCTCAGGATTTGAATGGCAAGGAGTTGGATATCACATATCATGCCATAGGAAGGGTCTCAGGTTTGGTATAAGCATTGAGATATCACATCTCTGCTATCGGAAGGGTCTCCGGATTGGATTGCGAAGGAGTTGGATATCCCTTCTCATGCTATAGGAAGTGTCTCAGGTTGGAATGGGAAGGAGTTGGATATCACATCTCATGTTATAGGAAGGGTCTCAGGATTGGAATGGGAAGGATTTGGATATCACATCTCTTGCTATAGGAAGGGTCTCAGGATTGGAATGGGTAAGAGTTGGATATTCCATTCTTGCTATAGGAAGGGTCTCATGTTTGGAATGGAAGGAGTTGGATATCACATCTCATGCTATAGGCAGGATCTCAGGTTTGGAAAGGGAAGGAGTTGGATATCATATTTCATGTTAGAGGTAGGATCTCAGGTTTGGTATTAGAGGCATTGAGATATCACATCTCATGCTATCAGAAGGGTCTCAGGATTGGAATGGGAAGGAGTTGGATATCACATCTCATGCTAAAGGGAGGGTCTCAGGTTTGGAAGGGGAAGGATTTGGATATCACATCTCATGTTATAGGAAGGATCTCAGGTTTGGTATTAGAAGCATTGAGATATCACATCTCATGCTATCGGAAGGGTCTAAGGATTGGAATGGGAAGGAGTTGGATATCACATCTTATGCTATAGGAAGGGTCTCAGGTTTGGAACGGGAAGGAGTTGGATATCACATCTCATGTTATAGGAAGAGTCTCAGGTTTGGTATAAGCATTGAGATATCACATCTCTGCAATCGGAAGTGTCTCAGGATTGGGATGGGAAGGAGTTGGATATCACATCTCATGCTATAGGAAGGGTCTCAGGTTTGGAACGGGAAGGAGTTGGATATCCCATCTCATGTTATAGGACGGGTCTCAGGTTTGGTATTAGAAGCATTGAGATATCACATCGCATGCTGTAGGAAGGGTCTCAGGATTGGAATGGGAAGGAGTTGGATATTACATTCTTGCTATAGGAAGGGTCTCATGTTTGGAATGGGAAGGAGTTGGATATCACATATGCTATAGGAAGGGTCTCAGGTTTGGAACGGGAAGAAGTTGGATATCACATCTCATGCTATAGGAAGGGTCTCAGGTTTGGAATAAGCATTGAGATATCACATCTCTGCTATCGGAAGTGTCTCAGGATTGGAATGGGAAGGAGTTGGATATCACATCTCATGTTATAGGACGGGTCTCAGGTTTGTTATTAGAATCATTGAGATATCATATTGTATGCTGTAGGAAGGGTCTAAGGATTGGAATGGGAAGGTCTTGGATATCACATCTCATGCTATAGGTAGGCTCTCAGGTTTGGAAAGGGAAGGAGTTGGATATGACATTTCATGTTAGAGGAAGGATTTCAGGTTTGGTATTAGAGGCATTCAGATATCACATCTCATGCTATAGGAAGGGTCTCAGGATTGGGATGGGAAGGACTTAGATATCACATATCATGCTATAGGGAGGGTCTCATGTTTGGAATGGAAAGGAGTTGGATATCACATATGCTATAGGAAGGGTCTCAGGTTTGGAACGGGAAGGAGTTGGATATCACATCTCATGCTATAGGAAGGGTCTCAGGTTTGGAATAAGCATTGAGATATCACATCTCTGCTATCGGAAGTGTCTCAGGATTGGAATGGGAAGGAGTTGGATATCACATCTCATATTATAGGACGGGTCTCAGGTTTGTTATTAGAATCATTGAGATATCATATTGTATGCTGTAGGAAGGGTCTAAGGATTGGAATGGGAAGGTCTTGGATATCACATCTCATGCTATAGGTAGGCTCTCAGGTTTGGAAAGGGAAGGAGTTGGATATCACATTTCATGTTAGAGGAAGGATCTCAGATTTGGTATTAGAGGCATTGAGATATCACATCTAATGCTATAGGAAGGGTCTCAGGATAGGAATGGGAAGGAGTTGGAAATCACATCTCATGCTATAGGAAGGGTCTCAGGTTTGGTATGAACATTGAGATATCACATCTCATGCTATAGGAAGGGTCTCAGGATTGGAATGGGAAGGAGTTGGATATCACATCTGATGTTATAGGAAGGATCTCAGGTTTGGTATTAGAAGCATTGAGACATCACATCTCATGCTATAGGAAGGGTCTCAGGATTGGTATAAGCATTGAGATATCACATCTCTGCTATCGGAAGGGTCTCAGGATTGGAATGGGAAGGAGTTGGATATCCCATCTCATGTTATAGGAAGAGTCTCAGGTTTGGTATTAGAAGCATTGAGATATCACATCTCATGCTATAGGAATGGTCTCAGGATTGGAATGGGAAGGAGTTTGATCTCACATCTCATGCCATGTATGGGTCTCAGGTTTGGTATAAGCATTGAGATATCACATCTCATGCTATAGGAAGGGTCTCAGGATTGGAATGGGAAGGAGTTGTATATGACATCTCATGCCATAGGAAGGGTCTCAGGTTTGGTATAAGCATTGAGATATCACATCTCTGCTATCGGAAGGGTCTCAGGATTGGAATGGGAAGGAGTTGGATATCCCATCTCATGTTATAGGAAGAGTCTCAGGTTTGGTATTAGAAGCATTGAGATATCACATCTCATGCTATAGGAAGTGTCTCAGGATTGGAATGGGAAGGAGTTTGATATCAAATCTCATGCCATGTATGGGTTTCAGGTTTTGTAGAAGCATTGGGATATCACATCTCATGCTATCGGAAGGGTATCAGGATTGGATTTGGAAGGATTTGGATATCACATTTCATGTTACAGGAAGGATCTCAGGTTTGGTATTAGAAGCATTGAGATATCACATCTCATGCTATCGGAAGGATCTCAGGTTTGGTATTATAGGTATTGAGATATCACATCTCATGCTATCAGAAGGGTCTCAGGATTGGAATGGGAAGGAGTCGGATATCACATCTCATGCTAAAGGGAGGGTCTCAGGTTTGGAAGTGGAAGGATTTGGATATCACATCTCATGTTATAGGAAGGATCTCAGGTTTGGTATTAGAAGCATTGAGATATCACATCTCATGCTATAGGAAGGGTCTCAGGATTGGAAAGGGAAGGAGTTGGATATCACATCTCAAGCTATAGGAAGGGTCTCAGGATTGGAATGAGAAGGAGTTGGATATCACATCTCATGCTATAGGAAGGGTCTCAGGTCTGGAATCGGAAGGAGTTGTATATGACATTTCATGCCAAAGGAAGGGTCTCAGGTTTGGTATAAGCATTGAGATATCACATCTCTGCTATTGGAAGGGTCTCAGGATTGGAATGGGAAGGAGTTGGATATCCCATCTCATTATAGGAAGGGTCTCAGGTTTGGTATTAGAAGCATTGAGATATCACATCTCATGGTATAGGACGGGTCTCAGGATTGGAATGGGAAGGACATGGATATCACATCTCTTGTTATAGGAAGGGTCTCAGGTTTGGTATTAGAAACATTGAGATATCACATCTCATGCTATAGTAAGGGTCTCAGGATTGGAATGGGAAGGACTTGGATATCCCATCTCATGTTATAGGAAGGGTCCCAGGTTTGGTATTAGAAGCATTGAGATATCACATCTCATGCTATAGGAAGGGTCTCAGAATTGGAATGGGAAGGACTTGGATATCACATCTCATGCTATAGGAAAGCTCTCAGGTTTGGAAGGGGAAGGAGTTGGATATCACATTTCATGTTAGAGGTAGGATCTCAGGTTTGGTATTAGAGGCATTGAGATATCACATCTCATGCTATCAGAAGGATCTCAGGATTGGAATGGGAAGGAGTTGGATATCACATCTCATGCTAAAGGGAGGGTCTCAGGTTTGGAAGGGGAAGGAGTTGGATATCACATTTCATGTTAGAGGTAGGATCTCAGGTTTTGTATTAGAGGCATTGAGATATCACATCTCATGCTATCAGAAGGATCTCAGGATTGGAATGGGAAGGAGTTGGATATCACATCTCATGCTAAAGGGAGGGTCTCAGGTTTGGAAGGGGAAGGATTTGGATATTACATCTCGTGTTATAGGAATGATCTCAGGTTTGGTATTAGAAGCATTGAGATATCACATCTCATGCTATCGGAAGGATCTCAGGTTTGGTGTTAGAAGCATTGAGATATCAAATCTCATGCTATAGGAAGGGTCTCAGGATTGGAATGGGAAGGAGTTGGATATCACATCTCATGCTATAGGAAGGGTCTCAGGATTGGAATGGGAAGGAGTTGTATATGACATCTCATGCCACAGGAAGGGTCTCAGGTTTGGTATAAGCATTGAGATATCACATCTCTGCTATCGGAAGGGTCTCAGGATTGGAATGGGAAGGAGTTGGATATCCCATCTTATGTTATAGGAAGGGTCTCAGGTTTGATATTAGAAGCATTGAGATATCACATCTCATGCTATCAGAAGGGTCTCAGGATTGGAATGGGAAGGAGTCGGATATCACATCTCATGCTAAAGGGAGGGTCTCAGGTTTGGTATTAGAAGCATTGAGATATCACATCTCATGTTATAGGAAGAATCTCAGGTTTGGTATTAGAGGCATTGAGATATCACATCTCATGCTATCAGAAGGGTCTCAGGATTGGTATGGGAAGGAGTCGGATATCACATCTCATGCTAAAGGGAGGGTCTCAGGTTTGGTATTAGAAGCATTGAGATATCACATCTCATGTTATAGGAAGAATCTCAGGTTTGGTATTAGAGGCATTGAGATATCACATCTCATGCTATAGGAAGGGTCTCAGGATTGGAATGGGAAGGAGTTGGATATCACATCTCATGCTAAAGGAAGGGTCTCAGTTTTGGTAGAAGCATTGAGATATCACATCTCATGGTATAGGAAGGGTCTCAGTATTGGAATGGGAAGGAGTTAGATTTCACATCTCATCCACTAGGAAGGATCTCAGGATTGGAATGGGAAGGATTTGGATGTCACATCTCTTGCTATAGAAAGGGTCTCAGTTTTTTATTAGAAACATTGAGATATCACATCTCATGCTATAGGAAGGGTTTCAGGATTGGAATGGAAGGATTTGTATATCACATCTCATGCTAAAGGAAGGGTCTCAGGTTTGGAAGGGGAAGGATTTGAATATCATATCTCATGTTATAGGACGGGTCGCAGGTTTGGTATTAGAAGCTTTGAGATATCACATCACATGCTATAGGAAGGTCTCAGGATTGGAATGGGAAGGAGTTGGATATCCCTTCTCATGCTATAGGAAGGTTCTCAGGTTGGAATGGGAAGGAGTTGGATATCACATCTCATGTTATAGGAAGGGTCTCAGGATTGGAATGGGAAGGATTTGGATATCACATATCTTGCTATAGGAAGGGTCTCAGGTTTTTTATTAGAAACAATGAGATATCACATCTCATGCTACAGGAAGGGTTTCAGGATTGGAATGGGAAGGATTTGGATATCACATCTCATGCTAAAGGAAGGGTCTCAGGTTTGGAAGGGGAAGGATTTGGATATCATATCTCATGTTATAGGACGGGTCCCAGGTTTGGTATTAGAAGCTTTGAGATATCACATCTCATGCTATAGGTAGGGTCTCAGGATTGGAATGGGAAGGAGTTGGATACCACATCTCATGCTATCGGAAGGGTCTCACATTTGGTATAAGCATTGAGATATCACATCTCATGCTATAGGAAGGATCTCAGGTTTGGTATTAGAAGCATTGAGACATCACATCTCATGCTATAGGAAGGGTCTCAGGATTGAAATAGGAAGGAGTTGGATATCACATCTCATGCTATAGGAAGGGTCTCAGGTTTGGTATAAGCATTGAGATATCAAATCTCATGCTATAGGAAGGGTCTCAGGATTGAAATAGGAAGGAGTTGGATATCACATCTCATGCCATAGGAAGGGTCTCAGGTTTGGAAAGGGAAGGAGTTGGATATCACATTTCATGTTAGAGGAAGGATCTCAGATTTGGTATTAGAGGCATTGAGATATCACATCTAATGCTGTAGGAAGGGTCTCAGGATTGGAATGGGAAGGAGTTGGATATCACATCTCATGCTATAGGAAGGGTCTCAGGTTTGCTATGAACATTGAGATATCACATCTCATGCTATAGGAAGGGTCTCAGGATTGGAATGGGAAGGAGTTGGATATCACATCTGATGTTATAGGAAGGATCTCAGGTTTGGTATTAGAAGCATTGAGACATCACATCTCATGCTATAGGAAGGGTCTCAGGATTGAAATAGGAAGGAGTTGGATATCACATCTCATGCTATAGGAAGGGTCTCAGGTTTGGTATAAGCATTGAGATATCACATCTCATGCTATAGGAAGGGTCTCAGGATTGGAATGGGAAGGAGTTGTATATGACATCTCATGCCATAGGAAGGGTCTCAGGTTTGGTATAAGCATTGAGATATCACATCTCTGCTATCGGAAGGGTCTCAGGATTGGAATGGGAAGGAGTTGGATATCCCATCTCATGTTATAGGAAGAGTCTCAGGTTTGGTATTAGAAGCATTGAGATATCACATCTCATGCTATAGGAATGGTCTCAGGATTGGAATGGGAAGGAGTTTGATATCACATCTCATGCCATGTATGGGTCTCAGGTTTGGTATAAGCATTGAGATATCACATCTCATGCTATAGGAAGGGTCTCAGGATTGGAATGGGAAGGAGTTGTATATGACATCTCATGCCATAGGAAGGGTCTCAGGTTTGGTATAAGCATTGAGATATCACATCTCTGCTATCGGAAGGGTCTCAGGATTGGAATGGGAAGGAGTTGGATATCCCATCTCATGTCATAGGAAGAGTCTCAGGTTTGGTATTAGAAGCATTGAGATATCACATCTCATGCTATAGGAAGTGTCTCAGGATTGGAATGGGAAGGAGTTTGATATCACATCTTATGCCATGTATGGGTTTCAGGTTTTGTAGAAGCATTGGGATATCACATCTCATGCTATCGGAAGGGTATCAGGATGGATTTGGAAGGATTTGGATATCACATTTCATGTTATAGGAAGGATCTCAGGTTTGGTATTAGAAGCATTGAGATATCACATCTCATGCTATCGGAAGGATCTCAGGTTTGGTATTATAGGCATTGAGATATCACATCTCATGCTATCAGAAGGGTCTCAGGATTGGAATGGGAAGGAGTCGGATATCACATCTCATGCTAAAGGGAGGGTCTCAGGTTTGGGATTTGGATATCACATCTCATGTTATAGGAAGGATCTCAGGTTTGGTATTAGAAGCATTGAGATATCACATCTCATGCTATAGGAAGGGTCTCAGGATTGGAAAGGGAAGGAGTTGGATATCACATCTCAAGCTATAGGAAGGGTCTCAGGATTGGAATGAGAAGGAGTTGGATATCACATCTCATGCTATAGGAAGGGTCTCAGGTCTGGAATCGGAAGGAGTTGTATATGACATTTCATGCCAAAGGAAGGGTCTCAGGTTTGGTATAAGCATTGAGATATCACATCTCTGCTATTGGAAGGGTCTCAGGATTGGAATGGGAAGGAGTTGGATATACCATCTCATTATAGGAAGGGTCTCAGGTTTGGTATTAGAAGCATTGAGATATAACATCTCATGGTATAGGACGGGTCTCAGGATTGGAATGGGAAGGACATGGATATCACATCTCTTGTTATAGGAAGGGTCTCAGGTTTGGTATTAGAAACATTGAGATATCACATCTCATGATATAGTAAGGGTCTCAGGATTGGAATGGGAAGGACTTGGATATCTCATCTCATGTTATAGGAAGGGTCCCAGGTTTGGTATTAGAAGCATTGAGATATCACATCTCATGCTATCAGAAGGGTCTCAGGATTGGAATGGGAAGGAGTTGGATATCACATCTCATGCTAAAGGGAGGGTCTCAGGTTTGGAAGGGGAAGGATTTGGATATCACATCTCATGTTATAAGAAGGAGCTCAGGTTTGGTATTAGAAGCATTGAGATATCACATCTCATGCTATCGGAAGGATCTCAGGTTTGGTATTAGAAGCATTGAGATATCACATCTCATGCTATCAGAAGGGTCTCAGGATTGGAATGGGAAGGAGTTGGATATCACATCTCATGCTAAAGGGAGGGTCTCAGGTTTGGAAGGGGAAGGAGTTGTATATGACATCTCATGCCATAGGAAGGGTCTCAGGTTTGGTATAAGCATTGAGATATCACATCACATGCTATAGGAAGGGTCTCAGGATTGGAATGGGAAGGAGTTGTATATGACATCTCATGCCATAGGAAGGGTCTCAGGTTTGGTATAAGCATTGAGATATCACATCACATGCTATAGGAAGGGTCTCAGGATTGGAATGGGAAGGAGTTGGATATCACATCTCATGTTATAGGAAAGATCTCAGGTTTGGTATTAGAAGCATTGAGATATCACATCTCATGCTATAAGCAGGGTCTCAGGATTGGAATGGGAAGGAGTTGTATATGGCATCTCATGCCATAGGAAGGGTCTCAGGTTTGGTATAAGCATTGAGATATCACATCTCATGCTATAGGAAGGGTCTCAGGATTGGAATGGGAAGGACTTGGATATCACATCTCATGCTATAGGCAGGATCTCAGGTTTGGAAAGGGAAGGAGTTGGATATCATATTTCATGTTAGAGGTAGGATCTCAGGTTTGGTATTAGAGGCATTGAGATATCACATCTCATGCTATCAGAAGGGTCTCAGGATTGGAATGGGAAGGAGTTGGATATCACATCCCATGCTAAAGGGAGGGTCTCAGGTTTGGAAGGGGAAGGATTTGGATATCACATCTCATGTTATAGGAAGGATCTCAGGTTTGGTATTAGAAGCATTGAGATATCACATCTCATGCTATCGGAAGGGTCTAAGGATTGGAATGGGAAGGAGTTGGATATCACATCTTATGCTATAGGAAGGGTCTCAGGTTTGGAACGGGAAGGAGTTGGATATCACATCTCATGTTATAGGAAGAGTCTCAGGTTTGGTATAAGCATTGAGATATCACATCTCTGCAATCGGAAGTGTCTCAGGATTGGGATGGGAAGGAGTTGGATATCACATCTCATGCTATAGGAAGGGTCTCAGGTTTGGAACGGGAAGGAGTTGAATATCCCATCTCATGTTATAGGACGGGTCTCAGGTTTGGTATTAGAAGCATTGAGATATCACATCGCATGCTGTAGGAAGGGTCTCAGGATTGGAATGGGAAGGAGTTGGATATTACATTCTTGCTATAGGAAGGGTCTCATGTTTGGAATGGGAAGGAGTTGGATATCACATATGCTATAGGAAGGGTCTCAGGTTTGGAACGGGAAGAAGTTGGATATCACATCTCATGCTATAGGAAGGGTCTCAGGTTTGGAATAAGCATTGAGATATCACATCTCTGCGATCGGAAGTGTCTCAGGATTGGAATGGGAAGGAGTTGGATATCACATCTCATGTTATAGGACGGGTCTCAGGTTTGTTATTAGAATCATTGAGATATCATATTGTATGCTGTAGGAAGGGTCTAAGGATTGGAATGGGAAGGTCTTGGATATCACATCTCATGCTATAGGTAGGCTCTCAGGTTTGGAAAGGGAAGGAGTTGGATATGACATTTCATGTTAGAGGAAGGATTTCAGGTTTGGTATTAGAGGCATTCAGATATCACATCTCATGCTATAGGAAGGGTCTCAGGATTGGAATGGGAAGGACTTAGATATCACATATCATGCTATAGGGAGGGTCTCATGTTTGGAATGGGAAGGAGTTGGATATCACATATGCTATAGGAAGGGTCTCAGGTTTGGAACGGGAAGGAGTTGGATATCACATCTCATGCTATAGGAAGGGTCTCAGGTTTGGAATAAGCATTGAGATATCACATCTCTGCTATCGGAAGTGTCTCAGGATTGGAATGGGAAGGAGTTGGATATCACATCTCATGTTATAGGACGGGCCTCAGGTTTGTTATTAGAATCGTTGAGATATCATATTGTATGCTGTAGGAAGGGTCTAAGGATTGGAATGGGAAGGTCTTGGATATCACATCTCATGCTATAGGTAGGCTCTCAGGTTTGGAAAGGGAAGGAGTTGGATATCACATTTCATGTTAGAGGAAGGATCTCAGATTTGGTATTAGAGGCATTGAGATATCACATCTAATGCTATAGGAAGGGTCTCAGGATTGGAATGGGAAGGAGTTGGATATCACATCTCATGCTACAGGAAGGGTCTCAGGTTTGGTATGAACATTGAGATATCACATCTCATGCTATAGGAAGGGTCTCAGGATTGGAATGGGAAGGAGTTGGATATCACATCTGATGTTATAGGAAGGATCTCAGGTTTGGTATTAGAAGCATTGAGACATCACATCTCATGCTATAGGAAGGGTCTCAGGATTGGTATAAGCATTGAGATATCACATCTCTGCTATCGGAAGGGTCTCAGGATTGGAATGGGAAGGAGTTGGATATCCCATCTCATGTTATAGGAAGAGTCTCAGGTTTGGTATTAGAAGCATTGAGATATCACATCTCATGCTATAGGAATGGTCTCAGGATTGGAATGGGAAGGAGTTTGATATCACATCTCATGCCATGTATGGGTCTCAGGTTTGGTATAAGCATTGAGATATCACATCTCATGCTATAGGAAGGGTCTCAGGATTGGAATGGGAAGGAGTTGTATATGACATCTCATGCCATAGGAAGGGTCTCAGGTTTGGTATAAGCATTGAGATATCACATCTCTGCTATCGGAAGGGTCTCAGGATTGGAATGGGAAGGAGTTGGATATCCCATCTCATGTTATAGGAAGAGTCTCAGGTTTGGTATTAGAAGCATTGAGATATCACATCTCATGCTATAGGAAGTGTCTCAGGATTGGAATGGGAAGGAGTTTGATATCAAATCTCATGCCATGTATGGGTTTCAGGTTTTGTAGAAGCATTGGGATATCACATCTCATGCTATCGGAAGGGTATCAGGATTGGATTTGGAACGATTTGGATATCACCTTTCATGTTATAGGAAGGATCTCAGGTTTGGTATTAGAAGCATTGAGATATCACATCTCATGCTATCGGAAGGATCTCAGGTTTGGTATTATAGGCATTGAGATATCACATCTCATGCTATCAGAAGGGTCTCAGGATTGGAATGGGAAGGAGTCGGATATCACATCTCATGCTAAAGGGAGGGTCTCAGGTTTGGAAGTGGAAGGATTTGGATATCACATCTCATGTTATAGGAAGGATCTCAGGTTTGGTATTAGAAGCATTGAGATATCACATCTCATGCTATAGGAAGGGTCTCAGGATTGGAAAGGGAAGGAGTTGGATATCACATCTCAAGCTATAGGAAGGGTCTCAGGATTGGAATGAGAAGGAGTTGGATATCACATCTCATGCTATAGGAAGGGTCTCAGGTCTGGAATCGGAAGGAGTTGTATATGACATTTCATGCCAAAGGAAGGGTCTCAGGTTTGGTATAAGCATTGAGATATCACATCTCTGCTATTGGAAGGGTCTCAGGATTGGAATGGGAAGGAGTTGGATATCCCATCTCATTATAGGAAGGGTCTCAGGTTTGGTATTAGAAGCATTGAGATATCACATCTCATGGTATAGGACGGGTCTCAGGATTGGAATGGGAAGGACATGGATATCACATCTCTTGTTATAGGAAGGGTCTCAGGTTTGGTATTAGAAACATTGAGATATCACATCTCATGCTATAGTAAGGGTCTCAGGATTGGAATGGGAAGGACTTGGATATCCCATCTCATGTTATAGGAAGGGTCCCAGGTTTGGTATTAGAAGCATTGAGATATCACATCTCATGCTATAGGAAGGGTCTCAGAATTGGAATGGGAAGGACTTGGATATCACATCTCATGCTATAGGAAAGCTCTCAGGTTTGGAAGGGGAAGGAGTTGGATATCACATTTCATGTTAGAGGTAGGATCTCAGGTTTGGTATTAGAGGCATTGAGATATCACATCTCATGCTATCAGAAGGATCTCAGGATTGGAATGGGAAGGAGTTGGATATCACATCTCATGCTAAAGGGAGGGTCTCAGGTTTGGAAGGGGAAGGAGTTGGATATCACATTTCATGTTAGAGGTAGGATCTCAGGTTTTGTATTAGAGGCATTGAGATATCACATCTCATGCTATCAGAAGGATCTCAGGATTGGAATGGGAAGGAGTTGGATATCACATCTCATGCTAAAGGGAGGGTCTCAGGTTTGGAAGGGGAAGGATTTGGATATTACATCTCGTGTTATAGGAATGATCTCAGGTTTGGTATTAGAAGCATTGAGATATCACATCTCATGCTATCGGAAGGATCTCAGGTTTGGAGTTAGAAGCATTGAGATATCAAATCTCATGCTATAGGAAGGGTCTCAGGATTGGAATGGGAAGGAGTTGGATATCACATCTCATGCTATAGGAAGGGTCTCAGGATTGGAATGGGAAGGAGTTGTATATGACATCTCATGCCACAGGAAGGGTCTCAGGTTTGGTATAAGCATTGAGATATCACATCTCTGCTATCGGAAGGGTCTCAGGATTGGAATGGGAAGGAGTTGGATATCCCATCTTATGTTATAGGAAGGGTCTCAGGTTTGATATTAGAAGCATTGAGATATCACATCTCATGCTATCAGAAGGGTCTCAGGATTGGAATGGGAAGGAGTCGGATATCACATCTCATGCTAAAGGGAGGGTCTCAGGTTTGGTATTAGAAGCATTGAGATATCACATCTCATGTTATAGGAGGAATCTCAGGTTTGGTATTAGAGGCATTGAGATATCACATCTCATGCTATCAGAAGGGTCTCAGGATTGGTATGGGAAGGAGTCGGATATCACATCTCATGCTAAAGGGAGGGTCTCAGGTTTGGTATTAGAAGCATTGAGATATCACATCTCATGTTATAGGAAGAATCTCAGGTTTGGTATTAGAGGCATTGAGATATCACATCTCATGCTATAGGAAGGGTCTCAGGATTGGAATGGGAAGGAGTTGGATATCACATCTCATGCTAAAGGAAGGGTCTCAGTTTTGGTAGAAGCATTGAGATATCACATCTCATGGTATAGGAAGGGTCTCAGTATTGGAATGGGAAGGAGTTGGATTTCACATCTCATCCACTAGGAAGGATCTCAGGATTGGAATGGGAAGGATTTGGATGTCACATCTCTTGCTATAGAAAGGGTCTCAGTTTTTTATTAGAAACATTGAGATATCACATCTCATGCTATAGGAAGGGTTTCAGGATTGGAATGGGAAGGATTTGTATATCACATCTCATGCTAAAGGAAGGGTCTCAGGTTTGGAAGGGGAAGGATTTGAATATCATATCTCATGTTATAGGACGGGTCGCAGGTTTGGTATTAGAAGCTTTGAGATATCACATCACATGCTATAGGAAGGTCTCAGGATTGGAATGGGAAGGAGTTGGATATCCCTTCTCATGCTATAGGAAGGTTCTCAGGTTGGAATGGGAAGGAGTTGGATATCACATCTCATGTTATAGGAAGGGTCTCATGATTGGAATGGGAAGGATTTGGATATCACATATCTTGCTATAGGAAGGGTCTCAGGTTTTTTATTAGAAACAATGAGATATCACATCTCATGCTACAGGAAGGGTTTCAGGATTGGAATGGGAAGGATTTGGATATCACATCTCATGCTAAAGGAAGGGTCTCAGGTTTGGAAGGGGAAGGATTTGGATATCATATCTCATGTTATAGGACGGGTCCCAGGTTTGGTATTAGAAGCTTTGAGATATCACATCTCATGCTATAGGTAGGGTCTCAGGATTGGAATGGGGAGGAGTTGGATATCACATCTCATGCTAAAGGAAGGGACTCAGGTTTGATAGAAACATTGAGATATTACATCTCATGCTATAGGAAGGGTCTCAGGATTGGAATGGGAAGGAGTTGGATATCACATCTCATGCCATAGGAAGGGTCTCAGGTTTGGAAAGGGAAGGAGTTGGATATCACATTTCATGTTAGAGGAAGGATCTCAGATTTGGTATTAGAGGCATTGAGATATCACATCTAATGCTATAGGAAGGGTCTCAGGATTGGAATGGGAAGGAGTTGGATATCACATCTCATGCTATAGGAAGGGTCTCAGGTTTGCTATGAACATTGAGATATCACATCTCATGCTATAGGAAGGGTCTCAGGATTGGAATGGGAAGGAGTTGGATATCACATCTGATGTTATAGGAAGGATCTCAGGTTTGGTATTAGAAGCATTGAGACATCACATCTCATGCTATAGGAAGGGTCTCAGGATTGAAATAGGAAGGAGTTGGATATCACATCTCATGCTATAGGAAGGGTCTCAGGTTTGGTATAAGCATTGAGATATCACATCTCATGCTATAGGAAGGGTCTCAGGATTGGAATGGGAAGGAGTTGTATATGACATCTCATGCCATAGGAAGGGTCTCAGGTTTGGTATAAGCATTGAGATATCACATCTCTGCTATCGGAAGGGTCTCAGGATTGGAATGGGAAGGAGTTGGATATCCCATCTCATGTTATAGGAAGAGTCTCAGGTTTGGTATTAGAAGCATTGAGATATCACATCTCATGCTATAGGAATGGTCTCAGGATTGGAATGGGAAGGAGTTTGATATCACATCTCATGCCATGTATGGGTCTCAGGTTTGGTATAAGCATTGAGATATCACATCTCATGCTATAGGAAGGGTCTCAGGATTGGAATGGGAAGGAGTTGTATATGACATCTCATGCCATAGGAAGGGTCTCAGGTTTGGTATAAGCATTGAGATATCACATCTCTGCTATCGGAAGGGTCTCAGGATTGGAATGGGAAGGAGTTGGATATCCCATCTCATGTTATAGGAAGAGTCTCAGGTTTGGTATTAGAAGCATTGAGATATCACATCTCATGCTATAGGAAGTGTCTCAGGATTGGAATGGGAAGGAGTTTGATATCACATCTCATGCCATGTATGGGTTTCAGGTTTTGTAGAAGCATTGGGATATCACATCTCATGCTATCGGAAGGGTATCAGGATGGATTTGGAAGGATTTGGATATCACATTTCATGTTATAGGAAGGATCTCAGGTTTGGTATTAGAAGCATTGAGATATCACATCTCATGCTATCGGAAGGATCTCAGGTTTGGTATTATAGGCATTGAGATATCACATCTCATGCTATCAGAAGGGTCTCAGGATTGGAATGGGAAGGAGTCGGATATCACATCTCATGCTAAAGGGAGGGTCTCAGGTTTGGAAGTGGAAGGATTTGGATATCACATCTCATGTTATAGGAAGGATCTCAGGTTTGGTATTAGAAGCATTGAGATATCACATCTCATGCTATAGGAAGGGTCTCAGGATTGGAAAGGGAAGGAGTTGGATATCACATCTCAAGCTATAGGAAGGGTCTCAGGATTGGAATGAGAAGGAGTTGGATATCACATCTCATGCTTTAGGAAGGGTCTCAGGTCTGGAATCGGAAGGAGTTGTATATGACATTTCATGCCAAAGGAAGGGTCTCAGGTTTGGTATAAGCATTGAGATATCACATCTCTGCTATTGGAAGGGTCTCAGGATTGGAATGGGAAGGAGTTGGATATACCATCTCATTATAGGAAGGGTCTCAGGTTTGGTATTAGAAGCATTGAGATATAACATCTCATGGTATAGGACGGGTCTCAGGATTGGAATGGGAAGGACATGGATATCACATCTCTTGTTATAGGAAGGGTCTCAGGTTTGGTATTAGAAACATTGAGATATCACATCTCATGATATAGTAAGGGTCACAGGATTGGAATGGGAAGGACTTGGATATCTCATCTCATGTTATAGGAAGGGTCCCAGGTTTGGTATTAGAAGCATTGAGATATCACATCTCATACTATAGGAAGGGTCTCAGAATTGGAATGGGAAGGACTTGGATATCACATCTCATGCTATAGGAAGGCTCTCAGGTTTGGAAGGGGAAGGAGTTGGATATCACATTTCATGTTAGAGGTAGGATCTCAGGTTTGGTATTAGAGGCATTGAGATATCACATCTCATGCTATCAGAAGGATCTCAGGATTGGAATGGGAAGGAGTTGGATATCACATCTCATGCTAAAGGGAGGGTCTCAGGTTTGGAAGGGGAAGGAGTTGGATATCACATTTCATGTTAGAGGTAGGATCTCAGGTTTGGTATTAGAGGCATTGAGATATCACATCTCATGCTATCAGAAGGATCTCAGGATTGGAATGGGAAGGAGTTGGATATCACATCTCATGCTAAAGGGAGGGTCTCAGGTTTGGAAGGGGAAGGATTTGGATATTACATCTCGTGTTATAGGAATGATCTCAGGTTTGGTATTAGAAGCATTGAGATATCACATCTCATGCTATAGGAAGGGTCTCAGGATTGGAATGGGAAGGAGTTGGATATCACATCTCATGCTATAGGAAGGGTCTCAGGATTGGAATGGGAAGGAGTTGTATATGACATCTCATGCCACAGGAAGGGTCTCAGGTTTGGTATAAGCATTGAGATATCACATCTCTGCTATCGGAAGGGTCTCAGGATTGGAATGGGAAGGAGTTGGATAACCCATCTTATGTTATAGGAAGGGTCTCAGGTTTGGTATTAGAAGCATTGAGATATCACATCTCATGCTATCAGAAGGGTCTCAGGATTGGAATGGGAAGGAGTCGGATATCACATCTCATGCTAAAGGGAGGGTCTCAGGTTTGGTATTAGAAGCATTGAGATATCACATCTCATGTTATAGGAAGAATCTCAGGTTTGGTATTAGAGGCATTGAGATATCACATCTCATGCTATCAGAAGGGTCTCAGGATTGGTATGGGAAGGAGTCGGATATCACATCTCATGCTAAAGGGAGGGTCTCAGGTTTGGTATTAGAAGCATTGAGATATCACATCTCATGTTATAGGAAGAATCTCAGGTTTGGTATTAGAGGCATTGAGATATCACATCTCATGCTATAGGAAGGGTCTCAGGATTGGAATGGGAAGGAGTTGGATATCACATCTCATGCTAAAGGAAGGGTCTCAGTTTTGGTAGAAGCATTGAGATATCACATCTCATGGTATAGGAAGGGTCTCAGTATTGGAATGGGAAGGAGTTGGATTTCACATCTCATCCAATAGGAAGGATCTCAGGATTGGAATGGGAAGGATTTGGATATCACATCTCTTGCTATAGGAAGGGTCTCAGGTTTTTTATTAGAAACATTGAGATATCACATCTCATGCTATAGGAAGGGTTTCAGGATTGGAATGGGAAGGATTTGGATATCACATCTCATGCTAAAGGAAGGGTCTCAGGTTTGGAAGGGGAAGGATTTGGATATCATATCTCATGTTATAGGACGGGTCCCAGGTTTGGTATTAGAAGCTTTGAGATATCACATCTCATGCTATAGGAAGGGTCTCAGGATTGGAATGGGAAGGAGTTGGATATCACATCTCATGCTAAAGGAAGGGACTCAGGTTTGATAGAAGCATTGAGATATTACATCTCATGCTATAGGAAGGGTCTCAGGATTGGAATGGGAAGGAGTTGGATATCACATCTCATGCCATAGGAAGGGTCTCAGGTTTGGTACAAGCATTGAGATATCACATCTCTGCTATCGGAAGGGTCACAGGATAGGAATGGGAAGGTGTTGGATATCACATCTCAAGCTATCTCAGGATTGGAATGGGAAGGAGTTTGATATCACATCTCAAGCTATAGGAAGGTTCTCAGGTTTGGAAGGGGAAGGATTTGGATCTCATATCTCATGTTTTAGGACGGGTCTCAGGTTTGGTATTAGAAGCATTGAGATATCACATCTCATGGTATAGGAAGGGTCTCAGGATTGGAATGGGAAGGAGTTGGATATCACATCTCAAGCTATCACAGGATTGGACTGGGAAGGAGTTTGATATCACATCTCAAGCTATAGGAAGGGTCTCAGGTTTGGAAAGGGAAGGATTTGGATTTCACATCTAATGTTATAGGATGGTTCTCATGTTTGGTTTTAGAAGCATTGAGATATCACATCTAATGCTATCGGAAGGGTCTCAGGTTTGGAAAGGGAAGGATTTGGATTTCACATATGTTATTGGATGGTTCTCAGGTTTGTTTTTAGAAGCATTAAGAAATCACATCTCATGCTATAGGAAGGGTCTCAGGTTTTGGAGTGGGAAGGAGTTGGATACACATCTCATGTTATAGGAAGGATCTCAGGTTTGGTATTAGAAAAATTGTGATATCACATATCATGCTATAGGAAGGGTCTCAGGATTGGAATGGGAAGGAGTTGGATATGACATCTCATGCCACAGGAAGGGTCTCAGGTTTGGTATAAGCATTGAGATATCACATCTTTGCTATCGGAAGGGTCTCAGGATTGGAATGGGAAGGAGTTGGATATCCCATCTTATGTTATAGGAAGGGTCTCAGGTTTGGTGTTAGAAGCATTGAGATATCACATCTCATGCTATCAGAAGGGTCTCAGGATTGGAATGGAAAGGAGTCGGATATCACACCTCATGCTAAAGGGAGGGTCTCAGGTTTGGTATTAGAAGCATTGAGATATCACATATCATGTTATAGGAAGAATCTCTGGTTTGGTATTAGAGGCATTGAGATATCACATCTCATGCTATCAGAATGGTCTCAGGATTGGAATGGGAAGGAGTCGGATATCACATCTCATGCTAAAGGGAGGGTCTCAGGTTTGGTATTAGAAGCATTGAGATATCACATCTCATGTTATAGGAAGAATCTCAGGTTTGGTATTAGAGGCATTGAGATATCACATCTCATGTTATAGGAAGGGTCTCAGGATTGGAATGGGAAGGATTTGGATATCACATCTCTTGCTATAGGAAGAGTCTCAGGTTTTTTATTAGAAACATTGAGATATCACATCTCATGCTATAGGAAGGGTTTCAGGATTGGAATGGGAAGGATTTGGATATCATATCTCATGTTATAGGACGGGTCCCAGGTTTGGTATTAGAAGCTTTGAAATATCACATCTCATGCTATAGGAAGGGTCTCAGGATTGGAATGGGAAGGAGTTGGATATCACATCTCATGCTAAAGGAAGGGACTCAGGTTTGATAGAAGCATTGAGATATCACATCTCATGCTATAGGAAGGGTCTCAGGATTGGAATGGGAAGGAGTTGGATATCACATCTCATGTCATAGGAAGGGTCTCAGGTTTGGTCCGAGCATTGAGATATCACATGTCTGCTATCGGAAGGGTCCCAGGATAGGAATGGGAAGGACTTAGATATCACATCCCATGCTATAGGGAGGGTCTCAGTTTTGGAAAGGGAAGGATTTGGATTTCACATCTCATGTTATAGGATGGTTCTCATGTTTGGTTTTAGAAGCATTGAGATATCACATGTAATGCTATCGGAAGGGTCTCAGGTTTGGAAAGGGAAGGATTTGGATTTCACATATGTTATTGGATGGTTCTCAGGTTTGGTTTTAGAAGCATTAAGATATCACATCTCAGGCTATAGGAAGGGTCTCAGGATTGGAATGGGAAGGAGTTGGATATCACATCTCATGCTAAAGGAAGGGACTCAGGTTTGATAGAAGCATTGAGATATCACATCTCATGCTATAGGAAGGGTCTCAGGATTGGAATGGGAAGGAGTTGGATATCACATCTCATGCTAAAGGAAGGGACTCAGGTTTGATAGAAGCATTGAGATATCACATCTCATGCTATAGGAAGGGTCTCAGGATTGGAATGGGAAGGAGTTGGATATCACATCTCAAGCTATCTCAGGATTGGAATGGGAAGGAGTTTGATATCACATCTCATGCAATCGGAAGGGTCTCAGGTTTGGAATGGGAAGGAGTTGGATATCACATCTCATGTTTTAGGACGGGTGTCAGGTTTGGTATTAGAAGCATTGAGATATCACATCTCATAGTATAGGAAGGGTCTCAGGATTGGAATGGGAAGGAGTTGGATATCACATCTCAAGCTATCTCAGGATTGGAATGGGAAGGAGTTTGATATCACATCTCATGCAATCGGAAGGCTCTCAGGTTTGGAATGGGAAGGAGTTGGATATCACATCTCATGTTATAGGAAGGATCTCAGGTTTATTATTAGAAGCATTGAGATTTCACATCTCATGCTATAGGAAGGGTCTCAGGATTGGAATCGGAAGGAGGTGTATTTGACATCTCATGCCATAGGAAGGGTCTCAGGTTTGGTATAAGCATTGAGCTATCACATCTCTGCTATCGGAAGGGTCTCAGGATTGGAATGGGAAGGAGTTGGATATCCCATCTCATTATAGGAAGGGTCTCAGGTTTGGTATTAGAAGCATTGAGATATCACATCTCATGCTATAGGAAGGGTCTCAGGATTGGAATGGGAAGGACTTGAATATCACATCTCATGTTATAGCAAGGGTCTCAGGTTTGGTATTAGAAGCATTGAGATATCACATCTCATGCTATAGGGAGGGTCTCAGGATTGGAATGGGAACAACTTGGATATCACATCTCATGATAAAGGAAGGGTCTAAGGTTTGGAAGGGGAAGGATTTGGATATCACATCTCATGTTATAGGACCGGTCTCAGGTTTGGTATTAGAAGCATTGAGATATCAAGTCCCATGGTATAGGACTGGTCTCAGAATTGGAATGGGAAGGAGTTGGATATCACATCTCAAGCTATAGGAAGGGTGTCAGGATTGGAATGGGAAGGAGTTTGATATCACATCTCATGCCATGGTATGGGTCTCAGGTTTTGTAGAAGCATTGGGATATCACATCTCATGCTATCGGAAGGGTATCAGGATTGGATTTGGAAGGAGTTGGATATCCCATCTCATGCTATAGGAAGGGTCTCAGGTTGGAATGGGAAGGAATTGGATATCACATCTCATGTTATAGGAAGGGTATCAGGATTGGAATGGGAAGGACTTGGATATCACATCTCATGCTTTAGGAAGGCTATCAGGTTTGGAAGGGGAAGGAGTTGCATATCAAATTTCATTTTAGAGGTAGGATCTCAGGTTTGGTATTAGAGGCATTGAGATATCACATCTCATGCTATAGGAAGGGTCTCACGATTGGAATGGGAAGGATTTGGATATCACATCTCATGCTATAGGAAGGGTCTCAGGTTTGGTATAAGCATTGAGATATCACATCTCATGCTATAGAAACGGTCTCAAGATTGCAATGGGAAGGAGTTGGATATCACATCTCATGTTATAGGAAGGATCTCAGATTTGGTATTAGAAGCATTGAGACATCACATCTCATGCTATAGGAAGGGTCTCAGGATTGGAATGGGAAGGAGTTGGATATCACATCTCATGTTATAGGAAGGGTCTCAGGATTGGAATGGGAAGCACTTTGATATCACATCTCATGTTATAGGAAGGCTCCCAGGTTTAGAAGGGGAAGGAGTTGGATATCACATTTCATG
The DNA here is from genome assembly GCF_040938575.1 of Ambystoma mexicanum. Classification (NCBI taxonomy): domain Eukaryota; kingdom Metazoa; phylum Chordata; class Amphibia; order Caudata; family Ambystomatidae; genus Ambystoma; species Ambystoma mexicanum. The sequence goes on along the minus strand of NC_090921.1, from coordinate 1,511,999,908 downwards.
TTAGAGGTAGGATCTCAGGTTTGGTATTAGAGGCATTGAGATATAACATCTCATGCTATCAGAAAGGTCTCAGGATTGGAATGGGAAGGAGTTGGATATCACATCTCATGCTAAAGGGAGGGTCTCAGGTTTGGAAGGGGAAGGATTTGGATATCACATCTCATGCTATAGGAAGGGTCTCAGGATTGGAATGGGAAGGACTTGAATATCCCATCTCATGCTATAGGGAGGCTCTCACGTTTGGAAAGGGAAGGAGTTGGATATCACATTTCATGTTAGAGGTAGGATCTCAGGTTTGGTATTAGAGGCATTGAATATCACATCTCATGCTATCAGAAGGGTCTCAGGATTGGAATGGGAAAGAGTTGGATATCACATCTCATGCTAAAGGGAGCGTCTCAGGTTTGGAAGGGGAAGGATTTTGATATCACATCTCATGTTATAGGAAGGATCTCAGGTTTGCAAGGGGAAGGAGTTGGATATCACATTTCATGTTAGAGGTAGGATCTCAGGTTTGGAATGGGAAATACTTCGATATCACATCTCATGCTATAGGAAGGCTCTCAGGTTTGCAAGGGGAAGGAGTTGGATATCACATTTCATGTTAGAGGTAGGATCTCAGGTTTGGTATTAGAGGCATTGAGATATCACATCTCATGCTATCAGAAATGTCTCAGGATTGGAAAGGGAAGGAGTTGGATATCACATCTCATGCTAAAGGGAGGGTCTCTGGTTTGGAAGGGGAAGGATTTTGATATCACATCTCATGTTATAGGAAGGATCTCAGGTTTGGTATTAGAAGCATTGAGATATCACATCTCATGCTATAGGAAGGGTCTCAGGTTTGGAATGGGAAGGAATTGGATATCACATCATAGGAAGGATCTCAGGTTTGGTATTAGAAGCATTGAGATATCACATCTCATTCTATAGGAATGGTCTCAGGATTGGAATGGGAAGGAGTTGGATATTAGATTCTTGCTATAGAAAGGGTCTCAGGTTTGGAACTGGAAGGAGTTGGATATCACATCTCATGTTATAGGAAGGGTCTCAGGTTTGGTCTAAGCATTGAGATATCACATCTCTGCTATCAGAAGTTTCTCAGGATTGAAATGGGAAGGAGTTGGATATCCCATCTCATGGTATAGGACGGGTCTCAGGTTTGGTAATAGAATCATTGAGATATCACATCTCATGCTGTAGGAAGTGTCTAAGGATTGGAATGGGAAGGACTTGGATATCACATCTCATGCTATAGGTAGACTCTCAGGTTTGGAAAGGGAAGGAGTGGGATATCACATTTCATGTTCAAGGAAGGATCTCAGGTTTGGTATTAGAGGCATTGAGATATCACATCTCATGCTATAGGAAGGGTCTCAGGATTGGAATGGGAAGGATTTGGATATCACATCTCATGCTATAGGAAGGGTCTCAGGTTTGGTATAAACATTGAGATATCACATATCATGCTATAGGAAGGGTCTCAGGATTGGAATGGGAAGGAGTTGGATATCACATCTCATGCCATAGGAAGGGTCTCAGGTTTGGTACAGGTATTGAGATATCACATCTCTGCTATCGGAAGGGTCTCAGGATAGGAATGGGAAGGAGTTGGATATCACATCTCAAGCTATCTCAGGATTGGAATGGGAAGGAGTTTGATATCACATCTCAAGCTATAGGAAGGTTCTCAGGTTTGGAGGGGGAAGGATTTGGATCTCACATCTCATGTTTTAGGACGGGTCTCAGGTTTGGTATTAGAAGCATTGAGATATCACATCTCATGGTATAGGAAGGGTCTCAGGATTGGAATGGGAAGGAGTTGGATATCACATCTCGAGCTATCACAGGATTGGAATGGGAAGGAGTTTGATATCACATCTCAAGCTATAGGAAGGGTCTCAGGTTTGGAAAGGGAAGGATTTGGATTTCACATCTCATGTTATAGGATGGTTCTCATGTTTGGTTTTAGAAGCATTGAGATATCACATCTAATGCTATCGGAAGGGTCTCAGGTTTGGAAAGGGAAGGATTTGGATTTCACATATGTTATTGGATGGTTCTCAGGTTTGGTTTTAGAAGCATTAAGATATCACATCTCATGCTATAGGAAGGGTCTCAGGTTTTGGAATGGTAAGGAGTTGGATACACATCTCATGTTATAGGAAGGATCTCAGGTTTGGTATTAGGAAAATTGTGATATCACATATCATGCTATAGGAAGGGTCTCAGGATTGGAATGGGAAGGATTTGGATATCACATCTCATGCTATAGGAAGGGTCTCAGGTTTTGTATAAGCATTGAGATATCACATCTCTGATATCGGAAGGGTCTCAGGATTGGAATGGAAAGGAGTTGGATATCCCATCTTATGTTATAGGAAGGGTCTCAGGTTTGGTATTAGAAGCATTGAGATATCACATCTCATGCTATCAGAAGGGTCTCAGGATTGGAATGGGAAGGAGTCGGATATCACATCTCATGCTAAAGGGAGGGTCTCAGGTTTGGTATTAGAAGCATTGAGATATCACATCTCATGTTATAGGAAGAATCTCTGGTTTGGTATTAGGGGCATTGAGATATCACATCTCATGCTATCAGAAGGGTCTCAGGATTGGAATGGGAAGGAGTCGGATATCACATCTCATGCTAAAGGGAGGGTCTCAGGTTTGGTATTAGAAGCATTGAGATATCACATCTCATGTTATAGGAAGAATCTCAGGTTTGGTATTAGAGGCATTGAGATATCACATCTCATGTTATAGGAAGCGTCTCAGGATTGGAATGGGAAGGATTTGGATATCACATCTCTTGCTATAGGAAGAGTCTCAGGTTTTTTATTAGAAACATTGAGATATCACATCTCATGCTAAAGGAAGGGTCTCAGGTTTGGAAGGGGAAGGATTTGGATATCATATCTCATGTTATAGGATGGGTCCCAGGTTTGGTATTAGAAGCTTTGAAATATCACATCTCATGCTATAGGAAGGGTCTCAGGATTGGAATGGGAAGGAGTTGGATATCACATCTCATGCTAAAGGAAGGGATTCAGGTTTGATAGAAGCATTGAGATATCACATCTCATGCTATAGGAAGGGTCTCAAGATTGGAATGGGAAGGAGTTGGATATCACATCTCATGCCATAGGAAGGTTCTCAGGTTTGGTCCAAGCATTGAGATATCATATCTCTGCTATCGGAAGGGTCTCAGGATAGGAATGGGAAGGACTTAGATATCACATCTCATGCTATAGGGAGGGTCTCAGGTTTGGAAAGGGAAGGATTTGGATTTCACATCTCATGTTATAGGATGGTTCTCATGTTTGGTTTTAGAAGCATTGAGATATCACATCTAATGCTATCGGAAGGGTCTCAGGTTTGGAAAGGGAAGGATTTGGATACACATCTCATGTTATAGGAAGGATCTCAGGTTTGGTATTAGAAAAATTGTGATATCACATATCATGCTATAGGAAGGGTCTCAGGATTGGAATGGGAAGGAGTTGGATATCACATCTCATGCTAAAGGAAAGATCTCAGGTTTGGAAGGGGAAGGATTTGGACATCACATCTCATGTTTTAGGACGGGTGTCAGGTTTGGTATTAGAAGCATTGAGATATCACATCTCATGGTATAGGAAGGGTCTCAGGATTGGAATGGGAAGGAGTTGGATATCACATCTCATGCTAAAGGAAAGATCTCAGGTTTGGAAGGGGAAGGATTTGGACATCACATCTCATGTTTTAGGACGGGTGTCAGGTTTGGTATTAGAAGCATTGAGATATCACATCTCATGGTATAGGAAGGGTCTCAGGATTGGAATGGGAAGGAGTTGGATATCACATCTCATGCTAAAGGAAAGATCTCAGGTTTGGAAGTGGAAGGATTTGGACATCACATCTCATGTTTTAGGACGGGTGTCAGGTTTGGTATTAGAAGCATTGAGATATCACATCTCATGGTATAGGAAGGGTCTCAGGATTGGAATGGGAAGGAGTTTGATATCACATCTCGTGCAATCAGAAGGGTCTCAGGTTTGGAATGGGAAGGAGTTGGATATCACATCTCATGTTATAGGAAGGATCTCAGGTTTATTATTAGAAGCATTGAGATATCAAATCTCATGCTATAGGAAGGGTCTCATGATTGGAATGGGAAGGAGTTGGATATCACATCTCATGCTATAGGAAGGGTCTCAGGATTGGAATGGGAAGGAGTTGTATATGACATCTCATGCCACAGGAAGGGTCTCAGGTTTGGTATAAGCATTGAGATATCACATCTCTGCTATCGGAAGGGTCTCAGGATTGGAATGGGAAGAAGTTGGATATCCCATCTTATGTTATAGGAAGGGTCTCAGGTTTGGTATTAGAAGCATTGAGATATCACATCTCATGCTATCAGAAGGGTCTCAGGATTGGAATGGGAAGGAGTCGGATATCACATCTCATGCTAAAGGGAGGGTCTCAGGTTTGGTATTAGAAGCATTGAGATATCACATCTCATGTTATAGGAAGAATCTCAGGTTTGGTATTAGAGGCATTGAGATATCACATCTCATGCTATCAGAAGGGTCTCAGGATTGGTATGGGAAGGAGTCGGATATCACATCTCATGCTAAAGGGAGGGTCTCAGGTTTGGTATTAGAAGCATTGAGATATCACATCTCATGTTATAGGAAGAATCTCAGGTTTGGTATTAGAGGCATTGAGATATCACATCTAATGCTATAGGAAGGGTCTCAGGATTGGAATGGGAAGGAGTTGGATATCACATCTCATGCTAAAGGAAGGGTCTCAGTTTTGGTAGAAGCATTGAGATATCACATCTCATGGTATAGGAAGGGTCTCAGTATTGGAATGGGAAGGAGTTGGATTTCACATCTCATCCAATAGGAAGGATCTCAGGATTGGAATGGGAAGGATTTGGATGTCACATCTCTTGCTATAGAAAGGGTCTCAGTTTTTTTATTAGAAACATTGAGATATCACATCTCATGCTATAGGAAGGGTTTCAGGATTGGAATGGGAAGGATTTGTATATCACATCTTATGCTAAAGGAAGGGTCTCAGGTTTGGAAGGGGAAGGATTTGGATATCATATCTCATGTTATAGGACGGGTCGCAGGTTTGGTATTAGAAGCTTTGAGATATCACATCTCATGCTATAGGAAGGTCTCAGGATTGGAATGGGAAGGAGTTGGATATCCCTTCTCATGCTATAGGAAGGTTCTCAGGTTGGAATGGGAAGGAGTTGGATATCACATCTCATGTTATAGGAAGGGTCTCAGGATTGGAATGGGAAGGATTTGGATATCACATCTCTTGCTATAGGAAGGGTCTCAGGTTTTTTATTAGAAACATTGAGATATCACATCTCATGCTATAGGAAGGGTTTCAGGATTGGAATGGGAAGGATTTGGATATCACATCTCATGCTAAAGGAAGGGTCTCAGGTTTGGAAGGGGAAGGATTTGGATATCATATCTCATGTTATAGGACGGGTCCAAGGTTTGGCATTAGAAGCTTTGAGATATCACATCTCATGCTATAGGAAGGGTCTCAGGATTGGAATGGGAAGGAGTTGGATATCACATCTCATGCTAAAGGAAGGGACTCAGGTTTGATAGAAGCATTGAGATATTACATCTCATGCTATAGGAAGGGTCTCAGGATTGGAATGGGAAGGAGTTGGATATCACATCTCATGCCATAGGAAGGGTCTCAGGTTTGGTACAAGCATTGAGATATCACATCTCTGCTATCGGAAGGGTCACAGGATAGGAATGGGAAGGTGTTGGATATCACATCTCAAGCTATCTCAGGATTGGAATGGGAAGGAGTTTGATATCACATCTCAAGCTATAGGAAGGTTCTCAGGTTTGGAAGGGGAAGGATTTGGATCTCATATCTCATGTTTTAGGACGGGTCTCAGGTTTGGTATTAGAAGCATTGAGATATCACATCTCATGGTATAGGAAGGGTCTCAGGATTGGAATGGGAAGGAGTTGGATATCACATCTCAAGCTATCACAGGATTGGAATGGGAAGGAGTTTGATATCACATCTCAAGCTATAGGAAGGGTCTCAGGTTTGGAAAGGGAAGGATTTGGATTTCACATCTCATGTTATAGGATGGTTCTCATGTTTGGTTTTAGAAGCATTGAGATATCACATCTAATGCTATCGGAAGGGTCTCAGGTTTGGAAAGGGAAGGATTTGGATTTCACATATGTTATTGGATGGTTCTCAGGTTTGTTTTTAGAAGCATTAAGATATCACATCTCATGCTATAGGAAGGGTCTCAGGTTTTGGAGTGGGAAGGAGTTGGATACACATCTCATGTTATAGGAAGGATCTCAGGTTTGGTATTAGAAAAATTGTGATATCACATATCATGCTATAGGAAGGGTCTCAGGATTGGAATGGGAAGGAGTTGGATATGACATCTCATGCCACAGGAAGGGTCTCAGGTTTGGTATAAGCATTGAGATATCACATCTTTGCTATCGGAAGGGTCTCAGGATTGGAATGGGAAGGAGTTGGATATCCCATCTTATGTTATAGGAAGGGTCTCAGGTTTGGTGTTAGAAGCATTGAGATATCACATCTCATGCTATCAGAAGGGTCTCAGGATTGGAATGGGAAGGAGTCGGATATCACACCTCATGCTAAAGGGAGGGTCTCAGGTTTGGTATTAGAAGCATTGAGATATCACATCTCATGTTATAGGAAGAATCTCTGGTTTGGTATTAGAGGCATTGAGATATCACATCTCATGCTATCAGAAGGGTCTCAGGATTGGAATGGGAAGGAGTCGGATATCACATCTCATGCTAAAGGGAGGGTCTCAGGTTTGGTATTAGAAGCATTGAGATATCACATCTCATGTTATAGGAAGAATCTCAGGTTTGGTATTAGAGGCATTGCGATATCACATCTCATGTTATAGGAAGGGTCTCAGGATTGGAATGGGAAGGATTTGGATATCACATCTCTTGCTATAGGAAGAGTCTCAGGTTTTTTATTAGAAACATTGAGATATCACATCTCATGCTATAGGAAGGGTTTCAGGATTGGAATGGGAAGGATTTGGATATCACATCTCATGCTAAAGGAAGGGTCTCAGGTTTGGAAGGGGAAGGATTTGGATATCATATCTCATGTTATAGGACGGGTCCCAGGTTTGGTATTAGAAGCTTTGAAATATCACATCTCATGCTATAGGAAGGGTCTCAGGATTGGAATGGGAAGGAGTTGGATATCACATCTCATGCTAAAGGAAGGGACTCAGGTTTGATAGAAGCATTGAGATATCACATCTCATGCTATAGGAAGGGTCTCAGGATTGGAATGGGAAGGAGTTGGATATCACATCTCATGTCATGGGAAGGGTCTCAGGTTTGGTCCGAGCATTGAGATATCACATGTCTGCTATCGGAAGGGTCCCAGGATAGGAATGGGAAGGACTTAGATATCACATCCCATGCTATAGGGAGGGTCTCAGGTTTGGAAAGGGAAGGATTTGGATTTCACATCTCATGTTATAGGATGGTTCTCATGTTTGGTTTTAGAAGCATTGAGATATCACATGTAATGCTATCGGAAGGGTCTCAGGTTTGGAAAGGGAAGGATTTGGATTTCACATATGTTATTGGATGGTTCTCAGGTTTGGTTTTAGAAGCATTAAGATATCACATCTCAGGCTATAGGAAGGGTCTCAGGATTGGAATGGGAAGGAGTTGGATATCACATCTCAAGCTATCTCAGTATTGGAATGGGAAGGAGTTTGATATCACATCTCATGCAATCGGAAGGGTCTCAGGTTTGGAATGGGAAGGAGTTGGATATCACATCTCATGTTTTAGGACGGGTGTCAGGTTTGGTATTAGAAGCATTGAGATATCACATCTCATAGTATAGGAAGGGTCTCAGGATTGGAATGGGAAGGAGTTGGATATCACATCTCAAGCTATCTCAGGATTGGAATGGGAAGGAGTTTGATATCACATCTCATGCAATCGGAAGGGTCTCAGGTTTGGAATGGGAAGGAGTTGGATATCACATCTCATGTTATAGGAAGGATCTCAGGTTTATTATTAGAAGCATTGAGATATCACATCTCATGCTATAGGAAGGGTCTCAGGATTGGAATCGGAAGGAGGTGTATTTGACATCTCATGCCATAGGAAGGGTCTCAGGTTTGGTATAAGCATTGAGCTATCACATCTCTGCTATCGGAAGGGTCTCAGGATTGGAATGGGAAGGAGTTGGATATCCCATCTCATTATAGGAAGGGTCTCAGGTTTGGTATTAGAAGCATTGAGATATCACATCTCATGCTATAGGAAGGGTCTCAGGATTGGAATGGGAAGGACTTGAATATCACATCTCATGTTATAGCAAGGGTCTCAGGTTTGGTATTAGAAGCATTGAGATATCACATCTCATGCTATAGGAAGGGTCTCAGGATTGGAATGGGAACAACTTGGATATCACATCTCATGATAAAGGAAGGGTCTAAGGTTTGGAAGGGGAAGGATTTGGATATCACATCTCATGTTATAGGACCGGTCTCAGGTTTGCTATTAGAAGCATTGAGATATCAAGTCCCATGGTATAGGACTGGTCTCAGAATTGGAATGGGAAGGAGTTGGATATCACATCTCAAGCTATAGGAAGGGTGTCAGGATAGGAATGGGAAGGAGTTTGATATCACATCTCATGCCATGGTATGGGTCTCAGGTTTTGTAGAAGCATTGGGATATCACATCTCATGCTATCGGAAGGGTATCAGGATTGGATTTGGAAGGAGTTGGATATCCCTTCTCATGCTATAGGAAGGGTCTCAGGTTGGAATGGGAAGGAATTGGATATCACATCTCATGTTATAGGAAGGGTATCAGGATTGGAATGGGAAGGACTTGGATATCACATCTCATGCTATAGGAAGGCTATCAGGTTTGGAAGGGGAAGGAGTTGCATATCAAATTTCATTTTAGAGGTAGGATCTCAGGTTTGGTATTAGAGGCATTGAGATATCACATCTCATGCTATAGGAAGGGTCTCACGATTGGAATGGGAAGGATTTGGATATCACATCTCATGCTATAGGAAGGGTCTCAGGTTTGGTATAAGCATTGAGATATCACATCTCATGCTATAGAAACAGTCTCAAGATTGCAATGGGAAGGAGTTGGATATCACATCTCATGTTATAGGAAGGATCTCAGATTTGGTATTAGAAGCATTGAGACATCACATCTCATGCTATAGGAAGGGTCTCAGGATTGGAATGGGAAGGAGTTGGATATCACATCTCATGTTATAGGAAGGGTCTCAGGGTTGGAATGGGAAGCACTTCGATATCACATCTCATGTTATAGGAAGGCTCCCAGGTTTAGAAGGGGAAGGACTTGGATATCACATTTCATGTTAGAGGTAGGATCTCAGGTTTGGTATTAGAGGCATTGAGATATAACATCTCATGCTATCAGAAAGGTCTCAGGATTGGAATGGGAAGGAGTTGGATATCACATCTCATGCTAAAGGGAGGGTCTCAGGTTTGGAAGGGGAAGGATTTGGATATCACATCTCATGCTATAGGAAGGGTCTCAGGATTGGAATGGGAAGGATTTGGATATCACATCTCATGCTATAGGAAGGGTCTCAGGTTTGGTATAAGCATTGAGATATCACATCTCATGCTATAGGAAGGGTCTCAGGATTGGAATGGGAAGGAGTTGGATATCACATTTCATGCTATAGGTAGGCTCTCAGTTTTGGAAAGGGAAGGTTTTGGATATCACATCTCATGCTATAGGAAGGGTCTCACGATTGGAATGGGAAGGAGTTGGATATCCCATCTTATGTTATAGGAAGGGTCTCAGGTTTGGTATTAGAAGCATTGAGATATCACATCTCATGCTATAGGAAGGGTCTCAGGATTGGAATGGGAAGAACTTGGATATCACATCTCATGCTATAGGAAGGCTATCAGGTTTGGAAGGGGAAGGAGTTGCATATCAAATTTCATGTTAGAGGTAGGATCTCAGGTTTGGTATTAGAGGCATTGAGATATCACATCTCATGCTATAGGAAGGGTCTCACAATTGGAATGGGAAGGATTTGGATATCACATCCCATGCTATAGGAAGGGTCTCAGGTTTGGTATAAGCATTGAGATATCACATCTCATGCTATAGAAACTGTCTCAAGATTGCAATGGGAAGGAGTTGGATATCACATTTCATGTTAGAGGTAGGATCTCAGGTTTGGTATTAGAGGCATTGAGATATAACATCTCATGCTATCAGAAGGGTCTCAGGATTGGAATGGGAAGGAGTTGGATATCACATCTCATGCTAAAGGGAGGGTCTCAGGATTGGAATGGGAAGGATTTGGATATCACATCTCATGCTATAGGAAGGGTCTCAGGTTTGGTATAAGCATTGAGATATCACATCTCATGCTATAGGAAGGGTCTCAGGATTGGAATGGGAAGGAGTTGGATATCACATCTCATGCTATAGGGAGGGTCTCAGTTTTGGAAAGGGAAGGTTTTGGATATCACATCTCATGCTATAGGAAGGGTCTCACGATTGGAATGGGAAGGATTTGGATATCACATCTCATGCTATAGGAAGGGTCTCAGGATTGGAATGGGAAGGAGTTGGATATCACATCTCATGCTATAGGAAGGGTCTCAGGAATGGAATGGGAAGGAGTTTTATATGACATCTCATGCCATAGGAAGGATCTCAGGTTTGGTATTAGAAGCATTGAGACATCACATCTCATGTTATAGGAAGGGTCTCAGGATTGGAATGGGAAGGAGTTGGATATCACATCTCATGCTATAGGAAGGGCCTCAGGTTTGGTATAAGCATTGAGATATCACATCTCATGCTATAGGAAGGGTCTCAGGATTGGAATGGGAAGGAGTTGTATATGACATCTCATGCCATAGGAAGGGTCTCAGGTTTGGTATCAGCATTGAGATATCACATCTCTGCTATTGGAAGGGTCTCAGGATTGGAATGGGAAGGAGTTGGATATCCCATCTTATGTTAATAGAAGGGTCTCAGGTTTGGTATTAGAAGCATTGAGATATCACATCTCATGCTATAGGAAGGGTCTCAGGATTGGAATGGGAAGGACTTGAATATCCCATCTCATGCTATAGGGAGGCTCTCACGTTTGGAAAGGGAAGGAGTTGGATATCACATTTCATGTTAGAGGTAGGATCTCAGGTTTGGTATTAGAGGCATTGCATATCACATCTCATGCTATCAGAAGGGTCTCAGGATTGGAATGGGAAGGAGTTGGATATCACATCTCATGCTAAAGGGAGGGTCTCAGGTTTGGAAGGGGAAGGATTTTGATATCACATCTCATGTTATAGGAAGGATCTCAGGTTTGGTATTAGAGGGATTGAGATATCACATCTCATGCTATCGGAAGGGTATCAGGATTGGATTTGGAAGTAGTTGGATATCCCATCTCATGCTATAGGAAGGGTGTCAGGTTGGAATGGAAAGGAGTTGGATATCACATCTCATGTTATAGGAAGGGTCTCAGGTTTGGTCTAAGCATTGAGATATCACATCTCTGCTATCGGAAGTTTCTCAGGATTGAAATGGGAAGGAGTTGGATATCCCATCTCATGTTATAGGACGGGTCTCAGGTTTGGTAATAGAATCATTGAGATATCACATCTCATGCTGTAGGAAGTGTCTAAGGATTGGAATAGGAAGGACTTGGATATCACATCTCATGCTATAGGTAGACTCTCAGGTTTGGAAAGGGAAGGAGTGGGATATCACATTTCATGTTCAAGGAAGGATCTCAGGTTTGGTATTAGAGGCATTGAGATATCACATCTCATGCTATAGGAAGGGTCTCAGGATTGGAATGGGAAGGATTTGGATATCACATCTCATGCTATAGGAAGGGTCTCAGGTTTGGTATAAGCATTGAGATATCACATCTCATGCTAAAGGAAGGGTCTCAGGATTGGAATGGGAAGGAGTTGGATATCACATCGCATGCTATAGGTAGGCTCTCAGGTTTGGAAAGGGAAGGATTTGGATATCACATTTCATGTTAGAGGAAGGATCTCAGGTTTGGTATTAGAGGCATTGAGATATCACATCTCATGCTATAGGAAGGGTCTCACGATTGGAATGGGAAGGATTTGGATATCACATCTCATGCTATAGGAAGGGTCTCAGGTTTGGTATAAGCATTGAAATATCACATCCCATGCTATAGGAAGGGTCTCAGGATTGGAATGGAAGGAGTTGGATATCACATCTCGTGTTATAGGAAGGATCTCAGATTTGGTATTAGAAGCATTGAGACATCACATCTCATGCTATAGGAAGGGTCTCAGGATTGGAATGGGAAGGAGTTGGATATCACATCTCATGTTATAGGAAGGGTCTCAGGATTGGAATGGGAAGGACTTCGATATCACATCTCATGTGATAGGAAGGCTCCCAGGTTTGGAAGGGGAAGGAGTTGGATATCACATTTCATGTTAGAGGTAGAATCTCAGGTTTGGTATTAGAGGCATTGAGATATAACATCTCATGCTATCAGAAGGGTCTCAGGATTGGAATGGGAAGGAGTTGGATATCACATCTCATGCTAAAGGGAGGGTCTCAGGTTTGGAAGGGGAAGGATTTGAATATCACATCTCGTGTTATAGGAAGGATCTCAGGTTTGGTATTAGAAGAATTGAAATATCACATCTCATGCTATCGGAAGGATCTCAGGTTTGGTATTAGAAGCATTGAGATATCACATCTCATGCTATCAGAACGGTCTCAGGATTGGAATGGGAAGGAGTTGGATATCACATCTCATGCTAAAGGGAGGGTCTCTGGTTTGGAAGGGGAAGGATTTGGATATCACATCTCATGTTATAGGAAGGATCTCAGGTTTGTTATTAGAAGCATTGAGATATCACATCTCATGCTATAGGAAGGGTCTCAGGATTGGAATGGGAAGGAGTTGGATATCATATCTCATGCTATAGGAAGGGTCTCAGGAATGGAATGGGAAGGAGTTTTATATGACATCTCATGCCATAGGAAGGATCTCATGTTTGGTATTAGAAGCATTGAGACATCACATCTCATGTTATAGGAAGGGTATCAGGATTGGAATGGGAAGGAGTTGGATATCACATCTCATGCTATAGGAAGGGTCTCAGGTTTGGTATAAGCATTGAGATATCACATATCATGCTATAGGAAGGGTCTCAGGATTGGAATGGGAAGGAGTTGTATGACATCTCATGCCATAGGAAGGGTCTCAGGTTTGGTATAAGCATTGAGATATCACATCTCTGCTATCGGAAGGGTCTCAGGATTGGAATGGGAAGGACTAGGATATCACATCTCATGCTATAGGAAGGGTCTCAGGATTGGAATGGGAAGGACTTGGATATCACATCTCATGTTATAGGAAGGGTCTAAGGTTTGGAAGGGGAAGGATTTGGATATCACATCTCATGTTATAGGATGGGTCTCAGGAATGGAATGGGAAGGACTTGGATATCACATCTCATGATAAAGGAAGGGTCTAAGGTTTGGAAGGGGAAGGATTTGGATATCACATCTCATGTTATAGGACGGGTCTCAGGTTTGGTATTAGAAGCATTGTGATATCACATCTCATGCTATAGGAAGTGTCTCAGGATTGGAATGGGAAGGAGTTGGATATCACATCTCATGCTATAGGAAGGGTTTCAGGTTTGGTAGAAGCATTGAGATATCACATCTCATGCTATAGGAAGAGTCTCAGGTTTGGGAAGGGAAGGATTTGGATTTCACATCTCATGTTATAGGATGGTTCTCATGTTTGGTTTTTGAAGCATTGAGATATCACATCTCATGCTATCGGAAGGGTCTCAGGTTTGGAATGGGAAGGAGTTGGATATCACATCTCATGTTATAGGAAGGATCTCACGTTTGGTATTAGAAGCATTGAGATATCACATCTCATGCTATAGGAAGGGTCTCCGGATTGGAATGTGAAGGATTTGGATATTACATCTCATTCTAAAGGAAGGGTCTCAGGTTTGGAATGGGAAGGAGTTGGATATGACATCTCTTGTTATAGGGTGGGTCTCAGGATTTGAATGGCAAGGAGTTGGATATCACATCTCATGCCATGGGAAGGGTCTCAGGTTTGGTATAAGCATTGAGATATCACATCTCTGCTATCGGAAGGGTCTCAGGATTGGATTGGGAACGAGTTGGATATCACTTCTCATGCTATAGGAAGGGTCTCAGGTTGGAATGGGAAGGAGTTGGATATCACATCTCATGTTATAGTAAGGGTCTCAGGATTGGAATGGGAAGGATTTGGATATCGCATCTCTTGCTATAGGAAGGGTCTCAGATTTTTTATTAGAAACATTGAGATATCACATCTCATGCTATAGGACTGGTCTCAGGATTGGAATGGAAAGGAGTTGGATATCACATCTCATGCTAAAGGAAGGGTCTCAGTTTTGGTAGAAGCATTGAGATTTCACATATCATGCTATTGGAAGGGTCTCAGGATTGGAATGGGAAGGAGTTGGATATCACATCTCTGCTATCGGAAGGGTCTCAGGATTGGAATGGGAAGGACTTAGATATCACATCTCATGCTATAGGGAGGGTCTCAGTATTGATATTAGAAGCATTGAGATATCCCATCTCATGTTATAGGACAGGTCTCAGGTTTGATATTAGAAGCATTGAGATATCACATCTCTGCTTTGGAAGGGTCTCAGGATTGGAATGGGAAGGACTTGGATATCAGAATTCATGTTATAGGAAGGGTCTCAGGTTTGGTATTAGAAGCATTGAGATATCACATCTCATGCTATAGGAAGGGTCTCAGGATTGAAATGGGAAGGACTTGGATATCACATCTCATGTTATAGGAAGGGTCTCAGGTTTGGTATTAGAAGCATTGAGATATCACATCTCATGCTATAGGAAGGGTCTCAGGAATGGAATGGGAAGGACTTGGATATCACATCTCATGATAAAGGAAGGGTCTAAGGTTTGGAAGGGGAAGGATTTGGATATCACATCTCATGTTATTGGACCGGTCTCAGGTTTGGTATTAGAAGCATTGAGATATCAAGTCTCATGGTATAGGACGGGAGTTTGATATCACTTCTCATGCCATGGTATGGGTCTCAGGTTTTGTAGAAGAATTGGGATATCACATCTCATGCTATCGGAAGGGTATCAGGATTGGAATGGGAAGGAGTTGGATATGACATCTCATGTTATAGGAAGGGTCTCAGGATTGGAATGGGAAGGACTTGGATATCACATCTCATGCTGTAGGAAGGCTCTCAGGTTTGGAAAGGGAAGGAGTTGGATATCACATTTCATGTTAGAGGTAGGATCTCAGGTTTGGTATTAGAGGCATTGAGATATCACATCTCATGCTATCAGAAGGGTATCAGGATTGGAATGGGAAGGAGTTGGATATCACATCTCATGCTAAAGGGAGGGTCTCAGGTTCGGAAGGGGAAGGATTTGGATATCACATCTCATGTTATAGGAAGGATCTCAGGTTTGGTATTAGAAGCATTGAGATATCACATCTCATGCTATCGGAAGGATCTCAGGTTTGGTATTAGAAGCATTGAGATATCACATCTCATGCTATAGGAAGGGTCTCAGGATTGGAATGGGAAGGAGTTGGATATCACATCTCATGCTATAGGAAGGGTCTCAGGTTTGGTATAAGCATTGAGATATCACATCTCTGCTATCGGAAGGGTCTCAGGATTGGAATGGGAAGGACTTAGATATCACATCTCATGCTATAGGGAGGGTCTCAGTATTGATATTAGAAGCATTGAGATATCACATCTCAAGCTATCGGAAGGGTCTCAGGATTGGAATGGGAAGGAGTTGGATATCGCATCTCATGTTATAGGAAGAGTCTCATGCTAAGACCTGATAGACCCTTCACATAACATGAGATGGGAATATCCAACTCCTTCCCATTCCAATCCTGAGACCCTTCCAATAGCAGAGATGTGATATCTCAATGCTTATACCAAACCTGAGACCCTTCCTATAGCATGAGATGTGATATCTAACTCCTTCCCATTCCAATACTGAGACCCTTCCTATAGCATGAGATGTGATATCTCAATGCTTCTAATATCAAACTTGAGACCCTCCCTATAGCATGAGATGTGATATCCAAGTCCTTCCCATTCCAATCCTGAGACACTTCCTATAGCTTGAGATGTGATATCTCAATGCTTCTAATACCAAACCTGAGACTATTCCTATAACATGAGATGGGATATCCAACTCCTTCCCATTCCAATCCTGAGACCCTTCCGAAAGCAGAGATGTGATATCTCAATGCTTATACCAAACCTGAGACCCTTCCTATGGCATGAGATGTCATATACAGATCCTTCCCATTCCAATCCTGAGACCCTTCCTATAGCATGAGATGTGATATCTCAATGCTTATACCAAACCTAAAACCCTTCCTATAGCATGAGATGTGATATCCAACTCCTTCCCATTCCAATCCTGAGACCCTTCCTATAGCATGAGATGTGATATCCAATGGCTCTAATACCAAACCTGAGATCCTTCCTCTAACATGAAATGTGATATCCAACTCCTTCCCTTTCCAAACCTGAGAGCCTACCTATAGCATGAGATGTGATATCCAAGTCCTTCCCATTCCAATCCTGATACACTTCCGATAGCAGAGATGTGATATCTCAATGCTTATACCAAACCTGAGACCCTTCCTATAACATGAGATGTGATATCCAATTCCTTCCCATTCCAAACCTGAGACCCTTCCTACAGCATGTGATGTGATATCTCAATGCTTCTAATACCAAACCTGAGACCAGTCCTATAACATGAGATGGGATATCCAACTCCTTCCCGTTCCAAACCTGAGACCCTTCCTATAGCATGAGATGTGATATCCAACTCCTTCCCATCCCAATCCTGAGACACTTCCGATTGCAGAGATGTGATATCTCAATGCTTATACCAAATCTGAGACTCTTCCTATAACATGAGATGTGATATCCAACTCCTTCCGTTCCAAACCTGAGATCCTTCCTATAGCATGAGATGTGATATCCAACTCCTTCCCATTCCAATCCTGAGACCCTTATGATAGCATGAGATGTGATATCTCAATGCCTCTAATTCCAAATCTGAGATTCTTCCGATAGCATGAGATGTGATATCTCACTGCTTCTTATACCAAACCTGAGATCTTTCCTATAACATGAGATGTGATATCCAACTCCTTCCCATTCCAATCCTGAGACCCTTCCTATAGCATGTGATGTGATATCTCAATGCTTATACCAAACCTGAGACCCTTCCTATAGCTTGAGATGTGATATCCAACTCCTTCCCAATCCAATCCTGAGACCCTTCCTATAGCATGAGATGTGATATCTCAATACTTCTAATACCAAACCTGAGATCCTTCTGATAACATGAGATGTGATATCCAAATCCTTCCCCTTCCAAACCTGAGACCCTCCCTTTAGCATGAGATGTGATATCCAACTCCTTCCGATTCCAATCCTGAAACCATTCTGATAGCATGAGATGTGATATCTCAATGCTTCTAATACCAAACCTGAGATCCTCCCGATAGCATGAGATGTGATATCTCAATGCTTCTAATACCAAACCTGAGATCCTTCCTATAACATGAGATGTGATATCCAAATCCTTCCCCTTCCAAACCTGAGACCCTCCCTTTAGCATGAGATGTGATATCCAACTCCTTCCCATTCCAATCCTGAGACCCTTCTGATAGCATGAGATGTGATATCTCAATGCCTCTAATACCAAACCTGAGATCCTACCTCTAACATGAAATGTGATATCCAACTCTTTCCCCTTCCAAACCTGAGAGCCTTCCTATAGCATGAGATGTGATATCCAAGTCCTTCCCATTCCAATCCTGAGACCCTTCCTATAACATGAGATGTGATATCCAACTCCTTCCCATTCCAACCTGAGACCCTTCCTATAGCATGAGATGGGATATCCAACTCCTTCCAAATCCAATCCTGATACCCTTCCGATAGCGTGAGATGTGATATCCCAATGCTTATACCAAACCTGAGACCCATACTATTGCATGAGATGTGATATCAAACTCCTTCCCATTCCAATCCTGAGACCCTTCCTATAGCTTGAGATGTGATATCCAACTCCTTCTCATTCCAATTCTGAGACCCTTCCTATACCATGAGACTTGATATCTCAGTGCTTCTAATACCAAACCTGAGACCCGTGCTATAACATGAGATGTGATATCCAAATCCTTCCCCTTCCAAACCTTAGACCCTTCCTTTATCATGAGATGTGATATCCAACTCCTTCCCATTCCAATCCTGAGACCCTTCCGCTATCGTGAGATGTGATATCTCAATGCTTCTAATACCAAACCTGAGACTCTTCCTATAACATGAGATGGGATATCCAACTCCTTCCCATTCCAATCCTGAGACCCTTCCGATAGCAGAGATGTGATATCTCAAAGCTTATACCAAACCTGAGACCCTTCCTATGGCTTGAGATGTCATATACAACTCCTTCCCATTCCAATCCTGAGACCCTTCCGATAGCATGAGATGTGATATCTCAATGCTTATACCAAACCTGAGACCCTTCCTATAGCATGAGATGTGATATCCAACTCCTTCCCATTCCAATCCTGAGACCCTTCCTATAGCATGAGATGTGATGTCTCAATGCTTCTAATACCAAACCTGAGATCCTTCGTTTAACATGAGATGTGATATCCAACTCCTTCCATTCCAATCCTGAGACCCTTCCTATAGCATGAGATGTGATATCTCAATGCTTATACCAAACCTGAGACCCTTCCTATAGCATGAGATGTGATATCCAACTCCTTCCCATTCCAATCCTGAGACCCTTCCTATAGCATGAGATGTGATATCTCAATGCCTCTAATACCAAACCTGAGATCCTTCCTCTAACATGAAATGTGATATCCAACTCCTTCCCTTTCCAAACCTGAGAGTCTATCCATAGCATGAGATGTGATATCCAAGTCCTTCCCATTCCAATCCTTAGACCCTTCCTACAGCATGCAATATATATGATATCTCAATGATTCTAATAACAATCCTGAGACCCGTCCTATAACATGAGATGGGATATCCAACTCCTTCCCATCCCAATCCTGAGACACTTCCGATTGCAGAGATGTGATATCTCAATGCTTATACCAAACCTGAGACTCTTCCTATAACATGAGATGTGATATCTGTTAGGAAAGATTTCGTAATTGTAGGTAATTTTCCTTCCATGTGGCAACCCCTAAACTTTTTGCTGTTGTTTTTCACCTTGTTCTCGACTTTGCCAGAGAAGTGCAGCCTTCTGCCGCACTCCTCTGGGCTTTCGCTCCTTTCTTACGGGGAAACTGACATGGCCTTAAAACAGTCAGTACCGGGAAACGCTGTTTTCCGTAGTTTCTTTTATCATGTTGCGGCTTTCGTGCAACATGACACAAGAGGGCACTGTAAGCTAAGTTACTGCTCTCTTGGGATTCTAGCCTTCTACAGGCCCTAGATACTCTTTCAGGATTGTAACTGATCGGTGCAAGTGATTCACGGACGGGAATGGTGGCAGTGATCATTTCTTGTGTTTTGAGCTCCTTTTGGCGTTCTAAGCGCGTTTCTCGCACTTAACCCAAAATGATGGCCTGGCTCCCAAAATGGCCAGACCACGAGGCTCCTTTGTCCTGTCCGCTGACCGTCTTGCTCCCTTCACCTTCCCCAGGTCGAGCCGACCCGGGGCCTTCCCTATTTGGGCATGTACTTTCCCGCGAAACACGGATGCTTTTGCGGGCTTCTACATGTCTTGTGTGTGCCTCCAGGATGTGGGCTGGGATGTCTGGTCCCGTGTGAATGCCTGGGACCACCGTGGTCCGTGATAGGTCCACGAATGGTGTGAGTGTTGATGAGCGGATCTCCCATTGGGTCCCCACCGTTTTGGCGCGAAGGGAACCGTGGATAAGAGGGGGCTGGAAACACCACTACCATGTCGATCTCCTGAGTTCTCACGAACGAAGGAATACAGGAGCCAAGTATCCTGCAACCAAGAGGCTGAACCGAGGAATCGCTGGTGACCCGCTGAAGGACTGCTCCTCTGCACTGCTGTCGCCTTGTGAAACCCTTTTCACCTTTGATCGAAGCAGAAGGCCTGTACTAGTACTTCGACCCTTGGAATAGCGGGGACAGCTATTCTCGGCATCTTCACCAGCTCCTGCTAGTAAGCCTTCGGAAGCGTCTCTGGGCCATCCAGCAGACTGACCAGCCTACACAGGAGTCTTGCTCTGTAACTGCCACCAGGTTGTGTAGTATATCGAGTCCTTGTCACTCTCACACGATTCGTACACTTGGCGTTCCCAGGTCTGAAGTGAGTAGTGTACATTTGGCTCAGATACACACAGCCGCTCCGTTCCCCTGCTGTGGTAACAAACTGTGTGGGTTCCTTCGTTTGGGACGTCTTTTACTCAACTCTGCTGCTGCAGACTCAACACAATGACGAGATGTCCCCTGCTCTTCTGAACCTGCCAGCGACTGAAACTGACGCGGAGAAGCCTGGGTCTGCTTGCATCGGGGACCGGTGAGTAGCATAGCTAGGAACTGGTCGCCCTCCTGCAGGAGCCCATAGCTTTTCCCCGCTGTGTCAAAACAGCACGCCTTTCCGTACTCGCGCTCTGCTTCTGCCCACAGTGGAGGCTGCGCTTGAGTCGCGGAACACTGTTCTTCTTCGTTTGTGCACTAAACTGAACTGCCTGATCTCCCTCGAAGAGACTCCCCTTTTGCCCGTTGGCACCAGCGTGTGCAGGTACTTTTGAGCACAAGGCTCCACTCTTCGTAGGGCTCGGACTTCCTTTTAGTTAGGTGCCTCTGAAGGCGGACTGGGTCTAACCATTATTTCGCACTGCCTGTTTTCCTTCCCTTTTAGGTGGACTACACATTTCGTGCATCTAACGCTTGAGACTTGTTTGTATTTGTGTATATATTATATTGGTATGGTATGTGTTGGTTTACTAGAGTTGTATTGTGATTTCTCGCTACGGTCATTGTTTTAAAGGCCTTGGAATAAATGTGTATATATTTTTAATATAGCACCTGTTTGGAGTAGTTTGTAAGTGTCCTTGCTTTGTGTGCTCATTGCAGGCTTTCAGTCACCCTCACCCCTCTTGAGACCTAGTCTTGACCGCCGCGATCGCTACCTTGATTGGTCTGGCTTGTCCAGAGGTTACCCTGTTCCAAGTAATTAGGTTGGCCTTCTGAACTTCTGCGCCACCAGGACAGAGTTCAGAAATCCGTCTTAACAAATTGGTGTACAGCGGTGGGATACCACTGAAGGTATCCAGTGTTGCGCACGAACTAAGGCATTTCAAGTTATTCCTACCAGGACACGTAGTGAATTGTTGTAGTATAACTTTAAAAAGGCCATAGTCCTATCTAACAGTATGGAAACAAATACCTTGTTAACTTTAAATGCTTCCAAATCAGAAACATTGAAAAAGATGTGTGCGGAGAGAGGTGTTTCCTCTCAAGGCACGAAATTGGATATGATCCAAAGAATCGTGGCGTGGCAAGAAGCGCAGCTTGACGCTATAACTTCTGAGGACAGTGCGGAAGGAGGTGGGGCTGCTCTCACTGGTAGAACCGACGGTTCTGCCGCTGCACTGATCCACCGAGACCACGAGGACAGGGAGGATGAGATGTCTAATGTTTCCTCTGTCAGTGTTGATGGGGAGGCTATGCTTGAATTCAAGAAGCAAGAGCTGCGGTTTAGGCAGAAGGAGCTTGAATTCAGCATAGCCAAACTAAAAATCGAACAGTCAGAAAAACAGAAAGACAGGGATCACCAGTTGGAACTGGCCAAGCTTCAGGTTGCAAATGGGTCCAAGGGTCCTGGACATGGGTCTGGGGCCTCCTCTCATCCACGGTTTCCGAAAGATCTGGTCAGTGTGTATGAGGAAAGGAATGACATTATGGACTGGCTGAATGCGTTTGAGTATGCATGCGAAGTTCAACAAGTTGACAATGCTGATAAGATTGCCTGGTTACTCAGCAGACTGCCCCATTCTGGCTGTAGTGCCATTATGGAAATGTCGAAGGCTGAGCGAGCTGATTTCGCAATTTTAAAGCAAACTCTCATTTTAAAGTTTGGGAAGACTCCGGCCCAATATTTGAAACGATTCATAGAGTATAAGAAAAAGGAAGGTGGTACTTGGGTATCTTATGTCACTGAATCCTTGAAAAACTTAACTGGCTGGGTCGAAGGTTATAAGGTTTCTACCCTCGAAGGCATGATAAATCTTGTCATGCTGGAACACATTTTTGCATCTTCTTCCCCGGAGCTTAAGCAGCATTTGGCCTATTCGAAGGAGATAGATCCTAAGAAGCTGGCCATTGCAGCAGACTTATGGGTGTCACATCGAGTGTCCCATAAGGACAAAACTCATCCTGGTAAGCAGGAGGAAGGGAAAAAGTCCAAAGATAAGGAGGGTGGAGAATCTGATAAATCTTCTTCTCAAAAGGGCCACAAAAAGAAAAATAAGGGTAAGACACAAGAGAACTCACAGGGTAGTGGAGGTCAGCCTCCGAAACAGAACTCTGGTTACAATAAGCCTCCCTATGTAAACAGACCCAATGGATCTTGTTTTGCTTGTGGAGCAACTGACCACGTGAAGGGGGATCCCCGGTGTAAGGTTAGACCTTTGGGGGTCCACTCCGCTAATCTGGCCTTCTCCTCCTACGAGGAAGAAGAGATTACAGGAGCATCCTTCTCCTCAGACTCATTTCCCAGCGGGATAGAGGCTGAGGTAGTTTTAGTTTCCCTGGGTTCCTGGGAGCCTAAAGTCGCAGAGGCTTATGCTAGGATTCCAGATAATACCAAGCACTACTTTAAAGACAGTGTGCTGATCAATGGAGTAGATACTCCAGCTCTTAGGGATAGTGGGTGCAGTCGAACTGTAGTGGATTCTACCTTGGTAGACTCAGAGGAAGTTGCCAGAGCTACTCTGATGCCCACTAAGTTGGCTGACGGCCCACTCCGTATGTTCCCAGTAATACCTGTAAATCTTACTTTAAATGGTACAGCAGTCAGGATTCCAGTGAGCATTCAGAGAAACGTCCCGGGAAAGGTCTTGTTAGGTAATGATCTCAGAGCTTTAGGGCTCGTAGGAGACACTGCCGAAAGACCCTACACACGGTCTCAAGCACGGGCAGCATTGGCCAAGACCAATACGCCGCCCCAGCTGAAGGGGAAACCCAAGGCGAAAGGAGTCAACAAGTCAAGACGAGGGAAAGAGAATATTCCCCCAAGCTCGCCTACCACTGCGGTGGAGGAAGTTGGTCAATCGCCCGGGCCTGACGAGGAGGTGGCGATGCCTGAAGTATTTGACCCCAACGACCATCCTGAACTAAAAGACTTGTTAGTTGAAGGAGGTACTGATAGGGACGAATTCAGTAAAGGCCAACGTGAGTGCCCATCTCTGGAAGGCCTAAGGAGACAGGCCTGCTCCCAGCTTGAGGGTGAACCTCCTGGGACGCATAGGATTTATTGGGAAGGTGGACTCCTGTATAGTGAGCCCACAGAGTCTACAGAAGGAGACCATAGGAGGTTGGTGGTTCCCCTTGCTGTTAGGCCCTTCCTCCTGCAGTTGGCGCATGAAGTGCTCCTTGCTGGTCACCTTGGTATTAAGAGGACCAAGCAAAGGTTATCCATGCACTTCTACTGGCCCAAGATGGGGGTGCAAGTAGAAAGTCACTGCAGGAGTTGTGCCTCCTGCCAGTTATCTGGTAAGGTTGGCTCGACAATCCAAGCTCCGTTGGTACCGCTCCCAGTTGTGGGGGTACCATTTGAAAGGGTAGGGATCGACATCGTTGGTCCCCTTGACCCGCAAACATCCTCGGGCAATAGGTTTATCCTGGTGCTGGTCGACCATGCAACCAGATATCCTGAGGCCATCCCATTGAAAACTGTAACTGCCAAGTCAGTTGCAAAAGCTTTACTTGGCATATTTACTAGGGTTGGCTTCCCTAAAGAAGTTGTGTCAGATCGTGGCAGCAACTTTATGTCGAAGTATATGCAGGCTATGTGGAAAGAATGTGGGGTCACCTACAAGTTCTCTTCTGCATACCACCCCCAGACCAATGGTCTGGTGGAACGTTTCAACAGAACGTTAAAAAGCATGATTGGGGCTCTGGAGAAGCTTCAGAGAAGACAATGGGATCTTCTTTTACCATGCTTACTGTTTGCCTACCGAGAGGTACCACAGGAGGGTGTTGGCTTCAGCCCCTTCAAACTTCTGTTTGGTCATCCTGTACGAGGACCCTTGGCCATAGTCAAAGAGGGATGGGAGATGCCCACTCCCCCTGTTACTACCAACGTAGTTGATTATGTGCTAGGGCTCAGAAAACGGATGGTACTTCTGATGGGCTTGGCTAGTGATAAATTGAAGGCAGTACAAGCGCTGGTGAAACATTGGTACGACCAGAAAGCTTCCCTCATCAACTTTACACCTGGTCAGCAAGTCCTGATCATGAATCCCATAAGGCCTTGAGCTTTACAGGACAAATGGTCAGGCCCTTACACAGTGGTGGAGCCCCTGGGTGAGGTTAACTATTTAGTGGACCTTGGAAGGCCTGGACAGGCTCCAAAAGTGTTTCACGTGAATAGGCTGAAGGCTCTCGTCCCAAGAGTCGAAATCGCAGCACTGTTACTGGCTTCAGATGTTGAGGAAGAGGAGTCTGAACTTCTCCCCGACCTGTTCCAAAGCGGTCCTTCAGATAGCTCCTTTGAGGGTGTCCGAGTGGCCCCTCACCTGACTTCTGATCAGCAGGCTGAGGTGAAAAGTTTGCTTAGGCAGTTTTCCCCCCTGTTTTCACAGTCGCCTGGTTTGACACCTTGGTGCAAACATAACATAGACACAGGAGACAGTGTACCTACCAAAAGTAGGGGATACAGGATGTCAGACAAAGTACGGTCTTATATTAAGACCGAGGTCAACAAGATGTTAGACCTTGGGGTGATTGAACCCTCTAGTAGTCCTTGGTCCAGCCCTGTGGTTTTCGTTCCAAAGGCAGGCACTTCTGAATTGAGGTTCTGTGTGGATTACAGGGCTCTGAATGCTGTCACCAAGACAGATGCACACCCCTTGCCTCGAACAGATGAGCTGGTGGATACTTTGGGTGCCTCCAAGTACCTCAGCACGTTTGACCTCACTGCTGGCTATTGGCAAATAGCTTTAGCAGAACATGCCAAGGAGAAGACAGCGTTTTCTACTCCAGACGGCCTTTACCAATTCCGGGTAATGCCGTTCGGGTTGAAGAATGCACCTGCCACTTTCCAGAGGCTTGTGCATCATGTTTTGAATGGGTTGGACGAATTCTGTCTTGCATATCTGGACGATATAGCAGTTTTCAGTGCCACCTGGGAAGACCATGTGAAACACCTCGGGATTGTGCTCCAGGCTCTTCAGAAAGCACACTTGACCATAAAGGCTAGTAAACGCCAGATTGGACAAGGCTCAGTGTGTTACCTTGGACATGAAGTAGGTGGAGGGAGGATACAGCCTCTACCCAGTAAAGTACAAGCAGTACAAGACTGGCCTACCCCCACTACACAAACCCAAGTGAGAGCCTTCTTTGGACTCACGGGGTATTACCGCAATTTTGTGGCAGACTATGGCACCATAGCTGTCCCTCTGACTGCGCTCACAACTCTGAAGAAACCCAAGAAGGTAACTTGGACCGACGAGTGTGAGAAGGCCTTCAATGGCTTAAAAGACTCCTTGTGCCAGGCCCCTGTCCTCAGGGCCCCTGATTATCAAAGACCTTTTATCGTGCAGACGGACGCCTCTGACACTGGGATAGGAGCTGTACTATCGCAAGTAGATGAGAAGGGTAAGGAACACCCTATTGGTTTTATTAGTCGCCAGTTTAAGGACAGAGAGCTCAGATGGTCCACGGTAGAGAAAGAATGTTTCTCTGTTGTGTGGGCCCTAAGGAAGCTGAGGCCCTACCTCTATGGGACCCACTTCACTGTGCAAACTGACCATAAGCCCTTAAAGTGGCTAATAAACATGAAGGGGGAGAATCCAAAGTTGCTTAGGTGGTCCATAAGTCTACAAGGCTTCGACTTCACTATTGAGCATAGGCCAGGTGTCCAACATAGCAATGCTGATGGGTTGTGCAGAATGTTTAACCGACCTGAACAAGAGACTCATCCAGGGGTGGATTAGTTCCCCCTGTCCATAGTCTGGGAGGGGCGAGTGTTAGGAAAGATTTCGTAATTGTAGGTAATTTTCCTTCCATGTGGCAACCTCTAAACTTTTTGCTGTTGTTTTTCACCTTGTTCTCGACTTTGCCCGAGAAGTGCAGCCTTCTGCCGCACTCCTCTGGGCTTTCGCTCCTTTCTTACGGGGAAACTGTCATGCCCTTAAGACAGTCAGTACCAGGAAACGCTGGTTTCCGTAGTTTCTTGTATCATGTTGCGGCTTTCGTGCAACATGACACAAGAGGGCACCGTAAGCTAAGTTACTGCTCTCTTGGGTCTCTAGCCTTCTACAGGCCCTAGATACTCTTTCCGGATTGTAACTGATCGGTGCAAGTGATTCACGGACGGGAATGGTGGCAGCGATCGTTTCTTGTGTTTTGAGCTCCTTTTGGCGTTCTAAGCGAGTTTCTCGCGCTTAACCCAAAATGGTGGCCTAGATCCCAAAATGGCCAGACCACGAGGCTCCTTTGTCCTGTCCGCTGACCGTCTTGCTCCCTTCACCTTCCCCAGGTCGAGCTGACCTGGGGCCTTCCTTATTTGGGCATGTGCTTTCCCGCGAAACACAGATGCTTTCGCAGGCTTCTACATGTCTTGTGTGTGCCTCCAGGATGTGGGCTGGGATGTCTGGTCCCAATACACATCCTGGGTGCCAGAGAGTCTAGGGTGGTGTGAATGCCTGGGACCACCGTGGTCCGTGATAGGTCCACGAATGGTGTGAGTGTTGATGAGCGGATCTCCCATTGGGTCCCCTCCGTTTTGGCGCGAAGGGAACCGTGGATAAGAGGGGGCTGGAAACACCACTACCATGTCAATCTCCTGAGTTCTCACGAACGAAGGAATACAGGAGCCAAGTATCCTGCAACCAAGAGGCTGAACCGAGGAATCGCTGGTGACCCGCTGAAGGACTGCTCCTCTGCACTGCTGTCGCCTTGTGAAACCCTTTTCACCTTTGATCGAACCAGAAGGCCTGTACTGGTACTTCGACCCTTGGAATAGCGGGGACAGCTATTCTCGGCATCTTCACCATCTCCTGCTAGTAAGCCTTCGGAAGCGTCTCTGGGCCATCCAGCAGACTGACCAGCCTACACAGGAGTCTTGCTCTGTAACCGCCGCCAGGTTGTGTAGTATATCGAGTCCTTGTCACTCTCACATGATTCGTACACTTGGCGTTCCCAGGTCTGAAGTGAGTAGTGTACATTTGGCTCAGATACACACCGCCGCTCCGTTGCCCTGCTGTGGTAACAAACTGTGCGGGTTCCTTCGTTTGGGACGTCTTTTACTCAACTCTGCTGCTGCAGACTAAACACGACGATGAGACGTCCCCTGCTCTTCTGAACCTGCCAGCGACTGAAACTGACGCGGAGAAGCCTGGGTCTGCTTGCATCGTGGACCGGTGAGTAGCATAGCTAGGAACTGGTCGCCCTCCTGCAGGAGCCCATAGCTTTTCCCCGCTGTGTCAAAACAGCACGCCTTTCCGTACTCGCGCTCTGCTTCTGCCCACAGTGGAGGCTGCGCTTGAGTCGCGGAACACTGTTCTTCTTCGTTTGTGCACTAAACTGAACTGCCTGATCTCCCTCGAAGAGACTCCCCTTTTGCCCGTTGGCACCAGCGTGTGCAGGTACTTTTGAGCACAAGGCTCCACTCTTCGTAGGGCTCTGACTTCCTTTTAGTTAGGTGCCTCTGAAGGTGGACTGGGTCTAAGAATTATTTCGCACTGCCTGTTTTCCTTCCCTTTTAGGTGGACTACACATTTCGTGCATCTAACGCTTGAGACTTGTTTGTATTTGTATATATATTGTATTGGTATGGTATGTGTTGGTTTACTAGAGTTGTATTGTGATTCCTCACTACGGTCATTGTTTTAAAGGCCTTGGAATAAATGTGTATATATTTTTAATATAGCACCTGTTTGGAGTAGTTTGTAAGTGTCCTTGCTTTGTGTGCTCATTGCGGGCTTTCAGTCACCCTCACCTCTCTTGAGACCTAGTCTTGACCGCCGCGATCGCTACCTTGATTGGTCTGGCTTGTCCAGAGGTTACCCTGTTCCAAGAAATTAGGTTGGCCATCTGAACTTCTGTGCCACCAGGACAGAGTTCAGAAATCCGTCTTAACAATATCCAACTCCTTCCCGTTCCAAACCTGAGACCCTTCCTGTAGCATGAGATGTGATATCCAACTCCTTCCCATCCCAATCCTGAGACATTTCCGATTGCAGAGATGTGATATCTCAATGCTTATACCAAACCTGAGACTCTTCCTATAACATGAGATGTGATATCCAACTCCTTCCCGTTCCAAACCTGAGACCCTTCCTATAGCATGAGATGTGATATCCAACTCCTTCCCATTCCAATCCTGAGACCCTTCCGATAGCATGAGATGTGATATCTCAATGCTTCTAATACCAAACCTGAGATCCTTCCTATAACATCTGATGTGATATCCAAATTCTTCCCCTTCCAAACCTGAGACCCTCCCTTTAGCATGAGATGTGATATCCAACTCCTTCCCATTCCAATCCTGAGACCCTTATGATAGCATGAGATGTGATATCTCAATGCCTCTAATACCAAACCTGAGATCCTTCCTATAACATGAGATGTGATATCCAAATCCTTCCCCTTCCAAACCTGAGACCCTCCCTTTAGCATGAGATGTGATATCCAACTCCTTCCCATTCCAATCCTGAGACCCTTCTGATAGCATGAGATGTGATATCTCAATGCCTCTAATACCAAACCTGATATCCTACCTCTAACATGAAATGTGATATCCAACTCCTTCCCTTTCCAAACCCTAGACCCTGCCTATAGCATGAGATGTGATATCCAAGTCCTTCCCATTCCAATCCTGAGACCCTTCCTATAGCATGTGATGTGATATCTCAATGCTTATACCAAACCTGAGACCCTTCCTATGGCATGAGATGTCATATACAACTCCTTCCCATTACAATCCTGAGACCCTTCCTATAGCATGTGATGTGATATCTCAATGCTTATACCAAACCTGAGACCCTTCCTATAGCTTGAGATGTGATATCCAACTCCTTCCCATTCCAATCCTGAGACCCTTCCTATAGCATGAGATGTGATATCTCAATACTTCTAATACCAAACCTGAGATCCTTCCGATAACATGAGATGTGATATCCAAATCCTTCCCCTTCCAAACCTGAGACCCTCCCTTTAGCATGAGATGTGATATCCAACTCCTTCCCATTCCAATCCTGAGACCCTTCTGATAGCATGAGATGTGATATCTCAATGCTTCTAATACCAAACCTGAGATCCTTCCGATAGCATGAGATGTGATATCTCAATGCTTCTAATACCAAACCTGAGCTCCTTCTTATAACATGAGATGTGATATCCAAATCCTTCCCCTTCCAAACCTGAGACCCTCCCTTTAGCATGAGATGTGATATCCAACTCCTTCCCATTCCAATCCTGAGACCCTTCTGATAGCATGAGATGTGATATCTCAATGCCTCTAATACCAAACCTGAGATCCTACCTCTAACATGAAATGTGATATCCAACTCTTTCCCCTTCCAAACCTGAGAGCCTTCCTATAGCATGAGATGTGATATCCAACTCCTTCCCGTTCCAAACCTGAGACCCTTCCTATAGCGTGAGATGTGATATCCAACTCCTTCCCATCCCAATCCTGAGACATTTCCGATTGCAGAGATGTGATATCTCAATGCTTATACCAAACCTGAGACTCTTCCTATAACATGAGATGTGATATCCAACTCCTTCCCGTTCCAAACCTGAGACCCTTCCTATAGCATGAGATGTGATATCCAACTCCTTCCCATTCCAATCCTGAGACCCTTCCGATAGCATGAGATGTGATATCTCAATGCTTCTAATACCAAACCTGAGATCCTTCCTATAACATGTGATGTGATATCCAAATTCTTCCCCTTCCAAACCTGAGACCCTCCCTTTAGCATGAGATGTGATATCCAACTCCTTCCCATTCCAATCCTGAGACCCTTATGATAGCATGAGATGTGATATCTCAATGCCTCTAATACCAAACCTGAGATCCTTCCTATAACATGAGATGTGATATCCAAATCCTTCCCCTTCCAAACCTGAGACCCTCCCTTTAGCATGAGATGTGATATCCAACTCCTTCCCATTCCAATCCTGAGACCCTGCCTATAGCATGAGATGTGATATCCAAGTCCTTCCCATTCCAATCCTGAGACCCTTCCTATAGCATGTGATGTGATATCTCAATGCTTATACCAAACCTGAGACCCTTCCTATGGCATGAGATGTCATATACAACACCTTCCCATTCCAATCCTGAGACCCTTCCTATAGCATGTGATGTGATATCTCAATGCTTATACCAAACCTGAGACCCTTCCTATAGCTTGAGATGTGATATCCAACTCCTTCCCATTCCAATCCTGCGACCCTTCCTATAGCATGAGATGTGATATCTCAATACTTCTAATACCAAACCTGAGATCCTTCCGATAACATGAGATGTGATATCCAAATCCTTCCCCTTCCAAACCTGAGACTCTCCCTTTAGCATGAGATGTGATATCCAACTCCTTCCCATTCCAATCCTGAGACCCTTCTGATAGCATGAGATGTGATATCTCAATGCTTCTAATACCAAACCTGAGATCCTTCCGATAGCATGAGATGTGATATCTCAATGCTTCTAATACCATACCTGAGCTCCTTCTTATAACATGAGGTGTGATATCCAAATCCTTCCCCTTCCAAACCTGAGACCCTCCCTTTAGCATGAGATGTGATATCCAACTCCTTCCCATCCCAATCCTGAGACATTTCCGATTGCAGAGATGTGTTATCTCAATGCTTATACCAAACCTGAGACTCTTCCTATAACATCAGATGTGATATCCAACTCCTTCCCGTTCCAAACCTGAGACCCTTCCTATAGCATGAGATGTGATATCCAACTCCTTCCCATTCCAATCCTGAGACCCTTCCGATAGCATGAGATGTGATATCTCAATGCTTCTAATACCAAACCTGAGATCCTTCCTATAACATGTGATGTGATATCCAAATTCTTCCCCTTCCAAACCTGAGACCCTCCCTTTAGCATGAGATGTGATATCCAACTCCTTCCCATTCCAATCCTGAGACCCTTATGATAGCATGAGATGTGATATCTCAATGCCTCTAATACCAAACCTGAGATCCTTCCTATAACATGAGATGTGATATCCAAATCCTTCCCCTTCCAAACCTGAGACCCTCCCTTTAGCATGAGATGTGATATCCAACTCCTTCCCATTCCAATCCTGAGACCCTTCTGATAGCATGAGATGTGATATCTCAATGCCTCTAATACCAAACCTGATATCCTACCTCTAACATGAAATGTGATATCCAACTCCTTCCCTTTCCAAACCCTAGACCCTGCCTATAGCATGAGATGTGATATCCAAGTCCTTCCCATTCCAATCCTGAGACCCTTCCTATAGCATGTGATGTGATATCTCAATGCTTATACCAAACCTGAGACCCTTCCTATGGCATGAGATGTCATATACAACTCCTTCCCATTCCAATCCTGAGACCCTTCCTATAGCATGTGATGTGATATCTCAATGCTTATACCAAACCTGAGACCCTTCCTATAGCTTGAGATGTGATATCCAACTCCTTCCCATTCCAATCCTGAGACCCTTCCTATAGCATGAGATGTGATATCTCAATACTTCTAATACCAAACCTGAGATCCTTCCGATAACATGAGATGTGATATCCAAATCCTTCCCCTTCCAAACCTGATACCCTCCCTTTAGCATGAGATGTGATATCCAACTCCTTCCCATTCCAATCCTGAGACCCTTCTGATACCATGAGATGTGATATCTCAATGCTTCTAATACCAAACCTGAGATCCTTCCGATAGCATGAGATGTGATATCTCAATGCTTCTAATACCAAACCTGAGCTCCTTCTTATAACATGAGATGTGATATCCAAATCCTTCCCCTTCCAAACCTGAGACCCTCCCTTTAGCATGAGATGTCATATCCAACTCCTTCCCATTCCAATCCTGAGACCCTTCTGATAGCATGAGATGTGATATCTCAATGCCTCTAATACCAAACCTGAGATCCTACCTCTAACATGAAATGTGATATCCAACTCTTTCCCCTTCCAAACCTGAGAGCCTTCCTATAGCATGAGATGTGATATCCAACTCCTTCCTGTTCCAAACCTGAGACCCTTCCTATAGCGTGAGATGTGATATCCAACTCCTTCCCATCCCAATCCTGAGACATTTCCGATTGCAGAGATGTGATATATCAATGCTTATACCAAACCTGAGACTCTTCCTATAACATGAGATGTGATATCCAACTCCTTCCCGTTCCAAACCTGAGACCCTTCCTATAGCATGAGATGTGATATCCAACTCCTTCCCATTCCAATCCTGAGACCCTTCCGATAGCATGAGATGTGATATCTCAATGCTTCTAATACCAAACCTGAGATCCTTCCTATAACATGTGATGTGATATCCAAATTCTTCCCCTTCCAAACCTGAGACCCTCCCTTTAGCATGAGATGTGATATCCAACTCCTTCCCATTCCAATCCTGAGACCCTTATGATAGCATGAGATGTGATATCTCAATGCCTCTAATACCAAACCTGAGATCCTTCCTATAACATGAGATGTGATATCCAAATCCTTCCCCTTCCAAACCTGAGACCCTCCCTTTAGCATGAGATGTGATATCCAACTCCTTCCCATTCCAATCCTGAGACCCTTCTGATAGCATGAGATGTGATATCTCAATGCCTCTAATACCAAACCTGATATCCTACTCTAACATGAAATGTCATATCCAACTCCTTCCCTTTCCAAACCTGAGACCCTGCCTATAGCATGAGATGTGATAACCTAGTCCTTCCCATTCCAATCCTGAGACCATTCCTATAGCATGTGATGTGATATCTCAATGCTTATACCAAACCTGAGACCCTTCCTATGGCATGAGATGTCATATACAACACCTTCCCATTCCAATCCTGAGACCCTTCCTATAGCATGTGATGTGATATCTCAATGCTTATACCAAACCTGAGACCCTTCCTATAGCTTGAGATGTGATATCCAACTCCTTCCCATTCCAATTCTGAGACCCTTCCTATACCATGAGACTTGATATCTCAATGCTTCTAATACCAAACCTGAGACCCGCCCTATAACATGAGATGTGATATCCAAATCCTTCCCCTTCCAAACCTTAGACCCTTCCTTTATCATGAGATGTGATATCCAACTCCTTCCCATTCCAATCCTGAGACCCTTCCGATATCATGAGATGTGATATCTCAATGCTTCTAATATCAAACTTGAGACCCTCCCTATAGCATGAGATGTGATATCCAAGTCCTTCCCATTCCAATCCTGAGACCCTTCCGATATCATGAGATGTGATATCTCAATGCTTCTAATATCAAACTTGAGACCCTCCCTATAACATGAGATGGGATATCCAACTCCTTCCCATTCCAATCCTGAGACCTTTCCGATAGCAGAGATGTGATATCTCAATGCTTATACCAAACCTGAGACACTTCCTACGGCATGAGATGTCATATACAACTCCTTCCCATTCCAATCCTGAGACCCTTCCTATAGCATGAGATGTGATAGCTCAATGCTTATAAAAAACCAGAGACCCTTCCTATAACATGAGATGTGATATCCAACTCCTTCCATTCCAATCCTGAGACGCTTCCTATAGCATGAGATGTGATATCTCAATGCCTCTAATACCAAACCTGAGATCCTTCTTCTAATATGAAATGTGATATCCAACTCCTTCCCTTTCCAAACCTGAGAGCCTATCCATAGCATGAGATGTGATATCCAAGTCCTTCCCATTCCAATCCTTAGACTCTTCCTACAGCATGCAATATGATATCTCAATGATTCTAATAACAATCCTGAGACCCGTCCTATAACATGAGATGGGATATCCAACTCCTTCCCATTCCAATCCTGAGACACTTCCGATAGCAGAGATGTGATATCTCAATGCTTATACCAAACCTGAGACCCTTCCTATAACATGAGATCGGCTATCCAACTCCTTCCCGTTCCAAACCTGAGACCCTTCCTTTAGCATGAGAAGTGATATCCAGCTCCTTCCCATTCCAATCCTGAGACACTTCCGATAGCATGAGATGTGATATCCAACTCCTTGCCATTCAAATCCTGAGACCCTTCCTATAGCATGAGAAGGGATATCCAACTCCTTCCCATTCCAATCCTGAGACCCTTCCTATAGCATGAGATGTGATATCTCAATGCTTATACCAAACCTGAGAGCCTACCTATAGCATGAGATGTGATATCCAAGTCCATCCCATTCCAATCCTTAGACCCTTCCTACAGCATGCGATGTGATATCTCAATGATTCTAATACCAAACCAGAGACTCTTACCATAACATGAGATGGGATATCCAACTCCTTCCCATTCCAATCCTGAGCCGCCTCCGATAGCAGAGATGTGATATCTCAATGCTTATACCAAACCTGAGACCCTTCCTATAACATGAGATGTGATATCCAACTCCTTCCCGTTCCAAACCTGAGACACTAACTATAGCATATGTGATATCCAACTCCTTCCCATTCCAAACATAAGACCCTTCCTATAGCAAGAACGTAATATCCAACTCCTACCCATTCCAATCCTGAGACCCTTCCTATAGCAAGAGATGTGATATCCAAATCCTTCCCATTCCAATCCTGAGACCCTTCCTATAACATGAGATGTGATATCCAACTCCTTCCCATTCCAACCTGAGACACTTCCTATAGCATGAGAAGGGATATCCAACTCCTTCCCAATCCAATCCTGAGACCCTTCCGATAGCAGAGATGTGATATCTCAATGCTTATACCAAACCTGAGACCCTTCCTATGGCATGAGATGTGATATCCAACTCCTTGCCATTCAAATCCTGAGACCCTTCCTATAGCATGAGAAGGGATATCCAACTCCTTCCCAATCCAATCCCGAGACCCTTCCGATAGCAGAGACGTGATATCTCAATGCTTCTGCCAAACCTGAGACCCTTCCTTTAGCATGAGATGTGATATCCAAATCCTTCACATTCCAATCCTGAGACCCTTCCTATAGCATGAGATGTGATATCTCAATGCTTCTAATACCAAACCTGAGATCCTTCCTATAACATGAGATGTAATATCCAATTCCTTCCCATTCCAAACCTGAGACCCTTCCTATTGGATGAGATGCGATATCCAACTCCTTCCCATTCCAACCCTGATACCCTTCCTATAGCATGAGATGTGATGTCTCAATGCTTCTAATACCAAACCTGAGATCCTTCCTATAGCATGAGATGTGATATCTCAATGCTTATACCAAATGTGAGACCCTTCCTATAGCATGAGATGTGGTATCCAACTCCTTCCCATTCCAATCCTGAGACCCTTCCTGTAGCATGAGATGTGATGTCTCAATGCTTCTAATACCAAACCGGAGACCAGTCCTATAACATGAGATTGGATATCCAACTCTTTCCCCTTCCAAACCTGAGACCCTTCCTATAGCATGAGATGTGATATCCAACTTCTTCCCATTCCAATCCTGAGGCCCTTCCTATAGCATGAGATGTGCTATCTCAATGCTTATACCAAACCTGAGACCCTTCCTAAAGCTTGAGATGTGATATCCAACTCCTTCCCATTCCAATCCTGAGACCCTTCATATAACATGAAATGTGATATCCAACTCCTTCCCATTCCAACCTGAGACCCTTCCTATAGCATGAGATGTGATATCTCAAGGCCTCTAATACCAAACCTGAGATCCTTCCTCTAACATGAAATGTGATATCCAACTCCTTCTCCTTCCAAACCTGAGACCCTTCCTATAGCAAGAGAAGGGATATCCAAATCCTTCCCATTCCAATCCTGAGACCCTTCCTATAGCATGAGATGTGGTATCCAACTCCTTCCCATTCCAATTCTGAGACCCTTCCTGTAGCATGAGATGTGATGTCTCAATGCTTCTAATACCAAACCGGAGACCAGTCCTATAACATGAGATTGGATATCCAACTCTTTCCCCTTCCAAACCTGAGACCCTTCCTATAGCATGAGATGTGATATCCAACTCCTTCCCATTCCAACCTGAGACACTTCCTATAGCATGAGAAGGGATATCCAACTCCTTCCCAATCCAATCCTGAGACCCTTCCGATAGCAGAGATGTGATATCTCAATGCTTATACCAAACCTGAGACCCTTCCTATGGCATGAGATGTGATATCCAACTCCTTGCCATTCAAATCCTGAGACCCTTCCTATAGCATGAGAAGGGATATCCAACTCCTTCCCAATCCAATCCCGAGACCCTTCCGATAGCAGAGACGTGATATCTCAATGCTTCTACCAAACCTGAGACCCTTCCTTTAGCATGAGATGTGATATCCAAATCCTTCACATTCCAATCCTGAGACCCTTCCTATAGCATGAGATGTGATATCTCAATGCTTCTAATACCAAACCTGAGATCCTTCCTATAACATGAGATGTGATATCCAATTCCTTCCCATTCCAAACCTGAGACCCTTCCTATTGGATGAGATGCGATATCCAACTCCTTCCCATTCCAACCCTGAGACCCTTCCTATAGCATGAGATGTGATGTCTCAATGCTTCTAATACCAAACCTGAGACCCTTCCTATACCATGAGATGTGATATCTCAATGCTTATACCAAATGTGAGACCCTTCCTATAGCATGAGATGTGGTATCCAACTCCTTCCCATTCCAATCCTGAGACCCTTCCTATAGCATGAGATGTGATGTCTCAATGCTTCTAATACCAAACCGGAGACCAGTCCTATAACATGAGATTGGATATCCAACTCTTTCCCCTTTCAAACCTGAGACCCTTCCTATAGCATGAGATGTGATATCCAACTTCTTCCCATTCCAATCCTGAGGCCCTTCCTATAGCATGAGATGTGCTATCTCAATGCTTATACCAAACCTGAGACCCTTCCTAAAACTTGAGATGTGATATCCAACTCCTTCCCATTCCAATCCTGAGACCCTTCATATAACATGAAATGTGATATCCAACTCCTTCCCATTCCAACCTGAGACCCTTCCTATAGCATGAGATGTGATATCTCAAGGCCTCTAATACCAAACCTGAGATCCTTCCTCTAACATGAAATGTGATATCCAACTCCTTCTCCTTCCAAACCTGAGAGCCTTCCTATAGCATGAGATATGATACCCAAGTCCTTCCCATTCCAATCCTGAGACCCTTCCTATAACATGAAATGTGATATCCAACTCCTTCCCATTCCAACCTGAGACCCTTCCTATAGCATGAGATGGGATATCCAACTCCTTCCAAATCCAATACTGATACCCTTCCAATAGCATGAGATGTGATATCCCAATGCTTCTATCAAACCTGAGAACCATACTATGGCATGAGATGTGATATCAAACTCCTTCCCGTTCCAATCCTGAGACTCTTCCTATAGCTTGAGATGTGATATCCAACTCCTTCCCATTCCAATTCTGAGACCCTTCCTATACCATGAGACTTGATATCTCAATGCTTCTAATACCAAACCTGAGACCCGTCCTATAACATGAGATGTGATATCCAAATCTT
Organism: Ambystoma mexicanum; assembly: GCF_040938575.1. Classification (NCBI taxonomy): domain Eukaryota; kingdom Metazoa; phylum Chordata; class Amphibia; order Caudata; family Ambystomatidae; genus Ambystoma; species Ambystoma mexicanum. The sequence continues at coordinate 1,511,961,827 of NC_090921.1, read as the reverse complement.
TCCCCTTCCAAACCTTAGACCCTTCCTTTATCATGAGATGTGATATCCAACTCCTTCCCATTCCAATCCTGAGACCCTTCCGATATCATGAGATTTGTTATCTCAATGCTTCTAATATCAAAATTGAGACCCTCCCTATAGCATGAGATGGGATATCCAACTCCTTCCCATTCCAATCCTGAGACCCTTCCGATAGCAGAGATGTGATATCTCAATGCTTATACCAAATCTGAGACCCTTCCTATCGCATGAGATGTGATATCCAACTCCTTCCCATTCCAATCCTGAGACCCTTCCTATAGCATGAGATGTCATGTCTCAATGCTTCTAATACCAAACCTGAGATCCTTTCTATAACATGAGATGTGATATCCAACTCCTTCCCATTCCAATCCTGAGACCCTTCCTATAGCATGAGATGTGCTATCTCAATGCTTATACCAAACCTGAGACCCTTCCTAAAGCTTGAGATGTGATATCCAACTCCTTCCCATTCCAATCCTGAGACCCTTCCTATAGCATGAGATGTGATATCTCAAGGCCTCTAATACCAAACCTGAGATCCTTCCTCTAACATGAAATGTGATATCCAACTCCTTCTCCTTCCAAACCTGAGAGCCTTCCTATAGCATGAGATATGATATCCAAGTCCTTCCCATTCCAATCCTGAGACCCTTCCTATAACATGAAATGTGATATCCAACTCCTTCCCATTCCAACCTGAGACCCTTCCTATAGCATGAGATGGGATATCCAACTCCTTCCAAATCCAATACGGATACCCTTCCAATAGCATGAGATGTGATATCCCAATGCTTCTACCAAACCTGAGACCCATACTATGGCATGAGATGTGATATCAAACTCCTTCCCATTCCAATCCTGAGACTCTTCCTATAGCTTGAGATGTGATATCCAACTCCTTCACATTCCAATTCTGAGAGCCTTCCTATGCCATGAGACTTGATATCTCAATGCTTCTAATACCAAACCTGAGACCCGTCCAATAACATGAGATGTGATATCCAAATCTTTCCCCTTCCAAACCTTAGACCCTTCCTTTATCATGAGATGTGATATCCAACTCCTTCCCATTCCAATCCTGAGACCCTTCCGATATCATGAGATTTGTTATCTCAATGCTTCTAATATCAAACTTGAGGCCCTCCCTATAGCATGAGATGTGACATCCAAGTCCTCCCCATTCCAATCCTGAGACCCTTCCTATAGCATGAAATGTGATATCTCAATGCTTCTAATACCAAACCTGAGACCCTTCCTATAACATGAGATGGGATATCCAACTCCTTCCCATTCCAATCCTGAGACCCTTCCGATAGCAGAGATGTGATATCTCAATGCTTATACCAATCCTGAGACCCTTCCTATGGCCTGAGATGTCATATACAACTCCTTCCCATTCCAATCCTGAGACCCTTCTGATAGCATGAGATGTGATATCCAACTTCTTCCCATTCCAATCCTGAGACCCTTCCTATAGCACGAGATGTGATATCTCAATGCTTATACCAAACCTGAGACCCTTCCTCTAGCATGAGATGTGATATCCAACTCCTTCCCATTCCAATCCTGAGACCCTTCCTATAGCATGAGATGTGATATCCAACTCATTCCCATTCCAATCCTGAGACCCTTCCTATAGCCTGAGATCTGATATCTCAATGCCTCTAATACCAAACCTGAGATCCTTCCTCTAACATGAAATGTGATATCCAACTCCTTCCCTTTCCAAACCTGAGAGCCTATCTATAGCATGAGATGTGATATCCAAGTCCTTCCCATTCCAATCCTGAGACACTTTCGATAGCACGAGATGTGATATCTCAATGCTTATACCAAACCTGAGACCCTTCCTATAACATGAGATGTGATATCCAACTCCTTCCCGTTCCAAACCTGAGACCCTTCCTTTAGCATGAGATGTGATATCCAGCTCCTTCCCATTCCAATCCTGAGACACTTCCGATAGCATGAGATGTGATATCTCAATGCTTCTAATATCAAAACTGAGACCCTCCCTATAGCATGATATGTGATATCTAAGTCCTTCCCATTCCAATCCTGAGACCCTTCCTATAGCATGAGATGTGATATCTCAATGCTTCTACCAAACCTGAGACCCTTCCTTTAGCATGAGATGTGATAACCAACTCCTTCCCATTCCAATCCTGAGACCCTTCCTATAGCATGAGATGTGATATCTCAATACTTCTAATACCAAACCTGAGATCCTTCCGATAACATGAGATGTGATATCCAAATCCTTCCCCTTCCAAACCTGAGACCCTCCCTTTAGCATGAGATGTGATATCCAACTCCTTCCCATTCCAATCCTGAGACTCTTTTGATAGAATGAGATGTGATATCTCAATGCCTCTAATACCAAACCTGAGATCCTACCTCTAACATGAAATGTGATATCCAACTCTTTCCCCTTCCAAACCTGAGAGCCTTCCTATAGCATGAGATGTGATATCCAAGTGCTTCTAATTCCAATCCTGAGACCCTTCCTATAACATGAGATGTGATATCCAACTCCTTCCCATTCCAACCTGAGACCCTTCCTATAGCATGAGATGGGATATCCAACTCCTTCCAAATCCAATCCTGATACCCTTCCGATAGCATGAGATGTGATATCCCAATGCTTCTACCAAACCTGAGACCCATACTATGGCATGAGATGTGATATCAAACTCCTTCCCCTTCCAAACCTTAGACACTTCCTTTATCATGAGATGTGATATCCAACTCCTTCCCATTCCATCCCTGAGACCCTTCCGATATCATGAGATGTGATATCTCAATGCTTCTAATATCAAACTTGAGACCCTCCTTATAGCATGAGATGTGATATCCAAGTCCTTCCCATTCCAATCCTGAGAACCTTCCTATAGCATGAGATGTGATATCTCAATGCTTCTAATACCAAACCTGAGACCCTTCCTATAACATGAGATGGGAATATCCAACTCCTTCCCATTCCAATCCTGAGACCCTTCCTATAGCATGAGATATGATATCTCAATGCTTCTAATATCAAACCTGAGATCCTTCCTATAACATGAGATGTGATATCCAACTCCTTCCCATTCCAATCCTGAGACCCTTCCTATAGCATGAGATGTGATATCTCAATGCTTATACCAAACCTGAGACCCTTCCTATAGCATGAGATGTGATATCCAACTCCTTCCCATTCCAATCCTGAGACCCTTCCTATAGCATGAGATGTGATATCTCAATGCTTCTAATACCAAACCTGAGATCCTTCCTCTAACATGAAATGTGATATCCAACTCCTTCCCATTCCAATCCTGAGACACTTCCTATAGCATGAGATGTGATATCTAAATGCTTCTAATACCAAACTTGAGACTCTTCCTATAACATGAGATGGGATATCCAACTCCTTCCCATTCCAATCCTTAGACCCTTCCTACAGCATGCAATATGATATCTCAATGCTTATACCAAACCTGAGACCCTTCCTATAACATGAGATGTGATATCCAACTCCTTCCCATTCCAAACCTGAGACCCTTCCTATAGCATATGTGATATCCAACACATTCCCATTCCAAACATGAGACCCTTCCTATAGCAGGAATGTAATATCCAACTCCTTCCCATTCCAATCCTGAGACCATTCCTATAGCATGAGATGTGATATGTCAATGCTTCTAATACCAAACCTGAGATCCTTCCTATGACATGAGATGTGATATCCAATTCCTCCCCATTCCAAACCTGAGAACCTTCCTATAGCATGCGATGTTATATCTCAATGCTTCTAATACCAAACCTGAGACCAGTCCTATAACATGATATTGGATATCCAACACCTTCCCCTTCCAAACCTGAGACCCTTCCTATAGCATGAGATGTGATATCCAACTTCTTCCCATTCCAATCCTGAGACCCTTCCTATAACATGAGATGTGATGTCTCAATGCTTCTAATACCAAACCTGAGATCTTTCCTATAACATGAGATGTGATATCCAACTCCTTCCCATTCCAATCCTGAGACCCTTCCTATAGCATGAGATGTGCTATCTCAATGCTTATACCAAACCTGAGACCCTTCCTAAAGCTTGAGATGTGATATCCAACTCCTTCCCATTCCAATCCTGAGACCCTTCCTATAACATGAAATGTGATATCCAACTCCTTCCCATTCCAACCTGAGACCCTTCCTATAGCATGAGATGTGATATCTCAAGGCCTCTAATACCAAACCTGAGATCCTTCCTCTAACATGAAATGTGATATCCAACTCTTTCTCCTTCCAAACCTGAGAGCCTTCCTATAGCATGAGATATGATATCCAAGTCCTTCCCATTCCAATCCTGAGACCCTTCCTATAACATGAAATGTGATATCCAACTCCTTCCCATTCCAACCTGAGGCCCTTCCTATAGCATGAGATGGGATATCCAACTCCTTTCAAATCCAATACTGATACCCTTCCAATAGCATGAGATGTGATATCCCAATGCTTCTATCAAACCTGAGAACCATACTATGGCATGAGATGTGATATCAAACTCCTTCCCATTCCAATCCTGAGACTCTTCCTATAGCTTGAGATGTGATATCCAACTCCTTCCCATTCCAATTCTGAGACCCTTCCTATACCATGAGACTTGATATCTCAATGCTTCTAATACCAAACCTGAGACCCGTCCTATAACATGAGATGTGATATCCAAATCTTTCCCCTTCCAAACCTTAGACCCTTCCTTTATCATGAGATGTGATATCCAACTCCTTCCCATTCCAATCCTGAGACCCTTCCGATATCATGAGATTTGTTATCTCAATGCTTCTAATATCAAAATTGAGACCCTCCCTATAGCATGAGATGGGATATCCAACTCCTTCCCATTCCAATCCTGAGACCCTTCCGATAGCAGAGATGTGATATCTCAATGTTTATTCCAAATCTGAGACCCTTCCTATAGCATGAGATGTGATATCCAACTCCTTCCCATTCCAGTCCTGAGCCCCTTCCTATAGCATGAGATGTGATGTCTCAATGCTTCTAATACCAAACCTGAGATCCTTCCTATAACATGAGATGTGATATCCAACTCCTTCCCATTCCAATCCTGAGACCCTTCCTATAGCATGAGATGTGCTATCTCAATGCTTATACCAAACCTGAGACCCTTCCTAAAGCTTGAGATGTGATATCCAACTCCTTCCCATTCCAATCCTGAGACCCTTCCTATAGCATGAGATGTGATATCTCAAGGCCTCTAATACCAAACCTGAGATCCTTCCTCTAACATGAAATGTGATATCCAACTCCTTCCCCTTCCAAACCTGAGAGCCTTCCTATAGCATGAGATATGATATCCAAGTCCTTCCCATTCCAATCCTGAGACCCTTCCTATAACATGAAATGTGATATCCAACTCCTTCCCATTCCAACCTGAGACCCTTCCTATAGCATGAGATGTGATATCTCAAGGCCTCTAATACCAAACCGGAGATCCTTCCTCTAACATGAAATGTGATATCCAACTCCTTCTCCTTCCAAACCTGAGAGCCTTCCTATAGCATGAGATGTGATATCCAAGTCCTTCCCATTCCAATCCTGAGACCCTTCCTATAACATGAAATGTGATATCCAACTCCTTCCCATTCCAACCTGAGACCCTTCCTATAGCATGAGATGGGATATCCAACTCCTTCCAAATCCAATACTGATACCTCTCCAATAGCATGAGATGTGATATCCCAATGCTTCTATCAAACCTGAGAACCATACTATGGCATGAGATGTGATATCAAACTCCTTCCCATTCCAATCCTGAGACTCTTCCTATAGCTTGAGATGTGATATCCAACTCCTTCCCATTCCAATTCTGAGACCCTTCCTATACCATGAGACTTGATATCTCACTGCTTCTAATACCAAACCTGAGACCCGTCCTATAACATGAGATGTGATATCCAAATCTTTCCCCTTCCAAACCTTAGACCCTTCCTTTATCATGAGATGTGATATCCAACTCCTTCCCATTCCAATCCTGAGACCCTTCCGATATCATGAGATATGTTATCTCAATGCTTCTAATATCAAAATTGAGACCCTCCCTATAGCATGAGATGGGATATCCAACTCCTTCCCATTCCAATCCTGAGACCCTTCCTATAGCATGAGATGTGATATCTCAAGGCCTCTAATACCAAACCTGAGATCCTTCCTCTAACATGAAATGTGATATCCAACTCCTTCCCCTTCCAAACCTGAGAGCCTTCCTATAGCATGAGATATGATATCAAACTCCTTCCCATTCCAATCCTGAGACTCTTCCTATAGCTTGAGATGTGATATCCAACTCCTTCCCATTCCAACCTGAGATTTCCAAATCCAATACTGATACCCTTCCAATAGCATGATATGTGATATCCCAATGCTTCTACCAAACCTGAGACCCATACTATGGCATGAGATGTGATATCAAACTCCTTCACATTCCAATTCTGAGACCCTTCCTATGCCATGAGACTTGATATCTCAATGCTTCTAATACCAAACCTGAGACCCGTCCTATAACATGAGATGTGATATCCAAATCTTTCCCCTTCCAAACCTTAGACCCTTCCTTTATCATGAGATGTGATATCCAACTCCTTCCCATTCCAATCCTGAGACCCTTCCGATATCATGAGATTTGTTATCTCAATGCTTCTAATATCAAACTTGAGACCCTCCCTATAGCATGAGATGTGACATCCAAGTCCTCCCCATTCCAATCCTGAGACCCTTCCTATAGCATGAGATGTGATATCTCAATGCTTCTAATACCAAACCTGAGACCCTTCCTATAACATGAGATGGGATATCCAACTCCTTCCCATTCCAATCCTGAGACCCTTCCGATATCATGAGATTTGTTATCTCAATGCTTCTAATATCAAAATTGAGACCCTCCCTATAGCATGAGATGGGATATCCAACTCCTTCCCATTCCAATCCTGAGACTCTTCCTATAGCTTGAGATGTGATATCCAACTCCTTCCCATTCCAACTCTGAGACCCTTCCTATACCATGAGACTTGATATCTCAATGCTTCTAATACCAAACCTGAGACCCGTCCTATAACATGAGATGTGATATCCAAATCTTTCCCCTTCCAAACCTTAGACCCTTCCTTTATCATGAGATGTGATATCCAACTCCTTCCCATTCCAATCCTGAGACCCTTCCGATATCATGAGATTTGTTATCTCAATGCTTCTAATTTCAAACTTGAGACCCTCCCTATAGCATGAGATGGGATATCCAACTCCTTCCCATTCCAATCCTGAGACCCTTCCGATATCATGAGATTTGTTATCTCAATGCTTCTAATATCAAAATTGAGACCCTCCCTATAGCATGAGATGGGATATCCAACTCCTTTCCATTCCAATCCTGAGACTCTTCCTATAGCTTGAGATGTGATATCCAACTCCTTCCCATTCCAACTCTGAGACCCTTCCTATACCATGAGACTTGATATCTCAATGCTTCTAATACCAAACCTGAGACCCGTCCTATAACATGAGATGTGATATCCAAATCTTTCCCCTTCCAAACCTGAGACCCTTCCTATAACATGAGATGGCATATCCAACTCCTTCCCATTCCAATCCTGAGACCCTTCCGATAGCAGAGATGTGATATCTCAATGCTTATAGCAAATCTGAGACCCTTCCTATAGCATGAGATGTGATATCCAACTCCTTCCCATTCCAATCCTGAGACCCTTCCTATAGCATGAGATGTGATGTCTCAATGCTTCTAATACCAAACCTGAGATCCTTCCTCTAACATGAAATGTGATATCCAACTCCTTCCCCTTCCAAACCTGAGAGCCTTCCTATAGCATGAGATATGATATCCATGTCCTTCCCATTCCAATCCTGAGACCCTTCCTATAACATGAAATGTGATATCCAACTCCTTCCCATTCCAACCTGAGACCCTTCCTATAGCATGAGATGGGATATCCAACTCCTTCCAAATCCAATACTGATACCCTTCCAATAGCATGAGATGTGTTATCCCAATGCTTCTACCAAACCTGAGACCCATACTATGGCATGAGATGTGATATCAAACTCCTTCCCATTCCAATCCTGAGACTCTTCCTATAGCTTGAGATGTGATATCCAACTCCTTCACATTCCAATTCTGAGACCCTTCCTATGCCTTGAGACTTGATATCTCAATGCTTCTAATACCAAACCTGAGACCCGTCCTATAACATGAGATGTGATATCCAAATCTTTCCCCTTCCAAACCTTAGACCCTTCCTTTATCATGAGATGTGATATCCAACTCCTTCCCATTCCAATCCTGAGACCCTTCCGATATCATGAGATTTGTTATCTCAATGCTTCTAATATCAAACTTGAGACCCTCCCTATAGCATGAGATGTGACATCCAAGTCCTCCCCATTCCAATCCTGAGACCCTTTCTATAGCATGAGATGTGATATCTCAATGCTTCTAATACCAAACCTGAGACCCTTCCTATAACATGAGATGGGATATCCAACTCCTTCCCATTCCAATCCTGAGACCCTTCCGATAGCAGAGATGTGATATCTCAATGCTTATACCAATCCTGAGACCCTTCCTATGGCCTGAGATGTCATATACAACTCCTTCCCAATCCAATCCTGAGACCCTTCCTATAGTATGAGATGTGATATCTCAATGCTTATACCAAATGTGAGACCCTTCCTATAGCATGAGATGTGATATCCAACTCCTTCCCATTCCAATCCTGAGACCCTTCCTATAGCATGAGATGTGATGTCTCAATGCTTCTAATACCAAACCTGAGATCCTTCCTATAACATGAGATGTGATATCCAACTCCTTCCCATTCCAATCCTGAGATCCTTCCTATAGCATGAGATGTGATGTCTCAATGCTTCTAATACCAAACCTGAGACCAGTCCTATAACATGAGATTGGATATCCAACTCCTTCCCCTTCCAAACCTGAGACCCTTCCTATAGCATGAGATGTGACGTCCAAGTCCTTCCCATTCCAATCCTGAGACCCTTCCTATAGCATGAGATGTGATATCTCTATGCTTCTAATACCAAACCTGAGATTATTCCTATAACATGAGATGGGATATCCAACTCCTTCCCATTCCAATCCTGAGACCCTTCCGATAGCAGAGATGTGATATCTCAATGCTTATACCAAACCTGAGACCCTTCCTATAACATGAGATGTGATATCCAACTCCTTCCCGTTCCAAACCTGAGACACTAACTATAGCATATGTGATATCCAACTGCTTCCCGTTCCAAATATGAGACCCTTCCTATAGCAAGAAAGTAATATCCAACTCCTACCCATTCCAATCCTGAGACCCTTCCTATAGCAAGAGATGTGATATCCAAATCCTTCCCATTCCAATCCTGAGACCCTTCCTATAACATGAGATGTGATATCCAACTCCTTCCCATTCAAATCCTGAGACCCTTCCTATAGCATGAGAAGGGATATCCAACTCCTTCCCAATCCAATCCTGAGACCCTTCCGATAGCAGAGACGTGATATCTCAATGCTTCTACCAAACCTGAGACCCTTCCTTTAGCATGAGATGTGATATCCAAATCCTTCACATTCCAATCCTGAGACCCTTCCTATAGCATGAGATGTGATATCTCAATGCTTCTAATACCAAACCTGAGATCCTTCCTATAACATGAGATGTGATATCCAATTCCTTCCCATTCCAAACCTGAGACCCTTCCTATTGGATGAGATGTGATATCCAACTCCTTCCCATTCCAACCCTGAGACCCTTCCTATAGCATGAGATGTGATGTCTCAATGCTTCTAATACCAAACCTGAGATCCTTCCTATAACATGAGATGTGATATCCAACTCCTTCCATTCCAATCCTGAGACCCGTCCTATAGCATGAGATGTGATATCTCAATGCTTATACCAAACCTGAGACCCTTCCTATAGCATGAGATGTGATATCCAACTACTTCCCATTCCAATCCTGAGACCCTTCCTATAGCATGAGATGTGATATCTCAATGCTTCTAATACCAAACCTGAGATCCTTCCTCTGACATGAAATGTGATATCCAACTCCTTCCCTTTCCAAACCTAAGAGCCTATCTATAGCATGAGATGTGATATCCAAGTCCTTCCCATTCCAATCCTTAGACCCTTCCTACAGCATGCAATATGATATCTCAATGATTCTAATAACAAACCTGAGACCCGTCATATAGCATGAGATATGATATCCAAGTCCTTCCCATTCCAATCCTGAGACCCATCCTATAACATGAAATGTGATATCCAACTCCTTCCCATTCCAACCTGAGACCCTTCCTATAGCATGAGATGTGATATCCCAATGCTTCTACCAAACCTGAGACCCATACTATGGCATGAGATGTGATATCAAACTACTTCCCATTCCAATCCTGAGACCCTTCCTATAGCTTGAGGTGTGATATCCAACTCCTTCCCATTCCAATTCTGAGACCCTTCTTATACCATGAGACTTGATATCTCAATGCTTCTAATACCAAACCTGAGACCGTCCTATAACATGAGATGTGATATCCAAATCCTTCCCCTTCCAAACCTTAGACCCTTCCTTTATCATGAGATGTGGTATCCAACTCCTTCCCATTCCAATCCTGAGACCCTTCCGATATCATGAGATTTGGTATCTCAATGCTTCTAATATCAAACTTGAGACCCTCCCGATAGCATGAGATGTGACATCCAAGTCCTTCCCATTCCAATCCTGAGACCCTTCCTATAACATGAAATGTGATATCCAACTCCTTCCCATTCCAACCTGAGACCCTTCCTATAGCATGAGATGTGATATCTCAAGGCCTCTAATACCAAACCTGAGATCCTTCCTCTAACATGAAATGTGATATCCAACTCTTTCTCCTTCCAAACCTGAGAGCCTTCCTATAGCATGAGATATGATATCCAAGTCCTTCCCATTCCAATCGTGAGACCCTTCCTATAACATGAAATGTGATATCCAACTCCTTCCCATTCCAACCTGAGGCCCTTCCTATAGCATGAGATGGGATATCCAACTCCTTTCAAATCCAATACTGATACCCTTCCAATAGCATGAGATGTGATATCCCAATGCTTCTATCAAACCTGAGAACCATACTATGGCATGAGATGTGATATCAAACTCCTTCCCATTCCAATCCTGAGACTCTTCCTATAGCTTGAGATGTGATATCCAACTCCTTCCCATTCCAATTCTGAGACCCTTCCTATACCATGAGACTTGATATCTCAATGCTTCTAATACCAAACCTGAGACCCGTCCTATAACATGAGATGTGATATCCAAATCTTTCCCCTTCCAAACCTTAGACCCTTCCTTTATCATGAGATGTGATATCCAACTCCTTCCCATTCCAATCCTGAGACCCTTCCGATATCATGAGATTTGTTATCTCAATGCTTCTAATATCAAAATTGAGACCCTCCCTATAGCATGAGATGGGATATCCAACTCCTTCCCATTCCAATCCTGAGACCCTTCCGATAGCAGAGATGTGATATCTCAATGTTTATTCCAAATCTGAGACCCTTCCTATAGCATGAGATGTGATATCCAACTCCTTCCCATTCCAGTCCTGAGCCCCTTCCTATAGCATGAGATGTGATGTCTCAATGCTTCTAATACCAAACCTGAGATCCTTCCTATAACATGAGATGTGATATCCAACTCCTTCCCATTCCAATCCTGAGACCCTTCCTATAGCATGAGATGTGCTATCTCAATGCTTATACCAAACCTGAGACCCTTCCTAAAGCTTGAGATGTGATATCCAACTCCTTCCCATTCCAATCCTGAGACCCTTCCTATAGCATGAGATGTGATATCTCAAGGCCTCTAATACCAAACCTGAGATCCTTCCTCTAACATGAAATGTGATATCCAACTCCTTCCCCTTCCAAACCTGAGAGCCTTCCTATAGCATGAGATATGATATCCAAGTCCTTCCCATTCCAATCCTGAGACCCTTCCTATAACATGAAATGTGATATCCAACTCCTTCCCATTCCAACCTGAGACCCTTCCTATAGCATGAGATGTGATATCTCAAGGCCTCTAATACCAAACCGGAGATCCTTCCTCTAACATGAAATGTGATATCCAACTCCTTCTCCTTCCAAACCTGAGAGCCTTCCTATAGCATGAGATGTGATATCCAAGTCCTTCCCATTCCAATCCTGAGACCCTTCCTATAACATGAAATGTGATATCCAACTCCTTCCCATTCCAACCTGAGACCCTTCCTATAGCATGAGATGGGATATCCAACTCCTTCCAAATCCAATACTGATACCTCTCCAATAGCATGAGATGTGATATCCCAATGCTTCTATCAAACCTGAGAACCATACTATGGCATGAGATGTGATATCAAACTCCTTCCCATTCCAATCCTGAGACTCTTCCTATAGCTTGAGATGTGATATCCAACTCCTTCCCATTCCAATTCTGAGACCCTTCCTATACCATGAGACTTGATATCTCACTGCTTCTAATACCAAACCTGAGACCCGTCCTATAACATGAGATGTGATATCCAAATCTTTCCCCTTCCAAACCTTAGACCCTTCCTTTATCATGAGATGTGATATCCAACTCCTTCCCATTCCAATCCTGAGACCCTTCCGATATCATGAGATATGTTATCTCAATGCTTCTAATATCAAAATTGAGACCCTCCCTATAGCATGAGATGGGATATCCAACTCCTTCCCATTCCAATCCTGAGACCCTTCCTATAGCATGAGATGTGATATCTCAAGGCCTCTAATACCAAACCTGAGATCCTTCCTCTAACATGAAATGTGATATCCAACTCCTTCCCCTTCCAAACCTGAGAGCCTTCCTATAGCATGAGATATGATATCAAACTCCTTCCCATTCCAATCCTGAGACTCTTCCTATAGCTTGAGATGTGATATCCAACTCCTTCCCATTCCAACCTGAGATTTCCAAATCCAATACTGATACCCTTCCAATAGCATGATATGTGATATCCCAATGCTTCTACCAAACCTGAGACCCATACTATGGCATGAGATGTGATATCAAACTCCTTCACATTCCAATTCTGAGACCCTTCCTATGCCATGAGACTTGATATCTCAATGCTTCTAATACCAAACCTGAGACCCGTCCTATAACATGAGATGTGATATCCAAATCTTTCCCCTTCCAAACCTTAGACCCTTCCTTTATCATGAGATGTGATATCCAACTCCTTCCCATTCCAATCCTGAGACCCTTCCGATATCATGAGATTTGTTATCTCAATGCTTCTAATATCAAACTTGAGACCCTCCCTATAGCATGAGATGTGACATCCAAGTCCTCCCCATTCCAATCCTGAGACCCTTCCTATAGCATGAGATGTGATATCTCAATGCTTCTAATACCAAACCTGAGACCCTTCCTATAACATGAGATGGGATATCCAACTCCTTCCCATTCCAATCCTGAGACCCTTCCGATATCATGAGATTTGTTATCTCAATGCTTCTAATATCAAAATTGAGACCCTCCCTATAGCATGAGATGGGATATCCAACTCCTTCCCATTCCAATCCTGAGACTCTTCCTATAGCTTGAGATGTGATATCCAACTCCTTCCCATTCCAACTCTGAGACCCTTCCTATACCATGAGACTTGATATCTCAATGCTTCTAATACCAAACCTGAGACCCGTCCTATAACATGAGATGTGATATCCAAATCTTTCCCCTTCCAAACCTTAGACCCTTCCTTTATCATGAGATGTGATATCCAACTCCTTCCCATTCCAATCCTGAGACCCTTCCGATATCATGAGATTTGTTATCTCAATGCTTCTAATTTCAAACTTGAGACCCTCCCTATAGCATGAGATGGGATATCCAACTCCTTCCCATTCCAATCCTGAGACCCTTCCGATATCATGAGATTTGTTATCTCAATGCTTCTAATATCAAAATTGAGACCCTCCCTATAGCATGAGATGGGATATCCAACTCCTTTCCATTCCAATCCTGAGACTCTTCCTATAGCTTGAGATGTGATATCCAACTCCTTCCCATTCCAACTCTGAGACCCTTCCTATACCATGAGACTTGATATCTCAATGCTTCTAATACCAAACCTGAGACCCGTCCTATAACATGAGATGTGATATCCAAATCTTTCCCCTTCCAAACCTGAGACCCTTCCTATAACATGAGATGGCATATCCAACTCCTTCCCATTCCAATCCTGAGACCCTTCCGATAGCAGAGATGTGATATCTCAATGCTTATAGCAAATCTGAGACCCTTCCTATAGCATGAGATGTGATATCCAACTCCTTCCCATTCCAATCCTGAGACCCTTCCTATAGCATGAGATGTGATGTCTCAATGCTTCTAATACCAAACCTGAGATCCTTCCTCTAACATGAAATGTGATATCCAACTCCTTCCCCTTCCAAACCTGAGAGCCTTCCTATAGCATGAGATATGATATCCATGTCCTTCCCATTCCAATCCTGAGACCCTTCCTATAACATGAAATGTGATATCCAACTCCTTCCCATTCCAACCTGAGACCCTTCCTATAGCATGAGATGGGATATCCAACTCCTTCCAAATCCAATACTGATACCCTTCCAATAGCATGAGATGTGTTATCCCAATGCTTCTACCAAACCTGAGACCCATACTATGGCATGAGATGTGATATCAAACTCCTTCCCATTCCAATCCTGAGACTCTTCCTATAGCTTGAGATGTGATATCCAACTCCTTCACATTCCAATTCTGAGACCCTTCCTATGCCTTGAGACTTGATATCTCAATGCTTCTAATACCAAACCTGAGACCCGTCCTATAACATGAGATGTGATATCCAAATCTTTCCCCTTCCAAACCTTAGACCCTTCCTTTATCATGAGATGTGATATCCAACTCCTTCCCATTCCAATCCTGAGACCCTTCCGATATCATGAGATTTGTTATCTCAATGCTTCTAATATCAAACTTGAGACCCTCCCTATAGCATGAGATGTGACATCCAAGTCCTCCCCATTCCAATCCTGAGACCCTTCCTATAGCATGAGATGTGATATCTCAATGCTTCTAATACCAAACCTGAGACCCTTCCTATAACATGAGATGGGATATCCAACTCCTTCCCATTCCAATCCTGAGACCCTTCCGATAGCAGAGATGTGATATCTCAATGCTTATACCAATCCTGAGACCCTTCCTATGGCCTGAGATGTCATATACAACTCCTTCCCAATCCAATCCTGAGACCCTTCCTATAGTATGAGATGTGATATCTCAATGCTTATACCAAATGTGAGACCCTTCCTATAGCATGAGATGTGATATCCAACTCCTTCCCATTCCAATCCTGAGACCCTTCCTATAGCATGAGATGTGATGTCTCAATGCTTCTAATACCAAACCTGAGATCCTTCCTATAACATGAGATGTGATATCCAACTCCTTCCCATTCCAATCCTGAGATCCTTCCTATAGCATGAGATGTGATGTCTCAATGCTTCTAATACCAAACCTGAGACCAGTCCTATAACATGAGATTGGATATCCAACTCCTTCCCCTTCCAAACCTGAGACCCTTCCTATAGCATGAGATGTGACGTCCAAGTCCTTCCCATTCCAATCCTGAGACCCTTCCTATAGCATGAGATGTGATATCTCTATGCTTCTAATACCAAACCTGAGATTATTCCTATAACATGAGATGGGATATCCAACTCCTTCCCATTCCAATCCTGAGACCCTTCCGATAGCAGAGATGTGATATCTCAATGCTTATACCAAACCTGAGACCCTTCCTATAACATGAGATGTGATATCCAACTCCTTCCCGTTCCAAACCTGAGACACTAACTATAGCATATGTGATATCCAACTGCTTCCCGTTCCAAATATGAGACCCTTCCTATAGCAAGAAAGTAATATCCAACTCCTACCCATTCCAATCCTGAGACCCTTCCTATAGCAAGAGATGTGATATCCAAATCCTTCCCATTCCAATCCTGAGACCCTTCCTATAACATGAGATGTGATATCCAACTCCTTCCCATTCAAATCCTGAGACCCTTCCTATAGCATGAGAAGGGATATCCAACTCCTTCCCAATCCAATCCTGAGACCCTTCCGATAGCAGAGACGTGATATCTCAATGCTTCTACCAAACCTGAGACCCTTCCTTTAGCATGAGATGTGATATCCAAATCCTTCACATTCCAATCCTGAGACCCTTCCTATAGCATGAGATGTGATATCTCAATGCTTCTAATACCAAACCTGAGATCCTTCCTATAACATGAGATGTGATATCCAATTCCTTCCCATTCCAAACCTGAGACCCTTCCTATTGGATGAGATGTGATATCCAACTCCTTCCCATTCCAACCCTGAGACCCTTCCTATAGCATGAGATGTGATGTCTCAATGCTTCTAATACCAAACCTGAGATCCTTCCTATAACATGAGATGTGATATCCAACTCCTTCCATTCCAATCCTGAGACCCGTCCTATAGCATGAGATGTGATATCTCAATGCTTATACCAAACCTGAGACCCTTCCTATAGCATGAGATGTGATATCCAACTACTTCCCATTCCAATCCTGAGACCCTTCCTATAGCATGAGATGTGATATCTCAATGCTTCTAATACCAAACCTGAGATCCTTCCTCTGACATGAAATGTGATATCCAACTCCTTCCCTTTCCAAACCTAAGAGCCTATCTATAGCATGAGATGTGATATCCAAGTCCTTCCCATTCCAATCCTTAGACCCTTCCTACAGCATGCAATATGATATCTCAATGATTCTAATAACAAACCTGAGACCCGTCATATAGCATGAGATATGATATCCAAGTCCTTCCCATTCCAATCCTGAGACCCATCCTATAACATGAAATGTGATATCCAACTCCTTCCCATTCCAACCTGAGACCCTTCCTATAGCATGAGATGTGATATCCCAATGCTTCTACCAAACCTGAGACCCATACTATGGCATGAGATGTGATATCAAACTACTTCCCATTCCAATCCTGAGACCCTTCCTATAGCTTGAGGTGTGATATCCAACTCCTTCCCATTCCAATTCTGAGACCCTTCTTATACCATGAGACTTGATATCTCAATGCTTCTAATACCAAACCTGAGACCGTCCTATAACATGAGATGTGATATCCAAATCCTTCCCCTTCCAAACCTTAGACCCTTCCTTTATCATGAGATGTGGTATCCAACTCCTTCCCATTCCAATCCTGAGACCCTTCCGATATCATGAGATTTGGTATCTCAATGCTTCTAATATCAAACTTGAGACCCTCCCGATAGCATGAGATGTGACATCCAAGTCCTTCCCATTCCAATCCTGAGACCCTTCCTATAGCATGAGATGTGATGTCTCTATGCTTCTAATACCAAACCTGAGACCCTTCCTATAAGATGAGATGGGATATCCAACTCCTTCCCATTCCAATCCTGAGACCCTTCCGATAGCAGAGATGTGATATCTCAATGCTTATACCAAACCTGAGACCCTTCCTATGGCCTGAGATGTCATATACAACTCCTTCCCATTCCAATCCTGAGACCCTTCCTTTAGCATGAGATGTGATATCTCAATGCTTATACGAAATCTGAGACCCTTCCTATAGCATGAGATGTGATATCCAAATCCTTCCCATTCCAATCCTGAGACCCTTCCTATAGCATGAGATGTGATATCTCAATGCTTATACCAAACCTGAGAGCCTACCTATAGCATGAGATATGATATCCAAGTCCATCCCATTCCAATCCTTAGACCCTTCCTACAGCATGCGATGTGATATCTGAATGATTCTAATACCAAACCAGAGACTCTTCCTATAACATGAGATGGGATATCCAACTCCTTCCCATTCCAATCCTGAGCCGCTTCCGATAGCAGAGATGTGATGTCTCAATGCTTCTAATACCAAACCTGAGATCCTTCCTATAACATGAGATGTGATATCCAACTCCTTCCATTCCAATCCTGAGACCCGTCCTATAGCATGAGATGTGATATCTCAATGCTTATACCAAACCTGAGACCCTTCCTATAGCATGAGATGTGATATCCAACTACTTCCCATTCCAATCCTGAGACCCTTCCTATAGCATGAGATGTGATATCTCAATGCTTCTAATACCAAACCTGAGATCCTTCCTCTAACATGAAATGTGATATCCAACTCCTTCCCTTTCCAAACCTAAGAGCCTATCTATAGCATGAGATGTGATATCCAAGTCCTTCCCATTCCAACCCTTAGACCCTTCCTACAGCATGCAATATGATATCTCAATGATTCTAATAACAAGCCTGAGACCCGTCCTATAACATGAGATGGGATATCCAACTCCTTCCCATTCCAATCCTGAGACACTTCCGATAGCAGAGATGTGATATCTCAATGCTTATACCAAACCTGAGACCCTTCCTATAACATGAGATGTGATATCCAAATCCTTCCCGTTCCAAACCTGAGACCCTTCCTTTAGCATGAGATGTGATATCCAGCTCCTTCCCATTCCAATCCTGAGACCCTTCCTATAGCATGAGATGTGATATCTCAATGCTTCTAATACCAAACCTGAGATCCTTCCTCTAACATGAAATGTGATATCCAACTCCTTCCCTTTCCAAACCTAAGAGCCTATCTATAGCATGAGATGTGATATCCAAGTCCATCCCATTCCAATCCTTAGACCCTTCCTACAGCATGCGATGTGATATCTCAATGATTCTAATACGAAACCAGAGACTCGTCCTATAACATGAGATGGGATATCCAACTCCTTCCCATTCCAATCCTGAGCCACTTCCGATAGCAGAGATGTGATATCTCAATGCTTATACCAAACCTGAGACCCTTCCTATAACATGAGATGTGATATCCAACTCCTTCCCGTTCCAAACCTGAGACACTAACTATAGCATATGTGATATCCAACTCCTTCCCATTCCAAACATGAGACCCTTCCTATAGCAAGAAAGTAATATCCAACTCCTACCCATTCCAATCCTGAGACCCTTCCTATAGCAATAGATGTGATATCCAACTCCTTCCCATTCCAACCTGAGACCCTTCCTATAGCATGAGATGGGATATCCAACTTCGTCCAAATCCAATACTGATACCCTTCCGATAGCATGAGATGTGATATCCCAATGCTTCTACCAAACCTGAGACCCATACTATGGCATGAGATGTGATATCAAACTCCTTCCCATTCCAATCCTGAGACCCTTCCTATAGCTTGAGGTGTGATATCCAACTCCTTCCCATTCCAATTCTGAGACCCTTCTTATACCATGAGACTTGATATCTCAATGCTTCTAATACCAAACTTGAGACCGTCCTATAACATGAGATGTGATATCCAAATCCTTCCCCTTCCAAACCTTAGACCCTTCCTTTATCATGAGATGTGGTATCCAACTCCTTCCCATTCCAATCCTGAGACCCTTCCGATATCATGAGATTTGGTATCTCAATGCTTCTAATATCAAACTTGAGACCCTCCCTATAGCATGAGATGTGACATCCAAGTCCTTCCCATTCCAATCCTGAGACCCTTCCTATAGCATGAGATGTGATATCTCTATGCTTCTAATACCAAACCTGAGACCCTTCCTATAAGATGAGATGGGATATCCAACTCCTTCCCATTCCAATCCTGAGACCCTTCCGATAGCAGAGATGTGATATCTCAATGCTTATACCAAACCTGAGACCCTTCCTATGGCCTGAGATGTCATATACAACTCCTTCCCATTCCAATCCTGAGACCCTTCCTTTAGCATGAGATGTGATATCTCAATGCTTATACGAAATCTGAGACCCTTCCTATAGCATGAGATGTGATATCCAAATCCTTCCCATTCCAATCCTGAGACCCTTCCTATAGCATGAGATGTGATATCTTAATGCTTATACCAAACCTGAGAGCCTACCTATAGCATGAGATATGATATCCAAGTCCATCCCATTCCAATCCTTAGACCCTTCCTACAGCATGCGATGTGATATCTGAATGATTCTAATACCAAACCAGAGACTCTTCCTATAACATGAGATGGGATATCCAACTCCTTCCCATTCCAATCCTGAGCCGCTTCCGATAGCAGAGATGTGATGTCTCAATGCTTCTAATACCAAACCTGAGATCCTTCCTATAACATGAGATGTGATATCCAACTTCTTCCATTCCAATCCTGAGACCCGTCCTATAGCATGAGATGTGATATCTCAATGCTTATACCAAACCTGAGACCCTTCCTATAGCATGAGATGTGATATCCAACTACTTCCCATTCCAATCCTGAGACCCTTCCTATAGCATGAGATGTGATATCCAGCTCCTTCCCATTCCAATCCTGAGACCCTTCCTATAGCATGAGATGTGATATCTCAATGCTTCTAATACCAAACCTGAGATCCTTCCTCTAACATGAAATGTGATATCCAACTTCTTCCATTCCAATCCTGAGACCCGTCCTATAGCATGAGATGTGATATCTCAATGCTTATACCAAACCTGAGACCCTTCCTATAACATGAGATGTGATATCCAAATCCTTCCCGTTCCAAACCTGAGACCCTTCCTTTAGCATGAGATGTGATATCCAGCTCCTTCCCATTCCAATCCTGAGACCCTTCCTATAGCATGAGATGTGATATCTCAATGCTTCTAATACCAAACCTGAGATCCTTCCTCTAACATGAAATGTGATATCCAACTCCTTCCCTTTCCAAACCTAAGAGCCTATCTATAGCATGAGATGTGATATCCAAGTCCATCCCATTCCAATCCTTAGACCCTTCCTACAGCATGCGATGTGATATCTCAATGATTCTAATACGAAACCAGAGACCCTTCCTATAAGATGAGATGGGATATCCAACTCCTTCCCATTCCAATCCTGAGACCCTTCCGATAGCAGAGATGTGATATCTCAATGCTTATACCAAACCTGAGACCCTTCCTATGGCCTGAGATGTCATATACAACTCCTTCCCATTCCAATCCTGAGACCCTTCCTTTAGCATGAGATGTGATATCTCAATGCTTATACGAAATCTGAGACCCTTCCTATAGCATGAGATGTGATATCCAAATCCTTCCCATTCCAATCCTGAGACCCTTCCTATAGCATGAGATGTGATATCTCAATGCTTATACCAAACCTGAGAGCCTACCTATAGCATGAGATATGATATCCAAGTCCATCCCATTCCAATCCTTAGACCCTTCCTACAGCATGCGATGTGATATCTGAATGATTCTAATACCAAACCAGAGACTCTTCCTATAACATGAGATGGGATATCCAACTCCTTCCCATTCCAATCCTGAGCCGCTTCCGATAGCAGAGATGTGATGTCTCAATGCTTCTAATACCAAACCTGAGATCCTTCCTATAACATGAGATGTGATATCCAACTTCTTCCATTCCAATCCTGAGACCCGTCCTATAGCATGAGATGTGATATCTCAATGCTTATACCAAACCTGAGACCCTTCCTATAGCATGAGATGTGATATCCAACTACTTCCCATTCCAATCCTGAGACCCTTCCTATAGCATGAGATGTGATATCTCAATGCTTCTAATACCAAACCTGAGATCCTTCCTCTAACATGAAATGTGATATCCAACTCCTTCCCTTTCCAAACCTAAGAGCCTATCTATAGCATGAGATGTGATATCCAAGTCCTTCCCATTCCAACCCTTAGACCCTTCCTACAGCATGCAATATGATATCTCAATGATTCTAATAACAAGCCTGAGACCCATCCCATAACATGAGATGGGATATCCAACTCCTTCCCATTCCAATCCTGAGACACTTCCGATAGCAGAGATGTGATATCTCAATGCTTATACCAAACCTGAGACCCTTCCTATAACATGAGATGTGATATCCAAATCCTTCCCGTTCCAAACCTGAGACCCTTCCTTTAGCATGAGATGTGATATCCAGCTCCTTCCCATTCCAATCCTGAGACCCTTCCTATAGCATGAGATGTGATATCTCAATGCTTCTAATACCAAACCTGAGATCCTTCCTCTAACATGAAATGTGATATCCAACTCCTTCCCTTTCCAAACCTAAGAGCCTATCTATAGCATGAGATGTGATATCCAAGTCCATCCCATTCCAATCCTTAGACCCTTCCTACAGCATGCGATGTGATATCTCAATGATTCTAATACGAAACCAGAGACTCGTCCTATAACATGAGATGGGATATCCAACTCCTTCCCATTCCAATCCTGAGCCACTTCCGATAGCAGAGATGTGATATCTCAATGCTTATACCAAACCTGAGACCCTTCCTATAACATGAGATGTGATATCCAACTCCTTCCCGCTCCAAACCTGAGACACTAACTATAGCATATGTGATATCCAACTCCTTCCCATTCCAAACATGAGACCCTTCCTATAGCAAGAAAGTAATATCCAACTCCTACCCATTCCAATCCTGAGACCCTTCCTATAGCAAGAGATGTGATATCCAAATCCTTCCCATTCCAATCCTGGGACCCTTCCTATAACATGAGATGTGATATCCAACTCCTTCCCATTCCAACCTGAGACACTTCCTATAGCATGAGAAGGGATATCCAACTCCTTCCCAATCCAATCCTGAGACCCTTCCGATAGCAGAGATGTGATATCTCAATGCTTATACCAAACCTGAGACCCTTCCTATAGCATGAGAAGGGATATCCAACTCCTTCCCAATCCAATCCTGAGACCCTTCCGATAGCAGAGACGTGATATCTCAATGCTTCTACCAAACCTGAGACCCTTCCTTTAGCATGAGATGTGATATCCAAATCCTTCACATTCCAATCCTGAGACCCTTCCTATAGCATGAGAAGGGATATCTCAATGCTTCTAATACCAAACCTGAGATCCTTCCTATAACATGAGATGTGATATCCAATTCCTTCCCATTCCAATCCTGAGACCCTTCCGATAGCAGAGATGTGATATCTCAATGCTTATACCAAACCTGAGACCCTTCCTATGGCCTGAGATGTCATATACAACTCCTTCCCATTCCAATCCTGAGACCCTTCCTATAGCATGAGATGTGATATCTCAATGCTTATACCAAATCTGAGACCCTTCCTATAGCATGAGATGTGATATCCAACTCCTTCCCATTCCAATCCTGAGACCCTTCCTATAGCATGAGATGTGATGTCTCAATGCTTCTAATACCAAACCTGAGATCCTTCCTATAACATGAGATGTGATATCCAACTCCTTCCCATTCCAATCCTGAGACCCTCCCTTTAGCATGAGATGTGATATCCAACTCTTTCCCATTCCAATCCTGAGACCCTTCTGATAGCATGAGATGTGATATCTCAATGCCTCTAATACCAAACCTGAGATCCTACCTCTAACATGAAATGTGATATCCATCTAATTCCCTTTCCAAACCTGGGACCCTGCCTATAGCATGAGATGTGATATCCAAGTCCTTCCCATTCCAATCCTGAGACCCTTCCTATAGCATGTGATGTGATATCTCAATGCTTATACCAAACCTGAGACCCTTCCTATGGCATGAGATGTCATATACAACTCCTTCCCATTCCAATCCTGAGACCCTTCCTATAGCATGAGATGTGATATCTCAATGCTTATACCAAACTTGAGACCCTTCCTATAGCATGAGATGTGATATCCAACTTCTTCCCATTCCAATCCTGAGACCCTTCCGATAACATGAGATGTGATGTCTCAATGCTTCTAATACCAAACCTGAGATCTTTCCTATAACATGAGATGTGATATCCAACTCCTTCCCATTCCAATCCTGAGACCCTTCCTATAGCATGAGATGTGATATCACAATGCTTATACCAAACCTGAGACCGTTCCTATAGCTTGAGATGTGATATCCAACTCCTTCCCATTCCAATCCTGAGACCCTTCCTATAGCATGAGATGTGATATCTCAAGGCCTCTAATACCAAACCTGAGATCCTTCCTCTAACATGAAATGTGATATCCAACTCCTTCCCCTTCCAAACCTGAGAGCCTTCCTATAGCATGGGATATGATATCCAAGTCCTTCCCATTCCAATCCTGAGACCCTTCCTATAACATGAAATGTGATATCCAACTCCTTCCCATTCCAACCTGAGACCCTTCCTATATCATGAGATGGGATATCTCAATGCTTCTTATAGCAAACCTGAGACTCTTCCTATAACATGAGATGGGATATCCAACTCCTTCCCATTCCAATCCTAAGACCCTTTCGATAGCAGAGATGTGATATCTCAATGCTTATACCAAACCTGAGACCCTTCCTACGGCATGAGATGTCATATACAACTCCTTCCCATTCCAATCCTGAGACCCTTCCTATAGCACGAGATGTGATATCTCAATGCTTATACCAAACCTGAGACCCTTCCTCTAGCATGAGATGTGATATCCAACTCCTTCCCATTCCAATCCTGAGACCCTTCCTATAGCATGAGATGTGATATCCAACTCCTTCCCATTCCAATCCTGAGACCTTTCCTATAGCCTGAGATCTGATATCTCAATGCCTCTAATACCAAACCTGAGATCCTTCCTCTAACATGAAATGTGATATTCAACTCCTTCCCTTTCCAAAACTGAGAGCCTATCTATAGCATGAGATGTGATATCCAAGTCCTTCCCATTCCAATCCTGAGACACTTCCGATAGCAGAGATGTGATATCTCAATGCTTATACCATACCTGAGACCCTTCCTATAACATGAGATGTGATATCCAACTCCTTCCCGTTCCAAACCTGAGACCCTTCCTTTAGCATGAGATGTGATATCCAGCTCCTTCCCATTCCAATCCTGAGACCCTTCTGATAGCATGAGATGTGATATCTCAATGCTTCTAATATCAAAACTGAGACCCTCTCTATAGCATGATATGTGATATCTAAGTCCTTCCCACACCAATCCTGAGACCCTTCCTATAGCATGAGATGTGATATCTCAATACTTCTAATACCAAACCTGAGATCCTTCCGATAACATGAGATGTGATATCCAAATCCTTCCCCTTCCAAACCTGAGACCCTCCCTTTAGCATGAGATGTGATATCCAACTCCTTCCCATTCCAATCCTGAGAACCTTCTGATAGCATGAGATGTGATATCTCAATGCTTCTATACCAAACCTGAGATCCTTCCGATAGCATGAGATGTGATATCTCAATGCTTCCAATACCAAACCTGAGATCCTTCCTATAACATGAGATGTGATATCCAAATCCTTCCCCTTCCAAACCTGAGACTCTTCTTATAGCATGAGATGTGATATATCAATGCCTCTAATACCAAACCTGAGATCCTACCTCTAACATGAAATGTGATATCCAACTCTTTCCCCTTCCAAACCTGAGAGCCTTCCTATAGCATGAGATGTGATATCCAAGTCCTTCAAATTCCAATCCTGAGACCCTTCCTATAACATGAGATGTGATATCCAACTCGTTCCCATTCCAACCTGAGACCCTTCCTATAGCATGAGATGGGATATCCAACTCCTTCCAAATCCAATCCTGATACCCTTCCGATAGCATGAGATGTGATATCCCAATGCTTCTACCAAACCTGAGACCCATACTATGGCATGAGATGTGATATCAAACTCCTTCCCCTTCCAAACCTTAAACACTTCCTTTATCATGAGATGTGATATCCAACTCCTTCCCATTCCATCCCTGAGACCCTTCCGATATCATGAGATGTGATATCTCAATGCTTCTAATATCAAACTTGAGACCCTCCTTATAGCATGAGATGTGATATCCAAGTCCTTCCCATTCCAATCCTGAGACCCTTCCTATAGCATGAGATGTGATATCTCAATGCTTCTAATACCAAACCTGAGACCCTTCCTATAACATGAGATGGGAATATCCAACTCCTTCCCATTCCAATCCTGAGACCCTTCCGATAGTAGAGATGTGATATCTCAATGCTTATACCAAACCTGAGATCCTTCCTATAAAATGAGATGTGATATCCAACTCCTTCCCATTCCAATCCTGAGACCCTTCCTATAGCATGAGATGTGATATCTCAATGCTTATACCAAACCTGAGACCCTTCCTATAGCACGAGATGTGATATCCAACTCCTTCCCATTCCAATCCTGAGACCCTTCCTATAGCATGAGATGTGATATCTCAATGCCTCTAATACCAAACCTGAGTTCCTTCCTCTAACATGAAATGTGATATCCAACTCCTTCCCATTCCAATCCTGAGACACTTCCTATAGCATGAGATGTGATAGCTAAATGCTTCTAATACCAAACTTGAGACTCTTCCTATAACATGAGATGGGATATCCAACTCCTTCCCATTCCAATCCTTAGACCCTTCCTACAGCATGCAATATGATATCTCAATGATTCTAATAACAAACCTGAGACCCGTCCTATAACATGAGATGGGATATCCAACACCTTCCCATTCCAATCCTGAGACACTTCCGATAGCAGAGATGTGATATCTCAATGCTTATACCAAACCTGAGACCCTTCCTATAACATGAGATGTGATATCCAACTCCTTTCCGTTCCAAACCTGAGAACCTTCCTACAGCATGCGATGTGATATCTCAATGCTTCTAATACCAAACCTGAGACCAGTCCTATAACATGAGATTGGATATCCAACTCCTTCCCCTTCCAAACCTGAGACCCTTCCTATAGCATGAGATGTGATATCCAACTTCTTCCCATTCCAATCCTGAGACCCTTCCTATAGCAGGAATGTAATATCCAACTCCTTCCCATTCCAATCCTGAGACCATTCCTATAGCATGAGATGTGATATCTCAATGCTTCTAATACCAAACCTGAGATCCTTCCTATGACATGAGATGTGATATCCAATTCCTCCCCATTCCAAACCTGAGAACCTTCCTACAGCATGCGATGTGATATCTCAATGCTTCTAATACCAAACCTGAGACCAGTCCTATAACATGAGATTGGATATCCAACTCCTTCCCCTTCCAAACCTGAGACCCTTCCTATAGCATGAGATGTGATATCCAACTTCTTCCCATTCCAATCCTGAGACCCTTCCTATAACATGAGATGTGATGTCTCAATGCTTCTAATACCAAACCTGAGATCTTTCCTATAACATGAGATGTGATATCCAACTCCTTCCCATTCCAATCCTGAGACCCTTCCTATAGCATGAGATGTGCTATCTCAATGCTTATACCAAACCTGAGACCCTTCCTAAAGCTTGAGATGTGATATCCAACTCCTTCCCATTCCAATCCTGAGACCCTTCCTATAACATGAAATGTGATATCCAACTCCTTCCCATTCCAACCTGAGACCCTTCCTATAGCATGAGATGTGATATCTCAAGGCCTCTAATACCAAACCTGAGATCCTTCCTCTAACATGAAATGTGATATCCAACTCCTTCTCCTTCCAAACCTGAGAGCCTTCCTATAGCATGAGACATGATATCCAAGTCCTTCCCATTCCAATCCTGAGACCCTTCCTATAACATGAAATGTGATATCCAACTCCTTCCCATTCCAACCTGAGACCCTTCCTATAGCATGAGATGGGATATCCAACTCCTTCCAAATCCAATACTGATACCCTTCCACTAGCATGAGATGTGATATCCCAATGCTTCTATCAAACCTGAGAACCATACTATGGCATGAGATGTGATATCAAACTCCTTCCCATTCCAATCCGGAGACTCTTCCTATAGCTTGAGATGTGATATCCAACTCCTTCCCATTCCAATTCTGAGACCCTTCCTATGCCATGAGACTTGATATCTCAATGCTTCTAATACCAAACCTGAGACCCGTCCTATAACATTAGATGTGATATCCAAATATTTCCCCTTCCAAACCTTAGACCCTTCCTTTATCATGAGATGTGATATCCAACTCCTTCCCATTCCAATCCTGAGACCCTTCCGATATCATGAGATTTGTTTTCTCAATGCTTCTAATACCAAAATTGAGACCCTCCCTATAGCATGAGATGGGATATCCAACTCCTTCCCATTCCAATCCTGAGACCCTTCCGATAGCAGAGATGTGATATCTCAATGCTTATACCAAATCTGAGACCCTTCCTATAGCATGAGATGTGATATCCAACTCCTTCCCATTCCAATCCTGAGACCCTTCCTATAGGATGAGATGTGATGTCTCAATGCTTCTAATACCAAACCTGAGATCCTTCCTATCACATGAGATGTGATATCCAACTCCTTCCCATTCCAATCCTGAGACCCTTCCTATAGCATGAGATGTGCTATCTCAATGCTTATACCAAACCTGAGACCCTTCCTAAAGCTTGAGATGTGATATCCAACTCCTTCCCATTCCAATCCTGAGACCCTTCCTATAGCATGAGATGTGATATCTCAAGGCCTCTAATACCAAACCTGAGATCCTTCCTCTAACATGAAATGTGATATCCAACTCCTTCCCCTTCCAAACCTGAGAGCCTTCCTATAGCATGAGATATGATATCCAAGTCCTTCCCATTCCAATCCTGAGACCCTTCCTATAACATGAAATGTGATATCCAACTCCTTCCCATTCCAACCTGAGACCCTTCCTATAGCATGAGATGGGATATCCAACTCCTTCCAAATCCAATACTGATACCCTTCCAATAGCACGAGATGTGATATCCCAATGCTTCTACCAAACCTGAGACCCATACTATGGCATGAGATGTGATATCAAACTCCTTCCCATTCCAATCCTGAGACTCTTCCTATAGCTTGAGATGTGATATCTAACTCCTTCACATTCCAATTCTGAGACCCTTCCTATGCCATGAGACTTGATATCTCAATGCTTCTAATTCCAAAACTGAGACCCGTCCTATAACATGAGATGTGATATCCAAATCTTTCCCCTTCCAAACCTTAGACCCTTCCTTTATCATGAGATGTGATATCCAACTCCTTCCCATTCCAATCCTGAGACCCTTCCGATATCATTAGATTTGTTATCTCAATGCTTCTAATATCAAACTTGAGACCCTCCCTATAGCATGAGATGTGACATCCAAGTCCTCCCCATTCCAATCCTGAGACCCTTCCGATAGCAGAGATGTGATATCTCAATGCTTATACCAATCCTGAGACCCTTCCTATGGCCTGAGATGTCATATACAACTCCTTCCCAATCCAATCCTGAGACCCTTCCTATAGCATGAGATATGATATCCAAGTCCTTCCCATTCCAATCCTGAGACCCTTCCTATAACATGAAATGTGATATCCAGCTCCTTCCCATTCCAACCTGAGACCCTTCCTATAGCATGAGATGGGATATCCAACTCCTTCCAAATCCAATACTGATACCCTTCCAATAGCACGAGATGTGATATCCCAATGCTTCTACCAAACCTGAGACCCATACTATGGCATGAGATGTGATATTAAACTCCTTCCCATTCCAATCCTGAGACTCTTCCTATAGCTTGAGATGTGATATCTAACTCCTTCACATTCCAATTCTGAGACCCTTCCTATGCCATGAGACTTGATATCTCAATGCTTCTAATTCCAAACCTGAGACCCGTCCTATAACATGAGATGTGATATCCAAATCTTTCCCCTTCCAAACCTTAGACCCTTCCTTTATCATGAGATGTGATATCCAACTCCTTCCCATTCCAATCCTGAGACCCTTCCGATATCATTAGATTTGTTATCTCAATGATTCTAAAATCAAACTTGAGACCCTCCCTATAGCATGAGATGTGACATCCAAGTCCTCCCCATTCCAATCCTGAGACCCTTCCGATAGCAGAGATGTGATATCTCAATGCTTATACCAATCCTGAGACCCTTCCTATGGCCTGAGATGTCATATACAACTCCTTCCCAATCCAATCCTGAGACCCTTCCTATAGCATGAGATGTGATATCTCAATGCTTATACCAAATGTGAGACCCTTCCTATAGCATGAGATGTGATATCCAACTCCTTCCCATTCCAATCCTGAGACCCTTCCTATAGCATGAGATGTGATGTCTCAATGCTTCTAATACCAATCCTGAGATCCTTCCTATAACATGAGATGTCATATCCAACTCCTTCCCATTCCAATCCTGAGACCCTTCCTATAGCATGAGATGTGATGTCTCAATGCTTCTAATACCAAACCTGAGAACCTTCCTACAGCATGCGATGTGATATCTCAATGCTTCTAATACCAAACCTGAGACCAGTCCTATAACATGAGATTGGATATCCAACTCCTTCCCCTTCCAAACCTGAGACCCTTCCTATAACATGAGATGTGATGTCTCAATGCTTCTAATACCAAACCTGAGATCTTTCCTATAACATTAGATTCCAATCCTGAGACCCTTCCTATAGCATGAAATGTGATATCTCTATGCTTCTAATACCAAACCTGAGACCCTTCCTATAAGATGAGATGGGATATCCAACTCCTTCCCATTCCAATCCTGAGACCCTTCCGATAGCAGAGATGTGATATCTCAATGCTTATACCAAACCTGAGACCCTTCCTATGGCCTGAGATGTCATATACAACTCCTTCCCATTCCAATCCTGAGACCCTTCCTTTAGCATGAGATGTGATATCTCAATGCTTATACCAAATCTGAGACCCTTCCTATAGCATGAGATGTGATATCCAAATCATTCCCATTCCAATCCTGCGACCCTTCCTATAGCATGAGATGTGATATCTCAATGCTTATACCAAACCTGAGAGCCTACCTATAGCATGAGATGTGATATCCAAGTCCATCCCATTCCAATCCTTAGACCCTTCCTACGGCATGCGATGTGATATCTCAATGATTCTAATACCAAACCAGAGACTCTTCCTATAACATGAGATGGGATATCCAACTCCTTCCCATTCCAATCCTGAGCCGCTTCCGATAGCAGAGATGTGATATCTCAATGCTTATACCAAACCTGAGACCCTTCCTATAACATGAGATGTGATATCCAACTCCTTCCCGTTCCAAACCTGAGACACTAACTATAGCATATGTGATATCCAACTCCTTCCCATTCCAAACATGAGACCCATCCTATAGCAAGAAAGTAATATCCAACTCCTACCCATTCCAATCCTGAGATCCTTCCTATAGCAAGAGATGTGATATCCAAATCCTTCCCATTCCAATCCTGAGACCCTTCCTATAACATGAGATGTGATATCTCAATGCTTATACCAAACCTGAGACCCTTCCTATGGCATGAGATGTAATATCCAACTCCTTGCCATTCAAATCCTGAGACCCTTCCTATAGCATGAGAAGGGCTATCCAACTCCTTCCCAATCCAATCCTGAGACCCTTCCGATAGCAGAGACGTGATATTTCAATGCTTCTACCAAACCTGAGACCCTTCCTTTAGCATGAGATGTGATATCCAAATCATTCACATTCCAATCCTGAGACCCTTCCTATAGCATGAGATGTGATATCTCAATGCTTCTAATACCAAACCTGAGATCCTTCCTATAACATGAGATGTGATATCCAATTCCTTCCCATTCCAAACCTGAGACCCTTCCTATTGGATGAGATGTGATATCCAACTCCTTCCTATTCCAACCCTGAGACCCTTCCGATAGCAGAGATGTGATATCTCAATGCTTATACCAAACCTGAGACCCTTCCTATAGCATGAGATGTGATATCCAAGTACTTCCCATTCCAATCCTGAGACCCTTCCTATAGCATGAGATGTGATATCTCAATGCTTCTAATACCAAACCTGAGATCCTTCCTCTAACATGAAACGTGATATCCAACTCCTTCCCTTTCCAAACCTAAGAGCCTATCTATAGCATGAGATGTGATATCCAAGTCCTTCCCATTCCAACCCTTAGACCCTTCCTACAGCATGCAATATGATATCTCAATGATTCTAATAACAAACCTGAGACCCGTCCTATAACATGAGATGGGATATCCAACTCCTTCCCATTCCAGTCCTGAGACACTTCCGATAGCAGAGATGTGATATCTCAATGCTTATACCAAACCTGAGAACC
The DNA here is from genome assembly GCF_040938575.1 of Ambystoma mexicanum. NCBI lineage: Eukaryota > Metazoa > Chordata > Amphibia > Caudata > Ambystomatidae > Ambystoma > Ambystoma mexicanum. The sequence goes on along the minus strand of NC_090921.1, from coordinate 1,511,929,577 downwards.
TTCCTATAACATGAGATGTGATATCCAAATCCTTCCCGTTCCAAACCTGAGACCCTTCCTTTAGCATGAGATGTGATATCCAACTCCTTCCCATTCCAGTCCTGAGACACTTCCTATAGCAGAGATGTGATATCTCAATGCTTATACCAAACCTGAGAACCTTCCTATAACATGAGATGTGATATCCAAATCCTTCCCGTTCCAAACCTGAGACCCTTCCTATAGCATGAGATGTGATATCTCAATGCTTCTAATACCAAACCTGAGATCCTTCCTCTAACATGAAATGTGATATCCAACTCCTTCCCTTTCCAAACCTAAGAGCCTATCTATAGCATGAGATGGGATATCCAACTCCTTCCCATTCCAATCCTGAGCCACTTCCGATAGCAGAGATGTGATATCTCAATGCTTATACCAAACCTGAGACCCTTCCTATAACATGAGATGTGATATCCAACTCCTTCCCGTTCCAAACCTGAGACACTAACTATAGCATATGTGATATCCAACTCCTTCCCATTCCAAACATGAGACCCTTCCTATAGCAAGAAAGTAATATCCAACTCCTACCCATTCCAATCCTGAGACCCTTCCTATAGCAAGAGATGTGATATCCAAATCCTTCCCATTCCAATCCTGAGACCCTTCCTATAACATGAGATGTGATATCCAACTCCTTCCCATTCCAACCTGAGACACTTCCTATAGCATGAGAAGGGATATCCAACTCCTTCCCAATCCAATCCTGAGATCCTTCCGATAGCAGAGATGTGACATCTCAATGCTTATACCAAACCTGAGACCCTTCCTATAGCATGAGAAGGGATATCCAACTCCTTCCCAATCCAATCCTGAGACCCTTCCGATAGCAGAGACGTGATATCTCAATGCTTCTACCAAACCTGAGACCCTTCCTATAACATGAGATGTGATATCCAACTCCTTCCCCTTCCAAACCTGAGACCCTTCCTCTAGCATGAGATGTGATATCCAACTCCTTCCCATTCCAATCCTGAGACCCTTCCTATAGCATGAGATGTGATATCCAACTCCTTCCCATTCCAATCCTGAGACCCTTCCTATAGCCTGAGATCTGATATCTCAATGCCTCTAATACCAAACCTGAGATCCTTCCTCTAACATGAAATGTGATATTCAACTCCTTCCCTTTCCAAAACTGAGAGCCTATCTATAGCATGAGATGTGATATCCAAGTCCTTCCCATTCCAATCCTGAGACACTTCCGATAGCAGAGATGTGATATCTCAATGCTTATACCAAACCTGAGACCCTTCCTATAACATGAGATGTGATATCCAACTCCTTCCCGTTCCAAACCTGAGACCCTTCCTTTAGCATGAGATGTGATATCCAGCTCCTTCCCATTCCAATCCTGAGACCCTTCTGATAGCATGAGATGTGATATCTCAATGCTTCTAATATCAAAACTGAGACCCTCCCTATAGCATGATATGTGATATCTAAGTCCTTCCCATTCCAATCCTGAGACCCTTCCTATAGCATGAGATGTGATATCTCAATGCTTCTACCAAACCTGAGACCCTTCCTTTAGCATGAGATGTGATAACCAACTCCTTCCCATTCCAATCCTGAGACCCTTCCCATAGCATGAGATGTGATATCTCAATACTTCTAATACCAAACCTGAGATCCTTCCGATAACATGAGATGTGATATCCAAATCCTTCCCCTTCCAAACCTGAGACCCTCCCTTTAGCATGAGATGTGATATCCAACTCCTTCCCATTCCAATCCTGAGAACCTTCTGATAGCATGAGATGTGATATCTCAATGCTTCTATACCAAACCTGAGATCCTTCCGATAGCATGAGATGTGATATCTCAATGCTTCTAATACCAAACCTGAGATCCTTCCTATAACATGAGATGTGATATCCAAATCCTTCCCCTTCCAAACCTGAGACTCTTCTTATAGCATGAGATGTGATATCTCAATGCCTCTAATACCAAACCTGAGATCCTACCTCTAACATGAAATGTGATATCCAACTCTTTCCCCTTCCAAACCTGAGAGCCTTCCTATAGCATGAGATGTGATATCCAAGTCCTTCGAATTCCAATCTTGAGACCCTTCCTATAACATGAGATGTGATATCCAACTCCTTCCCATTCCAACCTGAGACCCTTCCTATAGCATGAGATGGGATATCCAACTCCTTCCAAATCAAATCCTGATACCCTTCCGATAGCATGAGATGTGATATCCCAATGCTTCTACCAAACCTGAGACCCATACTATGGCATGAGATGTGATATCAAACTCCTTCCCCTTCCAAACCTTAGACACTTCCTTTATCATGAGATGTGATATCCAACTCCTTCCCATTCCATCCCTGAGACCCTTCCGATATCATGAGATGTGATATCTCAATGCTTCTAATATCAAACTTGAGACCCTCCTTATAGCATGAGATGTGATATCCAAGTCCTTCCCATTCCAATCCTGAGACCCTTCCTATAGCATGAGATGTGATATCTCAATGCTTCTAATACCAAACCTGAGACCCTTCCTATAACATGAGATGGGAATATCCAACTCCTTCCCATTCCAATCCTGAGACCCTTCCGATAGTAGAGATGTGATATCTCAATGCTTATACCAAACCTGAGATCCTTCCTATAACATGAGATGTGATATCCAACTCCTTCCCATTCCAATCCTGAGACCCTTCCTATAGCATGAGATGTGATATCTCAATGCTTATACCAAACCGGAGACCCTTCCTATAGCACGAGATGTGATATCCAACTCCTTCCCATTCCAATCCTGAGACCCTTCCTATAGCATGAGATGTGATATCTCAATGCCTCTAATACCAAACCTGAGATCCTTCCTCTAACATGAAATGTGATATCCAACACCTTCCCATTCCAATCCTGAGACACTTCCGATAGCAGAGATGTGATATCTCAATGCTTATACCAAACCTGAGACCCTTCCTATAACATGAGATGTGATATCCAACTCCTTCCCGTTCCAAACCTGAGACCCTTCCTATAGCATATGTGATATCCAACACATTCCCATTCCAAACATGAGACCCTTCCTATAGCAGGAATGTAATATCCAACTCCTTCCCATTCCAATCCTGAGACCATTCCTATAGCATGAGATGTGATATCTCAATGCTTCTCTAATACCAAACCTGAGATCCTTCCTATGACATGAGATGTGATATCCAATTCCTCCCCATTCCAAACCTGAGAACCTTCCTACAGCATGCGATGTGATATCTCAATGCTTCTAATACCAAACCTGAGACCAGTCCTATAACATGAGATTGGATATCCAACTCCTTCCCCTTCCAAACCTGAGACCCTTCCTATAGCATGAGATGTGATATCCAACTTCTTCCCATTCCATTCCTGAGACCCTTCCTATAACATGAGATGTGATGTCTCAATGCTTCTAATACCAAACCTGAGATCTTTCCTATAACATGAGATGTGATATCCAACTCCTTCCCATTCCAATCCTGAGACCCTTCCTATAGCATGAGATGTGCTATCTCAATGCTTATACCAAACCTGAGACCCTTCCTAAAGCTTGAGATGTGATATCCAACTCCTTCCCATTCCAATCCTGAGACCCTTCCTATAACATGAAATGTGATATCCAACTCCTTCCCATTCCAACCTGGGACCCTTCCTATAGCATGAGATGTGATATCTCAAGGCCTCTAATACCAAACCTGAGATCCTTCCTCTAACATGAAATGTGATATCCAACTCCTTCTCCTTCCAAACCTGAGAGCCTTCCTATAGCATGAGACATGATATCCAAGTCCTTCCCATTCCAATCCTGAGACCCTTCCTATAACATGAAATGTGATATCCAACTCCTTCCCATTCCAACCTGAGACCCTTCCTATAGCATGAGATGGGATATCCAACTCCTTCCAAATCCAATACTGATACCCTTCCAATAGCATGAGATGTGATATCCCAATGCTTCTATCAAATCTGAGAACCATACTATGGCATGAGATGTGATATCAAACTCCTTCCCATTCCAATCCGGAGACTCTTCCTATAGCTTGAGATGTGATATCCAACTCCTTCCCATTCCAATTCTGAGACCCTTCCTATACCATGAGACTTGATATCTCAATGCTTCTAATACCAAACCTGAGACCCGTCCTATAACATTAGATGTGATATCCAAATCTTTCCCCTTCCAAACCTTAGACCCTTCCTTTATCATGAGATGTGATATCCAACTCCTTCCCATTTCAATCCTGAGACCCTTCCGATATCATGAGATTTGTTATCTCAATGCTTCTAATATCAAAAATGAGACCCTCCCTATAGCATGAGATGGGATATCCAACTCCTTCCCATTCCAATCCTGAGACCCTTCCGATATCATGAGATTTGTTATCTCAATGCTTCTAATATCAAAAATGAGACCCTCCCTATAGCATGAGATGGGATATCCAACTCCTTCCCATTCCAATCCTGAGACCCTTCCTATAGCATGAGATGTGCTATCTCAATGCTTATACCAAACCTGAGACCCTTCCTAAAGCTTGAGATGTGATATCCAACTCCTTCCCATTCCAATCCTGAGACCCTTCCTATAGCATGAGATGTGATATCTCAAGGCCTCTAATACCAAACCTGAGATCCTTCCTCTAACATGAAATGTGATATCCAACTCCTTCCCCTTCAAAACCTGAGAGCCTTCCTATAGCATGAGATATGATATCCAAGTCCTTCCCATTCCAATCCTGAGACCCTTCCTATAACATGAAATGTGATATCCAGCTCCTTCCCATTCCAACCTGAGACCCTTCCTATAGCATGAGATGGGATATCCAACTCCTTCCAAATCCAATACTGATACCCTTCCAATAGCACGTGATGTGATATCCCAATGCTTCTACCAAACCTGAGACCCATACTATGGCATGAGATGTGATATCAAACTCCTTCCCATTCCAATCCTGAGACTCTTCCTATAGCTTGAGATGTGATATCTAACTCCTTCACATTCCAATTCTGAGACCCTTCCTATGCCATGAGACTTGATATCTCAATGCTTCTAATTCCAAACCTGAGACCCGTCCTATAACATGAGATGTGATATCCAAATCTTTCCCCTTCCAAACCTTAGACCCTTCCTTTATCATGAGATGTGATATCCAACTCCTTCCCATTCCAATCCTGAGACCCTTCCGATATCATTAGATTTGTTATCTCAATGCTTCTAATATCAAACTTGAGACCCTCCCTATAGCATGAGATGTGACATCCAAGTCCTCCCCATTTCAATCCTGAGACCCTTCCGATAGCAGAGATGTGATATCTCAATGCTTATACCAATCCTGAGACCCTTCCTATGGCCTGAGATGTCATATACAACTCCTTCCCAATCCAATCCTGAGACCCTTCCTATAGCATGAGATGTGATATCTCAATGCTTATACCAAATGTGAGACCCTTCCTATAGCATGAGATGTGATATCCAACTCCTTCCCATTCCAATCCTGAGACCCTTCCTATAGCATGAGATGTGATGTCTCAATGCTTCTAATACCAAACCTGAGATTCTTCCTATAACATGAGATGTCATATCCAACTCCTTCCCATTCCAATCCTGAGACCCTTCCTATAGCATGAGATGTGATGTCTCAATGCTTCTAATACCAAACCTGAGAACCTTCCTACAGCATGCGATGTGATATCTCAATGCTTCTAATACCAAACCTGAGACCGGTCCTATAACATGAGATTGGATATCCAACTCCTTCCCCTTCCAAACCTGAGACCCTTCCTATAGCATGAGATGTGATATCCAAATTCTTCCCATTCCAATCCTGAGACCCTTCCTATAACATGAGATGTGATGTCTCAATGCTTCTAATACCAAACCTGAGATCTTTCCTATAACATGAGATTCCAATCCTGGGACCCTTCCTATAGCATGAGATGTGATATCTCTATGCTTCTAATACCAAACCTGAGACCCTTCCTATAAGATGAGATGGGATATCCAACTCCTTCCCATTCCAATCCTGAGACCCTTCCGATAGCAGAGATGTGATATCTCAATGCTTATACCAAACCTGAGACCCTTCCTAAGGCCTGAGATGTCATATACAACTCCTTCCCATTCCAATCCTGAGACCCTTCCTTTAGCATGAGATGTGATATCTCAATGCTTATACCAAATCTGAGACCCTTCCTATAGCATGAGATGTGATATCCAAATCATTCCCATTCCAATCCTGAGACCCTTCCTATAGCATGAGATGTGATATCTCAATGCTTATACCAAACCTGAGAGCCTACCTATAGCATGAGATGTGATATCCAAGTCCATCCCATTCCAATCCTTAGACCCTTCCTACGGCATGCGATGTGATATCTCAATGATTCTAATACCAAACCAGAGACTCTTCCTATAACATGAGATGGGATATCCAACTCCTTCCCATTCCAATCCTGAGCCGCTTCCGATAGCAGAGATGTGATATCTCAATGCTTATACCAAACCTGAGACCCTTCCTATAACATGAGATGTGATATCCAACTCCTTCCCGTTCCAAACCTGAGACACTAACTATAGCATATGTGATATCCAACTCCTTCCCATTCCAAACATGAGACCCTTCCTATAGCAAGAAAGTAATATCCAACTCCTACCCATTCCAATCCTGAGACCCTTCCTATAGCAAGAGATGTGATATCCAAATCCTTCCCATTCCAATCCTGAGACCCTTCCTATAACATGAGATGTGATATCCAACTCCTTCCCATTCCAACCTGAGACACTTCCTATAGCATGAGAAGGGATATCCAACTCCTTCCCAATCCAATCCTGAGACCCTTCCGATAGCAGAGATGTGATATCTCAATGCTTATACCAAACCTGAGACCCTTCCTATAACATGAGATGTGATATCCAACTCCTTCCCATTCCAATCCTGAGACCCTTCTGATAGCATGAGATGTGATATCTCAATGCTTCTAATATCAAAACTGAGACCCTCCCTATAGCATGATATGTGATATCTAAGTCCTTCCCATTCCAATCCTGAGACCCTTCCTATAGCATGAGATGTGATATCTCAATGCTTCTACCAAACCTGAGACCCTTCCTTTAGCATGAGATGTGATAACCAACTCCTTCCCATTCCAATCCTGAGATCCTTCCCATAGCATGAGATGTGATATCTCAATACTTCTAATACCAAACCTGAGATCCTTCCGATAACATGAGATGTGATATCCAATTCCTTCCCCTTCCAAACCTGAGACCCTCCCTTTAGCATGAGATGTGATATCCAACTCCTTCCCATTCCAATCCTGAGAACCTTCTGATAGCATGAGATGTGATATCTCAATGCTTCTATACCAAACCTGAGATCCTTCCGATAGCATGAGATGTGATATCTCAATGCTTCTAATACCAAACCTGAGATCCTTCCTATAACATGAGATGTGATATCCAAATCATTCCCCTTCCAAACCTGAGACTCTTCTTATAGCATGAGATGTGATATCTCAATGCCTCTAATACCAAACCTGAGATCCTACCTCTAACATGAAATGTGATATCCAACTCTTTCCCCTTCCAAACCTGAGAGCCTTCCTATAGCATGAGATGTGATATCCAAGTCCTTCGAATTCCAATCCTGAGACCCTTCCTATAACATGAGATGTGATATCCAACTCCTTCCCATTCCAACCTGAGACCCTTCCTATAGCATGAGATGGGATATCCAACTCCTTCCAAATCAAATCCTGATACCCTTCCGATAGCATGAGATGTGATATCCCAATGCTTCTACCAAACCTGAGACCCATACTATGGCATGAGATGTGATATCAAACTCCTTCCCCTTCCAAACCTTAGACACTTCCTTTATCATGAGATGTGATATCCAACTCCTTCCCATTCCATCCCTGAGACCCTTCCGATATCATGAGATGTGATATCTCAATGCTTCTAATACCAAACCTGAGACCCTTCCTATAACATGAGATGGGAATATCCAACTCCTTCCCATTCCAATCCTGAGACCCTTCCGATAGTAGAGATGTGATATCTCAATGCTTATACCAAACCTGAGATCCTTCCTATAACATGAGATGTGATATCCAACTCCTTCCCATTCCAATCCTGAGACCCTTCCTATAGCATGAGATGTGATATCCAAGTCCTTCCCATTCCAATCCTGAGACCCTTCCTATAGCATGAGATGTGATATCTCAATGCTTCTAATAACAAACCTGAGACCCGTCCTATAACATGAGATGGGATATCCAACACCTTCCCATTCCAATCCTGAGACACTTCCGATAGCAGAGATGTGATATCTCAATGCTTATACCAAACCTGAGACCCTTCCTATAACATGAGATGTGATATCCAACTCCTTCCCGTTCCAAACCTGAGACCCTTCCTATAGCATATGTGATATCCAACACATTCCCATTCCAAACATGAGACCCTTCCTATAGCAGGAATGTAATATCCAACTCCTTCCCATTCCAATCCTGAGACCATTCCTATAGCATGAGATGTGATATCTCAATGCTTCTCTAATACCAAACCTGAGATCCTTCCTATGACATGAGATGTGATATCCAATTCCTCCCCATTCCAAACCTGAGAACCTTCCTACAGCATGCGATGTGATATCTCAATGCTTCTAATACCAAACCTGAGACCAGTCCTATAACATGAGATTGGATATCCAACTCCTTCCCCTTCCAAACCTGAGACCCTTCCTATAGCATGAGATGTGGTATCCAACTTCTTCCCATTCCAATCCTGAGACCCTTCCTATAACATGAGATGTGATGTCTCAATGCTTCTAATACCAAACCTGAGATCTTTCCTATAACATGAGATGTGATATCCAACTCCTTCCCATTCCAATCCTGAGACCCTTCCTATAGCATGAGATGTGCTATCTCAATGCTTATACCAAACCTGAGACCCTTCCTAAAGCTTGAGATGTGATATCCAACTCCTTCCCATTCCAATCCTGAGACCCTTCCTATAACATGAAATGTGATATCCAACTCCTTCCCATTCCAACCTGAGACCCTTCCTATAGCATGAGATGTGATATCTCAAGGCCTCTAATACCAAACCTGAGACCCTTCCTAAAGCTTGAGATGTGATATCCAACTCCTTCCCATTCCAATCCTGAGACCCTTCCTATAACATGAAATGTGATATCCAACTCCTTCTCCTTCCAAACCTGAGAGCCTTCCTATAGCATGAGACATGATATCCAAGTCCTTCCCATTCCAATCCTGAGACCCTTCCTATAACATGAAATGTGATATCCAACTCCTTCCCATTCCAACCTGAGACCCTTCCTATAGCATGAGATGGGATATCCAACTCCTTCCAAATCCAATACTGATACCCTTCCAATAGCATGAGATGTGATATCCCAATGCTTCTATCAAATCTGAGAACCATACTATGGCATGAGATGTGATATCAAACTCCTTCCCATTCCAATCCGGAGACTCTTCCTATAGCTTGAGATGTGATATCCAACTCCTTCCCATTCCAATTCTGAGACCCTTCCTATAACATGAGACTTGATATCTCAATGCTTCTAATACCAAACCTGAGACCCGTCCTATAACATTAGATGTGATATCCAAATCTTTCCCCTTCCAAACCTTAGACCCTTCCTTTATCATGAGATGTGATATCCAACTCCTTCCCATTCCAATCCTGAGACCCTTCCGATATCATGAGATTTGTTATCTCAATGCTTCTAATATCAAAAATGAGACCCTCCCTATAGCATGAGATGGGATATCCAACTCCTTCCCATTCCAATCCTGAGACCCTTCCGATATCATGAGATTTGTTATCTCAATGCTTCTAATATCAAAAATGAGACCCTCCCTATAGCATGAGATGGGATATCCAACTCCTTCCCATTCCAATCCTGAGACCCTTCCTATAGCATGAGATGTGCTATCTCAATGCTTATACCAAACCTGAGACCCTTCCTAAAGCTTGAGATGTGATATCCAACTCCTTCCCATTCCAATCCTGAGACCCTTCCTATAGCATGAGATGTGTTATCTCAAGGCCTCTAATACCAAACCTGAGATCCTTCCTCTAACATGAAATGTGATATCCAACTCCTTCCCCTTCCAAACCTGAGAGCCTTCCTATAGCATGAGATATGATATCCAAGTCCTTCCCATTCCAATCCTGAGACCCTTCCTATAACATGAAATGTGATATCCAGCTCCTTCCCATTCCAACCTGAGACCCTTCCTATAGCATGAGATGGGATATCCAACTCCTTCCAAATCCAATACTGATACCCTTCCAATAGCACGTGATGTGATATCCCAATGCTTCTACCAAACCTGAGACCCATACTATGGCATGAGATGTGATATCAAACTCCTTCCCATTCCAATCCTGAGACTCTTCCTATAGCTTGAGATGTGATATCTAACTCCTTCACATTCCAATTCTGAGACCCTTCCTATGCCATGAGACTTGATATCTCAATGCTTCTAATTCCAAACCTGAGACCCGTCCTATAACATGAGATGTGATATCCAAATCTTTCCCCTTCCAAACCTTAGACCCTTCCTTTATCATGAGATGTGATATCCAACTCCTTCCTATTCCAATCCTGAGACCCTTCCGATATCATTAGATTTGTTATCTCAATGCTTCTAATATCAAACTTGAGACCCTCCCTATAGCATGAGATGTGACATCCAAGTCCTCCCCATTCCAATCCTGAGACCCTTCCGATAGCAGAGATGTGATATCTCAATGCTTATACCAATCCTGAGACCCTTCCTATGGCCTGAGATGTCATATACAACTCCTTCCCAATCCAATCCTGAGACCCTTCCTATAGCATGAGATGTGATATCTCAATGCTTATACCAAATGTGAGACCCTTCCTATAGCATGAGATGTGATATCCAACTCCTTCCCATTCCAATCCTGAGACCCTTCCTATAGCATGAGATGTGATGTCTCAATGCTTCTAATACCAAACCTGAGATCCTTCCTATAACATGAGATGTCATATCCAACTCCTTCCCATTCCAATCCTGAGACCCTTCCTATAGCATGAGATGTGATGTCTCAATGCTTCTAATACCAAACCTGAGAACCTTCCTACAGCATGCGATGTGATATCTCAATGCTTCTAATACCAAACCTGAGACCGGTCCTATAACATGAGATTGGATATCCAACTCCTTCCCCTTCCAAACCTGAGACCCTTCCTATAGCATGAGATGTGATATCCAAATTCTTCCCATTCCAATCCTGAGACCCTTCCTATAACATGAGATGTGATGTCTCAATGCTTCTAATACCAAACCTGAGATCTTTCCTATAACATGAGATTCCAATCCTGAGACCCTTCCTATAGCATGAGATGTGATATCTCTATGCTTCTAATACCAAACCTGAGACCCTTCCTATGGCCTGAGATGTCATATACAACTCCTTCCCATTCCAATCCTGAGACCCTTCCTTTAGCATGAGATGTGATATCTCAATGCTTATACCAAATCTGAGACCCTTCCTATAGCATGAGATGTGATATCCAAATCATTCCCATTCCAATCCTGAGACCCTTCCTATAGCATGAGATGTGATATCTCAATGCTTATACCAAACCTGAGAGCCTACCTATAGCATGAGATGTGATATCCAAGTCCATCCCATTCCAATCCTTAGACCCTTCCTACGGCATGCAATGTGATATCTCAATGATTCTAATACCAAACCAGAGACTCTTCCTATAACATGAGATGGGATATCCAACTCCTTCCCATTCCAATCCTGAGCCGCTTCCGATAGCAGAGATGTGATATCTCAATGCTTATACCAAACCTGAGACCCTTCCTATAACATGAGATGTGATATCCAACTCCTTCCCGTTCCAAACCTGAGACACTAACTATAGCATATGTGATATCCAACTCCTTCCCATTCCAAACATGAGACCCTTCCTATAGCAAGAAAGTAATATCCAACTCCTACCCATTCCAATCCTGAGACCCTTCCTATAGCAAGAGATGTGATATCCAAATCCTTCCCATTCCAATCCTGAGACCCTTCCTATAACATGAGATGTGATATCCAACTCCTTCCCATTCCAACCTGAGACACTTCCTATAGCATGAGAAGGGATATCCAACTCCTTCCCAATCCAATCCTGAGACCCTTCCGATAGCAGAGATGTGATATCTCAATGCTTATACCAAACCTGAGACCCTTCCTATGGCATGAGATGTGATATCCAACTCCTTGCCATTCAAATCCTGAGACCCTTCCTATAGCATGAGAAGGGATATCCAACTCCTCCCCAATCCAATCCTGAGACCCTTCTGATAGCAGAGATGTGATATCTCAATGCTTCTACCAAACCTGAGACCCTTCCTTTAGCATGAGATGTGATATCCAAATCATTCACATTCCAATCCTGAGACCCTTCCTATAGCATGAGATGTGATATCTCAATGCTTCTAATACCAAACCTGAGATCCTTCCTATAACATGAGATGTGATATCCAATTCCTTCCCATTCCAAACCTGAGACCCTTCCTATTGGATGAGATGTGATATCCAACTCCTTCCCATTCCAACCCTGAGACCCTTCCTATAGCATGAGATGTGATGTCTCAATGCTTCTAATACCAAACCTGAGATCCTTCCTATAACATAAGATGTGATATCCAACTCCTTCCATTCCAATCCTGAGACCCGTCCTATAGCATGAGATGTGATATCTCAATGCTTATACCAAACCTGAGACCCTTCCTATAGCATGAGATGTGATATCCAACTACTTCCCATTCCAATCCTGAGACCCTTCCTATAGCATGAGATGTGATATCTCAATGCTTCTAATACCAAACCTGAGATCCTTCCTCTAACATGAAACGTGATATCCAACTCCTTCCCTTTCCAAACCTAAGAGCCTATCTATAGCATGAGATGTGATATCCAAGTCCTTCCCATTCCAACCCTTAGACCCTTCCTACAGCATGCAATATGATATCTCAATGATTCTAATAACAAACCTGAGACCCGTCCTATAACATGAGATGGGATATCCAACTCCTTCCCATTCCAATCCTGAGACACTTCCGAGAGCAGAGATGTGATATCTCAATGCTTATACCAAACCTGAGAACCTTCCTATAACATGAGATGTGATATCCAAATCCTTCCCGTTCCAAACCTGAGACCCTTCCTTTAGCATGAGATGTGATATCCAGCTCCTTCCCATTCCAATCCTGAGACCCTTCCTATAGCATGAGATGTGATATCTCAATGCTTCTAATACCAAACCTGAGATCCTTCCTCTAACATGAAATGTGATATCCAACTCCTTCCCTTTCCAAACCTAAGAGCCTATCTATAGCATGAGATGTGTTATCCAAGTCCATCCCATTCCAATCCTTAGACCCTTCCTACAGCATGCGATGTGATATCTCAATGATTCTAATATCAAACCAGAGACTCGTCCTATAACATGAGATGGGATATCCAACTCCTTCCCATTCCAATCCTGAGCCACTTCCGATAGCAGAGATGTGATATCTCAATGCTTATACCAAACCTGAGACCCTTCCTATAACATGAGATGTGACATCCAACTCCTTCCCGTTCCAAACCTGAGACACTAACTATAGCATATGTGATATCCAACTCCTTCCCATTCCAAACATGAGACCCTTCCTATAGCAAGAAAGTAATATCCAACTCCTACCCATTCCAATCCTGAGACCCTTCCTATAGCAAGAGATGTGATATCCAAATCCTTCCCATTCCAATCCTGAGACCCTTCCTATAACATGAGATGTGATATCCAACTCCTTCCCATTCCAACCTGAGACACTTCCTATAGCATGAGAAGGGATATCCAACTCCTTCCCAATCCAATCCTGAGACCCTTCCGATAGCAGAGATGTGATATCTCAATGCTTATACCAAACCTGAGACCCTTCCTATAGCATGAGAAGGGATATCCAACTCCTTCCCAATCCAATCCTGAGACCCTTCCGATAGCAGAGACGTGATATCTCAATGCTTCTACAAAACCTGAGACCCTTCCTTTAGCATGAGATGTGATATCCAACTTCTTCCCATTCCAATCCTGAGACCCTTCCTATAACATGAGATGTGATGTCTCAATGCTTCTAATACCAAACCTGAGATCTTTCCTATAACATGAGATGTGATATCCAACTCCTTCCCATTCCAATCCTGAGACCCTTCCTATAGCATGAGATGTGATATCACAATGCTTATACCAAACCTGAGACCGTTCCTATAGCTTGAGATGTGATATCCAACTCCTTCCCATTCCAATCCTGAGACCCTTCCTATAGCATGAGATGTGATATCTCAAGGCCTCTAATACCAAACCTGAGATCCTTCCTCTAACATGAAATGTGATATCCAACTCCTTCCCCTTCCAAACCTGAGAGCCTTCCTATAGCATGGAATATGATATCCAAGTCCTTCCCATTCCAATCCTGAGACCCTTCCTATAACATGAAATGTGATATCCAACTCCTTCCCATTCCAACCTGAGACCCTTCCTATATCATGAGATGGGATATCTCAATGCTTCTAATACCAAACCTGAGACTCTTCCTATAACATGAGATGGGATATCCAACTCCTTCCCATTCCAATCCTAAGACCCTTTCGATAGCAGAGATGTGATATCTCAATGCTTATACCAAACCTGAGACCCTTCCTACGGCATGAGATGTCATATACAACTCCTTCCCATTCCAATCCTGAGACCCTTCCTATAGCACGAGATGTGATATCTCAATGCTTATACCAAACCTGAGACCCTTCCTCTAGCATGAGATGTGATATCCAACTCCTTCCCATTCCAATCCTGAGACCCTTCCTATAGCATGAGATGTGATATCCAACTCCTTCCCATTCCAATCCTGAGACCCTTCCTATAGCCTGAGATCTGATATCTCAATGCCTCTAATACCAAACCTGAGATCCTTCCTCTAACATGAAATGTGATATTCAACTCCTTCCCTTTCCAAAACTGAGAGCCTATCTATAGCATGAGATGTGATATCCAAGTCCTTCCCATTCCAATCCTGAGACACTTCCGATAGCAGAGATGTGATATCTCAATGCTTATACCAAACCTGAGACCCTTCCTATAACATGAGATGTGATATCCAACTCCTTCCCGTTCCAAACCTGAGACCCTTCCTTTAGCATGAGATGTGATATCCATCTCCTTCCCATTCCAATCCTGAGACCCTTCTGATAGCATGAGATGTGATATCTCAATGCTTCTAATATCAAAACTGAGACCCTCCCTATAGCATGATATGTGATATCTAAGTCCTTCCCATTCCAATCCTGAGACCCTTCCTATAGCATGAGATGTGATATCTCAATGCTTCTACCAAACCTGAGACCCTTCCTTTAGCATGAGATGTGATAACCAACTCCTTCTCATTCCAATCCTGAGACCCTTCCTATAGCATGAGATGTGATATCGCAATACTTCTAATACCAAACCTGAAATCCTTCCGATAACATGAGATGTGATATCCAAATCCTTCCCCTTCCAAACCTGAGACCCTCCCTTTAGCATGAGATGTGATATCCAACTCCTTCCCATTCCAATCCTGAGAACCTTCTGATAGCATGAGATGTGATATCTCAATGCTTCTATACCAAACCTGAGATCCTTCCGATAGCATGAGATGTGATATCTCAATGCTTCTAATACCAAACCTGAGATCCTTCCTATAACATGAGATGTGATATCCAAATCCTTCCCCTTCCAAACCTGAGACTCTTCTTATAGCATGAGATGTGATATCTCAATGCCTCTAATACCAAATCTGAGATCCTACCTCTAACATGAAATGTGATATCCAACTCTTTCCCCTTCCAAACCTGAGAGCCTTCCTATAGCATGAGATGTGATATCCAAGTCCTTCGAATTCCAATCCTGAGACCCTTCCTATAACATGAGATGTGATATCCAACTCCTTCCCATTCCAACCTGAGACCCTTCCTATAGCATGAGATGGGATATCCAACTCCTTCCAAATCCAATCCTGATACCCTTCCGATAGCATGAGATCTGATATCCCAATGCTTCTACCAAACCTGAGACCCATACTATGGCATGAGATGTGATATCAAACTCCTTCCCCTTCCAAACCTTAGACACTTCCTTTATCGTGAGATGTGATATCCAACTCCTTCCCATTCCATCCCTGAGACCCTTCCGATATCATGAGATGTGATATCTCAATGCTGCTAATATCAAACTTGAGACCCTCCTTATAGCATGAGATGTGATATCCAAGTCCTTCCCATTCCAATCCTGAGACCCTTCCTATAGCATGAGATGTGATATCTCAATGCTTCTAATACCAAACCTGAGACCCTTCCTATAACATGAGATGGGAATATCCAACTCCTTCCCATTCCAATCCTGAGACCCTTCCGATAGTAGAGATGTGATATCTCAATGCTTATACCAAACCTGAGATCCTTCCTATAACATGAGATGTGATATCCAACTCCTTCCCATTCCAATCCTGAGACCCTTCCTATAGCATGAGATGTGATATCTCAATGCTTATACCAAACCTGAGACCCTTCCTATAGCACGAGATGTGATATCCAACTCCTTCCCATTCCAATCCTGAGACCCTTCCTATAGCATGAGATGTGATATCTCAATGCCTCTAATACCAAACCTGAGATCCTTCCTCTAACATGAAATGTGATATCCAACTCCTTCCCATTCCAATCCTGAGACACTTCCTATAGCATGAGATGTGATAGCTAAATGCTTCTAATACCAAACTTGAGACTCTTCCTATAACATGAGATGGGATATCCAACTCCTTCCCATTCCAATCCTTAGACCCTTCCTACAGCATGCAATATGATATCTCAATGATTCTAATAACAAACCTGAGACCCGTCCTATAACATGAGATGGGATATCCAACACCTTCCCATTACAATCCTGAGACACTTCCGATAGCAGAGATGTGATATCTCAATGCTTATACCAAACCTGAGACCCTTCCTATAACATGAGATGTGATATCCAACTCCTTCCCGTTCCAAACCTGAGACCCTTCCTATAGCATATGTGATATCCAACACATTCCCATTCCAAACATGAGACACTTCCTATAGCAGGAATGTAATATCCAACTCCTTCCCATTCCAATCCTGAGACCATTCCTATAGCATGAGATGTGATATCTCAATGCTTCTAATACCAAACCTGAGATCCTTCCTATGACATGAGATGTGATATCCAATTCCTAACCATTCCAAACCTGAGAACCTTCCTACAGCATGCAATGTGATATCTCAATGCTTCTAATACCAAACCTGAGACCAGTCCTATAACATGAGATTGGATATCCAACTCCTTCCCCTTCCAAACCTGAGACCCTTCCTATAGCATGAGATGTGATATCCAACTCCTTCCCATTCCAATCCTGAGACCCTTCCTATAGGATGAGATGTGATGTCTCAATGCTTCTAATACCAAACCTGAGATCCTTCCTATCACATGAGATGTGATATCCAACTCCTTCCCATTCCAATCCTGAGACCCTTCCTATAGCATGAGATGTGCTATCTCAATGCTTATACCAAACCTGAGACCCTTCCTAAAGCTTGAGATGTGATATCCAACTCCTTCCCATTCCAATCCTGAGACCCTTCCTATAGCATGAGATGTGATATCTCAAGGCCTCTAATACCAAACCTGAGATCCTTCCTCTAACATGAAATGTGATATCCAACTCCTTCCCCTTCCAAACCTGAGAGCCTTCCTATAGCATGAGATATGATATCCAAGTCCTTCCCATTCCAATCCTGAGACCCTTCCTATAACATGAAATGTGATATCCAACTCCTTCCCATTCCAACCTGAGACCCTTCCTATAGCATGAGATGGGATATCCAACTCCTTCCAAATCCAATACTGATACCCCTCCAATAGCACGAGATGTGATATCCCAATGCTTCTACCAAACCTGAGACCCATACTATGGCATGAGATGTGATATCAAACTCCTTCCCATTCCAATCCTGAGACTCTTCCTATAGCTTGAGATGTGATATCTAACTCCTTCACATTCCAATTCTGAGATCCTTCCTATGCCATGAGACTTGATATCTCAATGCTTCTAATTCCAAACCTGAGACCCGTCCTATAACATGAGATGTGATATCCAAATCTTTCCCCTTCCAAACCTTAGACCCTTCCTTTATCATGAGATGTGATATCCAACTCCTTCCCATTCCAATCCTGAGACCCTTCCGATATCATTAGATTTGTTATCTCAATGCTTCTAATATCAAACTTGAGACCCTCCCTATAGCAAGAGATGTGACATCCAAGTCCTCCCCATTCCAATCCTGAGACCCTTCCGATAGCAGAGATGTGATATCTCAATGCTTATACCAATCCTGAGACCCTTCCTAAGGCCTGAGATGTCATATACAACTCCTTCCCAATCCAATCCTGAGACCCTTCCTATAGCATGAGATGTGATATCTCAATGCTTATACCAAATGTGAGACCCTTCCTATAGCATGAGATGTGATATCCAACTCCTTCCCATTCCAATCCTGAGACCCTTCCTATAGCATGAGATGTGATGTCTCAATGCTTCTAATACCAAACCTGAGATCCTTCCTATAACATGAGATGTCATATCCAACTCCTTCCCATTCCAATCCTGAGACCCTTCCTATAGCATGAGATGTGATGTCTCAATGCTTCTAATACCAAACCTGAGAACCTTCCTACAGCATGCAATGTGATATCTCAATGCTTCTAATACCAAACCTGAGACCAGTCCTATAACATGAGATTGGATATCCAACTCCTTCCCCTTCCAAACCTGAGACCCTTCCTATAGCATGAGATGTGATATCCAAATTCTTCCCATTCCAATCCTGAGACCCTTCCTATAACATGAGATGTGATGTCTCAATGCTTCTAATACCAAACCTGAGATCTTTCCTATAACATGAGATTCCAATCCTGAGACCCTTCCTATAGCATGAGATGTGATATCTCTATGCTTCTAATACCAAACCTGAGACCCTTCCTATAAGATGAGATGGGATATCCAACTCCTTCCCATTCCAATCCTGAGACCCTTCCGATAGCAGAGATGTGATATCTCAATGCTTATACCAAACCTGAGACCCTTCCTATGGCCTGAGATGTCATATACAACTCCTTCCCATTCCAATCCTGAGACCCTTCCTTTAGCATGAGATGTGATATCTCAATGCTTATACCAAATCTGAGACCCTTCCTATAGCATGAGATGTGATATCCAAATCATTCCCATTCCAATCCTGAGACCCTTCCTATAGCATGAGATGTGATATCTCAATGCTTATACCAAACCTGAGAGCCTACCTATAGCATGAGATGTGATATCCAAGTCCATCCCATTCCAATCCTTAGACCCTTCCTACGGCATGCGATGTGATATCTCAATGATTCTAATACCAAACCAGAGACTCTTCCTATAACATGAGATGGGATATCCAACTCCTTCCCATTCCAATCCTGAGCCGCTTCCGATAGCAGAGATGTGATATCTCAATGCTTATACCAAACCTGAGACCCTTCCTATAACATGAGATGTGATATCCAACTCCTTCCCGTTCCAAACCTGAGACACTAACTATAGCATATGTGATATCCAACTCCTTCCCATTCCAAACATGAGACCCTTCCTATAGCAAGAAAGTAATATCCAACTCCTACCCATTCCAATCCTGAGACCCTTCCTATAGCAAGAGATGTGATATCCAAATCCTTCCCATTCCAATCCTGAGACCCTTCCTATAACATGAGATGTGATATCCAACTCCTTCCCATTCCAACCTGAGACACTTCCTATAGCATGAGAAGGGATATCCAACTCCTTCCCAATCCAATCCTGAGACCCTTCCGATAGCAGAGATGTGATATCTCAATGCTTCTACCAAACCTGAGACCCTTCCTATAACATGAGATGTGATATCCAACTCCTTCCCGTTCCAAACCTGAGACACTAACTATAGCATATGTGATATCCAACTCCTTCCCATTCCAAACATGAGACCCTTCCTATAGCAAGAAAGTAATATCCAACTCCTACCCATTCCAATCCTGAGACCCTTCCTATAGCAAGAGATGTGATATCCAAATCCTTCCCATTCCAATCCTGAGACCCTTCCTATGGCATGAGATGTGATATCCAACTCCTTGCCATTCAAATCCTGAGACCCTTCCTATAGCATGAGAAGGGATATCCAACTCCTTCCCAATCCAATCCTGAGACCCTTCCGATAGCAGAGACGTGATATCTCAATGCTTCTACCAAACCTGAGACCCTTCCTTTAGCATGAGATGTGATATCCAAATCATTCACATTCCAATCCTGAGACCCTTCGTATAGCATGAGATGTGATATCTCAATGCTTCTAATACCAAACCTGAGATCCTTCCTATAACATGAGATGTGATATCCAATTCCTTCCCATTCCAAACCTGAGACCCTTCCTATTGGATGAGATGTGATATCCAACTCCTTCCCATTCCAACCCTGAGACCCTTCCTATAGCATGAGATGTGATGTCTCAATGCTTCTAATACCAAACCTGAGATCCTTCCTATAACATGAGATGTGATATCCAACTCCTTCCATTCCAATCCTGAGACCCGTCCTATAGCATGAGATGTGATATCTCAATGCTTATACCAAACCTGAGACCCTTCCTATAGCATGAGATGTGATATCCAACTACTTCCCATTCCAATCCTGAGACCCTTCCTATAGCATGAGATGTGATATCTCAATGCTTCTAATACCAAACCTGAGATCCTTCCTCTAACATGAAACGTGATATCCAACTCCTTCCCTTTCCAAACCTAAGAGCCTATCTATAGCATGAGATGTGATATCCAAGTCCTTCCCATTCCAACCCTTAGACCCTTCCTACAGCATGCAATATGATATCTCAATGATTCTAATAACAAACCTGAGACCCGTCCTATAACATGAGATGGGATATCCAACTCCTTCCCATTCCAATCCTGAGCCGCTTCCGATAGCAGAGATGTGATATCTCAATGCTTATACCAAACCTGAGACCCTTCCTATAACATGAGATGTGATATCCAACTCCTTCCCGTTCCAAACCTGAGACACTAACTATAGCATATGTGATATCCAACTCCTTCCCATTCCAAACATGAGACCCTTCCTATAGCAAGAAAGTAATATCCAACTCCTACCCATTCCAATCCTGAGACCCTTCCTATAGCAAGAGATGTGATATCCAAATCCTTCCCATTCCAATCCTGAGACCCTTCCTATGGCATGAGATGTGATATCCAACTCCTTGCCATTCAAATCCTGAGACCCTTCCTATAGCATGAGAAGGGATATCCAACTCCTTCCCAATCCAATCCTGAGACCCTTCCGATAGCAGAGACGTGATATCTCAATGCTTCTACCAAACCTGAGACCCTTCCTTTAGCATGAGATGTGATATCCAAATCATTCACATTCCAATCCTGAGACCCTTCGTATAGCATGAGATGTGATATCTCAATGCTTCTAATACCAAACCTGAGATCCTTCCTATAACATGAGATGTGATATCCAATTCCTTCCCATTCCAAACCTGAGACCCTTCCTATTGGATGAGATGTGATATCCAACTCCTTCCCATTCCAACCCTGAGACCCTTCCTATAGCATGAGATGTGATGTCTCAATGCTTCTAATACCAAACCTGAGATCCTTCCTATAACATGAGATGTGATATCCAACTCCTTCCATTCCAATCCTGAGACCCGTCCTATAGCATGAGATGTGATATCTCAATGCTTATACCAAACCTGAGACCCTTCCTATAGCATGAGATGTGATATCCAACTACTTCCCATTCCAATCCTGAGACCCTTCCTATAGCATGAGATGTGATATCTCAATGCTTCTAATACCAAACCTGAGATCCTTCCTCTAACATGAAACGTGATATCCAACTCCTTCCCTTTCCAAACCTAAGAGCCTATCTATAGCATGAGATGTGATATCCAAGTCCTTCCCATTCCAACCCTTAGACCCTTCCTACAGCATGCAATATGATATCTCAATGATTCTAATAACAAACCTGAGACCCGTCCTATAACATGAGATGGGATATCCAACTCCTTCCCATTCCAATCCTGAGACACTTCCGATAGCAGAGATGTGATATCTCAATGCTTATACCAAACCTGAGAACCTTCCTATAACATGAGATGTGATATCCAAATCCTTCCCGTTCCAAACCTGAGACCCTTCCTTTAGCATGAGATGTGATATCCAGCTCCTTCCCATTCCAATCCTGAGACCCTTCCTATAGCATGAGACGTGATATCTCAATGCTTCTAATACCAAACCTGAGATCCTTCCTCTAACATGAAATGTGATATCCAACTCCTTCCCTTTCCAAACCTAAGAGCCTATCTATAGCATGAGATGTGTTATCCAAGTCCATCCCATTCCAATCCTTAGACCCTTCCTACAGCATGCGATGTGATATCTCAATGATTCTAATACCAAACCAGAGACTCGTCCTATAACATGAGATGGGATATCCAACTCCTTCCCATTCCAATCCTGAGCCACTTCCGATAGCAGAGATGTGATATCTCAATGCTTATACCAAACCTGAGACCCTTCCTAAAACATGAGATGTGATATCCAACTCCTTCCCGTTCCAAACCTGAGACACTAACTATAGCATATGTGATATCCAACTCCTTCCCATTCCAAACATGAGACCCTTCCTATAGCAAGAAAGTAATATCCAACTCCTACCCATTCCAATCCTGAGACCCTTCCTATAGCAAGAGATGTGATATCCAAATCCTTCCCATTCCAATCCTGAGACCCTTCCTATAACATGAGATGTGATATCCAACTCCTTCCCATTCCAACCTGAGACACTTCCTATAGCATGAGAAGGGATATCCAACTCCTTCCCAATCCAATCCTGAGACCCTTCCGATAGCAGAGATGTGATATCTCAATGCTTATACCAAACCTGAGACCCTTCCTATAGCATGAGAAGGGATATCCAACTCCTTCCCAATCCAATCCTGAGACCCTTCCGATAGCAGAGACGTGATATCTCAATGCTTCTACCAAACCTGAGACCCTTCCTTTAGCATGAGATGTGATATCCAAATCCTTCACATTCCAATCCTGAGACCCTTCCTATAGCATGAGAAGGGATATCTCAATGCTTCTAATACCAAACCTGAGATCCTTCCTATAACATGAGATGTGATATCCAATTCCTTCCCATTCCAATCCTGAGACCCTTCCGATAGCAGAGATGTGATATCTCAATGCTTATACCAAACCTGAGACCCTTCCTATGGCCTGAGATGTCATATACAACTCCTTCCCATTCCAATCCTGAGACCCTTCCTATAGCATGAGATGTGATATCTCAATGCTTATACCAAATCTGAGACCCTTCCTATAGCATGAGATGTGATATCCAACTCCTTCCCATTCCAATCCTGAGACCCTTCCTATAGCATGAGATGTGATGTCTCAATGCTTCTAATACCAAACCTTAGATCTTTCCTATAACATGAGATGTGATATCCAACTCCTTCCCATTCCAATCCTGAGACCCTTATGAAAGCATGAGATGTGATATCTCAATGCTTCTAATACCAAACCTGAGATCCTTCCTATAACATCAGATGTGATTTCCAAATCCTTCCCCTTCCAAACCTGAGACCCTCCCTTTAGCATGAGATGTGATATCCAACTCCTTCCCATTCCAATCCTGAGACCCTTCTGATAGCATGAGATGTGATATCTCAATGCCTCTAATACCAAACCTGAGATCCTACCTCTAACATGAAATGTGATATCCATCTCATTCCCTTTCCAAACCTGAGACCCTGCCTATAGCATGAGATGTGATATCCAAGTCCTTCCCATTCCAATCCTGAGACCCTCCCTATAGCATGTGATGTGATATCTCAATGCTTATACCAAACCTGAGACCCTTCCTATGGCATGAGATGTCATATACAACTCCTTCCCATTCCAATCCTGAGACCCTTCCTATAGCATGAGATGTGATATCTCAATGCTTATACCAAACCTGAGACCCTTCCTATAGCATGAGATGTGATATCCAACTTCTTCCCATTCCAATCCTGAGACCCTTCCTATAACATGAGATGTGATGTCTCAATGCTTCTAATACCAAACCTGAGATCTTTCCTATAACATGAGATGTGATATCCAACTCCTTCCCATTCCAATCCTGAGACCCTTCCTGTAGCATGAGATGTGATATCACAATGCTTATACCAAACCTGAGACCGTTCCTATAGCTTGAGATGTGATATCCAACTCCTTCCCATTCCAATCCTGAGACCATTCCTATAGCATGAGATGTGATATCTCAAGGCCTCTAATACCAAACCTGAGATCCTTCCTCTAACATGAAATGTAATATCCAACTCCTTCCCCTTCCAAACCTGAGAGCCTTCCTATAGCATGGGATATGATATCCAAGTCCTTCCCATTCCAATCCTGAGACCCTTCCTATAACATGAAATGTGATATCCAACTCCTTCCCATTCCAACCTGAGACCCTTCCTATATCATGAGATGGGATATCTCAATGCTTCTAATACCAAACCTGAGACTCTTCCTATAACATGAGATGGGATATCCAACTCCTTCCCATTCCAATCCTAAGACCCTTTTGATAGCAGAGATGTGATATCTCAATGCTTATACCAAACCTGAGACCCTTCCTACGGCATGAGATGTCATATACAACTCCTTCCCATTCCAATCCTGAGACCCTTCCTATAGCACGAGATGTGATATCTCAATGCTTATACCAAACCTGAGACCCTTCCTCTAGAATGAGATGTGATATCCAACTCCTTCCCATTCCAATCCTGAGACCCTTCCTATAGCATTGAGATATCACATCTCTGCTATCGGAAGTGTCTCAGGATTGGAATGGGAAGGACTTGGATATCACATCTCATGCTATAGATAGGCTCTCAGGTTTGGAAAGGGAAGGAGTTGGATATCAAATTTCATGTTAGAGGAAGGATCTCAGGTTTGGTATTAGAGGCATTGAGATATCAGATCTCAGGCTATAGGAAGGGTCTCAGGATTCGAATGGGAAGGAGTTGGATATCACATCTCAGGATTGGAATGGGAAGGAATTGGATATCACATCTCATGCTATAGGAAGGGTCTCAGATTTGGTATAAGCATTGAGATATCACATCTCATGCTAAAGGAAGGGTCTCAGGATTGGAATGGGAAGGAGTTGTATATGACATCTCAGGCCATAGGAAGGTTCTCAGGTTTGGTATAAGCATTGAGATATCACATCTCTGCTATCGGAAAGGTCTCAGGATTGGAATGGGAAGGAGTTGGATATCCCATCTCATGTTATAGGAAGGGTCTCAGGTTTGGTATTAGAAGCATAGAGATATCACATCTCATGCTATAGGAAGGGTCTCAGGATTGGAATGGGAAGGACTTGGATGTCACATCTCATGCTATATGGAGGGTCTCAAGTTTGATATTAGAAGCATTGAGATAACAAATCTCATGATATCGGAAGGGTCTCAGGATTGGAATGGGAAGGAGTTGGATATCACATCTCATGATAAAGGAAGGGTCTAAGGTTTGGAAGGGGAAGGATTTGGATATCACATCTCATGTTATAGGACGGGTCTCAGGTTTAATATTAGAAGCATTGAGATATCAAGTCTCATGGTATAAGAAGGGTCTCAGAATTGGAATGGGAAGGAGTTGGATATCACACCTCAAGCTATAGGAAGGGTCTCAGGATTGGAATGGGAAGGAGTTTGATATCACATCTCATGCCATAGTATGGGTCTCAGGTTTGGTAGAAGCATTGGGATATCACATCTCATGCTATCGGAAGGGTATCAGTATTGGATTTGGAAGAAGTTGGATATCCCATCTCATGCTATAGGAAGGGTCTCAGGTTGGAATGGGAAGGAGTTGGATATCACATTTCATGTTATAGGAAGGGTCTCAGGATTGGAATGGGAAGGACTTGGATATCATATCTCATGCTATAGGACGGGTCTCAGGTTTGTTATTAGAATCATTGAGATATCATATTGCATGCTGTAGGAAGGGTCTAAGGATTGGAATGGGAAGGACCTGGATATCACATCTCATGCTATAGAATGGCTCTCAGGTTTGGAAAGGGAAGGAGTTGGATATCACATCTCATGTTATAGGATGGATCTCAGGTTTGGTATTAGAAGTATTGAGATATCACATCTCATGTTATCGGAAGGATCTCAGGTTTGGTATTAGAAGTATTGAGATATCACATCTCATGCTATAGGAAGGGTTTCAGGATTGGAATGGGAAGGAGTTGGTTATCACATCTCATGCTAAAGGAAGGGTCTCAGGTTTGGTAGAAGCATTGAGATATCACATCTCATGCTATAGGAAGGGTCTCAGGATTGGAATGGGAAGGACTTA
The DNA here is from genome assembly GCF_040938575.1 of Ambystoma mexicanum. Taxonomy (NCBI): domain Eukaryota; kingdom Metazoa; phylum Chordata; class Amphibia; order Caudata; family Ambystomatidae; genus Ambystoma; species Ambystoma mexicanum. The sequence goes on along the minus strand of NC_090921.1, from coordinate 1,511,902,926 downwards.
GATATCACATATCATGCTATAGGGAGGGTCTCAGTTTTGATATTAGAAGCATTGAGATATCACATCTCATGCTATCGGAAGTGTCTCAGGATTGGAATGGGAAGGAGCTGGATATCACATCTCATGCTAAAGGAAGGGTGTCAGGTTTGGAACGGGAAGGAGTTGGATATCACATCTCATGTTATAGGAAGGGTCTCAGGTTTGGTATAAGCATTGAGATATCACATCTCTGCTATCGGAAGTGTCTCAGGATTGGAATGGGAAGGAGTTGGATATCCCATCTCATGTTATAGGACGGGTCTCAGGTTTGTTATTAGAATCATTGAGATATCATATTGCATGCTGTAGGAAGGGTCTAAGGGTTGGAATGTGAAGGACTTGGATATCACATCTCATGCTATAGATAGGCTCTTAGGTTTGGAAAGGGAAGGAGTTGGATCTCACATTTCATGTTAGAAGAAGGATCTCAGTTTTGGTATTAGAAGCATTGAGATATCACATCTCATGCTATAGGAAGGGTCTCAGGATTGGAATGGGAAGGAGTTGGATATCACATCTCATGCTATAGGAAGGGTCTCAGGTTTGGTATAAGCATTGAGATATCACATCTCATGCTATAGGAAGGGTCTCAGGATTGGAATGGGAAGGAGTTGGATATCAAATCTCATGCTATAGGAAGCGTCTCAGGATTGGAATGGGAAGGAGTTGAATATGACATCTCATGCCGTAGGAAGGGTCTCAGGTTTGGTATAAACATTGAGATATCACATCTCTGCTATCAAAAGGGTCTCAGGATTGGAATGGGAAGGAGTTGGATATCCCATCTCATGTTATAGGAAGAGTCTCAGGTTTGGTATTAGAAGCATTGAGATATCACATCTCATGCTATAGGAAGTGTCTCAGGATTGGAATGGGAAGGAGTTGGATATCACATCTCATGTTATAGGAAGGGTCTCAGGATTGGAATGGGAAGGATTTGGATATCACATCTCTTGCTATAGGAAGGGTCTCAGGATTGGAATGGGTAGGAGTTGGATATTACTTTCTTGCTATAGGAAGGGTCTCATGTTTGGAATGGGAAGGAGTTGGATATCACATGCTATAGTTAGTGTCTCAGGTTTGGAACGGGAAGGAGTTGGATATCACATCTCATGTTATAGGAAGGGTCTCAGGTTTGGTATAAGCATTGAGATATCACATCTCTGCTATCGGAAGCGGCTCAGGATTGGAATGGGAAGGAGTTGGATATCCCATCTCATGTTATAGGAAGAGTCTCTGGTTTGGTATTAGAATCATTGAGATATCACATCGCATGCTGTAGGAAGGGTCTAAGGATTGGAATGGGATGGACTTGGATATCACATCTCATGTTATAGGTAGGCTCTCAGGTTTGGTATAAGCATTGAGATATCACATCTCATGCTATAGGAAGGGTCTCAGGATTGGAATGGGAAGGAATTGGATATCACATCTCATGCTATAGGAAGGGTCTCAGATTTGGTATAAGCATTGAGATATCACATCTCATGCTAAAGGAAGGGTCTCAGGATTGGAATGGGAAGGAGTTGTATATGACATCTCAGGCCATAGGAAGGTTCTCAGGTTTGGTATAAGGATTGAGATATCACATCTCTGCTATCGGAAAGGTCTCAGGATTGGAATGGGAAGGAGTTGGATATCCCATCTCATGTTATAGGAAGGGTCTCAGGTTTGGTATTAGAAGCATAGAAATATCACATCTCATGCTATAGGAAGGGTCTCAGGATTGGAATGGGAAGGACTTGGATGTCACATCTCATGCTATAGGGAGGGTCTCAAGTTTGATATTAGAAGCATTGAGATAACAAATCTCATGATATCGGAAGGGTCTCAGGATTGGAATGGGAAGGAGTTGGATATCACATCTAATGATAAAGGAAGGGTCTAAGGTTTGGAAGGGGAAGGATTTGGATATCACATCTCATGTTATAGGACGGGTCTCAGGTTTAATATTAGAAGCATTGAGATATCAAGTCTCATGGTATAAGAAGGGTCTCAGAATTGGAATGGGAAGGAGTTGGATATCACACCTCAAGCTATAGGAAGGGTCTCAGGATTGGAATGGGAAGGAGTTTGATATCACATCTCATGCCATAGTATGGGTCTCAGGTTTGGTAGAAGCATTGGGATATCACATCTCATGCTATCGGAAGGGTATCAGTATTGGATTTGGAAGAAGTTGGATATCCCATCTCATGCTATAGGAAGGGTCTCAGGTTGGAATGGGAAGGAGTTGGATATCACATTTCATGTTATAGGAAGGGTCTCAGGATTGGAATGGGAAGGACTTGGATATCATATCTCATGCTATAGGACGGGTCTCAGGTTTGTTATTAGAATCATTGAGATATCATATTGCATGCTGTAGGAAGGGTCTAAGGATTGGAATGGGAAGGACCTGGATATCACATCTCATGCTATAGAACGGCTCTCAGGTTTAGAAAGGGAAGGAGTTGGATATCACATCTCATGTTATAGGATGGATCTCAGGTTTGGTATTAGAAGTATTGAGATATCACATCTCATGCTATAGGAAGGGTCTCAGGATTGGAATGGGAAGGAGTTGGACATTACATCTCATGCTAAAGGAAGGGTCTCAGGTTTGGTAGAAGCATTGAGATATCACATCTCATGCTATAGGAAGGGTCTCAGGATTGGAATGGGAAGGACTTAGATATCACATATCATGCTATAGGGAGGGTCTCAGTTTTGATATTAGAAGCATTGAGATATCACATCTCATGCTATCGGAAGTGTCTCAGGATTGGAATGGGAAGGAGCTGGATATCACATCTCATGCTAAAGGAAGGGTCTCAGGTTTGGAAAGGGAAGGAGTTGGATATCACATCTCATGTTATAGGAAGGGTCTCAGGTTTGGTATAAACATTGAGATATCACATCTCTGCTATCGGAAGTGTCTCAGGATTGGAATGGGAAGGAGTTGGATATCCCATCTCATGTTATAGGACGGGTCTCAGGTTTGTTATTAGAATCATTGAGATATCATATTGCATGCTGTAGGAAGGGTCTAAGGGTTGGAATGTGAAGGACTTGGATATCACATCTCATGCTATAGATAGGCTCTTAGGTTTGGAAAGGGAAGGAGTTGGATCTCACATTTCATGTTAGAGGAAGGATCTCAGGTTTGGTATTAGAAGCATTGAGATATCACATCTCATGCTATAGGAAGGGTCTCATGATTGGAATGGGAAGGAGTTGGATATCACATCTCATGCTATAGGAAGGGTCTCAGGTTTGGTATAAGCATTGAGATATCACATCTCATGCTATAGGAAGGGTCTCAGGATTGGAATGGAAGGAGTTGGATATCACATCTCATGTTATAGGAAGGATCTCAGGTTTGGTATTAGAAGCATTGAGACATTACATCTCATGCTATAGGAAGGGTCTCAGGATTGGAATGGGAAGGAGTTGGATATCAAATCTCATGCTATAGGAAGGGTCTCAGGATTGGAATGGGAAGGAGTTGAATATGACATCTCATGCCGTAGGAAGGGTCTCAGGTTTGGTATAAACATTGAGATATCACATCTCTGCTATCAAAAGGGTCTCAGGATTGGAATGGGAAGGAGTTGGATATCCCATCTCATGTTATAGGAAGAGTCTCAGGTTTGGTATTAGAAGCATTGAGATATCACATCTCATGCTATAGGAAGTGTCTCAGGATTGGAATGGGAAGGACTTGGATATCACATCTCATGCTATAGGTAGGGTCTCAAGTTTGACATTAGAAGCATTGAGATATCACATCTCATGCTATAAGAAGGGTCTGAGGATTGGAATGAAAAGGAGTTGGATATCACATCTCCTGCTATGGGAAGGGTCTCAGGTTTGGTATAAGCAGTGAGATATCACATCTCATGCTATAGGAAGTGTCTCAGGATTGGAATGGGAAGGAGTTGGATATCACATCTCATGTTATAGGAAGGATCTCAGGTTTGGTATAAGCATTGAGATATCACATCTCTGCTATCGGAAGGGTCTCAAGATTGGAATGGGAAGGAGTTGGATATTCCCATCTCATGTTATAGGAAGAGTCTCAGGTTTGGTATTAGAAGCATTGAGATATCACATCTCATGCTATAGGAAGGGTCTCAGGATTGGAATGGGAAGGACTTGGATATCACATCTCATGCTATAGGGAGGGTCTCAAGTTTGATATTAGAAGCTTTGAGATATCACATCTCATGATATCGGAAGGGTCTCAGGATTGGAATGGGAAGGAGTTGGATATCACATCTCATGATAAAGGAAGGGTCTAAGGTTTGGAAGGGGAAGGATTTGGATATCACATCTCATGTTATATTACGGGTCTCAGGTTTGGTATTAGAAGCATTGAGATATCAAGTCTCATAGTATAGGAAGGGTCTCAGAATTGGAATGGGAAGGAGTTGGATATCCCATCTCATGTTATAGGAAGAGTCTCTGGTTTGGTATTAGAATCATTGAGATATCACATCGCATGCTGTAGGAAGGGTCTAAGGATTGGAATGGGATGGACTTGGATATCACATCTCATGTTATAGGAAGGGTCTCAGTATTGAAATGGGAAGGACTTGGATATCACATCTCATGCTATAGGAAGGCTCTCAGGTTTGGAAGGGGAAAGAGTTGGATATCTCATTTCATGTTAGAGGTAGGATCTCAGGTTTGGTATTAGAGGCATTGAGATATCACATCTCATGCTATCAGAAGGGTCTCAGGAATGGAATGGGAAGGAGTTAGATATCACATCTCATGCTAAAGGGAGGGTCTCAGGTTTGGAAGGGGAAGGATTTGGATATCACATCTCATGTTATAGGAAGGATCTCAGGTTTGGTATTAGAAGCATTGAGATATCACATCTCATGCTATCGGAAGGATCTCAGGTTTGGTATTAGAAGCATTGAGATATCACATCTCATGCTATCAGAAGAGTCTCAGGATTGGAATAGGAAGGAGTTGGATATCACATCTCATGCTAAAGGAAGGGTCTCAGGTTTGGAAGGGGAAAGAGTTGGATATCTCATTTCATGTTAGAGGTAGGATCTCAGGTTTGGTATTAGAGGCATTGAGATATCACATCTCATGCTATCAGAAGGGTCTCAGGAATGGAATGGGAAGGAGTTAGATATCACATCTCATGCTAAAGGGAGGGTCTCAGGTTTGGAAGGGGAAGGATTTGGATATCACATCTCATGTTATAGGAAGGATCTCACGTTTGGTATTAGAAGCATTGAGATATCAAATCTCATGCTATAGGAAGGGTCTCAGGATTGGAATGTGAAGGATTTGGATATCACATCTCATGCTAAAGGAAGGGTCTCAGGTTTGGTAGAAGCATTGAGATTTCACGTCTCTGCTATCGGAAGGGTCTCAGGATTGGATTGGGAAGGAGTTGGATATCCCTTTTCATGCTATAGGAAGGGTCTCAGGATTTGAATGGCAAGGAGTTGGATATCACATCTCATGCCATAGGAAGGGTCTCAGGTTTGGTATAAGCATTGAGATATCACATCTCTGCTATCGGAAGGGTCTCAGGATTGGATTGGGAAGGAGTTGGATATCCCTTCTCATGCTATAGAGAGTGTCTCAGGTTGGAATGGGAAGGAGTTGGATATCACATCTCATGTTATAGGAAGGGTCTCAGGATTGGAATGGGAAGGATTTGGATATCACATCTCTTGCTATAAGAAGGGTCTCAGGATTGGAATGGGTAGGAGTTGGATATTACTTTCTTGCTATAGGAAGGGTCTCATGTTTGGAATGGGAAGGAGTTGGATATCACATATGCTATAGTTAGTGTCTCAGGTTTGGAACGGGAAGGAGTTGGATATCACATCTCATGTTATAGGAAGGGTCTCAGGTTTGGTATAAGCATTGAGATATCACATCTCTGCTATCGGAAGCGGCTCAGGATTGGAATGGGAAGGAGTTGGATATCCCATCTCATGTTATAGGAAGAGTCTCTGGTTTGGTATTAGAATCATTGAGATATCACATCGCATGCTGTAGGAAGGGTCAAAGGATTGGAATGGGATGGACTTGGATATCACATCTCATGCTATAGGTAGGCTCTCAGGTTTGGTATAAGCATTGAGATATCACATCTCATGCTATAGGAAGGGTCTCAGGATTGGAATGGGAAGGAATTGGATATCACATCTCATGCTATAGGAAGGGTCTCAGATTTGGTATAAGCATTGAGATATCACATCTCATGCTAAAGGAAGGGTCTCAGGATTGGAATGTGAAGGATTTGGATATCACATCTCATGCTAAAGGAAGGGTCTCAGGTTTGGTAGAAGCATTGAGATATCACGTCGCTGCTATCGGAAGGGTCTCAGGATTGGATTGGGAAGGAGTTGGCTATCCCTTCTCATGCTATAGGAAGGGTCTCAGGATTTGAATGGCAAGGAGTTGGATATCACATCTCATGCCATAGGAAGGGTCTCAGGTTTGGTATAAGCATTGAGATATCACATCTCTGCTATCGGAAGAGTCTCAGGATTGGATTGGGAAGGAGTGGATATCCCTTCTCATGCTATAGGAAGTGTCTCAGGTTGGAATGGGAAGGAGTTGGATATCACATCTCATGTTATAGGAAGGGTCTCAGGATTGGAATGGGAAGGATTTGGATATCACATCTCTTGCTATAGGAAGGGTCTCAGGATTGGAATGTGAAGGATTTGGATATCACATCTCATGCTATAGGTAGGCTCTCAGGTTTGGTATAAGCATTGAGATATCACATCTCATGCTATAGGAAGGGTCTCAGGATTGGAATGGGAAGGAATTGGATATCACATCTCATGCTATAGGTAGGGTCTCAGATTTGGTATAAGCATTGAGATATCACATCTCATGCTAAAGGAAGGGTCTCAGGATTGGAATGGGAAGGAGTTGTATATGACATCTCAGGCCATAGGAAGGTTCTCAGGTTTGGTATAAGCATTGAGATATCACATCTCTGCTATCGGAAAGGTCTCAGGATTGGAATGGGAAGGAGTTGGATATCCCATCTCATGTTATAGGAAGGGTCTCAGGTTTGGTATTAGAAGCATAGAGATATCACATCTCAAGCTATAGGAAGGGTCTCAGGATTGGAATGGGAAGGACTTGGATATCACATCTCATGCTATAGGAAGGCTCTCAGGTTTGGAAGGGGAAAGAGTTGGATATCACATTTCATGTTAGAGGTAGGATCTCAGGTTTGGTATTAGAGGCATTGAGATATCACATCTCATGCTATCAGAAGGGTCTCGGGAATGGAATGGGAAGGAGTTGGATATCACATCTCATGCTAAAGGGAGGGTCTCAGGTTTGGAAGGGGAAGGATTTGGATATCACATCTCATGTTATAGGAAGGATCTCAGGTTTGGTATTAGAAGCATTGAGATATCACATCTCATGCTATCGGAAGGATCTCAGGTTTGGTATTAGAAGCATTGAGATATCACATCTCATGCTATCAGAAGGGTCTCAGGATTGGAATGGGAAGGAGTTGGATATCACATCTCATGCTAAAGGGAGCGTCTCAGGTTTGGAAGGGGAAGGATTTGGATATCACATCTCATGTTATCGGAAGGATCTCACGTTTGGTATTAGAAGTATTGAGATATCATATCTCATGCTATAGGAAGGGTCTCAGGATTGGAATGGGAAGGAGTTGGATATCACATCTCATGCTATAGGAAGTGTCTCAGGATTGTAATTGGAAGGACTTGGATATCACATCTCATGCTATAGGTAGGGTCTCAAGTTTGATATTAGAAGCATTGAGATATCACATCTCATGCTATAGGAAGGGTCTGATTATTGGAATGGGAAGGAGTTGGATATCACATCTCATGCTATGGGAAGGGTCTCAGGTTTGGTATAAGCAGTGAGATATCACATCTCATGCTATAGGAAGTGTCTCAGGATTGGAATGGGAAGGAGTTGGATATCACATCTCATGTTATAGGAAGGATCTCAGGTTTGGTATAAGCATTGAGATATCACATCTCTGCTATCGGAAGGGTCTCAGGATTGGAATGGGAAGGAGTTGGATATTCCCATCTCATGTTATAGGAAGGTTCTCAGGTTTGGTATTAGAAGCATTGAGATATCACATCTCATGCTATAGGAAGGGTCTCAGGATTGGAATGGGAAGGACTTGGATATCACATCTCATGCTATAGGGAGGGTCTCAAGTTTGATATTAGAAGCTTTGAGATATCACATCTCATGATATCGGAAGGGTCTCAGGATTGGAATGGGAAGGAGTTGGATATCACATCTCATGATAAAGGAAGGGTCTAAGGTTTGGAAGGGGAAGGATTTGGATATCACATCTCATGTTATATTACGGGTCTCACGTTTGTATTAGAAGCATTGAGATATCAAGTCTCATAGTATAGGAAGGGTCTCAGAATTGGAATGGGAAGGAGTTGGATATCACATCTCAAGCTATAGGAAGGGTCTCAGGATTGGAATGGGAAGGACTTGGATATCACATCTCATGCTATAGGAAGGCTCTCAGGTTTGGAAGGGGAAAGAGTTGGATATCACATTTCATGTTAGAGGTAGGATCTCAGGTTTGGTATTAGAGGCATTGAGATATCACATCTCATGCTATCAGAAGGGTCTCAGGAATGGAATGGGAAGGAGTTGGATATCACATCTCATGCTAAAGGGAGGGTCTCAGGTTTGGAAGGGGAAGGATTTGTATATCACATCTCATGTTATAGGAAGGATCTCAGGTTTGGTATTAGAAGCATTGAGATATCACATCTCATGCTATCGGAAGGATCTCAGGTTTGGTATTAGAAGCATTGAGATATCACATCTCATGCTATCAGAAGAGTCTCAGGATTGGAATAGGAAGGAGTTGGATATCACGTCTCATGCTAATGGGAGGGTCTCAGGTTTGGAAGGGGAAGGATTTGGATATCACATCTCATGTTATCGGAAGGATCTCACATTTGGTATTAGAAGTATTGAGATATCATATCTCATGCTATAGGAAGGGTCTCAGGATTGGAATGGGAAGGAGTTGGATATCACATCTCATGCTATAGGGAGGGTCTCAGGATTGGAATGGGAAGGACTTAGATATCACATATCATGCTATAGGGAGGGTCTCAGTTTTGATATTAGAAGCATTGAGATATCACATCTCATGCTATAGGAAGTGTCTCAGGATTGGAATGGGAAGGTTCTGGATATCACATCTCATGCTAAAGGAAGGGTCTCAGGTTTGGAACGGGAAGGATTTGGATATCACATCTCATGTTATAGGAAGGGTCTCAGGTTTGGTATAAGCATTGAGATATCACATCTCTGCTATCGGAAGTGTCTCAGGATTGGAATGGGAAGGAGTTGGATATCCCATCTCATGTTATAGGACGGGTCTCAGGTTTGTTATTAGAATCATTGAGATATCATATTGCATGCTGTAGGAAGGGTCTAAGGGTTGGGATGGGAAGGACTTGGATATCACATCTCATGCTATAGATAGGCTCTTAGGTTTGGAAAGGGAAGGAGTTGGATATCACATTTCATGTTAGAGGAAGGATCTCAGGTTTGGTATTAGAAGCATTGAGATATCACATCTCATGCTATAGGAAGGGTCTCAGGATTGGAATGGGAAGCAGTTGGATATCACATCTCATGCTATAGGAAGGGTCTCAGGTTTGGTATAAGCATTGAGATATCACATCTCATGCTATAGGACGGGTCTCAGGATTGGAATGGAAGGAGTTGGATATCACATCTCATGTTATAGGAAGGATCTCAGGTTTGGTATTAGAAGCATTGAGACATCACATCTCATGCTATAGGAAGGGTCTCAGGGTTGGAATGGGAAGGAGTTGGATATCACATCTCATCCAATAGGAAGGGTCTCAGGTTTGGAATGGGAAGGAATTGGATATCACATCTCATGTTATAGGAAGGATCTCAGGTTTGGTATTAGAAGCATTGATATATCACATCTCATGCTATAGGAAGGGTCTCAGGATTGGAATGTGAAGGATTTGGATATCACATCTCATGCTAAAGGAAGGGTCTCAGGTTTGGTAGAAGCATTGAGATATCACGTCTCTGCTATCAGAAGGGTCTCAGGATTGGATTGGGAAGGAGTTGGATATCACATCTCATGCCATAGGAAGGGTCTCAGGTTTGGTATAAGCATTGAGATATCACATCTCTGCTATCGGAAGGGTCTCAGGATTGGATTGGGAAGGAGTTGGATATCCCTTCTCATGCTATAGGAAGTGTCTCAGGTTGGAATGGGAAGGAGTTGGATATCACATCTCATGTTATAGGAAGAGTCTCAGGATTGGAATGGGAAGGATTTGGATACCACATCTCTTGCTATAGGAAGGGTCTCAGGATTGGAATGGGTAGGAGTTGGATATTACTTTCTTGCTATAGGAAGGGTCTCATGTTTGGAATGGGAAGGAGTTGGATATCACATATGCTATAGTTAGTGTCTCAGGTTTGGAACGGGAAGGAGTTGGATATCACATCTCATGTTATAGGAAGGGTCTCAAGTTTGGTATAAGCATTGAGATATCACATCTCTGCTATCGGAAGCGGCTCAGGATTGGAATGGGAAGGAGTTGGATATCCCATCTCATGTTATAGGAAGAGTCTCTGGTTTGGTATTAGAATCATTGAGATATCACATCGCATGCTGTAGGAAGGGTCTAAGGATTGGAATGGGATGGACTTGGATATCACATCTCATGCTATAGGTAGGCTCTCAGGTTTGGTATAAGCATTGAGATATCACATCTCATGCTATAGGAAGGGTCTCAGGATTGGAATGGGAAGGAATTGGATATCACATCTCATGCTATAGGAAGGGTCTCAGATTTGGCATAAGCATTGAGATATCACATCTCATGCTAAAGGAAGGGTCTCAGGATTGGAATGGGAAGGAGTTGTATATGACATCTCAGGCCATAGGAAGGTTCTCAGGTTTGGTATAAACATTGAGATATCACATCTCTGCTATCGGAAGGGTCTCAGGATTGGAATGGGAAGGAGTTGGATATCCCATCTCATGTTATAGGAAGGGTCTCAGGTTTGGTATTAGAAGCATAGAGATATCACATCTCATGCTATAGGAAGGGTCTCAGGATTTGAATGGCAAGGAGTTGGATATCACATCTCATGCCATAGGAAGGGTCTCAGGTTTGGTATAAGCATTGAGATATCACATCTCTGCTATCGGAAGGGTCTCAGGATTGGATTGGGAAGGAGTTAGATATCCCTTCTCATGCTATAGGAAGTGTCTCAGGTTGGAATGGGAAGGAGTTGCATATCACATCTCATGTTATAGGAAGGGTCTCAGGATTGGAATGGGAAGGACTTGGATGTCACATCTCATGCTATAGGGAGGGTCTCAAGTTTGATATTAGAAGCATTGAGATAACAAATCTCATGATATCGGAAGGGTCTCAGGATTGGAATGGGAAGGAGTTGGATATCACATCTCATGATAAAGGAAGGGTCTAAGGTTTGGAAGGGGAAGGATTTGGATATCACATCTCATGTTATAGGACGGGTCTCAGGTTTGGTATTAGAAGCATTGAGATATCAAGTCTCATGGTATAAGAAGGGTCTCAGAATTGGAATGGGAAGGAGTTGGATATCACACCTCAAGCTATAGGAAGGGTCTCAGGATTGGAATGGGAAGTAGTTTGATATCACATCTCATGCCATAGTATGGGTCTCAGGTTTGGTAGAAGCATTGGGATATCACATCTCATGCTATCGGAAGGGTATCAGTATTGGATTTGGAAGAAGTTGGATATCCCATCTCATGCTATAGGAAGGGTCTCAGGTTGGAATGGGAAGGAGTTGGATATCATATTTCATGTTATAGGAAGGGTCTCAGGATTGGAATGGGAAGGACTTGGATATCATATCTCATGCTATAGGACGGGTCTCAGGTTTGTTATTAGAATCATTGAGATATCATTTTGCATGCTGTAGGAAGGGTCTAAGGATTGGAATGGGAAGGACTTGGATATCACATCTCATGCTATAGATAGGCTCTTAGGTTTGGAAAGGGAAGGAGTTGGATATCACATTTCATGTTAGAGGAAGGATCTCAGGTTTGGTATTAGAAGCATTGAGATATCACATCTCATGCTATATGAAGGGTCTCAGGATTGGAATGGGAAGTAGTTGGATATCACATCTCATGCTATAGGAAGGGTCTCAGGTTTGGTATAAGCATTGAGATATCACATATCATGCTATAGGACAGGTCTCAGGATTGGAATGGAAGGAGTTGGATATCACATCTCATGTTATAGGAAGGATCTCAGGTTTGGTATTAGAAGCATTGAGACATCACATCTCATGCTATAGGAAGGGTCTCAGGGTTGGAATGGGAAGGAGTTGGATATCACATCTCATCCAATAGGAAGGGTCTCAGGTTTGGAATGGGAAGGAATTGGATATCACATCTCATGTTATAGGAAGGATCTCAGGTTTGGTATTAGAAGCATTGAGACATCACATCTCATGCTATAGGAAGGGTCTCAGGTTTGGTAGAAGCATTGAGATATCACGTCTCTGCTATCGGAAGGGTCTCAGGATTGGATTGGGAAGGAGTTGGATATCCCTTCTCATGCTATAGGAAGGGTCTCAGGATTTGAATGGCAAGGAGTTGGATATCACATCTCATGCCATAGGAAGGGTCTCAGGTTTGGTATAAGCATTGAGATATCACATCTCTGCTATCGGAAGGGTCTCAGGATTGGAATGGGAAGGAGTTGGATATTCCCATCTCATGTTATAGGAAGGGTCTCAGGTTTGGTATTAGAAGCATTGAGATATCATATCTCATGCTATAGGAAGGGTCTCAGGATTGGAATGGGAAGGACTTGGATATCACATCTCATGCTATAGGGAGGGTCTCAAGTTTGATATTAGAAGCTTTGAGATATCAAATCTCATGATATCGGAAGGGTCTCAGGATTGGAATGGGAAGGAGTTGGATATCACATCTCATGATAAAGGAAGGGTCTAAGGTTTGGAAGGGGAAGGATTTGGATATCACATCTCATGTTATATTACGGGTCTCAGGTTTGGTATTAGAAGCATTGAGATATCAAGTCTCAGAGTATAGGAAGGGTCTCAGAATTGGAATGGGAAGGAGTTGGATATCACATCTCAAGCTATAGGAAGGGTCTCAGGATTGGAATGGGAAGGACTTGGATATCACATCTCATGCTATAGGAAGGCTCTCAGGTTTGGAAGGGGAAATAGTTGGATATCACATTTCATGTTAGAGGTAGGATCTCAGGTTTGGTATTAGAGGCATTGAGATATCACATCTCATGCTATCAGAAGGGTCTCAGGAATGGAATGGGAAGGAGTTGGATATCACATCTCATGCTAAAGGGAGGGTCTCAGGTTTGGAAGGGGAAGGATTTGGATATCACATCTCATGTTATAGGAAGGATCTCAGGTTTGGTATTAGAAGCATTGAGATATCACATCTAATGCTATCAGAAGGGTCTCAGGATTGGAATGGGAAGGAGTTGGATATCACATCTCATGCTAAAGGGAGGGTCTCAGGTTTGGAAGGGGAAGGATTTGGATATCACATCTCATGTTATAGGAAGGATCTCAGGTTTGGTATTAGAAGCATTGAGATATCACATCTCATGCTATCGGAAGGATCTCAGGTTTGGTATTAGAAGCATTGAGATATCACATCTCATGCTATCAGAAGAGTCTCAGGATTGGAATAGGAAGGAGTTGGATATCACGTCTCATGCTAATGGGAGGGTCTCAGGTTTGGAAGGGGAAGGAGTTGGATATCACATCTCATGCTATAGGGAGGGTCTCAGGATTGGAATGGGAAGGACTTAGATATCACATATCATGCTATAGGGAGGGTCTCAGTTTTGATATTAGAAGCATTGAGATATCACATCTCATGCTATAGGAAGTGTCTCAGGATTGGAATGGGAAGGTTCTGGATATCACATCTCATGCTAAAGGAAGGGTCTCAGGTTTGGAACGGGAAGGATTTGGATATCACATCTCATGTTATAGGAAGGGTCTCAGGTTTGGTATAAGCATTGAGATATCACATCTCTGCTATCGGAAGTGTCTCAGGATTGGAATGGGAAGGAGTTGGATATCCCATCTCATGTTATAGGACGGGTCTCAGGTTTGTTATTAGAATCATTGAGATATCATATTGCATGCTGTAGGAAGGGTCTAAGGGTTGGGATGGGAAGGACTTGGATATCACATCTCATGCTATAGATAGGCTCTTAGGTTTGGAAAGGGAAGGAGTTGGATATCACATTTCATGTTAGAGGAAGGATCTCAGGTTTGGTATTAGAAGCATTGAGATATCACATCTCATGCTATAGGAAGGGTCTCAGGATTGGAATGGGAAGCAGTTGGATATCACATCTCATGCTATAGGAAGGGTCTCAGGTTTGGTATAAGCATTGAGATATCACATCTCATGCTATAGGACGGGTCTCAGGATTGGAATGGAAGGAGTTGGATATCACATCTCATGTTATAGGAAGGATCTCAGGTTTGGTATTAGAAGCATTGAGACATCACATCTCATGCTATAGGAAGGGTCTCAGGGTTGGAATGGGAAGGAGTTGGATATCACATCTCATCCAATAGGAAGGGTCTCAGGTTTGGAATGTGAAGGATTTGGATATCACATCTCATGCTAAAGGAAGGGTCTCAGGTTTGGTAGAAGCATTGAGATATCACGTCTCTGCTATCAGAAGGGTCTCAGGATTGGATTGGGAAGGAGTTGGATATCACATCTCATGCCATAGGAAGGGTCTCAGGTTTGGTATAAGCATTGAGATATCACATCTCTGCTATCGGAAGGGTCTCAGGATTGGATTGGGAAGGAGTTGGATATCCCTTCTCATGCTATAGGAAGTGTCTCAGGTTGGAATGGGAAGGAGTTGGATATCACATCTCATGTTATAGGAAGAGTCTCAGGATTGGAATGGGAAGGATTTGGATACCACATCTCTTGCTATAGGAAGGGTCTCAGGATTGGAATGGGTAGGAGTTGGATATTACTTTCTTGCTATAGGAAGGGTCTCATGTTTGGAATGGGAAGGAGTTGGATATCACATATGCTATAGTTAGTGTCTCAGGTTTGGAACGGGAAGGAGTTGGATATCACATCTCATGTTATAGGAAGGGTCTCAAGTTTGGTATAAGCATTGAGATATCACATCTCTGCTATCGGAAGCGGCTCAGGATTGGAATGGGAAGGAGTTGGATATCCCATCTCATGTTATAGGAAGAGTCTCTGGTTTGGTATTAGAATCATTGAGATATCACATCGCATGCTGTAGGAAGGGTCTAAGGATTGGAATGGGATGGACTTGGATATCACATCTCATGCTATAGGTAGGCTCTCAGGTTTGGTATAAGCATTGAGATATCACATCTCATGCTATAGGAAGGGTCTCAGGATTGGAATGGGAAGGAATTGGATATCACATCTCATGCTATAGGAAGGGTCTCAGATTTGGCATAAGCATTGAGATATCACATCTCATGCTAAAGGAAGGGTCTCAGGATTGGAATGGGAAGGAGTTGTATATGACATCTCAGGCCATAGGAAGTTTCTCAGGTTTGGTATAAACATTGAGATGTCACATCTCTGCTATCGGAAGGGTCTCAGGATTGGAATGGGAAGGAGTTGGATATCCCATCTCATGTTATAGGAAGGGTCTCAGGTTTGGTATTAGAAGCATAGAGATATCACATCTCATGCTATAGGAAGGGTCTCAGGATTTGAATGGCAAGGAGTTGGATATCACATCTCATGCCATAGGAAGGGTCTCAGGTTTGGTATAAGCATTGAGATATCACATCTCTGCTATCGGAAGGGTCTCAGGATTGGATTGGGAAGGAGTTAGATATCCCTTCTCATGCTATAGGAAGTGTCTCAGGTTGGAATGGGAAGGAGTTGGATATCACATCTCATGTTATAGGAAGGGTCTCAGGATTGGAATGGGAAGGACTTGGATGTCACATCTCATGCTATAGGGAGGGTCTCAAGTTTGATATTAGAAGCATTGAGATAACAAATCTCATGATATCGGAAGGGTCTCAGGATTGGAATGGGAAGGAGTTGGATATCACATCTCATGATAAAGGAAGGGTCTAAGGTTTGGAAGGGGAAGGATTTGGATATCACATCTCATGTTATAGGACGGGTCTCAGGTTTGGTATTAGAAGCATTGAGATATCAAGTCTCATGGTATAAGAAGGGTCTCAGAATTGGAATGGGAAGGAGTTGGATATCACACCTCAAGCTATAGGAAGGGTCTCAGGATTGGAATGGGAAGTAGTTTGATATCACATCTCATGCCATAGTATGGGTCTCAGGTTTGGTAGAAGCATTGGGATATCACATCTCATGCTATCGGAAGGGTATCAGTATTGGATTTGGAAGAAGTTGGATATCCCATCTCATGCTATAGGAAGGGTCTCAGGTTGGAATGGGAAGGAGTTGGATATCATATTTCATGTTATAGGAAGGGTCTCAGGATTGGAATGGGAAGGACTTGGATATCATATCTCATGCTATAGGACGGGTCTCAGGTTTGTTATTAGAATCATTGAGATATCATTTTGCATGCTGTAGGAAGGGTCTAAGGATTGGAATGGGAAGGACTTGGATATCACATCTCATGCTATAGATAGGCTCTTAGGTTTGGAAAGGGAAGGAGTTGGATATCACATTTCATGTTAGAGGAAGGATCTCAGGTTTGGTATTAGAAGCATTGAGATATCACATCTCATGCTATATGAAGGGTCTCAGGATTGGAATGGGAAGTAGTTGGATATCACATCTCATGCTATAGGAAGGGTCTCAGGTTTGGTATAAGCATTGAGATATCACATATCATGCTATAGGACAGGTCTCAGGATTGGAATGGAAGGAGTTGGATATCACATCTCATGTTATAGGAAGGATCTCAGGTTTGGTATTAGAAGCATTGAGACATCACATCTCATGCTATAGGAAGGGTCTCAGGGTTGGAATGGGAAGGAGTTGGATATCACATCTCATCCAATAGGAAGGGTCTCAGGTTTGGAATGGGAAGGAATTGGATATCACATCTCATGTTATAGGAAGGATCTCAGGTTTGGTATTAGAAGCATTGAGACATCACATCTCATGCTATAGGAAGGGTCTCAGGTTTGGTAGAAGCATTGAGATATCACGTCTCTGCTATCGGAAGGGTCTCAGGATTGGATTGGGAAGGAGTTGGATATCCCTTCTCATGCTATAGGAAGGGTCTCAGGATTTGAATGGCAAGGAGTTGGATATCACATCTCATGCCATAGGAAGGGTCTCAGGTTTGGTATAAGCATTGAGATATCACATCTCTGCTATCGGAAGGGTCTCAGGATTGGAATGGGAAGGAGTTGGATATTCCCATCTCATGTTATAGGAAGGGTCTCAGGTTTGGTATTAGAAGCATTGAGATATCACATCTCATGCTATAGGAAGGGTCTCAGGATTGGAATGGGAAGGACTTGGATATCACATCTCATGCTATAGGGAGGGTCTCAAGTTTGATATTAGAAGCTTTGAGATATCACATCTCATGATATCGGAAGGGTCTCAGGATTGGAATGGGAAGGAGTTGGATATCACATCTCATGATAAAGGAAGGGTCTAAGGTTTGGAAGGGGAAGGATTTGGATATCACATCTCATGTTATATTACGGGTCTCAGGTTTGGTATTAGAAGCATTGAGATATCAAGTCTCAGAGTATAGGAAGGGTCTCAGAATTGGAATGGGAAGGAGTTGGATATCACATCTCAAGCTATAGGAAGGGTCTCAGGATTGGAATGGGAAGGACTTGGATATCACATCTCATGCTATAGGAAGGCTCTCAGGTTTGGAAGGGGAAATAGTTGGATATCACATTTCATGTTAGAGGTAGGATCTCAGGTTTGGTATTAGAGGCATTGAGATATCACATCTCATGCTATCAGAAGGGTCTCAGGAATGGAATGGGAAGGAGTTGGATATCACATCTCATGCTAAAGGGAGGGTCTCAGGTTTGGAAGGGGAAGGATTTGGATATCACATCTCATGTTATAGGAAGGATCTCAGGTTTGGTATTAGAAGCATTGAGATATCACATCTAATGCTATCAGAAGGGTCTCAGGATTGGAATGGGAAGGAGTTGGATATCACATCTCATGCTAAAGGGAGGGTCTCAGGTTTGGAAGGGGAAGGATTTGGATATCACATCTCATGTTATCGGAAGGATCTCACGTTTGGTATTAGAAGTATTGAGATATCATATCTCATGCTATAGGAAGGGTCTCAGGATTGGAATGGGAAAGAGTTGGATATCACATCTCATGCTATAGGGAGTGTCTCAGGATTGGAATGGGAAGGACTTAGATATCACATATCATGCTATAGGGAGGGTCTCAGTTTTGATATTAGAAGCATTGAGATATCACATCTCATGCTATCGGAAGTGTCTCAGGATTGGAATGGGAAGGAGCTGGATATCACATCTCATGCTAAAGGAAGGGTCTCAGGTTTGGAACGGGAAGGATTTGGATATCACATCTCATGTTATAGGAAGGGTCTCAGGTTTGGTATAAGCATTGAGATATCACATCTCTGCTATCGGAAGTGTCTCAGGATTGGAATGGGAAGGAGTTGGATATCACATCTCATGTTATAGGACGGGTCTCAGGTTTGTTATTAGAATCATTGAGATATCATATTGCATGCTGTAGGAAGGGTCTAAGGGTTGGAATGGGAAGGACTTGGATATCACATCTCATGCTATAGATAGGCTCTTAGGTTTGGAAAGGGAAGGAGTTGGATATCACATTTCATGTTAGAGGAAGGATCTCAGGTTTGGTATTAGAAGCATTGAGATATCACATCTCATGCTATAGGAAGGGTCTCAGGGTTGGAATGGGAAGGAGTTGGATATCACATCTCATCCAATAGGAAGGGTCTCAGGTTTGGAATGGGAAGGAATTGGATATCACATCTCATGTTATAGGAAGGATCTCAGGTTTGGTATTAGAAGCATTGAGATATCACATCTCATGCTATAGGAAGGGTCTCAGGATTGGAATGTGAAGGATTTGGATATCACATCTCATGCTAAAGGAAGGGTCTCAGGTTTGGTAGAAGCATTGAGATATCACGTCTCTGCTATCGGAAGGGTCGCAGGATTGGATTGGGAAGGAGTTGGATATCCCTTCTCATGCTATAGGAAGGGTCTCAGGATTTGAATGGCAAGGAGTTGGATATCACATCTCATGCCATAGGAAGGGTCTCAGGTTTGGTATAAGCATTGAGATATCACATCTCTGCTATCGGAAGGGTCTCAGGATTGGATTGGGAAGGAGTTGGATATCCCTTCTCATGCTATAGGAAGTGTCTCAGGATTGGAATGGGAAGGACTTAGATATCACATATCATGCTATAGGGAGGGTCTCAGTTTTGATATTAGAAGCATTGAGATATCACATCTCATGCTATCGGAAGTGTCTCAGGATTGGAATGGGAAGGAGCTGGATATCACATCTCATGCTAAAGGAAGGGTCTCAGGTTTGGAACGGGAAGGATTTGGATATCACATCTCATGTTATAGGAAGGGTCTCAGGTTTGGTATAAGCATTGAGATATCACATCTCTGCTATCGGAAGTGTCTCAGGATTGGAATGGGAAGGAGTTGGATATCACATCTCATGTTATAGGACGGGTCTCAGGTTTGTTATTAGAATCATTGAGATATCATATTGCATGCTGTAGGAAGGGTCTAAGGGTTGGAATGGGAAGGACTTGGATATCACATCTCATGCTATAGATAGGCTCTTAGGTTTGGAAAGGGAAGGAGTTGGATATCACATTTCATGTTAGAGGAAGGATCTCAGGTTTGGTATTAGAAGCATTGAGATATCACATCTCATGCTATAGGAAGGGTCTCAGGGTTGGAATGGGAAGGAGTTGGATATCACATCTCATCCAATAGGAAGGGTCTCAGGTTTGGAATGGGAAGGAATTGGATATCACATCTCATGTTATAGGAAGGATCTCAGGTTTGGTATTAGAAGCATTGAGATATCACATCTCATGCTATAGGAAGGGTCTCAGGATTGGAATGTGAAGGATTTGGATATCACATCTCATGCTAAAGGAAGGGTCTCAGGTTTGGTAGAAGCATTGAGATATCACGTCTCTGCTATCGGAAGGGTCGCAGGATTGGATTGGGAAGGAGTTGGATATCCCTTCTCATGCTATAGGAAGGGTCTCAGGATTTGAATGGCAAGGAGTTGGATATCACATCTCATGCCATAGGAAGGGTCTCAGGTTTGGTATAAGCATTGAGATATCACATCTCTGCTATCGGAAGGGTCTCAGGATTGGATTGGGAAGGAGTTGGATATCCCTTCTCATGCTATAGGAAGTGTCTCAGGTTGGAATGGGAAGGAGTTGGATATCACATCTCATGTTATAGAAAGGGTCTCAGGATTGGAATGGGAAGGATTTGGATATCACATCTCTTGCTATAGGAAGGGTCTCAGGATTGGAATGTGTAGGAGTTGGATATTACTTTCTTGCTATAGGAAGGGTCTCATGTTTGGAATGGGAAGGAGTTGGATATCACATATGCTATAGTTAGTGTCTCAGGTTTGGAACGGGAAGGAGTTGGATATCACATCTCATGTTATAGGAAGGGTCTCAGGTTTGGTATAAGCATTGAGATATCACATCTCTGCTATCGGAAGCGGCTCAGGATTGGAATGGGAAGGAGTTGGATATCCCATCTCATGTTATAGTAAGAGTCTCTGGTTTGGTATTAGAATCATTGAGATATCACATCGCATGCTGTAGGAAGGGTCTAAGAATTGGAATGGGATGGACTTGGATATCACATCTCATGCTATAGGTAGGCTCTCAGGTTTGGTATAAGCATTGAGATATCACATCTCATGCTATAGGAAGGGTCTCAGGATTGGAATGGGAAGGATTTGGATATCACATCTCATGCTATAGGAAGGGTCTCAGATTTGGTATAAGCATTGAGATATCACATCTCATGCTAAAGGAAGGGTCTCAGGATTGGAATGGGAAGGAGTTGTATATGACATCTCAGGCCATAGGAAGGGTCTCAGGTTTGGTATAAGCATTGAGATATCACATCTCTGCTATCGGAAGGGTCTCAGGATTGGAATGGGAAGGAGTTGGATATTCCCATCTCATGTTATAGGAAGGGTCTCAGGTTTGGTATTAGAAGCATTGAGATATCACATCTCATGCTATAGGAAGGGTCTCAGGATTGGAATGGGAAGGACTTGGATATCACATCTCATGCTATAGGGAGGGTCTCAAGTTTGATATTAGAAGCTTTGAGATATCACATCTCATGATATCGGAAGGGTCTCAGGATTGGAATGGGAAGGAGTTGGATATCACATCTCATGATAAAGGAAGGGTCTAAGGATTGGAAGGGGAAGGATTTGGATATCACATCTCATGTTATATTACGGGTCTCAGGTTTGGTATTAGAAGCATTGAGATATCAAGTCTCAGAGTATAGGAAGGGTCTCAGAATTGGAATGGGAAGGAGTTGGATATCACATCTCAAGCTATAGGAAGGGTCTCAGGATTGGAATGGGAAGGACTTGGATATCACATCTCATGCTATAGGAAGGCTCTCAGGTTTGGAAGGGGAAATAGTTGGATATCACATTTCATGTTAGAGGTAGGATCTCAGGTTTGGTATTAGAGGCATTGAGATATCACATCTCATGCTATCAGAAGGGTCTCAGGAATGGAATGGGAAGGAGTTGGATATCACATCTCATGCTAAAGGGAGGGTCTCAGGTTTGGAAGGGGAAGGATTTGGATATCACATCTCATGTTATAGGAAGGATCTCAGGTTTGGTATTAGAAGCATTGAGATATCACATCTAATGCTATCAGAAGGGTCTCAGGATTGGAATGGGAAGGAGTTGGATATCACATCTAATGCTAAAGGGAGGGTCTCAGGTTTGGAAGGGGAAGGATTTGGATATCACATCTCATGTTATCGGAAGGATCTCACGTTTGGTATTAGAAGTATTGAGATATCATATCTCATGCTATAGGAAGGGTCTCAGGATTGGAATGGGAAAGAGTTGGATATCACATCTCATGCTATAGGGAGTGTCTCAGGATTGGAATGGGAAGGACTTAGATATCACATATCATGCTATAGGGAGGGTCTCAGTTTTGATATTAGAAGCATTGAGATATCACATCTCATGCTATCGGAAGTGTCTCAGGATTGGAATGGGAAGGAGCTGGATATCACATCTCATGCTAAAGGAAGGGTCTCAGGTTTGGAACGGGAAGGAGCTGGATATCACATCTCATGCTAAAGGAAGGGTCTCAGGTTTGGAACGGGAAGGATTTGGATATCACATCTCATGTTATAGGAAGGGTCTCAGGTTTGGTATAAGCATTGAGATATCACATCTCTGCTATCGGAAGTGTCTCAGGATTGGAATGGGAAGGAGTTGGATATCACATCTCATGTTATAGGACGGGTCTCAGGTTTGTTATTAGAATCATTGAGATATCATATTGCATGCTGTAGGAAGGGTCTAAGGGTTGGAATGGGAAGGACTTGGATATCACATCTCATGCTATAGATAGGCTCTTAGGTTTGGAAAGGGAAGGAGTTGGATATCACATTTCATGTTAGAGGAAGGATCTCAGGTTTGGTATTAGAAGCATTGAGATATCACATCTCATGCTATAGGAAGGGTCTCAGGGTTGGAATGGGAAGGAGTTGGATATCACATCTCATCCAATAGGAAGGGTCTCAGGTTTGGAATGGGAAGGAATTGGATATCACATCTCATGTTATAGGAAGGATCTCAGGTTTGGTATTAGAAGCATTGAGATATCACATCTCATGCTATAGGAAGGGTCTCAGGATTGGAATGTGAAGGATTTGGATATCACATCTCATGCTAAAGGAAGGGTCTCAGGTTTGGTAGAAGCATTGAGATATCACGTCTCTGCTATCGGAAGGGTCGCAGGATTGGATTGGGAAGGAGTTGGATATCCCTTCTCATGCTATAGGAAGGGTCTCAGGATTTGAATGGCAAGGAGTTGGATATCACATCTCATGCCATAGGAAGGGTCTCAGGTTTGGTATAAGCATTGAGATATCACATCTCTGCTATCGGAAGGGTCTCAGGATTGGATTGGGAAGGAGTTGGATATCCCTTCTCATGCTATAGGAAGTGTCTCAGGATTGGAATGGGAAGGACTTAGATATCACATATCATGCTATAGGGAGGGTCTCAGTTTTGATATTAAAAGCATTGAGATATCACATCTCATGCTATCGGAAGTGTCTCAGGATTGGAATGGGAAGGAGCTGGATATCACATCTCATGCTAAAGGAAGGGTCTCAGGTTTGGAACGGGAAGGATTTGGATATCACATCTCATGTTATAGGAAGGGTCTCAGGTTTGGTATAAGCATTGAGATATCACATCTCTGCTATCGGAAGTGTCTCAGGATTGGAATGGGAAGGAGTTGGATATCACATCTCATGTTATAGGACGGGTCTCAGGTTTGTTATTAGAATCATTGAGATATCATATTGCATGCTGTAGGAAGGGTCTAAGGGTTGGAATGGGAAGGACTTGGATATCACATCTCATGCTATAGATAGGCTCTTAGGTTTGGAAAGGGAAGGAGTTGGATATCACATTTCATGTTAGAGGAAGGATCTCAGGTTTGGTATTAGAAGCATTGAGATATCACATCTCATGCTATAGGAAGGGTCTCAGGGTTGGAATGGGAAGGAGTTGGATATCACATCTCATCCAATAGGAAGGGTCTCAGGTTTGGAATGGGAAGGAATTGGATATCACATCTCATGTTATAGGAAGGATCTCAGGTTTGGTATTAGAAGCATTGAGATATCACATCTCATGCTATAGGAAGGGTCTCAGGATTGGAATGTGAAGGATTTGGATATCACATCTCATGCTAAAGGAAGGGTCTCAGGTTTGGTAGAAGCATTGAGATATCACGTCTCTGCTATCGGAAGGGTCGCAGGATTGGATTGGGAAGGAGTTGGATATCCCTTCTCATGCTATAGGAAGGGTCTCAGGATTTGAATGGCAAGGAGTTGGATATCACATCTCATGCCATAGGAAGGGTCTCAGGTTTGGTATAAGCATTGAGATATCACATCTCTGCTATCGGAAGGGTCTCAGGATTGGATTGGGAAGGAGTTGGATATCCCTTCTCATGCTATAGGAAGTGTCTCAGGTTGGAATGGGAAGGAGTTGGATATCACATCTCATGTTATAGAAAGGGTCTCAGGATTGGAATGGGAAGGATTTGGATATCACATCTCTTGCTATAGGAAGGGTCTCAGGATTGGAATGTGTAGGAGTTGGATATTACTTTCTTGCTATAGGAAGGGTCTCATGTTTGGAATGGGAAGGAGTTGGATATCACATATGCTATAGTTAGTGTCTCAGCTTTGGAACGGGAAGGAGTTGGATATCACATCTCATGTTATAGGAAGGGTCTCAGGTTTGGTATAAGCATTGAGATATCACATCTCTGCTATCGGAAGCGGCTCAGGATTGGAATGGGAAGGAGTTGGATATCCCATCTCATGTTATAGTAAGAGTCTCTGGTTTGGTATTAGAATCATTGAGATATCACATCGCATGCTGTAGGAAGGGTCTAAGAATTGGAATGGGATGGACTTGGATATCACATCTCATGCTATAGGTAGGCTCTCAGGTTTGGTATAAGCATTGAGATATCACATCTCATGCTATAGGAAGGGTCTCAGGATTGGAATGGGAAGGATTTGGATATCACATCTCATGCTATAGGAAGGGTCTCAGATTTGGTATAAGCATTGAGATATCACATCTCATGCTAAAGGAAGGGTCTCAGGATTGGAATGGGAAGGAGTTGTATATGACATCTCAGGCCATAGGAAGGGTCTCAGGTTTGGTATAAGCATTGAGATATCACATCTCTGCTATCGGAAGGGTCTCAGGATTGGAATGGGAAGGAGTTGGATATCCCATCTCATGTTATAGTAAGAGTCTCTGGTTTGGTATTAGAATCATTGAGATATCACATCGCATGCTGTAGGAAGGGTCTAAGAATTGGAATGGGATGGACTTGGATATCACATCTCATGCTATAGGTAGGCTCTCAGGTTTGGTATAAGCATTGAGATATCACATCTCATGCTATAGGAAGGGTCTCAGGATTGGAATGGGAAGGATTTGGATATCACATCTCATGCTATAGGAAGGGTCTCAGATTTGGTATAAGCATTGAGATATCACATCTCATGCTAAAGGAAGGGTCTCAGGATTGGAATGGGAAGGAGTTGTATATGACATCTCAGGCCATAGGAAGGGTCTCAGGTTTGGTATAAGCATTGAGATATCACATCTCTGCTATCGGAAGGGTCTCAGGATTGGAATGGGAAGGAGTTGGATATCCCATCTCATGTTATAGGAAGGGTCTCAGGTTTGGTATTAGAAGCATAGAGATATCACATCTCATGCTATAGGAAGGGTCTCAGGATTGGAATGGGAAGGACTTGGATGTCACATCTCAAGCTTCCTATGACATGAGATGTGATATCCAATTCCTTCCCATTCCAAACCTGAGACCCTTCCTACAACATGCAATGTGATATCTCAATGCCTCTAATACCAAACCTGAGACCAGTCCTATAACATGAGATGGGATATCCAACTCCTTCCCGTTCCAAACCTGAGACCCTTCCTATAGCATGAGATGTGATATCTCAATGCTTCTAATGCCAAACCTGAGATCCTTCCGATAGCATGAGATGTGATATCTCAATGCTTCTAATACCAAACTTGAGATCCTTCCGATAGCATGAGATGTGATATCTCAATGCTTCTAATACCAATCCTGAGATCCTTCCTATAACATGAGATGTGATATCCAAATCCTTCCCCTTCCAAACCTGAGACCCTCCCTTTAGCATGAGGCCTCAGGTTTGGTATTAGAAGCATTGAGATATCACATCTCATGCTATAGGAAGGGTCTCAGGATTGGAATGGGAAGGACTTGGATGTCACATCTCATGCTATAGGGAGGGTCTCAAGTTTGATATTAGAAGCATTGAGATAACAAATCTCATGATATCGGAAGGGTCTCAGGATTGGAATGGGAAGGAGTTGGATATCACATCTCATGATAAAGGAAGGGTCTAAGGTTTGGAAGGGGAAGGATTTGGATATCACATCTCATGTTATAGGACGGGTCTCAGGTTTGGTATTAGAAGCATTGAGATATCAAGTCTCATGGTATAAGAAGGGTCTCAGAATTGGAATGGGAAGGAGTTGGATATCACACCTCAAGCTATAGGAAGCGTCTCAGGATTGGAATGGGAAGGAGTTTGATATCACATCTCATGCCATAGTATGGTTCTCAGGTTTGGTAGAAGCATTGGGATATCACATCTCATGCTATCGGAAGGGTATCAGTATTGGATTTGGAAGGAGTTGGATATCCCATCTCATGCTATAGGAAGGGTCTCAGGTTGGAATGGGAAGGAGTTGGATATCATATCTCATGCTATAGGAAGGTTCTCAGGTTTGGAAGGGGAAGGAGTTGGATATCACATTTCATGTTAGAGGAAGGATCTCAGGTTTGGTATTAGAGGCCTTGAGATATCACATCTCATGCTATCGGAAGGGTCTCAGGATTGGAATGGGAAGGAGTTGGATATCACATCTCAAGCTATAGGAAGGGTCTCAGGTTTGGTATAAGCATTGAGATATCACATCTCATGCTATAGGAAGGGTCTCTGGATTGGAATGGGAAGAAGTTGGATATCACATCTCATGCTATAGGAAGGGTCTCAGGTTTGGTATAAGCATTGAGATATCACATCTCATGCTAAAGGAAGGGTCTCAGGATTGGAATGGGAAGGAGTTGTATATGACATCTCAGGCCATAGGAAGGGTCTCAGGTTTGGTATAAGCATTGAGATATCACATCTCTGCTATCGGAAGCGGCTCAGGATTGGAATGGGAAGGAGTTGGATATCCCATCTCATGTTATAGAAAGAGTCTCTGGTTTGGTATTAGAATCATTGAGATATCACATCGCATGCTGTAGGAAGGGTCTAAGAATTGGAATGGGATGGACTTGGATATCACATCTCATGCTATAGGTAGGCTCTCAGGTTTGGTATAAGCATTGAGATATCACATCTCATGCTATAGGAAGGGTCTCATGATTGGAATGGGAAGGATTTGGATATCACATCTCATGCTATAGGAAGGGTCTCAGATTTGGTATAAGCATTGAGATATCACATCTCATGCTAAAGGAAGGGTCTCAGGATTGGAATGGGAAGGAGTTGGATATCCCATCTCATGTTATAGGAAGGGTCTCAGGTTTGGTATTAGAAGCATAGAGATATCACATCTCATGCTATAGGAAGGGTCTCAGGATTGGAATGGGAAGGACTTGGATGTCACATCTCATGCTTCCTATGACATGAGATGTGATATCCAATTCCTTCCCATTCCAAACCTGAGACCCTTCCTACAACATGCAATGTGATATCTCAATGCCTCTAATACCAAACCTGAGAACAGTCCTATAACATGAGATGGGATATCCAACTCCTTCCCGTTCCAAACCTGAGACCCTTCCTATAGCATGAGATGTGATATCTCAATGCTTCTAATGCCAAACCTGAGATCCTTCCGATAGCATGAGATGTGATATCTCAATGCTTCTAATACCAAACTTGAGATCCTTCCGATAGCATGAGATGTGATATCTCAATGCTTCTAATACCAATCCTGAGATCCTTCCTATAACATGAGATGTGATATCCAAATCCTTCCCCTTCCAAACCTGAGACCCTCCCTTTAGCATGAGGCCTCAGGTTTGGTATTAGAAGCATTGAGATATCACATCTCATGCTATAGGAAGGGTCTCAGGATTGGAATGGGAAGGACTTGGATGTCACATCTCATGCTATAGGGAGGGTCTCAAGTTTGATATTAGAAGCATTGAGATAACAAATCTCATGATATCGGAAGGGTCTCAGGATTGGAATGGGAAGGAGTTGGATATCACATCTCATGATAAAGGAAGGGTCTAAGGTTTGGAAGGGGAAGGATTTGGATATCACATCTCATGTTATAGGACGGGTCTCAGGTTTGATATTAGAAGCATTGAGATATCAAGTCTCATGGTATAAGAAGGGTCTCAGAATTGGAATGGGAAGGAGTTGGATATCACACCTCAAGCTATAGGAAGCGTCTCAGGATTGGAATGGGAAGGAGTTTGATATCACATCTCATGCCATAGTATGGTTCTCAGGTTTGGTAGAAGCATTGGGATATCACATCTCATGCTATCGGAAGGGTATCAGTATTGGATTTGGAAGGAGTTGGATATCCCATCTCATGCTATAGGAAGGGTCTCAGGTTGGAATGGGAAGGAGTTGGATATCATATCTCATGCTATAGGAAGGTTCTCAGGTTTGGAAGGGGAAGGAGTTGGATATCACATTTCATGTTAAAGGAAGGATCTCAGGTTTGGTATTAGAGGCCTTGAGATATCACATCTCATGCTATCGGAAGGGTCTCAGGATTGGAATGGGAAGGAGTTGGATATCACATCTCAAGCTATAGGAAGGGTCTCAGGTTTGGTATAAGCATTGAGATATCACATCTCATGCTATAGGAAGGGTCTCTGGATTGGAATGGGAAGAAGTTGGATATCACATCTCATGCTATAGGAAGGGTCTCTGGATTGGAATGGGAAGGAGTTGGATATCACACCTCAAGCTATAGGAAGGGTCTCAGGATTGGAATGGGAAGTAGTTTGATATCACATCTCATGCCATAGTATGGGTCTCAGGTTTGGTAGAAGCATTGGGATATCACATCTCATGCTATCGGAAGGGTATCAGTATTGGATTTGGAAGAAGTTGGATATCCCATCTCATGCTATAGGAAGGGTCTCAGGTTGGAATGGGAAGGGGTTGGATATCATATTTCATGTTATAGGAAGGGTCTCAGGATTGGAATGGGAAGGACTTGGATATCATATCTCATGCTATAGGACGGGTCTCAGGTTTGTTATTAGAATCATTGAGATATCATTTTGCATGCTGTAGGAAGGGTCTAAGGATTGGAATGGGAAGGACTTGGATATCACATCTCATGCTATAGATAGGCTCTTAGGTTTGGAAAGGGAAGGAGTTGGATATCACATTTCATGTTAGAGGAAGGATCTCAGGTTTGGTATTAGAAGCATTGAGATATCACATCTCATGCTATATTAAGGGTCTCAGGATTGGAATGGGAAGTAGTTGGATATCACATCTCATGCTATAGGAAGGGTCTCAGGTTTGGTATAAGCATTGAGATATCACATATCATGCTATAGGACAGGTCTCAGGATTGGAATGGAAGGAGTTGGATATCACATCTCATGTTATAGGAAGGATCTCAGGTTTGGTATTAGAAGCATTGAGACATCACATCTCATGCTATAGGAAGGGTCTCAGGGTTGGAATGGGAAGGAGTTGGATATCACATCTCATCCAATAGGAAGGGTCTCAGGTTTGGAATGGGAAGGAATTGGATATCACATCTCATGTTATAGGAAGGATCTCAGGTTTGGTATTAGAAGCATTGAGATATCACATCTCATGCTATAGGAAGGGTCTAAGGATTGGAATGTGAAGGATTTGGATATCACATCTCATGCTAAAGGAAGGGTCTCAGGTTTGGTAGAAGCATTGAGATATCACGTCTCTGCTATCGGAAGGGTCTCAGGATTGGATTGGGAAGGAGTTGGATATCCCTTCTCATGCTAAAGGAAGGGTCTCAGGATTTGAATGGCAAGGAGTTGGATATCACATCTCATGCCATAGGAAGGGTCTCAGGTTTGGTATAAGCATTGAGATATCACATCTCTGCTATCGGAAGGGTCTCAGGATTGGAATGGGAAGGAGTTGGATATTCCCATCTCATGTTATAGGAAGGGTCTCAGGTTTGGTATTAGAAGCATTGAGATATCACATCTCATGCTATATGAAGGGTCTCAGGATTGGAATGGGAAGGACTTGGATATCACATCTCATGCTATAGGGAGGGTCTCAAGTTTGATATTAGAAGCTTTGAGATATCACATCTCATGATATCGGAAGGGTCTCAGGATTGGAATGGGAAGGAGTTGGATATCACATCTCATGATAAAGGAAGGGTCTAAGGTTTGGAAGGGGAAGGATTTGGATATCACATCTCATGTTATATTACGGGTCTCAGGTTTGGTATTAGAAGCATTGAGATATCAAGTCTCAGAGTATAGGAAGGGTCTCAGAATTGGAATGGGAAGGAGTTGGATATCACATCTCAAGCTATAGGAAGGGTCTCAGGATTGGAATGGGAAGGACTTGGATATCACATCTCATGCTATAGGAAGGCTCTCAGGTTTGGAAGGGGAAAGAGTTGGATATCACATTTCATGTTAGAGGTAGGATCTCAGGTTTGGTATTAGAGGCATTGAGATATCACATCTCATGCTATCAGAAGGGTCTCAGGAATGGAATGGGAAGGAGTTGGATATCACATCTCATGCTAAAGGGAGGGTCTCAGGTTTGGAAGGGGAAGGATTTGGATATCACATCTCATGTTATAGGAAGGATCTCAGGTTTGGTATTAGAAGCATTGAGATATCACATCTCATGCTATCGGAAGGATCTCATGTTTGGTATTAGAAGCATTGAGATATCACATCTCATGCTATCAGAAGGGTCTCAGGATTGGAATGGGAAGGAGTTGGATATCACATCTCATGCTAAAGGGAGGGTCTCAGGTTTGGAAGGAGAAGGATTTGGATATCACATCTCATGTTATCGGAAGGATCTCACGTTTGGTATTAGAAGTATTGAGATATCATATCTCATGCTATAGGAAGGGTCTCAGGATTGGAATGGGAAAGAGTTGGATATCACATCTCATGCTATAGGGAGTGTCTCAGGATTGGAATGGGAAGGACTTAGATATCACATATCATGCTATAGGGAGGGTCTCAGTTTTGATATTAGAAGCATTGAGATATCACATCTCATGCTATCGGAAGTGTCTCAGGATTGGAATGGGAAGGAGCTGGATATC
The DNA here is from genome assembly GCF_040938575.1 of Ambystoma mexicanum. Lineage (NCBI taxonomy): Eukaryota > Metazoa > Chordata > Amphibia > Caudata > Ambystomatidae > Ambystoma > Ambystoma mexicanum. Next base: position 1,511,871,638 of record NC_090921.1, on the reverse strand, counting down.
ACATCTCATGCTAAAGGAAGGGTCTCAGGTTTGGAACGGGAAGGATTTGGATATCACATCTCATGTTATAGGAAGGGTCTCAGGTTTGGTATAAGCATTGAGATATCACATCTCTGCTATCGGAAGTGTCTCAGGATTGGAATGGGAAGGAGTTGGATATCACATCTCATGTTATAGGACGGGTCTCAGGTTTGTTATTAGAATCATTGAGATATCATATTGCATGCTGTAGGAAGGGTCTAAGGGTTGGAATGGGAAGGACTTGGATATCACATCTCATGCTATAGATAGGCTCTTAGGTTTGGAAAGGGAAGGAGTTGGATATCACTTTTCATGTTAGAGGAAGGATCTCAGGTTTGGTATTAGAAGCATTGAGATATCACATCTCATGCTATAGGAAGGGTCTCAGGGTTGGAATGGGAAGGAGTTGGATATCACATCTCATCCAATAGGAAGGGTCTCAGGATTGGAATGGGAAGGAATTGGATATCACATCTCATGTTATAGGAAGGATCTCAGGTTTGGTATTAGAAGCATTGAGATATCACATCTCATGCTATAGGAAGGGTCTCAGGATTGGAATGTGAAGGATTTGGATATCACATCTCATGCTAAAGGAAGGGTCTCAGGTTTGGTAGAAGCATTGAGATATCACGTCTCTGCTATCGGAAGGGTCGCAGGATTGGATTGGGAAGGAGTTGGATATCCCTTCTCATGCTATAGGAAGGGTCTCAGGATTTGAATGGCAAGGAGTTGGATATCACATCTCATGCCATAGGAAGGGTCTCAGGTTTGGTATAAGCATTGAGATATCACATCTCTGCTATCGGAAGGGTCTCAGGATTGGATTGGGAAAGAGTTGGATATCCCTTCTCATGCTATTGGAAGTGTCTCAGGTTGGAATGGGAAGGAGTTGGATATCACATCTCATGTTATAGAAAGGGTCTCAGGATTGGAATGGGAAGGATTTGGATATCACATCTCTTGCTATAGGAAGGGTCTCAGGATTGGAATGGGTAGGAGTTGGATATTACTTTCTTGCTATAGGAAGGGTCTCATGTTTGGAATGGGAAGGAGTTGGATATCACATATGCTATAGTTAGTGTCTCAGGTTTGGAACGGGAAGGAGTTGGATATCACATCTCATGTTATAGGAAGGGTCTCAGGTTTGGTATAAGCATTGAGATATCACATCTCTGCTATCGGAAGCGGCTCAGGATTGGAATGGGAAGGAGTTGGATATCCCATCTCATGTTATAGTAAGAGTCTCTGGTTTGGTATTAGAATCATTGAGATATCACATCGCCTGCTGTAGGAAGGGTCTAAGAATTGGAATGGGATGGACTTGGATATCACATCTCATGCTATAGGTAGGCTCTCAGGTTTGTTATAAGCATTGAGATATCACATCTCATGCTATAGGAAGGGTCTCAGGATTGGAATGGGAAGGATTTGGATATCACATCTCATGCTATAGGAAGGGTCTCAGATTTGGTATAAGCATTGAGATATCACATCTCATGCTAAAGGAAGGGTCTCAGGATTGGAATGGGAAGGAGTTGTATATGACATCTCAGGCCATAGGAAGGGTCTCAGGTTTGGTATAAGCATTGAGATATCACATCTCTGCTATCGGAAGGGTCTCAGGATTGGAATGGGAAGGAGTTGGATATCCCATCTCATGTTATAGGAAGGGTCTCAGGTTTGGTATTAGAAGCATAGAGATATCACATCTCATGCTATAGGAAGGGTCTCAGGATTGGAATGGGAAGGACTTGGATGTCACATCTCATGCTTCCTATGACATGAGATGTGATATCCAATTCCTTCCCATTCCAAACCTGAGACCCTTCCTACAACATGCAATGTGATATCTCAATGCCTCTAATACCAAACCTGAGACCAGTCCTATAACATGAGATGGGATATCCAACTCCTTCCCGTTCCAAACCTGAGACCCTTCCTATAGCATGAGATGTGATATCTCAATGCTTCTAATGCCAAACCTGAGATCCTTCCGATAGCATGAGATGTGATATCTCAATGCTTCTAATACCAATCCTGAGATCCTTCCTATAACATGAGATGTGATATCCAAATCCTTCCCCTTCCAAACCTGAGACCCTCCCTTTAGCATGAGGCCTCAGGTTTGGTATTAGAAGCATTGAGATATCACATCTCATGCTATAGGAAGGGTCTCAGGATTGGAATGGGAAGGACTTGGATGTCACATCTCATGCTATAGGGAGGGTCTCAAGTTTGATATTAGAAGCATTGAGATAACAAATCTCATGATATCGGAAGGGTATCAGTATTGGATTTGGAAGGAGTTGGATATCCCATCTCATGCTATAGGAAGGGTCTCAGGTTGGAATGGGAAGGAGTTGGATATCACACCTCAAGCTATAGGAAGCGTCTCAGGTTTGGTATAAGCATTGAGATATCACATCTCATGCTAAAGGAAGGGTCTCAGGATTGGAATGGGAAGGAGTTGTATATGACATCTCAGGCCATAGGAAGGGTCTCAGGTTTGGTATAAGCATTGAGATATCACATCTCTGCTATCGGAAGGGTCGCAGGATTGGATTGGGAAGGAGTTGGATATCCCTTCTCATGCTATAGGAAGGGTCTCAGGATTTGAATGGCAAGGAGTTGGATATCACATCTCATGCCATAGGAAGGGTCTCAGGTTTGGTATAAGCATTGAGATATCACATCTCTGCTATCGGAAGGGTCTCAGGATTGGATTGGGAAGGAGTTGGATATCCCTTCTCATGCTATTGGAAGTGTCTCAGGTTGGAATGGGAAGGAGTTGGATATCACATCTCATGTTATAGAAAGGGTCTCAGGATTGGAATGGGAAGGATTTGGATATCACATCTCTTGCTATAGGAAGGGTCTCAGGATTGGAATGGGTAGGAGTTGGATATTACTTTCTTGCTATAGGAAGGGTCTCATGTTTGGAATGGGAAGGAGTTGGATATTACATATGCTATAGTTAGTGTCTCAGGTTTGGAACGGGAAGGAGTTGGATATCACATCTCATGTTATAGGAAGGGTCTCAGGTTTGGTATAAGCATTGAGATATCACATCTCTGCTATCGGAAGCGGCTCAGGATTGGAATGGGAAGGAGTTGGATATCCCATCTCATGTTATAGTAAGAGTCTCTGGTTTGGTATTAGAATCATTGAGATATCACATCGCCTGCTGTAGGAAGGGTCTAAGAATTGGAATGGGATGGACTTGGATATCACATCTCATGCTATAGGTAGGCTCTCAGGTTTGGTATAAGCATTGAGATATCACATCTCATGCTATAGGAAGGGTCTCAGGATTGGAATGGGAAGGATTTGGATATCACATCTCATGCTATAGGAAGGGTCTCAGATTTGGTATAAGCATTGAGATATCACATCTCATGCTAAAGGAAGGGTCTCAGGATTGGAATGGGAAGGAGTTGTATATGACATCTCAGGCCATAGGAAGGGTCTCAGGTTTGGTATAAGCATTGAGATATCACATCTCTGCTATCGGAAGGGTCTCAGGATTGGAATGGGAAGGAGTTGGATATCCCATCTCATGTTATAGGAAGGGTCTCAGGTTTGGTATTAGAAGCATAGAGATATCACATCTCATGCTATAGGAAGGGTCTCAGGATTGGAATGGGAAGGACTTGGATGTCACATCTCATGCTTCCTATGACATGAGATGTGATATCCAATTCCTTCCCATTCCAAACCTGAGACCCTTCCTACAACATGCAATGTGATATCTCAATGCCTCTAATACCAAACCTGAGACCAGTCCTATAACATGAGATGGGATATCCAACTCCTTCCCGTTCCAAACCTGAGACCCTTCCTATAGCATGAGATGTGATATCTTAATGCTTCTAATGCCAAACCTGAGATCCTTCCGATAGCATGAGATGTGATATCTCAATGCTTCTAATACCAAACTTGAGATCCTTCCGATAGCATGAGATGTGATATCTCAATGCTTCTAATACCAATCCTGAGATCCTTCCTATAACATGAGATGTGATATCCAAATCCTTCCCCTTCCAAACCTGAGACCCTCCCTTTAGCATGAGGCCTCGGGTTTGGTATTAGAAGCATTGAGATATCACATCTCATGCTATAGGAAGGGTCTCAGGATTTGAATGGGAAGGACTTGGATGTCACATCTCATGCTATAGGGAGGGTCTCAAGTTTGATATTAGAAGCATTGAGATAACAAATCTCATGATATCGGAAGGGTCTAAGGTTTGGAAGGGGAAGGATTTGGATATCACATCTCATGTTATAGGACGGGTCTCAGGTTTGGTATTAGAAGCATTGAGATATCAAGTCTCATGGTATAAGAAGGGTCTCAGAATTGGAATGGGAAGGAGTTGGATATCACACCTCAAGCTATAGGAAGCGTCTCAGGATTGGAATGGGAAGGAGTTTGATATCACATCTCATGCCATAGTATGGTTCTCAGGTTTGGTAGAAGCATTGGGATATCACATCTCATGCTATCGGAAGGGTATCAGTATTGGATTTGGAAGGAGTTGGATATCCCATCTCATGCTATAGGAAGGGTCTCAGGTTGGAATGGGAAGGAGTTGGATATCATATCTCATGCTATAGGAAGGTTCTCAGGTTTGGAAGGGGAAGGAGTTGGATATCACATTTCATGTTAGAGGAAGGATCTCAGGTTTGGTATTAGAGGCCTTGAGATATCACATCTCATGCTATCGGAAGGGTCTCAGGATTGGAATGGGAAGGAGTTGGATATCACATCTCAAGCTATAGGAAGGGTCTCAGGTTTGGTATAAGCATTGAGATATCACATCTCATGCTATAGGAAGGGTCTCTGGATTGGAATGGGAAGAAGTTGGATATCACATCTCATGCTATAGGAAGGGTCTCAGGTTTGGTATAAGCATTGAGATATCACATCTCATGCTATAGGAAGGGTCTCAGGATTGGAATGGGAAGGAGTTGTATATGACATCTCATGCCATAGGAAGGGTCTCATGTTTGGTATAAGCATTGAGATATCACATCACATGCTATAGGAAGGGTCTCAGGATTGGAATGGGAAGGAGTTGGATATCACATCTCATGCTAAAGGGAGGGTCTCAGGTTTGGAAGGGGAAGGATTTGGAAATCACATCTCATATTATAGGAAGGATCTCAGGTTTGGTATTAGAAGCATTGAGATATCACATCTCATGCTATCGGAAGGATCTCAGGTTTGGTATAAGAGGCATTGAGATATCACATCTCATGCTATCATAAGGGTCTCAGGATTGGAATGGGAAGGAGTTGGATATCACATCTCATGTTATAGGAAGGATCTCAGGTTTGGAATTAGAAGCATTGAGACATCACATCTCATGCTATAGGAAGGGTCTCAGGATTGGAATGGGAAGGAGTTGGATATCACATCTCATGCTATAGGAAGGGTCTCAGATTTGGTATAAGCATTGAGATATCACATCTCATGCTATAGGAAGGGTCTCAGGATTGGAATGGGAAGGAGTTGTATATGACATCTCATGCTAAAGGGAGGGTCTCAGGTTTGGAAGGGGAAGGATTTGGAAATCACATCTCATGTTATAGGAAGGATCTCAGGTTTGGTATTAGAAGCATTGAGATATCACATCTCATGCTATCGGAAGTATCTCAGGTTTGGTATTAGAGGAATTGAGATATCACATCTCATGCTATCATAAGGGTCTCAGGATTGGAATGGGAAGGAGTTGGATATCACATCTCTTGTTATAGGAAGGATCTCAGGTTTGGTATTAGAAGCATTGAGATATCACATCTCATGCTATAGGAAGGGTCTCAGGATTGGAATGGGAAGGAGTTGGATATCACATCTCATGCTATAGGAAGGGTCTCAGATTTGGTATAAGCATTGAGATATCACATCTCATGCTATAGGAAGAGTCTCAGGATTGGAATGGGAAGGAGTTGGATATCACATCTCATGCTATAGGAAGGGTCTCAGGTTTGGAACGGGAAGGAGTTAGATATCACATCTCATGTTATAGGAAGAGTCTCAGGTTTGTTATAAGCATTGAGATATCACATCTCTGCTATCGGAGGTGTCTCAGGATTGGGATGGGAAGGAATTGGATATCACATCTCATGCTATAGGAAGGGTATCAGGTTTGGAACGGGAAGGAGTTGGATATCCCATCTCATGTTATAGGACAGGTCTCAGGTTTGATATTAGAAGCATTAGATATCACATCTCTGCTATTGGAAGGGTCTCAGGATTGGAATGGGAAGGACTTGGATATCAGAATTCATGTTATAGGAAGGGTCTCAGGTTTGGTATTAGAAGCATTGAGATATCACATCTCATGCTATAGGAAGGGTCTCAGGATTGAAATGGGAAGGACTTGGATATCACATCTCATGCTATAGGAAGGGTCTCAGGTTTAGTATAAGCATTGAGATATCACATCTCATGCTATAGGAAGGGTCTCAGGATTAGAATGGGAAGGATATGTATATGACATCTCATGCCATAGGAAGGGTCTCAGGTTTGGTATAAGCATTGAGATATCACATCTCTGCTTTTGGAAGGGTCTCAGGATTGGAATCGGAAGGAGTTGGATATCCCATCTCATGTTATAGGAAGTGTCTCAGGATTGGAATGGGAAGGAATTGGATATCACATCTCATGCTATAGGGAGGGTCTCAAGTTTGATATTAGAAGCATTGAGATATCACATCTCATGCTATAGGAAGGGTCTCAGGATTGGAATGGAAGGAGTTGGATATCACATCTCATGTTATAGGAAGGATCTCAGGTTTGGTATTAGAAGCATTGAGACATCACATCTCATGCTATAGGAAGGGTCTCAGGATTGTAATGGGAAGGAGTTGGATATCACATCTCATGCTATATGAAGGGTCTCAGGTTTGGTATAAGCATTCAGATATCACATGTCATGCTATAGGAAGGGTCTCAGGATTGGAATGGGAAGGAGTTGTATATGACATCTCATGCCGTAGGAAGGGTCTCAGGTTTGGTATAAGCATTGAGATATCACATCTCTGCTATCGGAAGGGTCTCAGGATTGGAATGGGAAGGAGTTGGATATCCCATCTCATGTTATAGGACGGGTCTCAGGTTTGTTATTAGAATCATTGAGATATCATATTGCATGCTATAGGAAGGGTCTAAGGATTGGAATTGGAAGGACTTGGATATCACATCTCATGCTATAGGTAGGCTCTCAGGTTTGGAAAGGGAAGGAGTTGGATATCACATTTCATGTTAGAGGAAGGATCTCAGGTTTGGTATTAGAGGCATTGAGATATCACATCTCATGCTATAGGAAGGGTCTCAGGATTGGAATGGGAAGGAGTTAGATATCACATCTCATGCTATAGGAAGGGTCTAAGGTTTGGTATAAGCATTGAGATATCACATCTCATGCTATAGGAAGGGTCTCAGGATTGGAATGGGAAGGATATGTATATGACATTTCATGCCATAGGAAGGGTCTCAGGTTTGGTATAAGCATTGAGATATCACATCTATGCTTTTGGAAGGGTCTCAGGATTGGAATGGGAAGGAGTTGGATATCCCATCTAATGTTATAGGAAGAGTCTCAGGTTTGGTATTAGAAGCATTGAGATATCACATCTCATGCTATAGGAAGTGTCTCAGGATTGGAATGGGAAGGACTTGGATATCACATCTCATGCTATAGGGAGGGTCTCAAGTTTGATATTAGAAGCATTGAGACATCACATCTCATGCTATAGGAAGGGTCTCAGGATTGGAATGGGAAGGAGTTGGATATCACATCTCATGCTATATGAAGGGTCTCAGGTTTGGTATAAGCATTGAGATATCACATCTCATGCTATAGGAAGGGTCTCAGGATTGGAATGGGAAGGAGTTGTATATGACATCTCATGCCGTAGGAAGGGTCTCAGGTTTGGTATAAGCATTGAGAAATCACATCTCTGCTATCGTAAGGGTCTCAGGATTGGAATGGGAAGGAGTTGGATATCCCATCTCATGTTATAGGAAGAGTCTCAGGTTTGGTATTAGAAGCATTGAGATATCACATCTCATGCTATAGGAAGGGTCTCAGGATTGGAATGGGAAGCTGTTGGATATCACATCTCATGCTATAGGAAGGGTCTCAGGTTTGGTATAAGCATTGAGATATCACATCTCAAGCTATAGGAAGGGTCTCAGGATTGGAATGGGAAGGAGTTGGCTATCACATCTCATGTTATAGGAAGGATCTCAGGTTTGGTATTAGAAGCATTGAGACATCACATCTCATGCTATAGGAAGGGTCTCGGGATTGGAATGGGAAGGAGTTGTATATGACATCTCATGCCGTAGGAAGGGTCTCAGGTTTGGTATAAGCATTGAGATATCACATCTCTGCTATCGGAAGGGTCTCAGGATTGGAATGGGAAGGAGTTGGATATCCCATCTCATGTTATAGGAAGGGTCTCATGATTGGAATGGGAAGGACTTGGATATCACATCTCATGCTATAGGAAGGCTCTTAGGTTTGGAAGGGGAAAGAGTTGGATATCACATTTCATGTTAGAGGTAGGATCTCAGGTTTGGTATTAGAGGCATTGAGATATCACATCTCATGCTATCAGAAGGGTCTCAGGATTGGAATGGGAAGGAGTTGGATATCACATCTCATGCTAAAGGGAGGGTCTCAGGTTTGGAAGGGGAAGGATTTGGATATCACATCTCATGTTATAGGAAGGATCTCAAGTTTGGTATTAGAAGCATTGAGATATCACATCTCATGCTATCAGAATGGTCTCAGGATAGGAATGGGAAGGAGTTGGATATCACATCTCATGCTAAAGGGAGGGTCTCAGGTTTGGAAGGGGAAGGATTTGGATATCACATCTCATGTTATCGGAAGGATCTCAGGTTTGGTATTAGAAGTATTGAGATATCACATCTCATGCTATAGGAAGGGTCTCAGGATTGGAATGGGAACGAGTTGGATATCACATCTCATGCTAAAGGAAGGGTCTCAGGTTTGGTAGAAGCATTGAGATATCACATCTCATGCTATAGGAAGGGTCTCAGGATTGGAATGGGAAGGAGTTGTATATGACATCTCATGCCGTAGGAAGGGTCTCGGGTTTGGTATAAGCATTGAGATATCACATCTCTGCTATCGGAAGGGTCTCAGGATTGGAATGGGAAGGAGTTGGATATCCCATCTCATGTTATAGGAAGGGTCTCATGATTGGAATGGGAAGGACTTGGATATCACATCTCATGCTATAGGAAGGCTCTTAGGTTTGGAAGGGGAAAGAGTTGGATATCACATTTCATGTTAGAGGTAGGATCTCAGGTTTGGTATTAGAGGCATTGAGATATCACATCTCATGCTATCAGAAGGGTCTCAGGATTGGAATGGGAAGGAGTTGGATATCACATCTCATGCTAAAGGGAGGGTCTCAGGTTTGGAAGGGGAAGGATTTGGATATCACATCTCATGTTATAGGAAGGATCTCAAGTTTGGTATTAGAAGCATTGAGATATCACATCTCATGCTATCAGAAAGGTCTCAGGATAGGAATGGGAAGGAGTTGGATACCACATCTCATGCTAAAGGGAGGGTCTCAGGTTTGGAAGGGGAAGGATTTGGATATCACATCTCATGTTATCGGAAGGATCTCAGGTTTGGTATTAGAAGTATTGAGATATCACATCTCATGCTATAGGAAGGGTCTCAGGATTGGAATGGGAACGAGTTGGATATCACATCTCATGCTAAAGGAAGGGTCTCAGGTTTGGTAGAAGCATTGAGATATCACATCTCATGCTATAGGAAGGGTCTCAGGATTGGAATGGGAAGGACTTAGATATCACATATCATGCTATAGGGAGGGTCTCAGTTTTGATATTAGAAGCATTGAGATATCACATCTCATGCTATCGGAAGTGTCTCAGGATTGGAATGGGAAGGAGCTGGATATCACATCTCATGCTAAAGGAAGGGTCTCAGGTTTGGAACGGGAAGGAGTTGGATATCACATCTCATGTTATAGGAAGGGTCTCAGGTTGGTATAAGCATTGATATATCACATCTCTGCTATCGGAAGTGTCTCAGGATTGGAATGGGAAGGAGTTGGATATCCCATCTCATGTTATAGGACGGGTCTCAGGTTTGTTATTAGAATCATTGAGATATCATATTGCATGCTGTAGGAAGGGTCTAAGGATTGGAATGGGAAGGACTTGGATATCACATCTCATGCTATAGATAGGCTCTCAGGTTTGGAAAGGGAAGGAGTTGGATATCACATTTCATGTTAGAGGAAGGATCTCAGGTTTGATATTAGAGGCATTGAGATATCACATCTCATGCTATAGGAAGGGTCTCAGGTTGGAATTGGAAGGAGTTGGATATCACATCTCATGTTATAGGAAGGGTCTCAGGATTGGAATGAGGAGGACTTGGATATCACATCTCATGCTATAGGAAGGCTCTCAGGTTTGGAAGGGGAAAGAGTTGGATATCACATTTCATGTTAGAGGTAGGATCTCAGGTTTGGTATTAGAGGTAATGAGATATCACATCTCATGCTATCAGAAGGGTCTCAGATTTAGAATGGGAAGGAGTTGGATATCACATCTCATGCTAAAGGGAGGGTCTCAGGTTTGGAAGGGGAAGGAGTTGGATATCACATCTCATGTTATAGGAAGGATCTCAGGTTTGGTATTAGAAGCATTGAGATATCACATCTCATGCTATCGGAAGGATCTCAGGTTTGGTATTAGAAGCATTGAGATATCACATCTCATGCTATCAGAAGGTTCTCAGGATTGGAATGGGAAGGAGTTGGATATCCCATCTCATGCTAAAGGGAGGGTCTCAGGTTTGGAAGGGGAAGGATTTGGATATCACATCTCATGTTATCGGAAGGATCTCAGGTTTGGTATTAGAAGTATTGAGATATCACATCTCATGCTATAGGAAGGGTCTCAGGATTGGAATATGGGAAGTAGTTGGATATCACATCTCATGCTAAAGGAAGGGTCTCAGGTTTGGTAGAAGCATTGAGATATCACATCTCATGCTATAGGAAGGGTCTCAGGATTGGAATGGGAAGGACTTAGATATCACATATCATGCTATAGGGAGGGTCTCAGTTTTGATATTAGAAGCATTGAGATATCACATCTCATGCTATCGGAAGTGTCTCAGGATTGGAATGGGAAGGAGCTGGATATCACATCTCATGCTAAAGGAAGGGTCTCAGGTTTGGAACGGGAAGGAGTTGGATATCCAATCTCATGTTATAGGAAGGGTCTCAGGTTTGGTATAAGCATTGAGATATCACAAATCTGCTATCCGAAGTGTCTCAGGATTGGAATGGGAAGGAGTTGGATATCCCATCTCATGTTATAGGACGGGTCTCAGGATTGTTATTAGAATCATTGAGATATCATATTGCATGCTGTAGGAAGGGTCTAAGGATTGGAATGGGAAGGACTTGGATATCACATTTCATGCTATGGATAGGCTCTCAGGTTTGGAAAGGGAAGGAGTTGGATATCACATTTCATGTTAGAGGAAGGATCTCAGGTTTGGTATTAGAGGCATTGAGATATCACATCTCATGCTATAGGAAGGGTCTCAGGATTGGAATGGGAAGGAGTTGGATATCACATCTCATGTTATAGGAAGGGTCTCAGGTTTGGTATAAGCATTGAGATATCACATCTCATGCTATAGGAAGGGTCTCAGGATTGGAATGGAAGGAGTTGGATATCACATCTCATGTTATAGGAAGGATCTCAGGTTTGGTATTAGAAGCATTGAGACATCACATCTCATGCTATAGGAAGTGTCTCAGGATTGGAATGGGAAGGACTTGGATATCACATCTCATGCTATAGGGAGTGTCTCAAGTTTGATATTAGAAGCATTGAGATATCACATCTCATGCTATAGGAAGGGTCTCAGGATTGGAATGGGAAGGAGTTGGATATCACATCTCATGCTATAGGAAGGGTCTCAGGTTTGGTATAAGCAGTGAGATATCACATCTCATGCTATAGGAAGTGTCTCAGGATTGGAATGGGAAGGAGTTGGATATCACATCTCATGTTATAGGAAGGATCTCAGGTTTGGTATAAGCATTGAGATATCACATCTCTGCTATCGGAAGGGTCTCAGGATTGGAATGGGAAGGAGTTGGATATTCCCATCTCATGTTATAGGAAGGGTCTCAGGTTTGGTATTTGAAGCATTGAGATATCATATTGCATGCTGTAGGAAGGGTCTAAGGGTTGGAATGGGAAGGACTTGGATATCACATCTCATGCTATAGATAGGCTCTTAGGTTTGGAAAGGGAAGGAGTTGGATATCACATTTCATGTTAGAGGAAGGATCTCAGGTTTGGTATTAGAAGCATTGAGATATCACATCTCATGCTATAAGAAGGGTCTCAGGATTGGAATGGGAAGTAGTTGGATATCACATCTCATGCTATAGGAAGGGTCTCAGGTTTGGTATAAGCATTGAGATATCACATCTCATGCTATAGGACGGGTCTCAGGATTGGAATGGAAGGAGTTGGATATCACATCTCATGTTATAGGAAGGATCTCAGGTTTGGTATTAGAAGCATTGAGACATCACATCTCATGCTATAGGAAGGGTCTCAGGGTTGGAATGGGAAGGAGTTGGATATCACATCTCATCCAATAGGAAGGGTCTCAGGTTTGGAATGGGAAGGAATTGGATATCACATCTCATGTTATAGGAAGGATCTCAGGTTTGGTATTAGAAGCATTGAGATATCACATCTCTGCTATCGGAAGTGTCTCAGGTTTGGTATTAGAAGCATTGAGATATCACATCTCATGCTATCGGAAGGATCTCAGGTTTGGTATTAGAAGCATTGAGATATCACATCTCATGCTGTAGGAAGGGTCTAAGGATTGGAATGGGAAGGACTTGGATATCACATCTCATGCTATAGATAGGCTCTCAGGTTTGGAAAGGGAAGGAGTTGGATATCACATTTCATGTTAGAGGAAGGATCTCAGGTTTGGTATTAGAAGTATTGAGATATCACATCTCATGCTATAGGAAGGGTCTCAGGATTGGAATATGGGAAGTAGTTGGATATCACATCTCATGCTAAAGGAAGGGTCTCAGGTTTGGTAGAAGCATTGAGATATCACATCTCATGCTATAGGAAGGGTCTCAGGATTGGAATGGGAAGGACTTAGATATCACATATCATGCTATAGGGAGGGTCTCAGTTTTGATATTAGAAGCATTGAGATATCACATCTCATGCTATCGGAAGTGTCTCAGGATTGGAATGGGAAGGAGCTGGATATCACATCTCATGCTAAAGGAAGGGTCTCAGGTTTGGAACGGGAAGGAGTTGGAGATCCGATCTCATGTTATAGGAAGGGTCTCAGGTTTGGTATAAGCATTGAGATATCACAAATCTGCTATCGGAAGTGTCTCAGGATTGGAATGGGAAGGAGTTGGATATCCCATCTCATGTTATAGGACGGGTCTCAGGATTGTTATTAGAATCATTGAGATATCATATTGCATGCTGTAGGAAGGGTCTAAGGATTGGAATGGGAAGGACTTGGATATCACATTTCATGCTATGGATAGGCTCTCAGGTTTGGAAAGGGAAGGAGTTGGATATCACATTTCATGTTAGAGGAAGGATCTCAGGTTTGGTATTAGAGGCATTGAGATATCACATCTCATGCTATAGGAAGGGTCTCAGGATTGGAATGGGAAGGAGTTGGATATCACATCTCATGTTATAGGAAGGGTCTCAGGTTTGGTATAAGCATTGAGATATCACATCTCATGCTATAGGAAGGGTCTCAGGATTGGAATGGAAGGAGTTGGATATCACATCTCATGTTATAGGAAGGATCTCAGGTTTGGTATTAGAAGCATTGAGACATCACATCTCATGCTATAGGAAGTGTCTCAGGATTGGAATGGGAAGGACTTGGATATCACATCTCATGCTATAGGGAGTGTCTCAAGTTTGATATTAGAAGCATTGAGATATCACATCTCATGCTATAGGAAGGGTCTCAGGATTGGAATGGGAAGGAGTTGGATATCACATCTCATGCTATAGGAAGGGTCTCAGGTTTGGTATAAGCAGTGAGATATCACATCTCATGCTATAGGAAGTGTCTCAGGATTGGAATGGGAAGGAGTTGGATATCACATCTCATGTTATAGGAAGGATCTCAGGTTTGGTATAAGCATTGAGATATCACATCTCTGCTATCGGAAGGGTCTCAGGATTGGAATGGGAAGGAGTTGGATATTCCCATCTCATGTTATAGGAAGGGTCTCAGGTTTGGTATTTGAAGCATTGAGATATCATATTGCATGCTCTAGGAAGGGTCTAAGGGTTGGAATGGGAAGGACTTGGATATCACATCTCATGCTATAGATAGGCTCTTAGGTTTGGAAAGGGAAGGAGTTGGATATCACATTTCATGTTAGAGGAAGGATCTCAGGTTTGGTATTAGAAGCATTGAGATATCACATCTCATGCTATAAGAAGGGTCTCAGGATTGGAATGGGAAGTAGTTGGATATCACATCTCATGCTATAGGAAGGGTCTCAGGTTTGGTATAAGCATTGAGATATCACATCTCATGCTATAGGACGGGTCTCAGGATTGGAATGGAAGGAGTTGGATATCACATCTCATGTTATAGGAAGGATCTCAGGTTTGGTATTAGAAGCATTGAGACATCACATCTCATGCTATAGGAAGGGTCTCAGGGTTGGAATGGGAAGGAGTTGGATATCACATCTCATCCAATAGGAAGGGTCTCAGGTTTGGAATGGGAAGGAATTGGATATCACATCTCATGTTATAGGAAGGATCTCAGGTTTGGTATTAGAAGCATTGAGATATCACATCTCATGCTATAGGAAGGGTCTTAGGATTGGAATGTGAAGGATTTGGATATCACATCTCATGCTAAAGGAAGGGTCTCAGGTTTGGTAGAAGCATTGAGATATCACGTCTCTGCTATCGGAAGGGTCTCAGGATTGGATTGGGAAGGAGTTGGATATCCCTTCTCATGCTATAGGAAGGGTCTCAGGATTTGAATGGCAAGGAGTTGGATATCACATCTCATGTTATAGGAAGGGTCTCAGGATTGGAATGGGAAGGATTTGGATATCACATCTCTTGCTATAGGAAGGGTCTCAGGTTTGGTATAAGCATTGAGATATCACATCTCTGCTATCGGAAGGGTCTCAGGATTGGATTGGGAAGGAGTTGGATATCCCTTCTCATGCTATAGGAAGTGTCTCAGGTTGGAATGGGAAGGAGTTGGATATCACATCTCATGTTATAGGAAGGGTCTCAGGATTGGAATGGGAAGGATTTGGATATCACATCTCTTGCTATAGGAAGGGTCTCAGGATTTGAATGGGTAGGAGTTGGATATTACGTTCTTGCTATAGGAAGGGTCTTATGTTTGGAATGGGAAGGAGTTGGATATCACATATGCTATAGTTAGTGTCTCAGGTTTGGAACGGGAAGGAGTTGGATATCACATCTCATGTTATAGGAAGGGTCTCAGGTTTGGTATAAGCATTGAGATATCACATCCCTGCTATCGGAAGCGGCTCAGGATTGGAATGGGAAGGAGTTGGATATCCCATCTCATGTTATAGTAAGAGTCTCTGGTTTGGTATTAGAATCATTGAGATATCACATCGCATGCTGTAGGAAGGGTCTAAGGATTGGAATGGGATGGACTTGGATATCACATCTCATGCTATAGGTAGGCTCTCAGGTTTGGTATAAGCATTGAGATATCACATCTCATGCTATAGGAAGGGTCTCAGAATTGGAATGGGAAGGATTTGGATATCACATCTCATGCTATAGGAAGGGTCTCAGATTTGGTATTAGCATTGAGATATCACATCTCATGCTGAAGGAAGGGTCTCAGGATTGGAATGGGAAGGAGTTGTATATGACATCTCAGGCCATAGGAAGGGTCTCAGGTTTGGTATAAGCATTGAGATATCACATCTCTGCTATCGGAAGGGTCTCAGGATTGGAATGGGAAGGAGTTGGATATCCCATCTCATGTTATAGGAAGGGTCTCAGGTTTGGTATTAGAAGCATAGAGATATCACATCTCATGCTATAGGAAGGGTCTCAGGATTGGAATGGGAAGGACTTGGATGTCACATCTCATGCTATAGGGAGGGTCTCAAGTTTGCTATTAGAAGCATTGAGATAACAAATCTCATGATATCGGAAGGGTCTCAGGATTGGAATGGGAAGGAGTTGGATACCACATCTCATGATAAAGGAAGGGTCTAAGGTTTGGAAGGGGAAGGATTTGGATATCACATCTCATGTTATAGGACGGGTCTCAGGTTTGGTATTAGAAGCATTGAGATATCAAGTCTCATGGTGTAAGAAGGGTCTCAGAATTGGAATGGGAAGGAGTTGGATATCACACCTCAAGCTATAGGAAGGGTCTCAGGATTGGAATGGGAAGGAGTTTGATATCACATCTCATGCCATAGTATGGGTCTCAGGTTTGGTAGAAGCATTGGGATATCACATCTCATGCTATCGGAAGGGTATCAGTATTGGATTTGGAAGAAGTTGGATATCCCATCTCATGCTATAGGAAGGGTCTCAGGTTGGAATGGGAAGGAGTTGGATATCACATTTCATGTTATAGGAAGGGTCTCAGGATTGGAATGGGAAGGACTTGGATATCATATCTCATGCTATAGGACGGGTCTCAGGTTTGTTATTAGAATCATTGAGATATCATATTGCATGCTGTAGGAAGGGTCTAAGGATTGGAATGGGAAGGACTTGGATATCACATCTCATGCTATAGATAGGCTCTTAGGTTTGGAAAGGGAAGGAGTTGGATATCACATTTCATGTTAGAGGAAGGATCTCAGGTTTGGTATTAGAAGCATTGAGATATCACATCTCATGCTATAGGAAGGGTCTCAGGATTGGAATGGGAAGTAGTTGGATATCACATCTTATGCTAAGGGAAGGGTCTCAGGTTTGGTATAAGCATTGAGATATCACATCTCATGCTATAGGACAGGTCTCAGGATTGGAATGGAAGGAGTTGGATATCACATCTCATGTTATAGGAAGGATCTCAGGTTTGGTATTAGAAGCATTGAGACATCACATCTCATGCTATAGGAAGGGTCTCAGGGTTGGAATGGGAAGGAGTTGGATATCGCATCTCATCCAATAGGAAGGGTCTCAGGTTTGGAATGGGAAGGAATTGGATATCACATCTCATGTTATAGGAAGGATCTCAGGTTTGGTATTAGAAGCATTGAGATATCACATCTCATGCTATAGGAAGGGTCTCAGGATTGGAATGTGAAGGATTTGGATATCACATCTCATGCTAAAGGAAGGGTCTCAGGTTTGGTAGAAGCATTGAGATATCACGTCTCTGCTATCGGAAGGGTCTCAGGATTGGATTGGGAAGGAGTTGGATATCCCTTCTCATGCTATAGGAAGGGTCTCAGGATTTGAATGGGAAGGAGTTGGTAATCACATCTCATGTTATAGGAAGGGTCTCAGGATTGGAATGGGAAGGATTTGGATATCACATCTCTTGCTATAGGAAGGGTCTCAGGATTGGAATGGGTAGGAGTTGGATATTACTTTCTTGCTATAGGAAGGGTCTCATGTTTGGAATGGGAAGCAGTTGGATATCACATATGCTATAGTTAGTGTCTCAGGTTTGGAACGGGAAGGAGTTGGATATCACATCTCATGTTATAGGAAGGGTCTCAAGTTTGGTATAAGCATTGAGATATCACATCTCTGCTATCGGAAGCGGCTCAGGATTGGAATGGGAAGGAGTTGGATATCCCATCTCATGTTATAGGAAGAGTCTCTGGTTTGGTATTAGAATCATTGAGATATCACATCGCATGCTGTAGGAAGGGTCTCAGGATTGGAATGGGATGGACTTGGATATCACATCTCATGCTATAGGTAGGCTCTCAGGTTTGGTATAAGCATTGAGATATCACATCTCATGCTAAAGGAAGGGTCTCAGGATTGGAATGGGAAGGAGTTGTATATGACATCTCAGGCCATAGGAAGGGTCTCAGGTTTGGTATAAGCATTGAGATATCACATCTCTGCTATCGGAAGGGTCTCAGGATTGGAATGGGAAGGAGTTGGATATCCCATCTCATGTTATAGGAATGGTCTCAGGTTTGGTATTAGAAGCATAGAGATATCACATCTCATGCTATAGGAACGGTCTCAGGATTGGAATGGGAAGGACTTGGATGTCACATCTCATGCTATAGGGAGGGTCTCAAGTTTGATATTAGAAGCATTGAGATAACAAATCTCATGATATCGGAAGGGTCTCAGGATTGGAATGGGAAGGAGTTGGATATCACATCTCATGATAAAGGAAGGGTCTAAGGTTTGGAAGGGGAAGGATTTGGATATCACATCTCATGTTATAGGACGGGTCTCAGGTTTGGTATTAGAAGCATTGAGATATCAAGTCTCATGGTATAAGAAGGGTCTCAGAATTGGAATGGGAAGGAGTTGGATATCACACCTCAAGCTATAGGAAGGGTCTCAGGATTGGAATGGGAAGGAGTTTGATATCACATCTCATGCCATAGTATGGGTCTCAGGTTTGGTAGAAGCATTGGGATATCACATCTCATGCTATCGGAAGGGTATCAGTATTGGATTTGGAAGAAGTTGGATATCCCATCTCATGCTATAGGAAGGGTCTCAGGTTGGAATGGGAAGGAGTTGGATATCACATTTCATGTTATAGGAAGGGTCTCAGGATTGGAATGGGAAGGACTTGGATATCATATCTCATGCTATAGGAAGGCTCTCAGGTTTGGAAGGGGAAGGAGTTGGATATCACATTTCATGTTAGAGGAAGGATCTCAGGTTTGGTATTAGAGGCCTTGAGATATCACATCTCATGCTATAGGAAGGGTCTCAGGATTGGAATGGGAAGGGGTTGGATATCACATCTCAAGCTATAGGAAGGGTCTCAGGTTTGGTATAAGCATTGAGATATCACATCTCATGCTATAGGAAGGGTCTCAGGATTGGAATGGGAAGGGGTTGGATATCACATCTCATGTTATAGGAAATATCTCAGGTTTGGTATTAGAAGCATTGAGACATCACATCTCATGTTATAGGAAGGGTCTCAGGATTGGAATGGGAAGGACTTGGATATCACATCTCATGCTATAGCAGGGCCTCAGGTTTGGAAAGGGAAGGAGATGGATATCACATTTCATGTTAGAGATAGGATCTCAGGTTTGGTATTAGAGGCATTGAGATACCACATCTCATGCTATCAGAAGGGTCTCAGGATTGGAATGGGAAGGAGTTGTATATCACATCTCATGCTAAATGGAGGGTCTCAGGTTTGGAAGGGGGAGGATTTGGAAATCACATCTCATGTTATAGGAAGGATCTCAGGTTTGGTATTAGAAGCATTGAGATATCACATCTCATGCTATCGGAAGTATCTCAAGGTTGGTATTAGAAGCATTGAGATATCACATCTCATGCTATCATAAGGGTCTCAGGATTGGAATGGGAAGGAGTTGGATATCACATCTCATGTTATTGGAAGGATCTCAGGTTTGGTATTAGAAGCATTGAGACATCACATCTCATGCTATAGGAAGGGTCTCAGGATTGGAATGGGAAGGAGTTGGATATCACATCTCATGCTATAGGAAGGGTTTCAGATTTGGTATAAGCATTGAGATATCACATCTCATGCTATAGGAAGGGTCTCAGGATTGGATTGGGAAGGAGTTGTATATGACATCTCATGTTAGAGGAAGGGTCTCAGGTTTGGTATTAGAAGCATTGAGATATCACATCTCATGCTATAGGAAGGGTCTCAGGATTGGAATGGGGAGGACTTGTATGTCACATCTCATGCTATAGGGAGGGTCTCAAGTTTGATATTAGAAGCATTGAGATAACAAATCTCATGATATCGGAAGGGTCTCAGGATTGGAATGGGAAGGAGTTGGATATCACATTTCATGATAAAGGAAGGGTCTAAGGTTTGGAAGGGGAAAGATTTGGATATCACATCCCATTTTATTGGACGGGTCTCAGGTTTGGTATTAGAAGCATTGAGATATCAAGTCTCATGGCATAGGAAGGATCTCAGAATTGGAATGGGAAGGAGTTGGATATCACATCTCAAGCTATAGGAAGAGTCTTAGGATTGGAATGGGAATGAGTTTGATATCACATCTCATGCCATAGTATGGGTCTCAGGTTTGGTAGAAGCATTGGGATATCACAATTCATGCTATTGGAAGGGTATCAGTATTGGATTTGGAAGGAGTTGGATATCCCATCTCATGCTATAGGAAGGGTCTCAGGTTGGAATGGGAAGGAGTTGGATATCACATTTCATGTTATAGGAAGGGTCTCAGGATTGGAATGGGAAGGACTTGGATATCATATCTCATGCTATAGGAAGGCTCTCAGGTTTGGAATGGGAAGGAGTTGGATATCACATCTCAAGCTTTAGGAAGGGTCTCAGGTTTGGTATAAGCATTGAGATAGCACATCTCATGCTATAGGAAGGGTCTCAGGATTGGAATGGGAAGGAGTTGGATATCACATCTCATGTTATAGGAAAGATCTCAGGTTTGGTATTAGAAGCATTGAGACATGACATCTCATGTTATAGGAAGGGTCTCAGGATTGGAATGGGAAGAAGTTGGATATCACATCTCATGCTATAGGAAGGGTCTCAGGTTTGGAAGGGGAAGGAGTTGGATATCCAATCTCATGTTATAGGACTGGTCTCAGGTTTGGTATTATAAGCATTGAGATATCACATCGCATGCTGTAGGAAGGTTCTCAGGTTTGGTATTAGAAGCATTGAGACATCACATCTCATGCTATAGGAAGGGTCTCAGGATTGGAATGGGAAGGAGTTGGATATCACATCTCATGTTATAGGAAGGATCTCAGGTTTGGTATTAGAAGCATTGAGACATCACATCTCATGCTATAGGAAGGGTCTCAGGATTGGAATGGGAAGGAGTTGGATATCACATCTCATGCTATAGGAAGGGTCTCACATTTGGTATAAGCATTGAGATATCACATCTCATGCTATAGGAAGGGTCTCAGGATTGGATTGGGAAGGAGTTGTATATGACATCTCAGGCCATAGGAAGGGTCTCAGGATTGGTATAAGCATTGAGATATCACATCTCTGCTATCGGAAGGGTCTCAGGATTGGAATGGGAAGGAGTTGGATATCCCATCTCATGTTATAGGAAGGGTCTCAGGTTTGGTATTAGAAGCATTGAGATATCACATCTCATGCTATAGGAAGGGTCTCAGGATTGGAATGGGGAGGACTTGGATGTCACATCTCATGCTATAGGGAGGGCCTCAAGTTTGATATTAGAAGCATTGAGATAACAAATCTCATGATATCGGAAGGGTCTCAGGATTGGAATGGGAAGGAGTTGGATATCACATCTCATGATAAAGGAAGGGTCTAAGGTTTGGAAGGGGAAAGATTTGGATATCACATCTCATGTTATTGGACGGGTCTCAGGTTTGGTATTAGAAGCATTGAGATATCAAGTCTCATGGCATAGGAAGGGTCTCAGAATTGGAATGTGAAGGAGTTGGATATCACATCTCAAGCTATAGGAAGAGTCTCAGGATTGGAATGGGAAGGAGTTTGATATCACATCTCATGCCATAGTATGGTTCTCAGGTTTGATAGAAGCATTGGGATATCACATCTCATTCTATTGGAAGGGTATCAGTATTGGATTTGGAAGGAGTTGGATATCCCATCTCATGCTATAGGAAGGGTCTCAGGTTGGAATGGGAAGGAGTTGGATATCACATTTCATGTTATAGGAAGGGTCTCAGGATTGGAATGGGAAGGACTTGGATATCATATCTCATGCTATAGGAAGGCTCTCAGGTTTGGAAGGAGAAGGAGTTGGATATCACATTTCATGTTAGAGGAAGGATCTCAGGTTTGGTATTAGAGGCCTTGAGATATCACATCTCATGCTATAGGAAGGGTCTCAGGATTGGAATGGGAAGGAGATGGATATCACATCTCAAGCTTTAGGAAGGGTCTCAGGTTTGGTATAAGCATTGAGATAGCACATCTCATGCTATAGGAAGGGTCTCAGGATTGGAATGGGAAGGAGTTGGATATCACATCTCATGTTATAGGAAGGATCTCAGGTTTGGTATTAGAAGCATTGAGACATGACATCTCATGCTATAGGAAGGGCCTCAGGATTGGAATGGGAAGGAGTTGGATATCACATCTCATGCTATAGGAAGGGTCTCAGATTTGGTATAAGCATTGAGATATCACATCTCTGCTATCGGAAGGGTCTCAGGATTGGAATGGGAAGGAGTTGGATATCCCATCTCATGCTATAGGGAGGGTCTCAATTTTGATATTAGAAGCATTGAGATAACAAATCTCATGATATCGGAAGGGTCTCAGGATTGGAATGGGAAGGAGTTGGATATCACATCTCATGATAAAGGAAGGGTCTAAGGTTTGGAAGGGGAAAGATTTGGATATCACATCTCATGTTATAGGACGGTTCTCAGGTTTGGTATTAGAAGCATTGAGATATCAAGTCTCATGGTATAGGAAGGGTCTCAGAATTGGAATGGGAAGGAGTTGGATATCACATCTCAAGCTATAGGAAGAGTCTCAGGATTGGAATGGGAAGGAGTTTGATATCACATCTCATGCCATAGTATGGTTCTCAGGTTTGATAGAAGCATTGGGATATAACATCTCATGCTATTCGAAGGGTATCAGTATTGGATTTGGAAGGAGTTGGATATCCCATCTCATGCTATAGGAAGGGTCTCAGGTTGGAATGGGAAGGAGTTGGATATCACATTTCATGTTATAGGAAGGGTCTCAGGATTGGAATGGGAAGGACTTGGATATCATATCTCATGCTATAGGAAGGCTCTCAGGTTTGGAAGGAGAAGGAGTTGGATATCACATTTCATGTTAGAGGAAGGATCTCAGGTTTGGTATTAGAGGCCTTGAGATATCACATCTCATGCTATAGGAAGGGTCTCAGGTTGGAATGGGAAGGAGTTGGATATCACATTTCATGTTATAGGAAGGGTCTCAGGATTGGAATGGGAAGGAGTTGGATATCACATCTCAAGCTTTAGGAAGGGTCTCAGGTTTGGTATAAGCATTGAGATAGCACATCTCATGCTATAGGAAGGGTCTCAGGATTGGAATGGGAAGAAGTTGGATATCACATCTCATGCTATAGGAAGGGTCTCAGGTTTGGAAGGGGAAAGAGTTGGATATCCAATCTCATGTTATAGGACTGGTCTCGGGTTTGGTATTAGAAACATTGAGATATCACATTGCATGCTGTAGGAAGGTTCTCAGGTTTGGAATGGGGAGGAATTGGATATCACATCTCATGTCATAGGAAGAATCTCAGGTTTGGTATTAGAAGCATTGAGATATCACATCTCATGCTATAGGAATGGTCTCAGGATTGGAATGGGAAGGAGTTGGATATTACATTCCTGCTATAGGAAGGGTCTCATGTTTGGAATGGGAATGTGTTGGATATCACATATGCTATAGGAAGGGTCTCAGGTTTGGAACGGGAAGGAGTTGGATATCACATCTCATGTTATAGGAAGGGTCTCAGGTTTGGTATAAGCATTGAGATATCACATCTCTGCTATCGGAAGTGTCTCAGGATTGGAATGCGAAGGTGTTGGATATCCCATCTCATGTTATAGGACGGGTCTCAGGTTTGTTATTAGAATCATTGAGATATCATATTGCATGCTGTAGGAAGGGTCTAAGGATTGGAATGGGAAGGAGTTGGATATCCCATCTCATGTTATAGGAAGAGTCTCAAGTTTGGTATTAGAAGCATTTAGCTATCACATCTCATGCTATAGGAAGTGTCTCAGGATTGGAATGGGAAGGAGTTGGATATCACATTTCATGTTAGAGGAAGGATCTCAGGTTTGGTATTAGAGGCATTGAGATATCACATCTCATGCTATAGGAAGGGTCTCAGGATTGGAATGGGAAGGAGTTGGATATCACATCTCATGCTATAGGAAGGGTCTCAGGTTTGGTATAAGCATTGAGATATCACATCTCATGCTATAGGAAGGGTCTCAGGATTGGAATGGGAAGGAGTTGGATATCACATCTCATGTTATAGGAAGGATCTCAGGTTTGGTATTAGAAGCATTAAGACATCACATCTCATGCTATCGGAAGGGTCTCAGGATTGGAATGGGAAGGACTTGGATATCACATCTCATGCTATAGGGAGGGTCTCAAGTTTGATATTAGAAGCATTGAGATATCATATCTCATGCTATAGGAAGGGTCTCAGGATTGGAATGGGAAGGAGTTGGATATCACATCTCATGTTATAGGAAGGATCTCAGGTTTGGTATAAGCATTGAGCTATCACATCTCTACTATCGGAAGGGTCTCAGGATTGGAATGGGAAGGAGTTGGATATTCCCATCTCATGTTATAGGAAGGGTCTCAGGTTTGGTATTAGAAGCATTGAGATATCACATCTCATGCTATAGGAAGGGTCTCAGGATTGGAATGGGAAGGACTTGGATATCACATCTCATGCTATAAGGAGGGTCTCAAGTTTGATATTAGAAGCATTGAGATATCACATCTCATGATATCGGAAGGGTCTCAGGGATGGATTGGGAAGGTGTTGGATATCACATCTCATGATAAAGGAAGTGTCTAAGGTTTGGAAGGGGAAGGAGTTTGATATCACATCTCATGCCATAGTATGGGTCTCAGGTTTGGTAGAAGCATTGGGATATCACATCTCATGCTATCGGAAGGGTATCAGGATTGGATTTGGAAGGAGTTGGATATCCCATCTCATGCTATAGGAAGGGTCTCAGGTTGGAATGGGAAGGAGTTGGATATCACATCTCATGTTATAGGAAGGGTCTCAGGATTGGAATTAGAAGGACTTGGATATCACATCTCATGCTATAGGAAGGCTCTCAGGTTTGGAAGGGGAAAGAGTTGGATATCACATTTCATGTTAGAGGTAGGATCTCAGGTTTGGTATTAGAGGCATTGAGATATCACATCTCATGCTATCAGAAGAGTCTCAGGATTGGAATGGGAAGGAGTTGGATATCACATCTCATGCTAAAGGGAGGGTCTCAGGTTTGGAAGGGGAAGGATTTGGATATCACATCTCATGTTATAGGAAGGATCTCAGGTTTGGTATTAGAAGCATTGAGATATCACATCTCATGCTATAGGAAGGGTCTCAGGATTGGAATGGGAAGGTCTTAGATATCACATATCATGCTATAGGGAGGGTCTCAGTTTTGATATTAGAAGCATTGAGATATCACATCTCATGCTATCAGAAGGGTCTCAGGATTGGAATGGGAAGGAGCTGGATATCACATCTCATGCTAAAGGAAGGGTCTCAGGTTTGGAACGGGAAGGAGTTGGATATCACATCTCTTGTTATAGGAAGGGTCTCAGGTTTGGTATAAGCATTGAGATATCACATCTCTGCTATCGGAAGTGTCTCAGGATTGGAATGGGAAGGACTTGGATATCACATCTCATGCTATAGATAGGCTCTCAGGTTTGGAAAGGGAAGGAGTTGGATATCACATTTCATGTTAGAGGAAGGATCTCAGGTTTGGTATTGGAGGCATTGAGATATCAGATCTCAGGCTATAGGAAGGGTCTCAGGATTGGAATGGGAAGGAGTTGGATATCACATCTCATGCTATAGGAAGGGTCTCAGGATTGGAATGGGAAGGAGTTGGATATCACATCTCATGCTAGAGGAAGGGTCTCAGGTTTGGTATAAGTATTGAGATATCACATCTCGTGCTATAGGAAGGGTCTCAGGATTGGAATGGGAAGGAGTTGTATATGACATCTCATGCCGTAGGAAGGGTCTCAGGTTTGGTATAAGCATTGAGATATCACATCTCTGCTATCAAAAGGGTCTTAGGATTGGAATGGGAAGGAGTTGGATATCCCATCTCATGTTATAGGAAGAGTCTCAGGTTTGGTATTAGAAGCATTGAGATATCCCATCTCATGATATAGGAAGGGTCTCAGGTTGGAATGGGAAGGAGTTGGATATCACATTTCATGTTATAGGAAGGGTCTCAGGATTGGAATGGGAAGGACTTGGATATCATATCCCATGCTATAGGAAGGCTCTCAGGTTTGGAAGGGGAAGGAGTTGGATATCACATCTCATGTTAGAGGAAGGATCTCAGGTTTGGTATTAGAGGCCTTGAGATATCACATCTCATGCTATAGGAAGGGTCTCAGGATTGGAATGGGAAGGAGTTGGATATCACATCTCAAGCTATAGGAACGGTCTCAGGTTTGGTATAAGCATTGTGATATCACATCTCATGCTATAGGAAGGGTCTCAGGATTGGAATGGGAAGGAGTTGGATATCACATCTCATGTTATAGGAAAGATCTCAGGTTTGGTATTAGAAGCATTGAGATATCACATCTCATGTTATAGGAAGGGTCTCAGGATTGGAATGGGAAGAAGTTGGATATCACATCTCATGCTATAGGAAGGGTCTCAGGTTTGGTATAAGCATTGAGATATCAAATCTCATGCTATAGGAAGTGTCTCAGGATTGGAATGGGAAGGACTTGGATATCACATCTCATGCTATAGGCAGGGTCTCAGGTTTGGAAAGGGAATGAGATGGATATCACATTTCATGTTAGAGGTAGGATCTCAGGTTTGGTATTAGAGGCATTGAGATATCACATCTCATGCTATCAGAAGGGTCTCAGGATTGGAATGGGAAGGAGTTGGATATCACATCTCATGCTAAAGGGAGGGTCTCAGGTTTGGAAGGGGAAGGATTTGGAAATCACATCTCATGTTATAGGAAGGATCTCAGGTTTGGTATTAGAAGCATTGAGATATCACATCTCATGCTTTCATAAGGGTCTCAGGATTGGAATGGGAAGGAGTTGGATATCACATCTCATGTTATAGGAAGGATCTCAGGTTTGGTATTAGAAGCATTGAGACATCACATCTCATGCTATAGGAAGGGTCTCAGGATTGGAATGGGAAGGAGTTGGATATCACATCTCATGCTATAGGAAGGGTCTCAGATTTGGTATAAGCATTGAGATATCACATCTCATGCTATAGGAAGGGTCTCAGGATTGGAATGGGAAGGAGTTGTATATGACATCTCAGGCCATAGGAAGGGTCTCAGGTTTGGTATAAGCATTGAAATATCACATCTCTGCTATCGGAAGGGTCTCAGGATTGGAATGGGAAGGAATTGGATATCACATCTCATGTTATAGGAAGGATCTCAGGTTTGGTATTAGAAGCATTGAGATATCACATCCCATGCTATAGGAAGGGTCTCAGGATTGCAATGTGAAGGATTTGGATATCACATCTCATGCTAAAGGAAGGGTCTCAGGTTTGGTAGAAGCATTGAGATATCACGTCTCTGCTATCGGAAGGGTCTCAGGATTGGATTGGGAAGGAGTTGGATATCCCTTCTCATGCTATAGGAAGGGTCTCAGGATTTGAAAGGCAAAGAGTTGGATATCACATCTCATGCCATAGGAAGGGTCTCAGGTTTGGTATAAGCATTGAGATATCACATCTCTGCTATCGGAAGGGTCTCAGGATTGGATTGGGAAGGAGTTGGATATCCCTTCTCATGCTATAGGAAGTGTCTCAGGTTGGAATGGGAAGGAGTTGGATATCACATCTCATGTTATAGGAAGGATCTCAGGTTTGGTGTTAGAAGCATTGAGACATCACATCTCATGCTATAGGAAGGGTCTCAGGATTGGAATGGGAAGGAGTTGGATATCACATCTCATGCTATAGGAAGGGTCTCAGATTTGGTATAAGCATTGAGATATCACATCTCATGCTATAGGAAGGGTCTCAGGATTGGAATGGGAAGGAGTTGTATATGACATCTCAGGCCATAGGAAGGGTCTCAGGTTTGGTATAAGCATTGAGATATCACATCTCTGCTATCGGAAGGGTCTCAGGATTGGAATGGGAAGGAATTGGATATCACATCTCATGTTATAGGAAGGATCTCAGGTTTGGTATTAGAAGCATTGAGATATCACATCCCATGCTATAGGAAGGGTCTCAGGATTGGAATGTGAAGGATTTGGATATCACATCTCATGCTATAGGAAGGGTCTCAGGATTGGAATGGGAAGGAGTTGGTTATCCCATCTCATGCTAAAGGAAGGGTCTCAGGTTTGGTAGAAGCATTGAGATATCACATCTCATGCTATAGGAAGGGTCTCAGGATTGGAATGGGAAGGACTTAGATATCACATATCATGCTATAGGGAGGGTCTCAGTTTTGATATTAGAAGCATTGAGATATCACATCTCATGCTATCAGAAGGGTCTCAGGATTGGAATGGGAAGGAGCTGGATATCACATCTCATGCTAAAGGAAGGGTCTCAGGTTTGGAACGGGAAGGAGTTGGATATCACATCTCTTGTTATAGATAGGCTCTCAGGTTTGGAAAGGGAAGGAGTTGGATATCACATTTCATGTTAGAGGAAGGATCTCAGGTTTGGTATTGGAGGCATTGAGATATCAGATCTCAGGCTATAGGAAGGGTCTCAGGATTGGAATGGGAAGGAGTTGGATATCACATCTCATGCTATAGGAAGGGTCTCAGGATTGGAATGGGAAGGAGTTGGATATCACATCTCATGCTAGAGGAAGGGTCTCAGGTTTGGTATAAGTATTGAGATATCACATCTCGTGCTATAGGAAGGGTCTCAGGATTGGAATGGGAAGGAGTTGTATATGACATCTCATGCCGTAGGAAGGGTCTCAGGTTTGGTATAAGCATTGAGATATCACATCTCTGCTATCGAAAGGGTCTTAGGATTGGAATGGGAAGGAGTTGGATATCCCATCTCATGTTATAGGAAGAGTCTCAGGTTTGGTATTAGAAGCATTGAGATATCCCATCTCATGATATAGGAAGGGTCTCAGGTTGGAATGAGAAGGAGTTGGATATCACATTTCATGTTATAGGAAGGGTCTCAGGATTGGAATGGGAAGGACTTGGATATCATATCCCATGCTATAGGAAGGCTCTCAGGTTTGGAAGGGGAAGGAGTTGGATATCACATTTCATGTTAGAGGAAGGATCTCAGGTTTGGTATTAGAGGCCTTGAGATATCACATCTCATGCTATAGGAAGGGTCTCAGGATTGGAATGGGAAGGAGTTGGATATCACATCTCAAGCTATAGGAACGGTCTCAGGTTTGGTATAAGCATTGTGATATCACATCTCATGCTATAGGAAGGGTCTCAGGATTGGAATGGGAAGGAGTTGGATATCACATCTCATGTTATAGGAAAGATCTCAGGTTTGGTATTAGAAGCATTGAGACATCACATCTCATGTTATAGGAAGGGTCTCAGGATTGGAATGGGAAGAAGTTGGATATCACATCTCATGCTATAGGAAGGGTCTCAGGTTTGGTATAAGCATTGAGATATCAAATCTCATGCTATAGGAAGTGTCTCAGGATTGGAATGGGAAGGACTTGGATATCACATCTCATGCTATAGGCAGGGTCTCAGGTTTGGAAAGGGAATGAGATGGATATCACATTTCATGTTAGAGGTAGGATCTCAGGTTTGGTATTAGAGGCATTGAGATATCACATCTCATGCTATCAGAAGGGTCTCAGGATTGGAATGGGAAGGAGTTGGATATCACATCTCATGCTAAAGGGAGGGTCTCAGGTTTGGAAGGGGAAGGATTTGGAAATCACATCTCATGTTATAGGAAGGATCTCAGGTTTGGTATTAGAAGCATTGAGATATCACATCTCATGCTTTCATAAGGGTCTCAGGATTGGAATGGGAAGGAGTTGGATATCACATCTCATGTTATAGGAAGGATCTCAGGTTTGGTATTAGAAGCATTGAGACATCACATCTCATGCTATAGGAAGGGTCTCAGGATTTGAATGGGAAGGAGTTGGATATCACATCTCATGCTATAGGAAGGGTCTCAGATTTGGTATAAGCATTGAGATATCACATCTCATGCTATAGGAAGGGTCTCAGGATTGGAATGGGAAGGAGTTGTATATGACATCTCAGGCCATAGGAAGGGTCTCAGGTTTGGTATAAGCATTGAAATATCACATCTCTGCTATCGGAAGGGTCTCAGGATTGGAATGGGAAGGAATTGGATATCACATCTCATGTTATAGGAAGGATCTCAGGTTTGGTATTAGAAGCATTGAGATATCACATCCCATGCTATAGGAAGGGTCTCAGGATTGGAATGTGAAGGATTTGGATATCACATCTCATGCTATAGGAAGGGTCTCAGGATTGGAATGGGAAGGAGTTGGTTATCCCATCTCATGCTAAAGGAAGGGTCTCAGGTTTGGTAGAAGCATTGAGATATCACATCTCATGCTATAGGAAGGGTCTCAGGATTGGAATGGGAAGGACTTAGATATCACATATCATGCTATAGGGAGGGTCTCAGTTTTGATATTAGAAGCATTGAGATATCACATCTCATGCTATCAGAAGGGTCTCAGGATTGGAATGGGAAGGAGCTGGATATCACATCTCATGCTAAAGGAAGGGTCTCAGGTTTGGAACGGGAAGGAGTTGGATATCACATCTCTTGTTATAGGAAGGGTCTCAGGTTTGGTATAAGCATTGAGATATCACATCTCTGCTATCGGAAGTGTCTCAGGATTGGAATGGGAAGGACTTGGATATCACATCTCATGCTATAGATAGGCTCTCAGGTTTGGAAAGGGAAGGAGTTGGATATCACATTTCATGTTAGAGGAAGGATCTCAGGTTTGGTATTGGAGGCATTGAGATATCAGATCTCAGGCTATAGGAAGGGTCTCAGGATTGGAATGGGAAGGAGTTGGATATCACATCTCATGCTATAGGAAGGGTCTCAGGATTGGAATGGGAAGGAGTTGGATATCACATCTCATGCTAGAGGAAGGGTCTCAGGTTTGGTATAAGCATTGAGATATCACATCTCGTGCTATAGGAAGGGTCTCAGGATTGGAATGGGAAGGAGTTGTATATGACATCTCATGCCGTAGGAAGGGTCTCAGGTTTGGTATAAGCATTGAGATATCACATCTCTGCTATCGAAAGGGTCTTAGGATTGGAATGGGAAGGAGTTGGATATCCCATCTCATGTTATAGGAAGAGTCTCAGGTTTGGTATTAGAAGCATTGAGATATCCCATCTCATGATATAGGAAGGCTCTCAGGTTTGGAAGGGGAAGGAGTTGGATATCACATTTCATGTTAGAGGAAGGATCTCAGGTTTGGTATTAGAGGCCTTTAGATATCACATCTCATGCTATAGGAAGGGTCTCAGGATTGGAATGGGAAGGAGTTGGATATCACATCTCAAGCTATAGGAACGGTCTCAGGTTTGGTATAAGCATTGTGATATCACATCTCATGCTATAGGAAGGGTCTCAGGATTGGAATTGGAAGGAGTTGGATATCACATCTCATGTTATAGGAAAGATCTCAGGTTTGGTATTAGAAGCATTGAGACATCACATCTCATGTTATAGGAAGGGTCTCAGGATTGGAATGGGAAGAAGTTGGATATCACATCTCATGCTATAGGAAGGGTCTCAGGTTTGGTATAAGCATTGAGATATCACATCTCATGCTATAGGAAGTGTCGCAGGATTGGAATGGGAAGGAGTTGTATATGACATCTCATGCCATAGGAAGGGTCTCAGGTTTGGTATAAACATTGAGATATCACATCACATGCTATAGGAAGGGTCTCAGGATTGGAATGGGAAGGAGTTGGATATCACATCTCATGCTAAAGGGAGGGTCTCAGGTTTGGAAGGGGAAGGATTTGGAAATCACATCTCATGTTATAGGAAGGATCTCAGGTTTGGTATTAGAAGCATTGAGATATCACATCTCATGCTTTCATAAGGGTCTCAGGATTGGAATGGGAAGGAGTTGGATATCACATCTCATGTTATAGGAAGGATCTCAGGTTTGGTATTAGAAGCATTGAGACATCACATCTCATGCTATAGGAAGGGTCTCAGGATTTGAATGGGAAGGAGTTGGATATCACATCTCATGCTATAGGAAGGGTCTCAGATTTGGTATAAGCATTGAGATATCACATCTCATGCTATAGGAAGGGTCTCAGGATTGGAATGGGAAGGAGTTGTATATGACATCTCAGGCCATAGGAAGGGTCTCAGGTTTGGTATAAGCATTGAAATATCACATCTCTGCTATCGGACGGGTCTCAGGATTGGAATGGGAAGGAATTGGATATCACATCTCATGTTATAGGAAGGATCTCAGGTTTGGTATTAGAAGCATTGAGATATCACATCCCATGCTATAGGAAGGGTCTCAGGATTGGAATGTGAAGGATTTGGATATCACATCTCATGCTAAAGGAAGGGTCTCAGGTTTGGTAGAAGCATTGAGATATCACGTCTCTGCTATCGGAAGGGTCTCAGGATTGGATTGGGAAGGAGTTGGATATCCCTTCTCATGCTATAGGAAGGGTCTCAGGATTTGAATGGCAAAGAGTTGGATATCACATCTCATGCCATAGGAAGGGTCTCAGGTTTGGTATAAGCATTGAGATATCACATCTCTGCTATCGGAAGGGTCTCAGGATTGGATTGGGAAGGAGTTGGATATCCCTTCTCATGCTATAGGAAGTGTCTCAGGTTGGAATGGGAAGGAGTTGGATATCACATCTCATGTTATAGGAAGGATCTCAGGTTTGGTATTAGAAGCATTGAGATATCACATCTCATGCTTTCATAAGGGTCTCAGGATTGGAATGGGAAGGAGTTGGATATCACATCTCATGTTATAGGAAGGATCTCAGGTTTGGTATTAGAAGCATTGAGACATCACATCTCATGCTATAGGAAGGGTCTCAGGATTGGAATGGGAAGGAGTTGGATATCACATCTCATGCTATAGGAAGGGTCTCAGATTTGGTATAAGCATTGAGATATCACATCTCATGCTATAGGAAGGGTCTCAGGATTGGAATGGGAAGGAGTTGTATATGACATCTCAGGCCATAGGAAGGGTCTCAGGTTTGGTATAAGCATTGAGATATCACATCTCTGCTATCGGAAGGGTCTCAGGATTGGAATGGGAAGGAATTGGATATCACATCTCATGTTATAGGAAGGATCTCAGGTTTGGTATTAGAAGCATTGAGATATCACATCCCATGCTATAGGAAGGGTCTCAGGATTGGAATGTGAAGGATTTGGATATCACATCTCATGCTATAGGAAGGGTCTCAGGATTGGAATGGGAAGGAGTTGGTTATCCCATCTCATGCTAAAGGAAGGGTCTCAGGTTTGGTAGAAGCATTGGGATATCACATCTCATGCTATAGGAAGGGTCTCAGGATTGGAATGGGAAGGACTTAGATATCACATATCATGCTATAGGGAGGGTCTCAGTTTTGATATTAGAAGCATTGAGATATCACATCTCATGCTATCAGAAGGGTCTCAGGATTGGAATGGGAAGGAGCTGGATATCACATCTCATGCTAAAGGAAGGGTCTCAGGTTTGGAACGGGAAGGAGTTGGATATCACATCTCTTGTTATAGGAAGGGTCTCAGGTTTGGTATAAGCATTGAGATATCACATCTCTGCTATCGGAAGTGTCTCAGGATTGGAATGGGAAGGACTTGGATATCACATCTCATGCTATAGATAGGCTCTCAGGTTTGGAAAGGGAAGGAGTTGGATATCACATTTCATGTTAGAGGAAGGATCTCAGGTTTGGTATTGGAGGCATTGAGATATCAGATCTCAGGCTATAGGAAGGGTCTCAGGATTGGAATGGGAAGGAGTTGGATATCACATCTCATGCTATAGGAAGGGTCTCAGGATTGGAATGGGAAGGAGTTGGATATCACATCTCATGCTAGAGGAAGGGTCTCAGGTTTGGTATAAGCATTGAGATATCACATCTCGTGCTATAGGAAGGGTCTCAGGATTGGAATGGGAAGGAGTTGTATATGACATCTCATGCCGTAGGAAGGGTCTCAGGTTTGGTATAAGCATTGAGATATCACATCTCTGCTATCGAAAGGGTCTTAGGATTGGAATGGGAAGGAGTTGGATATCCCATCTCATGTTATAGGAAGAGTCTCAGGTTTGGTATTAGAAGCATTGAGATATCCCATCTCATGATATAGGAAGGCTCTCAGGTTTGGAAGGGGAAGGAGTTGGATATCACATTTCATGTTAGAGGAAGGATCTCAGGTTTGGTATTAGAGGCCTTGAGATATCACATCTCATGCTATAGGAAGGGTCTCAGGATTGGAATGGGAAGGAGTTGGATATCACATCTCAAGCTATAGGAACGGTCTCAGGTTTGGTATAAGCATTGTGATATCACATCTCATGCTATAGGAAGGGTCTCAGGATTGGAATGGGAAGGAGTTGGATATCACATCTCATGTTATAGGAAAGATCTCAGGTTTGGTATTAGAAGCATTGAGACATCACATCTCATGTTATAGGAAGGGTCTCAGGATTGGAATGGGAAGAAGTTGGATATCACATCTCATGCTATAGGAAGGGTCTCAGGTTTGGTATAAGCATTGAGATATCACATCTCATGCTATAGGAAGTGTCGCAGGATTGGAATGGGAAGGAGTTGTATATGACATCTCATGCCATAGGAAGGGTCTCAGGTTTGGTATAAACATTGAGATATCACATCACATGCTATAGGAAGGGTCTCAGGATTGGAATGGGAAGGACTTGGATATCACATCTCATGCTATAGGCAGGGTCTCAGGTTTGGAAAGGGAATGAGATGGATATCACATTTCATGTTAGAGGTAGGATCTCAGGTTTGGTATTAGAGGCATTGAGATATCACATCTCATGCTATCAGAAGGGTCTCAGGATTGGAATGGGAAGGAGTTGGATATCACATCTCATGCTAAAGGGAGGGTCTCAGGTTTGGAAGGGGAAGGATTTGGAAATCACATTTCATGTTATAGGAAGGATCTCAGGTTTGGTATTAGAAGCATTGAGATATCACATCTCATGCTTTCATAAGGGTCTCAGGATTGGAATGGGAAGGAGTTGGATATCACATCTCATGTTATAGGAAGGATCTCAGGTTTGGTATTAGAAGCATTGAG
The DNA here is from genome assembly GCF_040938575.1 of Ambystoma mexicanum. NCBI lineage: Eukaryota > Metazoa > Chordata > Amphibia > Caudata > Ambystomatidae > Ambystoma > Ambystoma mexicanum. Next base: position 1,511,836,256 of record NC_090921.1, on the reverse strand, counting down.
ACATCACATCTCATGCTATAGGAAGGGTCTCAGGATTGGAATGGGAAGGAGTTGGATATCACATCTCATGCTATAGGAAGGGTCTCAGATTTGGTATAAGCATTGAGATATCACATCTCATGCTATAGGAAGGGTCTCAGGATTGGAATGGGAAGGAGTTGTATATGACATCTCAGGCCATAGGAAGGGTCTCAGGTTTGGTATAAGCATTGAGATATCACATCTCTGCTATCGGAAGGGTCTCAGGATTCGAATGGGAAGGAATTGGATATCACATCTCATGTTATAGGAAGGATCTCAGGTTTGGTATTAGAAGCATTGAGATATCACATCCCATGCTATAGGAAGGGTCTCAGGATTGGAATGTGAAGGATTTGGATATCACATCTCATGCTAAAGGAAGGGTCTCAGGTTTGGTAGAAGCATTGAGATATCACGTCTCTGCTATCGGAAGGGTCTCAAGATTGGATTGGGAAGGAGTTGGATATCCCTTCTCATGCTATAGGAAGGGTCTCAGGATTTGAATGGCAAAGAGTTGGATATCACATCTCATGCCATAGGAAGGGTCTCAGGTTTGGTATAAGCATTGAGATATCACATCTCTGCTATCGGAAGGGTCTCAGGATTGGATTGGGAAGGAGTTGGATATCCCTTCTCATGCTATAGGAAGTGTCTCAGGTTGGAATGGGAAGGAGTTGGATATCACATCTCATGTTATAGGAAGGATCTCAGGTTTGGTATTAGAAGCATTGAGACATCACATCTCATGCTATAGGAAGGGTCTCAGGATTGGAATGGGAAGGAGTTGGATATCACATCTCATGCTATAGGAAGGGTCTCAGATTTGGTATAAGCATTGAGATATCACATCTCATGCTATAGGAAGGGTCTCAGGATTGGAATGGGAAGGAGTTGGATATCACATCTCTTGCTATAGGAAGGGTCTCAGGATTGGAATGGGTAGGAGTTGGATATTACTTTCTTGCTATAGGAAGGGTCTCATGTTTGGAATGGGAAGGAGTTGGATATCACATATGCTATAGTTAGTGTCTCAGGTTTGGAACGGGAAGGAGTTGGATATCACATCTCATGTTATAGGAAGGGTCTCAGGTTTGGTATAAGCATTGAGATATCACATCTCTGCTATCGGAAGCGGCTCAGGATTGGAATGGGAAGGAGTTGGATATCCCATCTCATGTTATAGGAAGAGTCTCTGGTTTGGTATTAGAATCATTGAGATATCACATTGCATGCTGTAGGAAGGGTCTAAGGATTGGAATGGGATGGACTTGGATATCAAATCTCATGCTATAGGTAGGCTCTCAGGTTTGGTATAAGCATTGAGATATCACATCTCATGCTATAGGAAGGGTCTCAGGATTGGAATGGGAAGGATTTGGATATCACATCTCATGCTATAGGAAGGGTCTCAGATTTGGTATAAGCATTGAGATATCACATCTCATGCTAAAGGAAGGGTCTCAGGATTGGAATGGGAAGGAGTTGTATATGACATCTCAGGCCATAGGAAGGGTCTCAGGTTTGGTATAAGCATTGAGATATCACATCTCTGCTATCGGAAGGGTCTCAGGATTGGAATGGGAAGGAGTTGGATATCCCATCTCATCTTATAGGAAGGGTCTCAGGTTTGGTATTAGAAGCATAGAGATATCACATCTCATGCTATAGGAAGGGTCTAAGGATTGGAATGGGAAGGACTTGGATGTCACATCTCATGCTATAGGGAGGGTCTCAAGTTTGATATTAGAAGCATTGAGATTCCAAATCTCATGATATCGGAAGGGTCTCAGGATTGGAATGGGAAGGAGTTGGATACCACATCTCATGATAAAGGAAGGGTCTAAGGTTTGGAAGGGGAAGGATTTGGATATCACATCTCATGTTATAGGACGGGTCTCAGGTTTGGTATTAGAAGCATTGAGATATCAAGTCTCATGGTATAAGAAGGGTCTCAGAATTGGAATGGGAAGGAGTTGTATATCACACCTCAAGCTATAGGAAGGGTCTCAGGATTGGAATGGGAAGGAGTTTGATATCACATCTCATGCCATAGTATGGGTCTCAGGTTTGGTAGAAGCATTGGGATATCACATCTCATGCTATCGGAAGGGTATCAGTATTGGATTTGGAAGAAGTTGGATATCCCATCTCATGCTATAGGAAGGGTCTCAGGTTGGAATGGGAAGGAGTTGGATATCACATTTCATGTTATAGGAAGGGTCTCAGGATTGAAATGGGAAGGACTTGGATATCATATCTCATGCTATAGGACGGGTCTCAGGTTTGTTATTAGAATCATTGAGATATCATATTGCATGCTGTAGGAAGGGTCTAAGGATTGGAATGGGAAGGACTTGGATATCACATCTCATGCGATAGATAGGCTCTTAGGTTTGGAAAGGAAGGAGTTGGATATCACATTTCATGTTAGAGGAAGGATCTCAGGTTTGGTATTAGAAGCATTGAGATATCACATCTCATGCTATAGGAAGGGTCTCAGGATTGGAATGGGAAGTAGTTGGATATCACATCTCATGCTATAGGAAGGGTCTCAGGTTTGGTATAAGCATTGAGATATCACATCTCATGCTATAGGACGGGTCTCAGGATTGGAATGGAAGGAGTTGGATATCACATCTCATGTTATAGGAAGGACCTCAGGTTTGGTATTAGAAGCATTGGGACATCACATCTCATGCTATAGGAAGGGTCTCAGGGTTGGAATGGGAAGGAGTTGGATATCACATCTCATCCAATAGGAAGGGTCTCAGGTTTGGAATGGGAAGGAATTGGATATCACATCTCATGTTATAGGAAGGGTCTCAGGATTTGAATGGGAAGGAGTTGGATATCACATCTCATGTTATAGGAAGGGTCTCAGGATTGGAATGGGAAGGATTTGGATATCACATCTCATGTTATAGGAAGGGTCTCAGGATTGGAATGGGAAGGATTTGGATATCACATCTCTTGCTATAGGAAGGGTCTCAGGATTGGAATGGGTAGGAGTTGGATATTCCTTTCTTGCTATAGGAAGGGTCTCATGTTTGGAATGGGAAGCAGTTGGATATCACATATGCTATAGTTAGTGTCTCAGGTTTGGAACGGGAAGGAGTTGGATATCACATCTCATGTTATAGGAAGGGTCTCAGGTTTGGTATAAGCATTGAGATATCACATCTCTGCTATCGGAAGCGGCTCAGGATTGGAATGGGAAGGAGTTGGATATCCCATCTCATGTTATAGGAAGAGTCTCTGGTTTGGTATTAGAATCATTGAGATATCACATCACATGCTGTAGGAAGGGTCTAAGGATTGGAATGGGATGGACTTGGATATCACATCTCATGCTATAGGTAGGCTCTCAGGTTTGGTATAAGCATTGAGATATCACATCTCATGCTATAGGAAGGGTCTCAGGATTGGAATGGGAAGGAATTGGATATCACATCTCATGCTATAGGAAGGGTCTCAGATTTGGTATAAGCATTGAGATATCACATCTCATGCTAAAGAAAGGGTCTCAGGATTGGAATGGGAAGGAGTTGTATATGACATCTCAGGCCATAGGAAGGGTCTCAGGTTTGGTATAAGCATTGAGATATCACATCTCTGCTATCGGAAGGGTCTCAGGATTGGAATGGGAAGGAGTTGGATATCCCATCTCATGTTATAGGAATGGTCTCAGGTTTGGTATTAGAAACATAGAGATATCACATCTCATGCTATAGGAAGGGTCTCAGGATTGGAATGGGAAGGACTTGGATGTCACATCTCATGCTATAGGGAGGGTCTCAAGTTTGATATTAGAAGCATTGAGATAACAAATCTCATGATATCGGAAGGGTCTCAGGATTGGAATGGGAAGGAGTTGGATATCACATTTCATGATAAAGGAAGGGTCTAAGGTTTGGAAGGGGAAGGATTTGGATATCACATCTCATGTTATAGGACGGGTCTCAGGTTTGGTATTAGAAGCATTGAGATATCAAGTCTCATGGTATAAGAAGGGTCTCAGAATTGGAATGGGAAGGAGTTGGGTATCACACCTCAAGCTATAGGAAGAGTCTCAGGATTGGAATGGGAAGGAGTTTGATATCACATCTCATGCCATAGTATGGGTCTCAGGTTTGGTAGAAGCATTGGGATATCACATCTCATGCTATCGGAAGGGTATCAGTATTGGATTTGGAAGAAGTTGGATATCCCATCTCATGCTATAGGAAGGGTCTCAGGTTGGAATGGGAAGGAGTTGGATATCACATTTCATGTTATAGGAAGGGTCTCAGGATTGGAATGGGAAGGACTTGGATATCATATCTCATGCTATAGGAAGGTTCTCAGGTTTGGAAGGGGAAGGAGTTGGATATCACATTTCATGTTAGAGGAAGGATCTCAGGTTTGGTATTAGAGGCCTTGAGATATCACATCTCATGCTATAGGAAGGGTCTCAGGATTGGAATGGGAAGGAGTTGGATATCATATCTCACGCTTTAGGAAGGGTCTCAGGTTTGGTATAAGCATTGAGATAGCACATCTCATGCTATAGGAAGGGTCTCAGGATTGGAATGGGAAAGAGTTGGATATCACATCTCATGTTTTAGGAAGGATCTCAGGTTTGGTATTAGAAGCATTGAGACATCACATCTCATGCTATAGGAAGGGTCTCAGGATTGGAATGGGAAGGAGTTGGATATCACATCTCATGCTATAGGAAGGGTCTCAGATTTGGTATAAGCATTGAGATATCACATCTCTGCTATCGGAACGGTCTCAGGATTGGAATGGCAAGGAGTTGGATATCCCATCTCATGCTATAGGGAGGGTCTCAATTTTGATATTAGAAGCATTGAGATAACAAATCTCATGATATCGGAAGGGTCTCAGGATTGGAATGGGAAGGAGTTGGATATCACATCTCATGATAAAGGAAGGGTCTAAGGTTTGGAAGGGGAAAGATTTGGATATCACATCTCATGTTATAGGACGGGTCTCAGGTTTGGTATTAGAAGCATTGAGATATCAAGTCTCATGGTATAGGAAGGGTCTCAGAATTGGAATGGGAAGGAGTTGGATATCATATCTCAAGCTATAGGAAGAGTCTCAGGATTGCAATGGGAAGGAGTTTGATATCACATCTCATGCCATAGTATGGTTCTCAGGTTTGATAGAAGCATTGGGATATCACATCTCATGCTATTGGAAGGGTATCAGTATTGGATTTGGAAGGAGTTGGATATCCCATCTCATGCTATAGGAAGGGTCTCAGGTTGGAATGGGAAGGAGTTGGATATCACATGTCATGTTATAGGAAGGGTCTCAGGATTGGAATGGGAAGGACTTGGATATCATATCTCATGCTATAGGAAGGCTCTCAGGTTTGGAAGGAGAAGGAGTTGGATATCACATTTCATGTTAGAGGAAGGATCTCAGGTTTGGTATTAGAGGCCTTGAGATATCACATCTCATGCTATAGGAAGGGTCTCAGGTTGGAATGGGAAGGAGTTGGATATCACATTTCATGTTATAGGAAGGGTCTCAGGATTGGAATGGGAAGGAGTTGGATATCACATCTCAAGCTTTAGGAAGGGTCTCAGGTTTGGTATAAGCATTGAGATAGCACATCTCATGCTATAGGAAGGGTCTCAGGATTGGAATGGGAAGGAGTTGGATATCACATCTCATGTTATAGGAAAGATCTCAGGTTTGGTATTAGAAGCATTGAGACATCACATCTCATGTTATAGGAAGGGTCTCAGGATTGGAATGGGAAGAAGTTGGATATCACATCTCATGCTATAGGAAGGGTCTCAGGTTTGGAAGGGGAAGGAGTTGGATATCCAATCTCATGTTATAGGACTGGTCTCAGGTTTGGTATTAGAAGCATTGAGATATCACATCCCATGCTGTAGGAAGGTTCTCAGGTTTGGAATGGGGAGGAATTGGATATCACATCTCATGTCATAGGAAGGATCTCAGGTTTGGTATTAGAAGCATTGAGATATCACATCTCATGCTATAGGAATGGTCTCAGGATTGGAATGGGAAGGAGTTGGATATTACATTCCTGCTATAGGAAGGGTCTCATGTTTGGAATGGGAATGTGTTGGATATCACATATGCTATAGGAAGGGTCTCAGGTTTGGAACGGGAAGGAGTTGGATATCACATCTCATGTTATAGGAAGGGTCTCAGGATTGGTATAAGCATTGAGATATCACATCTCTGCTATCGGAAGTGTCTCAGGATTGGAATGGGAAGGTGTTGGATATCCCATCTCGTGTTATAGGACGGGTCTCAGGTTTGTTATTAGAATCATTGAGATATCATACTGCATGATGTAGGAAGGGTCTAAGGATTGGAATGGGAAGGAGTTGGATATCCCATCTCATGTTATAGGAAGAGTCTCAAGTTTGGTATTAGAAGCATTTAGATATCACATCTCATGCTATAGGAAGTGTCTCAGGATTGGAATGGGAAGGAGTTGGATATCACATTTCATGTTAGAGGAAGGATCTCAGGTTTGGTATTAGAGGCATTGAGATATCACATCTCATGCTATAGGAAGGGTCTGAGGATTGGAATGGGAAGGAGTTGGATATCACATCTCATGCTATAGGAAGGGTCTCAGGTTTGGTATAAGCATTGAGATATCACATCTCATGCTATAGGAAGGGTCTCAGGATTGGAACGGGAAGGAGTTGGATATCACATCTCTTGTTATAGGAAGGGTCTCAGGTTTGGTATAAGCATTGAGATATCACATCTCTGCTATCGGAAGTGTCTCAGGATTGGAATGGGAAGGACTTGGATATCACATCTCATGCTATAGATAGGCTCTCAGGTTTGGAAAGGGAAGGAGTTGGATATCACATTTCATGTTAGAGGAAGGATCTCAGGTTTGGTATTGGAGGCATTGAGATATCAGATCTCAGGCTATAGGAAGGGTCTCAGGATTGGAATGGGAAGGAGTTGGATATCACATCTCATGCTATAGGAAGGGTCTCAGGATTGGAATGGGAAGGAGTTGGATATCACATCTCATGCTAGAGGAAGGGTCTCAGGTTTGGTATAAGCATTGAGATATCACATCTCGTGCTATAGGAAGGGTCTCAGGATTGGAATGGGAAGGAGTTGTATATGACATCTCATGCCGTAGGAAGGGTCTCAGGTTTGGTATAAGCATTGAGATATCACATCTCTGCTATCGAAAGGGTCTTAGGATTGGAATGGGAAGGAGTTGGATATCCCTTCTCATGTTATAGGAAGAGTCTCAGGTTTGGTATTAGAAGCATTGAGATATCCCATCTCATGATATAGGAAGGGTCTCAGGTTGGAATGGGAAGGAGTTGGATATCACATTTCATGTTATAGGAAGGGTCTCAGGATTGGAATGGGAAGGACTTGGATATCATATCCCATGCTATAGGAAGGCTCTCAGGTTTGGAAGGGGAAGGAGTTGGATATCACATTTCATGTTAGAGGAAGGATCTCAGGTTTGGTATTAGAGGCCTTGAGATATCACATCTCATGCTATAGGAAGGGTCTCAGGATTGGAATGGGAAGGAGTTGGATATCACATCTCAAGCTATAGGAACGGTCTCAGGTTTGGTATAAGCATTGTGATATCACATCTCATGCTATAGGAAGGGTCTCAGGATTGGAATGGGAAGGAGTTGTATATGACATCTCATGCCATAGGAAGGGTCTCAGGTTTGGTATAAACATTGAGATATCACATCACATGCTATAGGAAGGGTCTCAGGATTGGAATGGGAAGGACTTGGATATCACATCTCATGCTATAGGCAGGGTCTCAGGTTTGGAAAGGGAATGAGATGGATATCACATTTCATGTTAGAGGTAGGATCTCAGGTTTGGTATTAGAGGCATTGAGATATCACATCTCATGCTATCAGAAGGGTCTCAGGATTGGAATGGGAAGGAGTTGGATATCACATCTCATGCTAAAGGGAGGGTCTCAGGTTTGGAAGGGGAAGGATTTGGAAATCACATCTCATGTTATAGGAAGGATCTCAGGTTTGGTATTAGAAGCATTGAGATATCACATCTCATGCTTTCATAAGGGTCTCAGGATTGGAATGGGAAGGAGTTGGATATCACATCTCATGTTATAGGAAGGATCTCAGGTTTGGTATTAGAAGCATTGAGACATCACATCTCATGCTATAGGAAGGGTCTCAGGATTGGAATGGGAAGGAGTTGGATATCACATCTCATGCTATAGGAAGGGTCTCAGATTTGGTATAAGCATTGAGATATCACATCTCATGCTATAGGAAGGGTCTCAGGATTGGAATGGGAAGGAGTTGTATATGACATCTCAGGCCATAGGAAGGGTCTCAGGTTTGGTATAAGCATTGAGATATCACATCTCTGCTATCGGAAGGGTCTCAGGATTCGAATGGGAAGGAATTGGATATCACATCTCATGTTATAGGAAGGATTTCAGGTTTGGTATTAGAAGCATTGAGATATCACATCCCATGCTATAGGAAGGGTCTCAGGATTGGAATGTGAAGGATTTGGATATCACATCTCATGCTAAAGGAAGGGTCTCAGGTTTGGTAGAAGCATTGAGATATCACGTCTCTGCTATCGGAAGGGTCTCAGGATTGGATTGGGAAGGAGTTGGATATCCCTTCTCATGCTATAGGAAGGGTCTCAGGATTTGAATGGCAAAGAGTTGGATATCACATCTCATGCCATAGGAAGGGTCTCAGGTTTGGTATAAGCATTGAGATATCACATCTCTGCTATCGGAAGGGTCTCAGGATTGGATTGGGAAGGAGTTGGATATCCCTTCTCATGCTATAGGAAGTGTCTCAGGTTGGAATGGGAAGGAGTTGGATATCACATCTCATGTTATAGGAAGGATCTCAGGTTTGGTATTAGAAGCATTGAGATATCACATCTCATGCTTTCATAAGGGTCTCAGGATTGGAATGGGAAGGAGTTGGATATCACATCTCATGTTATAGGAAGGATCTCAGGTTTGGTATTAGAAGCATTGAGACATCACATCTCATGCTATAGGAAGGGTCTCAGGATTGGAATGGGAAGGAGTTGGATATCACATCTCATGCTATAGGAAGGGTCTCAGATTTGGTATAAGCATTGAGATATCACATCTCATGCTATAGGAAGGGTCTCAGGATTGGAATGGGAAGGAGTTGTATATGACATCTCATGTTATAGGAAGGATCTCAGGTTTGGTATTAGAAGCATTGAGATATCACATCCCATGCTATAGGAAGGGTCTCAGGATTGGAATGTGAAGGATTTGGATATCACATCTCATGCTAAAGGAAGGGTCTCAGGTTTGGTAGAAGCATTGAGATATCACGTCTCTGCTATCGGAAGGGTCTCAGGATTGGATTGGGAAGGAGTTGGATATCCCTTCTCATGCTATAGGAAGGGTCTCAGGATTTGAATGGCAAAGAGTTGGATATCACATCTCATGCCATAGGAAGGGTCTCAGGTTTGGTAGAAGCATTGAGATATCACGTCTCTGCTATCGGAAGGGTCTCAGGATTGGATTGGGAAGGAGTTGGATATCCCTTCTCATGCTATAGGAAGTGTCTCAGGTTGGAATGGGAAGGAGTTGGATATCACATCTCATGTTATAGGAAGGGTCTCAGGATTGGAATGGGAAGGATTTGGATATCACATCTCTTGCTATAGGAAGGGTCTCAGGATTGGAATGGGTAGGAGTTGGATATTACTTTCTTGCTATAGGAAGGGTCTCATGTTTGGAATGGGAAGGAGTTGGATATCACATATGCTATAGTTAGTGTCTCAGGTTTGGAACGGGAAGGAGTTGGATATCACATCTCATGTTATAGGAAGGGTCTCAGGTTTAGTATAAGCATTGAGATATCACATCTCTGCTATCGGAAGCGGCTCAGGATTGGAATGGGAAGGAGTTGGATATCCCATCTCATGTTATAGGAAGAGTCTCTGGTTTGGTATTAGAATCATTGAGATATCACATTGCATGCTGTAGGAAGGGTCTAAGGATTGGAATGGGATGGACTTGGATATCAAATCTCATGCTATAGGTAGGCTCTCAGGTTTGGTATAAGCATTGAGATATCACATCTCATGCTATAGGAAGGGTCTCAGGATTAGAATGGGAAGGATTTGGATATCACATCTCATGCTATAGGAAGGGTCTCAGATTTGGTATAAGCATTGAGATATCACATCTCATGCTAAAGGAAGGGTCTCAGGATTGGAATGGGAAGGAGTTGTATATGACATCTCAGGCCATAGGAAGGGTCTCAGGTTTGGTATAAGCATTGAGATATCACATCTCTGCTATCGGAAGGGTCTCAGGATTGGAATGGGAAGGAGTTGGATATCCCATCTCATCTTATAGGAAGGGTCTCAGGTTTGGTATTAGAAGCATAGAGATATCACATCTCATGCTATAGGAAGGGTCTAAGGATTGGAATGGGAAGGACTTGGATGTCACATCTCATGCTATAGGGAGGGTCTCAAGTTTGATATTAGAAGCATTGAGATACCAAATCTCATGATATCGGAAGGGTCTCAGGATTGGAATGGGAAGGAGTTGGATACCACATCTCATGATAAAAGAAGGGTCTAAGGTTTGGAAGGGGAAGGATTTGGATATCACATCTCATGTTATAGGACGGGTCTCAGGTTTGGTATTAGAAGCATTGAGATATCAAGTCTCATGGTATAAGAAGGGTCTCAGAATTGGAATGGGAAGGAGTTGTATATCACACCTCAAGCTATAGGAAGGGTCTCAGGATTGGAATGGGAAGGAGTTTGATATCACATCTCATGCCATAGTATGGGTCTCAGGTTTGGTAGAAGCATTGGGATATCACATCTCATGCTATCGGAAGGGTATCAGTATTGGATTTGGAAGAAGTTGGATATCCCATCTCATGCTATAGGAAGGGTCTCAGGTTGGAATGGGAAGGAGTTGGATATCACATTTCATGTTATAGGAAGGGTCTCAGGATTGAAATGGGAAGGACTTGGATATCATATCTCATGCTATAGGACGGGTCTCAGGTTTGTTATTAGAATCATTGAGATATCATATTGCATGCTGTAGGAAGGGTCTAAGGATTGGAATGGGAAGGACTTGGATATCACATCTCATGCGATAGATAGGCTCTTAGGTTTGGAAAGGAAGGAGTTGGATATCACATTTCATGTTAGAGGAAGGATCTCAGGTTTGGTATTAGAAGCTTTGAGATATCACATCTCATGCTATAGGAAGGGTCTCAGGATTGGAATGGGAAGTAGTTGGATATCACATCTCATGCTATAGGAAGGGTCTCAGGTTTGGTATAAGCATTGAGATATCACATCTCATGCTATAGGACGGGTCTCAGGATTGGAATGGAAGGAGTTGGATATCACATCTCATGTTATAGGAAGGATCTCAGGTTTGGTATTAGAAGCATTGAGACATCACATCTCATGCTATAGGAAGGGTCTCAGGGTTGGAATGGGAAGGAGTTGGATATCACATCTCATCCAATAGGAAGGGTCTCAGGTTTGGAATTGGAAGGAATTGGATATCACATCTCATGTTATAGGAAGGGTCTCAGGATTTGAATGGGAAGGATTTGGATATCACATCTCATGTTATAGGAAGGGTCTCAGGATTGGAATGGGAAGGATTTGGATATCACATCTCTTGCTATAGGAAGTGTCTCAGGATTGGAATGGGTAGGAGTTGGATATTCCTTTCTTGCTATAGGAAGGGTCTCATGTTTGGAATGGGAAGCAGTTGGATTTCACATATGCTATAGTTAGTGTCTCGGGTTTGGAACGGGAAGGAGTTGGATATCACATCTCATGTTATAGGAAGGGTCTCAGGTTTGGTATAAGCATTGAGATATCACATCTCTGCTATCGGAAGCGGCTCAGGATTGGAATGGGAAGGAGTTGGATATCCCATCTCATGTTATAGGAAGAGTCTCTGGTTTGGTATTAGAATCATTGAGATATCACATCACATGCTGTAGGAAGGGTCTAAGGATTGGAATGGGATGGACTTGGATATCACATCTCATGCTATAGGTAGGCTCTCAGGTTTGGTATAAGCATTGAGATATCACATCTCATGCTATAGGAAGGGTCTCAGGATTGGAATGGGAAGGAATTGGATATCACATCTCATGCTATAGGAAGGGTCTCAGATTTGGTATAAGCATTGAGATATCACATCTCATGCTAAAGAAAGGGTCTCAGGATTGGAATGGGAAGGAGTTGTATATGACATCTCAGGCCATAGGAAGGGTCTCAGGTTTGGTATAAGCATTGAGATATCACATCTCTGCTATCGGAAGGGTCTCAGGATTGGAATGGGAAGGAGTTGGATATCCCATCTCATGTTATAGGAATGGTCTCAGGTTTGGTATTAGAAACATAGAGATATCACATCTCATGCTATAGGAAGGGTCTCAGGATTGGAATGGGAAGGACTTGGATGTCACATCTCATGCTATAGGGAGGGTCTCAAGTTTGATATTAGAAGCATTGAGATAACAAATCTCATGATATCGGAAGGGTCGCAGGATTGGAATGGGAAGGAGTTGGATATCACATTTCATGATAAAGGAAGGGTCTAAGGTTTGGAAGGGGAAGGATTTGGATATCACATCTCATGTTATAGGACGGGTCTCAGGTTTGGTATTAGAAGCATTGAGATATCAAGTCTCATGGTATAAGAAGGGTCTCAGAATTGGAATGGGAAGGAGTTGGGTATCACACCTCAAGCTATAGGAAGAGTCTCAGGATTGGAATGGGAAGGAGTTTGATATCACATCTCATGCCATAGTATGGGTCTCAGGTTTGGTAGAAGCATTGGGATATCACATCTCATGCTATCGGAAGGGTATCAGTATTGGATTTGGAAGAAGTTGGATATCCCATCTCATGCTATAGGAAGGGTCTCAGGTTGGAATGGGAAGGAGTTGGATATCACATTTCATGTTATAGGAAGGGTCTCAGGATTGGAATGGGAAGGACTTGGATATCATATCTCATGCTATAGGAAGGCTCTCAGGTTTGGAAGGGGAAGGAGTTGGATATCACATTTCATGTTAGAGGAAGGATCTCAGGTTTGGTATTAGAGGCCTTGAGATATCACATCTCATGCTATAGGAAGGGTCTCAGGATTGGAATGGGAAGGAGTTGGATATCATATCTCACGCTTTAGGAAGGGTCTCAGGTTTGGTATAAGCATTGAGATAGCACATCTCATGCTATAGGAAGGGTCTCAGGATTGGAATGGGAAAGAGTTGGATATCACATCTCATGTTATAGGAAGGATCTCAGGTTTGGTATTAGAAGCATTGAGACATCACATCTCATGCTATAGGAAGGGTCTCAGGATTGGAATGGGAAGGAGTTGGATATCACATCTCATGCTATAGGAAGGGTCTCAGATTTGGTATAAGCATTGAGATATCACATCTCTGCTATCGGAACGGTCTCAGGATTGGAATGGCAAGGAGTTGGATATCCCATCTCATGCTATAGGGAGGGTCTCAATTTTGATATTAGAAGCATTGAGATAACAAATCTCATGATATCGGAAGGGTCTCAGGATTGGAATGGGAAGGAGTTGGATATCACATCTCATGATAAAGGAAGGGTCTAAGGTTTGGAAGGGGAAAGATTTGGATATCACATCTCATGTTATAGGACGGGTCTCAGGTTTGGTATTAGAAGCATTGAGATATCAAGTCTCATGGTATAGGAAGGGTCTCAGAATTGGAATGGGAAGGAGTTGGATATCATATCTCAAGCTATAGGAAGAGTCTCAGGATTGCAATGGGAAGGAGTTTGATATCACATCTCATGCCATAGTATGGTTCTCAGGTTTGATAGAAGCATTGGGATATCACATCTCATGCTATTGGAAGGGTATCAGTATTGGATTTGGAAGGAGTTGGATATCCCATCTCATGCTATAGGAAGGGTCTCAGGTTGGAATGGGAAGGAGTTGGATATCACATGTCATGTTATAGGAAGGGTCTCAGGATTGGAATGGGAAGGACTTGGATATCATATCTCATGCTATAGGAAGGCTCTCAGGTTTGGAAGGAGAAGGAGTTGGATATCACATTTCATGTTAGAGGAAGGATCTCAGGTTTGGTATTAGAGGCCTTGAGATATCACATCTCATGCTATAGGAAGGGTCTCAGGTTGGAATGGGAAGGAGTTGGATATCACATTTCATGTTATAGGAAGGGTCTCAGGATTGGAATGGGAAGGAGTTGGATATCACATCTCAAGCTTTAGGAAGGGTCTCAGGTTTGGTATAAGCATTGAGATAGCACATCTCATGCTATAGGAAGGGTCTCAGGATTGGAATGGGAAGGAGTTGGATATCACATCTCATGTTATAGGAAAGATCTCAGGTTTGGTATTAGAAGCATTGAGACATCACATCTCATGTTATAGGAAGGGTCTCAGGATTGGAATGGGAAGAAGTTGGATATCACATCTCATGCTATAGGAAGGGTCTCAGGTTTGGAAGGGGAAGGAGTTGGATATCCAATCTCATGTTATAGGACTGGTCTCAGGTTTGGTATTAGAAGCATTGAGATATCACATCCCATGCTGTAGGAAGGTTCTCAGGTTTGGAATGGGGAGGAATTGGATATCACATCTCATGTCATAGGAAGGATCTCAGGTTTGGTATTAGAAGCATTGAGATATCACATCTCATGCTATAGGAATGGTCTCAGGATTGCAATGGGAAGGAGTTGGATATTACATTCCTGCTATAGGAAGGGTCTCATGTTTGGAATGGGAATGTGTTGGATATCACATATGCTATAGGAAGGGTCTCAGGTTTGGAACGGGAAGGAGTTGGATATCACATCTCATGTTATAGGAAGGGTCTCAGGATTGGTATAAGCATTGAGATATCACATCTCTGCTATCGGAAGTGTCTCAGGATTGGAATGGGAAGGTGTTGGATATCCCATCTCGTGTTATAGGACGGGTCTCAGGTTTGTTATTAGAATCATTGAGATATCATACTGCATGATGTAGGAAGGGTCTAAGGATTGGAATGGGAAGGAGTTGGATATCCCATCTCATGTTATAGGAAGAGTCTCAAGTTTGGTATTAGAAGCATTTAGATATCACATCTCATGCTATAGGAAGTGTCTCAGGATTGGAATGGGAAGGAGTTGGATATCACATTTCATGTTAGAGGAAGGATCTCAGGTTTGGTATTAGAGGCATTGAGATATCACATCTCATGCTATAGGAAGGGTCTCAGGATTGGAATGGGAAGGAGTTGGATATCACATCTCATGCTATAGGAAGGGTCTCAGGTTTGGTATAAGCATTGATATATCACATCTCATGCTATAGGATGGGTCTCAGGATTGGAATGGGAAGGAGTTGGATATCACATCTCATGTTATAGGAAGGATCTCAGGTTTGGTATTAGAAGCATTGAGACATCACATCTCATGCTATCGGAAGGGTCTCAGGATTGGAATGGGAATGACTTGGATATCACATCTCATGCTATAGGGAGGGTCTCAAGTTTGATATTAGAAGCATTGAGATATCATATCTCATGCTATAGGAAGGGTCTCAGGATTGGAATGGGAAGGAGTTGGATATCACATCTTATGCTATAGGAAGGGTCTCAGGTTTGGTATAAGCAGTGAGATATCACATCTCATGCTATAGGAAGTGTCTCAGGATTGGAATGGGAAGGAGTTGGATATCACATCTCATGTTATAGGAAGGATCTCAGGTTTGGTATAAGCATTGAGATATCACATCTCTACTATCGGAAGGGTCTCAGGATTGGAATGGGAAGGACTTGGATATCACATCTCATGCTATAAGGAGGGTCTCAAGTTTGATATTAGAAGCATTGAGATATCACATCTCATGATATCGGAAGGGTCTCAGGGATGGAATGGGAAGGAGTTGGATATCACATCTCATGACAAAGGAAGTGTCTAAGGTTTAGAAGGGGAAGGAGTTTGATATCACATCTCATGCCATAGTATGGGTCTCAGGTTTGGTAGAAGCATTGGGATATCACATCTCATGCTATCGGAAGGGTATCAGGATTGGATTTGGAAGGAGATGGATATCCCATCTCATGCTATAGGAAGGTTCTCAGGTTGGAATGGGAAGGAGTTGGATATCACATCTCATGTTATAGGAAGGGTCTCAGGATTGGAATTAGAAGGACTTGGATATCACATCTCATGCTATAGGAAGGCTCTCAGGTTTGGAAGGGGAAAGAGTTGGATATCACATTTCATGTTAGAGGTAGGATCTCAGGTTTGGTATTAGAAGCATTGAGACATCACATCTCATGTTATAGGAAGGGTCTCAGGATTGGAATGGGAAGAAGTTGGATATCACATCTCTTGCTATATGAAGGGTCTCAGATTTGGTATAAGCATTGAGATATCACATCTCATGCTATAGGAAGGGTCTCAGGATTGGAATGGGAAGGAGTTGTATATGACATCTCATGCCATAGGAAGGGTCTCAGGTTTGGTATAAGCATTGAGATATCACATCACATGCTATAGGAAGGGTCTCAGGATTGGAATGGGAAGGACTTGGATATCACATCTCATGCTATAGGCAGGGTCTCAGGTTTGGAAAGGGAATGAGATGGATATCACATTTCATGTTAGAGGTAGGATCTCAGGTTTGGTATTAGAGGCATTGAGATATCACATCTCATGCTATCAGAAGGGTCTCAGGATTGGAATGGGAAGGAGTTGGATATCACATCTCATGCTAAAGGGAGGGTCTCAGGTTTGAAAGGGGAAGGATTTGGAAATCACATCTCATGTTATAGGAAGGATCTCAGGTTTGGTATTAGAAGCATTGAGATATCACATCTCATGCTATCATAAGGGTCTCAGGATTGGAATGGGAAGGAGTTGGATATCACATCTCATGTTATAGGAAGGATCTCAGGTTTGGTATTAGAAGCATTGAGACATCACATCTCATGCTATAGGAAGGGTCTCAGGATTGGAATGGGAAGGAGTTGGATATCACATCTCACGCTATAGGAAGGGTCTCAGATTTGGTATAAGCATTGAGATATCACATCTCATGCTATAGGAAGGGTTTGGTATTAGAAGCATTGAGATATCACATCTCATGCTATCAGAAGGGTCTCAGGTTTGGAAGGGGAAGGATTTGGATATCACATCTCATGTTATCGGAAGGATCTCACGTTTGGTATTAGAAGTATTGAGATATCATATATCATGCTATAGGAAGGGTCTCAGGATTGGAATGGGAAGGAGTTGGATATCACATCTCATGCTATAGGAAGTGTCTCAGGATTGTAATGGGAAGGACTTGGATATCACATCTCATGCTATAGGTAGGGTCTCAAGTTTGATATTAGAAGCATTGAGATATCACATCTCATGCTATAGGAAGGGTCTGAGGATTGGAATGGGAAGGAGTTGGATATCACATCTCATGCTATGGGAAGGGTCTCAGGTTTGGTATAAGCAGTGAGATATCACATCTCATGCTATAGGAAGTGTCTCAGGATTGGAATGGGAAGGAGTTGGATATCACATCTCATGTTATAGGAAGGATCTCAGGTTTGGTATAAGCATTGAGATATCACATCTCTGCTATCGGAAGGGTCTCAGGATTGGAATGGGAAGGAGTTGGATATTCCCATCTCATGTTATAGGAAGGGTCTCAGGTTTGGTATTAGAAGCATTGAGATATCACATCTCATGCTATAGGAAGGGTCTCAGGATTGGAATGGGAAGGACTTGGATATCACATCTCATGCTATAGGGAGGGTCTCAAGTTTGATATTAGAAGCTTTGAGATATCACATCTCATGATATCGGAAGGGTCTCAGGATTGGAATGGGAAGGAGTTGGATATCACATCTCATGATAAAGGAAGGGTCTAAGGTTTGGAAGGGGAAGGATTTGGATATCACATCTCATGTTATATTACGGGTCTCACGTTTGTATTAGAAGCATTGAGATATCAAGTCTCATAGTATAGGAAGGGTCTCAGAATTGGAATGGGAAGGAGTTGGATATCACATCTCAAGTTATAGGAAGGGTCTCAGGATTGGAATGGGAAGGACTTGGATATCACATCTCATGCTATAGGAAGGCTCTCAGGTTTGGAAGGGGAAAGAGTTGGATATCACATTTCATGTTAGAGGTAGGATCTCAGGTTTGGTATTAGAGGCATTGAGATATCACATCTCATGCTATCAGAAGGGTCTCAGGAATGGAATGGGAAGGAGTTGGATATCACATCTCATGCTAAAGGGAGGGTCTCAGGTTTGGAAGGGGAAGGATTTGGATATCACATCTCATGTTATAGGAAGGATCTCAGGTTTGGTATTAGAAGCATTGAGATATCACATCTCATGCTATCGGAAGGATCTCAGGTTTGGTATTAGAAGCATTGAGATATCACATCTCATGCTATCAGAAGAGTCTCAGGATTGGAATAGGAAGGAGTTGGATATCACATCTCATGCTAAAGGGAGGGTCTCAGGATTGGAAGGGGAAGGATTTGGATATCACATCTCATGTTATCGGAAGGATCGCACGTTTGGTATTAGAAGTATTGAGATATCATATCTCATGCTATAGGAAGGGTCTCAGGATTGGAATGGGAAGGAGTTGGATATCACATCTCATGCTATAGGGAGGGTCTCAGGATTGGAATGGGAAGGACTTAGATATCACATATCATGCTATAGGGAGGGTCTCAGTTTTGATATTAGAAGCATTGAGATATCACATCTCATGCTATAGGAAGTGTCTCAGGATTGGAATGGGAAGGTGCTGGATATCACATCTCATGCTAAAGGAAGGGTCTCAGGTTTGGAACAGGAAGGATTTGGATATCATATCTCATGTTATAGGAAGGGTCTCAGGTTTGGTATAAGCATTGAGATATCACATCTCTGCTATCGGAAGTGTCTCAGGATTGGAATGGGAAGGAGTTGGATATCCCATCTCATGTTATAGGACGGGTCTCAGGTTTGTTATTAGAATCATTGAGATATCATATTGCATGCTGTAGGAAGGGTCTAAGGGTTGGAATGGGAAGGAGTTGAATATCCCATCTCATGTTATAGGACGGGTCTCAGGTTTGTTATTAGAATCATTGAGATATCACATCTCATGCTATAGGAAGGGTCTCAGGATTGGAATGGGAAGCAGTTGGATATCACATCTCATGCTATAGGAAGGGTCTCAGGTTTGGTATAAGCATTGAGATATCACATCTCATGCTATAGGACGGGTCTCAGGATTGGAATGGAAGGAGTTGGATATCACATCTCATGTTATAGGAAGGATCTCAGGTTTGGTATTAGAAGCATTGAGACATCACATCTCATGCTATAGGAAGGGTCTCAGGGTTGGAATGGGAAGGAGTTGGATATCACATCGCATCCAATAGGAAGGGTCTCAGGTTTGGAATGGGAAGGAATTGGATATCACATCTCATGTTATAGGAAGGATCTCAGGTTTGGTATTAGAAGCATTGAGATATCACATCTCATGCTATAGGAAGGGTCTCAGGATTGGAATGTGAAGGATTTGAATATCACATCTCATGCTAAAGGAAGGGTCTCAGGTTTGGTAGAAGCATTGAGATATCACGTCTCTGCTATCGGAAGGGTCTCAGGATTGGATTGGGAAGGAGTTGGATATCACATCTCATGCCATAGGAAGGGTCTCAGGTTTGGTATAAGCATTGAGATATCACATCTCTGCTATCGGAAGGGTCTCAGGATTGGATTGGGAAGGAGTTGGATATCCCTTCTCTTGCTATAGGAAGTGTCTCAGGTTGGAATGGGAAGGAGTTGGATATCACATCTCATGTTATAGGAAGGGTCTCAGGATTGGAATGGGAAGGATTTGGATATCACATCTCTTGCTATAGGAAGGGTCTCAGGATTGGAATGGGTAGGAGTTGGATATTACTTTCTTGCTATAGGAAGTGTCTCATGTTTGGAATGGGAAGGAGTTGGATATCACATATGCTATAGTTAGTGTCTCAGGTTTGGAACGGGAAGGAGTTGGATATCACATCTCATGTTATAGGAAGGGTCTCAGGTTTGGTATAAGCATTGAGATATCACATCTCTGCTATCGGAAGCGGCTCAGGATTGGAATGGGAAGGAGTTGGATATCCCATCTCATGTTATAGGAAGAGTCTCTGGTTTGGTATTAGAATCATTGAGATATCACATTGCATGCTGTAGGAAGGGTCTAAGGATTGGAATGGGATGGACTTGGATATCACACCTCATGCTATAGGTAGGCTCTCAGGTTTGGTATAAGCATTGAGATATCACATCTCATGCTATAGGAAGGGTCTCAGGATTGGAATGGGAAGGAATTGGATATCACATCTCATGCTATAGGAAGGGTCTCAGATTTGGTATAAGCATTGAGATATCACATCTCATGCTAAAGGAAGGGTCTCAGGATTGGAATGGGAAGGAGTTTTATATGACATCTCAGGCCATAGGAAGGTTCTCAGGTTTGGTATAAGCATTGAGATATCACATCTCTGCTATCGGAAGGGTCTCAGGATTGGAATGGGAAGGAGTTGGATTTCCCATCTCATGTTATAGGAAGGGTCTCAGGTTTGGTATTAGAAGCATAGAGATATCACATCTCATGCTATAGGAAGGGTCTCAGGATTTGAATGGCAAGGAGTTGGATATCACATCTCATGCCATAGGAAGGGTCTCAGGTTTGGTATAAGCATTCAGATATCACATCTCTGCTATCGGAAGGGTCTCAGGATTGGATTGGGAAGGAGTTAGATATCCCTTCTCATGCTATAGGAAGTGTCTCAGGTTGGAAGGGGAAGGAGTTGGATATCACATCTCATGTTATAGGAAGGGTCTCAGGATTGGAATGGGAAGGACTTGGATGTCACATCTCATGCTATAGGGAGGGTCTCAAGTTTGATATTAGAAGCATTGAGATAACAAATCTCATGATATCGGAAGGGTCTCAGGATTGGAATGGGAAGGAGTTGGATATCACATCTCATGATAAAGGAAGGGTCTAAGGTTTGGAAGGGGAAGGATTTGGATATCACATCTCATGTTATAGGACGGGTCTCAGGTTTGGTATTAGAAGCATTGAGATATCAAGTCTCATGGTATAAGAAGGGTCTCAGAATTGGAATGGGAAGGAGTTGGATATCACACCTCAAGCTATAGGAAGGGTCTCAGGATTGGAATGGGAAGGACTTGGATATCACATCTCATGCTATAGGGAGGGTCTCAAGTTTGATATTAGAAGCTTTGAGATATCACATCTCATGATATCGGAAGGGTCTCAGGATTGGAAGGGGAAATAGTTGGATATCACATTTCATGTTAGAGGTAGGATCTCAGGTTTGGTATTAGAGGCATTGAGATATCACATCTCATGCTATCAGAAGGGTCTCAGGAATGGAATGGGAAGGAGTTGGATATCACATCTCATGCTAAAGGGAGGGTCTCAGGTTTGGAAGGGGAAGGATTTGGATATCACATCTCATGTTATAGGAAGGATCTCAGGTTTGGTATTAGAAGCATTGAGATATCACATCTCATGCTATCGGAAGGATCTCAGGTTTGGTATTAGAAGCATTGAGATATCACATCTCATGCTATCAGAAGAGTCTCAGGATTGGAATAGGAAGGAGTTGGATATCACATCTCATGCTAAAGGGAGGTTCTCAGGATTGGAAGGGGAAGGATTTGGATATCACATCTCATGTTATCGGAAGGATCTCACGTTTGGTATTAGAAGTATTGAGATATCATATCTCATGCTATAGGAAGGGTCTCAGGATTGGAATGGGAAGGAGTTGGATATCACATCTCATGCTATAGGGAGGGTCTCAGGATTGGAATGGGAAGGACTTAGATATCACATATCATGCTATAGGGAGGGTCTCAGTTTTGATATTAGAAGCATTGAGATATCACATCTCATGCTATAGGAAGTGTCTCAGGATTGGAATGGGAAGGTGCTGGATATCACATATCATGCTAAAGGAAGGGTCTCAGGTTTGGAACGGGAAGGATTTGGATATCACATCTCATGTTATAGGAAGGGTCTCAGGTTTGGTATAAGCATTGAGATATCACATCTCTGCTATCGGAAGTGTCTCAGGATTGGAATGGGAAGGAGTTGGATATCCCATCTCATGTTATAGGACGGGTCTCAGGTTTGTTATTAGAATCATTGAGATATCATATTGCATGCTGTAGGAAGGGTCTAAGGGGTGGAATGGGAAGGACTTGGATATCACATCTCATGCTATAGATAGGCTCTTAGGTTTGGAAAGGGAAGGAGTTGGATATCACATTTCATGTTAGAGGAAGGATCTCAGGTTTGGTATTAGAAGCATTGAGATATCACATCTCATGCTATAGGAAGGGTCTCAGGATTGGAATGGGAAGCAGTTGGATATCACATCTCATGCTATAGGAAGGGTCTCAGGTTTGGTATAAGCATTGAGATATCACATCTCATGCTATAGGACGGGTCTCAGGATTGGAATGGAAGGAGTTGGATATCACATCTCATGTTATAGGAAGGATCTCAGGTTTGGTATTAGAAGCATTGAGACATCACATCTCATGCTATAGGAAGGGTCTCAGGGTTGGAATGGGAAGGAGTTGGATATCACATCTCATCCAATAGGAAGGGTCTCAGGTTTGGAATGGGAAGGAATTGGATATCACATCTCATGTTATAGGAAGTATCTCAGGTTTGGTATTAGAAGCATTGAGATATCACATCTCATGCTATAGGAAGGGTCTCAGGATTGGAATGTGAAGGATTTGGATATCACATCTCATGCTAAAGGAAGGGTCTCAGGTTTGGTAGAAGCATTGAGATATCACGTCTCTGCTATCGGAAGGGTCTCAGGATTGGATTGGGAAGGAGTTGGATATCACATCTCATGCCATAGGAAGGGTCTCAGGTTTGGTATAAGCATTGAGATATCACATCTCTGCTATCGGAAAGGTCTCAGGATTGGATTGGGAAGGAGTTGGATATCCCTTCTTATGCTATAGGAAGTGTCTCAGGTTGGAATGGGAAGGAGTTGGATATCACATCTCATGTTATAGGAAGGGTCTCAGGATTGGAATGGGAAGGATTTGGATATCACATCTCTTGCTATAGGAAGGGTCTCAGGATTGGAATGGGTAGGAGTTGGATATTACTTTCTTGCTATAGGAAGGGTCTCATGTTTGGAATGGGAAGGAGTTGGATATCACATATGCTATAGTTAGTGTCTCAGGTTTGGAACGGGAAGGAGTTGGATATCACATCTCATGTTATAGGAAGGGTCTCAGGTTTGGTATAAGCATTGAGATATCACATCTCTGCTATCGGAAGCGGCTCAGGATTGGAATGGGAAGGAGTTGGATATCCCATCTCATGTTATAGGAAGAGTCTCTGGTTTGGTAGAATCATTGAGATATCACATCGCATGCTGTAGGAAGGGTCAAAGGATTGGAATGGGATGGACTTGGATATCACATCTCATGCTATAGGTAGGCTCTCAGGTTTGGTATAAGCATTGAGATATCACATCTCATGCTATAGGAAGGGTCTCAGGATTGGAATGGGAAGGAATTGGATATCACATCTCATGCTATAGGAAGGGTCTCAGATTTGGTATAAGCATTGAGATATCACATCTCATGCTAAAGGAAGGGTCTCAGGATTGGAATGTGAAGGATTTGGATATCACATCTCATGCTAAAGGAAGGGTCTCAGGTTTGGTAGAAGCATTGAGATATCACGTCGCTGCTATCGGAAGGGTCTCAGGATTGGATTGGGAAGGAGTTGGATATCCCTTCTCATGCTATAGGAAGGGTCTCAGGATTTGAATGGCAAGGAGTTGGATATCACATCTCATGCCATAGGAAGGGTCTCAGGTTTGGTATAAGCATTGAGATATCACATCTCTGCTATCGGAAGGGTCTCAGGATTTGATTGGGAAGGAGTTGAATATCCCTTCTCATGCTATAGGAAGTGTCTCAGGTTGGAATGGGAAGGAGTTGGATATCACATCTCATGTTATAGGAAGGGTCTCAGGATTGGAATGGGAAGGATTTGGATATCACATCTCTTGCTATAGGAAGGGTCTCAGGATTGGAATGGGTAGGAGTTGGATATTACTTTCTTGCTATAGGAAGGGTCTCATGTTTGGAATGGGAAGGAGTTGGATATCACATATGCTATAGTTAGTGTCTCAGGTTTGGAACGGGAAGGAGTTGGATATCACATCTCATGGTATAGGAAGGGTCTCAGGTTTGGTATAAGCATTGAGATATCACATCTCTGCTATCGGAAGCGGCTCAGGATTGGAATGGGAAGGAGTTGGATATCCCATCTCATGTTATAGGAAGAGTCTCTGGTTTGGTATTAGAATCATTGAGATATCACATCGCATGCTGTAGGAAGGGTCTAAGGATTGGAATGGGATGGACTTGGATATCACATCTCATGTTATAGGTAGGCTCTCAGGTTTGGTATAAGCATTGAGATATCACATCTCATGCTATAGGAAGGGTCTCAGGATTGGAATGGGAAGGAATTGGATATCACATCTCATGCTATAGGAAGGGTCTCAGATTTGGTATAAGCATTGAGATATCACATCTCATGCTAAAGGAAGGGTCTCAGGATTGGAATGGGAAGGAGTTGTATATGACATCTCAGGCCATAGGAAGGTTCTCAGGTTTGGTATAAGCATTGAGATATCACATCTCTGCTATCGGAAAGGTCTCAGGATTGGAATGGGAAGGAGTTGGATATCCCATCTCATGTTATAGGAAGGGTCTCAGGTTTGGTATTAGAAGCATAGAGATATCACATCTCATGCTATAGGAAGGGTCTCAGGATTGGAATGGGAAGGACTTGGATGTCACATCTCATGCTATAGGGAGGGTCTCAAGTTTGATATTAGAAGCATTGAGATAACAAATCTCATGATATCGGAAGGGTCTCAGGATTGGAATGGGAAGGAGTTGGATATCACATCTCATGATAAAGGAAGGGTCTAAGGTTTGGAAGGGGAAGGATTTGGATATCACATCTCATGTTATAGGACGGGTCTCAGGTTTGGTATTAGAAGCATTGAGATATCAAGTCTCATGGTATAAGAAGGATCTCAGGTTTGGTATTAGAAGTATTGAGATATCACATCTCATGCTATAGGAAGGGTCTCAGGATTGGAATGGGAAGGAGTTGGATATCACATCTCATGCTAAAGGAAGGGTCTCAGGTTTGGTAGAAGCATTGAGATATCACATCTCATGCTATAGGAAGGGTCTCAGGATTGGAATGGGAAGGACTTAGATATCACATATCATGCTATAGGGAGGGTCTCAGTTTTGATATTAGAAGCATTGAGATATCACATCTCATGCTATCGGAAGTGTCTCAGGATTGGAATGGGAAGGAGCTGGATATCACATCTCATGCTAAAGGAAGGGTCTCAGGTTTGGAACGGGAAGGAGTTGGATATCACATCTCATGTTATAGGAAGGGTCTCAGGTTTGGTATAAACATTGAGATATCACATCTCTGCTATCGGAAGTGTCTCAGGATTGGAATGGGAAGGAGTTGGATATCCCATCTCATGTTATAGGACGGGTCTCAGGTTTGTTATTAGAATCATTGAGATATCATATTGCATGCTGTAGGAAGGGTCTAAGGGTTGGAATGTGAAGGACTTGGATATCACATCTCATGCTATAGATAGGCTCTTAGGTTTGGAAAGGGAAGGAGTTGGATATCACATTTCATGTTAGAGGAAGAATCTCAGGTTTGGTATTAGAAGCATTGAGATATCACATCTCATGCTAGTGGAAGGGTCTCAGGATTGGAATGGGGAGGAGTTGGATATCACATCTCATGCTATAGGAAGGGTCTCAGGTTTGGTATAAGCATTGAGATATCACATCTCATGCTATAGGACGGGTCTCAGGATTGGAATGGAAGGAGTTGGATATCACATCTCATGTTATAGGAAGGATCTCAGGTTTGGTATTAGAAGCATTGAGACATCACATCTCATGCTATAGGAAGGGTCTCAGGGTTGGAATGGGAAGGAGTTGGATATCACATCTCATCCAATAGGAAGGGTCTCAGGTTTGGAATGGGAAGGAATTGGATATCACATCTCATGTTATAGGAAGGATCTCAGGTTTGGTATTAGAAGCATTGAGATATCACATCTCATGCTATAGGAAGGGTCTCAGGATTGGAATGTGAAGGATTTGGATATCACATCTCATGCTAAAGGAAGGGTCTCAGGTTTGGTAGAAGCATTGAGATATCACGTCTCTGCTATCGGAAGGGTCTCAGGATTGGATTGGGAAGGAGTTGGATATCCCTTTTCATGCTATAGGAAGGGTCTCAGGATTTGAATGGCAAGGAGTTGGATATCACATCTCATGCCATAGGAAGGGTCTCAGGTTTGGTATAAGCATTGAGATATCACATCTCTGCTATCGGAAGGGTCTCAGGATTGGATTGGGAAGGAGTTGGATATCCCTTCTCATGCTATAGGAAGTGTCTCAGGTTGGAATGGGAAGGAGTTGGATATCACATCTCATGTTATAGGAAGGGTCTCAGGATTCGAATGGGAAGGAGTTGGATACCACATCTCATGATAAAGGAAGGGTCTAAGGTTTGGAAGGGGAAGGATTTGGATATCACATCTCATGTTATAGGACGGTCTCAGGTTTGGTATTAGAAGCATTGAGATATCAAGTCTCATGGTATAAGAAGGGTCTCAGAATTGGAATGGGAAGGAGTTGGATATCACACCTCAAGCTATAGGAAGGGTCTCAGGATTGGAATGGGAAGGAGTTTGATATCATATCTCATGCCATAGTATGGGTCTCAGGTTTGGTAGAAGCATTGGGATATCACATCTCATGCTATCGGAAGGGTATCAGTAATGGATTTGGACGAAGTTGGATATCCCATCTCATGCTATAGGAAGGGTCTCAGGTTGGAATGGGAAGGAGTTGGATATCACATTTCATGTTATAGGAAGGGTCTCAGGATTGGAATGGGAAGGACTTGGATATCATATCTCATGCTATAGGACGGGTCTCAGGTTTGTTATTAGAATCATTGAGATATCATATTGCATGCTGTAGGAAGGGTCTAAGGATTGGAATGGGAAGGACTTGGATATCACATCTCATGCTATAGGTAGGCTCTCAGGTTTGGAAAGGGAAGGAGTTCGATATCACATTTCATGTTAGAGGAAGGATCTCAGGTTTGGTATTAGAAGCATTGAGATATCACATCTCATGCTATAGGAAGGGTCTCAGGATTGGAATGGGAAGTAGTTGGATATCACATCTCATGCTATAGGAAGGGTCTCAGGTTTGGTATAAGCATTGAGATATCACATCTCATGCTATAGGACGGGTCTCAGGATTGGAATGGAAGGAGTTGGATATCACATCTCATGTTATAGGAAGGATCTCAGGTTTGGTATTAGAAGCATTGAGACATCACATCTCATGCTATAGGAAGGGTCTCAGGGTTGGAATGGGAAGGAGTTGGATATCACATCTCATCCAATAGGAAGGGTCTCAGGTTTGGAATGGGAAGGAATTGGATATCACATCTCATGTTATAGGAAGGATCTCAGGTTTGGTATTAGAAGCATTGAGATATCACATCTCATGCTATAGGAAGGGTCTCAGGATTGGAATGTGAAGGATTTGGATATCACATCTCATGCTAAAGGAAGGGTCTCAGGTTTGGTAGAAGCATTGAGATATCACGTCTCTGCTATCGGAAGGGTCTCAATACTTCTAATACCAAACCTGAGATCCTTCCGATAACATGAGATGTGATATCTCAATACTTCTAATACCAAACCTGAGATCCATCCTATAACATGAGATGTGATATCCAACTCCTTCCCTTTCCAAACCTAAGAGCCTATCTATAGCATGAGATGTGATATCCAGGTCCTTCCCATTCCAATCCTTAGACCCTTCCTACAGCATGCAATATGATATCTCAATGATTCTAATAACAAACCTGAGACCCGTCCTATTGCATGAGATATGATATCCAAGTACTTCCCATTCCAATCCTGAGACCCTTCCTATAACATGAAATGTGATATCCAACTCCTTCCCATTCCAACCTGAGACCCTTCCTATAGCATGAGATGGGATATCCAACTTCTTCCAAATCCAATACTGATACCCTTCCGATAGCATGAGATGTGATATCCCAATGCTTCTACCAAACCTGAGACCCATACTCTGGCATGAGATGTGATATCAAACTCCTTCCCATTCCAATCCTGAGACCCTTCGTATAGCTTGAGGTGTGATATCCAACTCCTTCCCATTCCAATTCTGAGACCCTTCTTATACCATGAGACTTGATATCTCAATGCTTCTAATACCAAACCTGAGACCCGTCCTATAACATGAGATGTGATATCCAACTCCTTCCCATTCCAATCCTGAGACCCTTCCGATATCATGAGATTTGTTATCTCAATGCTTCTAATATCAAACTTGAGACCCTCCCTATAGCATGAGATGTGACATCCAAGTCCTTCCCATTCCAATCCTGAGACCCTTCCTATAGCATGAGATGTGATATCTCTATGCTTCTAATACCAAACCTGAGACCCTTCCTATAACATGAGATGGGATATCCAACTCCTTCCCATTCCAATCCTGAGACCTTTCCGATAGCATAGATGTGATATCTCAATGCTTTTACCAAACCTGAGAACCTTCCTATGGCCTGAGATGTCATATACAACTCCTTCCCATTCCAATCCTGAGACCCTTCCTTTAGCATGAGATGTGATATCTCAATGCTTATACCAAATCTGAGACCCTTCCTATAGCATGAGATGTGATATCTCAATGCTTATACCAGACCTGAGAGCCTACCTATAACATGAGATGTGATATCCAAGTCCATCCCATTCCAATCCTTAGACCCTTCCTACAGCATGCGATGTGATATCTCAATGATTCTAATACCAAACCAGAGACTCTTCCTATAACATGAGATGGGATATCCAACTCCTTCCCATTCCAATCCTGAGCCGCTTCCGATAGCAGAGATGTGATATCTCAATGCTTATACCAAACCTGAGACCCTTCCTATAACATGAGATGTGATATCCAACTCCTTCCCGTTCCAAACCTGAGACACTAACTATAGCATATGTGATACCCACCTCCTTCCCATTCCAAACATGAGACCCTTCCTATAGCAAGAAAGTAATATCCAACTCCTACCCATTCCAATCCTGAGACCCTTCCTATAGCAAGAGATGTGATATCCAAATCCTTCCCATTCCAATCCTGAGACCCTTCCTATAACATGAGATGTGATATCCAACTCCTTCCCATTCCAACCTGAGACACTTCCTATAGCATGAGAAGGGATATCCAACTCCTTCCCAATCCAATCCTGAGACCGTTCTGATAGCAGAGATGTGATATCTCAATGCTTATACCAAACCTGAGACCCTTCCTATGGCATGAGATGTGAAATCCAACTCCTTGCCATTCAAATCCTGAGACCCTTCCTATAGCATGAGAAGGGATATCCAACTCCTTCCCAATCCAATCCTGAGACCCTTCCGAAATCAGAGACGTGATATCTCAATGCTTCTACCAAACCTGAGACCCTTCCTTTAGCATGAGATGTGATATCCAAATCCTTCACATTCCAATCCTGAGACCCTTCCTATAGCATGAGATGTGATATCTCAATGCTTCTAATACGAAACCTGAGATCCTTCCTATAACATGAGATGTGATATCCAATTCCTTCCCATTCCAAACCTGAGACCCTTCCTATTGGATGAGATGTGATATCCAACTCCTTCCCATTCCAACCCTGAGACCCTTCCTATAGCATGAGATGTGATGTCTCAATGCTTCTAATACCAAACCTGAGATCCTTCCTATAACATGAGATGTGATATCCAACTCCTTCCATTCCAATCCTGAGACCCGTCCTATAGCATGAGATGTGATATCTCAATGCTTATACCAAACCTGAGACCCTTCCTATAGCATGAGATGTGATATCCAACTGCTTCCCATTCCAATCCTGAGACCCTTCCTATAGCATGAGATGTGATATCTCAATGCTTCTAATACCAAACCTGAGATCCTTCCTCTAACATGAAATGTGATATCCAACTCCTTCCCTTTCCAAACCTAAGAGCCTATCTATAGCATAAGATGTGATATCCAAGTCCTTCACATTCCAACCCTTAGACCCTTCCTACAGCATGCAATATGATATCTCAATGATTCTAATAACAAACCTGAGACCCGTCCTATAACATGAGATGGGATATCCAACTCCTTCCCATTCGAATCCTGAGACACTTCCGATAGCAGAGATGTGATATCTCAATGCTTATACCAAACCTGAGACCCTTCCTATAACATGAGATGTGATATCCAAATCCTTCCCGTTCCAATCCTGAGACCCTTCCTTTAGCATGAGATGTGATATCCAGCTCCTTCCCATTCCAATCCTGAGACACTTCCGATAGCATGAGATGTGATATCTCAATGCTTCTAATATCAAAACTGAGACCCTCCCTATAGCATGATATGTGATATCTAGGTCCTTCCCATTCCAATACTGAGACCCTCCCTATAGCATGAGATGTGATATCCAACTCCTTCCCATTCCAATCCTGAGACCCTTCCTATAGCATGAGATATGATATCTCAATACTTCTAATACCAAACGTGAGATCCTTCCGATAACATGAGATGTGATATCCAAATCCTTCCCCTTCCAAACCTGAGACCCTCCCTTTAGCATGAGATGTGATATCCAACTCCTGCCCATTCCATTCCTGAGACCCTTCTGATAGCATGAGATGTGATATCTCAATGCCTCTAATACCAAACCTGAGATCCTACCTCTAACATGAAATGTGATATCCAACTCTTTCCCCTTCCAAACCTGAGAGCCTTCCTATAGCATGAGATGTGATATCCAAGTCCTTCCCATTCCAATCCTGAGACCCTTCCTATAGCTTGAGATGTGATATCCAACTCCTTCCCATTCCAATTCTGAGACCCTTCCTATACTATGAGACTTGATATCTCAATGCTTCTAATACCAAAGGTGAGACCCGTAATATAACATGAGATGTGATATCCAAATCCTTCCCCTTCCAAACCTTAGACCCTTCCTTTATCATGAGATGTGATATCCAACTCCTTCCCATTCCAATCCTGAGACCCTTCCGATATCATGAGATGTGATATCTCAAAGCTTCTAATATCAAACTTGAGACCCTCCCTATAGCATGAGATGTGATATCCAAGTCCTTCCCATTCCAATCCTGAGACCCTTCCTATAGCATGAGATGTGATATCTCAATGCTTCTAATACCAAACCTGAGACCCTTCCTATAACATGAGATGGGAATATCCAACTCCTTCCCATTCCAATCCTGAGACCCTTCCGATAGCAGAGATGTGATATCTCAATGCTTATACCAAACCTGAGATCCTTCCTATAACATGAGATGTGATATCCAACTCCTTCCCATTCCAATCCTGAGACACTTCCTATAGCATGAGATGTGATATCTCACTGCTTATACCAAACCTGAGACCCTTCACATAGCATGATATGTGATATCCAACTCCTTCCCATTCCAATCCTCAGACCCTTCCTATAGCATGAGATGTGATATCTCAATGCTTCTAATATCAAACTTGAGACCCTACCTATAGCATGAGATGTGATATCCAAGTCCTTCCCATTACAATCCTGAGACACTTCCTATAGCATGAGATGTGATATCCAACTCCTTCCCATTCCAATCCTGAGACCCTTCCTATAGCATGAGATATGATATCTCAATACTTCTAATACCAAACGTGAGATCCTTCCGATAACATGAGATGTGATATCCAAATCCTTCCCCTTCCCAACCTGAGACCCTCCTCCCAGGGAAACTAAAACTACCTCAGCCTCTATCCCGCTGGGAAATGAGTCTGAGGAGAAGGATGCTCCTGTAATCTCTTCTTCCTCGTAGGAGGAGAAGGCCAGATTAGCGGAGTGGACCCCCAAAGGTCTAACCTTACACCGGGGATCCCCCTTCACGTGGTCAGTTGCTCCACAAGCAAAACAAGATCCATTGGGTCTGTTTACATAGGGAGGCTTATTGTAAGACAGTGTGCTGATCAATGGAGTAGATACTCCAGCTCTTAGGGATAGTGGGTGCAGTCGAACTGTAGTGGATTCTACCTTGGTAGACTCAGAGGAAGTTGCCAGAGCTACTCTGATGCCCACTAAGTTGGCTGACGGCCCACTCCGTATGTTCCCAGTAATACCTGTAAATCTTACTTTAAATGGTACAGCAGTCAGGATTCCAGTGAGCATTCAGAGAAAAGTCCCGGGAAAGGTCTTGTTAGGTAATGATCTCAGAGCTTTAGGGCTCATAGGAGACACTGCCGAAAGACCCTACACACGGTCTCAAGCACGGGCAGCATTGGCCAAGACCAATACGCCGCCCCAGCCGAAGGGGAAACCCAAGGCGAAAGGAGTCAACAAGTCAAGACGAGGGAAAGAGAATATTCCCCCGAGCTCGCCTACCACTGCGGTGGAGGAAGTTGGTCAATCGCCCGGGCCTGAGGAGGAGATGGCGATGCCTGAAGTATTTGACCCCAACGACCATCCTGAACTAAAAGACTTGTTAGTTGAAGGAGGTCCTGATAGGGACGAATTCAGTAAAGGCCAACGTGAGTGCCCATCTCTGGAAGGCCTAAGGAGACAGGCCTGCTCCCAGCTTGAGGGTGAACCTCCTGGGACGCATAGGATTTATTGGGAAGGTGGACTCCTGTATAGTGAGCCCACAGAGTCTACAGAAGGAGACCATAGGAGGTTGGTGGTTCCCCTTGCTGTTAGGCCCTTCCTCCTGCAGTTGGCGCATGAAGTGCTCCTTGCTGGTCACCTTGGTATTAAGAGGACCAAGCAAAGGTTATCCATGCACTTCTACTGGCCCAAGATGGGGGTGCAAGTAGAAAGTCACTGCAGGAGTTGTGCCTCCTGCCAGTTATCTGGTAAGGTTGGCTCGACAATCCAAGCTCCGTTGGTACCGCTCCCAGTTGTGGGGGTACCATTTGAAAGGGTAGGGATCGACATCGTTGGTCCCCTTGACCCGCAAACATCCTCGGGCAATAGGTTTATCCTGGTGCTGGTCGACCATGCAACCAGATATCCTGAGGCCATCCCATTGAAAACTGTAACTGCCAAGTCAGTTGCAAAAGCTTTACTTGGCATATTTACTAGGGTTGGCTTCCCTAAAGAAGTTGTGTCAGATCGTGGCAGCAACTTTATGTCGAAGTATATGCAGGCTATGTGGAAAGAATGTGGGGTCACCTACAAGTTCTCTTCTGCATACCACCCCCAGACCAATGGTCTGGTGGAACGTTTCAACAGAACGTTAAAAAGCATGATTGGGGCTCTGGAGAAGCTTCAGAGAAGACAATGGGATCTTCTTTTACCATGCTTACTGTTTGCCTACCGAGAGGTACCACAGGAGGGTGTTGGCTTCAGCCCCTTCAAACTTCTGTTTGGTCATCCTGTACGGGGACCCTTAGCCATAGTCAAAGAGGGATGGGAGATGCCCACTCCCCCTGTTACTACCAACGTAGTTGATTATGTGCTAGGGCTCAGAAAACGGATGGTACTTCTGATGGGCTTGGCTAGTGATAAATTGAAGGCAGTACAAGCGCTGGTGAAACATTGGTACGACCAGAAAGCTTCCCTCATCAACTTTACACCTGGTCAGCAAGTCCTGATCATGAATCCCATAAGGCCTTGAGCTTTACAGGACAAATGGTCAGGCCCTTACACAGTGGTGGAGCCCCTGGGTGAGGTTAACTATTTAGTGGACCTTGGAAGGCCTGGACAGGCTCCAAAAGTGTTTCACGTGAATAGGCTGAAGGCTTTCGTCCCAAGAGTCGAAATCGCAGCACTGTTACTGGCTTCAGATGTTGAGGAAGAGGAGTCTGAACCTCTCCCCGACCTGTTCCAAAGCGGTCCTTCAGATATCTCCTTTGAGGGTGTCCGAGTGGCCCCTCACCTGACTTCTGATCAGCAGGCTGAGGTGAAAAGTTTGCTTAGGCAGTTTTCCCCCGTTTTCACAGTCGCCTGGTTTGACACCTTGGTGCAAACATAACATAGACACAGGAGACAGTGTACCTACCAAAAGTAGGGGATACAGGATGTCAGACAAAGTACGGTCTTATATTAAGACCGAGATCAACAAGATGTTAGACCTTGGGGTGATTGAACCCTCTAGTAGTCCTTGGTCCAGCCCTGTGGTTTTCGTTCCAAAGGCAGGCACTTCTGAATTGAGGTTCTGTGTGGATTACAGGGCTCTGAATGCTGTCACCAAGACAGATGCACACCCCTTGCCTCGAACAGATGAGCTGGTGGATACTTTGGGTGCCTCCAAGTACCTCAGCACGTTTGACCTCACTGCTGGCTATTGGCAAATAGCTTTAGCAGAACATGCCAAGGAGAAGACAGCGTTTTCTACTCCAGACGGCCTTTACCAATTCCGGGTAATGCCGTTCGGGTTGAAGAATGCACCTGCCACTTTCCAGAGGCTTGTGCATCATGTTTTGAATGGGTTGGACGAATTCTGTCTTGCATATCTGGACGATATAGCAGTTTTCAGTGCCACCTGACCATGTGAAACACCTCGGGATTGTGCTCCAGGCTCTTCAGAAAGCACACTTGACCATAAAGGCTAGTAAATGCCAGATTGGACAAGGCTCAGTGTTTTACCTTGGACATGAAGTAGGTGGAGGGAGGATACAGCCTCTACCCAGTAAAGTACAAGCAGTACAAGACTGGCCTACCCCCACTACACAAACCCAAGTGAGAGCCTTCTTAGGACTCACGGGGTATTACCGCAATTTTGTGGCAGACTATGGCACCATAGCTGCCCCTCTGACTGCCCTCACAACTCTGAAGAAACCCAAGAAGGTAACTTGGACCGACGAGTGTGAGAAGGCCTTCAATGGCTTAAAAGACTCCTTGTGCCAGGCCCCTGTCCTCAGGGCCCCTGATTATCAAAGACCTTTTATCGTGCAGACGGACGCCTCTGACACTGGGATAGGAGCTGTACTATTGCAAGTAGATGAGAAGGGTAAGGAGCACCCTATTGGTTTTATTAGTCGCCAGTTTAAGGACAGAGAGCTCAGATGGTCCACGGTAGAGAAAGAATGTTTCTCTGTTGTGTGGGCCCTAAGGAAGCTGAGGCCCTACCTCTATGGGACCCACTTCACTGTGCAAACTGACCATAAGCCCTTAAAGTGGCTAATAAACATGAAGGGGGAGAATCCAAAGTTGCTTAGGTGGTCCATAAGTCTACAAGGCTTCGACTTCACTATTGAGCATAGGCTGGGTGTCCAACATAGCAATGCTGATGGGTTGTGGAGAATGTTTAACCGACCTGAACAAGAGACTCATCCAGGGGTGGATTAGTTCCCCCTGTCCATAGTCTGGGAGGGGCGAGTGTTAGGAAAGATTTCGTAATTGTAGGTAATTTTCCTTCCATGTGGCAACCCCTAAACTTTTTGCTGTTGTTTTTCACCTTGTTCTCGACTTTGCCCGAGAAGTGCAGCCTTCTGCCGCACTCCTCTGGGCTTTCGCTCCTTTCTTAAGGGGAAACTGTCATGCCCTTAAGACAGTCAGTACCAGGAAACGCTGGTTTCCGTAGTTTCTTGTATCATGTTGCAGCTTTCGTGCAACATGACACAAGAGGGCACTGTAAGCTAAGTTACTGCTCTCTTGGGTCTCTAGCCTTCTACAGGCCCTAGATACTCTTTCAGGATTGTAACTGATCGGTGCAAGTGATTCACGGACGGGAATGGTGGCAGCGATCGTTTCTTGTGTTTTGAGATCCTTTTGGCGTGCTAAGCGCGTTTCTCGCGCTTAACCCAAAACGGTGGCCTAGATCCCAAAATGGCCAGACCACGAGGCTCCTTTGTCCTGTCCGCTGACCGTCTTGCTCCCTTCACCTTCCCCAGGTCGAGCCGACCTGGGGCCTTCCTTATTTGGGCATGTGCTTTCCCGCGAAACACAGATGCTTTCGCAGGCTTCTACATGTCTTGTGTGTGCCTCCAGGATGTGGGCTGGGATGTCTGGTCCCAATACACATCCTGGGTGCCAGAGAGTCTAGGGTGGTGTGAATGCCTGGGACCACCGTGGTCCGTGATAGGTCCACGAATGGTGTGAGTGTTGATGAGCGGATCTCCCATTGGGTCCCCTCCGTTTTGGCGCGAAGGGAACCGTGGATAAGAGGGGGCTGGAAACACCACTACCATGTCGATCTCCTGAGTTCTCACGAACGAAGGAATACAGGAGCCAAGTATCCTGCAACCAAGAGGCTGAACCGAGGAATCGCTGGTGACCCGCTGAAGGACTGCTCCTCTGCACTGCTGTCGCCTTGTGAAACCCTTTTCACCTTTGATCGAACCAGAAGGCCTGTACTGGTACTTCGACCCTTGGAATAGCGGGGACAGCTATTCTCGGCATTTTCACCATCTCCTGCTAGTAAGCCTTCGGAAGCGTCTCTGGGCCATCCAGCAGACTGACCAGCCTACACAGGAGTCTTGCTCTGTAACCGCCGCCAGGTTGTGTAGTATATCGAGTCCTTGTCACTCTCACATGATTCGTACACTTGGCGTTCCCAGGTCTGAAGTGAGTAGTGTTATTGCATGCTGTAGGAAGGGTCTAAGGATTGGAATGGGAAGGACTTGGATATCACATCTCATGCTATGGATAGGCTCTCAGGTTTGGAAAGGGAAGGAGTTGGATATCACATTTCATGTTAGAGGAAGGATCTCAGGTTTGGTATTAGAGGCATTGAGATATCACATCTCATGCTATAGGAAGGGTCTCAGGATTGGAATGGGAAGGAGTTGGATATCACATCTCATGCTAAAGGAAGGGTCTCAGGTTTAGTATAAGCATTGAGATATCACATCTCATGCTATAGGAAGGGTCTCAGGATTGGAATGGAAGGAGTTGGATTTCACATCTCATGTTATAGGAAGGATCTCAGGTTTGGTATTAGAAGCATTGAGACATCACATCTCATGCTATAGGAAGGGTCTCAGGATTGGAATGGGAAGGAGTTGGATATCACATCTCATGCTATAGGAAGGGTCTCAGGTTTGGTATAAGCATTGAGATATCACATCTCATGCTATAGGAAGGGTCTCAGGATTGGAATGGGAAGGAGTTGTATATGACATCTCATGCCGTAGGAAGGGTCTCAGGTTTGGTATAAGCATTGAGATATCACATCTCTGCTATCGGAAGGGTCTCAGGATTGCAATGGGAAGGAGTTGGATATCCCATCTCATGTTATAGGAAGAGTCTCAGGTTTGGTATTAGAAGCATTGAGATATCACATCTCATGCTATAGGAAGTGTCTCAAGATTGGAATGGGAAGGACTTGGATATCACATCTCATGCTATAGGGAGGGTCTCAAGTTTGATATTAGAAGCATTGAGATATCACATCTCATGCTATAGGAAGGGTCTCAGGATTGGAATGGGAAGGAGTTGGATATCACATCTCATGCTATAGGAAGGGTCTCAGGTTTGGTATAAGCAGTGAGATATCACATCTCATGCTATAGGAAGTGTCTCAGGATTGGAATGGGAAGGAGTTGGATATCACATCTCATGTTATAGGAAGGATCTCAGGTTTGGTATAAGCATTGAGATATCACATGTTTGCTATCGGAAGGGTCTCAGGATTGGAATGGGAAGGAGTTGGATATTCCCATATCATGTTATAGGAAGGGTCTCAGGTTTGGTATTAGAAGCATTGAGACATCACATCTCATGCTATAGGAAGGGTCTCAGGATTGGAATGGGAAGGACTTGGATATCACATCTCATGCTATAGGAAGGGTCTCGAGTTTGATATTAGAAGCATTGAGATAATACATCTCATGATATCGGAAGGGTCTCAGGATTGGAATGGGAAGGAGTTGGATATCAAATCTCATGATAAAGGAAGGGTCTAAGGTTTGGAAGGGGAAGGATTTGGATATCACATCTCATGTTATAGGACGGGTCTCAGGTTTGGTATTAGAAGCATTGAGATATCAAGTCTCATGGTATAGGAAGGGTCTCAGAATTGGAATGGGAAGGAGTTGGATATCACATCTCAAGCTATAGGAAGGGTCTCAGGATTGGAATGGGAAGGAGTTTGATATCACATCTCATGCCATAGTATGGGTCTCAGGTTTGGTATAAGCATTGGGATATCAAATCTCATGCTATCGGAAGGGTATCAGGATTGGAATTCCAAGGAGTTGGATATCCCATCTCATGCTATAGGAAGGGTCTCAGGTTGGAATGGGAAGGAGTTGGATATCACATCTCATGCTAAAGGGAGGGTCTCAGGTTTGGAAGGGGAAGGATTTGGATATCACATCTCATGTTATAGGAAGGATCTCAGGTTTGGTATAAGAAGCATTGAGATATCACATCTCATGCTATCGGAAGAATCTCAGATTTGGTATTAGAGGCATTGAGAAATCACATCTCATGCTATCATAAGGGTCTCAGGATTGGAATGGGAAGGAGTTGGATATCACATCTCATGCTATAGGAAGGGTCTCAGGTTTGGAACGGGAAGGAGTTGGATATCACATCTCATGTTATAGGAAGAGTCTCAGGTTTGGTATAAGCATTGAGATATCAAATCTCTGCAATCGGAAGTGTCTCAGGATTGGGATGGGAAGGAGTTGGATATCACATCTCATGCTATAGGAAGGTTCTCAGGTTTGGAACGGGAAGGAGTTGGATATCCCATCTCATGTTATAGGACTGGTCTCAGGTTTGGTATTAGAAGCATTGAGATATCACATCTCTGCTATCGGAAGTGTCTCAGGATTGGAATGGGAAGGAGTTGGATATCATATCTCATGTTATAGGACGGGTCTCAGGTTTGTTATTAGAATCATTGAGATATCATATTGCATGCTGTAGGAAGGGTCTAAGGATTGGAATGGAAGGACTTGGATATCACATCTCATGCTATAGGTAGGCTCTCAGGTTTGGAAAGGGAAGGAGTTGGATATCACATTTAATGTTAGAGGAAGGATCTCAGGTTTGATATTAGAGCCATTGGATATCACATCTCATGCTATAGGAAGGGTCTCAGGATTGGAATGGGAAGGAGTTGGATATCACATCTCATGCTATAGGAAGGGTTTTAGGTTTGGTATAAGCATTGAGATATCACATCTCATGCTATAGGAAGGGTCTCAGGATTGGAATGGGAAGGATCTGTATATGACATCTCATGCCATAGGAAGGGTCTCAGGTTTGGTATTAGAAGCATTGAGATATCACATCTCATGCTATAGGAAGTGTCTCAGGATTGGAATGGGAAGGACTTGGATATCACATCTCATGCTATAGGAAGGGTCTCAGGTTTGGTATAAGCAGTGAGATATCACATCTCATGCTATAGGAAGTGTCTCAGGATTGGAATGGGAAGGAGTTGGATATCACATCCCATGTTATAGGAAGGATCTCAGGTTTGGTATAAGCATTGAGATATCACATGTTTGCTATCGGAAGGGTCTCAGGATTATAATGGGAAGGAGTTGGATATTCCCATCTCATGTTATAGGAAGGGTCTCAGGTTTGGTATTAGAAGCATTGAGACATCACATCTCATGCTGTAGGAAGGGTCTCAGGATTGGAATGGGAAGGACTTGGATATCACATCTCATGCTATAGGGAGGGTCTCGAGTTTGATATTAGAAGCATTGAGATATCACATCTCATGATATCGGAAGGGTCTCAGGATTGGAATGGGAAGGAGTTGGATATCACATCTCATGATAAAGGAAGGGTCTAAGGTTTGGAAGGGGAAGGATTTGGATATCACATCTCATGTTATAGGACAGGTCTCAGGTTTGGTATTAGAAGCATTGAGATATCAAGTCTCATGGTATAGGAAGGGTCTCAGAATTGGAATGGGAAGGAGTTGGATATCGCATCTCGTTATAGGAAGGGTCTCAGGATTGGAATGGGAAGGAATTGGATATCATATCTCATGTTATAGGACCGGTCCCAGGTCTGGTATTAGAAGCATTGAGATATCACATCTCATGCTATAGGAGGAGTCTCAGGATTGGAATGGGAAGGAGTTGGATATCACGTTTCATGTTATACGAAGGGTCTCAGGATTGGAATGGGAAGGAGTTGACTATCACATCTCATGCTAAAGGAAGGGTATCAGGTTTGATAGAAGCATTGAGATATCACATCTCATGCTATAGGAAGGAACTCAGGATTGGAATGGGAAGGAGTTGGATATCACATCTAATGCCATAGGAAGGGTCATCAGGTTTGGTATAAGCATTGAGATATCACATCTCTGCTATCGGAAGGGTCTCAGGATAGGAATGGGGAGGACTTAGAATTCACATCTCATACTATAGGGAGGGTCTCAGTTTTGATATTAGAAGCATTGAGCTATCACATCTCATGCTATCGGAAGGGTCTCAGGATTGGAATCGGATGGAGTTGGATATCACATCTCAAGCTATCTCAGGATTGGAATGGGAAGGAGTTTGATATTTCATCTCAAGCTATAGGAAGGGTCTCAGGTTTGGAAAGGGAAGGATTTGGATTTCACATCTCATGTTATAGGATGGTTCTCATGTTTGGTTTTAGAAGCATTGAGATATCACATCTCATGCTATCTGAAGGGTCTCAGGATTGGAATGGGAAGGAGTTGGATATCCCATCTCGTTATAGGAAGGGTCTCAGGTTTGGTATTAGAAGCAATGAGATATCACATCTCATGCTATAGGAAGGGTCTAAGGTTTGGAAGGGGACGGATTTGGGTATCACATCTCATGTTATAGGACCGGTCTCAGGTTTGGTATTTGAAGCATTGAGATATCAAGTCTCATGGTATAGGACGGGTCTCAGAATTGGAATGAGAAGGAGTTGGATATCACATCTCAAGCTATAGGAAGGGTCTCATGATTGGAATGGGAAGGAGTTGGATATCACATCTCATGTTATAGGAAGGGTCTCAGGATTGGAATGGGAAGGACTTGGATATCACATCTCATTCTATACGAAGGCTCTCAGGGTTGGAAGGGGAAGGAGTTGGATATCACATTTCATGTTAGAGGTAGGATCTCAGGTTTGGTTTTAGAGGCATTGAGATATCACATCTCATGCCATCAGAAGGGTCTCAGGATTGGAATGGGAAGGAGTTGGATATCAAATCTCATGCTAAAGGGATGGTCTAAGGTTTGGAAGGGGAGGGATTTGGATATCATATCTCATGTTATTGGAAGGATCTCAGGTTTGGTATTAGAAGCATTGAGATATCACATCTCATGCTATCGGAAGGGTCTTAGGTTTGGTATAAGCATTGAGATATCACATCTCTGCTATCGGAAGGGTCTCAGGATTGGAATGGGAAGGATTTGGACATCACAATTCATGTTATAGGAAGGGTCTCAGGTTTGGTATTAGAAGCATTGAGATATCACATCTCATGCTATAGGAAGGGTCTCAGGATTGGAATGGGAAGGACTTGGATATCACATCTCATGTTATAGGAAGGGTCTCAGGTTTGGTATTAGAAGCATTGAGATATCACATCTCATGCTATAGGAAGGGTCTCAGGATTGGAATGGGAAGGACTTGGATATCACATCTCATGCTATAGGAAGGGTCTCAGGAATGGAATGGAAAGGACTTGGATATCACATCTCATGATAAAGGAAGGGTCTAAGGTTTGGAAGGGGAAGGATTTGGATATCACATCTCATGTTATTGGACCGGTCTCAGGTTTGGTATTAGAAGCATTGAGATATCAAGTCTCATGGTATAGGACGGGAGTTTGATATCACATCTCATGCCATGGTATGGGTGTCAGGTTTTGTAGAAGCATTGGGATATCACATCTCATGCTATCGGAAGGGTATCAGGATTGGATTTGGAAGGAGTTGGATATCCCATCTCATGCTATAGGAAGGGTCTCAGGTTGGAATAGAAGGAGTTGGATATCACATCTCATGTTATAGGAAGGGTCTCAGGATTGGAACGGGAAGGACTTGGATATCACATCTTGTTAGGAAAGATTTCGTAATTGTAGGGAAT
Organism: Ambystoma mexicanum; assembly: GCF_040938575.1. NCBI lineage: Eukaryota > Metazoa > Chordata > Amphibia > Caudata > Ambystomatidae > Ambystoma > Ambystoma mexicanum. Next base: position 1,511,793,939 of record NC_090921.1, on the reverse strand, counting down.
TTCCCTTCCATGTGGCAACCCCTAAACTTTTTGCTATTGTTTTTAACCTTGTTCTTGACTTTGCCAGAGAAGTACAGCCTTCTGCCGCACTTCTCTGGGCTTTCGCTCCTTTTCTTACGGGGAAACTGAGATGCCCTTAAGACAGTCAGTACCGGGGAACGCTGTTTCCCGTAGTTTCGTTTATCATGTTGCGGCTTTAGTGCAACATGACACAAGAGGGCACTGTAAGCTAAGTTACAGCTCTCTTGGGTCTCTAGCGTTCTACGGGCCCTAGATACTCTTTTAGGATGGTATTTGATCGGTGCAAGTCATTCAGGGACTGGAATGGTGGCAGCGATCGTTTTGTTTATTTTGAGCTCCTTTTGGCATTCTGAGCACGTTTTTCGCACTGAACCCAAAATGGTGGCCTGGCTCCCAAAATGGCCAGTCCACGAGGCTCCTTTGTCCTGTCCACTGACCGTCTTGCTCCCTTCACCTTCCCCAGGTCGGGCGACCCGGGGCCTTCCTTATTTGGGCATGTACTTTCCCGCGAAACGTGGTTGCTTTCGCGGGCTTCTACATGTCGTTTGTGTGCCTCCAGGGTGTGGGCTGGGATGTCTGGTCCCAATACACATCCTGGGTGCCAGAGAGTCTGGGGTGGTGTGAATGCCTGGGACCACCGTGGTCCGTGATTGGTCCACGTATGGTATGTGTGTTGATGTGCGGATCTCCCATTGGCTCCCCTCCGTTTTGGCGCGAAGGGAACCGTGGATAAGAGGGAGCTGGAAACACCACTACCATGTCGATCTCCTGAGTTCTCACGAACGAAGGAATACAGGAGCCAAGTATCCTGCAACCAAGAGGCTGGACCGAGGAATCGCTGGTGACCCGCTGAAGGAATCCTCCTTTGCACTGCTGTCGTCCTGTGAAACCCTTTCCTCCTTGGATCGAACCAGAAGGCCTGTACTGGTGCTTCGACCTTTGGAATAGCAGGAACAGCTATTCCCGGCGACTTCATCATCTCCTGCCAAGTAAGCCTTCGGAAGTGTCTCTGGGCCATCCAGTTGACTGACCAGCTTACAAGGGAGTCCTGCTCTGTAACTGCCGCCAGGTTGTGTTGTATTTCGAGTCCTTGTCACTCTCCCACGCTTCGTACACTTGGCGTTCCCAAGTCTGAAGGGAGGAGTGTACATTTGGCTTGAATACACACGGCCGCTCCGTTGTCCTGCTGCGGCAACAAACTGTGCTGGTTTCGTCGATTGGGACGTCTTTTTGCTCTACACGACTTCGAGGCGTTCCCTGCTCTTCTGAACCTGCCAGCTGCTGAAACTAACGTGGAGAAGCCTGGGTCTGCTTGCTTCGGGGACCGGTGAGTAGTTTAGCTAGGATCTGGTCGCCCTCCTGCAGTATCCCATTGCTTTCCCTGCTGTGTAAAAACAGCACCCTTTTGGCCGTACTCGCGCTCTGCTTCTGCCCGCTGTGGAGGCTGCGCTTGAGTTGCGGAACCTGTTCTCCTTCTGCTGTGCACTAACCCGAACTGCCTGACTTCCTCCGAAGAGCTTCCCCTTTTGCCCGTTGGCACCGGCGTGGCAGGTACTTTGAGCACAAGGCTCCACTCTTCGCAGGGCTCGGACTTCCATCTAGTTAGGTGCCTCTGAAGGCGAACTGAGTCTAAAGCGTTATCGCACTGCCTGTTTTCCTTTCCTTTCAGGTGGACTACATATTTCGTGCTTTAAACGCTTGCGACTGTGTATTTGTATATATATTGTGTTGATATGGTATGTGTTGGTTTAATATTGTGATATTGTGATTTTCTCGCTACGGTCATTATTTTAAAGGCCTTAAAATAAATGTGTATCTATTTTTGATATAACAACTGTTTGGAGTAGTTTGTAAGCGCTCTTGCTTTGTGTGCTCATTGCGGGCTTTCAGTCACCCTCACCCCTCTTGAGACCTAGTCTTGACCGCCGCGATCGCTACCTTGATTGGTCTGGCTCGTCCAGAGGTTACCCTGTTCCAAGTAATTAGGTTGGCCTTCTGAACTTCTGCGCCACCAGGACAGAGTTCAGAAATCCGTCTTAACAAATTGGTGTACAGCGGTGGGATACGACTGAAGGTATCCAGTGTTGCGCTCGAACTAAGGCATTTCAGGTTATTCCAAACAGTACACGTAGTGAATTGTTGTAATATAACTTTAAAAAGGCCATAGTCCTATCAAACAGTATGGAAGCAAATACCTTGTTAACTTTAAATGCTTCCAAATCAGAAACATTGAAGAAGATGTGTGCGGAGAGAGGTGTTTCCTCTCAAGGCACTAAATTGGAAATGATCCAGAGAATCGTGGCGTGGCAAGAAGCGCAGCTTGACGCTATAACTTCCGAGGACAGTGCAGAAGGTGGTGGGGCTGCTCTCACTGGTAGAACCGACGGTTCTGCCGCTGCACTGATCCATCGCGACCACGAGGACAGGGAGGATGTGATGTCTAATGTTTCCTCTGCCAGTGTTGATGGGGAGGCTATGCTTGAATTCAAGAAGCAAGAGCTGCGGTTTAGGCAGCAGGAGCTTGAATTCAGCATAGCCAAACTAAAAATCGAACAGGCAGAAAAACAGAAAGACAGGGATCACCAGTTGGAACTGGCCAAGCTTCAGGTTGCAAATGGGTCCAAGGGTCCTGGACATGGCTCTGGGGCTTCCTCTCATCCACGGTTTCCGAAAGATCTGCTCAGTGTGTATGAAGAAAGGAATGACATTATGGACTGGCTGAATGCGTTTGAGTATGCATGTGAGGTTCAAGAAGTTGACAATGCTGATAAGATTGCTTGGTTGCTCAGTAGACTGCCCCATTCTGGCTGCAGTGCCATTATGGAAATGTCGAAGGCTGAGCGGGCTGATTTCGCAATGTTAAAGCAAACTCTCATTTTAAAGTTTGGGAAGACTCCGGCCCAATATTTAAAGCGTTTTCGAGAGTATAAGAAAAAGGAAGGTGGTACTTGGGTATCTTATGTCGCTGAATCTTTGAAAAACTTAACTGGCTGGGTCGAAGGTTATAAGGCTTCTACCTTCGAAGGCATGATCAATCTGGTCATGCTGGAACACATTTTTGCTTCTTCTTCCCCGGAGCTTAAGCAGCATTTGGCCGATTCGAAGGAGATAGATCCTAAGAAGCTGGCCATTGCAGCAGACTTATGGGTGTCACATCGAGTATCCCATAAGGACAAAAATCCTGGTAAGCAGGAGGAAGGGAAAAGTCCAAAGATATGGAGGGTGGGGAATCTGCTAAATCTTCTTCCCATAAGGGCCACAAAAAGAAAAACAAGGGTAAGACACAAGAGAACTCACAGGGTAGTGGAGGTTCGCCTCCGAAACAGAACTCTGGTTACAATAAGCCTCCCTACGTAAACAGACCCACTGGGGCTTGTTTTTCTTGTGGAGCAACTGACCATGTGAAGGGGGATCCCCGGTGTAAGGTTAGACCTTTGGGGGTCCACTCCGCTAATCTGGCCTTCTCCTCCTACGAGGAAGAAGAGATTACAGGAGCATCCTTCTCCTCAGACTCATTTCCCAGCGGGATAGAGGCTGAGGTAGTTTTAGTGTCCCTGGGTTCCTGGGAGCCTAAAGTCGCAGAGGCTTATGCTAGGATTCCGGATAATACCAAGCACTACTTTAAAGACAGCGTGCTGATCAATGGAGTGGATACTCCAGCTCTTAGGGATAGTGGGTGCAGTCGAACAGTAGTGGATTCTACCTTGGTAGACTCAGAGGAAGTTGCCAGAGCTACTCTGATGCCCACTAAGTTTGCTGACGGCCCCCTCCGTATGTTTCCCGTGATCCCTGTAAATCTTACTTTAAATGGTACAGCAGTCAGGATTCCAGTGAGCATTCAGAGAAACGTCCCGGGAAAGGTCTTGCTGGGTAATGATCTCAGAGCTTTAGGGCTCGTAGGAGACACTGCCGAAAGACCCTACACACGGTCTCAAGCACGGGCAGCATTGGCCAAGTCCAATACGCCGCCCCAGCCGAAGGGGAAACCCAAGGCGAAGGGAGTCTACAAGTCAAGACGAGGGAAAGAGAATATTCCCCCGAGCTCGCCTACCACTGCGGTGGAGGAAGTTGGTCAATCGCCCGGGCCTGACGAGGAGGTGGCGATGCCTGAAGTTTTCGACCCCAACGATCATCCTGAACTAAAAGACTTGTTAGTTGAAGGAGGTCCTGATAGGGACGAATTCAGTAAAGGCCAACGTGAGTGCCCATCTCTGGAAGGCCTAAGGAGACAGGCCTGCTCCCAGCTTGAGGGTGAGCCTCCTGGGAAGCATAGGATTTATTGGGAAGGTGGACTCCTGTATAGTGAGCCCACAGAGTCTACAGAAGGAGACCATAGGAGGTTGGTGGTTCCCCTTGCTGTTAGGCCCTTCCTCCTGCAGTTGGCGCATGAAGTTCCCCTTGCTGGTCACCTTGGTATGAAGAGGACCAAGCAAAGGTTATCCATGCACTTCTACTGGCCCAAGATGGGGGTGCAAGTAGAAAGTCACTGCAGGAGTTGTGCCTCCTGCCAGTTGTCTGGTAAGGTTGGCGCGACAATCCAAGCTCCGTTGGTACCGCTCCCAGTTGTGGGGGTACCATTTGAAAGGGTAGGGATCGACATCGTTGGTCCCCTTGACCCGCAAACATCCTCGGGCAATAGGTTTATCCTGGTGCTGGTCGACCATGCAACCAGGTATCCTGAGGCCATCCCATTGAAAACTGTAACTGCCAAGTCAGTTGCAAAAGCTTTACTCGGCATATTTACTAGGGTTGGCTTCCCTAAAGAAGTTGTGTCAGATCGTGGCAGCAACTTTATGTCGAAGTATATGCAGGCTATGTGGAAAGAATGTGGGGTCACCTACAAGTTCTCTTCTGCATACCACCCCCAGACCAATGGTCTGGTGGATAGGTTTCAACAGAACGTTAAAAAGCATGATTGGGGCTCTGGAGGAGCCCCAGAGAAGAAAATGGGATCTTCTTTTACCATGCCTACTGTTTGCCTACCGAGAGGTACCACAGGAGGGTGTTGGCTTCAGCCCCTTCGAACTTCTGTTCGGTCATCCCGTACGGGGACCCTTAGCCATCGTCAAAGAGGGATGGGAGATGCCCACTCCCCCTGTTACTACCAATGTAGTTGATTATGTGCTAGGGCTCAGAAAACGGATGGTACTTCTGATGGGCTTGGCTAGTGATAAATTGAAGGCAGGGCAAGCGCTGGTGAAACATTGGTACGACCAGAAAGCTTCCCTCATCAACTTTACACCTGGTCAGCACGTCCTGATCATGAATCCAATAAGGCCTCGCGCTTTACAGGACAAATGGTCAGGCCCTTACACAGTGGTGGAGCCCCTGGGTGAGGTGAACTATTTAGTGGACCTTGGAAGGCCTGGACAGGCTACAAAAGTGTTTCACGTGAATAGGCTGAAGGCTTTCGTCCCAAGAGTCGAAATCGCAGCACTGCTACTGGCTTCAGATGTTGAGGAAGAGGAGTCAGAACCTCTCCCCGACCTGTTCCAAAGCGGTCCTTCAGATGGCTCCGTTGAGGGTGTCCGAGTGGCCCCTCACCTGACTTCTGATCAGCAGGCTGAGGTGAAAAGTTTGCTTAGGCAGTTTCCCCCCCTGTTTTCACAGTCCCCTGGTTTGACACCTTGGTGCAAACATAACATTGACACAGGAGACAGTGTACCTACCAAAAGTAGGGGATACAGGATGTCAGATAAAGTACGGTCTTATATTAAGACCGAGGTCAACAAGATGTTAGACCTTGGGGTGATTGAACCCTCTAGTAGTCCTTGGTCCAGTCCTGTGGTTTTGGTTCCAAAAGCAGGCACTTCTGAATTGAGGTTCTGCGTGGATTACAGGGCTCTGAATGCTGTCACCAAGACAGATGCACACCCCTTGCCTCGAACAGATGAGCTGGTGGATACGTTGGGTGCCTCCAAGTACCTCAGCACGTTTGACCTCACTGCTGGCTATTGGCAAATAGCTTTAGCAGAACATGCCAAGGAGAAGACAGCATTTTCTACTCCAGACGGCCTTTACCAATTCCGGGTAATGCCGTTCGGGTTGAAGAATGCACCTGCCACTTTCCAGAGGCTTGTGAATCATGTGTTGAATGGGTTGGACGAATTCTGTCTTGCATATCTAGACGATATAGCAGTTTTCAGTGCCACCTGGGAAGACCATGTGAAACACCTCAGGATTGTGCTTCAGGCCCTTCAGAAAGCCCACTTGACCATAAAGGCTAGTAAATGCCAGATTGGACAAGGCTCAGTGGTTTACCTTGGACATGAAGTAGGTGGAGGGAGGATACAGCCTCTACCCAGTAAAGTACAAGCAGTACAAGACTGGCCTACCCCCACTACGCAAACCCAAGTGAGAGCCTTCTTAGGACTCACGGGTTATTATCGCAATTTTGTGGCAGACTATGGCACCATAGCTGCTCCTCTGAATGCCCTCACAACTCCGAAGAAACCCAAGAAGGCAACTTGGACTGACGAGTGTGAGAAGGCCTTCAATGGCTTAAAAGACTCCTTGTGCCAGGCCCCTGTGCTCAGGGCCCCTGATTATCAAAGACCTTTTATCGTGCAGACGGATGCCTCTGACACTGGGATAGGAGCTGTACTATCACAAGTACATGAGAAGGGTAAGGAACACCCTATCGGTTTTATTAGTCGCCAGCTTAAGGACAGAGAGCTCTGATGGTCCACGGTAGAGAAAGAATGTTTCTCTGTTGTGTGGGCCCTAAGGAAGCTGAGGCCCTACCTCTATGGGACCCACTTCACTGTGCAGACTGACCATAAGCCGTTAAAGTGGCTAATGAACATGAAGGGGGAGAATCCAAAGTTGCTTAGGTGGTCCATAAGTCTAAAAGGCTTCGACTTCACTATTGAGCATAGGCCAGGTGTCCAACATAGCAATGCTGATGGGTTGTCCAGAATGTTTAACCGACCTGAACAAGAGACTCATCCAGGGGTGGATTAGTTCCCCCTGTCCATAGTCTGGGAGGGGCGAGTGTTAGGAAAGATTTCGTAATTGTAGGGAATTTTCCTTCCATGTAGCAACCCCTAAACTTTTTGCTATTGTTTTTAACCTTGTTCTTGACTTTGCCAGAGAAGTACAGCCTTCTGCCGCACTTCTCTGGGCTTTCGCTCCTTTTCTTACGGGGAAACTGACATGCCCTTAAGACATTCAGTACCGGGGAACGCTGTTTCCCGTAGTTTCGTTTATCATGTTGCGGCTTTAGTGCAACATGACACAAGAGGGCACTGTAAGCTAAGTTACAGCTCTCTTGGGTCTCTAGCCTTCTACGGGCCCTAGATACTCTTTTAGGATGGTATTTGATCGGTGCAAGTCATTCAGGGACTGGAATGGTGGCAGCGATCGTTTTGTTTATTTTGAGCTCCTTTTGGCGTTCTGAGCACGTTTTTCGCACTGAACCCAAAATGGTGGCCTGGCTCCCAAAATGGCCAGTCCACAAGGCTCCTTTGTCCTGTCCACTGACCGTCTTGCTCCCTTCACCTTCCCCAGGTCGGGCGACCCGGGGCCTTCCTTATTTGGGCATGTACTTTCCCGCGAAACGTGGTTGCTTTCGCGGGCTTCTACATGTCGTTTGTGTGCCTCCAGGGTGTGGGCTGGGATGTCTGGTCCCAATACACATCCTGGGTGCCAGAGAGTCTGGGGTGGTGTGAATGCCTGGGACCACCGTGGTCCGTGATTGGTCCACATATGGTATGTGTGTTGATGTGCGGATCTCCCATTGGCTCCCCTCCGTTTTGGCGCGAAGGGAACCGTGGATAAGAGGGAGCTGGAAACACCACTACCATGTCGATCTCCTGAGTTCTCACGAACGAAGGAATACAGGAGCCAAGTATCCTGCAACCAAGAGGCTGGACCGAGGAATCGCTGGTGACCCGCTGAAGGAATCCTCCTTTGCACTGCTGTCGTCCTGTGAAACCCTTTCCTCCTTGGATCGAACCAGAAGGCCTGTACTGGTGCTTCGACCTTTGGAATAGCAGGAACAGCTATTCCCGGCGACTTCATCATCTCCTGCCAAGTAAGCCTTCGGAAGTGTCTCTGGGCCATCCAGTTGACTGACCAGCTTACAAGGGAGTCCTGCTCTGTAACTGCCGCCAGGTTGTGTTGTATTTCGAGTCCTTGTCACTCTCCCACGCTTCGTACACTTGGCGTTCCCAAGTCTGAAGGGAGGAGTGTACATTTGGCTTGAATACACACGGCCGCTCCGTTGTCCTGCTGCGGCAACAAACTGTGCTGGTTTCGTCGATTGGGACGTCTTTTTGCTCTACACGACTTCGAGGCGTTCCCTGCTCTTCTGAACCTGCCAGCTGCTGAAACTAACGTGGAGAAGCCTGGGTCTGCTTGCTTCGGGGACCGGTGAGTAGTTTAGCTAGGATCTGGTCGCCCTCCTGCAGTATCCCATTGCTTTCCCTGCTGTGTAAAAACAGCACCCTTTTGGCCGTACTCGCGCTCTGCTTCTGCCCGCTGTGGAGGCTGCGCTTGAGTTGCGGAACCTGTTCTCCTTCTGCTGTGCACTAACCCGAACTGCCTGACTTCCTCCGAAGAGCTTCCCCTTTTGCCCGTTGGCACCGGCGTGGCAGGTACTTTGAGCACAAGGCTCCACTCTTCGCAGGGCTCGGACTTCCATCTAGTTAGGTGCCTCTGAAGGCGAACTGAGTCTAAAGCGTTATCGCACTGCCTGTTTTCCTTTCCTTTCAGGTGGACTACATATTTCGTGCTTTAAACGCTTGCGACTGTGTATTTGTATATATATTGTGTTGATATGGTATGTGTTGGTTTAATATTGTGATATTGTGATTTTCTCGCTACGGTCATTATTTTAAAGGCCTTAAAATAAATGTGTATCTATTTTTGATATAACAACTGTTTGGAGTAGTTTGTAAGCGCTCTTGCTTTGTGTGCTCATTGCGGGCTTTCAGTCACCCTCACCCCTCTTGAGACCTAGTCTTGACCGCCGCGATCGCTACCTTGATTGGTCTGGCTCGTCCAGAGGTTACCCTGTTCCAAGTAATTAGGTTGGCCTTCTGAACTTCTGCGCCACCAGGACAGAGTTCAGAAATCCGTCTTAACAAATTGGTGTACAGCGGTGGGATACGACTGAAGGTATCCAGTGTTGCGCTCGAACTAAGGCATTTCAGGTTATTCCAAACAGTACACGTAGTGAATTGTTGTAATATAACTTTAAAAAGGCCATAGTCCTATCAAACAGTATGGAAGCAAATACCTTGTTAACTTTAAATGCTTCCAAATCAGAAACATTGAAGAAGATGTGTGCGGAGAGAGGTGTTTCCTCTCAAGGCACTAAATTGGAAATGATCCAGAGAATCGTGGCGTGGCAAGAAGCGCAGCTTGACGCTATAACTTCCGAGGACAGTGCAGAAGGTGGTGGGGCTGCTCTCACTGGTAGAACCGACGGTTCTGCCGCTGCACTGATCCATCGCGACCACGAGGACAGGGAGGATGTGATGTCTAATGTTTCCTCTGCCAGTGTTGATGGGGAGGCTATGCTTGAATTCAAGAAGCAAGAGCTGCGGTTTAGGCAGCAGGAGCTTGAATTCAGCATAGCCAAACTAAAAATCGAACAGGCAGAAAAACAGAAAGACAGGGATCACCAGTTGGAACTGGCCAAGCTTCAGGTTGCAAATGGGTCCAAGGGTCCTGGACATGGCTCTGGGGCTTCCTCTCATCCACGGTTTCCGAAAGATCTGCTCAGTGTGTATGAAGAAAGGAATGACATTATGGACTGGCTGAATGCGTTTGAGTATGCATGTGAGGTTCAAGAAGTTGACAATGCTGATAAGATTGCTTGGTTGCTCAGTAGACTGCCCCATTCTGGCTGCAGTGCCATTATGGAAATGTCGAAGGCTGAGCGGGCTGATTTCGCAATGTTAAAGCAAACTCTCATTTTAAAGTTTGGGAAGACTCCGGCCCAATATTTAAAGCGTTTTCGAGAGTATAAGAAAAAGGAAGGTGGTACTTGGGTATCTTATGTCGCTGAATCTTTGAAAAACTTAACTGGCTGGGTCGAAGGTTATAAGGCTTCTACCTTCGAAGGCATGATCAATCTGGTCATGCTGGAACACATTTTTGCTTCTTCTTCCCCGGAGCTTAAGCAGCATTTGGCCGATTCGAAGGAGATAGATCCTAAGAAGCTGGCCATTGCAGCAGACTTATGGGTGTCACATCGAGTATCCCATAAGGACAAAAATCCTGGTAAGCAGGAGGAAGGGAAAAGTCCAAAGATATGGAGGGTGGGGAATCTGCTAAATCTTCTTCCCATAAGGGCCACAAAAAGAAAAACAAGGGTAAGACACAAGAGAACTCACAGGGTAGTGGAGGTTCGCCTCCGAAACAGAACTCTGGTTACAATAAGCCTCCCTACGTAAACAGACCCACTGGGGCTTGTTTTTCTTGTGGAGCAACTGACCATGTGAAGGGGGATCCCCGGTGTAAGGTTAGACCTTTGGGGGTCCACTCCGCTAATCTGGCCTTCTCCTCCTACGAGGAAGAAGAGATTACAGGAGCATCCTTCTCCTCAGACTCATTTCCCAGCGGGATAGAGGCTGAGGTAGTTTTAGTGTCCCTGGGTTCCTGGGAGCCTAAAGTCGCAGAGGCTTATGCTAGGATTCCGGATAATACCAAGCACTACTTTAAAGACAGCGTGCTGATCAATGGAGTGGATACTCCAGCTCTTAGGGATAGTGGGTGCAGTCGAACAGTAGTGGATTCTACCTTGGTAGACTCAGAGGAAGTTGCCAGAGCTACTCTGATGCCCACTAAGTTTGCTGACGGCCCCCTCCGTATGTTTCCCGTGATCCCTGTAAATCTTACTTTAAATGGTACAGCAGTCAGGATTCCAGTGAGCATTCAGAGAAACGTCCCGGGAAAGGTCTTGCTGGGTAATGATCTCAGAGCTTTAGGGCTCGTAGGAGACACTGCCGAAAGACCCTACACACGGTCTCAAGCACGGGCAGCATTGGCCAAGTCCAATACGCCGCCCCAGCCGAAGGGGAAACCCAAGGCGAAGGGAGTCTACAAGTCAAGACGAGGGAAAGAGAATATTCCCCCGAGCTCGCCTACCACTGCGGTGGAGGAAGTTGGTCAATCGCCCGGGCCTGACGAGGAGGTGGCGATGCCTGAAGTTTTCGACCCCAACGATCATCCTGAACTAAAAGACTTGTTAGTTGAAGGAGGTCCTGATAGGGACGAATTCAGTAAAGGCCAACGTGAGTGCCCATCTCTGGAAGGCCTAAGGAGACAGGCCTGCTCCCAGCTTGAGGGTGAGCCTCCTGGGAAGCATAGGATTTATTGGGAAGGTGGACTCCTGTATAGTGAGCCCACAGAGTCTACAGAAGGAGACCATAGGAGGTTGGTGGTTCCCCTTGCTGTTAGGCCCTTCCTCCTGCAGTTGGCGCATGAAGTTCCCCTTGCTGGTCACCTTGGTATGAAGAGGACCAAGCAAAGGTTATCCATGCACTTCTACTGGCCCAAGATGGGGGTGCAAGTAGAAAGTCACTGCAGGAGTTGTGCCTCCTGCCAGTTGTCTGGTAAGGTTGGCGCGACAATCCAAGCTCCGTTGGTACCGCTCCCAGTTGTGGGGGTACCATTTGAAAGGGTAGGGATCGACATCGTTGGTCCCCTTGACCCGCAAACATCCTCGGGCAATAGGTTTATCCTGGTGCTGGTCGACCATGCAACCAGGTATCCTGAGGCCATCCCATTGAAAACTGTAACTGCCAAGTCAGTTGCAAAAGCTTTACTCGGCATATTTACTAGGGTTGGCTTCCCTAAAGAAGTTGTGTCAGATCGTGGCAGCAACTTTATGTCGAAGTATATGCAGGCTATGTGGAAAGAATGTGGGGTCACCTACAAGTTCTCTTCTGCATACCACCCCCAGACCAATGGTCTGGTGGAAGGTTTCAACAGAACGTTAAAAAGCATGATTGGGGCTCTGGAGGAGCCCCAGAGAAGAAAATGGGATCTTCTTTTACCATGCCTACTGTTTGCCTACCGAGAGGTACCACAGGAGGGTGTTGGCTTCAGCCCCTTCGAACTTCTGTTCGGTCATCCCGTACGGGGACCCTTAGCCATCGTCAAAGAGGGATGGGAGATGCCCACTCCCCCTGTTACTACCAATTTAGTTGATTATGTGCTAGGGCTCAGAAAACGGATGGTACTTCTGATGGGCTTGGCTAGTGATAAATTGAAGGCAGGGCAAGCGCTGGTGAAACATTGGTACGACCAGAAAGCTTCCCTCATCAACTTTACACCTGGTCAGCACGTCCTGATCATGAATCCAATAAGGCCTCGCGCTTTACAGGACAAATGGTCAGGCCCTTACACAGTGGTGGAGCCCCTGGGTGAGGTGAACTATTTAGTGGACCTTGGAAGGCCTGGACAGGCTACAAAAGTGTTTCACGTGAATAGGCTGAAGGCTTTCGTCCCAAGAGTCGAAATCGCAGCACTGCTACTGGCTTCAGATGTTGAGGAAGAGGAGTCAGAACCTCTCCCCGACCTGTTCCAAAGCGGTCCTTCAGATGGCTCCGTTGAGGGTGTCCGAGTGGCCCCTCACCTGACTTCTGATCAGCAGGCTGAGGTGAAAAGTTTGCTTAGGCAGTTTCCCCCCCTGTTTTCACAGTCCCCTGGTTTGACACCTTGGTGCAAACATAACATTGACACAGGAGACAGTGTACCTACCAAAAGTAGGGGATACAGGATGTCAGATAAAGTACGGTCTTATATTAAGACCGAGGTCAACAAGATGTTAGACCTTGGGGTGATTGAACCCTCTAGTAGTCCTTGGTCCAGTCCTGTGGTTTTGGTTCCAAAAGCAGGCACTTCTGAATTGAGGTTCTGCGTGGATTACAGGGCTCTGAATGCTGTCACCAAGACAGATGCACACCCCTTGCCTCGAACAGATGAGCTGGTGGATACGTTGGGTGCCTCCAAGTACCTCAGCACGTTTGACCTCACTGCTGGCTATTGGCAAATAGCTTTAGCAGAACATGCCAAGGAGAAGACAGCATTTTCTACTCCAGACGGCCTTTACCAATTCCGGGTAATGCCGTTCGGGTTGAAGAATGCACCTGCCACTTTCCAGAGGCTTGTGAATCATGTGTTGAATGGGTTGGACGAATTCTGTCTTGCATATCTAGACGATATAGCAGTTTTCAGTGCCACCTGGGAAGACCATGTGAAACACCTCAGGATTGTGCTTCAGGCCCTTCAGAAAGCCCACTTGACCATAAAGGCTAGTAAATGCCAGATTGGACAAGGCTCAGTGGTTTACCTTGGACATGAAGTAGGTGGAGGGAGGATACAGCCTCTACCCAGTAAAGTACAAGCAGTACAAGACTGGCCTACCCCCACTACGCAAACCCAAGTGAGAGCCTTCTTAGGACTCACGGGTTATTATCGCAATTTTGTGGCAGACTATGGCACCATAGCTGCTCCTCTGAATGCCCTCACAACTCCGAAGAAACCCAAGAAGGCAACTTGGACTGACGAGTGTGAGAAGGCCTTCAATGGCTTAAAAGACTCCTTGTGCCAGGCCCCTGTGCTCAGGGCCCCTGATTATCAAAGACCTTTTATCGTGCAGACGGATGCCTCTGACACTGGGATAGGAGCTGTACTATCACAAGTACATGAGAAGGGTAAGGAACACCCTATCGGTTTTATTAGTCGCCAGCTTAAGGACAGAGAGCTCTGATGGTCCACGGTAGAGAAAGAATGTTTCTCTGTTGTGTGGGCCCTAAGGAAGCTGAGGCCCTACCTCTATGGGACCCACTTCACTGTGCAGACTGACCATAAGCCGTTAAAGTGGCTAATGAACATGAAGGGGGAGAATCCAAAGTTGCTTAGGTGGTCCATAAGTCTACAAGGCTTCGACTTCACTATTGAGCATAGGCCAGGTGTCCAACATAGCAATGCTGATGGGTTGTCCAGAATGTTTAACCGACCTGAACAAGAGACTCATCCAGGGGTGGATTAGTTCCCCCTGTCCATAGTCTGGGAGGGGCGAGTGTTAGGAAAGATTTCGTAATTGTAGGGAATTTTCCTTCCATGTAGCAACCCCTAAACTTTTTGCTATTGTTTTTAACCTTGTTCTTGACTTTGCCAGAGAAGTACAGCCTTCTGCCGCACTTCTCTGGGCTTTCGCTCCTTTTCTTACGGGGAAACTGACATGCCCTTAAGACATTCAGTACCGGGGAACGCTGTTTCCCGTAGTTTCGTTTATCATGTTGCGGCTTTAGTGCAACATGACACAAGAGGGCACTGTAAGCTAAGTTACAGCTCTCTTGGGTCTCTAGCCTTCTACGGGCCCTAGATACTCTTTTAGGATGGTATTTGATCGGTGCAAGTCATTCAGGGACTGGAATGGTGGCAGCGATCGTTTTGTTTATTTTGAGCTCCTTTTGGCGTTCTGAGCACGTTTTTCGCACTGAACCCAAAATGGTGGCCTGGCTCCCAAAATGGCCAGTCCACAAGGCTCCTTTGTCCTGTCCACTGACCGTCTTGCTCCCTTCACCTTCCCCAGGTCGGGCGACCCGGGGCCTTCCTTATTTGGGCATGTACTTTCCCGCGAAACGTGGTTGCTTTCGCGGGCTTCTACATGTCGTTTGTGTGCCTCCAGGGTGTGGGCTGGGATGTCTGGTCCCAATACACATCCTGGGTGCCAGAGAGTCTGGGGTGGTGTGAATGCCTGGGACCACCGTGGTCCGTGATTGGTCCACGTATGGTATGTGTGTTGATGTGCGGATCTCCCATTGGCTCCCCTCCGTTTTGGCGCGAAGGGAACCGTGGATAAGAGGGAGCTGGAAACACCACTACCATGTCGATCTCCTGAGTTCTCACGAACGAAGGAATACAGGAGCCAAGTATCCTGCAACCAAGAGGCTGGACCGAGGAATTGCTGGTGACCCGTTGAAGGAATCCTCCTTTGCACTGCTGTCGTCCTGTGAAACCCTTTCCTCCTTGGATCGAACCAGAAGTGTCTGTACTGGTGCTTCGACCTTTGGAATAGCAGGAACAGCTATTCCCGGCGACTTCATCACCCCCTCCAAGTAAGCCTTCGGAAGTGTCTCTGGGCCATCCAGTTGACTGACCAGCTTACAAGGGAGTCCTGCTCTGTAACTGCCGCCAGGTTGTGTTGTATTTCGAGTCCTTGTCACTCTCCCACGCTTCGTACACTTGGCGTTCCCAAGTCTGAAGGGAGGAGTGTACATTTGGCTTGAATACACACGGCCGCTCCGTTGTCCTGCTGCGGCAACAAACTGTGCTGGTTTCGTCGATTGGGACGTCTTTTTGCTCTACACGACTTCGAGGCGTTCCCTGCTCTTCTGAACCTGCCAGCTGCTGAAACTAACGTGGAGAAGCCTGGGTCTGCTTGCTTCGGGGACCGGTGAGTAGTTTAGCTAGGATCTGGTCGCCCTCCTGCAGTATCCCATTGCTTTCCCTGCTGTGTAAAAACAGCACCCTTTTGGCCGTACTCGCGCTCTGCTTCTGCCCGCTGTGGAGGCTGCGCTTGAGTTGCGGAACCTGTTCTCCTTCTGCTGTGCACTAACCCGAACTGCCTGACTTCCTCCGAAGAGCTTCCCCTTTTGCCCGTTGGCACCGGCGTGGCAGGTACTTTGAGCACAAGGCTCCACTCTTCGCAGGGCTCGGACTTCCATCTAGTTAGGTGCCTCTGAAGGCAAACTGAGTCTAAAGCGTTATCGCACTGCCTGTTTTCCTTTCCTTTCAGGTGGACTACATATTTCGTGCTTTAAACGCTTGCGACTGTGTATTTGTATATATATTGTGTTGATATGGTATGTGTTGGTTTAATATTGTGATATTGTGATTTTCTCGCTACGGTCATTATTTTAAAGGTGTGATATCCAAATCCTTCACATTATTTTAAAGATGTGATATCTCAATGATTCTAATACCAAACCAGAGACTCTTCCTATAACATGAGATGGGATATCCAACTCCTTCCCATTCCAATTCTGAGACCCTTCCTATACTATGAGACTTGATATCTCAATGCTTCTAATACCAAACCTGAGACCCGTAATATAACATGAGATGTGATATCCAAATCCTTCCCCTTCCAAACCTTAGACCCTTCCTTTATCATGAGATGTGATATCCAACTCATTCCCATTCCAATCCCGAGACCCTTCCGATATCATGAGATGTGATATCTCAAAGCTTCTAATATCAAACTTGAGACCCTCCCTATAGCATGAGATGTGATATCCAAGTCCTTCCCATTCCAATCCTGAGACCCTTCCTATAGCATGAGATGTGATATCTCAATGCTTCTAATACCAAACCTGAGACCCTTCCTATAACATGAGATGGGAATATCCAACTCCTTCCCATTCCAATCTTGAGACCCTTCCGATAGCAGAGATGTGATATCTCAATGCTTATACCAAACCTGAGATCCTTCCTATAACATGAGATGTGATATCCAACTCCTTCCCATTCCAATCCTGAGACACTTCCTATAGCATGAGATGTGATATCTCACTGCTTATACCAAACCTGAGACCCTTCCCATAGCAGGAGATGTGATATCCAACTCCTTCCCATTCCAATCCTCAGACCCTTCCTATAGCATGAGATGTGATATCTCAATGCTTCTAATGTCAAACTTGAGACCCTACCTATAGCATGAGATGTGATATCCAAGTCCTTCCCATTCCAATCCTGAGACACTTCCTATAGCATGAGATGTGATATCTCAATGCTTCTAATACCAAACCTGAGACTCTTCCTATAACATGAGATGGGATATCCAACTCCTTCCCATTCCAATCCTGAGACCCTTTTGATAGCAGAGATGTGATATCTCAATGTTTATACCAAACCTGAGACCCTTCCTACGGCATGAGATGTCATATTCAACTCCTTCCCATTCCAATCCTGAGACCCTTCCTATAGCATGAGATTTGATATCCAACTCCTTCCCATTCCAATCCTGAGACCCTTCCTATAGCATGAGATGTGATGTCTCAATGCTTCTAATACCAAACCTGAGATCCTTCCTATAACATGAGATGTGATATCCAACTCCTTCCATTCCAATCCTGAGACCCTTCCTCTAGCATGAGATGTGATATCTCAATGCTTATACCAAACCTGAGACCCTTCCTATAGCATGAGTTGTGATATCCAACTCCTTCCCATTCCAATCATGAGACCCTTCCTATAGCATGAGATGTGATATCTCAATGCTTCTAATACCAATCCTGAGATCCTTCCTATAACATGAGATGTGATATCCAAATCCTTCCCCTTCCAAACCTGAGACCCTCCCTTTAGCATGAGATGTGATATCTAACTCCTTCCCATTCCATTCCTGAGACCCTTCTGATAGCATGAGATGTGATATCTCAATGCCTCTAATACCAAACCTGAGATCCTACCTCTAACATGAAATGAGATATCCAACTCTTTCCCCTTCCAAACCTGAGAGCCTTCCTATAGCATGAGATGTGATATCCAAGTCCTTCCCATTTCAATACTGAGACCCTTCCTATAGCTTGAGATGTGATATCCAACTCCTTCCCATTCCAATTCTGAGACCCTTCCTATAGCATGAGATGTGATATCTCAATGCTTATACCAAACCTGAGAGCCTACCTATAACATGAGATGTGATATCCAAGTCCATCCCATTCCAATCCTTAGACCCTTCCTACAGCATGCGATGTGATATCTCAATGATTCTAATACCAAACCAGAGACTCTTCCTATAACATGAGATGGGATATCCAACTCCTTCCCATTCCAATTCTGAGACCCTTCCTATACTATGAGACTTGATATCTCAATGCTTCTAATACCAAACCTGAGACCCGTAATATAACATGAGATGTGATATCCAAATCCTTCCCCTTCCAAACCTTAGACCCTTCCTTTATCATGAGCTGTGATATCCAACTCATTCCCATTCCAATCCTGAGACCCTTCCGATATCATGAGATGTGATATCTCAAAGCTTCTAATATCAAACTTGAGACCCTCCCTATAGCATGAGATGTGATATCCAAGTCCTTCCCATTCCAATCCTGAGACCCTTCCTATAGCATGAGATGTGATATCTCAATGCTTCTAATACCAAACCTGAGACCCTTCCTATAACATGAGATGGGAATATCCAACTCCTTCCCATTCCAATCTTGAGACCCTTCCGATAGCAGAGATGTGATATCTCAATGCTTATACCAAACCTGAGATCCTTCCTATAACATGAGATGTGATATCCAACTCCTTCCCATTCCAATCCTGAGACACTTCCTATAGCATGAGATGTGATATCTCACTGCTTATACCAAACCTGAGACCCTTCCCATAGCAGGAGATGTGATATCCAACTCATTCCCATTCCAATCCTCAGACCCTTCCTATAGCATGAGATGTGATATCTCAATGCTTCTAATGTCAAACTTGAGACCCTACCTATAGCATGAGATGTGATATCCAAGTCCTTCCCATTCCAATCCTGAGACACTTCCTATAGCATGAGTTGTGATATCTCAATGCTTCTAATACCAAACCTGAGACTCTTCCTATAACATGAGATGGGATATCCAACTCCTTCCCATTCCAATCCTGAGACCCTTTTGATAGCAGAGATGTGATATCTCAATGTTTATACCAAACCTGAGACCCTTCCTACGGCATGAGATGTCATATTCAACTCCTTCCCATTCCAATCCTGAGACCCTTCCTATAGCATGAGATTTGATATCCAACTCCTTCCCATTCCAATCCTGAGACCCTTCCTATAACATGAGATGTGATATCCAACTCCTTCCATTCCAATCCTGAGACCCTTCCTATAGCATGAGATGTGATATCTCAATGCTTATACCAAACCTGAGACCCTTCCTATAGCATGAGATGTGATATCCAACTCCTTCCCATTCCAATCATGAGACCCTTCCTATAGCATGAGATGTGATATCTCAATGCTTCTAATACCAAACCTGAGATCCTTCCTCTAACATGAAATGTGAGATCCAACTCCTTCCCTTTCCAAACCTAAGAGCCTATCTATAGCATGAGATGTGATATCCAAGTCCTTCACATTCCAACCCTTAGACCCTTCCTACAGCATGCAATATGATATCTCAATGATTCTAATAACAAACCTGAGACCCGTCCTATAACATGAGATGGGATATCCAACTCCTTCCCATTCCAATCCTGAGACACTTCCGATAGCAGAGATGTGATATCTCAATGTTTATACCAAACCTGAGACCCTTCCTATAACATGAGATGTGATATCCAACTCCTTCCCGTTCCAAACCTGAGACCCTTCCTTTAGCATGAGATGTGATATCCAGCTCCTTCCCATTCCAATCCTGAGACACTTCCGATAGCATGAGATGTGATATCTCAATGCTTCTAATATCAAAACTGAGACCCTCCCTATAGCATGATATGTGATATCTAAGTCCTTCCCATTCCAATCCTGAGACCCTTCCTATAGCATGAGATGTGATATCTCAATGCTTCTACCAAACCTGAGACCCTTCCTTTAGCATGAGATGTAATATCCAACTCCTTCCCATTCCAATCCTGAGACCCTTCCTATAGCATGAGATGTGATATCTCAATACTTCTAATACCAAACCTGAGATCCATCCTATAACATGAGATGTGATATCCAACTCCTTCCCTTTCCAAACCTGAGAGCCGTTCTATAGCATGAGATGTGATATCCAGGTCCTTCCCATTCCAATCCTTAGACCCTTCCTACAGCATGCAATATGATATCTCAATGATTCTAATAAAAAACCTGAGACCCGTCCTATAGCATGAGATATGATATCCAAGTCCTTCCCATTCCAATCCTGAGACCCTTCCTATAACATGAAATGTGATATCCAACTCCTTCCCATTCCAACCTGAGACCCTTCCTATAGCATGAGATGGGATATCCAACTTCTTCCAAATCCAATACTGATACCCTTCCGATAGCATGAGATGTGATATCCCAATGCTTCTACCAAACCTGAGACCCATACTATGGCATGAGATGTGATATCAAACTCCTTCCCATTCCAATCCTGAGACCCTTCCTATAGCTTGAGGTGTGATATCCAACTCCTTCCCATTCCAATTCTGAGACCCTTCTTATACCATGAGACTTGATATCTCAATGCTTCTAATATTAAACCTGAGACCCGTCCTATGACATGAGATGTGATATCCAAATCCTTCCCCTTCCAAACCTTAGACCCTTCCTTTATCATGAGATGTGATATCCAACTCCTTCCCATTCCAATCCTGAGACCCTTCCGATATCATGAGATTTGTTATCTCAATGCTTCTAATATCAAACTTGAGACCCTCCCTATAGCATGAGATGTGACATCCAAGTCCTTCCCATTCCAATCCTGAGACCCTTCCTATAGCATGAGATGTGATATTTCTATGCTTCTAATACCAAACCTGAGACCCTTCCTATAACATGAGATGGGATATCCAACTCCTTCCCATTCCAATCCTGAGACCTTTCCGATAGCAGAGATGTGATATCTCAATGCTTATACCAAACCTGAGAACCTTCCTATGGCCTGAGATGTCATATACAACTCCTTCCCATTCCAATCCTGAGACCCTTCCTTTAGCATGAGATGTGATATCTCAATGCTTATACCAAATCTGAGACCCTTCCTATAGCATGAGATGTGATATCCAATTCCTTCCCATTCCAATCCTGAGACCCTTCCTATAGCATGAGATGTGATATCTCAATGCTTATACCAAACCTGAGAGCCTACCTATAACATGAGATGTGATATCCAAGTCCATCCCATTCCAATCCTTAGACCCTTCCTACAGCATGCGATGTGATATCTCAATGATTCTAATACCAAACCAGAGACTCTTCCTATAACATGAGATGGGATATCCAACTCCTTCCCATTCCAATCCTGAGCCGCTTCCGATAGCAGAGATGTGATATCTCAATGCTTATACCAAACCTGAGACCCTTCCTATAACATGAGATGTGATATCCAACTCCTTCCCGTTCCAAACCTGAGACACTAACTATAGCATATGTGATATCCAACTCCTTCCCATTCCAAACATGAGACCCTTCCTATAGCAAGAAAGTAATATCCAACTCCTACCCATTCCAATCCTGAGACCCTTCCTATAGCAAGAGATGTGATATCCAAATCCTTCCCATTCCAATCCTGAGACCCTTCCTATAACATGAGATGTGATATCCAACTCCTTCCCATTCCAATCCTGAGACACTTCCTATAGCATGAGATGTGATATCTCAATGCTTCTAATACCAAACCTGAGACTCTTCCTATAACATGAGATGGGATATCCAACTCCTTCCCATTCCAATCTTGAGACCCTTTTGATAGCAGAGATGTGATATCTCAATGTTTATACCAAACCTGAGACCCTTCCTACGGCATGAGATGTCATATTCAACTCCTTCCCATTCCAATCCTGAGACGCTTCCTATAGCATGAGATTTGATATCCAACTCCTTCCCATTCCAATCCTGAGACCCTTCCTATAGCATGAGATGTGATGTCTCAATGCTTCTAATACCAAACCTGAGATCCTTCCTATAACATGAGATGTGATATCCAACTCTTTCCATTCCAATCCTGAGACCCTTCCTATAGCATGAGATGTGATATCTCAATGCTTATACCAAACCTGAGACCCTTCCTATAGCATGAGATGTGATATCCAACTCCTTCCCATTCCAATCCTGAGACCCTTCCTATAGCATGAGATGTGATATCTCAATGCTTCTAATACCAAACCTGAGATCCTTCCTCTAACATGAAATGTGAGATCCAACTCCTTCCCTTTCCAAACCTAAGAGCCTATCTATAGCATGAGATGTGATATCCAAGTCCTTTACATTCCAACCCTTAGACCCTTCCTACAGCATGCAATATGATATCTGAATGATTCTAATAACAAACCTGAGACCCGTCCTATAACATGAGATGGGATATCCAACTCCTTCCCATTCCAATCCTGAGACACTTCCGATAGCAGAGATGTGATATCTCAATGTTTATACCAAACCTGAGACCCTTCCTATAACATGAGATGTGATATCCAACTCCTTCCCGTTCCAAACCTGACACCCTTCCTTTAGCATGAGATGTGATATCCAGCTCCTTCCCATTCCAATCCTGAGACACTTCCGATAGCATGAGATGTGATATCTCAATGCTTCTAATATCAAAACTGAGACCCTCCCTATAGCATGATATGTGATATCTAAGTCCTTCCCATTCCAATCCTGAGACCCTTCCTATAGCATGAGATGTGATATCTCAATGCTTCTACCAAACCTGAGACCCTTCCTTTAGCATGAGATGTGATATCCAACTCCTTCCCATTCCAATCCTGAAACCCTTCCTATAGCATGAGATGTGATATCTCAATACTTCTAATACCAAACCTGAGATCCTTCCGATAACATGAGATGTGATATCTCAATACTTCTAATACCAAACCTGAGATCCATCCTATAACATGAGATGTGATATCCAACTCCTTCCCTTTCCAAACCTGAGAGCCGTTCTATAGCATGAGATGTGATATCCAGGTCCTTCCCATTCCAATCCTTAACCCTTCCTACAGCATGCAATATGATATCTCAATGATTCTAATAACAAACCTGAGACCCGTCCTATAGCATGAGATATGATATCCAAGTCCTTCCCATTCCAATCCTGAGACCCTTCCTATAACATGAAATGTGATATCCAACTCCTTCCCATTCCAACCTGAGACCCTTCCTATAGCATGAGATGGGATATCCAACTTCTTCCAAATCCAATACTGATACCCTTCCGATAGCATGAGATGTGATATCCCAATGCTTCTACCAAACCTGAGACCCATACTATGGCATGAGATGTGATATCAAACTCCTTCCCATTCCAATCCTGAGACCCTTCTTATACCATGAGACTTGATATCTCAATGCTTCTAATATTAAACCTGAGACCCGTCCTATAACATGAGATGTGATATCCAAATCCTTCCCCTTCCAAACCTTAGACCCTTCCTTTATCATGAGATGTGATATCCAACTCCTTCCCATTCCAATCCTGAGACCCTTCCGATATCATGAGATTTGTTATCTCAATGCTTCTAATATCAAACTTGAGACCCTCCCTATAGCATGAGATGTGACATCCAAGTCCTTCCCATTCCAATCCTGAGACCCTTCCTATAGCATGAGATGTGATATCTCTATGCTTCTAATACCAAACCTGAGACCCTTCCTATAACATGAGATGGGATATCCAACTCCTTCCCATTCCAATCCTGAGACCTTTCCGATAGCAGAGATGTGATATCTCAATGCTTATACCAAACCTGAGAACCTTCCTATGGCCTGAGATGTCATATACAACTCCTTCCCATTCCAATCCTGAGACCCTTCCTTTAGCATGAGATGTGATATCTCAATGCTTATACCAAATCTGAGACCCTTCCTATAGCATGAGATGTGATATCCAATTCCTTCCCATTCCAATCCTGAGACCCTTCCTATAGCATGAGATGTGATATCTCAATGCTTATACCAAACCTGAGAGCCTACCTATAACATGAGATGTGATATCCAAGTCTATCCCATTCCAATCCTTAGACCCTTCCTACAGCATGCGATGTGATATCTCAATAATTCTAATACCAAACCAGAGACTCTTCCTATAACATGAGATGGGATATCCAACTCCTTCCCATTCCAATCCTGAGCCGCTTCCGATAGCAGAGATGTGATATCTCAATGCTTATACCAAACCTGAGACCCTTCCTATAACATGAGATGTGATATCCAACTCCTTCCCGTTCCAAACCTGAGACACTAACTATAGCATATGTGATATCCAACTCCTTCCCATTCCAAACATGAGACCCTTCCTATAGCAAGAAAGTAATATCCAACTCCTACCCATTCCAATCCTGAGACCCTTCCTATAGCAAGAGATGTGATATCCAAATCCTTCCCATTCCAATCCTGAGACCCTTCCTATAACATGAGATGTGATATCCAACTCCTTCCCATTCCAACCTGAGACACTTCCTATAGCATGAGAAGGGATATCCAACTCCTTCCCAATCCAATCCTGAGACCCTTCCGATAGCAGAGATGTGATATCTCAATGCTTATACCAAACCTGAGACCCTTCCTATGGCATGAGATGTGATATCCAACTCCTTGCCATTCAAATCCTGAGACCCTTCCTATAGCATGAGAAGGGATATCCAACTCCTTCCCAATCCAATCCTGAGACCCTTCCGATAGCAGCCACGTGATATCTCAATGCTTCTACCAAACCTGAGACCCTTCCTTTAGCATGAGATGTGATATCCAAATCCTTAACATTCCAATCCTGAGACCCTTCCTATAGCATGAGATGTGATATCTCAATGCTTCTAATACCAAACCTGAGATCCTTCCTATAACATGAGATGTGATATCCAATTCCTTCCCATTCCAAACCTGAGACCCTTCCTATTGGATGAGATGTGATATCCAACTCCTTCCCATTCCAACCTTGAGACCCTTCCTATAGCATGAGATGTGATGTCTCAATGCTTCTAATACCAAACCTGAGATCCTTCCTATAACATGAGATGTGATATCCAACTCCTTCTATTCCAATCCTGAGACCCGTCCTATAGCATGAGATGTGATATCTCAAGGCTTATACCAAACCTGAGACCCTTCCTATAGCATGAGATGTGATATCCAACTGCTTCCCATTCCAATCCTGAGACCCTTCCTATAGCATGCAATATGATATCTCAATGATTCTAATAACAAACCTGAGACCCGTCCTATAGCATGAGATATGATATCCAAGTCCTTCGCATTCCAATCCTGAGACCCTTCCTATAACATGAAATGTGATATCCAACTCCTTCCCATTCCAACCTGAGACCATTCCTATAGCATGAGATGGGATATCCAACTTCTTCCAAATCCAATACTGATACCCTTCCGATAGCATGAGATGTGATATCCCAATGCTTATACCAAACCTGAGACCCATACTATGGCATGAGATGTGATATCAAACTCCTTCCCATTCCAATCCTGAGACCCTTCCTATAGCTTGAGGTGTGATATCCAACTCCTTCCCATTCCAATTCTGAGACCCTTCTTATACCATGAGACTTGATATCTCAATGCTTCTAATATTAAACCTGAGACCCGTCCTATAACATGAGATGTGATATCCAAATCCTTCCCCTTCCAAACCTTAGACCCTTCCTTTATCATGAGATGTGATATCCAACTCCTTCCCATTCCAATCCTGAGACCCTTCCGATATCATGAGATTTGTTATCTCAATGCTTCTAATATCAAACTTGAGACCCTCCCTATAGCATGAGATGTGACATCCAAGTCCTTCCCATTCCAATCCTGAGACCCTTCCTATAGCATGAGATGTGATATCTCTATGCTTCTAATACCAAACCTGAGACCCTTCCTATAACATGAGATGGGATATCCAACTCCTTCCCATTCCAATCCTGAGACCTTTCCGATAGCAGAGATGTGATATCTCAATGCTTATACCAAACCTGAGAACCTTCCTATGGCCTGAGATGTCATATACAACTCCTTCCCATTCCAATCCTGAGACCCTTCCTTTAGCATGAGATGTGATATCTCAATGCTTATACCAAATCTGAGACCCTTCCTATAGCATGAGATGTGATATCCAATTCCTTCCCATTCCAATCCTGAGACCCTTCCTATAGCATGAGATGTGATATCTCAATGCTTATACCAAACCTGAGAGCCTACCTATAACATGAGATGTGATATCCAAGTCTATCCCATTCCAATCCTTAGACCCTTCCTACAGCATGCGATGTGATATCTCAATAATTCTAATACCAAACCAGAGACTCTTCCTATAACATGAGATGGGATATCCAACTCCTTCCCATTCCAATCCTGAGCCGCTTCCGATAGCAGAGATGTGATATCTCAATGCTTATACCAAACCTGAGACCCTTCCTATAACATGAGATGTGATATCCAACTCCTTCCCGTTCCAAACCTGAGACACTAACTATAGCATATGTGATATCCAACTCCTTCCCATTCCAAACATGAGACCCTTCCTATAGCAAGAAAGTAATATCCAACTCCTACCCATTCCAATCCTGAGACCCTTCCTATAGCAAGAGATGTGATATCCAAATCCTTCCCATTCCAATCCTGAGACCCTTCCTATAACATGAGATGTGATATCCAACTCCTTCCCATTCCAACCTGAGACACTTCCTATAGCATGAGAAGGGATATCCAACTCCTTCCCAATCCAATCCTGAGACCCTTCCGATAGCAGAGATGTGATATCTCAATGCTTATACCAAACCTGAGTCCCTTCCTATGGCATGAGATGTGATATCCAACTCCTTGCCATTCAAATCCTGAGACCCTTCCTATAGCATGAAAAGGGATATCCAACTCCTTCCCAATCCAATCCTGAGACCCTTCCGATAGCAGCCACGTGATATCTCAATGCTTCTACCAAACCTGAGACCCTTCCTTTAGCATGAGATGTGATATCCAAATCCTTCACATTCCAATCCTGAGACCCTTCCTATAGCATGAGATGTGATATCTCAATGCTTCTAATACCAAACCTGAGATCCTTCCTATAACATGAGATGTGATATCCAATTCCTTCCCATTCCAAACCTGAGACCCTTCCTATTGGATGAGATGTGATATCCAACTCCTTCCCATTCCAACCTTGAGACCCTTCCTATAGCATGAGATGTGATGTCTCAATGCTTCTAATACCAAACCTGAGATCCTTCCTATAACATGAGATGTGATATCCAACTCCTTCCATTCCAATCCTGAGACCCGTCCTATAGCATGAGATGTGATATCTCAAGGCTTATACCAAACCTGAGACCCTTCCTATAGCATGAGATGTGATATCCAACTGCTTCCCATTCCAATCCTGAGACCCTTCCTATAGCATGAGATGTGATATCTCAATGCTTCTAATACCAAACCTGAGATCCTTCCTCTAACATGAAATGTGATATCCAACTCCTTCCCTTTCCAAACCTAAGAGCCTATCTATAGCATGAGATGTGATATCCAAGTCCTTCACATTCCAACCCTTAGACCCTTCCTACAGCATGCAATATGATATCTCAATGATTCTAATAACAAACCTGAGACCCGTCCTATAACATGAGATGGGATATCCAACTCCTTCCCATTCCAATCCTGAGACACTTCCGATAGCAGAGATGTGATATCTCAATGCTTATACCAAACCTGAGACCCTTCCTATAACATGAGATGTGATATCCAAATCCTTCCCGTTCCAAACCTGAGACCCTTCCTTTAGCATGAGATGTGATATCCAGCTCCTTCCCATTCCAATCCTGAGACACTTCCGATAGCATGAGATGTGATATCTCAATGCTTCTAATATCAAAACTGAGACCCTCCCTATAGCATGATATGTGATATCTAAGTCCTTCCCATTCCAATCCTGAGACCCTCCCTATATCATGAGATGTGATATCCAACTCCTTCCCATTCCAATCCTGAGACCCTTCCTATAGCATGAGATATGATATCTCAATACTTCTAATACCAAACGTGAGATCCTTCCGATAACATGAGATGTGATATCCAAATCCTTCCCCTTCCAAACCTGAGACCCTCCCTTTAGCATGAAATGTGATATCCAACTCCTTCCTATTCCAATCCTGAGACTCTTCTGATAGCATGAGATGTGATATCTCAATGCTTCTAATACCAAACCTGAGATCCTTCCGATAGCATGAGATGTGATATCTCAATGCTTCTAATACCAAACCTGAGATCCTTCCTATAACATGAGATGTGATATCCAAATCCTTCCCCTTCCAAACCTGAGACCCTCCCTTTAGCATGAGATGTGATATCTAACTCCTTCCCATTCCATTCCTGAGACCCTTCTGATAGCATGAGATGTGATATCTCAATGCCTCTAATACCAAACCTGAGATCCTACCTCTAACATGAAATGAGATATCCAACTCTTTCCCCTTCCAAACCTGAGAGCCTTCCTATAGCATGAGATGTGATATCCAAGTCCTTCCCATTCCAATACTGAGACCCTTCCTATAGCTTGAGATGTGATATCCAACTCCTTCCCATTCCAATTCTGAGACCCTTCCTATAGCATGAGATGTGATATCTCAATGCTTATACCAAACCTGAGAGCCTACCTATAACATGAGATGTGATATCCAAGTCCATCCCATTCCAATCCTTAGACCCTTCCTACAGCATGCGATGTGATATCTCAATGATTCTAATACCAAACCAGAGACTCTTCCTATAACATGAGATGGGATATCCAACTCCTTCCCATTCCAATTCTGAGACCCTTCCTATACTATGAGACTTGATATCTCAATGCTTCTAATACCAAACCTGAGACCCGTAATATAACATGAGATGTGATATCCAAATCCTTCCCCTTCCAAACCTTAGACCCTTCCTTTATCATGAGATGTGATATCCAACTCCTTCCCATTCCAATCCTGAGACCCTTCCAATATCATGAGATGTGATATCTCAAAGCTTCTAATATCAAACTTGAGACCCTCCCTATAGCATGAGATGTGATATCCAAGTCCTTCCCATTCCAATCCTGAGACCCTTCCTATAGCATGAGATGTGATATCTCAATGCTTCTAATACCAAACCTGAGACCCTTCCTATAACATGAGATGGGAATATCCAACTCCTTCCCATTCCAATCTTGAGACCCTTCCGATAGCAGAGATGTGATATCTCAATGCTTATACCAAACCTGAGATCCTTCCTATAACATGAGATGTGATATCCAACTCCTTCCCATTCCAATCCTGAGACACTTCCTATAGCATGAGATGTGATATCTCACTGCTTATACCAAACCTGAGACCCTTCCCATAGCAGGAGATGTGATATCCAACTCCTTCCCATTCCAATCCTCAGACCCTTCCTATAGCATGAGATGTGATATCTCAATGCTTCTAATGTCAAACTTGAGACCCTACCTATAGCATGAGATGTGATATCCAAGTCCTTCCCATTCCAATCCTGAGACACTTCCTATAGCATGAGATGTGATATCTCAATGCTTCTAATACCAAACTTGAGACTCTTCCTAGAACATGAGATGGGATATCCAACTCCTTCCCATTCCAATCCTGAGACCCTTTTGATAGCAGAGATGTGATATCTCAATGTTTATACCAAACCTGAGACCCTTCCTACGGCATGAGATGTCATATTCAACTCCTTCCCATTCCAATCCTGAGACCCTTCCTATAGCATGAGATTTGATATCCAACTCCTTCCCATTCCAATCCTGAGACCCTTCCTATAGCATGAGATGTGATGTCTCAATGCTTCTAATACCAAACCTGAGATCCTTCCTATAACATGAGATCTGATATCCAACTCCTTCCATTCCAATCCTGAGACCCTTCCTATAGCATGAGATGTGATATCTCAATGCTTATACCAAACCTGAGACCCTTCCTATAGCATGAGATGTGATATCCAACTCCTTCCCATTCCAATCCTGAGACCCTTCCTATAGCATGAGATGTGATATCTCAATGCTTCTAATACCAAACCTGAGATCCTTCCTCTAACATGAAATGTGAGATCCAACTCCTTCCCTTTCCAAACCTAAGAGCCTATCTATAGCATGAGATGTGATATCCAAGTCCTTCACATTCCAACCCTTAGACCCTTCCTACAGCATGCAATATGATATCTCAATGATTCCAATAACAAACCTGAGACCCGTCCTATAACATGAGATGGGATATCCAACTCCTTCCCATTCCAATCCTGAGACACTTCCGATAGCAGAGATGTGATATCTCAATGTTTATACCAAACCTGAGACCCTTCCTATAACATGAGATGTGATATCCAACTCCTTCCCGTTCCAAACCTGAGACCCTTCCTTTAGCATGAGATGTGATATCCAGCTCCTTCCCATTCCAATCCTGAGACACTTCCGATAGCATGAGATGTGATATCTCAATGCTTCTAATATCAAAACTGAGACCCTCCCTATAGCATGATATGTGATATCTAAGTCCTTCCCATTCCAATCCTGAGACCCTTCCTATAGCATGAGATGTGATATCTCAATGCTTCTACCAAACCTGAGACCCTTCCTTTAGCATGAGATGTGATATCCAACTCCTTCCCATTCCAATCCTGAGACCCTTCCTATAGCATGAGATGTGATATCTCAATACTTCTAATACCAAACCTGAGATCCTTCCGATGACATGAGATGTGATATCTCAATACTTCTAATACCAAACCTGAGATCCATCCTATAACATGAGATGTGATATCCAACTCCTTCCCTTTCCAAACCTGAGAGCCGTTCTATAGCATGAGATGTGATAACCAGGTCCTTCCCATTCCAATCCTTAGACCCTTCCTACAGCATGCAATATGATATCTCAATGATTCTAATAACAAACCTGAGACCCGTCCTATAGCATGAGATATGATATCCAAGTCCTTCCCATTCCAATCCTGAGACCCTTCCTATAACACGAAATGTGATATCCAACTCCTTCCCATTCCAACCTGAGACCCTTCCTATAGCATGAGATGGGATATCCAACTTCTTCCAAATCCAATACTGATACCCTTCCGATAGCATGAGATGTGATATCCCAATGCTTCTACCAAACCTGAGACCCATACTATGGCATGAGATGTGATATCAAACTCCTTCCCATTCCAATCCTGAGACCCTTCCTATAGCTTGAGGTGTGATATCCAACTCCTTCCCATTCCAATTCTGAGACCCTTCTTATACCATGAGACTTGATATCTCAATGCTTCTAATATTAAACCTGAGACCCGTCCTATAACATGAGATGTGATATCCAAATCCTTCCCCTTCCAAACCTTAGACCCTTCCTTTATCATGAGATGTGATATCCAACTCCTTCCCATTCCAATCCTGAGACCCTTCCGATATCATGAGATTTGTTATCTCAATGCTTCTAATATCAAACTTGAGACCCTACCTATAGCATGAGATGTGACATCCAAGTCCTTCCCATTCCAATCCTGAGACCCTTCCTATAGCATGAGATGTGATATCTCTATGCTTCTAATACCAAACCTGAGACCCTTCCTATAACATGAGATGGGATATCCAACTCCTTCCCATTCCAATCCTGAGACCTTTCCGATAGCAGAGATGTGATATCTCAATGCTTATACCAAACCTGAGAACCTTCCTATGGCCTGAGATGTCATATACAACTCCTTCCCACTCCAATCCTGAGACCCTTCCTTTAGCATGAGATGTGATATCTCAATGCTTATACCAAATCTGAGACCCTTCCTATAGCATGAGATGTGATATCCAATTCCTTCCCATTCCAATCCTGTGACCCTTCCTATAGCATGAGATGTGATATCTCAATGCTTATAGCAAACCTGAGAGCCTACCTATAACATGAGATGTGATATCCAAGTCCATCCCATTCCAATCCTTAGACCCTTCCTACAGCATGCGATGTGATATCTCAATGATTCTAATACCAAACCAGAGACTCTTCCTATAACATGAGATGGGATATCCAACTCCTTCCCATTCCAATCCTGAGCCGCTTCCGATAGCAGAGATGTGATATCTCAATGCTTATACCAAACCTGAGACCCTTCCTATAACATGAGATGTGATATCCAACTCCTTCCCGTTCCAAACCTGAG
Organism: Ambystoma mexicanum; assembly: GCF_040938575.1. Classification (NCBI taxonomy): domain Eukaryota; kingdom Metazoa; phylum Chordata; class Amphibia; order Caudata; family Ambystomatidae; genus Ambystoma; species Ambystoma mexicanum. Next base: position 1,511,762,093 of record NC_090921.1, on the reverse strand, counting down.
ACACTAACTATAGCATATGTGATATCCAACTCCTTCCCATTCCAAACATGAGACCCTTCCTATAGCAAGAAAGTAATATCCAACTCCTACCCATTCCAATCCTGAGACCCTTCCTATAGCAAGAGATGTGATATCCAAATCCTTCCCATTCCAATCCTGAGACCCTTCCTATAACATGAGATGTGATATCCAACTCCTTCCCATTCCAACCTGAGACACTTCCTATAGCATGAGAAGGGATATCCAACTCATTCCCAATCCAATCCTGAGACCCTTCCGATAGCAGAGATGTGATATCTCAATGCTTATACCAAACCTGAGACCCTTCCTATGGCATGAGATGTGATATCCAACTCCTTGCCATTCAAATCCTGAGACCCTTCCTATAGCATGAGAAGGGATATCCAACTCCTTCCCAATCCAATCCTGAGACCCTTCCGATAGCAGCGACGTGATATCTCAATGCTTCTACCAAACCTGAGACCCTTCCTTTAGCATGATATGTGATATCCAAATCCTTCACATTCCAATCCTGAGACCCTTCCTATAGCATGAGATGTGATATCTCAATGCTTCTAATACCAAACCTGAGATCCTTCCTATAACATGAGATGTGATATCCAATTCCTTCCCATTCCAAACCTGAGACCCTTCCTATTGGATGAGATGTGATATCCAACTCCTTCCCATTCCAACCCTGAGACCCTTCCTATAGCATGAGATGTGATGTCTCAATGCTTCTAATACCAAACCTGAGATCCTTCCTATAACATGAGATGTGATATCCAACTCCTTCCATTCCAATCCTGAGACCCGTCCTATAGCATGAGATGTGATATCTCAATGCTTATACCAAACCTGAGACCCTTCCTATAGCATGAGATGTGATATCCAACTGCTTCCCATTCCAATCCTGAGACCCTTCCTATAGCATGAGATGTGATATCTCAATGCTTCTAATACCAAACCTGAGATCCTTCCTCTAACATGAAATGTGATATCCAACTCCTTCCCTTTCCAAACCTAAGAGCCTATCTATAGCATGAGATGTGATATCCAAGTCCTTCACATTCCAACCCTTAGACCCTTCCTACAGCATGCAATATGATATCTCAATGATTCTAATAACAAACCTGAGACCCGTCCTATAACATGAGATGGGATATCCAACTCCTTCCCATTCCAATCCTGAGACACTTCCGATAGCAGAGATGTGATATCTCAATGCTTATACCAAACCTGAGACCCTTCCTATAACATGAGATGTGATATCCAAATCCTTCCCGTTCCAAACCTGAGACCCTTCCTTTAGCATGAGATGTGATATCCAGCTCCTTCCCATTCCAATCCTGAGACACTTCCGATAGCATGAGATGTGATATCTCAATGCTTCTAATATCAAAACTGAGACCCTCCCTATAGCATGATATGTGATATCTAAGTCCTTCCCATTCCAATCCTGAGACCCTCCCTATAGCATGAGATGTGATATCCAACTCCTTCCCATTCCAATCCTGAGACCCTTCCTATAGCATGAGATGTGATATCTCAATGCTTCTACCAAACCTGAGACCCTTCCTTTAGCATGAGATGTGATATCCAACTCCTTCCCATTCCAATCCTGAGACCCTTCCTATAGCATGAGATGTGATATCTCAATACTTCTAATACCAAACCTGAGATCCTTCCGATAACATGAGATGTGATATCTCAATACTTCTAATACCAAACCTGAGATCCATCCTATAACATGAGATGTGATATCCAACTCCTTCCCTTTCCAAACCTGAGAGCCGTTCTATAGCATGAGATGTGATAACCAGGTCCTTCCCATTCCAATCCTTAGACCCTTCCTACAGCATGCAATATGATATCTCAATGATTCTAATAACAAACCTGAGACCCGTCCTATAGCATGAGATATGATATCCAAGTCCTTCCCATTCCAATCCTGAGACCCTTCCTATAACACGAAATGTGATATCCAACTCCTTCCCATTCCAACCTGAGACCCTTCCTATAGCATGAGATGGGATATCCAACTTCTTCCAAATCCAATACTGATACCCTTCCGATAGCATGAGATGTGATATCCCAATGCTTCTACCAAACCTGAGACCCATACTATGGCATGAGATGTGATATCAAACTCCTTCCCATTCCAATCCTGAGACCCTTCCTATAGCTTGAGGTGTGATATCCAACTCCTTCCCATTCCAATTCTGAGACCCTTCTTATACCATGAGACTTGATATCTCAATGCTTCTAATATTAAACCTGAGACCCGTCCTATAACATGAGATGTGATATCCAAATCCTTCCCCTTCCAAACCTTAGACCCTTCCTTTATCATGAAATGTGATATCCAACTCCTTCCCATTCCAATCCTGAGACCCTTCCGATATCATGAGATTTGTTATCTCAATGCTTCTAATATCAAACTTGAGACCCTACCTATAGCATGAGATGTGACATCCAAGTCCTTCCCATTCCAATCCTGAGACCCTTCCTATAGCATGAGATGTGATATCTCTATGCTTCTAATACCAAACCTGAGACCCTTCCTATAACATGAGATGGGATATCCAACTCCTTCCCATTCCAATCCTGAGACCTTTCCGATAGCAGAGATGTGATATCTCAATGCTTATACCAAACCTGAGAACCTTCCTATGGCCTGAGATGTCATATACAACTCCTTCCCATTCCAATCCTGAGACCCTTCCTTTAGCATGAGATGTGATATCTCAATGCTTATACCAAATCTGAGACCCTTCCTATAGCATGAGATGTGATATCCAATTCCTTCCCATTCCAATCCTGTGACCCTTCCTATAGCATGAGATGTGATATCTCAATGCTTATAGCAAACCTGAGAGCCTACCTATAACATGAGATGTGATATCCAAGTCCATCCCATTCCAATCCTTAGACCCTTCCTACAGCATGCTATGTGATATCTCAATGATTCTAATACCAAACCAGAGACTCTTCCTATAACATGAGATGGGATATCCAACTCCTTCCCATTCCAATCCTGAGCCGCTTCCGATAGCAGAGATGTGATATCTCAATGCTTATACCAAACCTGAGACCCTTCCTATAACATGAGATGTGATATCCAACTCCTTCCCGTTCCAAACCTGAGACACTAACTATAGCATATGTGATATCCAACTCCTTCCCATTCCAAACATGAGACCCTTCCTATAGCAAGAAAGTAATATCCAACTCCTACCCATTCCAATCCTGAGACCCTTCCTATAGCAAGAGATGTGATATCCAAATCCTTCCCATTCCAATCCTGAGACCCTTCCTATAACATGAGATGTGATATCCAACTCCTTCCCATTCCAACCTGAGACACTTCCTATAGCATGAGAAGGGATATCCAACTCCTTCCCAATCCAATCCTGAGACCCTTCCGATAGCAGAGATGTGATATCTCAATGCTTATACCAAACCTGAGACCCTTCCTATGGCATGAGATGTGATATCCAACTCCTTGCCATTCAAATCCTGAGACCCTTCCTATAGCATGAGAAGGGATATCCAACTCCTTCCCAATCCAATCCTGAGACCCTTCCGATAGCAGCGACGTGATATCTCAATGCTTCTACCAAACCTGAGACCCTTCCTTTAGCATGAGATGTGATATCCAAATCCTTCACATTCCAATCCTGAGACCCTTCCTATAGCATGAGATGTGATATCTCAATGCTTCTAATACCAAACCTGAGATCCTTCCTATAACATGAGATGTGATATCCAATTCCTTCCCATTCCAAACCTGAGACCCTTCCTATTGGATGAGATGTGATATCCAACTCCTTCCCATTCCAACCCTGAGACCCTTCCTATAGCATGAGATGTGATGTCTCAATGCTTCTAATACCAAACCTGAGATCCTTCCTATAACATGAGATGTGATATCCAACTCCTTCCATTCCAATCCTGAGACCCGTCCTATAGCATGAGATGTGATATCTCAATGCTTATACCAAACCTGAGACCCTTCCTATAGCATGAGATGTGATATCCAACTGCTTCCCATTCCAATCCTGAGACCCTTCCTATAGCATGAGATGTGATATCTCAATGCTTCTAATACCAAACCTGAGATCCTTCCTCTAACATGAAATGTGATATCCAACTCCTTCCCTTTCCAAACCTAAGAGCCTATCTATAGCATGAGATGTGATATCCAAGTCCTTCACATTCCAACCCTTAGACCCTTCCTACAGCATGCAATATGATATCTCAATGATTCTAATAACAAACCTGAGACCCGTCCTATAACATGAGATGGGATATCCAACTCCTTCCCATTCCAATCCTGAGACACTTCCGATAGCAGAGATGTGATATCTCAATGCTTATACCAAACCTGAGACCCTTCCTATAACATGAGATTTGATATCCAAATCCTTCCCGTTCCAAACCTGAGACCCTTCCTTTAGCATGAGATGTGATATCCAGCTCCTTCCCATTCCAATCCTGAGACACTTCCGATAGCATGAGATGTGATATCTCAATGCTTCTAATATCAAAACTGAGACCCTCCCTATAGCATGATATGTGATATCTAAGTCTTTCCCATTCCAATCCTGAGACCCTCCCTATCGCATGAGATGTGATATCCAACTCCTTCCCATTCCAATCCTGAGACCCTTCCTATAGCATGAGATATGATATCTCAATACTTCTAATACCAAACGTGAGATCCTTCCGATAACATGAGATGTGATATCCAAATCCTTCCCCTTCCAAACCTGAGACCCTCCCTTTAGCATGAAATGTGATATCCAACTCCTTCCTATTCCAATCCTGAGACTCTTCTGATAGCATGAGATGTGATATCTCAATGCTTCTAATACCAAACCTGAGATCCTTCCGATAGCATGAGATGTGATATCTCAATGCTTCTAATACCAAACCTGAGATCCTTCCTATAACATGAGATGTGATATCCAAATCCTTCCCCTTCCAAACCTGAGACCCTCCCTTTAGCATGAGATGTGATATCTAACTCCTTCCCATTCCATTCCTGAGACCCTTCTGATAGAATGAGATGTGATATCTCAATGCCTCTAATACCAAACCTGAGATCCTACCTCTAACATGAAATGAGATATCCAACTCTTTCCCCTTCCAAACCTGAGAGCCTTCCTATAGCATGAGATGTGATATCCAAGTCCTTCCCATTCCAATACTGAGACCCTTCCTATAGCTTGAGATGTGATATCCAACTCCTTCCCATTCCAATTCTGAGACCCTTCCTATAGCATGAGATGTGATATCTCAATGCTTATACCAAACCCGAGAGCCTACCTATAGCATGAGATGTGATATCCAAGTCCATCCCATTCCAATCCTTAGACCCTTCCTACAGCATGCGATGTGAATATCTCAATGATTCTAATACCAAACCAGAGACTCTTCCTATAACATGAGATGGGATATCCAACTCCTTCCCATTCCAATTCTGAGACCCTTCCTATACTATGAGACTTGATATCTCAATGCTTCTAATACCAAATCTGAGACCCGTAATATAACATGAGATGTGATATCCAAATCCTTCCCCTTCCAAACCTTAGACCCGTCCTTTATCATGAGATGTGATATCCAACTCCTTCCCATTCCAATCCTGAGACCCTTCCGATATCATGAGATGTGATATCTCAAAGCTTCTAATATCAAACTTGAGACCCTCCCTATAGCATGAGATGTGATATCCAAGTCCTTCCCATTCCAATCCTGAGACCCTTCCTATAGCATGAGATGTGATATCTCAATGCTTCTAATACCAAACCTGAGACCCTTCCTATAACATGAGATGGGAATATCCAACTCCTTCCCATTCCAATCTTGAGACCCTTCCGATAGCAGAGATGTGATATCTCAATGCTTATACCACACCTGAGATCCTTCCTATAACATGAGATGTGATATCCAACTCCTTCCCATTCCAATCCTCAGACCCTTCCTATAGCATGAGATGTGATATCTCAATGCTTCTAATGTCAAACTTGAGACCCTACCTATAGCATGAGATGTGATATCCACGTCCTTCCCATTCCAATCCTGAGACACTTCCTATAGCCTGAGATGTGATATCTCAATGCTTCTAATACCAAACCTGAGACTCTTCCTATAACATGAGATGGGATATCCAACTCCTTCCAATTCCAATCCTGAGACCCTTTTGATAGCAGAGATGTGATATCTCAATGTTTATACCAAACCTGAGACCCTTCCTACGGCATGAGATGTCATATTCAACTCCTTCCCATTCCAATCCTGAGACCCTTCCTATAGCATGAGATTTGATTTCCAACTCCTTCCCATTCCAATCCTGAGACCCTTCCTATAGCATGAGATGTGATATCTCAATACTTCTAATACCAAACCTGAGATCCATCCTATAACATGAGATGTGATATCCAACTCCTTCCCTTTCCAAACCTGAGAGCCGTTCTATAGCATGAGATGTGATAACCAGGTCCTTCCCATTCCAATCCTTAGACCCTTCCTACAGCATGCAATATGATATCTCAATGATTCTAATAACAAACCTGAGACCCGTCCTATAGCATGAGATATGATATCCAAGTCCTTCCCATTCCAATCCTGAGACCCTTCCTATAACACGAAATGTGATATCCAACTCCTTCCCATTCCAACCTGAGACCCTTCCTATAGCATGAGATGGGATATCCAACTTCTTCCAAATCCAATACTGATACCCTTCCGATAGCATGAGATGTGATATCCCAATGCTTCTACCAAACCTGAGACCCATACTATGGCATGAGATGTGATATCAAACTCCTTCCCATTCCAATCCTGAGACCCTTCCTATAGCTTGAGGTGTGATATCCAACTCCTTCCCATTCCAATTCTGAGACCCTTCTTATACCATGAGACTTGATATCTCAATGCTTCTAATATTAAACCTGAGACCCGTCCTATAACATGAGATGTGATATCCAAATCCTTCCCCTTCCAAACCTTAGACCCTTCCTTTATCATGAGATGTGATATCCAACTCCTTCCCATTCCAATCCTGAGACCCTTCCGATATCATGAGATTTGTTATCTCAATGCTTCTAATATCAAACTTGAGACCCTACCTATAGCATGAGATGTGACATCCAAGTCCTTCCCATTCCAATCCTGAGACCCTTCCTATAGCATGAGATGTGATATCTCTATGCTTCTAATACCAAACCTGAGACCCTTCCTATAACATGAGATGGGATATCCAACTCCTTCCCATTCCAATCCTGAGACCTTTCCGATAGCAGAGATGTGATATCTCAATGCTTATACCAAACCTGAGAACCTTCCTATGGCCTGAGATGTCATATACAACTCCTTCCCATTCCAATCCTGAGACCCTTCCTTTAGCATGAGATGTGATATCTCAATGCTTATACCAAATCTGAGACCCTTCCTATAGCATGAGATGTGATATCCAATTCCTTCCCATTCCAATCCTGTGACCCTTCCTATAGCATGAGATGTGATATCTCAATGCTTATAGCAAACCTGAGAGCCTACCTATAACATGAGATGTGATATCCAAGTCCATCCCATTCCAATCCTTAGACCCTTCCTACAGCATGCTATGTGATATCTCAATGATTCTAATACCAAACCAGAGACTCTTCCTATAACATGAGATGGGATATCCAACTCCTTCCCATTCCAATCCTGAGCCGCTTCCGATAGCAGAGATGTGATATCTCAATGCTTATACCAAACCTGAGACCCTTCCTATAACATGAGATGTGATATCCAACTCCTTCCCGTTCCAAACCTGAGACACTAACTATAGCATATGTGATATCCAACTCCTTCCCATTCCAAACATGAGACCCTTCCTATAGCAAGAAAGTAATATCCAACTCCTACCCATTCCAATCCTGAGACCCTTCCTATAGCAAGAGATGTGATATCCAAATCCTTCCCATTCCAATCCTGAGACCCTTCCTATAACATGAGATGTGATATCCAACTCCTTCCCATTCCAACCTGAGACACTTCCTATAGCATGAGAAGGGATATCCAACTCCTTCCCAATCCAATCCTGAGACCCTTCCGATAGCAGAGATGTGATATCTCAATGCTTATACCAAACCTGAGACCCTTCCTATGGCATGAGATGTGATATCCAACTCCTTGCCATTCAAATCCTGAGACCCTTCCTATAGCATGAGAAGGGATATCCAACTCCTTCCCAATCCAATCCTGAGACCCTTCCGATAGCAGCGACGTGATATCTCAATGCTTCTACCAAACCTGAGACCCTTCCTTTAGCATGAGATGTGATATCCAAATCCTTCACATTCCAATCCTGAGACCCTTCCTATAGCATGAGATGTGATATCTCAATGCTTCTAATACCAAACCTGAGATCCTTCCTATAACATGAGATGTGATATCCAATTCCTTCCCATTCCAAACCTGAGACCCTTCCTATTGGATGAGATGTGATATCCAACTCCTTCCCATTCCAACCCTGAGACCCTTCCTATAGCATGAGATGTGATGTCTCAATGCTTCTAATACCAAACCTGAGATCCTTCCTATAACATGAGATGTGATATCCAACTCCTTCCATTCCAATCCTGAGACCCGTCCTATAGCATGAGATGTGATATCTCAATGCTTATACCAAACCTGAGACCCTTCCTATAGCATGAGATGTGATATCCAACTGCTTCCCATTCCAATCCTGAGACCCTTCCTATAGCATGAGATGTGATATCTCAATGCTTCTAATACCAAACCTGAGATCCTTCCTCTAACATGAAATGTGATATCCAACTCCTTCCCTTTCCAAACCTAAGAGCCTATCTATAGCATGAGATGTGATATCCAAGTCCTTCACATTCCAACCCTTAGACCCTTCCTACAGCATGCAATATGATATCTCAATGATTCTAATAACAAACCTGAGACCCGTCCTATAACATGAGATGGGATATCCAACTCCTTCCCATTCCAATCCTGAGACACTTCCGATAGCAGAGATGTGATATCTCAATGCTTATACCAAACCTGAGACCCTTCCTATAACATGAGATTTGATATCCAAATCCTTCCCGTTCCAAACCTGAGACCCTTCCTTTAGCATGAGATGTGATATCCAGCTCCTTCCCATTCCAATCCTGAGACACTTCCGATAGCATGAGATGTGATATCTCAATGCTTCTAATATCAAAACTGAGACCCTCCCTATAGCATGATATGTGATATCTAAGTCTTTCCCATTCCAATCCTGAGACCCTCCCTATCGCATGAGATGTGATATCCAACTCCTTCCCATTCCAATCCTGAGACCCTTCCTATAGCATGAGATATGATATCTCAATACTTCTAATACCAAACGTGAGATCCTTCCGATAACATGAGATGTGATATCCAAATCCTTCCCCTTCCAAACCTGAGACCCTCCCTTTAGCATGAAATGTGATATCCAACTCCTTCCTATTCCAATCCTGAGACTCTTCTGATAGCATGAGATGTGATATCTCAATGCTTCTAATACCAAACCTGAGATCCTTCCGATAGCATGAGATGTGATATCTCAATGCTTCTAATACCAAACCTGAGATCCTTCCTATAACATGAGATGTGATATCCAAATCCTTCCCCTTCCAAACCTGAGACCCTCCCTTTAGCATGAGATGTGATATCTAACTCCTTCCCATTCCATTCCTGAGACCCTTCTGATAGAATGAGATGTGATATCTCAATGCCTCTAATACCAAACCTGAGATCCTACCTCTAACATGAAATGAGATATCCAACTCTTTCCCCTTCCAAACCTGAGAGCCTTCCTATAGCATGAGATGTGATATCCAAGTCCTTCCCATTCCAATACTGAGACCCTTCCTATAGCTTGAGATGTGATATCCAACTCCTTCCCATTCCAATTCTGAGACCCTTCCTATAGCATGAGATGTGATATCTCAATGCTTATACCAAACCCGAGAGCCTACCTATAGCATGAGATGTGATATCCAAGTCCATCCCATTCCAATCCTTAGACCCTTCCTACAGCATGCGATGTGAATATCTCAATGATTCTAATACCAAACCAGAGACTCTTCCTATAACATGAGATGGGATATCCAACTCCTTCCCATTCCAATTCTGAGACCCTTCCTATACTATGAGACTTGATATCTCAATGCTTCTAATACCAAATCTGAGACCCGTAATATAACATGAGATGTGATATCCAAATCCTTCCCCTTCCAAACCTTAGACCCGTCCTTTATCATGAGATGTGATATCCAACTCCTTCCCATTCCAATCCTGAGACCCTTCCGATATCATGAGATGTGATATCTCAAAGCTTCTAATATCAAACTTGAGACCCTCCCTATAGCATGAGATGTGATATCCAAGTCCTTCCCATTCCAATCCTGAGACCCTTCCTATAGCATGAGATGTGATATCTCAATGCTTCTAATACCAAACCTGAGACCCTTCCTATAACATGAGATGGGAATATCCAACTCCTTCCCATTCCAATCTTGAGACCCTTCCGATAGCAGAGATGTGATATCTCAATGCTTATACCACACCTGAGATCCTTCCTATAACATGAGATGTGATATCCAACTCCTTCCCATTCCAATCCTCAGACCCTTCCTATAGCATGAGATGTGATATCTCAATGCTTCTAATGTCAAACTTGAGACCCTACCTATAGCATGAGATGTGATATCCACGTCCTTCCCATTCCAATCCTGAGACACTTCCTATAGCATGAGATGTGATATCTCAATGCTTCTAATACCAAACCTGAGACTCTTCCTATAACATGAGATGGGATATCCAACTCCTTCCAATTCCAATCCTGAGACCCTTTTGATAGCAGAGATGTGATATCTCAATGTTTATACCAAACCTGAGACCCTTCCTACGGCATGAGATGTCATATTCAACTCCTTCCCATTCCAATCCTGAGACCCTTCCTATAGCATGAGATTTGATTTCCAACTCCTTCCCATTCCAATCCTGAGACCCTTCCTATAGCATGAGATGTGATGTCTCAATGCTTCTAATACCAAACCTGAGATCCTTCCTATAACATGAGATGTGATATCCAACTCCTTCCATTCCAATCCTGAGACCCTTCCTATAGCATGAGATGTGATATCTCAATGCTTATACCAAACCTGAGACCCTTCCTATAGCATGAGATGTGATATCCAACTCCTTCCCATTCCAATCCTGAGACCCTTCCTATAGCCTGAGATGTGATATCCAATTCCTTCCCATTCCAATCCTGAGACCCTTCCTATAGCATGAGATGTGATATCTCAATGCTTATACCAAACCTGAGAGCCTACCTATAACATGAGATGGGATATCCAAGTCCATCCCATTCCAATCCTTAGACCCTTCCTACAGCATGCGATGTGATATCTCAATGATTCTAATACCAAACCAGAGACTCTTCCTATAACATGAGATGGGATATCCAACTCCTTCCCATTCCAATCCTGAGCCGCTTCTGATAGCAGAGATGTGATATCTCAATGCTTATACCAAACCTGAGACCCTTCCTATAACATGAGATGTGATATCCAACTCCTTCCCGTTCCAAACCTGAGACACTAACTATAGCATATGTGATATCCAACTCCTTCCCATTCCAAACATGAGACCCTTCCTATAGCAAGAAAATAATATCCAACTCCTACCCATTCCAATCCTGAGACCCTTCCTATAGCAAGAGATGTGATATCCAAATCCTTCCCATTCCAATCCTGAGACCCTTCCTATAACATGAGATGTGATATCCAACTCCTTCCCATTCCAACCTGAGACACTTCCTATAGCATGAGAAGGGATATCCAACTCCTTCCCAATCCAATCCTGAGACCCTTCCGATAGCAGAGATGTGATATCTCAATGCTTATACCAAACCTGAGACCCTTCCTATGGCATGAGATGTGATATCCAACTCCTTGCCATTCAAATCCTGAGACCCTTCCTATAGCATGAGAAGGGATATCCAACTCCTTCCCAATCCAATCCTGAGATCCTTCCGATAGCAGCGACGTGATATCTCAATGCTTCTACCAAACCTGAGACCCTTCCTTTAGCATGAGATGTGATATCCAAATCCTTCACATTCCAATCCTGAGACCCTTCCTATAGCATGAGATGTGATATCTCAATGCTTCTAATACCAAACCTGAGATCCTTCCTATAACATGAGATGTGATATCCAATTCCTTCCCATTCCAAACCTGAGACCCTTCCTATTGGATGAGATGTGATAACCAACTCCTTCCCATTCCAACCCTGAGACCCTTCCTATAGCATGAGATGTGATGTCTCAATGCTTCTAATACCAAACCTGAGATCCTTCCTATAACATGAGATGTGATATCCAACTCCTTCCATTCCAATCCTGAGACCCGTCCCGTCAACCTGAGATGTGATATCTCAATGCTTATACCAAACCTGAGACCCTTCCTATAGCATGAGATGTCATATCCAACTGCTTCCCATTCCAATCCTGAGACCCTTCCTATAGCATGAGATGTGATATCTCAATGCTTCTAATACCAAACCTGAGATCCTTCCTCTAACATGAAATGTGACATCCAACTCCTTCCCTTTCCAAACCTAAGAGCCTATCTATAGCATGAGATGTGATATCCAAGTCCTTCACATTCCAACCCTTAGACCCTTCCTACAGCATGCAATATGATATCTCAATGATTCTAATAACAAACCTGAGACCCGTCCTATAACATGAGATGGGATATCCAACTCCTTCCCATTCCAATCCTGAGACACTTCCGATAGCAGAGATGTGATATCTCAATGCTTATACCAAACCTGAGACCCTTCCTATAACATGAGATGTGATATCCAAATCCTTCTCGTTCCAAACCTGAGACCCTTCCTTTAGCATGAGATGTGATATCCAGCTCCTTCCCATTCCAATCCTGAGACACTTCCGATAGCATGAGATGTGATATCTCAATGCTTCTAATATCAAAACTGAGACCCTCCCTATAGCATGATATGTGATATCTAAGTCCTTCCCATTCCAATCCTGAGACCCTCCCTATAGCATGAGATGTGATATCCAACTCCTTCCCATTCCAATCCTGAGACCCTTCCTATAGCATGAGATATGATATCTCAATACTTCTAATACCAAACGTGAGATCCTTCCGATAACATGAGATGTGATATCCAAATCCTTCCCCTTCCAAACCTGAGACCCTCCCTTTAGCATGAAATGTGATATCCAACTCCTTCCTATTCCAATCCTGAGACTCTTCTGATAGCATGAGATGTGATATCTCAATGCTTCTAATACCAAACCTGAGATCCTTCCGATAGCATGAGATGTGATATCTCAATGCTTCTAATACCAAACCTGAGATCCTTCCTATAACATGAGATGTGATATCCAAATCCTTCCCCTTCCAAACCTGAGACCCTCCCTTTAGCATGAGATGTGATATCTAACTCCTTCCCATTCCATTCCTGAGACCCTTCTGATAGCATGAGATGTGATATCTCAATGCCTCTAATACCAAACCTGAGATCCTACCTCTAACATGAAATGAGATATCCAACTCTTTCCCCTTCCAAACCTGAGAGCCTTCCTATAGCATGAGATGTGATATCCAAGTCCTTCCCATTCCAATACTGAGACCCTTCCTATAGCTTGAGATGTGATATCCAACTCCTTCCCATTCCAATTCTGAGACCCTTCCTATAGCATGAGATGTGATATCTCAATGCTTATACCAAACCTGAGAGCCTACCTATAGCATAAGATGTGATATCCAAGTCCATCCCATTCCAATCCTTAGACCCTTCCTACAGCATGCGATGTGAATATCTCAATGATTCTAATACCAAACCAGAGACTCTTCCTATAACATGAGATGGGATATCCAACTCCTTCCCATTCCAATTCTGAGACCCTTCCTATACTATGAGACTTGATATCTCAATGCTTCTAATACCAAACCTGAGACCCGTAATATAACATGAGATGTGATATCCAAATCCTTCCCCTTCCAAACCTTAGACCCTTCCTTTATCATGAGATGTGATATCCAACTCCTTCCCATTCCAATCCTGAGACCCTTCCGATATCATGAGATGTGATATCTCAAAGCTTCTAATATCAAACTTGAGACCCTCCCTATAGCATGAGATGTGATATCCAAGTCCTTCCCATTCCAATCCTGAGACCCTTCCTATAGCATGAGATGTGATATCTCAATGCTTCTAATACCAAACCTGAGACCCTTCCTATAACATGAGATGGGAATATCCAACTCCTTCCCATTCCAATCTTGAGACCCTTCCGATAGCAGAGATGTGATATCTCAATGCTTATACCACACCTGAGATCCTCCCTATAACATGAGATGTGATATCCAACTCCTTCCCATTCCAATCCTGAGACACTTCCTATAGCATGAGATGTGATATCTCACTGCTTATACCAAACCTGAGACCCTTCCCATAGCAGGAGATGTGATATCCAACTCCTTCCCATTCCAATCCTCAGACCCTTCCTATAGCATGAGATGTGATATCTCAATGCTTCTAATGTCAAACTTGAGACCCTACATATAGCATGAGATGTGATATCCAAGTCCTTCCCATTCCAATCCTGAGACACTTCCTATAGCATGAGATGTGATATCTCAATGCTTCTAATACCAAACCTGAGACTCTTCCTATAACATGAGATGGGATATCCAACTCCTTCCAATTCCAATCCTGAGACCCTTTTGATAGCAGAGATGTGATATCTCAATGTTTATACCAAACCTGAGACCCTTCCTACGGCATGAGATGTCATATTCAACTCCTTCCCATTCCAATCCTGAGACCCTTCCTATAGCATGAGATTTGATATCCAACTCCTTCCCATTCCAATCCTGAGACCCTTCCTATAGCATGAGATGTGATGTCTCAATGCTTCTAATACCAAACCTGAGATCCTTCCTATAACATGAGATGTGATATCCAACTCCTTCCATTCCAATCCTGAGATCCTTCCTATAGCATGAGATGTGATATATCAATGCTTATACCAAACCTGAGACCCTTCCCATAGCATGAGATGTGATATCCAACTCCTTCCCATTCCAATCCTGAGACCCTTCCTATAGCCTGAGATGTGATATCCAATTCCTTCCCATTCCAATCCTGAGACCCTTCCTATAGCATGAGATGTGATATCTCAATGCTTATACCAAACCTGAGAGCTTACCTATAACATGAGATGTGATATCCAAGTCCATCCCATTCCAATCCTTAGACCCTTCCTACAGCATGCGATGTGATATCTCAATGATTCTAATACCAAACCAGAGACTCTTCCTATAACATGAGATGGGATATCCAACTCCTTCCCATTCCAATCCTGAGCCGCTTCCGATAGCAGAGATGTGATATCTCAATGCTTATACCAAACCTGAGACCCTTCCTATAACATGAGATGTGATATCCAACTCCTTCCCGTTCCAAACCTGAGACACTAACTATAGCATATGTGATATCCAACTCCTTCCCATTCCAAACATGAGACCCTTCCTATAGCAAGAGATGTGATATCCAAATCCTTCCCATTCCAATCCTGAGACCCTTCCTATAACATGAGATGTGATATCCAACTCCTTGCCATTCAAATCCTGAGACCCTTCCTATAGCATGAGAAGGGATATCCAACTCCTTCCCAATCCAATCCTGAGACCCTTCCGATAGCAGCGACGTGATATCTCAATGCTTCTACCAAACCTGAGACCCTTCCTTTAGCATGAGATGTGATATCCAAATCCTTCACATTCCAATCCTGAGACCCTTCCTATAGCATGAGATGTGATATCTCAATGCTTCTAATACCAAACCTGAGATCCTTCCTATAACATGAGATGTGATATCCAATTCCTTCCCATTCCAAACCTGAGACCCTTCCTATTGGATGAGATGTGATAACCAACTCCTTCCCATTCCAACCCTGAGACCCTTCCTATAGCATGAGATGTGATGTCTCAATGCTTCTAATACCAAACCTGAGATCCTTCCTATAACATGAGATGTGATATCCAACTCCTTCCATTCCAATCCTGAGACCCGTCCCGTCAACCTGAGATGTGATATCTCAATGCTTATACCAAATCTGAGACCCTTCCTATAGCATGAGATGTCATATCCAACTGCTTCCCATTCCAATCCTGAGACCCTTCCTATAGCATGAGATGTGATATCTCAATGCTTCTAATACCAAACCTGAGATCCTTCCTCTAACATGAAATGTGATATCCAACTCCTTCCCTTTCCAAACCTAAGAGCCTATCTATAGCATGAGATGTGATATCCAAGTCCTTCACATTCCAACCCTTAGACCCTTCCTACAGCATGCAATATGATATCTCAATGATTCTAATAACAAACCTGAGACCCGTCCTATAACATGAGATGGGATATCCAACTCCTTCCCATTCCAATCCTGAGACACTTCCGATAGCAGAGATGTGATATCTCAATGCTTATACCAAACCTGAGACCCTTCCTATAACATGAGATGTGATATCCAAATCCTTTTCGTTCCAAACCTGAGACCCTTCCTTTAGCATGAGATGTGATATCCAGCTCCTTCCCATTCCAATCCTGAGACACTTCCGATAGCATGAGATGTGATATCTCAATGCTTCTAATATCAAAACTGAGACCCTCCCTATAGCATGATATGTGATATCTAAGTCCTTCCCATTCCAATCCTGAGACCCTCCCTATAGCATGAGATGTGATATCCAACTCCTTCCCATTCCAATCCTGAGACCCTTCCTATAGCATGAGATATGATATCTCAATACTTCTAATACCAAACGTGAGATCCTTCCGATAACATGAGATGTGATATCCAAATCCTTCCCCTTCCAAACCTGAGACCCTCCCTTTAGCATGAAATGTGATATCCAACTCCTTCCTATTCCAATCCTGAGACTCTTCTGATAGCATGAGATGTGATATCTCAATGCTTCTAATACCAAACCTGAGATCCTTCCGATAGCATGAGATGTGATATCTCAATGCTTCTAATACCAAACCTGAGATCCTTCCTATAACATGAGATGTGATATCCAAATCCTTCCCCTTCCAAACCTGAGACCCTCCCTTTAGCATGAGATGTGATATCTAACTCCTTCCCATTCCATTCCTGAGACCCTTCTGATAGCATGAGATGTGATATCTCAATGCCTCTAATACCAAACCTGAGATCCTACCTCTAACATGAAATGAGATATCCAACTCTTTCCCCTTCCAAACCTGAGAGCCTTCCTATAGCATGAGATGTGATATCCAAGTCCTTCCCATTCCAATACTGAGACCCTTCCTATAGCTTGAGATGTGATATCCAACTCCTTCCCATTCCAATTCTGAGACCCTTCCTATAGCATGAGATGTGATATCTCAATGCTTATACCAAACCTGAGAGCCTACCTATAGCATGAGATGTGATATCCAAGTCCATCCCATACCAATCCTTAGACCCTTCCTACAGCATGCGATGTGAATATCTCAATGATTCTAATACCAAACCAGAGACTCTTCCTATAACATGAGATGGGATATCCAACTCCTTCCCATTCCAATTCTGAGACCCTTCCTATACTATGAGACTTGATATCTCAATGCTTCTAATACCAAACCTGAGACCCGTAATATAACATGAGATGTGATATCCAAATCCTTCCCCTTCCAAACCTTAGACCCTTCCTTTATCATGAGATGTGATATCCAACTCCTTCCCATTCCAATCCTGAGACCCTTCCGATATCATGAG
Source organism: Ambystoma mexicanum (assembly GCF_040938575.1). Classification (NCBI taxonomy): domain Eukaryota; kingdom Metazoa; phylum Chordata; class Amphibia; order Caudata; family Ambystomatidae; genus Ambystoma; species Ambystoma mexicanum. The sequence continues at coordinate 1,511,744,224 of NC_090921.1, read as the reverse complement.
ATGTGATATCTCAAAGCTTCTAATATCAAACTTGAGGCCCTCCCTATAGCATGAGATGTGATATCCAAGTCCTTCCCATTCCAATCCTGAGACCCTTCCTATAGCATGAGATGTGATATCTCAATGCTTCTAATACCAAACCTGAGACCCTTCCTATAACATGAGATGGGAATATCCAACTCCTTCCCATTCCAATCTTGAGACCCTTCCGATAGCAGAGATGTGATATCTCAATGCTTATACCACACCTGAGATCCTTCCTATAACATGAGATGTGATATCCAACTCCTTCCCATTCCAATCCTGAGACACTTCCTATAGCATGAGATGTGATATCTCACTGCTTATACCAAACCTGAGACCCTTCCCATAGCAGGAGATGTGATATCCAACTCCTTCCCATTCCAATCCTCAGACCCTTCCTATAGCATGAGATGTGATATCTCAATGCTCCTAATGTCAAACTTGAGACCCTACATATAGCATGAGATGTGATATCCAAGTCCTTCCCATTCCAATCCTGAGACACTTCCTATAGCATGAGATGTGATGTCTCAATGCTTCTAATACCAAACCTGAGATCCTTCCTATAACATGAGATGTGATATCCAACTCCTTCCATTCCAATCCTGAGATCCTTCCTATAGCATGAGATGTGATATATCAATGCTTATACCAAACCTGAGACCCTTCCCATAGCATGAGATGTGATATCCAACTCCTTCCCATTCCAATCCTGAGACCCTTCCTATAGCCTGAGATGTGATATCCAATTCCTTCCCATTCCAATCCTGAGACCCTTCCTATAGCATGAGATGTGATATCTCAATGCTTATACCAAACCTGAGAGCCTACCTATAACATGAGATGTGATATCCAAGTCCATCCCATTCCAATCCTTAGACCCTTCCTACAGCATGCGATGTGATATCTCAATGATTCTAATACCAAACCAGAGACTCTTCCTATAACATGAGATGGGATATCCAACTCCTTCCCATTCCAATCCTGAGCCGCTTCCGATAGCAGAGATGTGATATCTCAATGCTTATACCAAACCTGAGACCCTTCCTATAACATGAGATGTGATATCCAACTCCTTCCCGTTCCAAACCTGAGACACTAACTATAGCATATGTGATATCCAACTCCTTCCCATTCCAAACATGAGACCCTTCCTATAGCAAGAAAGTAATATCCAACTCCTACCCATTCCAATCCTGAGACCCTTCCTATAGCAAGAGATGTGATATCCAAATCCTTCCCATTCCAATCCTGAGACCCTTCCTATAACATGAGATGTGATATCCAACTTCTTCCCATTCCAACCTGAGACACTTCCTATAGCATGAGAAGGGATATCCAACTCCTTCCCAATCCAATCCTGAGACCCTTCCGATAGCAGAGATGTGATATCTCAATGCTTATACCAAACCTGAGACCCTTCCTATGGCATGAGATGTGATATCCAACTCCTTGCCATTCAAATCCTGAGACCCTTCCTATAGCATGAGAAGGGATATCCAACTCCTTCCCAATCCAATCCTGAGACCCTTCCGATAGCAGCCACGTGATATCTCAATGCTTCTACCAAACCTGAGACCCTTCCTTTAGCATGAGATGTGATATCCAAATCCTTCACATTCCAATCCTGAGACCCTTCCTATAGCATGAGATGTGATATCTCAATGCTTCTAATACCAAACCTGAGATCCTTCCTATAACATGAGATGTGATATCCAATTCCTTCCCATTCCAAACCTGAGACCCTTCCTATTGGATGAGATGTGATATCTCACTGCTTATACCAAACCTGAGACCCTTCCCATAGCAGGAGATGTGATATCCAACTCCTTCCCATTCCAATCCTCAGACCCTTCCTATAGCATGAGATGTGATATCTCAATGCTCCTAATGTCAAACTTGAGACCCTACATATAGCATGAGATGTGATATCCAAGTCCTTCCCATTCCAATCCTGAGACACTTCCTATAGCATGAGATGTGATATCTCAATGCTTCTAATACCAAACCTGAGACTCTTCCTATAACATGAGATGGGATATCCAACTCCTTCCAATTCCAATCCTGAGACCCTTTTGATAGCAGAGATGTGATATCTCAATGTTTATACCAAACCTGAGACCCTTCCTACGGCATGAGATGTCATATTCAACTCCTTCCCATTCCAATCCTGAGACCCTTCCTATAGCATGAGATTTGATATCCAACTCCTTCCCATTCCAATTCTGAGACCCTTCCTATAGCATGAGATGTGATGTCTCAATGCTTCTAATACCAAACCTGAGATCCTTCCTATAACATGAGATGTGATATCCAACTCCTTCCATTCCAATCCTGAGATCCTTCCTATAGCATGAGATGTGATATATCAATGCTTATACCAAACCTGAGACCCTTCCCATAGCATGAGATGTGATATCCAACTCCTTCCCATTCCAATCCTGAGACCCTTCCTATAGCCTGAGATGTGATATCCAATTCCTTCCCATTCCAATCCTGAGACCCTTCCTATAGCATGAGATGTGATATCTCAATGCTTATACCAAACCTGAGATCCTACCTATAACATGAGATGTGATATCCAAGTCCATCCCATTCCAATCCTTAGACCCTTCCTACAGCATGCGATGTGATATCTCAATGATTCTAATACCAAACCAGAGACTCTTCCTATAACATGAGATGGGATATCCAACTCCTTCCCATTCCAATCCTGAGCCGCTTCCGATAGCAGAGATGTGATATCTCAATGCTTATACCAAACCTGAGACCCTTCCTATAACATGAGATGTGATATCCAACTCCTTCCCGTTCCAAACCTGAGACACTAACTATAGCATATGTGATATCCAACTCCTTCCCATTCCAAACATGAGACCCTTCCTATAGCAAGAAAGTAATATCCAACTCCTACCCATTCCAATCCTGAGACCCTTCCTATAGCAAGAGATGTGATATCCAAATCCTTCCCATTCCAATCCTGAGACCCTTCCTATAACATGAGATGTGATATCCAACTTCTTCCCATTCCAACCTGAGACACTTCCTATAGCATGAGAAGGGATATCCAACTCCTTCCCAATCCAATCCTGAGACCCTTCCGATAGCAGAGATGTGATATCTCAATGCTTATACCAAACCTGAGACCCTTCCTATGGCATGAGATGTGATATCCAACTCCTTGCCATTCAAATCCTGAGACCCTTCCTATAGCATGAGAAGGGATATCCAACTCCTTCCCAATCCAATCCTGAGACCCTTCCGAGAGCAGCCACGTGATATCTCAATGCTTCTACCAAACCTGAGACCCTTCCTTTAGCATGAGATGTGATATCCAAATCCTTCACATTCCAATCCTGAGACCCTTCCTATAGCATGAGATGTGATATCTCAATGCTTCTAATACCAAACCTGAGATCCTTCCTATAACATGAGATGTGATATCCAATTCCTTCCCATTCCAAACCTGAGACCCTTCCTATTGGATGAGATGTGATATCCAACTCCTTCCCATTCCAACCCTGAGACCCTTCCTATAGCATGAGATGTGATGTCTCAATGCTTCTAATACCAAACCTGAGATCCTTCCTACAACATGAGATGTGATATCCAACTCCTTCCATTCCAATCCTGAGACCCGTCCTATAGCATGAGATGTGATATCTCAATGCTTATACCAAACCTGAGACCCTTCCTATAGCATGAGATGTGATATCCAACTGCTTCCCATTCCAATCCTGAGACCCTTCCTATAGCATGAGATGTGATATCTCAATGCTTCTAATACCAAACCTGAGATCCTTCCTCTAACATGAAATGTGATATCCAACTCCTTCCCTTTCCAAACCTAAGAGCCTATCTATAGCATGAGATGTGATATCCAAGTCCTTCACATTCCAACCCTTAGACCCTTCCTACAGCATGCAATATGATATCTCAATGATTCTAATAACAAACCTGAGACCCGTCCTATAACATGAGATGGGATATCCAACTCCTTCCCATTCCAATCCTGAGACACTTCCGATAGCAGAGATGTGATATCTCAATGCTTATACCAAACCTGAGACCCTTCCTATAACATGAGATGTGATATCCAAATCCTTCTCGTTCCAAACCTGAGACCCTTCCTTTAGCATGAGATGTGATATCCAGCTCCTTCCCATTCCAATCCTGAGACACTTCCGATAGCATGAGATGTGATATCTCAATGCTTCTAATATCAAAACTGAGACCCTCCCTATAGCATGATATGTGATATCTAAGTCCTTCCCATTCCAATCCTGAGACCCTCCCTATATCATGAGATGTGATATCCAACTCCTTCCCATTCCAATCCTGAGACCCTTCCTATAGCATGAGATATGATATCTCAATACTTCTAATACCAAACGTGAGATCCTTCCGATAACATGAGATTTGATATCCAAATCCTTCCCCTTCCAAACCTGAGACCCTCCCTTTAGCATGAAATGTGATATCCAACTCCTTCCTATTCCAATCCTGAGACTCTTCTGATAGCATGAGATGTGATATCTCAATGCTTCTAATACCAAACCTGAGATCCTTCCGATAGCATGAGATGTGATATCTCAATGCTTCTAATACCAAACCTGAGATCCTTCCTATAACATGAGATGTGATATCCAAATCCTTCCCCTTCCAAACCTGAGACCCTCCCTTTAGCATGAGATGTGATATCTAACTCCTTCCCATTCCATTCTTGAGACCCTTCTGATAGCATGAGATGTGATATCTCAATGCTTCTAATACCAAACCTGAGACCCTCCCTTTAGCATGAAATGTGATATCCAACTCCTTCCCATTCCAATTCTGAGACCCTTCCTATAGCATGAGATGTGATATCTCAATGCTTATACCAAACCTGAGAGCCTACCTATAGCATGAGATGTGATATCCAAGTCCATCCCATTCCAATCCTTAGACCCTTCCTACAGCATGCGATGTGAATATCTCAATGATTCTAATACCAAACCAGAGACTCTTCCTATAACATGAGATGGGATATCCAACTCCTTCCCATTCCAATTCTGAGACCCTTCCTATACTATGAGACTTGATATCTCAATGCTTCTAATACCAAACCTGAGACCCGTAATATAACATGAGATGTGATATCCAAATCCTTCCCCTTCCAAACCTTAGACCCGTCCTTTATCATGAGATGTGATATCCAACTCCTTCCCATTCCAATCCTGAGACCCTTCCGATATCATGAGATGTGATATCTCAAAGCTTCTAATATCAAACTTGAGACCCTCCCTATAGCATGAGATGTGATATCCAAGTCCTTCCCATTCCAATCCTGAGACCCTTCCTATAGCATGAGATGTGATATCTCAATGCTTCTAATACCAAACCTGAGACCCTTCCTATAACATGAGATGGGAATATCCAACTCCTTCCCATTCCAATCTTGAGACCCTTCCGATAGCAGAGATGTGATATCTCAATGCTTATACCACACCTGAGATCCTTCCTATAACATGAGATGTGATATCCAACTCCTTCCCATTCCAATCCTGAGACACTTCCTATAGCATGAGATGTGATATCTCACTGCTTATACCAAACCTGAGACCCTTCCCATAGCAGGAGATGTGATATCCAACTCCTTCCCATTCCAATCCTCAGACCCTTCCTATAGCATGAGATGTGATATCTCAATGCTTCTAATGTCAAACCTGAGACCCTACCTATAGCATGAGATGTGATATCCAAGTCCTTCCCATTCCAATCCTGAGACACTTCCTATAGCATGAGATGTGATATCTCAATGCTTCTAATACCAAACCTTAGACTCTTCCTATAACATGAGATGGGATATCCAACTCCTTCCAATTCCAATCCTGAGACCCTTTTGATAGCAGAGATGTGATATCTCAATGTTTATACCAAACCTGAGACCCTTCCTACGGCATGAGATGTCATATTCAACTCCTTCCCATTCCAATCCTGAGACCCTTCCTATAGCATGAGATTTGATATCCAACTCCTTCCCATTCCAATCCTGAGACCCTTCCTATAGCATGAGATGTGATGTCTCAATGCTTCTAATACCAAACCTGAGATCCTTCCTATAACATGAGATGTGATATCCAACTCCTTCCATTCCAATCCTGAGACCCTTCCTATAGCATGAGATGTGATATCTCAATGCTTATACCAAACCTGAGACCCTTCCTATAGCATGAGATGTGATATCCAACTCCTTCCCATTCCAATCCTGAGACCCTTCCTATAGCCTGAGATGTGATATCCAATTCCTTCCCATTCCAATCCTGAGACCCTTCCTATAGCATGAGATGTGATATCTCAATGCTTATACCAAACCTGAGAGCCTACCTATAACATGAGATGTGATATCCAAGTCCATCCCATTCCAATCCTTAGACCCTTCCTACAGCATGCGATGTGATATCTCAATGATTCTAATACCAAACCAGAGACTCTTCCTATAACATGAGATGGGATATCCAACTCCTTCCCATTCCAATCCTGAGCCGCTTCCGATAGCAGAGATGTGATATCTCAATGCTTATACCAAACCTGAGACCCTTCCTATAACATGAGATGTGATATCCAACTCCTTCCCGTTCCAAACCTGAGACACTAACTATAGCATATGTGATATCCAACTCCTTCCCATTCCAAACATGAGACCCTTCCTATAGCAAGAAAGTAATATCCAACTCCTACCCATTCCAATCCTGAGACCCTTCCTATAGCAAGAGATGTGATATCCAAATCCTTCCCATTCCAATCCTGAGACCCTTCCTATAACATGAGATGTGATATCCAACTCCTTCCCATTCCAACCTGAGACACTTCCTATAGCATGAGAAGGGATATCCAACTCCTTCCCAATCCAATCCTGAGACCCTTCCGATAGCAGAGATGTGATATCTCAATGCTTATACCAAACCTGAGACCCTTCCTATGGCATGAGATGTGATATCCAACTCCTTGCCATTCAAATCCTGAGACCCTTCCTATAGCATGAGAAGGGATATCCAACTCCTTCCCAATCCAATCCTGAGACCCTTCCGATAGCAGCGACGTGATATCTCAATGCTTCTACCAAACCTGAGACCCTTCCTTTAGCATGAGATGTGATATCCAAATCCTTCACATTCCAATCCTGAGACCCTTCCTATAGCATGAGATGTGATATCTCAATGCTTCTAATACCAAACCTGAGATCCTTCCTATAACATGAGATGTGATATCCAATTCCTTCCCATTCCAAACCTGAGACCCTTCCTATTGGATGAGATGTGATATCCAACTCCTTCCTATTCCAACCCTGACACCCTTCCTATAGCATGAGATGTGATGTCTCAATGCTTCTAATACCAAACCTGAGATCCTTCCTATAACATGAGATGTGATATCCAACTCCTTCCATTCCAATCCTGAGACCCGTCCTATAGCATGAGATGTGATATCTCAATGCTTATACCAAACCTGAGACCCTTCCTATAGCATGAGATGTCATATCCAACTGCTTCCCATTCCAATCCTGAGACCCTTCCTATAGCATGAGATGTGATATCTCAATGCTTCTAATACCAAACCTGAGATCCTTCCTCTAACATGAAATGTGATATCCAACTCCTTCCCTTTCCAAACCTAAGAGCCTATCTATAGCATGAGATGTGATATCCAAGTCCTTCACATTCCAACCCTTAGACCCTTCCTACAGCATGCAATATGATATCTCAATGATTCTAATAACAAACCTGAGACCCGTCCTATAACATGAGATGGGATATCCAACTCCTTCCCATTCCAATCCTGAGACACTTCCGATAGCAGAGATGTGATATCTCAATGCTTATACCAAACCTGAGACCCTTCCTATAACATGAGATGTGATATCCAAATCCTTCTCGTTCCAAACCTGAGACACTTCCTTTAGCATGAGATGTGATATCCAGCTCCTTCCCATTCCAATCCTGAGACACTTCCGATAGCATGAGATGTGATATCTCAATGCTTCTAATATCAAAACTGAGACCCTCCCTATAGCATGATATGTGATATCTAAATCCTTCCCATTCCAATCCTGAGACCCTCCCTATAGCATGAGATGTGATATCCAACTCCTTCCCATTCCAATCCTGAGACCCTTCCTATAGCATGAGATATGATATCTCAATACTTCTAATACCAAACGTGAGATCCTTCCGATAACATGAGATGTGATATCCAAATCCTTCCCCTTCCAAACCTGAGACCCTCCCTTTAGCATGAAATGTGATATCCAACTCCTTCCTATTCCAATCCTGAGACTCTTCTGATAGCATGAGATGTGATATCTCAATGCTTCTAATACCAAACCTGAGATCCTTCCGATAGCATGAGATGTGATATCTCAATGCTTCTAATACCAAACCTGAGATCCTTCCTATAACATGAGATGTGATATCCAAATCCTTCCCCTTCCAAACCTGAGACCCTCCCTTTAGCATGAGATGTGATATTTAACTCCTTCCCATTCCATTCCTGAGACCCTTCTGATAGCATGAGATGTGATATCTCAATGCCTCTAATACCAAACCTGAGATCCTACCTCTAACATGAAATGAGATATCCAACTCTTTCCCCTTCCAAACCTGAGAGCCTTCCTATAGCATGAGATGTGATATCCAAGTCCTTCCCATTCCAATACTGAGACCCTTCCTATAGCTTGAGATGTGGTATCCAACTCCTTCCCATTCCAATTCTGAGACCCTTCCTATAGCATGAGATGTGATATCTCAATGCTTATACCAAACCTGAGAGCCTACCTATAGCATGAGATGTGATATCCAAGTCCATCCCATTCCAATCCTTAGACCCTTCCTACAGCATGCGATGTGAATATCTCAATGATTCTAATACCAAACCAGAGACTCTTCCTATAACATGAGATGGGATATCCAACTCCTTCCCATTCCAATTCTGAGACCCTTCCTATACTATGAGACTTGATATCTCAATGCTTCTAATACCAAACCTGAGACCCGTAATATAACATGAGATGTGATATCCAAATCCTTCCCCTTCCAAACCTTAGACCCTTCCTTTATCATGAGATGTGATATCCAACTCCTTCCCATTCCAATCCTGAGACCCTTCCGATATCATGAGATGTGATATCTCAAAGCTTCTAATATCAAACTTGAGACCCTCCCTATAGCATGAGATGTGATATCCAAGTCCTTCCCATTCCAATCCTGAGACCCTTCCTATAGCATGAGATGTGATATCTCAATGCTTCTAATACCAAACCTGAGACCGTTCCTATAACATGAGATGGGAATATCCAACTCCTTCCCATTCCAATCTTGAGACCCTTCCGATAGCAGAGATGTGATATCTCAATGCTTATACCACACCTGAGATCCTTCCTATAACATGAGATGTGATATCCAACTCCTTCCCATTCCAATCCTGAGACACTTCCTATAGCATGAGATGTGATATCTCACTGCTTATACCAAACCTGAGACCCTTCCCATAGCAGGAGATGTGATATCCAACTCCTTCCCATTCCAATCCTCAGACCCTTCCTATAGCATGAGATGTGATATCTCAATGCTTCTAATGTCAAACTTGAGACCCTACCTATAGCATGAGATGTGATATCCAAGTCCTTCCCATTCCAATCCTGAGACACTTCCTATAGCATGAGATGTGATATCTCAATGCTTCTAATACCAAACCTGAGACTCTTCCTATAACATGAGATGGGATATCCAACTCCTTCCAATTCCAATCCTGAGACCCTTTTGATAGCAGAGATGTGATATCTCAATGTTTATACCAAACCTGAGACCCTTCCTACGGCATGAGATGTCATATTCAACTCCTTCCCATTCCAATCCTGAGACCCTTCCTATAGCATGAGATTTGATATCCAACTCCTTCCCAATCCAATCCTGAGACCCTTCCGATAGCAGCCACGTGATATCTCAATGCTTCTACCAAACCTGAGACCCTTCCTTTAGCATGAGATGTGATATCCAAATCCTTCACATTCCAATCCTGAGACCCTTCCTATAGCATGAGATGTGATATCTCAATGCTTCTAATACCAAACCTGAGATCCTTCCTATAATATGAGATGTGATATCCAATTCCTTCCCATTCCAAACCTGAGACCCTTCCTATTGGATGAGATGTGATATCTCACTGCTTATACCAAACCTGAGACCCTTCCCATAGCAGGAGATGTGATATCCAACTCCTTCCCATTCCAATCCTCAGACCCTTCCTATAGCATGAGATGTGATATCTCAATGCTCCTAATGTCAAACTTGAGACCCTACATATAGCATGAGATGTGATATCCAAGTCCTTCCCATTCCAATCCTGAGACACTTCCTATAGCATGAGATGTGATATCTCAATGCTTCTAATACCAAACCTGAGACTCTTCCTATAACATGAGATGGGATATCCAACTCCTTCCAATTCCAATCCTGAGACCCTTTTGATAGCAGAGATGTGATATCTCAATGTTTATACCAAACCTGAGACCCTTCCTACGGCATGAGATATCATATTCAACTCCTTCCCATTCCAATCCTGAGACCCTTCCTATAGCATGAGATTTGATATCCAACTCCTTCCCATTCCAATTCTGAGACCCTTCCTATAGCATGAGATGTGATGTCTCAATGCTTCTAATACCAAACCTGAGATCCTTCCTATAACATGAGATGTGATATCCAACTCCTTCCATTCCAATCCTGAGATCCTTCCTATAGCATGAGATGTGATATATCAATGCTTATACCAAACCTGAGACCCTTCCCATAGCATGAGATGTGATATCCAACTCCTTCCCATTCCAATCCTGAGACCCTTCCTATAGCCTGAGATGTGATATCCAATTCCTTCCCATTCCAATCCTGAGACCCTTCCTATAGCATGAGATGTGATATCTCAATGCTTATACCAAACCTGAGAGCCTACCTATAACATGAGATGTGATATCCAAGTCCATCCCATTCCAATCCTTAGACCCTTCCTACAGCATGCGATGTGATATCTCAATGATTCTAATACCAAACCAGAGACTCTTCCTATAACATGAGATGGGATATCCAACTCCTTCCCATTCCAATCCTGAGCCGCTTCCGATAGCAGAGATGTGATATCTCAATGCTTATACCAAACCTGAGACCCTTCCTATAACATGAGATGTGATATCCAACTCCTTCCCGTTCCAAACCTGAGACACTAACTATAGCATATGTGATATCCAACTCCTTCCCATTCCAAACATGAGACCCTTCCTATAGCAAGAAAGTAATATCCAACTCCTACCCATTCCAATCCTGAGACCCTTCCTATAGCAAGAGATGTGATATCCAAATCCTTCCCATTCCAATCCTGAGACCCTTCCTATAACATGAGATGTGATATCCAACTTCTTCCCATTCCAACCTGAGACACTTCCTATAGCATGAGAAGGGATATCCAACTCCTTCCCAATCCAATCCTGAGACCCTTCCGATAGCAGAGATGTGATATCTCAATGCTTATACCAAACCTGAGACCCTTCCTATGGCATGAGATGTGATATCCAATTCCTTGCCATTCAAATCCTGAGACCCTTCCTATAGCATGAGAAGGGATATCCAACTCCTTCCCAATCCAATCCTGAGACCCTTCCGAGAGCAGCCACGTGATATCTCAATGCTTCTACCAAACCTGAGACCCTTCCTTTAGCATGAGATGTGATATCCAAATCCTTCACATTCCAATCCTGAGACCCTTCCTATAGCATGAGATGTGATATCTCAATGCTTCTAATACCAAACCTGAGATCCTTCCTATAACATGAGATGTGATATCCAATTCCTTCCCATTCCAAACCTGAGACCCTTCCTATTGGATGAGATGTGATATCCAACTCCTTCCCATTCCAACCCTGAGACCCTTCCTATAGCATGAGATGTGATGTCTCAATGCTTCTAATACCAAACCTGAGATCCTTCCTACAACATGAGATGTGATATCCAACTCCTTCCATTCCAATCCTGAGACCCGTCCTATAGCATGAGATGTGATATCTCAATGCTTATACCAAACCTGAGACCCTTCCTATAGCATGAGATGTGATATCCAACTGCTTCCCATTCCAATCCTGAGACCCTTCCTATAGCATGAGATGTGATATCTCAATGCTTCTAATACCAAACCTGAGATCCTTCCTCTAACATGAAATGTGATATCCAACTCCTTCCCTTTCCAAACCTAAGAGCCTATCTATAGCATGAGATGTGATATCCAAGTCCTTCACATTCCAACCCTTAGACCCTTCCTACAGCATGCAATATGATATCTCAATGATTCTAATAACAAACCTGAGACCCGTCCTATAACATGAGATGGGATATCCAACTCCTTCCCATTCCAATCCTGAGACACTTCCGATAGCAGAGATGTGATATCTCAATGCTTATACCAAACCTGAGACCCTTCCTATAACATGAGATGTGATATCCAAATCCTTCTCGTTCCAAACCTGAGACCCTTCCTTTAGCATGAGATGTGATATCCAGCTCCTTCCCATTCCAATCCTGAGACACTTCCGATAGCATGAGATGTGATATCTCAATGCTTCTAATATCAAAACTGAGACCCTCCCTATAGCATGATATGTGATATCTAAGTCCTTCCCATTCCAATCCTGAGACCCTCCCTATATCATGAGATGTGATATCCAACTCCTTCCCATTCCAATCCTGAGACCCTTCCTATAGCATGAGATATGATATCTCAATACTTCTAATACCAAACGTGAGATCCTTCCGATAACATGAGATTTGATATCCAAATCCTTCCCCTTCCAAACCTGAGACCCTCCCTTTAGCATGAAATGTGATATCCAACTCCTTCCTATTCCAATCCTGAGACTCTTCTGATAGCATGAGATGTGATATCTCAATGCTTCTAATACCAAACCTGAGATCCTTCCGATAGCATGAGATGTGATATCTCAATGCTTCTAATACCAAACCTGAGATCCTTCCTATAACATGAGATGTGATATCCAAATCCTTCCCCTTCCAAACCTGAGACCCTCCCTTTAGCATGAGATGTGATATCTAACTCCTTCCCATTCCATTCTTGAGACCCTTCTGATAGCATGAGATGTGATATCTCAATGCTTCTAATACCAAACCTGAGACCCTCCCTTTAGCATGAAATGTGATATCCAACTCCTTCCCATTCCAATTCTGAGACCCTTCCTATAGCATGAGATGTGATATCTCAATGCTTATACCAAACCTGAGAGCCTACCTATAGCATGAGATGTGATATCCAAGTCCATCCCATTCCAATCCTTAGACCCTTCCTACAGCATGCGATGTGAATATCTCAATGATTCTAATACCAAACCAGAGACTCTTCCTATAACATGAGATGGGATATCCAACTCCTTCCCATTCCAATTCTGAGACCCTTCCTATACTATGAGACTTGATATCTCAATGCTTCTAATACCAAACCTGAGACCCGTAATATAACATGAGATGTGATATCCAAATCCTTCCCCTTCCAAACCTTAGACCCGTCCTTTATCATGAGATGTGATATCCAACTCCTTCCCATTCCAATCCTGAGACCCTTCCGATATCATGAGATGTGATATCTCAAAGCTTCTAATATCAAACTTGAGACCCTCCCTATAGCATGAGATGTGATATCCAAGTCCTTCCCATTCCAATCCTGAGACCCTTCCTATAGCATGAGATGTGATATCTCAATGCTTCTAATACCAAACCTGAGACCCTTCCTATAACATGAGATGGGAATATCCAACTCCTTCCCATTCCAATCTTGAGACCCTTCCGATAGCAGAGATGTGATATCTCAATGCTTATACCACACCTGAGATCCTTCCTATAACATGAGATGTGATATCCAACTCCTTCCCATTCCAATCCTGAGACACTTCCTATAGCATGAGATGTGATATCTCACTGCTTATACCAAACCTGAGACCCTTCCCATAGCAGGAGATGTGATATCCAACTCCTTCCCATTCCAATCCTCAGACCCTTCCTATAGCATGAGATGTGATATCTCAATGCTTCTAATGTCAAACCTGAGACCCTACCTATAGCATGAGATGTGATATCCAAGTCCTTCCCATTCCAATCCTGAGACACTTCCTATAGCATGAGATGTGATATCTCAATGCTTCTAATACCAAACCTTAGACTCTTCCTATAACATGAGATGGGATATCCAACTCCTTCCAATTCCAATCCTGAGACCCTTTTGATAGCAGAGATGTGATATCTCAATGTTTATACCAAACCTGAGACCCTTCCTACGGCATGAGATGTCATATTCAACTCCTTCCCATTCCAATCCTGAGACCCTTCCTATAGCATGAGATTTGATATCCAACTCCTTCCCATTCCAATCCTGAGACCCTTCCTATAGCATGAGATGTGATGTCTCAATGCTTCTAATACCAAACCTGAGATCCTTCCTATAACATGAGATGTGATATCCAACTCCTTCCATTCCAATCCTGAGACCCTTCCTATAGCATGAGATGTGATATCTCAATGCTTATACCAAACCTGAGACCCTTCCTATAGCATGAGATGTGATATCCAACTCCTTCCCATTCCAATCCTGAGACCCTTCCTATAGCCTGAGATGTGATATCCAATTCCTTCCCATTCCAATCCTGAGACCCTTCCTATAGCATGAGATGTGATATCTCAATGCTTATACCAAACCTGAGAGCCTACCTATAACATGAGATGTGATATCCAAGTCCATCCCATTCCAATCCTTAGACCCTTCCTACAGCATGCGATGTGATATCTCAATGATTCTAATACCAAACCAGAGACTCTTCCTATAACATGAGATGGGATATCCAACTCCTTCCCATTCCAATCCTGAGCCGCTTCCGATAGCAGAGATGTGATATCTCAATGCTTATACCAAACCTGAGACCCTTCCTATAACATGAGATGTGATATCCAACTCCTTCCCGTTCCAAACCTGAGACACTAACTATAGCATATGTGATATCCAACTCCTTCCCATTCCAAACATGAGACCCTTCCTATAGCAAGAAAGTAATATCCAACTCCTACCCATTCCAATCCTGAGACCCTTCCTATAGCAAGAGATGTGATATCCAAATCCTTCCCATTCCAATCCTGAGACCCTTCCTATAACATGAGATGTGATATCCAACTCCTTCCCATTCCAACCTGAGACACTTCCTATAGCATGAGAAGGGATATCCAACTCCTTCCCAATCCAATCCTGAGACCCTTCCGATAGCAGAGATGTGATATCTCAATGCTTATACCAAACCTGAGACCCTTCCTATGGCATGAGATGTGATATCCAACTCCTTGCCATTCAAATCCTGAGACCCTTCCTATAGCATGAGAAGGGATATCCAACTCCTTCCCAATCCAATCCTGAGACCCTTCCGATAGCAGCGACGTGATATCTCAATGCTTCTACCAAACCTGAGACCCTTCCTTTAGCATGAGATGTGATATCCAAATCCTTCACATTCCAATCCTGAGACCCTTCCTATAGCATGAGATGTGATATCTCAATGCTTCTAATACCAAACCTGAGATCCTTCCTATAACATGAGATGTGATATCCAATTCCTTCCCATTCCAAACCTGAGACCCTTCCTATTGGATGAGATGTGATATCCAACTCCTTCCTATTCCAACCCTGACACCCTTCCTATAGCATGAGATGTGATGTCTCAATGCTTCTAATACCAAACCTGAGATCCTTCCTATAACATGAGATGTGATATCCAACTCCTTCCATTCCAATCCTGAGACCCGTCCTATAGCATGAGATGTGATATCTCAATGCTTATACCAAACCTGAGACCCTTCCTATAGCATGAGATGTCATATCCAACTGCTTCCCATTCCAATCCTGAGACCCTTCCTATAGCATGCGATGTGATATCTCAATGCTTCTAATACCAAACCTGAGATCCTTCCTCTAACATGAAATGTGATATCCAACTCCTTCCCTTTCCAAACCTAAGAGCCTATCTATAGCATGAGATGTGATATCCAAGTCCTTCACATTCCAACCCTTAGACCCTTCCTACAGCATGCAATATGATATCTCAATGATTCTAATAACAAACCTGAGACCCGTCCTATAACATGAGATGGGATATCCAACTCCTTCCCATTCCAATCCTGAGACACTTCCGATAGCAGAGATGTGATATCTCAATGCTTATACCAAACCTGAGACCCTTCCTATAACATGAGATGTGATATCCAAATCCTTCTCGTTCCAAACCTGAGACACTTCCTTTAGCATGAGATGTGATATCCAGCTCCTTCCCATTCCAATCCTGAGACACTTCCGATAGCATGAGATGTGATATCTCAATGCTTCTAATATCAAAACTGAGACCCTCCCTATAGCATGATATGTGATATCTAAATCCTTCCCATTCCAATCCTGAGACCCTCCCTATAGCATGAGATGTGATATCCAACTCCTTCCCATTCCAATCCTGAGACCCTTCCTATAGCATGAGATATGATATCTCAATACTTCTAATACCAAACGTGAGATCCTTCCGATAACATGAGATGTGATATCCAAATCCTTCCCCTTCCAAACCTGAGACCCTCCCTTTAGCATGAAATGTGATATCCAACTCCTTCCTATTCCAATCCTGAGACTCTTCTGATAGCATGAGATGTGATATCTCAATGCTTCTAATACCAAACCTGAGATCCTTCCGATAGCATGAGATGTGATATCTCAATGCTTCTAATACCAAACCTGAGATCCTTCCTATAACATGAGATGTGATATCCAAATCCTTCCCCTTCCAAACCTGAGACCCTCCCTTTAGCATGAGATGTGATATCTAACTCCTTCCCATTCCATTCCTGAGACCCTTCTGATAGCATGAGATGTGATATCTCAATGCCTCTAATACCAAACCTGAGATCCTACCTCTAACATGAAATGAGATATCCAACTCTTTCCCCTTCCAAACCTGAGAGCCTTCCTATAGCATGAGATGTGATATCCAAGTCCTTCCCATTCCAATACTGAGACCCTTCCTATAGCTTGAGATGTGGTATCCAACTCCTTCCCATTCCAATTCTGAGACCCTTCCTATAGCATGAGATGTGATATCTCAATGCTTATACCAAACCTGAGAGCCTACCTATAGCATGAGATGTGATATCCAAGTCCATCCCATTCCAATCCTTAGACCCTTCCTACAGCATGCGATGTGAATATCTCAATGATTCTAATACCAAACCAGAGACTCTTCCTATAACATGAGATGGGATATCCAACTCCTTCCCATTCCAATTCTGAGACCCTTCCTATACTATGAGACTTGATATCTCAATGCTTCTAATACCAAACCTGAGACCCGTAATATAACATGAGATGTGATATCCAAATCCTTCCCCTTCCAAACCTTAGACCCTTCCTTTATCATGAGATGTGATATCCAACTGCTTCCCATTCCAATCCTGAGACCCTTCCGATATCATGAGATGTGATATCTCAAAGCTTCTAATATCAAACTTGAGACCCTCCCTATAGCATGAGATGTGATATCCAAGTCCTTCCCATTCCAATCCTGAGACCCTTCCTATAGCATGAGATGTGATATCTCAATGCTTCTAATACCAAACCTGAGACCGTTCCTATAACATGAGATGGGAATATCCAACTCCTTCCCATTCCAATCTTGAGACCCTTCCGATAGCAGAGATGTGATATCTCAATGCTTATACCACACCTGAGATCCTTCCTATAACATGAGATGTGATATCCAACTCCTTCCCATTCCAATCCTGAGACACTTCCTATAGCATGAGATGTGATATCTCACTGCTTATACCAAACCTGAGACCCTTCCCATAGCAGGAGATGTGATATCCAACTCCTTCCCATTCCAATCCTCAGACCCTTCCTATAGCATGAGATGTGATATCTCAATGCTTCTAATGTCAAACTTGAGACCCTACCTATAGCATGAGATGTGATATCCAAGTCCTTCCCATTCCAATCCTGAGACACTTCCTATAGCATGAGATGTGATATCTCAATGCTTCTAATACCAAACCTGAGACTCTTCCTATAACATGAGATGGGATATCCAACTCCTTCCAATTCCAATCCTGAGACCCTTTTGATAGCAGAGATGTGATATCTCAATGTTTATACCAAACCTGAGACCCTTCCTACGGCATGAGATGTCATATTCAACTCCTTCCCATTCCAATCCTGAGACCCTTCCTATAGCATGAGATTTGATATCCAACTCCTTCCCATTCCAATCCTGAGACCCTTCCTATAGCATGAGATGTGATGTCTCAATGCTTCTAATACCAAACCTGAGATCCTTCCTATAACATGAGATGTGATATCCAACTCCTTCCATTCCAATCCTGAGACCCTTCCTATACCATGAGATGTGATATCTCAATGCTTATACCAAACCTGAGACCCTTCCTATAGCATGAGATGTGATATCCAACTCCTTCCCATTCCAATCCTGAGACCCTTCCTATAGCCTGAGATGTGATATCCAATTCCTTCCCATTCCAATCCTGAGACCCTTCCTATAGCATGAGATGTGATATCTCAATGCTTATACCAAACCTGAGAGCCTACCTATAATATGAGATGTGATATCCAAGTCCATCCCATTCCAATCCTTAGACCCTTCCTACAGCATGCAATGTGATATCTCAATGATTCTAATACCAAACCAGAGACTCTTCCTATAACATGAGATGGGATATCCAACTCCTTCCCATTCCAATCCTGAGCCGCTTCCGATAGCAGAGATGTGATATCTCAATGCTTATACCAAACCTGAGACCCTTCCTATAACATGAGATGTGATATCCAACTCCTTCCCGTTCCAAACCTGAGACACTAACTATAGCATATGTGATATCCAACTCCTTCCCATTCCAAACATGAGACCCTTCCTATAGCAAGAAAGTAATATCCAACTCCTACCCATTCCAATCCTGAGACCCTTCCTATAGCAAGAGATGTGATATCCAAATCCTTCCCATTCCAATCCTGAGACCCTTCCTATGGCATGAGATGTGATATCCAACTCCTTGCCATTCAAATCCTGAGACCCTTCCTATAGCATGAGAAGGGATATCCAACTCCTTCCCAATCCAATCCTGAGACCCTTCTGATAGCAGCGACGTGATATCTCAATGCTTCTACCAAACCTGAGACCCTTCCTTTAGCATGAGATGTGATATCCAAATCCTTCACATTCCAATCCTGAGACCCTTCCTATAGCATGAGATGTGATATCTCAATGCTTCTAATACCAAACCTGAGATCCTTCCTATAACATGAGATGTGATATCCAATTCCTTCCCATTCCAAACCTGAGACCCTTCCTATTGGATGAGATGTGATATCCAACTCCTTCCCATTCCAACCCTGAGACCCTTCCTATAGCATGAGATGTGATGTCTCAATGCTTCTAATACCAAACCTGAGATCCTTCCTATAACATGAGATGTGATATCCAACTCCTTCCATTCCAATCCTGAGACCCGTCCTATAGCATGAGACGTGATATCTCAATGCTTATACCAAACCTGAGACCCTTCCTATAGCATATGTCATATCCAACTGCTTCCCATTCCAATCCTGATACCCTTCCTATAGCATAAGATGTGATATCTCAATGCTTCTAATACCAAACCTGAGATCCTTCCTCTAACATGAAATGTGATATCCAACTCCTTCCCTTTCCAAACCTAAGAGCCTATCTATAGCATGAGATGTGATATCCAAGTCCTTCACATTCCAACCCTTAGACCCTTCCTACAGCATGCAATATGATATCTCAATGATTCTAATAACAAACCTGAGACCCGTCCTATAACATGAGATGGGATATCCAACTCCTTCCCATTCCAATCCTGAGACACTTCCGATAGCAGAGATGTGATATCTCAATGCTTATACCAAACCTGAGACCCTTCCTATAACATGAGATGTGATTTCCAAATCCTTCTCGTTCCAAACCTGAGACCCTTCGTTTAGCATGAGATGTGATATCCAGCTCCTTCCCATTCCAATCCTGAGACACTTCCGATAGCATGAGATGTGATATCTCAATGCTTCTAATATCAAAACTGAGACCCTCCCTATAGCATGATATGTGATATCTAAGTCCTTCCCATTCCAATCCTGAGACCCTCCCTATAGCATGAGATGTGATATCCAACTCCTTCCCATTCCAATCCTGAGACCCTTCCTATAGCATGAGATATGATATCTCAATACTTCTAATACCAAACGTGAGATCCTTCCGATAACATGAGATGTGATATCCAAATCCTTCCCCTTCCAAACCTGAGACCCTCCCTTTAGCATGAAATGCGATATCCAACTCCTTCCTATTCCAATCCTGAGACTCTTCTGATAGCATGAGATGTGATATCTCAATGCTTCTAATACCAAACCTGAGATCCTTCCGATAGCATGAGATGTGATATCTCAATGCTTCTAATACCAAACCTGAGATCTTTCCTATAACATGAGATGTGATATCCAAATCCTTCCCCTTCCAAACCTGAGACCCCCCCTTTAGCATGAGATGTGATATCTAACTCCTTCCCATTCCATTCCTGAGACCCTTCTGATAGCATGAGATGTGATATCTCAATGCCTCTAATACCAAACCTGAGATCCTACCTCTAACATGAAATGAGATATCCAACTCTTTCCCCTTCCAAACCTGAGATCCTACCTCTAACATGAAATGAGATATCCAACTCTTTCCCCTTCCAAACCTGAGAGCCTTTCTATAGCATGAGATGTGATATCCAAGTCCTTCCCATTCCAATACTGAGACCCTTCCTATAGCTTGAGATGTGGTATCCAACTCCTTCCCATTCCAATTCTGAGACCCTTCCTATAGCATGAGATGTGATATCTCAATGCTTATACCAAACCTGAGAGCCTACCTATAGCATGAGATGTGATATCCAAGTCCATCCCATTCCAATCCTTAGACCCTTCCTACAGCATGCGATGTGAATATCTCAATGATTCTAATACCAAACCAGAGACTCTTCCTATAACATGAGATGGGATATCCAACTCCTTCCCATTCCAATTCTGAGACCCTTCCTATACTATGAGACTTGATATCTCAATGCTTCTAATACCAAACCTGAGACCCGTAATATAACATGAGATGTGATATCCAAATCCTTCCCCTTCCAAACCTTAGACCCTTCCTTTATCATGAGATGTGATATCCAACTCCTTCCCATTCCAATCCTGAGACCCTTCCGATATCATGAGATGTGATATCTCAAAGCTTCTAATATCAAACTTGAGACCCTCCCTATAGCATGAGATGTGATATCCAAGTCCTTCCCATTCCAATCCTGAGACCCTTCCTATAGCATGAGATGTGATATCTCAATGCTTCTAATACCAAACCTGAGACCGTTCCTATAACATGAGATGGGAATATCCAACTCCTTCCCATTCCAATCTTGAGACCCTTCCGATAGCAGAGATGTGATATCTCAATGCTTATACCACACCTGAGATCCTTCCTATATCATGAGATGTGATATCCAACTCCTTCCCATTCCAATCCTGAGACACTTCCTATAGCATGAGATGTGATATCTCACTGCTTATACCAAACCTGAGACCCTTCCCATAGCAGGAGATGTGATATCCAACTCCTTCCCATTCCAATCCTCAGACCCTTCCTATAGCATGAGATGTGATATCTCAATGCTTCTAATGTCAAACTTGAGACCCTACCTATAGCATGAGATGTGATATCCAAGTCCTTCCCATTCCAATCCTGAGACACTTCCTATAGCATGAGATGTGATATCTCAATGCTTCTAATACCAAACCTGAGACTCTTCCTATAACATGAGATGGGATATCCAACTCCTTCCAATTCCAATCCTGAGACCCTTTTGATAGCAGAGATGTGATATCTCAATGTTTATACCAAACCTGAGACCCTTCCTACGGCATGAGATGTCATATTCAACTCCTTCCCATTCCAATCCGGAGACCCTTCCTTTAGCATGAGATTTGATATCCAACTCCTTCCCATTCCAATCCTGAGACCCTTCCTATAGCATGAGATGTGATGTCTCAATGCTTCTAATACCAAACCTGAGATCCTTCCTATAACATGAGATGTGATATCCAACTCCTTCCATTCCAATCCTGAGACCCTTCCTATACCATGAGATGTGATATCTCAATGCTTATACCAAACCTGAGACCCTTCCTATAGCATGAGATGTGATATCCAACTCCTTCCCATTCCAATCCTGAGACCCTTCCTATAGCCTGAGATGTGATATCCAATTCCTTCCCATTCCAATCCTGAGACCCTTCCTATAGCATGAGATGTGATATCTCAATGCTTATACCAAACCTGAGAGCCTACCTATAATATGAGATGTGATATCCAAGTCCATCCCATTCCAATCCTTAGACCCTTCCTACAGCATGCAATGTGATATCTCAATGATTCTAATACCAAACCAGAGACTCTTCCTATAACATGAGATGGGATATCCAACTCCTTCCCATTCCAATCCTGAGCCGCTTCCGATAGCAGAGATGTGATATCTCAATGCTTATACCAAACCTGAGACCCTTCCTATAACATGAGATGTGATATCCAACTCCTTCCCGTTCCAAACCTGAGACACTAACTATAGCATATGTGATATCCAACTCCTTCCCATTCCAAACATGAGACCCTTCCTATAGCAAGAAAGTAATATCCAACTCCTACCCATTCCAATCCTGAGACCCTTCCTATAGCAAGAGATGTGATATCCAAATCCTTCCCATTCCAATCCTGAGACCCTTCCTATGGCATGAGATGTGATATCCAACTCCTTGCCATTCAAATCCTGAGACCCTTCCTATAGCATGAGAAGGGATATCCAACTCCTTCCCATTCCAATCCTGAGACCCTTCCTTTAGCATGAGATGTGATATCCAAATCCTTCACATTCCAATCCTGAGACCCTTCCTATAGCATGAGATGTGATATCTCAATGCTTCTAATACCAAACCTGAGATCCTTCCTATAACATGAGATGTGATATCCAATTCCTTCCCATTCCAAACCTGAGACCCTTCCTATTGGATGAGATGTGATATCCACCTCCTTCCCATTCCAACCCTGAGACCCTTCCTATAGCATGAGATGTGATGTCTCAATGCTTCTAATACCAAACCTGAGATCCTTCCTATAACATGCGATGTGATATCCAACTCCTTCCATTCCAATCCTGAGACCCGTCCTATAGCATGAGACGTGATATCTCAATGCTTATACCAAACCTGAGACCCTTCCTATAGCATATGTCATATCCAACTGCTTCCCATTCCAATCCTGAGACCCTTCCTATAGCATAAGATGTGATATCTCAATGCTTCTAATACCAAACCTGAGATCCTTCCTCTAACATGAAATGTGATATCCAACTCCTTCCCTTTCCAAACCTAAGAGCCTATCTATAACATGAGATGTGATATCCAAGTCCTTCACATTCCAACCCTTAGACCCTTCCTACAGCATGCAATATGATATCTCAATGATTCTAATAACAAACCTGAGACCCGTCCTATAACATGAGATGGGATATCCAACTCCTTCCCATTCCAATCCTGAGACACTTCCGATAGCAGAGATGTGATATCTCAATGCTTATACCAAACCTGAGACCCTTCCTATAACATGAGATGTGATATCCAAATCCTTCTCGTTCCAAACCTGAGACCCTTCCTTTAGCATGAGATGTGATATCCAGCTCCTTCCCATTCCAATCCTGAGACACTTCCGATAGCATGAGATGTGATATCTCAATGCTTCTAATATCAAAACTGAGACCCTCCCTATAGCATGATATGTGATATCTAAGTCCTTCCCATTCCAATCCTGAGACCCTCCCTATAGCATGAGATGTGATATCCAACTCCTTCCCATTCCAATCCTGAGACCCTTCCTATAGCATGAGATATGATATCTCAATACTTCTAATACCAAACGTGAGATACTTCCGATAACATGAGATGTGATATCCAAATCCTTCCCCTTCCAAACCTGAGACCCTCCCTTTAGCATGAAATGTGATATCCAACTCCTTCCTATTCCAATCCTGAGACTCTTCTGATAGCATGAGATGTGATATCTCAATGCTTCTAATACCAAACCTGAGATCCTTCCGATAGCATGAGATGTGATATCTCAATGCTTCTAATACCAAACCTGAGATCTTTCCTATAACATGAGATGTGATATCCAAATCCTTCCCCTTCCAAACCTGAGACCCCCCCTTTAGCATGAGATGTGATATCTAACTCCTTCCCATTCCATTCCTGAGACCCTTCTGATAGCATGAGATGTGATATCTCAATGCCTCTAATACCAAACCTGAGATCCTACCTCTAACATGAAATGAGATATCCAACTCTTTCCCCTTCCAAACCTGAGAGCCTTCCTATAGCATGAGATGTGATATCCAAGTCCTTCCCATTCCAATACTGAGACCCTTCCTATAGCTTGAGATGTGATATCCAACTCCTTCCCATTCCAATTCTGAGACCCTTCCTATAGCATGAGATGTGATATCTCAATGCTTATACCAAACCTGAGAGCCTACCTATAGCATGAGATGTGATATCCAAGTCCATCCCATTCCAATCCTTAGACCCTTCCTACAGCATGCGATGTGAATATCTCAATGATTCTAATACCAAACCAGAGACTCTCCTATAACATGAGATGGGATATCCAACTCCTTCCCATTCCAATTATGAGACCCTTCCTATACTATGAGACTTGATATCTCAATGCTTCTAATACCAAACCTGAGACCCGTAATATAACATGAGATGTGATATCCAAATCCTTCCCCTTCCAAACCTTAGACCCTTCCTTTATCATGAGATGTGATATCCAACTCCTTCCCATTCCAATCCTGAGACCCTTCCGATATCATGAGATGTGATATCTCAAAGCTTCTAATATCAAACTTGAGACCCTCCCTATAGCATGAGATGTGATATCCAAGTCCTTCCCATTCCAATCCTGAGACCCTTCCTATAGCATGAGATGTGATATCTCAATGCTTCTAATACCAAACCTGAGACCCTTCCTATAACATGAGTTGGGAATATCCAACTCCTTCCCATTCCAATCTTGAGACCCTTCCGATAGCAGAGATGTGATATCTCAATGCTTATACCACACCTGAGATCCTTCCTATAACATGAGATGTGATATCCAACTCCTTCCCATTCCAATCCTGAGACACTTCCTATAGCATGAGATGTGATATCTCACTGCTTATACCAAACCTGAGACCCTTCCCATAGCAGGAGATGTGATATCCAACTCCTTCCCATTCCAATCCTCAGACCCTTCCTATAGCATGAGATGTGATATCTCAATGCTTCTAATGTCAAACTTGAGACCCTACCTATAGCATGAGATGTGATATCCAAGTCCTTCCCATTCCAATCCTGAGACACTTCCTATAGCATGAGATGTGATATCTCAATGCTTCTAATACCAAACCTGAGACTCTTCCTATAACATGAGATGGGATATCCAACTCCTTCCAATTCCAATCCTGAGACCCTTTTGATAGCAGAGATGTGATATCTCAATGTTTATACCAAACCCGAGACCCTTCCTACGGCATGAGATGTCATATTCAACTCCTTCCCATTCCAATCCTGAGACCCTTCCTATAGCATGAGATGTGATGTCTCAATGCTTCTAATACCAAACCTGAGATCCTTCCTATAACATGAGATGTGATATCCAACTCCTTCCATTCCAATCCTGAGACCCTTCCTATAGCATGAGATGTGATATCTCAATGCTTATACCAAACCTGAGACCCTTCCTATAGCATGAGATGTGATATCCAACTCCTTCCCATTCCAATCCTGAGACCCTTCCTATAGCATGAGATGTGATATCTCAATGCCTCTAATACCAAACCTGAGATCCTTCCTCTAACATGAAATGTGATATCCAACTCCTTCACTTTCCAAACCTGAGAGCCTATCTATAGCATGAGATGTGATATCCAAGTCCTTCCCATTCCAATCCTTAGACCCTTCCTACAGCATGCAATATGATATCTCAATGATTCTAATAAAAAACCTGAGACCCGTCCTATAACATGAGATGGGATATCCAACTCCTTCCCATTCCAATCCTGAGACACGTCCGATAGCAGAGATGTGATATCTCAATGTTTATACCAAACCTGAGACCCTTCCTATAACATGAGATGTGATATCCAACTCCTTCCCGTTCCCAAACCTGAGACCCTTCCTTTAGCATGAGATGTGATATCCAGCTCCTTCCCATTCCAATCCTGAGACACTTCTGATAGCATAAGATGTGATATCTCAATGCTTCTAATATCAAAACTGAGACCCTCCCTATAGCATATGTGATATCTAAGTCCTTCCCATTCCAATCCTGAGACCCTTCCTATAGCATGAGATGTGATATCTCAATGCTTCTACCAAACCTGAGACCCTTCCTTTAGCATGAGATGTGATATCCAACTCCTTCCCATTCCAATCCTGAGACCCTTCCTATAGCATGAGATGTGATATCTCAATACTTCTAATACCAAACCTGAGATCCTTCCGATAACATGAGATGTGATATCTCAATACTTCTAATACCAAACCTGAGATCCATCCTATAACATGAGATGTGATATCCAAATCCTTCCCCTTCCAAACCTGAGACCCTCCCTTTAGCATGAGATGTGATATCCAACTCCTTCCCATTCCAATCCTGAGACCCTTCTGATAGCATAAGATATGATATCTCAATGCTTCTATACCAAACCTGAGAT
Source organism: Ambystoma mexicanum (assembly GCF_040938575.1). Classification (NCBI taxonomy): domain Eukaryota; kingdom Metazoa; phylum Chordata; class Amphibia; order Caudata; family Ambystomatidae; genus Ambystoma; species Ambystoma mexicanum. The sequence goes on along the minus strand of NC_090921.1, from coordinate 1,511,717,225 downwards.
CCTTCTGATAGCATGAGATGTGATATCTCAATGCTTCTAATACCAAACCTGAGATCCTACCTCTAACATGAAATGTGATATCCAACTCTTTCCCCTTGCAAACCTGAGAGCCTTCCTATAGCATGTGATGTGATATCCAACTCCTTCCCATTCCAACCTGAGACCCTTCCTATAGCATGAGATGGGATATCCAACTCCTTCCAAATCCTATCCCGATACCCTTCCGATAGCATGAGATGTGATATCCCAATGCTTCTACCAAACCTGAGACCCATATTATGGCATGAGATGTGATATCAAACTCCTTCCCATTCTAATCCTGAGACCCTTCCTATACCATGAGACTTGATATCTCAATGCTTCTAATACCAAACCTGAGACCCGTCCTATAACATGAGATGTGATATCCAAATCCTTCCCCTTCCAAACCTTAGACCCTTCCTTTATCATGAGATGTGATATCCAACTCCTTCCCATTCCAATCTTGAGACCCTTCCGATATCATGAAATGTGATATCTCAATGCTTCTATCAAACTTGAGACCCTCCCTATAGCATGAGATGTGATATCCAAGTCCTTCCCATTCCAATCCTGAGACCCTTCCTATAGCATGAGATGTGATATCTCAATGCTTCTAATACCAAACCTGAGACCCTTCCTATAACATGAGATGGGAATATCCAACTCCTTCCCATTCCAATCCTTAGACCCTTCCTACAGCATGCAATATGATATCTCAATGATTCTAATAAAAAACCTGAGACCCGTCCTATAACATGAGATGGGATATCCAACTCCTTCCCATTCCAATCCTGAGACACGTCCGATAGCAGAGATGTGATATCTCAATGTTTATACCAAACCTGAGACCCTTCCTATAACATGAGATGTGATATCCAACTCCTTCCCGTTCCAAACCTGAGACCCTTCCTTTAGCATGAGATGTGATATCCAGCTCCTTCCCATTCCAATCCTGAGACACTTCTGATAGCATAAGATGTGATATCTCAATGCTTCTAATATCAAAACTGAGACCCTCCCTATAGCATATGTGATATCTAAGTCCTTCCCATTCCAATCCTGAGACCCTTCCTATAGCATGAGATGTGATATCTCAATGCTTCTACCAAACCTGAGACCCTTCCTTTAGCATGAGATGTGATATCCAACTCCTTCCCATTCCAATCCTGAGACCCTTCCTATAGCATGAGATGTGATATCTCAATACTTCTAATACCAAACCTGAGATCCTTCCGATAACATGAGATGTGATATCTCAATACTTCTAATACCAAACCTGAGAACCATCCTATAACATGAGATGTGATATCCAAATCCTTCCCCTTCCAAACCTGAGACCCTCCCTTTAGCATGAGATGTGATATCCAACTCCTTCCCATTCCAATCCTGAGACCCTTCTGATAGCATAAGATATGATATCTCAATGCTTCTATACCAAACCTGAGATCCTTCTGATAGCATGAGATGTGATATCTCAATGCTTCTAATACCAAACCTGAGATCCTACCTCTAACATGAAATGTGATATCCAACTCTTTCCCCTTGCAAACCTGAGAGCCTTCCTATAGCATGAGATGTGATATCCAAGTCCTTCCCATTCCAATCCTGAGACCCTTCCTATAACATGAGATGTGATATCCAACTCCTTCCCATTCCAAACTGAGACCCTTCCTATAGCATGAGATGGGATATCCAACTCCTTCCAAATCCTATCCCGATACCCTTCCGATAGCATGAGATGTGATATCCCAATGCTTCTACCAAACCTGAGACCCATATTATGGCATGAGATGTGATATCAAACTCCTTCCCATTCTAATCCTGAGACCCTTCCTATACCATGAGACTTGATATCTCAATGCTTCTAATACCAAACCTGAGACCCGTCCTATAACATGAGATGTGATATCCAAATCCTTCCCCTTCCAAACCTTAGACCCTTCCTTTATCATGAGATGTGATATCCAACTCCTTCCCATTCCAATCTTGAGACCCTTCCGATATCATGAAATGTGATATCTCAATGCTTCTATCAAACTTGAGACCCTCCCTATAGCATGAGATGTGATATCCAAGTCCTTCCCATTCCAATCCTGAGACCCTTCCTATAGCATGAGATGTGATATCTCAATGCTTCTAATACCAAACCTGAGACCCTTCCTATAACATGAGATGGGAATATCCAACTCCTTCCCATTCCAATCCTTAGACCCTTCCTACAGCATGCAATATGATATCTCAATGATTTTAATAAAAAACCTGAGACCCGTCCTATAACATGAGATGGGATATCCAACTCCTTCCCATTCCAATCCTGAGACACTTCCGATGGTAGAGATGTGATATCTCAATGTTTATACCAAACCTGAGACCCTTCCTATAACATGAGATGTGATATCCAACTCCTTCCCATTCCAATCCTGAGACCCTTCCTATAGCATGAGATGTGATATCCAACTCCATCCCATTCCAATCCTGAGACCCTTCCTATAGCATGAGATGTGATGTCTCAATGCTTCTAATACCAAACCTGAGATCCTTCCTTTATCATGAGATGTGATATCCAACTCCTTCCATTCCAATCCTTAGACTGTTCCTACAGCATGCAATATGATATCTCAATGATTTTAATAAAAAACCTGAGACCCGTCCTATAACATGAGATGGGATATCCAACTCCTTCCCATTCCAATCCTGAGACACTTCCGATAGCAGAGATGTGATATCTCAATGTTTATACCAAACCCGAGACCCTTCCTATAACATGAGATGTGATATCCAACTCCTTCCCGTTCCAAACCTGAGACCCTTCCTTTAGCATGAGATGTGATATCCAGCTCCTTCCCATTCCAATCCTGAGACCCTTCCTATAGCATGAGATGTGATATCCAACTCCATCCCATTCCAATCCTGAGACCCTTCTGATAGCATAAGATATGATATCTCAATGCTTCTATACCAAACCTGAGATCCTTCTGATAGCATGAGATGTGATATCTCAATGCTTCTAATACCAAACCTGAGATCCTACCTCTAACATGAAATGTGATATCCAACTCTTTCCCCTTACAAACCTGAGAGCCTTCCTATAGCATGAGATGTGATATCCAAGTCCTTCCCATTCCAATCCTGAGACCCTTCCTATAACATGAGATGTGATATCCAACTCCTTCCCATTCCAACCTGAGACCCTTCCTATAGCATGAGATGGGATATCCAACTCCTTCCAAATCCAATCCCGATACCCTTCCGATAGCATGAGATGTGATATCCCAATGCTTCTACCAAACCTGAGACCCATATTATGGCATGAGATGTGATATCCAAGTCCTTCCCATTCCAATCCTGAGACCCTTCCTATACCATGAGACTTGATATCTCAATGCTTCTAATACCAAACCTGAGACCCGTCCTATAACATGAGATGTGATATCCAAATCCTTCCCCTTCCAAACCTTAGACCCTTCCTTTATCATGAGATGTGATATCCAACTCCTTCCCATTCCAATCTTGAGACCCTTCCGATATCATGAAATGTGATATCTCAATGCTTCTATCAAACTTGAGACCCTCCCTATAGCATGAGATGTGATATCCAAGTCCTTCCCATTCCAATCCTGAGACCCTTCCTATAGCATGAGATGTGATATCTCAATGCTTCTAATACCAAACCTGAGACCCTTCCTATAACATGAGATGGGATATCCAACTCCTTCCCATTCCAATCCTGAGACACTTCCGATGGTAGAGATGTGATATCTCAATGTTTATACCAAACCTGAGACCCTTCCTATAACATGAGATGTGATATCCAACTCCTTCCCATTACAATCCTGAGACCCTTCCTATAGCATGAGATGTGATATCCAACTCCATCCCATTCCAATCCTGAGACCCTTCCTATAGCATGAGATGTGATGTCTCAATGCTTCTAATACCAAACCTGAGATCCTTCCTTTAACATGAGATGTGATATCCAACTCCTTCCATTCCAATCCTTAGACCCTTCCTACAGCATGCAATATGATATCTCAATGATTTTAATAAAAAACCTGAGACCCGTCCTATAACATGAGATGGGATATCCAACTCCTTCCCATTCCAATCCTGAGACACTTCCGATAGCAGAGATGTGATATCTCAATGTTTATACCAAACCCGAGACCCTTCCTATAACATGAGATGTGATATCCAACTCCTTCCCGTTCCAAACCTGAGACCCTTCCTTTAGCATGAGATGTGATATCCAGCTCCTTCCCATTCCAATCCTGAGACACTTCCGATAGCATGAGATGTGATATCTCAAGGCTTCTAATATCAAAACTGAGACCCTCTCTATAGCATGATATGTGATATCTAAGTCCTTCCCATTCCAATCCTGAGACCCTATAGCATGAGATGTGATATCTCAATGCTTATCCTTGATTCCTGTAGTAAATTGATTTCCTTTGCAGGCCGACTCCTGTCACGAATGCCTTGTCTGCATGCATTCTCCCCTGGCCATTCGCTCACCGTGGCTATTTGCCTACCCCCTTCCTCTCTCAGTGGATGGACTTCTCCATCCTTGCCTCCTACCACTCAACTCCGCCTACTTGGAGAATTCAACATGAACCTGTATGCTTCCTGACCTGGACTTTTACGAGATCTGCAACTCTTCATGTCGCTGGCCCTACACACTGCAGGGAATACTCGGGATTTTCTGATCTCAGACCTCCCCCTCTGTAACCCTCTCAACAATCCTCTCCCGTGGTGATCAAGTTCTCATCTCCAAAGAAGGCTAACTGCCAGCTATTCCTCCTCAGAGGAGTTCTCCCTTTCTGTCCCTGCTCCCTGCACAGTTTCGCGTTGCAAACACTCGCTTTCCTGCTCTCTGGTTTAGACGCTTTTCCTTCTCAGAGGCCTTCTTCCTTTCTGCCCTTTTCGCGTTGCAAGTACTCGCTTCCCAGCTCTCTGGTTTAGACGCGTGTTCCCTGCCTTCTCTCCTCTTCCCGCTGCCTTCAAATCAAAAAATGAGCTCCAAAAGATACACAGTGCTCAGAATGCTCTATAACACCCATTATTCAACATATAGCCGTAATCCGCTAGACGTATTGAAACGTGCTGTAAACTAGCAAAAACAGCTAGAAAATGTACTTTCCTCGCGTTTTTGTAAATGCTAATTCTGATGGGTTCCCATGTATGTACTGTCCGTGCGTTTGTTGTCGAATCCTGATGTTTTTAACCACTGTTCTCCCATACAAGGGGGGGGGGGGTCAACGTCTACTGCTGTTCACAGGCTGAATGTATACGGCTGAAATCTTCAAGGCATTATCAGCTTTCCTGACTGTTTTGGAACGTGTATTTGCCATCTGTTAATGCAGTCGCCCTGTGTTCATCGTCCCTTCTACTTCACAGGCTGCACTCCCCTGGTGATCACATTCTCCTCTCCAGAGCAGGCTGACTACCAGCTGCTCCTCCTCATAGGCGTTCATCCTTTCTGTCCCTGCTCCCTGCACCGTTCCGCGTTGCATGTACTCGCTTCCCAGCTCTCTGGTTTAGATGCGTGTTCCCCGCCTTCTCTCCTCTTCCTACAGCCTTCCAATGAGCTCCACAAGATAGTGTTCAGAATGCTTTATAACCCCATTATTCAACATATAGCTGTAACCCGCTAGACGTATTGAAACGTGCTAAAAACGAGCAGAAACAGCTCGAAAATGTACTTTTCTCGCGTTTTGGTAAATGCGAATTCTGGTGGATTCCCATTTTGTACTCTGTTCGTGCGTTTGTTCAGTCGAATCCTGGTCTTTTGAACCACTCTTCTCCCATACAAAGGAGGGTCAAAATGTGTTGTTCACAGGCTGAATTTATACTGCTGAAATGCTCGCTTCCCTGCTCTTTGGTTTAGATGCGTGTTCCCTGCCTTCTCTCCTTTTCCTACAGCCTTCCAATGAGCTCCACTAGATAGTGTTCAGAATGCTTTATAACCCCATTATTCAACATATAGCTGTAACCCGCTAGACGTATTGAAACGTGCTAAAAACTAGCAAAAATAGCTAGAAAATGTACTTCCCTCGCGTTTTTGTAAAGGCGAATTCTGGTGGGTTTCCATGTTGTATGTACTGTGTCCGTGCCTTTGTGTCGAATCCTGAAGTTTTTAACCACTGTTCTCCCATACTAGGGAGGGGGGGTCAACATCTGCTGTTCACAGGCTGAATGTATACGGCTGAAATCTTCAAGGCATTATCAGCTTTCGTGACTGTTTTGGAACGTGTATTTGCCATCTGTTAATGCAGTCGCCCTTTGTTCATCGTTCCTTCTAGTTTACAGGCTGCACTCCCCTAGTGATCACATTTTTCTCTCCTTTGCAGGCTAACTACCAGCTGCTCCTCCTCATAGGTGTTCATCCTTTCTGTCCCTGCTGCACCGTTTCGCGTTGCATGTACTCGCGTCCCAGCTCTCTGGTTGAGATGCGTGTTCCCTGCCTTCTCTCCTCTTGCTACAGCCTTCCAATTTGCTCCACAAGATAGTGTTCAGAATGCTTTATAACACCCATTATTCAACATATAGCTGTAACCCGCTAGACGTATTGAAACGTGCTAAAAACTAGCAAAAACAGCTAGAAAATGTACTTCCCTCGCGTTTTGGTAAATGCAGGGTACACGAGTCTAAACCAGAGAGCAGGGAAGCGAGCATTTCAGCAGTATAAATTCAGCCTGTGAACAACACATTTTGACCCTCCTTTGTATGGGAGAAGAGTGGTTCAAAAGACCAGGATTCGACTGAACAAACGCACGAACAGAGTACAAAATGGGAATCCACCAGAATTCGCATTTACCAAAACGCGAGAAAAGTACATTTTCGAGCTGTTTCTGCTCGTTTTTAGCACGTTTCAATACGTCTAGCGGGTTACAGCTATATGTTGAATAATGGGGTTATAAAGCATTCTGAACACTATCTTGTAGAGCTCATTGGAAGGCTGTAGGAAGAGGAGAGAAGGCAGGGAACACGCATCTAAACCAGAGAGCTGGGAAGCGAGTACATGCAACGCGGAACGGTGCAGGGAGCAGGGACAGAAAGGATGAACGCCCATGAGGAGGAGCAGCTGGTAGTCAGCCTGCTCTGGAGAGGAGAATGTGATCACCAGGGGAGTGCAGCCTGTGAAGTCGAAGGGACGATGAACACAGGGCGACTGCATTAACAGATGGCAAATACACGTTCCAAAACAGTCAGGAAAGCTGATAATGCCTTGAAGATTTCAGCCGTATACATTCAGCCTGTGAACAGCAGTAGACGTTGACCCCCCCCCCCTTGTATGGGAGAACAGTGGTTAAAAACATCAGGATTCGACAACAAACGCACGGACAGTACATACATGGGAACCCATCAGAATTAGCATTTACAAAAACGCGAGGAAAGTACATTTTCTAGCTGTTTTTGCTAGTTTACAGCACGTTTCAATACGTCTAGCGGATTACGGCTATATGTTGAATAATGGGTGTTATAGAGCATTCTGAGCACTGTGTATCTTTTGGAGCTCATTTTTTGATTTGAAGGCAGCGGGAAGAGGAGAGAAGGCAGGGAACACGCGTCTAAACCAGAGAGCTGGGAAGCGAGTACTTGCAACGCGAAAAGGGCAGAAAGGAAGAAGGCCTCTGAGAAGGAAAAGCGTCTAAACCAGAGAGCAGGAAAGCGAGTGTTTGCAACGCGAAACTGTGCAGGGAGCAGGGACAGAAAGGGAGAACTCCTCTGAGGAGGAATAGCTGGCAGTTAGCCTTCTTTGGAGATGAGAACTTGATCACCACGGGAGAGGATTGTTGAGAGGGTTACAGAGGGGGAGGTCTGAGATCAGAAAATCCCGAGTATTCCCTGCAGTGTGTAGGGCCAGCGACATGAAGAGTTGCAGATCTCGTAAAAGTCCAGGTCAGGAAGCATACAGGTTCATGTTGAATTCTCCAAGTAGGCGGAGTTGAGTGGTAGGAGGCAAGGATGGAGAAGTCCATCCACTGAGAGAGGAAGGGGGTAGGCAAATAGCCACGGTGAGCGAATGGCCAGGGGAGAATGCATGCAGACAAGGCATTCGTGACAGGAGTCGGCCTGCAAAGGAAATCAATTTACTACAGGAATCAAGGATAAGCATTGAGATATCACATCTCATGCTATAGGGTCTCAGGATTGGAATGGGAAGGACTTAGATATCACATATCATGCTATAGAGAGGGTCTCAGTTTTGATATTAGAAGCCTTGAGATATCACATCTCATGCTATCGGAAGTGTCTCAGGATTGGAATGGGAAGGAGCTGGATATCACATCTCATGCTAAAGGAAGGGTCTCAGGTTTGGAACGGGAAGGAGTTGGATATCACATCTCATGTTATAGGAAGGGTCTCGGGTTTGGTATAAACATTGAGATATCACATCTCTGCTATCGGAAGTGTCTCAGGATTGGAATGGGAAGGAGTTGGATATCCCATCTCATGTTATAGGACGGGTCTCAGGTTTTTTATTAAAATCATTGAGATATCATATTGCATGCTGTAGGAAGGGTCTAAGGATTGGAATGGAAGGAGTTGGATATCACATCTCATGTTAAAGGAAGGATCTCAGGTTTGGTATTAGAAGCATTGAGACATCACATCTCATGCTATAGGAAGGGTCTCAGGATTGGAATGGGATGGAGTTGGATATCACATCTCATGCTATAGGAAGGGTCTCAGGATTGTAATGGTAAGGAGTTGGATATCACATCTCATGTTATAGGAAGGGTCTCAGGTTTGGTATAAACATTGAGATATCACATCTCTACCATCGGAAGTGTCTCAGGATTGGAATGGGAAGGAGTTGGATATCCCATCTCATGTTATAGGAAGGGTCTCAGGTTTGGTATTAGAAGCATTGAGATATCACATCTCATGCTATAGGAAGGGTCTCAGGATTGGAATGGGAAGGACTTGGATATCACATCTCATGCTATAGGGAGGGTCTCAAGTTTGATAGAAGCATTGAGATATCACATTTCATGATATCGGAAGGGTCTCAAGATTGGAATGGGAAGGAGTTGGATATCACATCTCATGATAAAGGAAGGGTCTAAGGTTTGGAAGGGGAAGGATTTGGATATCACATCTCATGTTATAGGACGGGTCTCAGGTTTGGTATTAGAAGCATTGAGATATCAAGTCTCATGGTATAGGAAGGGTCTCAGGATTGGAATGGGAAGGACTTGGATATCACATCTCATGCCATAATATGGGTCTCAGGTTTGGTAGAAGCATTGGGATATCACATCTCATGCTATCGGAAGGGTATCGGGATTGGATTTGGAAGGAGTTGGATATCCCATCTCATGCTATAGGAAGGGTCTCAGGTTGGAATGGGAAGGAGTTGGATATCACATCTCATGTTATAGGAAGGGTCTCAGGATTGGAATGGGAAGGACTTGGATATCACATCTCATGCTATATGAAGGCTCTCAGGTTTGTAAGGGGAAAGAGTTGGATATCACATTTCATGTTAGAGGTAGGATCTCAGGTTTGGTATTAGAAGCATTGAGATATCACATCTCATGCTATCAGAAGGATCTCAGGTTTGGTATAGAAGCATTGAGATATCATATCTTATGCTATCAGAAGGGTCTCAGGATTGGAATGGGATGGAGTTGGATATCACATCTCATGCTATAGGAAGGGTCTCAGGATTGGAATGGGAAGGAGTTGGATATCACATCTCATGTTATAGGAAGGGTCTCAGGTTTGGAATAAACATTGAGATATCAAATCTCTACCATCGGAAGTGTCTCAGGATTGGAATGGGAAGGAGTTGGATATCCCATCTCATGTTATAGGACGGGTCTCAGGTTTTTTATTAAAATCATTGAGATATCATATTGCATGCTGTAGGAAGGGTCTAAGGATTGGAATGGGAAGGAGTTGGATATTCCCATCTCATGTTATAGGAAGGGTCTCAGGTTTGGTATTAGAAGCATTGAGATATCACATCTCATGCTATAGGAAGGGTCTCAGGATTGGAATGGGAAGGACTTGGATATCACATCTCATGCTATAGGGAGGGTCTCAAGTTTGATAGAAGCATTGAGATATCACATTTCATGATATCGGAAGGGTCTCAAGATTGGAATGGGAAGGAGTTGGATATCACATCTCATGATAAAGGAAGGGTCTAAGGTTTGGAAGGGGAAGGATTTGGATATCACATCTCATGTTATAGGACGGGTCTCAGGTTTGGTATTAGAAGCATTAAGATATCAAGTCTCATGGTATAGGAAGGGTCTCAGGATTAGAATGGGAAGGAGTTTGATATCACATCTCATGCCATAATATGGGTCCCAGGTTTGGTAGAAGCATTGGGATATCACATCTCATGCTATCGGAAGGGTATCGGGATTGGATTTGGAAGGAGTTGGATATCCCATCTCATGCTATAGGAAGGGTCTCAGGTTGGAATGGGAAGGAGTTGGATATCACATCTCATGTTATAGGAAGGGTCTCAGGATTGGAATGGGAAGGACTTGGATATCACATCTCATGCTATAGGAAGGCTCTCAGGTTTGCAAGGGGAAAGAGTTGGATATCACATTTCATGTTAGAGGTAGGATCTCAGGTTTGGTATTAGAAGCATTGAGATATCACATCTCATGCTATCAGAAGGATCTCAGGTTTGGTATAGAAGCATTGAGATATCATATCTTATGCTATCAGAAGGGTCTCAGGATTGGAATGGGAAGGAGTTGGATATCACATCTCATGCTAAAGGGATGGTCTCAGGTTTGGAAGGGGAAGGATTTGGATATCACATCTCATGTTATAGGATGGATCTCAGGTTTGGTATTAGAAGTATTGAGATATCACATCTCATGCTATAGGAAGGGTCTCAGGATTGGAATGGGAAGGAGTTGGATATCACATCTCATGCTAAAGGAAGGGTCTCAGGTTTGGTAGAAGCATTGAGATATCACATCTCATGCTATAGGAAGGGTCTCAGGATTGGAATGGGAAGGACTTAGATATCACATATGCTATAGGGAGGGTCTCAGTTTTGATATTAGAAGCATTGAGATATCACATCTTATGCTATCAGAAGTGTCTCAGGATTGGAATGGGAAGGAGCTGGATATCACATCTCATGCTAAAGGAAGGGTCTCAGATTTGGAACGGGAAGGAGTTGGATATCACATCTCATGTTATAGGAAGGGTCTCAGGTTTGGTATAAACATTGAGATATCACATCTCTGCTATCGGACGTGTCTCAGGATTGGAATGGGAAGGAGTTGGATATCCCATCTCATGTTATAGGACGGGTTTCAGGTTTTTTATTAGAATCATTGAGATATCATATTGCATGCTGTAGGAAGGGTCTAAGGATTGGAATGGGAAGGACTTGGATATCACATCTCATGCTATAGATAGGCTCTCAGGTTTGGAAAGTGAAGGAGTTGGATATCACATTTCATGTTAGAGGAAGGATCTCAGGTTTGGTATTAGAGGCATTGAGATATCACATCTCATGCTATAGGAAGGGTCTCAGGATTGGAATGGGAAGGAGTTGGATATCACATCTCATGCTATAGGAAGGGTCTCAGGTTTGGTATAAGCATTGAGATATCACATCTCATGCTATAGGAAGGGTCTCAGGATTGGAATGGAAGGAGTTGGATATCACATCTCATGTTATAGGAAGGATCTCAGGTTTGGTATTAGAAGCATTGAGACATCACATCTCATGCTATAGGAAGGGTCTCAGGATTGGAATGGGAAGGAGTTGAATATGACATCTCATGCCGTAGGAAGGGTCTCAGGTTTGGTATAAACATTGAGATATCACATCTCTGCTATCAAAAGGGTCTCAGGATTGGAATTGGAAGGAGTTGGATATCCCATCTCATGTTATAGGAAGAGTCTCAGGTTTGGTATTAGAAGCATTGAGATATCACATCTCATGCTATAGGAAGTGTCTCAGGATTGGAATGGGAAGGACTTGGATATCACATCTCATGCTATAGGTAGGGTCTCAAGTTTGACATTAGAAGCATTGAGATATCACATCTCATGCTATAGGAAGGGTCTGAGGATTGGAATGGGAAGGAGTTGGATATCACATCTCCTGCTATGGGAAGGGTCTCAGGTTTGGTATAAGCAGTGAGATATCACATCTCATGCTATAGGAAGTGTCTCAGGATTGGAATGGGAAGGAGTTGGATATCACATCTCATGTTATAGGAAGGATCTCAGGTGTGGTATAAGCATTGAGATATCACATCTCTGCTATCGGAAGGGTCTCAAGATTGGAATGGGAAGGAGTTGGATATTCCCATCTCATGTTATAGGAAGGGTCTCAGGTTTGGTATTAGAAGCATTGAGATATCACATCTCATGCTATAGGAAGGGTCTCAGGATTGGAATGGAAAGGACTTGGATATCACATCTCATGCTATAGGGAGGGTCTCAAGTTTGATATTAGAAGCTTTGAGATATCACATCTCATGATATCGGAAGGGTCTCAGGATTGGAATGGGAAGGAGTTGGATATCACATCTCATGATAAAGGAAGGGTCTAAGGTTTGGAAGGGGAAGGATTTGGCTATCACATCTCATGTTATATTACGGGTCTCAGGTTTGGTATTAGAAGCATTGAGATATCAAGTCTCATAGTATAGGAAGGGTCTCATAATTGGAATGGGAAGGAGTTGGATATCCCATCTCATGTTATAGGAAGAGTCTCTGGTTTGGTATTAGAATCATTGAGATATTCACATCGCATGCTGTAGGAAGGGTCCAAGGATTGGAATGGGATGGACTTGGATATCACATCTCATGCTATAGGTAGGCTCTCAGGTTTGGTATAAGCATTGAGATATCACATCTCATGCTATAGGAAGGGTCTCAGAATTGGAATGGGAAGGAGTTGGATATCACATCTCAAGCTATAGGAAGGGTCTCAGTATTGGAATGGGAAGGACTTGGATATCACATCTCATGCTATAGGAAGGCTCTCAGTTTTGGAAGGGGAAAGAGTTGGATATCTCATTTCATGTTAGAGGTAGGATCTCAGGTTTGGTATTAGAGGCATTGAGATATCACATCTCATGCTATCAGAAGGGTCTCAGGAATGGAATGGGAAGGAGTTAGATATCACATCTCATGCTAAAGGGGGGGTCTCAGGTTTGGAAGGGGAAGGATTTGGATATCACATCTCATGTTATAGGACGGGTCTCAGGTTTGGTATTAGAAGCATTGAGATATCAAGTCTCATGGTATAGGAAGGGTCTCAGGATTGGAATGGGAAGGACTTGGATATCACATCTCATGCCATAATATGGGTCTCAGGTTTGGTAGAAGCATTGGGATATCACATCTCATGCTATCGGAAGGGTATCGGGATTGGATTTGGAAGGAGTTGGATATCCCATCTCATGCTATAGGAAGGGTCTCAGGTTGGAATGGGAAGGAGTTGGATATCACATCTCATGTTATAGGAAGGGTCTCAGGATTGGAATGGGAAGGACTTGGATATCACATCTCATGCTATATGAAGGCTCTCAGGTTTGTAAGGGGAAAGAGTTGGATATCACATTTCATGTTAGAGGTAGGATCTCAGGTTTGGTATTAGAAGCATTGAGATATCACATCTCATGCTATCAGAAGGATCTCAGGTTTGGTATAGAAGCATTGAGATATCATATCTTATGCTATCAGAAGGGTCTCAGGATTGGAATGGGATGGAGTTGGATATCACATCTCATGCTATAGGAAGGGTCTCAGGATTGGAATGGGAAGGAGTTGGATATCACATCTCATGTTATAGGAAGGGTCTCAGGTTTGGAATAAACATTGAGATATCAAATCTCTACCATCGGAAGTGTCTCAGGATTGGAATGGGAAGGAGTTGGATATCCCATCTCATGTTATAGGACGGGTCTCAGGTTTTTTATTAAAATCATTGAGATATCATATTGCATGCTGTAGGAAGGGTCTAAGGATTGGAATGGGAAGGAGTTGGATATTCCCATCTCATGTTATAGGAAGGGTCTCAGGTTTGGTATTAGAAGCATTGAGATATCACATCTCATGCTATAGGAAGGGTCTCAGGATTGGAATGGGAAGGACTTGGATATCACATCTCATGCTATAGGGAGGGTCTCAAGTTTGATAGAAGCATTGAGATATCACATTTCATGATATCGGAAGGGTCTCAAGATTGGAATGGGAAGGAGTTGGATATCACATCTCATGATAAAGGAAGGGTCTAAGGTTTGGAAGGGGAAGGATTTGGATATCACATCTCATGTTATAGGACGGGTCTCAGGTTTGGTATTAGAAGCATTAAGATATCAAGTCTCATGGTATAGGAAGGGTCTCAGGATTAGAATGGGAAGGAGTTTGATATCACATCTCATGCCATAATATGGGTCCCAGGTTTGGTAGAAGCATTGGGATATCACATCTCATGCTATCGGAAGGGTATCGGGATTGGATTTGGAAGGAGTTGGATATCCCATCTCATGCTATAGGAAGGGTCTCAGGTTGGAATGGGAAGGAGTTGGATATCACATCTCATGTTATAGGAAGGGTCTCAGGATTGGAATGGGAAGGACTTGGATATCACATCTCATGCTATAGGAAGGCTCTCAGGTTTGCAAGGGGAAAGAGTTGGATATCACATTTCATGTTAGAGGTAGGATCTCAGGTTTGGTATTAGAAGCATTGAGATATCACATCTCATGCTATCAGAAGGATCTCAGGTTTGGTATAGAAGCATTGAGATATCATATCTTATGCTATCAGAAGGGTCTCAGGATTGGAATGGGAAGGAGTTGGATATCACATCTCATGCTAAAGGGATGGTCTCAGGTTTGGAAGGGGAAGGATTTGGATATCACATCTCATGTTATAGGATGGATCTCAGGTTTGGTATTAGAAGTATTGAGATATCACATCTCATGCTATAGGAAGGGTCTCAGGATTGGAATGGGAAGGAGTTGGATATCACATCTCATGCTAAAGGAAGGGTCTCAGGTTTGGTAGAAGCATTGAGATATCACATCTCATGCTATAGGAAGGGTCTCAGGATTGGAATGGGAAGGACTTAGATATCACATATGCTATAGGGAGGGTCTCAGTTTTGATATTAGAAGCATTGAGATATCACATCTTATGCTATCAGAAGTGTCTCAGGATTGGAATGGGAAGGAGCTGGATATCACATCTCATGCTAAAGGAAGGGTCTCAGATTTGGAACGGGAAGGAGTTGGATATCACATCTCATGTTATAGGAAGGGTCTCAGGTTTGGTATAAACATTGAGATATCACATCTCTGCTATCGGACGTGTCTCAGGATTGGAATGGGAAGGAGTTGGATATCCCATCTCATGTTATAGGACGGGTTTCAGGTTTTTTATTAGAATCATTGAGATATCATATTGCATGCTGTAGGAAGGGTCTAAGGATTGGAATGGGAAGGACTTGGATATCACATCTCATGCTATAGATAGGCTCTCAGGTTTGGAAAGTGAAGGAGTTGGATATCACATTTCATGTTAGAGGAAGGATCTCAGGTTTGGTATTAGAGGCATTGAGATATCACATCTCATGCTATAGGAAGGGTCTCAGGATTGGAATGGGAAGGAGTTGGATATCACATCTCATGCTATAGGAAGGGTCTCAGGTTTGGTATAAGCATTGAGATATCACATCTCATGCTATAGGAAGGGTCTCAGGATTGGAATGGAAGGAGTTGGATATCACATCTCATGTTATAGGAAGGATCTCAGGTTTGGTATTAGAAGCATTGAGACATCACATCTCATGCTATAGGAAGGGTCTCAGGATTGGAATGGGAAGGAGTTGAATATGACATCTCATGCCGTAGGAAGGGTCTCAGGTTTGGTATAAACATTGAGATATCACATCTCTGCTATCAAAAGGGTCTCAGGATTGGAATTGGAAGGAGTTGGATATCCCATCTCATGTTATAGGAAGAGTCTCAGGTTTGGTATTAGAAGCATTGAGATATCACATCTCATGCTATAGGAAGTGTCTCAGGATTGGAATGGGAAGGACTTGGATATCACATCTCATGCTATAGGTAGGGTCTCAAGTTTGACATTAGAAGCATTGAGATATCACATCTCATGCTATAGGAAGGGTCTGAGGATTGGAATGGGAAGGAGTTGGATATCACATCTCCTGCTATGGGAAGGGTCTCAGGTTTGGTATAAGCAGTGAGATATCACATCTCATGCTATAGGAAGTGTCTCAGGATTGGAATGGGAAGGAGTTGGATATCACATCTCATGTTATAGGAAGGATCTCAGGTGTGGTATAAGCATTGAGATATCACATCTCTGCTATCGGAAGGGTCTCAAGATTGGAATGGGAAGGAGTTGGATATTCCCATCTCATGTTATAGGAAGGGTCTCAGGTTTGGTATTAGAAGCATTGAGATATCACATCTCATGCTATAGGAAGGGTCTCAGGATTGGAATGGAAAGGACTTGGATATCACATCTCATGCTATAGGGAGGGTCTCAAGTTTGATATTAGAAGCTTTGAGATATCACATCTCATGATATCGGAAGGGTCTCAGGATTGGAATGGGAAGGAGTTGGATATCACATCTCATGATAAAGGAAGGGTCTAAGGTTTGGAAGGGGAAGGATTTGGCTATCACATCTCATGTTATATTACGGGTCTCAGGTTTGGTATTAGAAGCATTGAGATATCAAGTCTCATAGTATAGGAAGGGTCTCATAATTGGAATGGGAAGGAGTTGGATATCCCATCTCATGTTATAGGAAGAGTCTCTGGTTTGGTATTAGAATCATTGAGATATTCACATCGCATGCTGTAGGAAGGGTCCAAGGATTGGAATGGGATGGACTTGGATATCACATCTCATGCTATAGGTAGGCTCTCAGGTTTGGTATAAGCATTGAGATATCACATCTCATGCTATAGGAAGGGTCTCAGAATTGGAATGGGAAGGAGTTGGATATCACATCTCAAGCTATAGGAAGGGTCTCAGTATTGGAATGGGAAGGACTTGGATATCACATCTCATGCTATAGGAAGGCTCTCAGTTTTGGAAGGGGAAAGAGTTGGATATCTCATTTCATGTTAGAGGTAGGATCTCAGGTTTGGTATTAGAGGCATTGAGATATCACATCTCATGCTATCAGAAGGGTCTCAGGAATGGAATGGGAAGGAGTTAGATATCACATCTCATGCTAAAGGGGGGGTCTCAGGTTTGGAAGGGGAAGGATTTGGATATCACATCTCATGTTATAGGAAGGATCTCAGGTTTGGTATTAGAAGCATTGAGATATCACATCTCATGCTATCGGAAGGATCTCAGGTTTGGTATTAGAAGCATTGAGATATCACATCTCATGCTATCAGAAGAGTCTCAGGATTGGAATAGGAAGGAGTTGGACATCACATTTCATGCTAAAGGGAGGGTCTCAGGTTTGGAAGGGGAAGGATTTGGATATCACATCTCATGTTATCGGAAGGATCTCACGTTTGGTATTAGAAGTATTGAGATATCATATCTCATGCTATAGGAAGGGTCTCAGGATTGGAATGGGAAGGAGTTGGATATCACATCTCATGCTATAGGGAGGGTCTCAGGATTGGAATGGGAAGGACTTAGATATCACATATCATGCTATAGGGAGTGTCTCAGTTTTGATATTAGAAGCATTGAGATATCACATCTCATGCTATCGGAAGTGTCTCAGGATTGGAATGGGAAGGAGCTGGATATCACATCTCATGCTAAAGGAAGGGTCTCAGGTTTGGAACGAGAAGGATTTGGATATCACATCTCATGTTATAGGAAGGGTCTCAGGTTTGGTATAAGCATTGAGATATCACATCTCTGCTATCGGAAGTGTCTCAGGATTGGAATGGGAAGGAGTTGGATATCCCATCTCATGTTATAGGACGGGTCTCAGGTTTGTTATTAGAATCATTGAGATATCATATTGCATGCTGTAGGAAGGGTCTAAGGGTTGGAATGTGAAGGACTTGGATATCACATCTCATGTTATAGGAAGGATCTCAGGTGTGGTATAAGCATTGAGATATCACATCTCTGCTATCGGAAGGGTCTCAAGATTGGAATGGGAAGGAGTTGGATATTCCCATCTCATGTTATAGGAAGGGTCTCAGGTTTGGTATTAGAAGCATTGAGATATCACATCTCATGCTATAGGAAGGGTCTCAGGATTGGAATGGAAAGGACTTGGATATCACATCTCATGCTAAAGGGAGGGTCTCAAGTTTGATATTAGAAGCTTTGAGATATCACATATCATGATATCGGAAGGGTCTCAGGATTGGAATGGGAAGGAGTTGGATATCACATCTCATGATAAAGGAAGGGTCTAAGGTTTGGAAAGGGAAGGATTTGGATATCACATCTCATGTTATATTACGGGTCTCAGGTTTGGTATTAGAAGCATTGAGATATCAAGTCTCATAGTATAGGAAGGGTCTCATAATTGGAATGGGAAGGAGTTGGATATCCCATCTCATGTTATAGGAAGAGTCTCTGGTTTGGTATTAGAATCATTGAGATATTCACATCGCATGCTGTAGGAAGGGTCTAAGGATTGGAATGGGATGGACTTGGATATCACATCTCATGCTATAGGTAGGCTCTCAGGTTTGGTATAAGCATTGAGATATCACATCTCATGCTATAGGAAGGGTCTCAGAATTGGAATGGGAAAGAGTTGGATATCACATCTCAAGCTATAGGAAGGGTCTCAGTATTGGAATGGGAAGGACTTGGATATCACATCTCATGCTATAGGAAGGCTCTCAGTTTTGGAAGGGGAAAGAGTTGGATATCTCATTTCATGTTAGAGGTAGGATCTCAGGTTTGGTATTAGAGGCATTGAGATATCACATCTCATGCTATCAGAAGGGTCTCAGGAATGGAATGGGAAGGAGTTAGATATCACATCTCATGCTAAAGGGGGGGTCTCAGGTTTGGAAGGGGAAGGATTTGGATATCACATCTCATGTTATAGGAAGGATCTCAGGTTTGGTATTAGAAGCATTGAGATATCACATCTCATGCTATCGGAAGGATCTCAGGTTTGGTATTAGAAGCATTGAGATATCACATCTCATGCTATCAGAAGAGTCTCAGGATTGGAATAGGAAGGAGTTGGATATCACATTTCATGCTAAAGGGAGGGTCTCAGGTTTGGAAGGGGAAGGATTTGGATATCACATCTCATGTTATCGGAAGGATCTCACGTTTGGTATTAGAAGTATTGAGATATCATATCTCATGCTATAGGAAGGGTCTCAGGATTGGAATGGGAAGGAGTTGGATATCACATCTCATGCTATAGGGAGGGTCTCAGGATTGGAATGGGAAGGACTTAGATATCACATATCATGCTATAGGGAGTGTCTCAGTTTTGATATTAGAAGCATTGAGATATCACATCTCATGCTATCGGAAGTGTCTCAGGATTGGAATGGGAAGGAGCTGGATATCACATCTCATGCTAAAGGAAGGGTCTCAGGTTTGGAACGAGAAGGATTTGGATATCACATCTCATGTTATAGGAAGGGTCTCAGGTTTGGTATAAGCATTGAGATATCACATCTCTGCTATCGGAAGTGTCTCAGGATTGGAATGGGAAGGAGTTGGATATCCCATCTCATGTTATAGGACGGGTCTCAGGTTTGTTATTAGAATCATTGAGATATCATATTGCATGCTGGAGGAAGGGTCTAAGGGTTGGAATGTGAAGGACTTGGATATCACATCTCATGCTATACATAGGCTCTTAGGTTTGGAAAGGGAAGGAGTTGGATATCACATTTCATGTTAGAGGAAGGATCTCAGGTTTGGTATTAGAAGCATTGAGATATCACATCTTATGCTATAGGAAGGGTCTCAGGATTGGAATGGGAAGCAGTTGGATATGACATATGCTATAGGAAGGGTCTCAGGTTTGGTATAAGCATTGAGATATCACATCTCATGCTATAGAACGGGTCTCAGGATTGGAATGGAAGGAGTTGGATATCACATCTCATGTTATAGGAAGGATCTCAGGTTTGGTATTAGAAGCATTGAGACATCACATCTCATGCTATAGGAAGGGTCTCAGGGTTGGAATGGGAAGGAGTTGGATATCACATCTCATCCAATAGGAAGGGTCTCAGGTTTGGAATGGGAAGGAATTGGATATCACATGTCATGTTATAGGAAGGATCTCAGGTTTGGTATTAGAAGCATTGAGATATCACATCTCATGCTATAGGAAGGGTCTCAGGATTGGAATGTGAAGGATTTGGATATCACATCTCATGCTAAAGGAAGGGTCTCAGGTTTGGAAGGGGAAGGATTTGGATATCACATCTCATGTTATCGGAAGGATCTCACGTTTGGTATTAGAAGTATTGAGATATCATATCTCATGCTATAGGAAGGGTCTCAGGATTGGAATGGGAAGGAGTTGGATATCACATCTCATGCTATAGGGAGGGTCTCAGGATTGAAATGGGAAGGACTTAGATATCACATATCATGCTATAGGGAGTGTCTCAGTTTTGATATTAGAAGCATTGAGATATCAAATCTCATGCTATCGGAAGTGTCTCAGGATTGGAATGGGAAGGAGCTGGATATCACATATCATGCTAAAGGAAGGGTCTCAGGTTTGGAACGAGAAGGATTTGGATATCACATCTCATGTTATAGGAAGGGTCTCAGGTTTGGTATAAGCATTGAGATATCACATCTCTGCTATCGGAAGTGTCTCAGGATTGGAATGGGAAGGAGTTGGATATCCCATCTCATGTTATAGGACGGGTCTCAGGTTTGTTATTAGAATCATTGAGATATCATATTGCATGCTGTAGGAAGGGTCTAAGGGTTGGAATGTGAAGGACTTGGATATCACATCTCATGTTATAGGAAGGATCTCAGGTGTGGTATAAGCATTGAGATATCACATCTCTGCTATCGGAAGGGTCTCAAGATTGGAATGGGAAGGAGTTGGATATTCCCATCTCATGTTATAGGAAGGGTCTCAGGTTTGGTATTAGAAGCATTGAGATATCACATCTCATGCTATAGGAAGGGTCTCAGGATTGGAATGGAAAGGACTTGGATATCACATCTCATGCTATAGGGAGGGTCTCAAGTTTGATATTAGAAGCTTTGAGATATCACATCTCATGATATCGGAAGGGTCTCAGGATTGGAATGGGAAGGAGTTGGATATCACATCTCATGATAAAGGAAGGGTCTAAGGTTTGGAAGGGGAAGGATTTGGATATCACATCTCATGTTATATTACGGGTCTCAGGTTTGGTATTAGAAGCATTGAGATATCAAGTCTCATAGTATAGGAAGGGTCTCATAATTGGAATGGGAAGGAGTTGGATATCCCATCTCATGTTATAGGAAGAGTCTCTGGTTTGGTATTAGAATCATTGAGATATTCACATCGCATGCTGTAGGAAGGGTCTAAGGATTGGAATGGGATGGACTTGGATATCACATCTCATGCTATAGGTAGGCTCTCAGGTTTGGTATAAGCATTGAGATATCACATCTCATGCTATAGGAAGGGTCTCAGAATTGGAATGGGAAGGAGTTGGATATCACATCTCAAGCTATAGGAAGGGTCTCAGTATTGGAATGGGAAGGACTTGGATATCACATCTCATGCTATAGGAAGGCTCTCAGTTTTGGAAGGGGAAAGAGTTGGATATCTCATTTCATGGTAGAGGTAGGATCTCAGGTTTGGTATTAGAGGCATTGAGATATCACATCTCATGCTATCAGAAGGGTCTCAGGAATGGAATGGGAAGGAGTTAGATATCACATCTCATGCTAAAGGGGGGGTCTCAGGTTTGGAAGGGGAAGGATTTGGATATCACATCTCATGTTATAGGAAGGATCTCAGGTTTGGTATTAGAAGCATTGAGATATCACATCTCATGCTATCGGAAGGATCTCAGGTTTGGTATTAGAAGCATTGAGATATCACATCTCATGCTATCAGAAGAGTCTCAGGATTGGAATAGGAAGGAGTTGGATATCACATTTCATGCTAAAGGGAGGGTCTCAGGTTTGGAAGGGGAAGGATTTGGATATCACTTCTCATGTTATCGGAAGGATCTCACGTTTGGTATTAGAAGTATTGAGATATCATATCTCATGCTATAGGAAGGGTCTCAGGATTGGAATGGGAAGGAGTTGGATATCACATCTCATGCTATAGGGAGGGTCTCAGGATTGGAATGGGAAGGACTTAGATATCACATATCATGCTATAGGGAGTGTCTCAGTTTTGATATTAGAAGCATTGAGATATCACATCTCATGCTATCGGAAGTGTCTCAGGATTGGAAAGGGAAGGAGTTGGATATCACATTTCATGTTAGAGGAAGGATCTCAGGTTTGGTATTAGAAGCATTGAGATATCACATCTTATGCTATAGGAAGGGTCTCAGGATTGGAATGGGAAGCAGTTGGATATGACATATGCTATAGGAACGGTCTCAGGTTTGGTATAAGCATTGAGATATCACATCTCATGCTATAGGACGGGTCTCAGGATTGGAATGGAAGGAGTTGGATATCACATCTCATGTTATAGGAAGGATCTCAGGTTTGGTATTAGAAGCATTGAGACATCACATCTCATGCTATAGGAAGGGTCTCAGGGTTGGAATGGGAAGGAGTTGGATATCACATCTCATCCAATAGGAAGGGTCTCAGGTTTGGAATGGGAAGGAATTGGATATCACATCTCATGTTATAGGAAGGATCTCAGGTTTGGTATTAGAAGCATTGAGATATCACATCTCATGCTATAGGAAGGGTCTCAGGATTGGAATGTGAAGGATTTGGGTATCACATCTCATGCTAAAGGAAGGGTCTCAGGTTTGGTAGAAGCATTGAGATATCACGTCGCTGCTATCGGAAGGGTCTCAGGATTGGATTGGGAAGGAGTTGGATATCCCTTCTCATGCTATAGGAAGGGTCTCAGGATTTGAATGGCAAGGAGTTGGATATCACATCTCATGCCATAGGAAGGGTCTCAGGTTTGGTATAAGCATTGCGATATCAAATCTCTGCTATTGGAAGGGTCTCAGGATTGGATTGGGAAGGAGTTGGATATCCCTTCTCATGCTATAGGAAGTGTCTCAGGTTGGAATGGGAAGGAGTTGGATATCACATCTCATGTTATAGGAAGGGTCTCAGGATTGGAATGGGAAGGATTTGGATATCACATCTCTTGCTATAGGAAGGGTCTCAGGATTGGAATGGGTAGGAGTTGGATATTACTTTCTTGCTATAGGAAGGGTCTCATGTTTGGAATGGGAAGGAGTTGGATATCACATATGCTATAGTTAGTGTCTCAGGTTTGGAACGGGAAGGAGTTGGATATCTCATCTCATGTTATAGGAAGGGTCTCAGGTTTGGTATAAGCATTGAGATATCACATCTCTGCTATCGGAAGCGGCTCAGGATTGGAATGGGAAGGAGTTGGATATCCCATCTCATGTTATAGGAAGAGTCTCTGGTTTGGTATTAGAATCATTGAGATATCACATCGCATGCTGTAGGAAGGGTCTAAGGATTGGAATGGGAAGGAATTGGATATCACATCTCAGGCTATAGGAAGGGTCTCAGGATTGGAATGGGAAGGAGTTGGATATCACATCTCATGCTATAGGAAGGGTCTCAGGTTTGGTATAAGCATAGAGATATCACATCTCATGCTATAGGAAGGGTCTCAGGATTGGAATGGAAGGAGTTGGATATCACATCTCATGTTATAGGAAGGATCTCAGGTTTGGTATTAGAAGCATTGAGACATCACATCTCATGCTATAGGAAGGGTCTCAGGATTGGAATGGGAAGGAGTTGGATATCACATCTCATGTTATAGGAAGGATCTCAGGTGTGGTATAAGCATTGAGATATCACATCTCTGCTATCGGAAGGGTCTCAATATTGGAATGGGAAGGAGTTGGATATTCCCATCTCATGTTATAGGAACGGTCTCAGGTTTGGTATTAGAAGCATTGAGATATCACATCTCATGCTATAGGAAGGGTCTCAGGATTGGAATGGGAAGGACTTGGATATCACATCTCATGCTATAGGGAGGGTCTCAAGTTTGATATTAGAAGCTTTGAGATATCACATCTCATGATATCGGAAGGGTCTCAGGATTGGAATGGGAAGGAGTTGGATATCACATCTCATGATAAAGGAAGGGTCTAAGGTTTGGAAGGGGAAGGATTTGGATATCACATCTCATGTTATATTACGGGTCTCAGGTTTGGTATTAGAAGCATTGAGATATCAAGTCTCATAGTATAGGAAGGGTCTCAGAATTGGAATGGGAAGGAGTTGGATATCCCATCTCATGTTATAGGAAGAGTCTCTGGTTTGGTATTAGAATCATTGAGATATTCACATCGCATGCTGTAGGAAGGGTCTAAGGATTGGAATGGGATGGACTTGGATATCACATCTCATGCTATAGGTAGGCTCTCAGGTTTGGTATAAGCATTGAGATATCACATCTCATGCTATAGGAAGGGTCTCAGAATTGGAATGGGAAGGAGTTGGATATCACATCTCAAGCTATAGGAAGGGTCTCAGTATTGGAATGGGAAGGACTTGGATATCACATCTCATGCTATAGGAAGGCTCTCAGGTTTGGAAGGGGAAAGAGTTGGATATCTCATTTCATGTTAGAGGTAGGATCTCAGGTTTGGTATTAGAGGCATTGAGATATCACATCTCATGCTATCAGAAGGGTCTCAGGAATGGAATGGGAAGGAGTTAGATATCACATCTCATGCTAAAGGGAGGGTCTCAGGTTTGGAAGGGGAAGGATTTGGATATCACATCTCATGTTATAGGAAGGATCTCAGGTTTGGTATTAGAAGCATTGAGATATCACATCTCATGCTATCGGAAGGATCTCAGGTTTGGTATTAGAAGCATTGAGATATCGCATCTCATGCTATCAGAAGAGTCTCAGGATTGGAATAGGAAGGAGTTGGATATCACATTTCATGCTAAAGAGAGGGTCTCAGGTTTGGAAGGGGAAGGATTTGGATATCACATCTCATGTTATCGGAAGGATCTCACGTTTGGTATTAGAAGTATTGAGATATCATATCTCATGCTATAGGAAGGGTCTCAGGATTGGAATGGGAAGGAGTTGGATATCACATCTCATGCTGTAGGGAGGGTCTCAGGATTGGAATGGGAAGGACTTAGATATCACATATCATGCTATAGGGAGGGTCTCAGTTTTGATATTAGAAGCATTGAGATATCACATCTCATGCTATCGGAAGTGTCTCAGGATTGGAATGGGAAGGAGCTGGATATCACATCTCATGCTAAAGGAAGGGTCTCAGGTTTGGAACGAGAAGGATTTGGATATCACATCTCATGTTATAGGAAGGGTCTCAGGTTTGGTATAAGCATTGAGATATCACATCTCTGCTATCGGAAGTGTCTCAGGATTGGAATGGGAAGGAGTTGGATATCCCATCTCATGTTATAGGACGGGTCTCAGGTTTGTTATTAGAATCATTGAGATATCATATTGCATGCTGTAGGAAGGGTCTAAGGGTTGGAATGTGAAGGACTTGGATATCACATCTCATGCTATAGATAGGCTCTTAGGTTTGGAAAGGGAAGGAGTTGGATATCACATTTCATGTTAGAGGAAGGATCTCAGGTTTGGTATTAGAAGCATTGAGATATCACATCTCATGCTATAGGAAGGGTCTCAGGATTGGAATGGGAAGCAGTTGGATATGACATCTCATGCTATAGGAAGGGTCTCAGGTTTGGTATAAGCATTGAGATATCACATCTCATGCTATAGGACGGGTCTCAGGATTGGAATGGAAGGAGTTGGATATCACATCTCATGTTATAGGAAGGATCTCAGGTTTGGTATTAGAAGCATTGAGACATCACATCTCATGCTATAGGAAGGGTGTCAGGGTTGGAATAGGAAGGAGTTGGATATCACATCTCATCCAATAGGAAGGGTCTCAGGTTTGGAATGGGAAGGAATTGGATATCACATCTCATGTTATAGGAAGGATCTCAGGTTTGGTATTAGAAGCATTGAGATATCACATCTCATGCTATAGGAAGGGTCTCAGGATTGGAATGTGAAGGATTTGGATATCACATCTCATGCTAAAGGAAGGGTCTCAGGTTTGGTAGAAGCATTGAGATATCACGTCGCTGCTATCGGAAGGGTCTCAGGATTGGATTGGGAAGGAGTTGGATATCCCTTCTCATGCTATAGGAAGGGTCTCAGGATTTGAATGGCAAGGAGTTGGATATCACATCTCATGCCATAGGAAGGGTCTCAGGTTTGGTATAAGCATTGAGATATCACATCTCTGCTATCGGAAGGGTCTCAGGATTGGATTGGGAAGGAGTTGGATATCCCTTCTCATGCTATAGGAAGTGTCTCAGGTTGGAATGGGAAGGAGTTGGATATCACATCTCATGTTATAGGAAGGGTCTCAGGATTGGAATGGGAAGGATTTGGATATCACATCTCTTGCTATAGGAAGGGTCTCAGGATTGGAATGGGTAGGAGTTGGATATTACTTTCTTGCTATAGGAAGGGTCTCATGTTTGGAATGGGAAGGAGTTGGATATCACATATGCTATAGTTAGTGTCTCAGGTTTGGAACGGGAAGGAGTTGGATATCACATCTCATGTTATAGGAAGGGTCTCAGGTTTGGTATAAGCATTGAGATATCACATCTCTGCTATCGGAAGCGGCTCAGGATTGGAATGGGAAGGAGTTGGATATCCCATCTCATGTTATAGGAAGAGTCTCTGGTTTGGTATTAGAATCATTGAGATATCACATTGCATGCTGTAGGAAGGGTCTAAGGATTGGAATGGGATGGACTTGGATATCACATCTCATGTTATAGGTAGGCTCTCAGGTTTGGTATAAGCATTGAGATATCACATCTCATGCTATAGGAAGGGTCTCAGGATTGGAATGGGAAGGAATTGGATATCACATCTCAGGTTATAGGAAGGGTCTCAGGATTGGAATGGGAAGGAGTTGGATATCACATCTCATGCTATAGGAAGGGTCTCAGGTTTGGTATAAGCATTGAGATATCACATCTCATGCTATAGGAAGGGTCTCAGGATTGGAATGGAAGGAGTTGGATATCACATCTCATGTTATAGGAAGGATCTCAGGTTTGGTATTAGAAGCATTGAGACATCACATCTCATGCTATAGGAAGGGTCTCAGGATTGGAATGGGAAGGAGTTGGATATCAAATCTCATGCTATAGGAAGGGTCTCAGGATTGGAATGGGAAGGAGTTGAATATGACATCTCATGCCGTAGGAAGGGTCTCAGGTTTGGTATAAACATTGAGATATCACATCTCTGCTATCAAAAGGGTCTCAGGATTGGAATTGGAAGGAGTTGGATATCCCATCTCATGTTATAGGAAGAGTCTCAGGTTTGGTATTAGAAGCATTGAGATATCACATCTCATGCTATAGGAAGTGTCTCAGGATTGGAATGGGAAGGACTTGGATATCACATCTCATGCTATAGGTAGGGTCTCAAGTTTGACATTAGAAGCATTGAGATATCACATCTCATGCTATAGGAAGGGTCTGAGGATTGGAATGGGAAGGAGTTGGATATCACATCTCCTGCTATGGGAAGGGTCTCAGGTTTGGTATAAGCAGTGAGATATCACATCTCATGCTATAGGAAGTGTCTCAGGATTGGAATGGGAAGGAGTTGGATATCACATCTCATGTTATAGGAAGGATCTCAGGTGTGGTATAAGCATTGAGATATCACATCTCTGCTATCGGAAGGGTCTCAAGATTGGAATGGGAAGGAGTTGGATATTCCCATCTCATGTTATAGGAAGGGTCTCAGGTTTGGTATTAGAAGCATTGAGATATCACATCTCATGCTATAGGAAGGGTCTCAGGATTGGAATGGGAAGGACTTGGATATCACATCTCATGCTATAGGGAGGGTCTCAAGTTTGATATTAGAAGCTTTGAGATATCACATCTCATGATATCGGAAGGGTCTCATGATTGGAATGGGAAGGAGTTGGATATCACATCTCATGATAAAGGACGGGTCTAAGGTTTGGAAGGGGAAGGATTTGGATATCACATCTCATGTTATATTACGGGTCTCAGGTTTGGTATTAGAAGCATTGAGATATCAAGTCTCATAGTATAGGAAGGGTCTCAGAATTGGAATGGGAAGGAGTTGGATATCCCATCTCATGTTATAGGAAGAGTCTCTGGTTTGGTATTAGAATCATTGAGATATTCACATCGCATGCTGTAGGAAGGGTCTAAGGATTGGAATGGGATGGACTTGGATATCACATCTCATGCTATAGGTAGGCTCTCAGGTTTGGTATAAGCATTGAGATATCACATCTCATGCTATAGGAAGGGTCTCAGAATTGGAATGGGAAGGAGTTGGATATCACATCTCAAGCTATAGGAAGGGTCTCAGTATTGGAATGGGAAGGACTTGGATATCACATCTCATGCTATAGGAAGGCTCTCAGGTTTGGAAGGGGAAAGAGTTGGATATCTCATTTCATGTTAGAGGTAGGATCTCAGGTTTGGTATTAGAGGCATTGAGATATCACATCTCATGCTATCAGAAGGGTCTCAGGAATGGAATGGGAAGGAGTTAGATATCACATCTCATGCTAAAGGGAGGGTCTCAGGTTTGGAAGGGGAAGGATTTGGATATCACATCTCATGTTATAGGAAGGATCTCAGGTTTGGTATTAGAAGCATTGAGATATCACATCTCATGCTATCGGAAGGATCTCAGGTTTGGTATTAGAAGCATTGAGATATCACATCTCATGCTATCAGAAGAGTCTCAGGATTGGAATAGGAAGGAGTTGGATATCACATTTCATGCTAAAGGGAGGGTCTCAGGTTTGGAAGGGGAAGGATTTGGATATCACATCTCATGTTATCGGAAGGATCTCACGTTTGGTATTAGAAGTATTGAGATATCATATCTCATGCTATAGGAAGGGTCTCAGGATTGGAATGGGAAGGAGTTGGATATCACATCTCATGATATAGGGAGGGTCTCAGGATTGGAATGGGAAGGACTTAGATATCACATATCATGCTATAGGGAGGGTCTCAGTTTTGATATTAGAAGCATTGAGATATCACATCTCATGCTATCGGAAGTGTCTCAGGATTGGAATGGGAAGGAGCTGGATATCACATCTCATGCTAAAGGAAGGGTCTCAGGTTTGGAACGAGAAAGATTTGGATATCACATCTCATGTTATAGGAAGGGTCTCAGGTTTGGTATAAGCATTGAGATATCACATCTCTGCTATCGGAAGTGTCTCAGGATTGGAATGGGAAGGAGTTGGATATCCCATCTCATGTTATAGGACGGGTCTCAGGTTTGTTATTAGAATCATTGAGATATCATATTGCATGCTGTAGGAAGGGTCTAAGGGTTGGAATGTGAAGGACTTGGATATCACATCTCATGCTATAGATAGGCTCTTAGGTTTGGAAAGGGAAGGAGTTGGATATCACATTTCATGTTAGAGGAAGGATCTCAGGTTTGGTATTAGAAGCATTGAGATATCACATCTCATGCTATAGGAAGGGTCTCAGGATTGGAATGGGAAGCAGTTGGATATCACATCTCATGCTATAGGAAGGGTCTCAGGTTTGGTATAAGCATTGAGATATCACATCTCATGCTATAGGACGGGTCTCAGGATTGGAATGGAAGGAGTTGGATATCACATCTCATGTTATAGGAAGGATCTCAGGTTTGGTATTAGAAGCATTGAGACATCACATCTCATGCTATAGGAAGGGTCTCAGGGTTGGAATGGGAAGGAGTTGGATATCACATCTCATCCAATAGGAAGGGTCTCAGGTTTGGAATGGGAAGGAATTGGATATCACATCTCATGTTATAGGAAGGATCTCAGGTTTGGTATTAGAAGCATTGAGATATCACATCTCATGCTATAGGAAGGGTCTCAGGATTGGAATGTGAAGGATTTGGATATCACATCTCATGCTAAAGGAAGGGTCTCAGGTTTGGTAGAAGCATTGAGATATCATGTCGCTGCTATCGGAAGGGTCTCAGGATTGGATTGGGAAGGAGTTGGATATCCCTTCTCATGCTATAGGAAGGGTCTCAGGATTTGAATGGCAAGGAGTTGGATATCACATCTCATGCCATAGGAAGGGTCTCAGGTTTGGATTGGGAAGGAGTTGGATATCCCTTCTCATGCTATAGGAAGTGTCTCAGGTTGGAATGGGAAGAAGTTGGATATCACATCTCATGTTATAGGAAGGGTCTCAGGATTGGAATGGGAAGGATTTGGATATCACATCTCTTGCTATAGGAAGGGTCTCAGGATTGGAATGGGTAGGAGTTGGATATTACTTTCTTGCTATAGGAAGGGTCTCATGTTTGGAATGGGAAGGAGTTGTATATCACATATGCTATAGTTAGTGTCTCAGGTTTGGAACGGGAAGGAGTTGGATATCACATCTCATGTTATAGGAAGGGTCTCAGGTTTGGTATAAGCATTGAGATATCACATCTCTGCTATCGGAAGCGGCTCAGGATTGGAATGGGAAGGGGTTGGATATCCCATCTCATGTTATAGGAAGAGTCTCTGGTTTGGTATTAGAATCATTGAGATATCACATCGCATGCTGTAGGAAGGGTCTAAGGATTGGAATGGGATGGACTTGGATATCACATCTCATGTTATAGGTAGGCTCTCAGGTTTGGTATAAGCATTGAGATATCACATCTCATGCTATAGGAAGGGTCTCAGGATTGGAATGGGAAGGAATTGGATATCACATCTCAGGCTATAGGAAGGGTCTCAGGATTGGAATGGGAAGGAGTTGGATATCACATCTCATGCTATAGGAAGGGTCTCAGGTTTGGTATAAGCATTGATATATCACATCTCATGCTATAGGAAGGATCTCAGGATTGGAATGGAAGGAGTTGGATATCACATCTTATGTTATAGGAAGGATCTCAGGTTTGGTATTAGAAGCATTGAGACATCACATCTCATGCTATAGGAAGGGTCTCAGGATTGGAATGGGAAGGAGTTGGATATCAAATCTCATGCTATAGGAAGGGTCTCAGGATTGGAATGGGAAGGAGTTGAATATGACATCTCATGCCGTAGGAAGGGACTCAGGTTTGGTATAAACATTGAGATATCACATCTCTGCTATCAAAAGGGTCTCAGGATTGGAATTGGAAGGAGTTGGATATCCCATCTCATGTTATAGGAAGAGTCTCAGGTTTGGTATTAGAAGCATTGAGATATCACATCTCATGCTATAGGAAGTGTCTCAGGATTGGAATGGGAAGGACTTGGATATCAGATCTCATGCTATATGTAGGGTCTCAAGTTTGACATTAGAAGCATTGAGATATCACATCTCATGCTATAGGAAGGGTCTGAGGATTGGAATGGGAAGGAGTTGGATATCACATCTCCTGCTATGGGAAGGGTCTCAGGTTTGGTATAAGCAGTGAGATATCACATCTCATGCTATAGGAAGTGTCTCAGGATTGGAATGGGAAGGAGTTGGATATCACATCTCATGTTATAGGAAGGATCTCAGGTGTGGTATAAGCATTGAGATATCACATCTCTGCTATCGGAAGGGTCTCAAGATTGGAATGGGAAGGAGTTGGATATTCCCATCTCATGTTATAGGAAGGGTCTCAGGTTTGGTATTAGAAGCATTGAGATATCACATCTCATGCTATAGGAAGGGTCTCAGGATTGGAATGGGAAGGACTTGGATATCACATCTCATGCTATAGGTAGGCTCTCAGGTTTGGTATAAGCATTGAGATATCACATCTCATGCTATAGGAAGGGTCTCAGAATTGGAATGGGAAGGAGTTGGATATCACATCTCAAGCTATAGGAAGGGTCTCAGTATTGGAATGGGAAGGACTTGGATATCACATCTCATGCTATAGGAAGGCTCTCAGGTTTGGAAGGGGAAAGAGTTGGATATCTCATTTCATGTTAGAGGTAGGATCTCAGGTTTGGTATTAGAGGCATTGAGATATCACATCTCATGCTATCAGAAGGGTCTCAGGAATGGAATGGGAAGGAGTTAGATATCACATCTCATGCTAAAGGGAGGGTCTCAGGTTTGGAAGGGGAAGGATTTGGATATCACATCTCATGTTATAGGAAGGATCTCAGGTTTGGTATTAGAAGCATTGAGATATCACATCTCATGCTATCGGAAGGATCTCAGGTTTGGTATTAGAAGCATTGAGATATCACATCTCATGCTATCAGAAGAGTCTCAGGATTGGAATAGGAAGGAGTTGGATATCAAATTTCATGCTAAAGGGAGGGTCTCAGGTTTGGAAGGGGAAGGATTTGGATATCACATCTCATGTTATCGGAAGGATCTCGCGTTTGGTATTAGAAGTATTGAGATATCATATCTCATGCTATAGGAAGGGTCTCAGGATTGGAATGGGAAGGAGTTGGATATCACATCTCATGCTATAGGGAGGGTCTCAGGATTGGAATGGGAAGGACTTAGATATCACATATCATGCTATAGGGAGGGTCTCAGTTTTGATATTAGAAGCATTGAGATATCACATCTCATGCTATCGGAAGTGTCTCAGGATTGGAATGGGAAGGAGCTGGATATCACATCTCATGCTAAAGGAAGGGTCTCAGGTTTGGAACGAGAAGGATTTGGATATCACATCTCATGTTATAGGAAGGGTCTCAGGTTTGGTATAAGCATTGAGATATCACATCTCTGCTATCGGAAGTGTCTCAGGATAGGAATGGGAAGGAGTTGGATATCCCATCTCATGTTATAGGACGGGTCTCAGGTTTGTTATTAGAATCATTGAGATATCATATTGCATGCTGTAGGAAGGGTCTAAGGGTTGGAATGTGAAGGACTTGGATATCACATCTCATGCGATAGATAGGCTCTTAGGTTTGGAAAGGGAAGGAGTTGGATATCACATTTCATGTTAGAGGAAGGATCTCAGGTTTGGTATTAGAAGCATTGAGATATCACATCTCATGCTATAGGAAGGGTCTCAGGATTGGAATGGGAAGCAGTTGGATATGACATCTCATGCTATAGGAAGGGTCTCAGGTTTGGTATAAGCATTGAGATATCACATCTCATGCTATAGGACGGGTCTCAGGATTGGAATGGAAGGAGTTGGATATCACATCTCATGTTATAGGAAGGATCTCAGGTTTGGTATTAGAAGCATTGAGACATCACATCTCATGCTATAGGAAGGGTCTCAGGGTTGGAATGGGAAGGAGTTGGTTATCACATCTCATCCAATAGGAAGGGTCTCAGGTTTGGAATGGGAAGGAATTGGATATCACATCTCATGTTATAGGAAGGATCTCAGGTTTGGTATTAGAAGCATTGAGATATCACATCTCATGCTATAGGAAGGGTCTCAGGATTGGAATGTGAAGGATTTGGATATCACATCTCATGCTAAAGGAAGGGTCTCAGGTTTGGTAGAAGCATTGAGATATCACGTCGCTGCTATCGGAAGGGTCTCAGGATTGGATTGGGAAGGAGTTGGATATCCCTTCTCATGCTATAGGAAGGGTCTCAGGATTTGAATGGCAAGGAGTTGGATATCACATCTCATGCCATAGGAAGGGTCTCAGGTTTGGTATAAGCATTGAGATATCACATCTCTGCTATCGGAAGGGTCTCAGGATTGGATTGGGAAGGAGTTGGATATCCCTTCTCATGCTATAGGAAGTGTCTCAGATTGGAATGGGAAGGAGTTGGATATCACATCTCATGTTATAGGAAGGGTCTCAGGATTGGAATGGGAAGGATTTGGATATCACATCTCTTGCTATAGGAAGGGTCTCAGGATTGGAATGGGTAGGAGTTGGATATTATTTTCTTGCTATAGGAAGGGTCTCATGTTTGGAATGGGAAGGAGTTGGATATCACATATGCTATAGTTAGTGTCTCAGGTTTGGAACGGGAAGGAGTTGGATATCACATCTCATGTTATAGGAAGGGTCTCAGGTTTGGTATAAGCATTGAGATATCACATCTCTGCTATCAGAAGCGGCTCAGGATTGGAATGGGAAGGAGTTGGATATCCCATCTCATGTTATAGGAAGAGTCTCTGGTTTGGTATTAGAATCATTGAGATATCACATCGCATGCTGTAGGAAGGGTCTAAGGATTGGAATGGGATGGACTTGGATATCACATCTCATGTTATAGGTAGGCTCTCAGGTTTGGCATAAGCATTGAGATATCACATCTCATGCTATAGGAAGGGTCTCAGGATTGGAATGGGAAGGAATTGGATATCACATCTCAGGCTATAGGAAGGGTCTCAGGATTGGAATGGGAAGGAGTTGGATATCACATCTCATGCTATAGGAAGGGTCTCAGGTTTGGTATAAGCATTGAGATATCACATCTCATGCTATAGGAAGGGTCTCAGGATTGGAATGGAAGGAGTTGGATATCACATCTCATGTTATAGGAAGGATCTCAGGTTTGGTATTAGAAGCATTGAGACATCACATCTCATGCTATAGGAAGGGTCTCAGGATTGGAATGGGAAGGAGTTGGATATCAAATCTCATGCTATAGGAAGGGTCTCACGATTGGAATGGGAAGGAGTTGAATATGACATCTCATGCCGTAGGAAGGGTCTCAGGTTTGGTATAAACATTGAGATATCACATCTCTGCTATCAAAAGGGTCTCAGGATTGGAATTGGAAGGAGTTGGATATCCCATCTCATGTTATAGGAAGAGTCTCAGGTTTGGTATTAGAAGCATTGAGATATCACATCTCATGCTATAGGAAGTGTCTCAGGATTGGAATGGGAAGGACTTGGATATCACATCTCATCCTATAGGTAGGGTCTCAAGTTTGACATTAGAAGCATTGAGATATCACATCTCATGCTATAGGAAGGGTCTGAGGATTGGAATGGGAAGGAGTTGGATATCACATCTCCTGCTATGGGAAGGGTCTCAGGTTTGGTATAAGCAGTGAGATATCACATCTCATGCTATAGGAAGTGTCTCAGGATTGGAATGGGAAGGAGTTGGATATCACATCTCATGTTATAGGAAGGATCTCAGGTGTGGTATAAGCATTGAGATATCACATCTCTGCTATCGGAAGGGTCTCAAAATTGGAATGGGAAGGAGTTGGATATTTCCATCTCATGTTATAGGAAGGGTCTCAGGTTTGGTATTAGAAGCATTGAGATATCACATCTCATGCTATAGGAAGGGTCTCAGGATTGGAATGGGAAGGACTTGGTTATCACATCTCATGCTATAGGGAGGGTCTCAAGTTTGATATTAGAAGCTTTGAGATATCACATCTCATGATATCGGAAGGGTCTCAGGATTGGAATGGGAAGGAGTTGGATATCACATCTCATGATAAAGGACGGGTCTAAGGTTTGGAAGGGGAAGGATTTGGATATCACATCTCATGTTATATTACGGGTCTCAGGTTTGGTATTAGAAGCATTGAGATATCAAGTCTCATAGTATAGGAAGGGTCTCAGAATTGGAATGGGAAGGAGTTGGATATCCCATCTCATGTTATAGGAAGAGTCTCTGGTTTGGTATTAGAATCATTGAGATATTCACATCGCATGCTGTAGGAAGGGTCTCAGAATTGGAATGGGAAGGAGTTGGATATCACATCTCAAGCTATAGGAAGGGTCTCAGTATTGGAATGGGAAGGACTTGGATATCACATCTCATGCTATAGGAAGGCTCTCAGGTTTGGAAGGGGAAAGAGTTGGATATCTCATTTCATGTTAGAGGTAGGATCTCAGGTTTGGTATTAGAGGCATTGAGATATCACATCTCATGCTATCAGAAGGGTCTCAGGAATGGAATGGGAAGGAGTTAGATATCACATCTCATGCTAAAGGGAGGGTCTCAGGTTTGGAAGGGGAAGGATTTGGATATCACATCTCATGTTATAGGAAGGATCTCAGGTTTGGTATTAGAAGCATTGAGATATCACATCTCATGCTATCGGAAGGATCTCAGGTTTGGTATTAGAAGCATTGAGATATCACATCTCATGCTATCAGAAGAGTCTCAGGATTGGAATAGGAAGGAGTTGGATATCACATTTCATGCTAAAGGGAGGGTCTCAGGTTTGGAAGGGGAAGGATTTGGATATCACATCTCATGTTATCGGAAGGATCTCACGTTTGGTATTAGAAGTATTGAGATATCATAAGTCATGCTATAGGAAGGGTCTCAGGATTGGAATGGGAAGGAGTTGGATATCACATCTCATGATATAGGGAGGGTCTCAGGATTGGAATGGGAAGGACTTAGATATCACATATCATGCTATAGGGAGGGTCTCAGTTTTGATATTAGAAGCATTGAGATATCACATCTCATGCTATCGGAAGTGTCTCAAGATTGGAATGGGAAGGAGCTGGATATCACATCTCATGCTAAAGGAAGGGTCTCAGGTTTGGAACGAGAAGGATTTGGATATCACATCTCATGTTATAGGAAGGGTCTCAGGTTTGGTATAAGCATTGAGATATCACATCTCTGCTATCGGAAGTGTCTCAGGATTGGAATGGGAAGGAGTTGGATATCCCATCTCATGTTATAGGACGGGTCTCAGGTTTGTTATTAGAATCATTGAGATATCATATTGCATGCTGTAGGAAGGGTCTAAGGGTTGGAATGTGAAGGACTTGGATATCACATCTCATGCTATAGATAGGCTCTTAGGTTTGGAAAGGGAAGGAGTTGGATATCATATTTCATGTTAGAGGAAGGATCTCAGGTTTGGTATTAGAAGCATTGAGATATCACATCTCATGCTATAGGAAGGGTCTCAGGATTGGAATGGGAAGCAGTTGGATATCACATCTCATGCTATAGGAAGGGTCTCAGGTTTGGTATAAGCATTGAGATATCACATCTCATGCTATAGGACGGGTCTCAGGATTGGAATGGAAGGAGTTGGATATCACATCTCATGTTATAGGAAGGATCTCAGGTTTGGTATTAGAAGCATTGAGACATCACATCTCATGCTATAGGAAGGGTCTCAGGGTTGGAATGGGAAGGAGTTGGATATCACATCTCATCCAATAGGAAGGGTCTCAGGTTTGGAATGGGAAGGAATTGGATATCACATCTCATGTTATAGGAAGGATCTCAGGTTTGGTATTAGAAGCATTGAGATATCACATCTCATGCTATAGGAATGGTCTCAGGATTGGAATGTGAAGGATTTGGATATCACATCTCATGCTAAAGGAAGGGTCTCAGGTTTGGTAGAAGCATTGAGATATCACGTCGCTGCTATCGGAAGGGTCTCAGGATTGGATTGGGAAGGAGTTGGATATCCCTTCTCATGCTATAGGAAGGGTCTCAGGATTTGAATGGCAAGGAGTTGGATATCACATCTCATGCCATAGGAAGGGTCTCAGGTTTGGTATAAGCATTGAGATATCACATCTCTGCTATCGGAAGGGTCTCAGGATTGGATTGGGAAGGAGTTGGATATCCCTTCTCATGCTATAGGAAGTGTCTCAGGTTGGAATGGGAAGGAATTGGATATCACATCTCATGTTATAGGAAGGGTCTCAGGATTGGAATGGGAAGGATTTGGATATCACATCTCTTGCTATAGGAAGGGTCTCAGGATTGGAATGGGTAGGAGTTGGATATTACTTTTTTGCTATAGGAAGGGTCTCATGTTTGGAATGGGAAGGAGTTGGATATCACATATGCTATAGTTAGTGTCTCAGGTTTGGAACGGGAAGGAGTTGGATATCACATCTCATGTTATAGGAAGGGTCTCAGGTTTGGTATAAGCATTGAGATATCACATCTCTGCTATCGGAAGCGGCTCAGGATTGGAATGGGAAGGAGTTGGATATCCCATCTCATGTTATAGGAAGAGTCTCTGGTTTGGTATTAGAATAATTGAGATATCACATCGCATGCTGTAGGAAGGGTCTAAGGATTGGAATGGGATGGACTTGGATATCACATCTCATGTTATAGGTAGGCTCTCAGGTTTGGTATAAGCATTGAGATATCACATCTCATGCTATAGGAAGGGTCTCAGGATTGGAATGGGAAGGAATTGGATATCACATCTCAGGCTATAGGAAGGGTCTCAGGATTGGAATGGGAAGGAGTTGGATATCACATCTCATGCTATAGGAAGGGTCTCAGGTTTGGTATAAGCATTGATATATCACATCTCATGCTATAGGAAGGGTCTCAGGATTGGAATGGAAGGAGTTGGATATCACATCTCATGTTATAGGAAGCATCTCAGGTTTGGTATTAGAAGCATTGAGACATCACATCTCATGCTATAGGAAGGGTCTCAGGATTGGAATGGGAAGGAGTTGGATATCAAATCTCATGCTATAGGAAGGGTCTCAGGATTGGAATGGGTAGGAGTTGAATATGACATCTCATGCCGTAGGAAGGGTCTCAGGTTTGGTATAAACATTGAGATATCACATCTCTGCTATCAAAAGGGTCTCAGGATTGGAATTGGAAGGAGTTGGATATCCCATCTCATGTTATAGGAAGAGTCTCAGGTTTGGTATTAGAAGCATTGAGATATCACATCTCATGCTATAGGAAGTGTCTCAGGATTGGAATGGGAAGGACTTGGATATCACATCTCCTGCTATAGGTAGGGTCTCAAGTTTGACATTAGAAGCATTGAGATATCACATCTCATGCTATAGGAAGGGTCTGAGGATTGGAATGGGAAGGAGTTGGATATCACATCTGCTATGGAAAGGGTCTCAGGTATGGTATAAGCAGTGAGATATCACATCTCATGCTATAGGAAGTGTCTCAGGATTGGAATGGGAAGGAGTTGGATATCACATCTCATGTTATAGGAAGGATCTCAGGTGTGGTATAAGCATTGAGATATCACATCTCTGCTATCGGAAGGGTCTGAAGATTGGAATGGGAAGGAGTTGGATATTCCCATCTCATGTTATAGGAAGGGTCTCAGGTTTGGTATTAGAAGCATTGAGATATCACATCTCATGCTATAGGAAGGGTCTCAGGATTGGAATGGGAAGGACTTGGATATCACATCTCATGCTATAGGGAGGGTCTCAAGTTTGATATTAGAAGCTTTGAGATATCACATCTCATGATATCGGAAGGGTCTCAGGATTGGAATGGGAAGGAGTTGGATATCACATCTCATGATAAAGGAAGGGTCTAAGGTTTGGAAGGGGAAGGATTTGGATATCACATCTCATGTTATATTACGGGTCTCAGGTTTGGTATTAGAAGCATTGAGATATCAAGTCTCATAGTATAGGAAGGGTCTCAGAATTGGAATGGGAAGGAGTTGGATATCCCATCTCATGTTATAGGAAGAGTCTCTGGTTTGGTATTAGAATCATTGAGATATCACATCGCATGCTGTAGGAAGGGTCTAAGGATTGGAATGGGATGGACTTGGATATCACATCTCATGCTATAGGTAGGCTCTCAGGTTTGGTATAAGCATTGAGATATCACATCTCATGCTATAGGAAGGGTCTCAGAATTGGAATGGGAAGGAGTTGGATATCACATCTCAAGCTATAGGAAGGGTCTCAGTATTGGAATGGGAAGGACTTGGATATCACATCTCATGCTATAGGAAGGCTCTCAGGTTTGGAAGGGGAAAGAGTTGGATATCTCATTTCATGTTAGAGGTAGGATCTCAGGTTCGGTATTAGAGGCATTGAGATATCACATCTCATGCTATCAGAAGGGTCTCAGGAATGGAATGGGAAGGAGTTAGATATCACATCTCATGCTAAAGGGAGGGTCTCAGGTTTGGAAGGGGAAGGATTTGGATATCACATCTCATGTTATAGGAAGGATCTCAGGTTTGGTATTAGAAGCATTGAGATATCACATCTCATGCTATCGGAAGGATCTCAGGTTTGGTATTAGAAGCATTGAGATATCACATCTCATGCTATCAGAAGAGTCTCCGGATTGGAATAGGAAGGAGTTGGATATCACATTTCATGCTAAAGGGAGGGTCTCAGGTTTGGAAGGGGAAGGATTTGGATATCACATCTCATGTTATCGGAAGGATCTCACGTTTGGTATTAGAAGTATTGAGATATCATATCTCATGCTATAGGAAGGGTCTCAGGATTGGAATGGGAAGGAGTTGGATATCACATCTCATGCTATAGGGAGGGTCTCAGGATTGGAATGGGAAGGACTTAGATATCACATATCATGCTATAGGGAGGGTCTCAGTTTTGATATTAGAA
This sequence comes from Ambystoma mexicanum, assembly GCF_040938575.1. NCBI lineage: Eukaryota > Metazoa > Chordata > Amphibia > Caudata > Ambystomatidae > Ambystoma > Ambystoma mexicanum. The sequence goes on along the minus strand of NC_090921.1, from coordinate 1,511,676,758 downwards.
GCATTGAGATATCACATCTCATGCTATCGGAAGTGTCTCAGGATTGGAATGGGAAGGAGCTGGATATCACATCTCATGCTAAAGGAAGGGTCTCAGGTTTGGAACGGGAAGGATTTGGATATCACATCTCATGTTATAGGAAGGGTCTCAGGTTTGGTATAAGCATTGAGATATCACATCTCTGCTATCGGAAGTGTCTCAGGATTGGAATGGGAAGGAGTTGGATATCCCATCTCATGTTATAGGACGGGTCTCAGGTTTGTTATTAGAATCATTGAGATATCATATTGCATGCTGTAGGAAGGGTCTAAGGGTTGGAATGTGAAGGACTTGGATATCACATCTCATGCTATAGATAGGCTCTTAGGTTTGGAAAGGGAAGGAGTTGGATATCACATTTCATGTTAGAGGAAGGATCTCAGGTTTGGTATTAGAAGCATTGAGATATCACATCTCATGCTATAGGAAGGGTCTCAGGATTGGAATGGGAAGCAGTTGGATATCACATCTCATGCTATAGGAAGGGTCTCAGGTTTGGTATAAGCATTGAGATATCACATCTCATGCTATAGGACGGGTCTCAGGATTGGAATGGAAGGAGTTGGATATCACATCTCATGTTATAGGAAGGATCTCAGGTTTGGTATTAGAAGCATTGAGACATCACATCTCATGCTATAGGAAGGGTCTCAGGGTTGGAATGGGAAGGAGTTGGATATCACATCTCATCCAATAGGAAGGGTCTCAGGTTTGGAATGGGAAGGAATTGGATATCACATCTCATGTTATAGGAAGGATCTCAGGTTTGGTATTAGAAGCATTGAGATATCACATCTCATGCTATAGGAAGGGTCTCAGGATTGGAATGTGAAGGATTTGGATATCACATCTCATGCTAAAGGAAGGGTCTCAGGTTTGGTAGAAGCATTGAGATATCACGTCGCTGCTATCGGAAGGGTCTCAGGATTGGATTGGGAAGGAGTTGGATATCCCTTCTCATGCTATCGGAAGGGTCTCAGGATTTGAATGGCAAGGAGTTGGATATCACATCTCATGCCATAGGAAGGGTCTCAGGTTTGGTATAAGCATTGAGATATCACATCTCTGCTATCGGAAGGGTCTCAGGATTGGATTGGGAAGGAGTTGGATATCCCTTCTCATGCTATAGGAAGGGTCTCAGGATTGGAATGGGAAGGATTTGGATATCACATCTCTTGCTATAGGAAGGGTCTCAGGATTGGAATGGGTAGGAGTTGGATATTACTTTCTTGCTATAGGAAGGGTCTCATGTTTGGAATGGGAAGGAGTTGGATATCACATATGCTATAGTTAGTGTCTCAGGTTTGGAACGGGAAGGAGTTGGATATCACATCTCATGTTATAGGACTGTCTCAGGTTTGGTATAAGCATTGAGATATCACATCTCTGCTATCGGAAGCGGCTCAGGATTGGAATGGGAAGGAGATGGATATCCCATCTCATGTTATAGGAAGAGTCTCTGGTTTGGTATTAGAATCATTGAGATATCACATAGCATGCTGTAGGAAGGGTCTAAGGATTGGAATGGGATGGACTTGGATATCACATCTCATGTTATAGGTAGGCTCTCAGGTTTGCTATAAGCATTGAGATATCACATCTCATGCTATAGGAAGGGTCACAGGATTGGAATGGGAAGGAATTGGATATCACATCTCATGCTATAGGAAGGGTCTCAGATTTGGTATAAGCATTGAGATATCACATCTCATGCTAAAGGAAGGGTCTCAGGATTGGACTGGGAAGGAGTTGTATATGACATCTCAGGCCATAGGAAGGTTCTCAGGTTTGGTATAAGCATTGAGATATCACATCTCTGCTATCGGAAAGGTCTCAGGATTGGAATGGGAAGGAGTTGGATATCCCATCTCATGTTATAGGAAGGGTCTCAGGTTTGGTATTAGAAGCATAGAGATATCACATCTCATGCTATAGGAAGGGTCTCAGGATTGGAATGGGAAGGACTTGGATGTCACATCTCATGCTATAGGTAGGGTCTCAAGTTTGATATTAGAAGCATTGAGATAACAAATCTCATGATATCGGAAGGGTCTCAGGATTGGAATGGGAAGGAGTTGGATATCACATCTCATGATAAAGGAAGGGTCTAAGGTTTGGAAGGGGAAGGATTTGGATATCACATCTCATGTTATAGGACGGGTCTCAGGTTTAATATTAGAAGCATTGAGATATCAAGTCTCATGGTATAAGAAGGGTCTCAGAATTGGAATGGGAAGGAGTTGGATATCACACCTCAAGCTATAGGAAGGGTCTCAGGATTGGAATGGGAAGGAGTTTGATATCACATCTCATGCCATAGTATGGGTCTCAGGTTTGGTAGAAGCATTGGGATATCACATCTCATGCTATCGGAAGGGTATCAGTATTGGATTTGGAAGAAGTTGGATATCCCATCTCATGCTATAGGAAGGGTCTCAGGTTGGAATGGGAAGGAGATGGATATCACATTTCGTGTTATAGGAAGGGTCTGAGGATTGGAATGGGAAGGACTTGGATATCATATCTCATGCTATAGGACGGGTCTCAGGTTTGTTATTAGAATCATTGAGATATCATATTGCATGCTGTAGGAAGGGTCTAAGGATTGGAATGGGAAGGACCTGGTTATCACATCTCATGCTATAGAACGGCTCTCAGGTTTGGAAAGGGAAGGAGTTGGATATCACATCTCATGTTATAGGATGGATCTCAGGTTTGGTATTAGAAGTATTGAGATATCACATCTCATGTTATCGGAAGGATCTCAGGTTTGGTATTAGAAGTATTGAGATATCACATCTCATGCTATAGGAAGGGTCTCAGGATTGGAATGGGAAGGAGTTGGATATCACATCTCATGCTAAAGGAAGGGTCTCAGGTTTGGTAGAAGCATTGAGATATCACATCTCATGCTATAGGAAGGGTCTCAGGATTGGAATGGGAAGGAGTTGGATATCACATCTCATGCTATAGGGAGGGTCTCAGGATTGGAATGGGAAGGACTTAGATATCACATATCATGCTATAGGGAGGGTCTCAGTTTTGATATTAGAAGCATTGAGATATCACATCTCATGCTATCGGAAGTGTCTCAGGATTGGAATGGGAAGGAGCTGGATATCACATCTCATGCTAAAGGAAGGGTCTCAGGTTTGGAACGGGAAGGATTTGGATATCACATCTCATGTTATAGGAAGGGTCTCAGGTTTGGTATAAGCATTGAGATATCACATCTCTGCTATCGGAAGTGTCTCAGGATTGGAATGGGAAGGAGTTGGATATCCCATCTCATGTTATAGGACGGGTCTCAGGTTTGTTATTAGAATCATTGAGATATCATATTGCATGCTGTAGGAAGGGTCTAAGGGTTGGAATGTGAAGGACTTGGATATCACATCTCATGATATAGATAGGCTCTTAGGTTTGGAAAGGGAAGGAGTTGGATATCACATTTCATGTTAGAGGAAGGATCTCAGGTTTGGTATTAGAAGCATTGAGATATCACATCTCATGCTATAGGAAGGGTCTCAGGATTGGAATGGGAAGCAGTTGGATATCACATCTCATGCTATAGGAAGGGTCTCAGGTTTGGTATAAGCATTGAGATATCACATCTCATGCTATAGGACGGGTCTCAGGATTGGAATGGAAGGAGTTGGATATCACATCTCATGTTATAGGAAGGATCTCAGGTTTGGTATTAGAAGCATTGAGACATCACATCTCATGCTATAGGAAGGGTCTCAGGGTTGGAATGGGAAGGAGTTGGATATCACATCTCATCCAATAGGAAGGGTCTCAGGTTTGGAATGGGAAGGAATTGGATATCACATCTCATGTTATAGGAAGGATCTCAGGTTTGGTATTAGAAGCATTGAGATATCACATCTCATGCTATAGGAAGGGTCTCAGGATTGGAATGTGAAGGATTTGGATATCACATCTCATGCTAAAGGAAGGGTCTCAGGTTTGGTAGAAGCATTGAGATATCACGTCGCTGCTATCGGAAGGGTCTCAGGATTGGATTGGGAAGGAGTTGGATATCCCTTCTCATGCTATAGGAAGGGTCTCAGGATTTGAATGGCAAGGAGTTGGATATCACATCTCATGCCATAGGAAGGGTCTCAGGTTTGGTATAAGCATTGAGATATCACATCTCTGCTATCGGAAGGGTCTCAGGATTGGATTGGGAAGGAGTTGGATATCCCTTCTCATGCTATAGGAAGTGTCTCAGGTTGGAATGGGAAGGAGTTGGATATCACATCTCATGTTATAGGAAGGGTCTCAGGATTGGAATGGGAAGGATTTGGATATCACATCTCTTGCTATAGGAAGGGTCTCAGGATTGGAATGGGTAGGAGTTGGATATTACTTTCTTGCTATAGGAAGGGTCTCATGTTTGGAATGGGAAGGAGTTGGATATCACATATGCTATAGTTAGTGTCTCAGGTTTGGAACGGGAAGGAGTTGGATATCACATCTCATGTTATAGGAAGGGTCTCAGGTTTGGTATAAGCATTGAGATATCACATCTCTGCTATCGGAAGCGGCTCAGGATTGGAATGGGAAGGAATTGGATATCACATCTCATGCTATAGGAAGGGTCTCAGATTTGGTATAAGCATTGAGATATCACATCTCATGCTAAAGGAAGGGTCTCAGGATTGGAATGGGAAGGAGTTGTATATGACATCTCATGTTATAGGTAGGCTCTCAGGTTTGCTATAAGCATTGAGATATCACATCTCATGCTATAGGAAGGGTCACAGGATTGGAATGGGAAGGAATTGGATATCACATCTCATGCTATAGGAAGGGTCTCAGATTTGATATAAGCATTGAGATATCACATCTCATGCTAAAGGAAGGGTCTCAGGATTGGAATGGGAAGGAGTTGTATATGACATCTCAGGCCATAGGAAGGTTCTCAGGTTTGGTATAAGCATTGAGATATCACATCTCTGCTATCGGAAAGGTCTCAGGATTGGAATGGGAAGGAGTTGGATATCCCATCTCATGTTATAGGAAGGGTCTCAGGTTTGGTATTAGAAGCATAGAGATATCACATCTCATGCTATGGGAAGGGTCTCAGGATTGGAATGGGAAGGACTTGGATGTCACATCTCATGCTATAGGTAGGGTCTCAAGTTTGATATTAGAAGCATTGAGATAACAAATCTCATGATATCGGAAGGGTCTCAGGATTGGAATGGGAAGGAGTTGGATATCACATCTCATGATAAAGGAAGGGTCTAAGGTTTGGAAGGGGAAGGATTTGGATATCACATCTCATGTTATAGGACGGGTCTCAGGTTTAATATTAGAAGCATTGAGATATCAAGTCTCATGGTATAAGAAGGGTCTCAGAATTGGAATGGGAAGGAGTTGGATATCACACCTCAAGCTATAGGAAGGGTCTCAGGATTGGAATGGGAAGGAGTTTGATATCACATCTCATGCCATAGTATGGGTCTCAGGTTTGGTAGAAGCATTGGGATATCACATCTCATGCTATCAGAAGGGTATCAGTATTGGATTTGGAAGAAGTTGGATATCCCATCTCATGCTATAGGAAGGGTCTCAGGTTGGAATGGGAAGGAGTTGGATATCACATTTCATGTTATAGGAAGGGTCTCAGGATTGGAATGGGAAGGACTTGGATATCATATCTCATGCTATAGGACGGGTCTCAGGTTTGTTATTAGAATCATTGAGATATCATATTGCATGCTGTAGGAAGGGTTAAGGATTGGAATGGGAAGGACCTGGATATCACATCTCATGCTATAGAACGGCTCTCAGGTTTGGAAAGGGAAGGAGTTGGATATCACATCTCATGTTATAGGATGGATCTCAGGTTTGGTATTAGAAGTATTGAGATATCACATCTCATGTTATCGGAAGGATCTCAGGTTTGGTATTAGAAGTATTGAGATATCACATCTCATGCTATAGGAAGGGTTTCAGGATTGGAATGGGAAGGAGTTGGATATCACATCTCATGCTAAAGGAAGGGTCTCAGGTTTGGTAGAAGCATTGAGATATCACATCTCATGCTATAGGAAGGGTCTCAGGATTGGAATGGGAAGGACTTAGATATCACATATCATGCTATAGGGAGGGTCTCAGTTTTGATATTAGAAGCATTGAGATATCACATCTCATGCTATCGGAAGTGTCTCAGGATTGGAATGGGAAGGAGCTGGATATCACATCTCATGCTAAAGGAAGGGTGTCAGGTTTGGAACGGGAAGGAGTTGGATATCACATCTCATGTTATAGGAAGGGTCTCAGGTTTGGTATAAACATTGAGATATCACATCTCTGCTATCGGAAGTGTCTCAGGAATGGAATGGGAAGGAGTTGGATATCCCATCTCATGTTATAGGACGGGTCTCAGGTTTGTTATTAGAATCATTGAGATATCATATTGCATGCTGTAGGAAGGGTCTAAGGGTTGGAATGTGAAGGACTTGGATATCACATCTCATGCTATAGATAGGCTCTTAGGTTTGGAAAGGGAAGGAGTTGGATCTCACATTTCATGTTAGAGGAAGGATCTCAGGTTTGGTATTAGAAGCATTGAGATATCACATCTCATGCTATAGGAAGGGTCTCAGGATTGGAATGGGAAGGAGTTGGATATCACATCTCATGCTATAGGAAGGGTCTCAGGTTTGGTATAAGCATTGAGATATCACATCTCATGCTATAGGAAGGGTCTCAGGATTGGAATGGAAGGAGTTGGATATCACATCTCATGTTATAGGAAGGATCTCAGGTTTGGTATTAGAAGCATTGAGACATCACATCTCATGCTATAGGAAGGGTCTCAGGATTGGAATGGGAAGGAGTTGGATATCAAATCTCATGCTATAGGAAGCGTCTCAGGATTGGAATGGGAAGGAGTTGAATATGACATCTCATGCCGTAGGAAGGGTCTCAGGTTTGGTATAAACATTGAGATATCACATCTCTGCTATCAAAAGGGTCTCAGGATTGGAATGGGAAGGAGTTGGATATCCCATCTCATGTTATAGGAAGAGTCTCAGGTTTGGTATTAGAAGCATTGAGATATCACATCTCATGCTATAGGAAGTGTCTCAGGATTGGAATGGGAAGGAGTTGGATATCCCATCTCATGTTATAGGACGGGTCTCAGGTTTGTTATTAGAATCATTGAGATATCATATTGCATGCTGTAGGAAGGGTCTAAGGGTTGGAATGTGAAGGACTTGGATATCACATCTCATGCTATAGATAGGCTCTTAGGTTTGGAAAGGGAAGGAGTTGGATATCACATTTCATGTTAGAGGAAGGATCTCAGGTTTGGTATTAGAAGCATTGAGATATCACATCTCATGCTATAGGAAGGGTCTCAGGATTGGAATGGGAAGCAGTTGGATATCACATCTCATGCTATAGGAATGGTCTCAGGTTTGGTATAAGCATTGAGATATCACATCTCATGCTATAGGACGGGTCTCAGGATTGGAATGGAAGGAGTTGGATATCACATCTCATGTTATAGGAAGGATCTCAGGTTTGGTATTAGAAGCATTGAGACATCACATCTCATGCTATAGGAAGGGTCTCAGGGTTGGAATGGGAAGGAGTTGGATATCACATCTCATCCAATAGGAAGGGTCTCAGGTTTGGAATGGGAAGGAATTGGATATCACATCTCATGTTATAGGAAGGATCTCAGGTTTGGTATTAGAAGCATTGAGATATCACATCTCATGCTATAGGAAGGGTCTCAGGATTGGAATGTGAAGGATTTGGATATCACATCTCATGCTAAAGGAAGGGTCTCAGGTTTGGTAGAAGCATTGAGATATCACGTCGCTGCTATCGGAAGGGTCTCAGGATTGGATTGGGAAGGAGTTGGATATCCCTTCTCATGCTATAGGAAGGGTCTCAGGATTTGAATGGCAAGGAGTTGGATATCACATCTCATGCCATAGGAAGGGTCTCAGGTTTGGTATAAGCATTGAGATATCACATCTCTGCTATCGGAAGGGTCTCAGGATTGGATTGGGAATGAGTTGGATATCCCTTCTCATGCTATAGGAAGTGTCTCAGGTTGGAATGGGAAGGAGTTGGATATCACATCTCATGTTATAGGAAGGGTCTCAGGATTGGAATGGGAAGGATTTGGATATCACATCTCTTGCTATAGGAAGGGTCTCAGGATTGGAATGGGTAGGAGTTGGATATTACTTTCTTGCTATAGGAAGGGTCTCATGTTTGGAATGGGAAGGAGTTGGATATCACATATGCTATAGTTAGTGTCTCAGGTTTGGAACGGGAAGGAGTTGGATATCACATCTCATGTTATAGGAAGGGTCTCAGGTTTGGTATAAGCATTGAGATATCACATCTCTGCTATCGGAAGCGGCTCAGGATTGGAATGGGAAGGAGTTGGATATCCCATCTCATGTTATAGGAAGAGTCTCTGGTTTGGTATTAGAATCATTGAGATATCACATCGCATGCTGTAGGAAGGGTCTAAGGATTGGAATGGGATGGACTTGGATATCACATCTCATGTTATAGGTAGGCTCTCAGGTTTGCTATAAGCATTGAGATATCACATCTCATGCTATAGGAAGGGTCACAGGATTGGAATGGGAAGGAATTGGATATCACATCTCATGCTATAGGAAGGGTCTCAGATTTGGTATAAGCATTGAGATATCACATCTCATGCTAAAGGAAGGGTCTCAGGATTGGAATGGGAAGGAGTTGTATATGACATCTCAGGCCATAGGAAGGTTCTCAGGTTTGGTATAAGCATTGAGATATCACATCTCTGCTATCGGAAAGGTCTCAGGATTGGAATGGGAAGGAGTTGGATATCCCATCTCATGTTATAGGAAGGGTCTCAGGTTTGGTATTAGAAGCATAGAGATATCACATCTCATGCTATAGGAAGGGTCTCAGGATTGGAATGGGAAGGACTTGGATGTCACATCTCATGCTATAGGTAGGGTCTCAAGTTTGATATTAGAAGCATTGAGATAACAAATCTCATGATATCGGAAGGGTCTCAGGATTGGAATGGGAAGGAGTTGGATATCACATCTCATGATAAAGGAAGGGTCTAAGGTTTGGAAGGGGAAGGATTTGGATATCACATCTCATGTTATAGGACGGGTCTCAGGTTTAATATTAGAAGCATTGAGATATCAAGTCTCATGGTATAAGAAGGGTCTCAGAATTGGAATGGGAAGGAGTTGGATATCACACCTCAAGCTATAGGAAGGGTCTCAGGATTGGAATGGGAAGGAGTTTGATATCACATCTCATGCCATAGTATGGGTCTCAGGTTTGGTAGAAGCATTGGGATATCACATCTCATGCTATCGGAAGGGTATCAGTATTGGATTTGGAAGAAGTTGGATATCCCATCTCATGCTATAGGAAGGGTCTCAGGTTGGAATGGGAAGGAGTTGGATATCACATTTCGTGTTATAGGAAGGGTCTCAGGATTGGAATGGGAAGGACTTGGATATCATATCTCATGCTATAGGACGGGTCTCAGGTTTGTTATTAGAATCATTGAGATATCATATTGCATGCTGTAGGAAGGGTCTAAGGATTGGAATGGGAAGGACCTGGTTATCACATCTCATGCTATAGAACGGCTCTCAGGTTTGGAAAGGGAAGGAGTTGGATATCACATCTCATGTTATAGGATGGATCTCAGGTTTGGTATTAGAAGTATTGAGATATCACATCTCATGTTATCGGAAGGATCTCAGGTTTGGTATTAGAAGTATTGAGATATCACATCTCATGCTATAGGAAGGGTCTCAGGATTGGAATGGGAAGGAGTTGGATATCACATCTCATGCTAAAGGAAGGGTCTCAGGTTTGGTAGAAGCATTGAGATATCACATCTCATGCTATCGGAAGTGTCTCAGGATTGGAATGGGAAGGAGCTGGATATCACATCTCATGCTAAAGGAAGGGTCTCAGGTTTGGAACGGGAAGGAGTTGGATATCACATCTCATGTTATAGGAAGGGTCTCAGGTTTGGTATAAACATTGAGATATCACATCTCTGTTATCGGAAGTGTCTCAGGATTGGAATGGGAAGGAGTTGGATATCCCATCTCATGTTATAGGACGGGTCTCAGGTTTGTTATTGGAATCATTGAGATATCATATTGCATGCTATAGGAAGGGTCTAAGGGTTGGAATGTGAAGGACTTGGATATCACATCTCATGCTATAGATAGGCTCTTAGGTTTGGAAAGGGAAGGAGTTGGATCTCACATTTCATGTTAGAGGAAGGATCTCAGGTTTGGTATTAGAAGCATTGAGATATCACATCTCATGCTATAGGAAGGGTCTCAGGATTGGAATGGGAAGGAGTTGGATATCACATCTCATGCTATAGGAAGGGTCGCAGGTTTGGTATAAGCATTGAGATATCACATCTCATGCTATAGGAAGGGTCTCAGGATTGGAATGGAAGGAGTTGGATATCAGATCTCATGTTATAGGAAGGATCTCAGGTTTGGTATTAGAAGCATTGAGATATCACATCTCATGCTATAGGAAGGGTCTCAGGATTGGAATGGGAAGGAGTTGGATATCAAATCTCATGCTATAGGAAGGGTCTCAGGATTGGAATGGGAAGGAGTTGAATATGACATCTCATGCCGTAGGAAGGGTCTCAGGTTTGGTATAAACATTGAGATATCACATCTCTGCTATCAAAAGGGTCTCAGGATTGGAATGGGAAGGAGTTGGATATCCCATCTCATGTTATAGGAAGAGTCTCAAGTTTGGTATTAGAAGCATTGAGATATCACATCTCATGCTATAGGAAGTGTCTCAGGATTGGAATGGGAAGGACTTGGATATCACATCTCATGCTATAGGTAGGGTCTCAAGTTTGACATTAGAAGCATTGGGATATCACATCTCATGCTATAGGAAGGGTCTGAGGATTGGAATGGGAAGGAGTTGGATATCACATCTCCTGCTATGGGAAGGGTCTCAGGTTTGGTATAAGCAGTGAGATATCACATCTCATGCTATAGGAAGTGTCTCAGGATTGGAATGGGAAGGAGTTGGATATCACATCTCATGTTATAGGAAGGATCTCAGGTTTGGTATAAGCATTGAGATATCACATCTCTGCTATCGGAAGGGTCTCAAGATTGGAATGGGAAGGAGTTGGATATTCCCATCTCATGTTATAGGAAGGGTCTCAGGTTTGGTATTAGAAGCATTGAGATATCACATCTCATGCTATAGGAAGGGTCTCAGGATTGGAATGGGAAGGACTTGGATATCACATCTCATGCTATAGGGAGGGTCTCAAGTTTGATATTAGAAGCTTTGAGATATCACATCTCATGATATCGGAAGGGTCTCAGGATTGGAATGGGAAGGAGTTGGATATCACATCTCATGATAAAGGAAGGGTCTAAGGTTTGGAAGGGGAAGGATTTGGATATCACATCTCATGTTATATTACGGGTCTCAGGTTTGGTATTAGAAGCATTGAGATATCAAGTCTCATAGTATAGGAAGGGTCTCAGAATTGGAATGGGAAGGAGTTGGATATCCCATCTCATGTTATAGGAAGAGTCTCTGGTTTGGTATTAGAATCATTGAGATATCACATCGCATGCTGTAGGAAGGGTCTAAGGATTGGAATGGGATGGACTTGGATATCACATCTCATGTTATAGGTAGGCTCTCAGGTTTGGTATAAGCATTGAGATATCACATCTCATGCTATAGGAAGGGTCTCAGAATTGGAATGGGAAGGAGTTGGATATCACATCTCAAGCTATAGGAAGGGTCTCAGGAATGGAATGGGAAGGAGTTAGATATCACATCTCATGCTAAAGGGAGGGTCTCAGGTTTGGAAGGGGAAGGATTTGGATATCACATCTCATGTTATAGGAAGGATCTCAGGTTTGGTATTAGAAGCATTGAGATATCACATCTCATGCTATCGGAAGGATCTCAGGTTTGGTATTAGAAGCATTGAGATATCACATCTCATGCTATCAGAAGAGTCTCAGGATTGGAATAGGAAGGAGTTGGATATCACATTTCATGCTAAAGGGAGGGTCTCAGGTTTGGAAGGGGAAGGATTTGGATATCACATCTCATGTTATCGGAAGGATCTCACGTTTGGTATTAGAAGTATTGAGATATCATATTTCATGCTATAGGAAGGGTCTCAGGATTGGAATGGGAAGGAGTTGGATATCATATCTCATGCTATAGGGAGGGTCTCAGGATTGGAATGGGAAGGACTTAGATATCACATATCATGCTATAGGGAGGGTCTCAGTTTTGATATTAGAAGCATTGAGATATCACATCTCATGCTATCGGAAGTGTCTCAGGATTGGAATGGGAAGGAGCTGGATATCAAATCTCATGCTAAAGGAAGGGTCTCAGGTTTGGAACGGGAAGGATTTGGATATCACATCTCATGTTATAGGAAGGGTCTCAGGTTTGGTATAAGCATTGAGATATCACATCTCTGCTATCAGAAGTGTCTCAGGATTGGAATGGGAAGGAGTTGGATATCCCATCTCATGTTATAGGACGGGTCTCAGGTTTGTTATTAGAATCATTGAGATATCATATTGCATGCTGTAGGAAGGGTCTAAGGGTTGGAATGTGAAGGACTTGGATATCACATCTCATGCTATAGATAGGCTCTTAGGTTTGGAAAGGGAAGGAGTTGGATATCACATTTCATGTTAGAGGAAGGATCTCAGGTTTGGTATTAGAAGCATTGAGATATCACATCTCATGCTATAGGAAGGGTCTCAGGATTGGAATGGGAAGCAGTTGGATATCACATCTCATGCTATAGGAAGGGTCTCAGGTTTGGTATAAGCCTTGAGATATCACATCTCATGCTATAGGACGGGTCTCAGGATTGGAATGGAAGGAGTTGGATATCACATCTCATGTTATAGGAAGGATCTCAGGTTTGGTATTAGAAGCATTGAGACATCACATCTCATGCTATAGGAAGGGTCTCAAGGTTGGAATGGGAAGGAGTTGGATATCACATCTCATCCAATAGGAAGGGTCTCAGGTTTGGAATGGGAAGGAATTGGATATCACATCTCATGTTATAGGAAGGATCTCAGGTTTGGTATTAGAAGCATTGAGATATCACATCTCATGCTATAGGAAGGGTCTCAGGATTGGAATGTGAAGGATTTGGATATCACATCTCATGCTAAAGGAAGGGTCTCAGGTTTGGTATAAGCATTGAGATATCACGTCGCTGCTATCGGAAGGGTCTCAGGATTGGATTGGGAAGGAGTTGGATATCCCTTCTCATGCTATAGGAAGGGTCTCAGGATTTGAATGGCAAGGAGTTGGATATCACATCTCATGCCATAGGAAGGGACTCAGGTTTGGTATAAGCATTGAGATATCACATCTCTGCTATCGGAAGGGTCTCAGGATTGGATTGGGAAGGAGTTGGATATCCCTTCTCATGCTATAGGAAGTGTCTCAGGTTGGAATGGGAAGGAGTTGGATATCACATCTCATGTTATAGGAAGGGTCTCAGGATTGGAATGGGAAGGATTTGGATATCACATCTCTTGCTATAGGAAGGGTCTCAGGATTGGAATGGGTAGGAGTTGGATATTACTTTCTTGCTATAGGAAGGGTCTCATGTTTGGAATGGGAAGGAGTTGGATATCACATATGCTATAGTTAGTGTCTCAGGTTTGGGACGGGAAGGAGTTGGATATCACATCTCATGTTATAGGAAGGGTCTCAGGTTTGGTATAAGCATTGAGATATCACATCTCTGCTATCGGAAGCGGCTCAGGATTGGAATGGGAAGGAGTTGGATATCCCATCTCATGTTATAGGAAGAGTCTCTGGTTTGGTATTAGAATTATTGAGATATCACATCGCATGCTGTAGGAAGGGTCTAAGGATTGGAATGGGATAGACTTGGATATCACATCTCATGTTATAGGTAGGCTCTCAGGTTTGGTATAAGCATTGAGATATCACATCTCATGCTATAGGAAGGGTCTCAGGATTGGAATGGGAAGGAATTGGATATCACATCTCATGCTATAGGAAGGGTCTCAGATTTGGTATAAGGATTGAGATATCACATCTCATGCTAAAGGAAGGGTCTCAGGATTGGAATGGGAAGGAGTTGTATATGACATCTCAGGCCATAGGAAGGTTCTCAGGTTTGGTATAAGCATTGAGATATCACATCTCTGCTATCGGAAAGGTCTCAGGATTGGAATGGGAAGGAGTTGGAAATCCCATCTCATGTTATAGGAAGGGTCTCAGGTTTGGTATTAGAAGCATAGAGATATCACATCTCATGCTATAGGAAGGGTCTCAGGATTGGAATGGGAAGGACTTGGATGTCACATCTCATGCTATAGGGAGGGTCTCAAGTTTGATATTAGAAGCATTGAGATAACAAATCTCATGATATCGGAAGGGTCTCAGGATTGGAATGGGAAGGAGTTGGATATCACATCTCATGATAAAGGAAGGGTCTAAGGTTTGGAAGGGGAAGGATTTGGATATCACATCTCATGTTATAGGACGGGTCTCAGGTTTAATATTAGAAGCATTGAGATATCAAGTCTCATGGTATAAGAAGGGTCTCAGAATTGGAATGGGAAGGAGTTGGATATCACACCTCAAGCTATAGGAAGGGTCTCAGGATTGGAATGGGAAGGAGTTTGATATCACATCTCATGCCATAGTATGGGTCTCAGGTTTGGTAGAAGCATTGGGATATCACATCTCATGCTATCGGAAGGGTATCAGTATTGGATTTGGAAGAAGTTGGATATCCCATCTCATGCTATAGGAATGGTCTCAGGTTGGAATGGGAAGGAGTTGGATATCACATTTCATGTTATAGGAAGGGTCTCAGGATGGTAATGCGAAGGACTTGGATATCATATCTCATGCTATAGGACGGGTCTCAGGTTTGTTATTAGAATCATTGAGATATCATATTGCATGCTATAGGAAGGGTCTCAGGATTGGAATGGGAAGCAGTTGGATATCACATCTTATGCTATAGGAAGGGTCTCAGGTTTGGTATAAGCCTTGAGATATCACATCTCATGCTATAGGACGGGTCTCAGGATTGGAATAGAAGGAGTTGGATATCACATCTCATGTTATAGGAAGGATCTCAGGTTTGGTATTAGAAGCATTGAGACATCACATCTCATGCTATAGGAAGGGTCTCAAGGTTGGAATGGGAAGGAGTTGGATATCACATCTCATCCAATAGGAAGGGTCTCAGGTTTGGAATGGGAAGGAATTGGATATCACATCTCATGTTATAGGAAGGATCTCAGGTTTGGTATTAGAAGCATTGAGATATCACATCTCATGCTATAGGAAGGGTCTCAGGATTGGAATGTGAAGGATTTGGATATCACATCTCATGCTAAAGGAAGGGTCTCAGGTTTGGTAGAAGCATTGAGATATCACGTCGCTGCTATCGGAAGGGTCTCAGGATTGGATTGGGAAGGAGTTGGATATCCCTTCTCATGCTATAGGAAGGGTCTCAGGATTTGAATGGAAAGGAGTTGGATATCACATCTCATGCCATAGGAAGGGTCTCAGGTTTGGTATAAGCATTGAGATATCACATCTCTGCTATCGGAAGGGTCTCAGGATTGGATTGGGAAGGAGTTGGATATCCCTTCTCATGCTATAGGAAGTGTCTCAGGTTGGAATGGGAAGGAGTTGGATATCACATCTCATGTTATAGGAAGGGTCTCAGGATTGGAATGGGAAGGATTTGGATATCACATCTCTTGCTATAGGAAGGGTCTCAGGATTGGAATGGGTAGGAGTTGGATATTACTCTCTTGCTATAGGAAGGGTCTCATGTTTGGAATGGGAAGGAGTTGGATATCACATATGCTATAGTTAGTGTCTCAGGTTTGGAACGGGAAGGAGTTGGATATCACATCTCATGTTATAGGAAGGGTCTCAGGTTTGGTATAAGCATTGAGATATCACATCTCTGCTATCGGAAGCGGCTCAGGATTGGAATGGGAAGGAGTTGGATATCCCATCTCATGTTATAGGAAGAGTCTCTGGTTTGGTATTAGAATTATTGAGATATCACATCGCATGCTGTAGGAAGGGTCTAAGGATTGGAATGGGATAGACTTGGATATCACATCTCATGTTATAGGTAGGCTCTCAGGTTTGGTATAAGCATTGAGATATCACATCTCATGCTATAGGAAGGGTCTCAGGATTGGAATGGGAAGGAATTGGATATCACATCTCATGCTATAGGAAGGGTCTCAGATTTGGTATAAGCATTGAGATATCACATCTCATGCTAAAGAAAGGGTCTCAGGATTGGAATGGGAAGGAGTTGTATATGACATCTCAGGCCATAGGAAGGTTCTCAGGTTTGGTATAAGCATTGAGATATCACATCTCTGCTATCGGAAAGGTCTCAGGATTGGAATGGGAAGGAGTTGGATATCCCATCTCATGTTATAGGAAGGGTCTCAGGTTTGGTATTAGAAGCATAGAGATATCACATCTCATGCTATAGGAAGGGTCTCAGGATTGGAATGGGAAGGACTTGGATGTCACATCTCATGCTATAGGGAGGGTCTCAAGTTTGATATTAGAAGCATTGAGATAACAAATCTCATGATATCGGAAGGGTCTCAGGATTGGAATGGGAAGGAATTGGATATCACATCTCATGCTATAGGAAGGGTCTCAGATTTGGTATAAGGATTGAGATATCACATCTCATGCTAAAGGAAGGGTCTCAGGATTGGAATGGGAAGGAGTTGTATATGACATCTCAGGCCATAGGAAGGTTCTCAGGTTTGGTATAAGCATTGAGATATCACATCTCTGCTATCGGAAAGGTCTCAGGATTGGAATGGGAAGGAGTTGGAAATCCCATCTCATGTTATAGGAAGGGTCTCAGGTTTGGTATTAGAAGCATAGAGATATCACATCTCATGCTATAGGAAGGGTCTCAGGATTGGAATGGGAAGGACTTGGATGTCACATCTCATGCTATAGGGAGGGTCTCAAGTTTGATATTAGAAGCATTGAGATAACAAATCTCATGATATCGGAAGGGTCTCAGGATTGGAATGGGAAGGAGTTGGATATCACATCTCATGATAAAGGAAGGGTCTAAGGTTTGGAAGGGGAAGGATTTGGATATCACATCTCATGTTATAGGACGGGTCTCAGGTTTAATATTAGAAGCATTGAGATATCAAGTCTCATGGTATAAGAAGGGTCTCAGAATTGGAATGGGAAGGAGTTGGATATCACACCTCAAGCTATAGGAAGGGTCTCAGGATTGGAATGGGAAGGAGTTTGATATCACATCTCATGCCATAGTATGGGTCTCAGGTTTGGTAGAAGCATTGGGATATCACATCTCATGCTATCGGAAGGGTATCAGTATTGGATTTGGAAGAAGTTGGATATCCCATCTCATGCTATAGGAATGGTCTCAGGTTGGAATGGGAAGGAGTTGGATATCACATTTCATGTTATAGGAAGGGTCTCAGGATTGGAATGCGAAGGACTTGGATATCATATCTCATGCTATAGGACGGGTCTCAGGTTTGTTATTAGAATCATTGAGATATCATATTGCATGCTATAGGAAGGGTCTCAGGATTGGAATGGGAAGCAGTTGGATATCACATCTCATGCTATAGGAAGGGTCTCAGGTTTGGTATAAGCCTTGAGATATCACATCTCATGCTATAGGACGGGTCTCAGGATTGGAATAGAAGGAGTTGGATATCACATCTCATGTTATAGGAAGGATCTCAGGTTTGGTATTAGAAGCATTGAGACATCACATCTCATGCTATAGGAAGGGTCTCAAGGTTGGAATGGGAAGGAGTTGGATATCACATCTCATCCAATAGGAAGGGTCTCAGGTTTGGAATGGGAAGGAATTGGATATCACATCTCATGTTATAGGAAGGATCTCAGGTTTGGTATTAGAAGCATTGAGATATCACATCTCATGCTATAGGAAGGGTCTCAGGATTGGAATGTGAAGGATTTGGATATCACATCTCATGCTAAAGGAAGGGTCTCAGGTTTGGTAGAAGCATTGAGATATCACGTCGCTGCTATCGGAAGGGTCTCAGGATTGGATTGGGAAGGAGTTGGATATCCCTTCTCATGCTATAGGAAGGGTCTCAGGATTTGAATGGCAAGGAGTTGGATATCACATCTCATGCCATAGGAAGGGTCTCAGGTTTGGTATAAGCATTGAGATATCACATCTCTGCTATCGGAAGGGTCTCAGGATTGGATTGGGAAGGAGTTGGATATCCCTTCTCATGCTATAGGAAGTGTCTCAGGTTGGAATGGGAAGGAGTTGGATATCACATCTCATGTTATAGGAAGGGTCTCAGGATTGGAATGGGAAGGATTTGGATATCACATCTCTTGCTATAGGAAGGGTCTCAGGATTGGAATGGGTAGGAGTTGGATATTACTCTCTTGCTATAGGAAGGGTCTCATGTTTGGAATGGGAAGGAGTTGGATATCACATATGCTATAGTTAGTGTCTCAGGTTTGGAACGGGAAGGAGTTGGATATCACATCTCATGTTATAGGAAGGGTCTCAGGTTTGGTATAAGCATTGAGATATCACATCTCTGCTATCGGAAGCGGCTCAGGATTGGAATGGGAAGGAGTTGGATATCCCATCTCATGTTATAGGAAGAGTCTCTGGTTTGGTATTAGAATTATTGAGATATCACATCGCATGCTGTAGGAAGGGTCTAAGGATTGGAATGGGATAGACTTGGATATCACATCTCATGTTATAGGTAGGCTCTCAGGTTTGGTATAAGCATTGAGATATCACATCTCATGCTATAGGAAGGGTCTCAGGATTGGAATGGGAAGGAATTGGATATCACATCTCATGCTATAGGAAGGGTCTCAGATTTGGTATAAGCATTGAGATATCACATCTCATGCTAAAGGAAGGGTCTCAGGATTGGAATGGGAAGGAGTTGTATATGACATCTCAGGCCATAGGAAGGTTCTCAGGTTTGGTATAAGCATTGAGATATCACATCTCTGCTATCGGAAAGGTCTCAGGATTGGAATGGGAAGGAGTTGGATATCCCATCTCATGTTATAGGAAGGGTCTCAGGTTTGGTATTAGAAGCATAGAGATATCACATCTCATGCTATAGGAAGGGTCTCAGGATTGGAATGGGAAGGACTTGGATGTCACATCTCATGCTATAGGGAGGGTCTCAAGTTTGATATTAGAAGCATTGAGATAACAAATCTCATGATATCGGAAGGGTCTCAGGATTGGAATGGGAAGGAGTTGGATATCACATCTCATGATAAAGGAAGGGTCTAAGGTTTGGAAGGGGAAGGATTTGGATATCACATCTCATGTTATAGGACGGGTCTCAGGTTTAATATTAGAAGCATTGAGATATCAAGTCTCATGGTATAAGAAGGGTCTCAGAATTGGAATGGGAAGGAGTTGGATATCACACCTCAAGCTATAGGAAGGGTCTCAGGATTGGAATGGGAAGGAGTTTGATATCACATCTCATGCCATAGTATGGGTCTCAGGTTTGGTAGAAGCATTGGGATATCACATCTCATGCTATCGGAAGGGTATCAGTATTGGATTTGGAAGAAGTTGGATATCCCATCTCATGCTATAGGAAGGGTCTCAGGTTGGAATGGGAAGGAGTTGGATATCACATTTCATGTTATAGGAAGGGTCTCAGGATTGGAATGGGAAGGACTTGGATATCATATCTCATGCTATAGGACGGGTCTCAGGTTTGTTATTAGAATCATTGAGATATCATATTGCATGCTGTAGGAAGGGTTAAGGATTGGAATGGGAAGGACCTGGATATCACATCTCATGCTATAGAACGGCTCTCAGGTTTGGAAAGGGAAGGAGTTGGATATCACATCTCATGTTATAGGATGGATCTCAGGTTTGGTATTAGAAGTATTGAGATATCACATCTCATGTTATCGGAAGGATCTCAGGTTTGGTATTAGAAGTATTGAGATATCACATCTCATGCTATAGGAAGGGTTTCAGGATTGGAATGGGAAGGAGTTGGATATCACATCTCATGCTAAAGGAAGGGTCTCAGGTTTGGTAGAAGCATTGAGATATCACATCTCATGCTATAGGAAGGGTCTCAGGATTGGAATGGGAAGGACTTAGATATCACATATCATGCTATAGGGAGGGTCTCAGTTTTGATATTAGAAGCATTGAGATATCACATCTCATGCTATCGGAAGTGTCTCAGGATTGGAATGGGAAGGAGCTGGATATCACATCTCATGCTAAAGGAAGGGTGTCAGGTTTGGAACGGGAAGGAGTTGGATATCACATCTCATGTTATAGGAAGGGTCTCAGGTTTGGTATAAACATTGAGATATCACATCTCTGCTATCGGAAGCGGCTCAGGATTGGAATGGGAAGGAGTTGGATATCCCATCTCATGTTATAGGAAGAGTCTCTGGTTTGGTATTAGAATTATTGAGATATCACATCGCATGCTGTAGGAAGGGTCTCAGGATTGGAATGGGAAGGATTTGGATATCACATCTCTTGCTATAGGAAGGGTCTCAGGATTGGAATGGGTAGGAGTTGGATATTACTCTCTTGCTATAGGAAGGGTCTCATGTTTGGAATGGGAAGGAGTTGGATATCACATATGCTATAGTTAGTGTCTCAGGTTTGGAACGGGAAGGAGTTGGATATCACATCTCATGTTATAGGAAGGGTCTCAGGTTTGGTATAAGCATTGAGATATCACATCTCTGCTATCGGAAGCGGCTCAGGATTGGAATGGGAAGGAGTTGGATATCCCATCTCATGTTATAGGAAGAGTCTCTGGTTTGGTATTAGAATTATTGAGATATCACATCGCATGCTGTAGGAAGGGTCTAAGGATTGGAATGGGATAGACTTGGATATCACATCTCATGTTATAGGTAGGCTCTCAGGTTTGGTATAAGCATTGAGATATCACATCTCATGCTATAGGAAGGGTCTCAGGATTGGAATGGGAAGGAATTGGATATCACATCTCATGCTATAGGAAGGGTCTCAGATTTGGTATAAGCATTGAGATATCACATCTCATGCTAAAGGAAGGGTCTCAGGATTGGAATGGGAAGGAGTTGTATATGACATCTCAGGCCATAGGAAGGTTCTCAGGTTTGGTATAAGCATTGAGATATCACATCTCTGCTATCGGAAAGGTCTCAGGATTGGAATGGGAAGGAGTTGGATATCCCATCTCATGTTATAGGAAGGGTCTCAGGTTTGGTATTAGAAGCATAGAGATATCACATCTCATGCTATAGGAAGGGTCTCAGGATTGGAATGGGAAGGACTTGGATGTCACATCTCATGCTATAGGGAGGGTCTCAAGTTTGATATTAGAAGCATTGAGATAACAAATCTCATGATATCGGAAGGGTCTCAGGATTGGAATGGGAAGGAGTTGGATATCACATCTCATGATAAAGGAAGGGTCTAAGGTTTGGAAGGGGAAGGATTTGGATATCACATCTCATGTTATAGGACGGGTCTCAGGTTTAATATTAGAAGCATTGAGATATCAAGTCTCATGGTATAAGAAGGGTCTCAGAATTGGAATGGGAAGGAGTTGGATATCACACCTCAAGCTATAGGAAGGGTCTCAGGATTGGAATGGGAAGGAGTTTGATATCACATCTCATGCCATAGTATGGGTCTCAGGTTTGGTAGAAGCATTGGGATATCACATCTCATGCTATCGGAAGGGTATCAGTATTGGATTTGGAAGAAGTTGGATATCCCATCTCATGCTATAGGAAGGGTCTCAGGTTGGAATGGGAAGGAGTTGGATATCACATTTCATGTTATAGGAAGGGTCTCAGGATTGGAATGGGAAGGACTTGGATATCATATCTCATGCTATAGGACGGGTCTCAGGTTTGTTATTAGAATCATTGAGATATCATATTGCATGCTGTAGGAAGGGTTAAGGATTGGAATGGGAAGGACCTGGATATCACATCTCATGCTATAGAACGGCTCTCAGGTTTGGAAAGGGAAGGAGTTGGATATCACATCTCATGTTATAGGATGGATCTCAGGTTTGGTATTAGAAGTATTGAGATATCACATCTCATGTTATCGGAAGGATCTCAGGTTTGGTATTAGAAGTATTGAGATATCACATCTCATGCTATAGGAAGGGTTTCAGGATTGGAATGGGAAGGAGTTGGATATCACATCTCATGCTAAAGGAAGGGTCTCAGGTTTGGTAGAAGCATTGAGATATCACATCTCATGCTATAGGAAGGGTCTCAGGATTGGAATGGGAAGGACTTAGATATCACATATCATGCTATAGGGAGGGTCTCAGTTTTGATATTAGAAGCATTGAGATATCACATCTCATGCTATCGGAAGTGTCTCAGGATTGGAATGGGAAGGAGCTGGATATCACATCTCATGCTAAAGGAAGGGTGTCAGGTTTGGAACGGGAAGGAGTTGGATATCACATCTCATGTTATAGGAAGGGTCTCAGGTTTGGTATAAACATTGAGATATCACATCTCTGCTATCGGAAGTGTCTCAGGATTGGAATGGGAAGGAGTTGGATATCCCATCTCATGTTATAGGACGGGTCTCAGGTTTGTTATTAGAATCATTGAGATATCATATTGCATGCTGTAGGAAGGGTCTAAGGGTTGGAATGTGAAGGACTTGGATATCACATCTCATGCTATAGATAGGCTCTTAGGTTTGGAAAGGGAAGGAGTTGGATCTCACATTTCATGTTAGAGGAAGGATCTCAGGTTTGGTATTAGAAGCATTGAGATATCACATCTCATGCTATAGGAAGGGTCTCAGGATTGGAATGGGAAGGAGTTGGATATCACATCTCATGCTATAGGAAGGGTCTCAGGTTTGGTATAAGCATTGAGATATCACATCTCATGCTATAGGAAGGGTCTCAGGATTGGAATGGAAGGAGTTGGATATCACATCTCATGTTATAGGAAGGATCTCAGGTTTGGTATTAGAAGCATTGAGACATCACATCTCATGCTACAGGAAGGGTCTCAGGATTGGAATGGGAAGGAGTTGGATATCAAATCTCATGCTATAGGAAGCGTCTCAGGATTGGAATGGGAAGGAGTTGAATATGACATCTCATGCCGTAGGAAGGGTCTCAGGTTTGGTATAAACATTGAGATATCACATCTCTGCTATCAAAAGGGTCTCAGGATTGGAATGGGAAGGAGTTGGATATCCCATCTCATGTTATAGGAAGAGTCTCAGGTTTGGTATTAGAAGCATTGAGATATCACATCTCATGCTATAGGAAGTGTCTCAGGATTGGAATGGGAAGGAGTTGGATATCACATCTCATGTTATAGGAAGGGTCTCAGGATTGGAATGGGAAGGATTTGGATATCACATCTCTTGCTATAGGAAGGGTCTCAGGATTGGAATGGGTAGGAGTTGGATATTACTTTCTTGCTATAGGAAGGGTCTCATGTTTGGAATGGGAAGGAGTTGGATATCACATATGCTATAGTTAGTGTCTCAGGTTTGGAACGGGAAGGAGTTGGATATCACATCTCATGTTATAGGAAGGGTCTCAGGTTTGGTATAAGCATTGAGATATCACATCTCTGCTATCGGAAGCGGCTCAGGATTGGAATGGGAAGGAGTTGGATATCCCATCTCATGTTATAGGAAGAGTCTCTGGTTGGTATTAGAATCATTGAGATATCACATCGCATGCTGTAGGAAGGGTCTAAGGATTGGAATGGGATGGACTTGGATATCACATCTCATGTTATAGGTAGGCTCTCAGGTTTGGTATAAGCATTGAGATATCACATCTCATGCTATAGGAAGGGTCTCAGGATTGGAATGGGAAGGAATTGGATATCACATCTCATGCTATAGGAAGGGTCTCAGATTTGGTATAAGCATTGAGATATCACATCTCATGCTAAAGGAAGTGTCTCAGGATTGGAATGGGAAGGAGTTGTATATGACATCTCAGGCCATAGGAAGGTTCTCAGGTTTGGTATAAGCATTGAGATATCACATCTCTGCTATCGGAAAGGTCTCAGGATTGGAATGGGAAGGAGTTGGATATCCCATCTCATGTTATAGGAAGGGTCTCAGGTTTGGTATTAGAAGCATAGAAATATCACATCTCATGCTATAGGAAGGGTCTCAGGATTGGAATGGGAAGGACTTGGATGTCACATCTCATGCTATAGGGAGGGTCTCAAGTTTGATATTAGAAGCATTGAGATAACAAATCTCATGATATCTGAAGGGTCTCAGGATTGGAATGGGAAGGAGTTGGATATCACATCTCATGATAAAGGAAGGGTCTAAGGTTTGGAAGGGGAAGGATTTGGATATCACATCTCATGTTATAGGACGGGTCTCAGGTTTAATATTAGAAGCATTGAGATATCAAGTCTCATGGTATAAGAAGGGTCTCAGAATTGGAATGGGAAGGAGTTGGATATCACACCTCAAGCTATAGGAAGGGTCTCAGGATTGGAATGGGAAGGAGTTTGATATCACATCTCATGCCATAGTATGGGTCTCAGGTTTGGTAGAAGCATTGGGATATCACATCTCATGCTATCGGAAGGGTATCAGTATTGGATTTGGAAGAAGTTGGATATCCCATCTCATGCTATAGGAAGGGTCTCAGGTTGGAATGGGAAGGAGTTGGATATCACATTTCATGTTATAGGAAGGGTCTCAGGATTGGAATGGGAAGGACTTGGATATCATATCTCATGCTATAGGACGGGTCTCAGGTTTGTTATTAGAATCATTGAGATATCATATTGCATGCTGTAGGAAGGGTCTAAGGATTGGAATGGGAAGGACCTGGATATCACATCTCATGCTATAGAACGGCTCTCAGGTTTGGAAAGGGAAGGAGTTGGATATCACATCTCATGTTGTAGGATGGATCTCAGGTTTGGTATTAGAAGTATTGAGATATCACATCTCATGCTATAGGAAGGGTCTCAGGATTGGAATGGGAAGGAGTTGGATATTACATCTCATGCTAAAGGAAGGGTCTCAGGTTTGGTAGAAGCATTGAGATATCACATCTCATGCTATAGGAAGGGTCTCAGGATTGGAATGGGAAGGACTTAGATATCACATATCATGCTATAGGGAGGGTCTCAGTTTTGATATTAGAAGCATTGAGATATCACATCTCATGCTATCGGAAGTGTCTCAGGATTGGAATGGGAAGGAGCTGGATATCACATCTCATGCTAAAGGAAGGGTCTCAGGTTTGGAACGGGAAGGAGTTGGATATCACATCTCATGTTATAGGAAGGGTCTCAGGTTTGGTATAAACATTGAGATATCACATCTCTGCTATCGGAAGTGTCTCAGGATTGGAATGGGAAGGAGTTGGATATCCCATCTCATGTTATAGGACGGGTCTCAGGTTTGTTATTAGAATCATTGAGATATCATATTGCATGCTGTAGGAAGGGTCTAAGGGTTGGAATGTGAAGGACTTGGATATCACATCTCATGCTATAGATAGGCTCTTAGGTTTGGAAAGGGAAGGAGTTGGATCTCACATTTCATGTTAGAGGAAGGATCTCAGGTTTGGTATTAGAAGCATTGAGATATCACATCTCATGCTATAGGAAGGGTCTCATGATTGGAATGGGAAGGAGTTGGATATCACATCTCATGCTATAGGAAGGGTCTCAGGTTTGGTATAAGCATTGAGATATCACATCTCATGCTATAGGAAGGGTCTCAGGATTGGAATGGAAGGAGTTGGATATCACATCTCATGTTATAGGAAGGATCTCAGGTTTGGTATTAGAAGCATTGAGACATCACATCTCATGCTATAGGAAGGGTCTCAGGATTGGAATGGGAAGGAGTTGGATATCAAATCTCATGCTATAGGAAGGGTCTCAGGATTGGAATGGGAAGGAGTTGAATATGACATCTCATGCCGTAGGAAGGGTCTCAGGTTTGGTATAAACATTGAGATATCACATCTCTGCTATCAAAAGGGTCTCAGAATTGGAATGGGAAGGAGTTGGATATCCCATCTCATGTTATAGGAAGAGTCTCAGGTTTGGTATTAGAAGCATTGAGATATCACATCTCATGCTATAGGAAGTGTCTCAGGATTGGAATGGGAAGGACTTGGATATCACATCTCATGCTATAGGTAGGGTCTCAAGTTTGACATTAGAAGCATTGAGATGTCACATCTCATGCTATAGGAAGGGTCTGAGGATTGGAATGGGAATGAGTTGGATATCACATCTTCTGCTATGGGAAGGGTCTCAGGTTTGGTATAAGCAGTGAGATATCACATCTCATGCTATAGGAAGTGTCTCAGGATTGGAATGGGAAGGAGTTGGATATCACATCTCATGTTATAGGAAGGATCTCAGGTTTGGTATAAGCATTGAGATATCACATCTCTGCTATCGGAAGGGTCTCAAGATTGGAATGGGAAGGAGTTGGATATTCCCATCTCATGTTATAGGAAGGGTCTCAGGTTTGGTATTAGAAGCATTGAGATATCACATCTCATGCTATAGGAAGGGTCTCAGGATTGGAATGGGAAGGACTTGGATATCACATCTCATGCTATAGGGAGGGTCTCAAGTTTGATATTAGAAGCTTTGAGATATCACATCTCATGATATCGGAAGGGTCTCAGGATTGGAATGGGAATGAGTTGGATATCACATCTCATGATAAAGGAAGGGTCTAAGGTTTGGAAAGGGAAGGATTTGGATATCACATCTCATGTTATATTACGGGTCTCAGGTTTGGTATTAGAAGCATTGAGATATCAAGTCTCATAGTATAGGAAGGGTCTCAGAATTGGAATGGGAAGGAGTTGGATATCCCATCTCATGTTATAGGAAGAGTCTCTGGTTTGGTATTAGAATCATTGAGATATCACATCGCATGCTGTAGGAAGGGTCTAAGGATTGGAATGGGATGGACTTGGATATCACATCTCATGTTATAGGTAGGCTCTCAGGTTTGGTATAAGCATTGAGATATCACATCTCATGCTATAGGAAGGGTCTCAGAATTGGAATGGGAAGGAGTTGGATATCACATCTCAAGCTATAGGAAGGGTCTCAGTATTGAAATGGGAAGGACTTGGATATCACATCTCATGCTATAGGAAGGCTCTCAGGTTTGGAAGGGGAAAGAGTTGGATATCTCATTTCATGTTAGAGGTAGGATCTCAGGTTTGGTATTAGAGGCATTGAGATATCACATCTCATGCTATCAGAAGGGTCTCAGGAATGGAATGGGAAGGAGTTAGATATCACATCTCATGCTAAAGGGAGGGTCTCAGGTTTGGAAGGGGAAGGATTTGGATATCACATCTCATGTTATAGGAAGGATCTCAGGTTTGGTATTAGAAGCATTGAGATATCACATCTCATGCTATAGGAAGGGTCTCATGATTGGAATGGGAAGGAGTTGGATATCACATCTCATGCTATAGGAAGGGTCTCAGGTTTGGTATAAGCATTGAGATATCACATCTCATGCTATAGGAAGGGTCTCAGGAATGGAATGGAAGGAGTTGGATATCACATCTCATGTTATAGGAAGGATCTCAGGTTTGGTATTAGAAGCATTGAGACATCACATCTCATGCTATAGGAAGGGTCTCAGGATTGGAATGGGAAGGAGTTGGATATCAAATCCCATGCTATAGGAAGGGTCTCAGGATTGGAATGGGAAGGAGTTGAATATGACATCTCATGCCGTAGGAAGGGTCTCAGGTTTGGTATAAACATTGAGATATCACATCTCTGCTATCAAAAGGGTCTCAGGATTGGAATGGGAAGGAGTTGGATATCCCATCTCATGTTATAGGAAGAGTCTCAGGTTTGGTATTAGAAGCATTGAGATATCACATCTCATGCTATAGGAAGTGTCTCAGGATTGGAATGGGAAGGACTTGGATATCACATCTCATGCTATAGGTAGGGTCTCAAGTTTGACATTAGAAGCATTGAGATATCACATCTCATGCTATAGGAAGGGTCTGAGGATTGGAATGGGAAGGAGTTGGATATCACATCTCCTGCTATGGGAAGGGTCTCAGGTTTGGTATAAGCAGTGAGATATCACATCTCATGCTATAGGAAGTGTCTGAGGATTGGAATGGGAAGGAGTTGGATATCACATCTCATGTTATAGGAAGGATCTCAGGTTTGGTATAAGCATTGAGATATCACATCTCTGCTATCGGAAGGGTCTCAAGATTGGAATGGGAAGGAGTTGGATATTCCCATCTCATGTTATAGGAAGGGTCTCAGGTTTGGTATTAGAAGCATTGAGATATCACATCTCATGCTATAGGAAGGGTCTCAGGATTGGAATGGGAAGGACTTGGATATCACATCTCATGCTATAGGGAGGGTCTCAAGTTTGATATTAGAAGCTTTGAGATATCACATCTCATGATATCGGAAGGGTCTCAGGATTGGAATGGGAATGAGTTGGATATCACATCTCATGATAAAGGAAGGGTCTAAGGTTTGGAAGGGGAAGGATTTGGATATCACATCTCATGTTATATTACGGGTCTCAGGTTTGGTATTAGAAGCATTGAGATATCAAGTCTCATAGTATAGGAAGGGTCTCAGAATTGGAATGGGAAGGAGTTGGATATCCCATCTCATGTTATAGGAAGAGTCTCTGGTTTGGTATTAGAATCATTGAGATATCACATCGCATGCTGTAGGGAGGGTCTAAGGATTGGAATGGGATGGACTTGGATATCACATCTCATGTTATAGGTAGGCTCTCAGGTTTGGTATAAGCATTGAGATATCACATCTCATGCTATAGGAAGGGTCTCAGAATTGGAATGGGAAGGAGTTGGATATCACATCTCAAGCTATAGGAAGGGTCTCAGTATTGAAATGGGAAGGACTTGGATATCACATCTCATGCTATAGGAAGGCTCTCAGGTTTGGAAGGGGAAAGAGTTGGATATCTCATTTCATGTTAGAGGTAGGATCTCAGGTTTGGTATTAGAGGCATTGAGATATCACATCTCATGCTATCAGAAGGGTCTCAGGAATGGAATGGGAAGGAGTTAGATATCACATCTCATGCTAAAGGGAGGGTCTCAGGTTTGGAAGGGGAAGGATTTGGATATCACACCTCATGTTATAGGAAGGATCTCAGGTTTGGTCTTAGAAGCATTGAGATATCACATCTCATGCTATCGGAAGGATCTCAGGTTTGGTATTAGAAGCATTGAGATATCACATCTCATGCTATCAGAAGAGTCTCAGGATTGGAATAGGAAGGAGTTGGATATCACATTTCATGCTAAAGGGAGGGTCTCAGGTTTGGAAGGGGAGGATTTGGATATCACATCTCATGTTATAGGAAGGATCTCACGTTTGGTATTAGAAGCATTGAGATATCAAATCTCATGCTATAGGAAGGGTCTCAGGATTGGAATGTGAAGGATTTGGATATCACATCTCATGCTAAAGGAAGGGTCTCAGGTTTGGTAGAAGCATTGAGATTTCACGTCTCTGCTATCGGAAGGGTCTCAGGATTGGATTGGGAAGGAGTTGGATATCCCTTTTCATGCTATAGGAAGGGTCTCAGGATTTGAATGGCAAGGAGTTGGATATCACATCTCATGCCATAGGAAGGGTCTCAGGTTTGGTATAAGCATTGAGATATCACATCTCTGCTATCGGAAGGGTCTCAGGATTGGATTGGGAAGGAGTTGGATATCCCTTCTCATGCTATAGGAAGTGTCTCAGGTTGGAATGGGAAGGAGTTGGATATCACATCTCATGTTATAGGAAGGGTCTCAGGATTGGAATGGGAAATATCCAAATCCTTCCCATTCCAATCCTGAGACCCTTCCTATAGCAAGAGATGTGATATCCAAATCCTTCCCATTCCAATCCTGAGACCCTTCCTATAACATGAGATGTGATATTCAACTCCTTCCCATTCCAACCTGAGACACTTCCTATAGCATGAGAAGGGATATCCAACTCCTTCCCAATCCAATCCTGAGAACCTTCCGATAGCAGAGATGTGATATCTCAATGCTTATACCAAACCTGAGACCCTTCCTATGGCATGAGATGTGATATCCAACTCCTTGCCATTCAAATCCTGAGACCCTTCCTATAGCATGAGATGTGATATCTCAATGCTTCTACCAAACCTGAGACCCTTCCTTTAGCATGAGATGTGATATCCAAATCCTTCACATTCCAATCCTGATACCCTTCCTATAGCATGAGATGTGATATCTCAATGCTTCTAATACCAAACCTGAGATCCTTCCTATAACATGAGATGTGATACCCAATTCCTTCCCATTCCAAACCTGAGACCCTTCCTATTGGATGAGATGTGATATCCAACTCCTTCCCATTCCAACCCTGAGACCCTTCCTATACCATGAGATGTGATATCTCAATGCTTCTAATACCAAACCTGGGAACCGTCCTATAACATGAGATGTGATATCTCAATGTTTCTAATAAAAAACCTGAGACCCTTCCTATAACATGAGATGTGATATCCAATTCCTTCCCATTCCAGACCTGAGACCCTTCCTTTAGCATGAGATGTGATATCCAAATACTTCCCATTCCAATCCTAAAACCCTTCCTATAGCATGAGATGTGATATCTCAATGTTTCTAATAAAAAACCTTGAGACCCTTCCTATAGCAAGAGATGTGATATCCAAATCCTTCCCATTCCAATCCTGAGACCCTTCCTGTATATAACATGAGATGTGATATCCAACTCCTTCCCATTCCAGCCTGAGACCCTTCCTATAGCATGAGATGTGATATCCAACTCCTTACCATTCAAATCCTGGGACCCTCCCTATAACAAGAGATGTCATATCCAACTCCTTCCCATTCCAAACCTGAGACCCTTCCTATAACATGAGATGTGATATCCAACTCCTTCCCATTCCCAACCTGAGACCCTTCCGATAGCATGAGATGTGATATCTCAATGCTTCAAAAACCAAACATGAGAACCATCCTATAACATGAGATGTGAAATCCAAATCCTTCCCTTCCCAAACCTGAGACTCTTCCTATAGCATGAGATGTGATATCTCAATGCTTCTACCAAACCTGAAACCCTTCCTATAGCATGAGATGTGATATCACAATGCTTCTAATACCAAACCTGAGACCCTTCCCATAGCATGAGATGTGATATCCAACTCCTTCCCATTCCAATCCTGAGACCCTTCCTATAGCATGAGATGTTATATCTCAATGTTTCTAATACCAAACCTGAGATCCTTCCTATAACATGAGATGTGATATCCAACTCCTTCCCATTCCAATCCCGAGACCCTTCCTATAGCATGAGATGTGATATCTCAATGCTTCTAATACCAAACCTAAGGTCCTTCCTATAACATAATATGTGATATCCAAATCCTTCCCATTCCAAACCTGAGACCCTCCCTTTAGCATGAGATGTGATATCCAACTCCTTCCCATTCCAATCCTGATACCCTTCTGATAGCATGAGATGTGATATCTCAATGCCTCTAATACCAAACCTGAGATCCTACCTCTAACATGAAATGTGATATCCAACTCCTTCCTTTTCCAAACCTGAGACCCTTCCTACAGCATGAGATGTGTTAAGACGGATTTCTGAACTCTGTCCTGGTGGCGCAGAAGTTCAGAAGGCCAACCTAATTACTTGGAACAGGGTAACCTCTGGACGAGCCAGACCAATCAAGGTAGCGATCGCGGCGGTCAAGACTAGGTCTCAAGAGGGGTGAGGGTGACTGAAAGCCCGCAATGAGCACACAAAGCAAGAGCTCTTACAAACTACTCCAAACAGTTGTTATATCAAAAATAGATACACATTTATTTTAAGGCCTTTAAAATAATGACCGTAGCGAGAAAATCACAATATCACAATATTAAACCAACACATACCATATCAACACAATATATATACAAATACACAGTCACAAGCGTTTAAAGCACGAAATATGTAGTCCACCTGAAAGGAAAGGAAAACAGGCAGTGCGATAACGCTTTAGACTCAGTTCGCCTTCAGAGGCACCTAACTAGATGGAAGTCCGAGCCCTGCGAAGAGTGGAGCCTTGTGCTCAAAGTACCTGCCACGCCGGTGCCAACGGGCAAAAGGGGAAGCTCTTCGGAGGAAGTCAGGCAGTTCGGGTTAGTGCACAGCAGAAGGAGAACAGGTTCCGCAACTCAAGCGCAGCCTCCACAGCGGGCAGAAGCAGAGCGCGAGTACGGCCAAAAGGGTGCTGTTTTTACACAGCAGGGAAAGCAATGGGATACTGCAGGAGGGCGACCAGATCCTAGCTAAACTACTCACCGGTCCCCGAAGCAAGCAGACCCAGGCTTCTCCACGTTAGTTTCAGCAGCTGGCAGGTTCAGAAGAGCAGGGAACGCCTCGAAGTCGTGTAGAGCAAAAAGACGTCCCAATCGACGAAACCAGCACAGTTTGTTGCCGCAGCAGGACAACGGAGCGGCCGTGTGTATTCAAGCCAAATGTACACTCCTCCCTTCAGACTTGGGAACGCCAAGTGTACGAAGCGTGGGAGAGTGACAAGGACTCGAAATACAACACAACCTGGCGGCAGTTACAGAGCAGGACTCCCTTGTAAGCTGGTCAGTCAACTGGATGGCCCAGAGACACTTCCGAAGGCTTACTTGGAGGGGGTGATGAAGTCGCCGGGAATAGCTGTTCCTGCTATTCCTAAGGTCGAAGCACCAGTACAGACACTTCTGGTTCGATCCAAGGAGGAAAGGGTTTCACAGGACGACAGCAGTGCAAAGGAGGATTCCTTCAGCGGGTCACCAGCAATTCCTCGGTCCAGCCTCTTGGTTGCAGGATACTTGGCTCCTGTATTCCTTCGTTCGTGAGAACTCAGGAGATCGACATGGTAGTGGTGTTTCCAGCTCCCTCTTATCCACGGTTCCCTTCGCGCCAAAACGGAGGGGAGCCAATGGGAGATCCGCACATCAACACACAT
The DNA here is from genome assembly GCF_040938575.1 of Ambystoma mexicanum. Lineage (NCBI taxonomy): Eukaryota > Metazoa > Chordata > Amphibia > Caudata > Ambystomatidae > Ambystoma > Ambystoma mexicanum. The sequence goes on along the minus strand of NC_090921.1, from coordinate 1,511,643,556 downwards.
ACCATACGTGGACCAATCACGGACCACGGTGGTCCCAAGCATTCACACCACCCCAGACTCTCTGGCACCCAGGATGTGTATTGGGACCAGACATCCCAGCCCACACCCTGGAGGCACACAAACGACATGTAGAAGCCCGCGAAAGCAACCACGTTTCGCGGGAAAGTACATGCCCAAATAAGGAAGGCCCCGGGTCGCCCGACCTGGGGAAGGTGAAGGGAGCAAGACGGTCAGTGGACAGGACAAAGGAGCCTTGTGGACTGGCCATTTTGGGAGCCAGGCCACCATTTTGGGTTCAGTGCGAAAAACGTGCTCAGAACGCCAAAAGGAGCTCAAAATAAACAAAACGATCGCTGCCACCATTCCAGTCCCTGAATGACTTGCACCGATCAAATACCATCCTAAAAGAGTATCTAGGGCCCGTAGAAGGCTAGAGACCCAAGAGAGCTGTAACTTAGCTTACAGTGCCCTCTTGTGTCATGTTGCACGAAAGCTGCAACATGATACAAGAAACTACGGGAAACAGCGTTCCCCGGTACTGAATGTCTTAAGGGCATGACCGTTTCCCCGTAAGAAAGGAGCGAAAGCCCAGAGGAGTGCGGCAGAAGGCTGCACTTCTCGGGCAAAGTCTAGAACAAGGTGAAAAACAACAGCAAAAAGTTTAGGGGTTGCTACATGGAAGGAAAATTCCCTACAATTACGAAATCTTTCCTAACACTCGCCCCTCCCAGACTATGGACAGGGAGAACTAATCCACCCCTGGATGAGTCTCTTGTTCAGGTCGGTTAAACATTCTGGACAACCCATCAGCATTGCTATGTTGGACACCTGGCCTATGCTCAATAGTGAAGTCGAAGCCTTGTAGACTTATGGACCACCTAAGCAACTTTGGATTCTCCCCCTTCATGTTTATTAGCCACTTTAAGGGCTTATGGTCAGTTTGCACAGTGAAGTGGGTCCCATAGAGGTAGGGCCTCAGCTTCCTTAGGGCCCACACAACAGAGAAACATTCTTTCTCTACCGTGGACCATCTGAGCTCTCTGTCCTTAAACTGGCGACTAATAAAACCAATAGGGTGTTCCTTACCCTTCTCATCTACTTGCGATAGTACAGCTCCTATCCCAGTGTCAGAGGCGTCCGTCTGCACGATAAAAGGTCTTTGATAATCAGGGGCCCTGAGCACAGGGGCCTGGCACAAGGAGTCTTTTAAGCCATTGAAGGCCTTCTCACACTCGTCAGTCCAAGTTGCCTTCTTGGGTTTCTTCGGAGTTGTGAGGGCAGTCAGAGGAGCAGCTATGGTGCCATAGTCTGCCACAAAATTGCGGTAATACCCCGTGAGTCCTAAGAAGGCTCTCACTTGGGTTTGTGTAGTGGGGGTAGGCCAGTCTTGTACTGCTTGTACTTTACTGGGTAGAGGCTGTATCCTCCCTCCACCTACTTCATGTCCAAGGTAAAACACTGAGCCTTGTCCAATCTGGCATTTACTAGCCTTTATGGTCAAGTGTGCTTTCTGAAGAGCCTGGAGCACAATCCCGAGGTGTTTCACATGGTCAGGTGGCACTGAAAACTGCTATATCGTCCAGATATGCAAGACAGAATTCGTCCAACCCATTCAAAACATGATGCACAAGCCTCTGGAAAGTGGCAGGTGCATTCTTCAACCCGAACGGCATTACCCGGAATTGGTAAAGGCCGTCTGGAGTAGAAAACGCTGTCTTCTCCTTGGCATGTTCTGCTAAAGCTATTTGCCAATAGCCAGCAGTGAGGTCAAACGTGCTGAGGTACTTGGAGGCACCCAAAGTATCCACCAGCTCATCTGTTCGAGGCAAGGGGTGTGCATCTGTCTTGGTGACAGCATTCAGAGCCCTGTAATCCACACAGAACCTCAATTCAGAAGTGCCTGCCTTTGGAACGAAAGCCACAGGGCTGGACCAAGGACTACTAGAGGGTTCAATCACCCCAAGGTCTAACATCTTGTTGACCTCGGTCTTAATATAAGACCGTACTTTGTCTGACATCCTGTATCCCCTACTTTTGGTAGGTACACTGTCTCCTGTGTCTATGTTATGTTTGCACCAAGGTGTCAAACCAGGCGACTGTGAAAACGGGGGAAAACTGCCTAAGCAAACTTTTCACCTCAGCCTGCTGATCAGAAGTCAGGTGAGGGGCCACTCGGACACCCTCAAAGGAGATATCTGAAGGACCGCTTTGGAACAGGTCGGGGAGAGGTTCAGACTCCTCTTCCTCAACATCTGAAGCCAGCAACAGTGCTGCGATTTCGACTCTTGGGACGAAAGCCTTCAGCCTATTCACGTGAAACACTTTTGGAGCCTGTCCAGGCCTTCCAAAGTCCACTAAATAGTTAACCTCACCCAGGGGCTCCACCACTGTGTAAGGGCCTGACCATTTGTCCTGTAAAGCTCAAGGCCTTATGGGATTCATGATCAGGACTTGCTGACCAGGTGTAAAGTTGATGAGGGAAGCTTTCTGGTCGTACCAATGTTTCACCAGCGCTTGTACTGCCTTCAATTTATCACTAGCCAAGCCCATCAGAAGTACCATCCGTTTTCTGAGCCCTAGCACATAATCAACTACGTTGGTAGTAACAGGGGGAGTGGGCATCTCCCATCCCTCTTTGACTATGGCTAAGGGTCCCCGTACAGGATGACCAAACAGAAGTTTGAAGGGGCTGAAGCCAACACCCTCCTGTGGTACCTCTCGGTAGGCAAACAGTAAGCATGGTAAAAGAAGATCCCATTGTCTTCTCTGAAGCTTCTCCAGAGCCCCAATCATGCTTTTTAACGTTCTATTGAAACGTTCCACCAGACCATTGGTCTGGGGGTGGTATGCAGAAGAGAACTTGTAGGTGACCCCACATTCTTTCCACATAGCCTGCATATACTTCGACATAAAGTTGCTGCCACGATCTGACACAACTTCTTTAGGGAAGCCAACCCTAGTAAATATGCCAAGTAAAGCTTTTGCAACTGACTTGGCAGTTACAGTTTTCAATGGGATGGCCTCAGGGTATCTGGTTGCATGGTCGACCAGCACCAGGATAAACCTATTGCCCGAGGATGTTTGCGGGTCAAGGAGACCAACGATGTCGATCCCTACCCTTTCAAATGGTACCCCCACAACTGGGAGCGGTACCAACGGAGCTTGGATTGTCGAGCCAACCTTACCAGATAACTGGCAGGAGGCACAACTCCTGCAGTGACTTTCTACTTGCACCCCCATCTTGGGCCAGTAGAAGTGCATGGATAACCTTTGCTTGGTCCTCTTAATATCAAGGTGACCAGCAAGGAGCACTTCATGCGCCAACTGCAGGAGGAAGGGCCTAACAGCAAGGGGAACCACCAACCTCCTATGGTCTCCTTCTGTAGACTCTGTGGGCTCACTATACAGGAGTCCACCTTCCCAATAAATCCTATGCGTCCCAGGAGGTTCACCCTCAAGCTGGGAGCAGGCCTGTCTCCTTAGGCCTTCCAGAGATGGGCACTCACGTTGGCCTTTACTGAATTCGTCCCTATCAGGACCTCCTTCAACTAACAAGTCTTTTAGTTCAGGATGGTCGTTGGGGTCAAATACTTCAGGCATCGCCACCTCCTCCTCAGGCCCGGGCGATTGACCAACTTCCTCCACCGCAGTGGTAGGCGAGCTCGGGGGAATATTCTCTTTCCCTCGTCTTGACTTGTTGACTCCTTTCGCCTTGGGTTTCCCCTTCGGCTGGGGCGGCGTATTGGTCTTGGCCAATGCTGCCCGTGCTTGAGACCGTGTGTAGGGTCTTTCGGCAGTGTCTCCTATGAGCCCTAAAGCTCTGAGATCATTACCTAACAAGACCTTTCCCGGGACGTTTCTCTGAATGCTCACTGGAATCCTGACTGCTGTACCATTTAAAGTAAGATTTACAGGTATTACTGGGAACATACGGAGTGGGCCGTCAGCCAACTTAGTGGGCATCAGAGTAGCTCTGGCAACTTCCTCTGAGTCTACCAAGGTAGAATCCACTACAGTTTGACTGCACCCACTATCCCTAAGAGCTGGAGTATCTACTCCATTGATCAGCACACTGTCTTACAATAAGCCTCCCTATGTAAACAGACCCAATGGATCTTGTTTTGCTTGTGGAGCAACTGACCACGTGAAGGGGGATCCCCGGTGTAAGGTTAGACCTTTGGGGGTCCACTCCGCTAATCTGGCCTTCTCCTCCTACGAGGAAGAAGAGATTACAGGAGCATCCTTCTCCTCAGACTCATTTCCCAGCGGGATAGAGGCTGAGGTAGTTTTAGTTTCCCTGGGAGGAGGGTCTCAGGTTTGGAAGGGGAAGGATTTGGATATCACATCTCATGTTATCGGAAGGATCTCACGTTTGGTATTAGAAGTATTGAGATATCATATCTCATGCTATAGGAAGGGTCTCAGGATTGGAATGGGAAGGAGTTGGATATCACATCTCATGCTATAGGAAGTGTCTCAGGATTGTAATGGGAAGGACTTGGATATCACATCTCATGCTATAGGTAGGGTCTCAAGTTTGATAATAGAAGCATTGAGATATCACATCTCATGCTATAGGAAGGGTCTGAGGATTGGAATGGGAAGGAGTTGGATATCACATATCATGCTATGGGAAGGGTCTCAGGTTTTGTATAAGCAGTGAGATATCACATCTCATGCTATAGGAAGTGTCTCAGGATTGGAATGGGAAGGAGTTGGATATCACATCTCATGTTATAGGAAGGATCTCAGGTTTGGTATAAGCATTGAGATATCACATCTCTGCTATCGGAAGGGTCTCAGGATTGGAATGGGAAGGAGTTGGATATTCCCATCTCATGTTATAGGAAGGGTCTCAGGTTTGGTATTAGAAGCATTGAGATATCACATCTCATGCTATAGGAAGGGTCTCAGGATTGGAATGGGAAGGACTTGGATATCACATCTCATGCTATAGGGAGGGTCTCAAGTTTGATATTAGAAACTTTGAGATATCACATCTCATGATATCGGAAGGGTCTCAGGATTGGAATGGGAAGGAGTTGGATATCACATCTCATGATAAAGGAAGGGTCTAAGGTTTGGAAGGGGAAGGATTTGGATATCACATCTCATGTTATATTACGGGTCTCACCTTTGGTATTAGAAGCATTGAGATATCAAGTCTCATAGTATAGGAAGGGTCTCAGAATTGGAATGGGAAGGAGTTGGATATCACATCTCAAGCTATTGGAAGGGTCTCAGGATTGGAATGGGAAGGACTTGGATATCACATCTCATGCTATAGGAAGGCTCTCAGGTTTGGAAGGGGAAAGAGTTGGATATCACATTTCATGTTAGAGGTAGGATCTCAGGTTTGGTATTAGAGGCATTGAGATATCACATCTCATGCTATCAGAAGGGTCTCAGGAATGGAATGGGCAGGAGTTGGATATCACATCTCATGCTAAAGGGAGGGTCTCAGGTTTGGAAGGGGAAGGATTTGGATATCACATCTCATGTTATCGGAAGGATCTCACGTTTGGTATTAGAAGTATTGAGATATCATATCTCATGCTATAGGAAGGGTCTCAGGATTGGAATGGGAAGGAGTTGGATATCACATCTCATGCTATAGGGAGGGTCTCAGGATTGGAATGGGAAGGACTTAGATATCACATATCATGCTATAGGGAGGGTCTCAGTTTTGATATTAGAAGCATTGAGATATCACATCTCATGCTATCGGAAGTGTCTCAGGATTGGAATGGGAAGGAGCTGGATATCACATCTCATGTTATAGGACGGGTCTCAGGTTTGTTATTAGAATCATTGAGATATCATATTGCATGCTGTAGGAAGGGTCTAAGGGTTGGAATGTGAAGGACTTGGATATCACATCTTATGCTATAGATAGGCTCTTAGGTTTGGAAAGGGAAGGAGTTGGATATCACATTTCATGTTAGAGGAAGGATCTCAGGTTTGGTATTAGAAGCATTGAGATATCACATCTCATGCTATAGGAAGGGTCTCGGGATTGGAATGGGAAGGAGTTCGATATCACATCTCAAGCTATAGGAAGGGTCTCAGGTTTGGTATGAGCATTGAGATATCACATCTCATGCTATAGGAAGGGTCTCAGGATTGGAATGGGAAGGAGTTGGATATCACATCTCATGATAAAGGAAGGGTCTAAGGTTTGGAAGGGGAAGGATTTGGATATCACATCTCATGTTATATTACGGGTCTCACCTTTGGTATTAGAAGCATTGAGATATCAAGTCTCATAGTATAGGAAGGGTCTCAGAATTGGAATGGGAAGGAGTTGGATATCACATCTCAAGCTATTGGAAGGGTCTCAGGATTGGAATGGGAAGGACTTGGATATCACATCTCATGCTATAGGAAGGCTCTCAGGTTTGGAAGGGGAAAGAGTTGGATATCACATTTCATGTTAGAGGTAGGATCTCAGGTTTGGTATTAGAGGCATTGAGATATCACATCTCATGCTATCAGAAGGGTCTCAGGAATGGAATGGGCAGGAGTTGGATATCACATCTCATGCTAAAGGGAGGGTCTCAGGTTTGGAAGGGGAAGGATTTGGATATCACATCTCATGTTATCGGAAGGATCTCACGTTTGGTATTAGAAGTATTGAGATATCATATCTCATGCTATAGGAAGGGTCTCAGGATTGGAATGGGAAGGAGTTGGATATCACATCTCATGCTATAGGGAGGGTCTCAGGATTGGAATGGGAAGGACTTAGATATCACATATCATGCTATAGGGAGGGTCTCAGTTTTGATATTAGAAGCATTGAGATATCACATCTCATGCTATCGGAAGTGTCTCAGGATTGGAATGGGAAGGAGCTGGATATCACATCTCATGTTATAGGACGGGTCTCAGGTTTGTTATTAGAATCATTGAGATATCATATTGCATGCTGTAGGAAGGGTCTAAGGGTTGGAATGTGAAGGACTTGGATATCACATTTTATGCTATAGATAGGCTCTTAGGTTTGGAAAGGGAAGGAGTTGGATATCACATTTCATGTTAGAGGAAGGATCTCAGGTTTGGTATTAGAAGCATTGAGATATCACATCTCATGCTATAGGAAGGGTCTCGGGATTGGAATGGGAAGGAGTTCGATATCACATCTCAAGCTATAGGAAGGGTCTCAGGTTTGGTATGAGCATTGAGATATCACATCTCATGCTATAGGAAGGGTCTCAGGATTGGAATGGGAAGGAGTTGGATATCACATCTCATGATAAAGGAAGGGTCTAAGGTTTGGAAGGGGAAGGATTTGGATATCACATCTCATGTTATATTACGGGTCTCACCTTTGGTATTAGAAGCATTGAGATATCAAGTCTCATAGTATAGGAAGGGTCTCAGAATTGGAATGGGAAGGAGTTAGATATCACATCTCAAGCTATAGGAAGGGTCTCAGGATTGGAATGGGAAGGACTTGGATATCACATCTCATGCTATAGGAAGGCTCTCAGGTTTGGAAGGGGAAAGAGTTGGATATCACATTTCATGTTAGAGGTAGGATCTCAGGTTTGGTATTAGAGGCATTGAGATATCACATCTCATGCTATCAGAAGGGTCTCAGGAATGGAATGGGCAGGAGTTGGATATCACATCTCATGCTAAAGGGAGGGTCTCAGGTTTGGAAGGGGAAGGATTTGGATATCACATCTCATGTTATCGGAAGGATCTCACGTTTGGTATTAGAAGTATTGAGATATCATATCTCATGCTATAGGAAGGGTCTCAGGATTGGAATGGGAAGGAGTTGGATATCACATCTCATGCTATAGGGAGGGTCTCAGGATTGGAATGGGAAGGACTTAGATATCACATATCATGCTATAGGGAGGGTCACAGTTTTGATATTAGAAGCATTGAGATATCACATCTCATGCTATCGGAAGTGTCTCAGGATTGGAATGGGAAGGAGCTGGATATCACATCTCATGCTAAAGGAAGGGTCTCAGGTTTGGAACGGGAAGGATTTGGATATCACATCTCATGTTATAGGAAGGGTCTCAGGTTTGGTATAAGCATTGAGATTTCACATCTCTGCTATCGGAAGTGTCTCAGGATTGGAATGGGAAGGAGTTGGATATCCCATCTCATGTTATAGGACGGGTCTCAGGTTTGTTATTAGAATCATTGAGATATCATATTGCATGCTGTAGGAAGGGTCTAAGGGTTGGAATGTGAAGGACTTGGATATCACATCTTATGCTATAGATAGGCTCTTAGGTTTGGAAAGGGAAGGAGTTGGATATCACATTTCATGTTAGAGGAAGGATCTCAGGTTTGGTATTAGAAGCATTGAGATATCACATCTCATGCTATAGGAAGGGTCTCAGGTTTGGTATAAGCATTGAGATATCACATCTCATGCTATAGGACGGGTCTCAGGATTGGAATGGAAGGAGTTGGATATCACATCTCATGTTATAGGAAGGATCTCAGGTTTGGTATTAGAAGCATTGAGACATCACATCTCATGCTATAGGAAGGGTCTCAGGGTTGGAATGGGAAGGAGTTGGATATCACATCTCATCCAATAGGAAGGGTCTCAGGTTTGGATGGGAAGGAATTGGATATCACATCTCATGTTATAGGAAGGATCTCAGGTTTCGTATTAGAAGCATTGAGATATCACATCGCATGCTATAGGAAGGGTCTCAGGATTGGAATGTGAAGGATTTGGATATCACATCTCATGCTAAAGGAAGGGTCTCAGGTTTGGTAGAAGCATTGAGATATCACGTCTCTGCTTTCGGAAGGGTCTCAGGATTGGATTGGGAAGGAGTTGGATATCCCTTCTCATGCTATAGGAAGTGTCTCAGGTTGGAATGGGAAGGAGTTGGATATCACATCTCATGTTATAGGAAGGGTCTCAGGATTGGAATGGGAAGGATTTGGATATCACATCTCTTGCTATAGGAAGGGTCTCAGGATTGGAATGGGTAGGAGTTGGATATTACTTTCTTGCTATAGGAAGGGTCTCATGTTTGGAATGGGAAGGAGGTGGGTATCACATATGCTATAGTTAGTGTCTCAGGTTTGGAACGGGAAGGAGTTGGATATCACATCTCATGTTATAGGAAGGGTCTCAGGTTTGGTATAAGCATTGAGATATCACATCTCTGCTATCGGAAGCGGCTCAGGATTGGAATGGGAAGGAGTTGGATATCCCATCTCATGTTATAGGAAGAGTCTCTGGTTTGGTATTAGAATCATTGAGATATCACATTGCATGCTGTAGGAAGGGTCTAAGGATTGGAATGGGATGGACTTGGATATCACATCTCATGTTATAGGTAGGCTCTCAGGTCTGGTATAAGCATTGAGATATCACATCTCATGCTATAGGAAGGGTCTCAGATTTGGTATAAGCATTGAGATATCACATCTCATGCTAAAGGAAGGGTCTCAGGATTGGAATGGGAAGGAGTTGTATATAACATCTCAGGCCATAGGAAGGTTCTCAGGTTTGGTAAAAGCATTGAGATATCACATCTCTGCTATCGGAAAGGTCTCAGGATTGGAATGGGAAGGAGTTGGATATCCCATCTCATGTTATAGGAAGGGTCTCAGGTTTGGTATTAGAAGCATAGAGATATCACATCTCATGCTATAGGAAGGGTCTCAGGATTTGAATGGGAAGGACTTGGAGGTCACATCTCATGCTATAGGGAGGGTCTCAAGTTTGATATTAGAAGCATTGAGATAACAAATCTCATGATATCGGAAGGGTCTCAGGATTGGAATGGGAAGGAGTTGGATATCACATCTCATGATAAAGGAAGGGTCTAAGGTTTGGAAGGGGAAGGATTTGGATATCACATCTCATGTTATAGGACGGGTCTCAGGTTTGGTATTAGAAGCATTGAGATATCAAGTCTCATGGTATAAGAAGGGTCTCAGAATTGGAATGGGAAGGAGTTGGATATCACACCTCAAGCTATACGAAGGGTCTCAGGATTGGAATGGGAAGGAGTTTGATATCACATCTCATGCCAGAGTATGGGTCTCAGGTTTGGTAGAAGCATTGGGATATCACATCTCATGCTATCGGAAGGGTATCAGTATTGGATTTGGAAGAAGTTGGATATCCCATCTCATGCTATAGGAAGGGTCTCAGGTTGGAATGGGAAGGAGTTGGATATCACATTTCATGTTATAGGAAGGGTCTCAGGATTGGAATGGGAAGTACTTGGATATCATATCTCATGCAATAGGACGGGTCTCAGGTTTGTTATTAGAATCATTGAGATATCATATTGCATGCTGTAGGAAGGGTCTAAGGATTGGAATGGGAAGGACCTGGATATCACCTCATGCTATAGATAGGCTCTTAGGTTTGGAAAGGGAAGGAGTTGGATATCACATCTCATGTTATAGGATGGATCTCAGGTTTGGTATTAGAAGTATTGAGATATCACATCTCATGTTATCGGAAGGATCTCAGGTTTGGTATTAGAAGTATTGAGACCCTTCCGATAGCAGAGACGTGATATCTCAATGCTTCTACCAAACCTGAGACCCTTCCTTTAGCATGAGATGTGATATCCAAATCCTTCACATTCCAATCCTGAGACCCTTCCTATGGCATGAGATGTGATATCTCAATGCTTCTAATACCAAACCTGAGATCCTTCCTATAACATGAGATGTGATATCCAATTCCTTCCCATTCCAAACCTGAGACCCTTCCTATTGGATGAGATGTGATATCCAACTCCTTCCCATTCCAACCCTGAGACCCTTCCTATAGCATGAGATGTGATGTCTCAATGCTTCTAATACCAAACCTGAGATCCTTCCTATAACATGAGATGTGATATCCAACTCCTTCCATTCCAATCCTGAGACCCGTCCTATAGCATGAGATGTGATATCTCAATGCTTCTAATACCAAACCTGAGATCCTTCCTCTAACATGAAATGTGATATCGAACTCCTTCCCTTTCCAAACCTGAGAGCCTACCTATAGCATGAGATGTGATATCCAAGTCCTTCCCATTCCAATCCTTAGACCCTTCCTACAGCATGCAATATATCTCAATGATTCTAATAACAAACCTGAGACCCTTCCTATAGCATGAGATGTGATATCCAACTACTTCCCATTCCAATCCTGAGACCCTTCCTATAGCATGAGATGTGATATCTCAATGCTTCTAATACCAAACCTGAGATCCTTCCTCTAACATGAAATGTGATATCGAACTCCTTCCCTTTCCAAACCTGAGAGCCTACCTATAGCATGAGATGTGATATCCAAGTCCTTCCCATTCCAATCCTTAGACCCTTCCTACAGCATGCAATATGATATCTCAATGATTCTAATAACAAACCTGAGACCCGTCCTATAGCATGAGATATGATATCCAAGTCCTTCCCATTCCAATCCTGAGACCCTTCCTATAACATGAAATGTGATATCCAACTCCTTCCCATTCCAACCTGAGACCCTTCCTATAGCATGAGATGGGATATCCAACTTCGTCCAAATCCAATACTGATACCCTTCCGATAGCATGAGATGTGATATCCCAATGCTTCTACCAAACCTGAGACCCATACTATGGCATGAGATATGATATCAAACTCCTTCCCATTCCAATCCTGAGACCCTTCCTATAGCTTGAGGTGTGATATCCAACTCCTTCCCATTCCAATTCTGAGACCCTTCTTATACCATGAGACTTGATATCTCAATGCTTCTAATACCAAACCTGAGACCGTCCTATAACATGAGATGTGATATCCAAATCCTTCCCCTTCCAAACCTTAGACCCTTCCTTTATCATGAGATGTGGTATCCAACTCCTTCCCATTCGAATCCTGAGACCCTTCCTATAACATGAGATGTGATATCCAACTCCTTCCCATTCCAACCTGAGACACTTCCTATAGCATGAGAAGGGATATCCAACTCCTTCCCAATCCAATCCTGAGACCCTTCCGATAGCAGAGATGTGATATCTCAATGCTTCTACCAAACCTGAGACCCTTCCTTTAGCATGAGATGTGATATCCAAATCCTTCACATTCCAATCCTGAGACCCTTCCTATAGCATGAGATGTGATATCTCAATGCTTCTAATACCAAACCTGAGATCCTTCCTATAACATGAGATGTGATATCCAATTCCTTCCCATTCCAAACCTGAGACCCTTCCTATTGGATGAGATGTGATATCCAACTCCTTCCCATTCCAACCCTGAGACCCTTCCTATAGCATGAGATGTGATGTCTCAATGCTTCTAATACCAAACCTGAGATCCTTCCTATAACATGAGATGTGATATCCAACTCCTTCCATTCCAATCCTGAGACCCGTCCTATAGCATGAGATGTGATATCTCAATGCTTATACCAAACCTGAGACCCTTCCTATAGCATGAGATGTGATATCCAACTCCTCCCCATTCCAATCCTGAGACCCTTCCACTAGCATGAGATGTGATATCTCAATGCTTCTAATACCAAACCTGAGATTCTTCCTCTAACATGAAATGTGATATCCAACTCCTTCCCTTTCCAAACCTAAGAGCCTATCTATAGCATGAGATGTGATATCCAAGTCCTTCACATTCCAACCCTTAGACCCTTCCTACAGCATGCAATATGATATCTCAATGATTCTAATAACAAACCTGAGACCCGTCCTATAACATGAGATGGGATATCCAACTCCTTCCCATTCCAATCCTGAGACACTTCCGATAGCAGAGATGTGATATCTCAATGTTTATACCAAACCTGAGACCCTTCCTATAACATGAGATGTGATATCCAACTCCTTCCCGTTCCAAACCTGAGACCCTTCCTTTAGCATGAGATGTGATATCCAGCTCCTTCCCATTCCAATCCTGAGACACTTCTGATAGCATGAGATGTGATATCTCAATGCGTCTAATATCAAAACTGAGACCCTCCCTATAGCATGATATGTGATATCTAAGTCCTTCCCATTCCAATCCTGAGACCCTTCCTATAGCATGAGATGTGATATCTCAATGCTTCTACCAAACCTGAGACCCTTCCTTTAGCATGAGATGTGATATCCAACTCCTTCCCATTCCAATCCTGAGACCCTTCCTATAGCATGAGATGTGATATCTCAATACTTCTAATACCAAACCTGAGATCCTTCCGATAACATGAGATGTGATATCTCAATACTTCTAATACCAAACCTGAGATCCATCCTATAACATGAGATGTGATATCCAACTCCTTCCCTTTCCAAACCTGAGAGCCTATCTATAGCATGAGATGTGATATCCAGGTCCTGCCCATTCCAACCCTTAGACCCTTCCTACAGCATGCAATATGATATCTCAATGATTCTAATAACAAACCTGAGACCCGTCCTATAGCATGAGATGGGATATCCAACTTCGTCCAAATCCAATACTGATACCCTTCCGATAGCATGAGATGTGATATCCCAATGCTTCTACCAAACCTGAGACCCATACTATGGCATGAGATATGATATCAAACTCCTTCCCATTCCAATCCTGAGACCCTTCCTATAGCTTGAGGTGTGATATCCAACTCCTTCCCATTCCAATTCTGAGACCCTTCTTATACCATGAGACTTGATATCTCAATGCTTCTAATACCAAACCTGAGACCGTCCTATAACATGAGATGTGATATCCAAATCCTTCCCCTTCCAAACCTTAGACCCTTCCTTTATCATGAGATGTGGTATCCAACTCCTTCCCATTCGAATCCTGAGACCCTTCCTATAACATGAGATGTGATATCCAACTCCTTCCCATTCCAACCTGAGACACTTCCTATAGCATGAGAAGGGATATCCAACTCCTTCCCAATCCAATCCTGAGACCCTTCCGATAGCAGAAATGTGATATCTCAATGCTTATACCAAACCTGAGACCCTTCCTATGGCATGAGATGTGATATCCAACTCCTTGCCATTCAAATCCTGAGACCCTTCCTATAGCAGAGATGTGATATCTCAATGTTTATACCAAACCTGAGACCCTTCCTATAACATGAGATGTGATATCCAACTCCTTCCCGTTCCAAACCTGAGACCCTTCCTTTAGCATGAGATGTGATATCCAGCTCCTTCCCATTCCAATCCTGAGACACTTCCGATAGCATGAGATGTGATATCTCAATGCTTCTAATATCAAAACTGAGACCCTCCCTATAGCATGATATGTGATATCTAAGTCCTTCCCATTCCAATCCTGAGACCCTTCCTATAGCATGAGATGTGATATCTCAATGCTTCTACCAAACCTGAGACCCTTCCTTTAGCATGAGATGTGATATCCAACTCCTTCCCATTCCAATCCTGAGACCCTTCCTATAGCATGAGATGTGATATCTCAATACTTCTAATACCAAACCTGAGATCCTTCCGATAACATGAGATGTGATATCTCAATACTTCTAATACCAAACCTGAGATCCATCCTATAACATGAGATGTGATATCCAACTCCTTCCCTTTCCAAACCTGAGAGCCTATCTATAGCATGAGATGTGATATCCAGGTCCTTCCCATTCCAATCCTTAGACCCTTCCTACAGCATGCAATATGATATCTCAATGATTCTAATAACAAACCTGAGACCCGTCCTATAGCATGAGATATGATATCCAAGTCCTTCCCATTCCAATCCTGAGACCCTTCCTATAACATGAAATGTGATATCCAACTCCTTCCCATTCCAACCTGAGACCCTTCCTATAGCATGAGATGGGATATCCAACTTCTTCCAAATCCAATACTGATACCCTTCCGATGGCATGAGATGTGATATCCCAATGCTTCTACCAAACCTGAGACCCATACTATGGCATGAGATGTGATATCAAACTCCTTCCCATTCCAATCCTGAGACCCTTCCTATAGCTTGAGGTGTGATATCCAACTCCTTCCCATTCCAATTCTGAGACCCTTCTTATACCATGAGACTTGATATCTCAATGCTTCTAATACCAAACCTGAGACCCGTCCTATAACATGAGATGTGATATCCAAATCCTTCCCCTTCCAAACCTTAGACCCTTCCTTTATCATGAGATGTGATATCCAACTCCTTCCCATTCCAATCCTGAGACCCTTCCGATATCATGAGATTTGTTATCTCAATGCTTCTAATATCAAACTTGAGACCCTCCCTATAGCATGAGATGTGACATCCAAGTCCTTCCCATTCCAATCCTGAGACCCTTCCTATAGCATGAGATGTGATATCTCTATGCTTCTAATACCAAACCTGAGACCCTTCCTATAACATGAGATGGGATATCCAACTCCTTCCCATTCCAATCCTGAGACCTTTCCGATAGCAGAGATGTGATATCTCAATGCTTATACCAAACCTGAGAACCTTCCTATGGCCTGAGATGTCATATACAACTCCTTCCCATTCTAATCCTGAGACCCTTCCTTTAGCATGAGATGTGATATCTCAATGCTTATACCAAATCTGAGACCCTTCCTATAGCATGAGATGTGATATCCAATTCCTTCCCATTCCAATCCTGAGACCCTTCCTATAGCATGAGATGTGATATCTCAATGCTTATACCAAACCTGAGAGACTACCTATAACATGAGATGTGATATCCAAGTCCATCCCATTCCAATCCTTAGACCCTTCCTACAGCATGCGATGTGATATCTCAATGATTCTAATACCAAACCAGAGACTCTTCCTATAACATGAGATGGGATATCCAACTCCTTCCCATTCCAATCCTGAGCCGCTTCCGATAGCAGAGATGTGATATCTCAATGCTTATACCAAACCTGAGACCCTTCCTATAACATGAGATGTGATATCCAACTCCTTCCCGTTCCAAACCTGAGACACTAACTATAGCATATGTGATATCCAACTCCTTCCCATTCCAAACATGAGACCCTTCCTATAGCAAGAAAGTAATATCCAACTCCTACCCATTCCAATCCTGAGACCCTTCCTATAGCAAGAGATGTGATATCCAAATCCTTCCCATTCCAATCCTGAGACCCTTCCTATAACATGAGATGTGATATCCAACTCCTTCCCATTCCAACCTGAGACACTTCCTATAGCATGAGAAGGGATATTCAACTCCTTCCCAATCCAATCCTGAGACCCTTCCGATAGCAGAGATGTGATATCTCAATGCTTATACCAAACCTGAGACCCTTCCTATGGCATGAGATGTGATATCCAACTCCTTGCCATTCAAATCCTGAGACCCTTCCTATAGCATGAGAAGGGATATCCAACTCCTTCCCAATCCAATCCTGAGACCCTTCCGATAGCAGCGACGTGATATCTCAATGCTTCTACCAAACCTGAGACCCTTCCTTTAGCATGAGATGTGATATCCAAATCCTTCACATTCCAATCCTGAGACCCTTCCTTTAGCATGAGATGTGATATCTCAATGCTTATACCAAATCTGAGACCCTTCCTATAGCATGAGATGTGATATCCAATTCCTTCCCATTCCAATCCTGAGACCCTTCCTATAGCATGAGATGTGATATCTCAATGCTTATACCAAACCTGAGAGCCTACCTATAGCATGAGATGTGATATCCAAGTCCATCCCATTCCAATCCTTTGACCCTTCCTACAGCATGCGATGTGATATCTCAATGATTCTACCAAACCAGAGACTCTTCCTATAACATGAGATGGGATATCCAACTCCTTCCCATTCCAATCCTGAGCCGCTTCCGATAGCAGAGATGTGATATCTCAATGCTTATACCAAACCTGAGACCCTTCCTATAACATGAGATGTGATATCCAACTCCTTCCCGTTCCAAACCTGAGACACTAACTATAGCATATGTGATATCCAACTCCTTCCCATTCCAAACATGAGACCCTTCCTATAGCAAGAAAGTAATATCCAACTCCTACCCATTCCAATCCTGGGACCCTTCCTATAGCAAGAGATGTGATATCCAAATCCTTCCCATTCCAATCCTGAGACCCTTCCTATAGCATGAGATGTGATGTCTCAATGCTTCTAATACCAAACCTGAGATCCTTCCTATAACATGAGATGTGATATCCAACTCCTTCCATTCCAATCCTGAGATCCTTCCTATAGCATGAGATGTGATATATCAATGCTTATACCAAACCTGAGACCCTTCCTATAGCATGAGATGTGATATCCAACTCCTTCCCATTCCAATCCTGAGACCCTTCCTATAGCCTGAGATGTGATATCCAATTCCTTCCCATTCCAATCCTGAGACCCTTCCTATAGCATGAGATGTGATATCTCAATGCTTATACCAAACCTGAGAGCCTACCTATAACATGAGATGTGATATCCAAGTCCATCCCATTCCAATCCTTAGACCCTTCCTACAGCATGCGATGTGATATCTCAATGATTCTAATACCAAACCAGAGACTCTTCCTATAACATGAGATGGGATATCCAACTCCTTCCCATTCCAATCCTGAGCCGCTTCCGATAGCAGAGATGTGATATCTCAATGCTTATACCAAACCTGAGACCCTTCCTATAACATGAGATGTGATATCCAACTCCTTCCCGTTCCAAACCTGAGACACTAACTATAGCATATGTGATATCCAACTCCTTCCCATTCCAAACATGAGACCCTTCCTATAGCAAGAAAGTAATATCCAACTCCTACCCATTCCAATCCTGAGACCCTTCCTATAGCAAGAGATGTGATATCCAAATCCTTCCCATTCCAATCCTGAGACCCTTCCTATAACATGAGATGTGATATCCAACTTCTTCCCATTCCAACCTGAGACACTTCCTATAGCATGAGAAGGGATATCCAACTCCTTCCCAATCCAAACCTGAGACCCTTCCTATGGCATGAGATGTGATATCCAACTCCTTGCCATTCAAATCCTGAGACCCTTCCTATAGCATGAGAAGGGATATCCAACTCCTTCCCAATCCAATCCTGAGACCCTTCCGATAGCAGCGACGTGATATCTCAATGCTTCTACCAAACCTGAGACCCTTCCTTTAGCATGAGATGTGATATCCAAATCCTTTACATTCCAATCCTGAGACCCTTCCTATAGCATGAGATGTGATATCTCAATGCTTCTAATACCAAACCTGAGATCCTTCCTATAACATGAGATGTGATATCCAATTCCTTCCCATTCCAAACCTGAGACCCTTCCTATTGGATGAGATGTGATATCCAACTCCTTCCCATTCCAACCCTGAGACCCTTCCTATAGCATGAGATGTGATGTCTCAATGATTCTAATACCAAACCTGAGATCCTTCCTATAACATGAGATGTGATATCCAACTCCTTCCATTCCAATCCTGAGACCTGTCCTATAGCATGAGATGTGATATCTCAATGCTTATACCAAACCTGAGACCCTTCCTATAGCATGAGATGTGATATCCAACTGCTTCCCATTCCAATCCTGAGACCCTTCCTATAGCATGAGATGTGATATCTCAATGCTTCTAATACCAAACCTGAGATCCTTCCTCTAACATGAAATGTGATATCCAACTCCTTCCCTTTCCAAACCTAAGAGCCTATCTATAGCATGAGATGTGATATCCAAGTCCTTCACATTCCAACCCTTAGACCCTTCCTACAGCATGCAATATGATATCTCAATGATTCTAATAACAAACCTGAGACCCGTCCTATAACATGAGATGGGATATCCAACTCCTTCCCATTCCAATCCTGAGACACTTCCGATAGCAGAGATGTGATATCTCAATGCTTATACCAAACCTGAGACCCTTCCTATAACATGAGATGTGATATCCAAATCCTTCTCGTTCCAAACCTGAGACCCTTCCTTTAGCATGAGATGTGATATCCAGCTCCTTCCCATTCCAATCCTGAGACACTTCCGATAGCATGAGATGTGATATCTCAATGCTTCTAATATCAAAACTGAGACCCTCCCTATAGCATGATATGTGATATCTAAGTCCTTCCCATTCCAATCCTGAGACCCTCCCTATATCATGAGATGTGATATCCAACTCCTTCCCATTCCAATCCTGAGACCCTTCCTATAGCATGAGATATATCTCAATACTTCTAATACCAAACGTGAGATCCTTCCGATAACATGAGATGTGATATCCAAATCCTTCCCCTTCCAAACCTGAGACCCTCCCTTTAGCATGAAATGTGATATCCAACTCCTTCCTATTCCAATCCTGAGACTCTTCTGATAGCATGAGATGTGATATCTCAATGCTTCTAATACCAAACCTGAGATCCTTCCGATAGCATGAGATGTGATATCTCAATGCTTCTAATACCAAACTGAGATCCTTCCTATAACATGAGATGTGATATCCAAATCCTTCCCCTTCCAAACCTGAGACCCTCCCTTTAGCATGAGATGTGATATCTAACTCCTTCCCATTCCATTCCTGAGACCCTTCTGATAGCATGAGATGTGATATCTCAATGCCTCTAATACCAAACCTGAGATCCTACCTCTAACATGAAATGAGATATCCAACTCTTTCCCCTTCCAAACCTGAGAGCCTACCTATAGCATGAGATGTGATATCCAAGTCCATCCCATTCCAATCCTTAGACCCTTCCTACAGCATGCGATGTGAATATCTCAATGATTCTAATACCAAACCAGAGACTCTTCCTATAACATGAGATGGGATATCCAACTCCTTCCCATTCCAATTCTGAGACCCTTCCTATACTATGAGACTTGATATCTCAATGCTTCTAATACCAAACCTGAGACCCGTAATATAACATGAGATGTGATATCCAAATCCTTCCCCTTCCAAACCTTAGACCCGTCCTTTATCATGAGATGTGATATCCAACTCCTTCCCATTCCAATCCTGAGACCCTTCCGATATCATGAGATGTGATATCTCAAAGCTTCTAATATCAAACTTGAGACCCTCCCTATAGCATGAGATGTGATATCCAAGTCCTTCCCATTCCAATCCTGAGACCCTTCCTATAGCATGAGATGTGATATCTCAATGCTTCTAATACCAAACCTGAGACCCTTCCTATAACATGAGATGGGAATATCCAACTCCTTCCCATTCCAATCTTGAGACCCTTCCGATAGCAGAGATGTGATATATCAATGCTTATACCACACCTGAGATCCTTCCTATAACATGAGATGTGATATCCAACTCCTTCCCATTCCAATCCTGAGACACTTCCTATAGCATGAGATGTGATATCTCACTGCTTATACCAAACCTGAGACCATTCCCATAGCAGGAGATGTGATATCCAACTCCTTCCCATTCCAATCCTCAGACCCTTCCTATAGCATGAGATGTGATATCTCAATGCTTCTAATGTCAAACTTGAGACCCTACCTATAGCATGAGATGTGATATCCAAGTCCTTCCCATTCCAATCCTGAGACACTTCCTATAGCATGAGATGTGATATCTCAATGCTTCTAATACCAAACCTGAGACTCTTCCTATAACATGAGATGGGATATCCAACTCCTTCCAATTCCAATCCTGAGACCCTTTTGATAGCAGAGATGTGATATCTCAATGTTTATACCAAACCTGAGACCCTTCCTACGGCATGAGATGTCATATTCAACTCCTTCCCATTCCAATCCTGAGACCCTTCCTATAGCATGAGATTTGATATCCAACTCCTTCCCATTCCAATCCTGAGACCCTTCCTATAGCATGAGATGTGATGTCTCAATGCTTCTAATACCAAACCTGAGATCCTTCCTATAACATGAGATGTGATATCCAACTCCTTCCATTCCAATCCTGAGACCCTTCCTATAGCATGAGATGTGATATCTCAATGCTTATACCAAACCTGAGACCCTTCCTATAGCATGAGATGTGATATCCAACTCCTTCCCATTCCAATCCTGAGACCCTTCCTATAGCCTGAGATGTGATATCCAATTCCTTCCCATTCCAATCCTGAGACCCTTCCTATAGCATGAGATGTGATATCTCAATGCTTATACCAAACCTGAGAGCCTACCTATAACATGAGATGTGATATCCAAGTCCATCCCATTCCAATCCTTAGACCCTTCCTACAGCATGCAATGTGATATCTCAATGATTCTAATACCAAACCAGAGACTCTTCCTATAACATGAGATGGGATATCCAACTCCTTCCCATTCCAATCCTGAGCCGCTTCCGATAGCAGAGATGTGATATCTCAATGCTTATACCAAACCTGAGACCCTTCCTATAACATGAGATGTGATATCCAACTCCTTCCCGTTCCAAACCTGAGACACTAACTATAGCATATGTGATATCCAACTCCTTCCCATTCCAAACATGAGACCCTTCCTATAGCAAGAAAGTAATATCCAACTCCTACCCATTCCAATCCTGAGACCCTTCCTATAGCAAGAGATGTGATATCCAAATCCTTCCCATTCCAATCCTGAGACCCTTCCTATAACATGAGATGTGATATCCAACTCCTTCCCATTCCAACCTGAGACACTTCCTATAGCATGAGAAGGGATATCCAACTCCTTCCCAATCCAATCCTGAGACCCTTCCGATAGCAGAGATGTGATATCTCAATGCTTATACCAAACCTGAGACCCTTCCTATGGCATGAGATGTGATATCCAACTCCTTGCCATTCAAATCCTGAGACCCTTCCTATAGCATGAGAAGGGATATCCAACTCCTTCCCAATCCAATCCTGAGACCCTTCCGATAGCAGCGACGTGATATCTCAATGCTTCTACCAAACCTGAGACCCTTCCTTTAGCATGAGATGTGATATCCAAATCCTTCACATTCCAATCCTGAGACCCTTCCTATAGCATGAGATGTGATATCTCAATGCTTCTAATACCAAACCTGAGATCCTTCCTATAACATGAGATGTGATATCCAATTCATTCCCATTCCAAACCTGAGACCCTTCCTATTGGATGAGATGTGATATCCAACTCCTTCCCATTCCAACCCTGAGACCCTTCCTATAGCATGAGATGTGATGTCTCAATGCTTCTAATACCAAACCTGAGATCCTTCCTATAACATGAGATGTGATATCCAACTCCTTCCATTCCAATCCTGAGACCCGTCCTATAGCATGAGATGTGATATCTCAATGCTTATACCAAACCTGAGACCCTTCCTATAGCATATGTCATATCCAACTGCTTCCCATTCCAATCCTGAGACCCTTCCTATAGCATAAGATGTGATATCTCAATGCTTCTAATACCAAACCTGAGATCCTTCCTCTAACATGAAATGTGATATCCAACTCCTTCCCTTTCCAAACCTAAGAGCCTATCTATAGCATGAGATGTGATATCCAAGTCCTTCACATTCCAACCCTTAGACCCTTCCTACAGCATGCAATATGATATCTCAATGATTCTAATAACAAACCTGAGACCCGTCCTATAACATGAGATGGGATATCCAACTCCTTCCCATTTCAATCCTGAGACACTTCCGATAGCAGAGATGTGATATCTCAATGCTTATACCAAACCTGAGACCCTTCCTATAACATGAGATGTGATATCCAAATCCTTCTCGTTCCAAACCTGAGACCCTTCCTTTAGCATGAGATGTGATATCCAGCTCCTTCCCATTCCAATCCTGAGACACTTCCGATAGCATGAGATGTGATATCTCAATGCTTCTAATATCAAAACTGAGACCCTCCCTATAGCATGATATGTGATATCTAAGTCCTTCCCATTCCAATCCTGAGACCCTCCCTATAGCATGAGATGTGATATCCAACTCCTTCCCATTCCAATCCTGAGACCCTTCCTATAGCATGAGATATGATATCTCAATACTTCTAATACCAAACGTGAGATCCTTCCGATAACATGAGATGTGATATCCAAATCCTTCCCCTTCCAAACCTGAGACCCTCCCTTTAGCATGAAATGTGATATCCAACTCCTTCCTATTCCAATCCTGAGACTCTTCTGATAGCATGAGATGTGATATCTCAATGCTTCTAATACCAAACCTGAGATCCTTCCGATAGCATGAGATGTGATATCTCAATGCTTCTAATACCAAACCTGAGATCCTTCCTATAACATGAGATGTGATATCCAAATCCTTCCCCTTCCAAACCTGAGACCCTCCCTTTAGCATGAGATGTGATATCTAACTCCTTCCCATTCCATTCCTGAGACCCTTCTGATAGCATGAGATGTGATATCTCAATGCCTCTAATACCAAACCTGAGATCCTACCTCTAACATGAAATGAGATATCCAACTCTTTCCCCTTCCAAACCTGAGAGCCTTCCTATAGCATGAGATGTGATATCTCAATGCTTATACCAAACCTGAGAGCCTACCTATAGCATGAGATGTGATATCCAAGTCCATCCCATTCCAATCCTTAGACCCTTCCTACAGCATGCGATGTGAATATCTCAATGATTCTAATACCAAACCAGAGACTCTTCCTATAACATGAGATGGGATATCCAACTCCTTCCCATTCCAATTATGAGACCCTTCCTATACTATGAGACTTGATATCTCAATGCTTCTAATACCAAACCTGAGACCCGTAATATAACATGAGATGTGATATCCAAATCCTTCCCCTTCCAAACCTTAGACCCTTCCTTTATCATGAGATGTGATATCCAACTCCTTCCCATTCCAATCCTGAGACCCTTCCGATATCATGAGATGTGATATCTCAAAGCTTCTAATATCAAACTTGAGACCCTCCCTATAGCATGAGATGTGATATCCAAGTCCTTCCCATTCCAATCCTGAGACCCTTCCTATAGCATGAGATGTGATATCTCAATGCTTATACCAAACCTGAGAGCCTACCTATAACATGAGATGTGATATCCAAGTCCATCCCATTCCAATCCTTAGACCCTTCCTACAGCATGCAATGTGATATCTCAATGATTCTAATACCAAAACAGAGACTCTTCCTATAACATGAGATGGGATATCCAACTCCTTCCCATTCCAATCCTGAGCCGCTTCCGATAGCAGAGATGTGATATCTCAATGCTTATACCAAACCTGAGACCCTTCCTATAACATGAGATGTGATATCCAACTCCTTCCCGTTCCAAACCTGAGACACTAACTATAGCATATGTGATATCCAACTCCTTCCCATTCCAAACATGAGACCCTTCCTATAGCAAGAAAGTAATATCCAACTCCTACCCATTCCAATCCTGAGACCCTTCCTATAGCAAGAGATGTGATATCCAAATCCTTCCCATTCCAATCCTGAGACCCTTCCTATAACATGAGATGTGATATCCAACTCCTTCCCATTCCAACCTGAGACACTTCCTATAGCATGAGAAGGGATATCCAACTCCTTCCCAATCCAATCCTGAGACCCTTCCGATAGCAGAGATGTGATATCTCAATGCTTATACCAAACCTGAGACCCTTCCTATGGCATGAGATGTGATATCCAACTCCTTGCCATTCAAATCCTGAGACCCTTCCTATAGCATGAGAAGGGATATCCAACTCCTTCCCAATCCAATCCTGAGACCCTTCCGATAGCAGCGACGTGATATCTCAATGCTTCTACCAAACCTGAGACCCTTCCTTTAGCATGAGATGTGATATCCAAATCCTTCACATTCCAATCCTGAGACCCTTCCTATAGCATGAGATGTGATATCTCAATGCTTCTAATACCAAACCTGAGATCCTTCCTATAACATGAGATGTGATATCCAATTCCTTCCCATTCCAAACCTGAGACCCTTCCTATTGGATGAGATGTGATATCCAACTCCTTCCCATTCCAACCCTGAGACCCTTCCTATAGCATGAGATGTGATGTCTCAATGCTTCTAATACCAAACCTGAGATCCTTCCTATAACATGAGATGTGATATCCAACTCCTTCCATTCCAATCCTGAGACCCGTCCTATAGCATGAGATGTGATATCTCAATGCTTATACCAAACCTGAGACCCTTCCTATAGCATATGTCATATCCAACTGCTTCCCATTCCAATCCTGAGACCCTTCCTATAGCATAAGATGTGATATCTCAATGCTTCTAATACCAAACCTGAGATCCTTCCTCTAACATGAAATGTGATATCCAACTCCTTCCCTTTCCAAACCTAAGAGCCTATCTATAGCATGAGATGTGATATCCAAGTCCTTCACATTCCAACCCTTAGACCCTTCCTACAGCATGCAATATGATATCTCAATGATTCTAATAACAAACCTGAGACCCGTCCTATAACATGAGATGGGATATCCAACTCCTTCCCATTTCAATCCTGAGACACTTCCGATAGCAGAGATGTGATATCTCAATGCTTATACCAAACCTGAGACCCTTCCTATAACATGAGATGTGATATCCAAATCCTTCTCGTTCCAAACCTGAGACCCTTCCTTTAGCATGAGATGTGATATCCAGCTCCTTCCCATTCCAATCCTGAGACACTTCCGATAGCATGAGATGTGATATCTCAATGCTTCTAATATCAAAACTGAGACCCTCCCTATAGCATGATATGTGATATCTAAGTCCTTCCCATTCCAATCCTGAGACCCTCCCTATAGCATGAGATGTGATATCCAACTCCTTCCCATTCCAATCCTGAGACCCTTCCTATAGCATGAGATATGATATCTCAATACTTCTAATACCAAACGTGAGATCCTTCCGATAACATGAGATGTGATATCCAAATCCTTCCCCTTCCAAACCTGAGACCCTCCCTTTAGCATGAAATGTGATATCCAACTCCTTCCTATTCCAATCCTGAGACTCTTCTGATAGCATGAGATGTGATATACAATGCTTCTAATACCAAACCTGAGATCCTTCCGATAGCATGAGATGTGATATCTCAATGCTTCTAATACCAAACCTGAGATCCTTCCTATAACATGAGATGTGATATCCAAATCCTTCCCCTTCCAAACCTGAGACCCTCCCTTTAGCATGAGATGTGATATCTAACTCCTTCCCATTCCATTCCTGAGACCCTTCTGATAGCATGAGATGTGATATCTCAATGCCTCTAATACCAAACCTGAGATCCTACCTCTAACATGAAATGAGATATCCAACTCTTTCCCCTTCCAAACCTGAGAGCCTTCCTATAGCATGAGATGTGATATCTCAATGCTTATACCAAACCTGAGAGCCTACCTATAGCATGAGATGTGATATCCAAGTCCATCCCATTCCAATCCTTAGACCCTTCCTACAGCATGCGATGTGAATATCTCAATGATTCTAATACCAAACCAGAGACTCTTCCTATAACATGAGATGGGATATCCAACTCCTTCCCATTCCAATTATGAGACCCTTCCTATACTATGAGACTTGATATCTCAATGCTTCTAATACCAAACCTGAGACCCGTAATATAACATGAGATGTGATATCCAAATCCTTCCCCTTCCAAACCTTAGACCCTTCCTTTATCATGAGATGTGATATCCAACTCCTTCCCATTCAATCCTGAGACCCTTCCGATATCATGAGATGTGATATCTCAAAGCTTCTAATATCAAACTTGAGACCCTCCCTATAGCATGAGATGTGATATCCAAGTCCTTCCCATTCCAATCCTGAGACCCTTCCTATAGCATGAGATGTGATATCTCAATGCTTCTAATACCAAACCTGAGACCCTTCCTATAACATGAGATGGGAATATCCAACTCCTTCCCATTCCAATCTTGAGACCCTTCCGATAGCAGAGATGTGATATCTCAATGCTTATACCACACCTGGGATCCTTCCTATAACATGAGATGTGATATCCAACTCCTTCCCATTCCAATCCTGAGACACTTCCTATAGCATGAGATGTGATATCTCACTGCTTATACCAAACCTGAGACCCTTCCCATAGCAGGAGATGTGATATCCAACTCCTTCCCATTCCAATCCTCAGACCCTTCCTATAGCATGAGATGTGATATCTCAATGCTTCTAATGTCAAACTTGAGACCCTACCTATAGCATGAGATGTGATATCCAAGTCCTTCCCATTCCAATCCTGAGACACTTCCTATAGCATGAGATGTGATATCTCAATGCTTCTAATACCAAACCTGAGACTCTTCCTATAACATGAGATGAGATATCCAACTCCTTCCAATTCCAATCCTGAGACCCTTTTGATAGCAGAGATGTGATATCTCAATGTTTATACCAAACCTGAGACCCTTCCTACGGCATGAGATGTCATATTCAACGCCTTCCCATTCCAATCCTGAGACCCTTCCTATAGCATGAGATGTGATGTCTCAATGCTTCTAATACCAAACCTGAGATCCTTCCTATAACATGAGATGTGATATCCAACTCCTTCCATTCCAATCCTGAGACCCTTCCTATAGCATGAGATGTGATATCTCAATGCCTCTAATACCAAACCTGAGATCCTTCCTCTAACATGAAATGTGATATCCAACTCCTTCACTTTCCAAACCTGAGAGCCTATCTATAGCATGAGATGTGATATCCAAGTCCTTCCCATTCCAATCCTTAGACCCTTCCTACAGCATGCAATATGATATCTCAATGATTCTAATAAAAAACCTGAGACCCGTCCTATAACATGAGATGGGATATCCAACTCCTTCCCATTCCAATCCTGAGACACGTCCGATAGCAGAGATGTGATATCTCAATGTTTATACCAAACCTGAGACCCTTCCTATAACATGAGATGTGATATCCAACTCCTTCCCGTTCCAAACCTGAGACCCTTCCTTTAGCATGAGATGTGATATCCAGCTCCTTCCCATTCCAATCCTGAGACACTTCTGATAGCATAAGATGTGATATCTCAATGCTTCTAATATCAAAACTGAGACCCTCCCTATAGCATATGTGATATCTAAGTCCTTCCCATTCCAATCCTGAGACCCTTCCTATAGCATGAGATGTGATATCTCAATGCTTCTACCAAACCTGAGACCCTTCCTTTAGCATGAGATGTGATATCCAGCTCCTTCCCATTCCAATCCTGAGACACTTCCGATAGCATGAGATGTGATATCTCAAGGCTTCTAATATCAAAACTAAGACCCTCTCTATAGCATGATATGTGATATCTAAGTCCTTCCCATTCCAATCCTGAGACCCTATAGCATGAGATGTGATATCTCAATGCTTATCCTTGATTCCTGTAGTAAATTGATTTCCTTTGCAGGCCGACTCCTGTCACGAATGCCTTGTCTGCATGCATTCTCCCCTGGCCATTCGCTCACCGTGGCTATTTGCCTACCCCCTTCCTCTCTCAGTGGATGGACTTCTCCATCTTTGCCTCCTACCACTCAACTCCGCCTACTTGGAGAATTCAACATGAACCTGTATGCTTCCTGACCTGGACTTTTACGAGATCTGCAACTCTTCATGTCGCTGGCCCTACACACTGCAGGGAATACTCGGGATTTTCTGATCTCAGACCTCCCCCTCTGTAACCCTCTCAACAATCCTCTCCCGTGGTGATCAAGTTCTCATCTCCAAAGAAGGCTAACTGCCAGCTATTCCTCCTCATAGGAGTTCTCCCTTTCTGTCCCTGCTCCCTGCACAGTTTCGCGTTGCAAACACTCGCTTTCCTGCTCCCTGGTTTAGACGCTTTTCCTTCTCAGAGGCCTTCTTCCTTTCTGCCCTTTTCGCGTTGCAAGTACTCGCTTCCCAGCTCTCTGGTTTAGACGCGTGTTCCCTGCCTTCTCTCCTCTTCCCGCTGCCTTCAAATCAAAAAATGAGCTCCAAAAGATACACAGTGCTCAGAATGCTCTATAACACCCATTATTCAACATATAGCCGTAATCCGCTAGACGTATTGAAACGTGCTGTAAACTAGCAAAAACAGCTAGAAAATGTACTTTCCTCGCGTTTTTGTAAATGCTAATTCTGATGGGTTCCCATGTATGTACTGTCCGTGCGTTTGTTGTCGAATCCTGATGTTTTTAACCACTGTTCTCCCATACAAGGGGGGGGGGTCAACGTCTACTGCTGTTCACAGGCTGAATGTATACGGCTGAAATCTTCAAGGCATTATCAGCTTTCCTGACTGTTTTGGAACGTGTATTTGCCATCTGTTAATGCAGTCGCCCTGTGTTCATCGTCCCTTCTACTTCACAGGCTGCACTCCCCTGGTGATCACATTCTCCTCTCCAGAGCAGGCTGACTACCAGCTGCTCCTCCTCATAGGCGTTCATCCTTTCTGTCCCTGCTCCCTGCACCGTTCCGCGTTGCATGTACTCGCTTCCCAGCTCTCTGGTTTAGATGCGTGTTCCCTGCCTTCTCTCCTCTTCCTACAGCCTTCCAATGAGCTCCACAAGATAGTGTTCAGAATGCTTTATAACCCCATTATTCAACATATAGCTGTAACCCGCTAGACGTATTGAAACGTGCTAAAAACGAGCAGAAACAGCTCGAAAATGTACTTTCCTCGCGTTTTTGTAAATGCTAATTCTGATGGGTTCCCATGTATGTACTGTCCGTGCGTTTGTTGTCGAATCCTGAAGTTTTTAACCACTGTTCTCCCATACAAGGGGGGGTCAACGTCTACTGCTGTTCACAGGCTGAATGTATACGGCTGAAATCTTCAAGGCATTATCAGCTTTCCTGACTGTTTTGGAACGTGTATTTGCCATCTGTTAATGCAGTCGCCCTGTGTTCATCGTCCCTTCTACTTCACAGGCTGCACTCCCCTGGTGATCACATTCTCCTCTCCAGAGCAGGCTGACTACCAGCTGCTCCTCCTCATAGGCGTTCATCCTTTCTGTCCCTGCTCCCTGCACCGTTCCGCGTTGCATGTACTCGCTTCCCAGCTCTCTGGTTTAGATGCGTGTTCCCTGCCTTCTCTCCTCTTCCTACAGCCTTCCAATGAGCTCCACAAGATAGTGTTCAGAATGCTTTATAACCCCATTATTCAACATATAGCTGTAACCCGCTAGACGTATTGAAACGTGCTAAAAACGAGCAGAAACAGCTCGAAAATGTACTTTTCTCGCGTTTTGGTAAATGCGAATTCTGGTGGATTCCCATTTTGTACTCTGTTCGTGCGTTTGTTCAGTCGAATCCTGGTCTTTTGAACCACTCTTCTCCCATACAAAGGAGGGTCAAAATGTGTTGTTCACAGGCTGAATTTATACTGCTGAAATGCTCGCTTCCCTGCTCTCTGGTTTAGATGCGTGTTCCCTGCCTTCTCTCCTCTTCCTACAGCCTTGCAATGAGCTCCACTAGATAGTGTTCAGAATGCTTTATAACCCCATTATTCAACATATAGCTGTAACCCGCTAGACGTATTGAAACGTGCTAAAAACGAGCAGAAACAGCTAGAAAATGTACTTCCCTCGCGTTTTGGTAAATGCAGGGTACACGCGTCTAAACCAGAGAGCAGGGAAGCGAGCATTTCAGCAGTATAAATTCAGCCTGTGAACAACACATTTTGACCCTCCTTTGTATGGGAGAAGAGTGGTTCAAAAGACCAGGATTCGACTGAACAAACGCACGAACAGAGTACAAAATGGGAATCCACCAGAATTCGCATTTACCAAAACGCGAGAAAAGTACATTTTCGAGCTGTTTCTGCTCGTTTTTAGCACGTTTCAATACGTCTAGCGGGTTACAGCTATATGTTGAATAATGGGGTTATAAAGCATTCTGAACACTATCTTGTGGAGCTCATTGGAAGGCTGTAGGAAGAGGAGAGAAGGCAGGGAACAATCATCTAAACCAGAGAGCTGGGAAGCGAGTACATGCAACGCGGAACGGTGCAGGGAGCAGGGACAGAAAGGATGAACGCCTATGAGGAGGAGCAGCTGGTAGTCAGCCTGCTCTGGAGAGGAGAATGTGATCACCAGGGGAGTGCAGCCTGTGAAGTAGAAGGGACGATGAACACAGGGCGACTGCATTAACAGATGGCAAATACACGTTCCAAAACAGTCAGGAAAGCTGATAATGCCTTGAAGATTTCAGCCGTATACATTCAGCCTGTGAACAGCAGTAGACGTTGACCCCCCCTTGTATGGGAGAACAGTGGTTAAAAACTTCAGGATTCGACAACAAACGCACGGACAGTACATACATGGGAACCCATCAGAATTAGCATTTACAAAAACGCGAGGAAAGTACATTTTCGAGCTGTTTCTGCTCGTTTTTAGCACGTTTCAATACGTCTAGCGGGTTACAGCTATATGTTGAATAATGGGGTTATAAAGCATTCTGAACACTATCTAGTGGAGCTCATTGGAAGGCTGTAGGAAGAGGAGAGAAGGCAGGGAACACGCATCTAAACCAGAGAGCAGGGAAGCGAGCATTTCAGCAGTATAAATTCAGCCTGTGAACAACACATTTTGACCCTCCTTTGTATGGGAGAAGAGTGGTTCAAAAGACCAGGATTCGACTGAACAAACGCACGAACAGAGTACAAAATGGGAATCCACCAGAATTCGCATTTACCAAAACGCGAGAAAAGTACATTTTCGAGCTGTTTCTGCTCGTTTTTAGCACGTTTCAATACGTCTAGCGGGTTACAGCTATATGTTGAATAATGGGGTTATAAAGCATTCTGAACACTATCTTGTGGAGCTCATTGGAAGGCTGTAGGAAGAGGAGAGAAGGCAGGGAACACGCATCTAAACCAGAGAGCTGGGAAGCGAGTACATGCAACGCGGAACGGTGCAGGGAGCAGGGACAGAAAGGATGAACGCCTATGAGGAGGAGCAGCTGGTAGTCAGCCTGCTCTGGAGAGGAGAATGTGATCACCAGGGGAGTGCAGCCTGTGAAGTAGAAGGGATGATGAACACAGGGCGACTGCATTAACAGATGGCAAATACACGTTCCAAAACAGTCAGGAAAGCTGATAATGCCTTGAAGATTTCAGCCGTATACATTCAGCCTGTGAACAGCAGTAGACTTTGACCCCCCCCCCCCCCTTGTATGGGAGAACAGTGGTTAAAAACATCAGGATTCGACAACAAACGCACGGACAGTACATACATGGGAACCCATCAGAATTAGCATTTACAAAAACGCGAGGAAAGTACATTTTCTAGCTGTTTTTGCTAGTTTACAGCACGTTTCAATACGTCTAGCGGATTACGGCTATATGTTGAATAATGGGTGTTATAGAGCATTCTGAGCACTGTGTATCTTTTGGAGCTCATTTTTTGATTTGAAGGCAGCGGGAAGAGGAGAGAAGGCAGGGAACACGCGTCTAAACCAGAGAGCTGGGAAGCGAGTACTTGCAACGCGAAAAGGGCAGAAAGGAAGAAGGCCTCTGAGAAGGAAAAGCGTCTAAACCAGAGAGCAGGAAAGCGAGTGTTTGCAACGCGAAACTGTGCAGGGAGCAGGGACAGAAAGGGAGAACTCCTCTGAGGAGGAATAGCTGGCAGTTAGCCTTCTTTGGAGATGAGAACTTGATCACCACGGGAGAGGATTGTTGAGAGGGTTACAGAGGGGGAGGTCTGAGATCAGAAAATCCCGAGTATTCCCTGCAGTGTGTAGGGCCAGCGACATGTAG
The DNA here is from genome assembly GCF_040938575.1 of Ambystoma mexicanum. Classification (NCBI taxonomy): domain Eukaryota; kingdom Metazoa; phylum Chordata; class Amphibia; order Caudata; family Ambystomatidae; genus Ambystoma; species Ambystoma mexicanum. The sequence goes on along the minus strand of NC_090921.1, from coordinate 1,511,611,009 downwards.
AGTTGCAGATCTCGTAAAAGTCCAGGTCAGGAAGCATACAGGTTCATGTTGAATTCTCCAAGTAGGCGGAGTTGAGTGGTAGGAGGCAAGGATGGAGAAGTCCATCCACTGAGAGAGGAAGGGGGTAGGCAAATAGCCACGGTGAGCGAATGGCCAGGGGAGAATGCATGCAGACAAGGCATTCGTGACAGGAGTCGGCCTGCAAAGGAAATCAATTTACTACAGGAATCAAGGATAAGCATTGAGATATCACATCTCATGCTATAGGGTCTCAGGATTGGAATGGGAAGGACTTAGATATCACATATCATGCTATAGAGAGGGTCTCAGTTTTGATATTAGAAGCCTTGAGATATCACATCTCATGCTATCGGAAGTGTCTCAGGATTGGAATGGGAAGGAGCTGGATATCACATCTCATGCAAAAGGAAGGGTCTCAGGTTTGGAACGGGAAGGAGTTGGATATCACATCTCATGCTAAAGGAAGGGTCTCGGGTTTGGTATAAACATTGAGATATCACATCTCTGCTATCGGAAGTGTCTCAGGATTGGAATGGGAAGGAGTTGGATATCCCATCTCATGTTATAGGACGGGTCTCAGGTTTTTTATTAAAATCATTGAGATATCATATTGCATGCTGTAGGAAGGGTCTAAGGATTGGAATGGAAGGAGTTGGATATCACATCTCATGTTAAAGGAAGGATCTCAGGTTTGGTATTAGAAGCATTGAGACATCACATCTCATGCTATAGGAAGGGTCTCAGGATTGGAATGGGATGGAGTTGGATATCACATCTCATGCTATAGGAAGGGTCTCAGGATTGGAATGGGAAGGAGTTGGATATCACATCTCATGTTATAGGAAGGGTCTCAGGTTTGGTATAAACATTGAGATATCACATCTCTACCATCGGAAGTGTCTCAGGATTGGAATGGGAAGGAGTTGGATATCCCATCTCATGTTATAGGACGGGTCTCAGGTTTTTTATTAAAATCATTGAGATATCATATTGCATGCTGTAGGAAGGGTCTAAGGATTGGAATGGGAAGGAGTTGGATATTCCCATCTCATGTTATAGGAAGGGTCTCAGGTTTGGTATTAGAAGCATTGAGATATCACATCTCATGCTATAGGAAGGGTCTCAGGATTGGAATGGGAAGGACTTGGATATCACATCTCATGCTATAGGGAGGGTCTCAAGTTTGATAGAAGCATTGAGATATCACATTTCATGATATCGGAAGGGTCTCAAGATTGGAATGGGAAGGAGTTGGATATCACATCTCATGATAAAGGAAGGGTCTAAGGTTTGGAAGGGGAAGGATTTGGATATCACATCTCATGTTATAGGACGGGTCTCAGGTTTGGTATTAGAAGCATTGAGATATCAAGTCTCATGGTATAGGAAGGGTCTCAGGATTAGAATGGGAAGGAGTTTGATATCACATCTCATGCCATAATATGGGTCTCAGGTTTGGTAGAAGCATTGGGATATCACATCTCATGCTATCGGAAGGGTATCGGGATTGGATTTGGAAGGAGTTGGATATCCCATCTCATGCTATAGGAAGGGTCTCAGGTTGGAATGGGAAGGAGTTGGATATCACATCTCATGTTATAGGAAGGGTCTCAGGATGGGAATGGGATGGACTTGGATATCACATCTCATGCTATAGGAAGGCTCTCAGGTTTGCAAGGGGAAAGAGTTGGATATCACATTTCATGTTAGAGGTAGGATCTCAGGTTTGGTATTAGAAGCATTGAGATATCACATCTCATGCTATCAGAAGGATCTCAGGTTTGGTATAGAAGCATTGAGATATATCTTATGCTATCAAAAGGGTCTCAGGATTGGAATGGGAAGGAGTTGGATATCACATCTCATGCTAAAGGGAGGGTCTCAGGTTTGGAAGGGGAAGGATTTGGATATCACATCTCATGTTATAGGATGGATCTCAGGTTTGGTATTAGAAGTATTGAGATATCACTTCTCATGTTATCGGAAGGATCTCAGGTTTGGTATTAGAAGTATTGAGATATCACATCTCATGCTATAGGAAGGGTCTCAGGATTGGAATGGGAAGGAGTTGGATATCACATCTCATGCTAAAGGAAGGGTCTCAGGTTTGGTAGAAGCATTGAGATATCATATCTCATGCTATAGGAAGGGTCTCAGGATTGGAATGGGAAGGAGTAGGATATCACATCTCATGCTATAGGAAGGATCTCAGGTTTGGTATAAGCACTGAGATATCACATCTCTTCTATCGGAAGGGTCTCAGGATTGGAATGGGAAGGAGTTGGATATTCCCATCTCATGTTATAGGAAGGGTCTCAGGTTTGGTATTAGAAGCATTGAGATATCACATCTCATGCTATAGGAAGGGTCTCAGGATTGGAATGGGAAGGACTTGGATAATCCATCTCATGCTATAGGGAGAGTCTCAAGTTTGTAAGAGGATTCAATTCAACACTACAGCTAAGTCAACGCCTAGTCTATAATACTGAATGAAAACCCTTATTGATATATCTTTAGGTCCAGTTCATGCGTTCTGGATGACTACCCCTATATAACACCCCTCTCTTGGAATCCCCCTGACCCCACTGAGCCAAGAAGTAGTTCTGTTTTGCAAGTTTAAAAGGTTTATTTGATAATTTAAAATATATATCACACTTTTTAATAAATTAATAATTGAATATCACACTTAATCTGATATGGTAAATATTAACAACGGAGAATCTGGCACTAACACGCTTCTCTATAATCAATAAGGAGTTGACAAGAAATGGATAAGGTAGCTCACTGGTAAATAGGTACAGAAGTATAATGTGGTAGAGGATGCTTTATGTAAGCTCAGGTGGATGCAATATTCAATGAATGCAGTACAGAAAATACTCAATATGATTTCAACCAAACAATGTAATCACTTTTCTCTGGCTATTCACTCCCCCCCTCTTTATGCAATGCAAGGGAATGGGAGGAAAGCACACAGTTCTCAGAAATGCAATCAATGTAATCAGTTCAATCCAGCAAGCTTAGACAACAGAAAACAGATAGGAGTTTTGAAAACACAGGCCCAAATGCTTTTATATGTGTTAGCAATGGAGGAGAAATATGCTGGAAATGCTGTTAATTCCCTTTCAGAGGTTCAGGGTGAGTGGTATCTAGTTAATATTAGTCCAGGCTCACACTAGCAATGAGGCAGGGATAGTTAGCAGGTTAAACGAATTTCTGGCAAATGGAAGGCAAGCAGCAGCAGTTTTTACATGTGAAGAAATTGCAAATCGCGGTAAAATTCGCGGATGCGTGTTCCGCGATTGCGGTAAAACTATAAGGGGTAGGAATGCGGTTCTTGGTTCGTAGGAAAGCCACGATTCTAAGCTATCAAATAAAAGTTATTGCAAGTCTCTAGCCCAAACGGTCGCGGAGATATGAGTGATTTAATAAAGGTCGTTTTTGGGTTTGCAAATTTCAAAAGCTCAAAATGACAAGTGCAGCTTGCAACTAAAATGACAGGTGACAGTTAGGAGGCAGTTCTACTTAGGTTAAATAGATTGAATTAGATGAATTTAAACTAAGAGATTGGTTCTACACAGTTCTGCTGGGTACTCACTCTATATTCTTGAGTGAAATGGGCCTCGCCATGGATCTGGTCAGGGTTTTGGACTGGGCTCGGGTCTCTCTCTGGGCACAGCACTGCTTTCTCTCTGGGTACAGCACTGCTTTCTCCCTCTGGTCTGGTCTCTAGTTCTGGATAGATTGAAGTCTCTAGTTTGGCTTTCTGGAGGTTGATGGAGGTAAGTATGGATTTTTCCGGCAGAGCGTCCCGCTGCAAATGGATTTGGAAAGCCCCTATCTGTCCTGTCTGTCTGCTTTTATGTGTTTAGAATGTGGGTGTGTTCTAGCATCACTGACCCTACCTCTCTCTCAGCTTCTAATTGGTCAAACTTCCATTCCTCCGCTTGATTGGCAAACTGAACTGTGAGTCAGATTGATGTCATTTTACAGCCTGCAGAAAGTCCACTCCTCCTGTCAACTTACACACAAATCTAGATTTGAAACAAATACATATTTGCAGAGGTACATATTGTTTTAAAATCATATGCACCCATCATGCATCACAGGAGGTATCCCCTGTTCAAACTCTGCTCTTCCTGGGAGCTTGCATTCAGAACTGGCACATATTTCACTTTTTAACTGCTTTTTCAATTTCCGACATGGACCCAACTTTACATACATGTGTGCAGGGGGTAGGGACATTAACTGATGAAGTTTCAGATTTTTAACATGCACACATTTAGAGTAATATCCACTTTTCCGCTAAAACCCCCCTGAACATACCACCGGTTCCTACCACGTCTTAAACTGTGGGCAGAAAAATCACAAGAATTATGGTATCATTTATAAAATTTTCACATGTCCGCTCTATGAGTTATTCATCTTTTTATAAAACCATATCCTTGCTGCAGGGGTGTGTCTTTTCAGGTCACATGGTACAGAAACCAGTCTTTCCAGTTTCTGCCAAGCCAGCTTGCTTCTCACAGGCAGTGCTCCTCCCAGCTCCTGCCAAGAGGAAGCTACAATTTACGACTGCGGTAATAAAAACCTTTGCCTGAGTGAAGAGGGCTTTGTTCACTCTCTTGCAGAGCACAGATAATTCAATTATCAGATAGATGGCATATCCTTAGCCTGGGCAGCAAAAGGAAGGTTGGCCTGGGAACACAGTGGTGACTCAAGTTTCACTCCTGATGGGTAGTTGCTAGGCAAAATCAAGTTCCTTAAGCCAGACCTTCAGCTAACTTTTTGTTGCTTTTAAAATAACTTGTAATTTTACACATGCAGCTAGAATGCTGATTCTAAGTGCAAAACTATGACATTTCAACAGTTACAAAGGCATGTGACACCAAACATAGGTCACTCATTTAATTTAACATTTTCGATTTTGGTGGTTTTAAATCCAGTTGCAGTTAGGCTTAAGCTGCTGACTCCATAGCATTTTTGTTATAAGCATTGTTTTTGGGCTCTTCATTTCCCAGATTTTGTAGGCACACAAAACTCCATTCTGCCAAATGTCTGCTGGTGTTCAGTGAATATTTTGCACATGTTGCAAGGTTTGAAATAGGCATTTTGCTTGCCTTCAGAAAAACACACAGAGTGGTTTTAAAACGCCGGCTTTTGGATAGTGGTGAGTACTGGTACTGCACTCATTTTTGGGATTTAAGAAATGAATTCCCCACACTTCTAGGTTGCATTTGGCAATCAGCATTGCCATTCCCAATGGTTTCAGACGACTGTGCGGGTAGTCCAATGGTGGTTTTAGGCAGCGCTTTGAAGCTAACCGGCGCTACTGTTTTTCCTTTGGCAACCCATTTCCCTCATGGCAACCCGGCCTTTCATTCTCGCACTGGTGGGTGGCAAGTGAGGCAACCATTTTGGTGGGCGCACAAACTGCGCAGCTTTCCTGGATTTCAGCGCACATGTGGGTTTTCCGCCATCTTGAATTTTCTAAGCCCACAGCACCAAATGTTGTAGCAGGGTAGCTTAAACGTGGGTCAGGACACCCTACAAGCCCCCCCACGTGACTGCACTTTGAGTTTGGGTCGATGGGGAGTCGCGTGCCCAAGGGTTTTGACCCACGCACCGGTCTGTCCGCATAATCTTCTTCCTCTTCTGTAGATGGCACAGTTCAGCATCTTCTTCTCCATCCGGTCAGATCGTTCAGTTCTCCTCGCCGGTCCTGATGGGAAGATTGGGCGGTACCCCGGGCCCGTTGTGTCTTTGCTCCCGGTCTCCGGATCGTCCTTCTTGGTCATCCTTCATGGTTTCATCTCTCCTAGGATGATAAAGGAAGAGCGGCAATATCTACTCATAGACGATTTTTTTTTTCCACCACTGTTGAGATAGTGGGGCGGCATATGCATTTCATCATAACGAAACATTACATTCTTATTTTGAAAAAAAAACAGTATCACTAGAGACAGTTTCATGTAAATCCCAGTATGTTAGAGACTAGATGTGGTATGTTTTATGATTGGAACTGAATTAGTCTGATACAGTACCCGCTAGGATTCCAGAGGATTCCTCCAGTTGTTGCAGAGTGTGCCTGGGATGGCAACATTTCAACTGGTTTATGTGGACCCACTTGTCTTCCCCCTCTGCCGAACCACCTTTGGGGATGCGGATCTTGTAGGCCACAGGGGAGATCTTATCGACGATCTCAAAGGGTCCCTTCCATGTAGGCAAAAATTTGCGCTGCTTGGCCTGGTTCCTTTGGAAGTTGTATAGATAGACCCGGTCTCCCACCTGATATTCCTTCCTGGAAGTCTTCAGGTCATAGTGGGTCTTCATGCTATCAGCCGATCTTTCTAGATTCCGCTGAGCATAAGCAAAAGCATGTTGGAGGTGTTTCCTTAAATTCTCTACATACTCATGAGTAGTGGAGGCATTTATCAGTGTCTGCTCCTGGGTCCTGTAGAGCAAATGCTGAGGAAGCACCATCTTGCGCCCAGTCATCAACTCAAATGGTGACATTTTGGTTGCAGATGAAGGGGTAGATCTGATGGCCATTAGGACCAGAGGTAATCGGATATCCCAACTTGGCCCAGAATCTGCCACAAACTTCTTTAATATGCTCACAATTGTCCGGTTATATCTCTCTACTGCCCCAGAAGAAGCTGGCCGGTAAGCAATATGCAGCTTTCTCTTGACCCCCAGTATCTCCCACATCTTTGTCATTACTTCACTGGTGAAGTGGCTACCTCTGTCTGACTCAATCCTTTGAGGTAGACCAAAACGGGAAAAGATGTGGTTAATCATCAAGGCAGCTGCAGTTTCTGCCTTGCAATTTGGGGCTGGGAGACATTCCACCCACTTGGTAAACAAGCATGTCACAGTCAACATGTACTTATTCCCCCTAGCCGAGCGAATCACAGGACCTACAAAGTCGATTTGTAAATCTGACCATGGCAGTGTCATTCCCCTCTTTTGTAAAGGCGCCCGGTGTGTGAGGGATGTCGGCTGAAATTGTGCACACACAAGACAACCCTTCAAATATTGGTTGAGGTCCTGGCCCATGTGTGGCCAGTATGCAACCTCTCTTAAGATTTCCAATGTTGTGTGAAACCCCCTATGACCGGCGGTGGCCGCATCATGGGCGTGACTTAACATCAGGCTTCGGAATGAGGTAGGAACCACCCACTGATCGTGGCCAGCTTTGGATTTCCTTACCAACAAACCGTCTTGGATCCGGAACATTTTTGGACATTTCATCAACACTCTTAGGTCCTCTTTCCCAATGTAATCGGTATCCGTCAGGGGAAAGTTCTCAGGGTCCTCAAGGTGCTGGTAAAATTTACCAATTATTGGATCCCCCTTCTGAGCGGTAATCAAATCAGCATCAGGGGTCTCCTTACTCCATTGTACAATTGAAAGGTCGTTGTGAGCATTTGCCTGGGACCTAGTGATAGCAGTGACCTGGATTTCCCCCAACAGGGACTCAATCTCAATTAGATCCCCTTGGATGGCCCCGGTTTTGGCCAGCTGATCAGCTAAGTCATTTCCAGTTTTGTCTGGTCCCTCTACTTTGGAATGACCCTTGATCTTTTTCCAGTAGATGGTCATCCCATTCGATGTGACCAGATCATCAATGTTTTGGATCAACTTCCCATGTTTCAAGGGTTTGTTGTTAGCACATAACATGCCTCTGGTTTTCCAATTAACCAGGTGCTCCACGAACCCGTTCCGTACATAATCCGAATCTGTGATTATGACCAGTTCGTGGAGTTGATGCTGGACAGCAGTGAGGATGGCCTGATGCACAGCCATCAATTCTGCCACCTGACTACTTCGGGGACCAATTTTGTATCCAGCGGAGGGTTCTGGGGACTCATTCACCCATGCATTCCCTACGCCGGCCACCAGTTCTTTCTCCCCGTTGTTGTCAACATGGTAAGAGCATCCATCCACATAGACAGTGGGCATTCCCTCACACTTGTCTTCTTCAAAGACTTTGTGTGGGGAATTAAGGTATGCCTCCATGTTGTCCTTTATTTTTAGACTTTCGTCCTCGAGACAGTTTTCTCTGGCACAATCATGCAAGTCAGCCAGACCTTGCGCGAGGGGACTCTTCTTGTTTTGGCCATATCTGACCTCCACAGGAAAGCCTTGCATTGACAGAATCCAGGAAGTAATTCGGGAATTACTCACATTTCCGGCCCGGATTCTGTCACTTTGGAGATATTGCAGAGGCTGGTGTGGAGTCTCCACTATGATGTGTTCCCCCTGGATAAACGGGCGGTAATTCTTCAATGCCCACACCGTTGCCAGGAGTGCCTTCTCACAATCGTTGAATTTTTCCTCCACAGAGGATAAAGTTTTGCTCGCATAGGAGATTACTTTATTGACCTTGTCATGCTTTTGATATAATACTGCCGTCAAGCACGTATTAGAGAACCCCGTCTCCAGGAAGAACTCCTTGTTTCTGAGAGGGTAAGCTAGGCAAGGCGCTTGTGAGAGGCTTCTTTTGAGTTGTTTTACTGCCTCGGCTTGTTCTGGACCCCATTCCCACTTGACCCCCCCCTTCAGGAGATGAATCAGGGGTCTGGTGATCTCTGCGTAGCCCTCAATGAACTTTCTGCTGTAATTAGTCAGTCCAAGGAGGCTCCTTAGTTCTCGCAGAGTTGTGGGGTCTTTCAGTTTCTGAAGTGCTTCCACTTTCTTTTCCTGGGGACAGAGACCCTGAGGAGTAATCTCATGCCCCAAGAAATTAACACGGGTTCTACACCACTGTGCTTTCTGAAAGGAAAGTTTTGCTCCGGCGGCCCTCAACTGTGTCAGAACATAACGGATCTCTGCTATGTGTTCCTCCACAGATGAACTTTTGATGAGGACATCATCTACATAAGCCAGGTTACCCCTCGTACCCAGGTCGGGCATGGCCTTATGTAGGAAAATATTGAACTCATTACCGGAGTTAAGGTATCCGAAGGGAGTCCGGGTCCATGTGTACTGCTGGCCCCCAAAGGTAAAAGCCAGCTTGTATTGGTCCTCCCTACTGACAGGCACGGTCCAGTATCCATTGGTCAGGTCTATTGCAGTGAATACCTGTGACCCCTGAATCTGGGCCAGCCCTTGGTCAATGTAGGGAAGAGGCCATCGGGAAGTGTGGACCCGTTTGTTGAGCTCCCTGAGGTCAGCGCAGAGTCTCCACTGGCCGTTTGGCTTCAATATTCCCAGCACCGGATTATTGAAGGTGCTGTGGACTGGACGGATTATTCCCCGGGACTCAAGGTTCTTAATTATTTCAGTAAGGGACTCCATTGATGCGAGAGGCAAGCGATATTGCTTCACAAACACTGGAGTCATGCCAGGGTCCGTGGGGATTGTTGTGGTGTGGATGTCGGTGCGACCACAGTCATATGAGTCTACCGCAAAGAGATCTTGGAAATCCAAGAAAACTTGTTTCAACTTTTGCTTTTGTTCCAGAGTCACACAGGCATCAGCTAGGTTGACTCTCTCTTCCACCATCTGCCTGAAGCCTGGAAAGACTTCTGGTTTGGCTATCTCCGCGGCCTCCTCCAGCTGGGTGGAGAAGTCCCTGGTCAGAGTGCTGATTTGGACCGGAGGCTTCAGGTGGGAAAGGCAGCCCTCATGGACCTGGAAAATCACCTCATCCCTCCTGAAGTCACAGGTCACATCTTCCTTACCATAGGGGCAGGAAGTGTACACCAGGAAGTTCCCCCCATGCCGGGTAAAAATCCTGTCTGGTGTTGCGTTGTCATCACTGTCACTGTCAAAACAGTCCTTGGGGATGGGTCCTAACAGTTCATTTACAAGATCAATGAAGAAATGTCGGTCATCAACCGCCATTCCAATAATGGTGCCTGCGGCTAGAGTAATACTCTTTAAGTCGCTGTTATCCACCTCTATTGGAATGGTGTCATGTTCTATGTTGACTAATGGTGTTGGGTTTACCCCCAACCCTTGCTGTTGGAAATAAGCATTTAGATGTATGTAAGCATCAGGGTTTTTCAACTCTTGTCCCCTTTTAACTTTCACTTCCAGGGAGAATTGTCGGGTCCTTTCTGGGATGGTGACTTCCTCTTTAACCTGAATTTCAACTGCATAAGGTAGCAATTGAGCTGACCTAAATGCTTTTTCTGGATCATCAAAGCCCATGGGATTATCCGCTAATCGGGACCAAGCTTTGAAGTTTATTAGGTCCAAACTAATGGCAAAGCGATTGAGAATGTCACTGCCTAAGTAAAAGGCGGCAGTGACGTCTCGCACGACCCAACAATTATGGACTATGCTCTTGTTGCCAATGGAGATTTTGAGCATACACCTGCTTGGCAGGAGATGTTTGGAGTCAGGTGCTTCCAGGTCCATTTCCCATTTGTCTATCAGTTTGAAGGTGGGAATGGCTGGATCTTTTGGGAGTTGGCGGAACATGGCTTCGCTGATGAAGCTCTTACCGTTGTTCACACACACTCGAGCGAGAACAGAGTCCTTCCCATCATTTAACTGAACAGGGATGAACAACTGCTCTCCAATTTGCTGAATATCAGCCAGGCTCTGAGCTGATTTCACCTCCTTCTGGACTATAGGAGTGGGAGTTTCAGATTGTGGATTAGTATAGAATTTCAGAGTGTTTCCTTCCAGCGTGGAATACCACTTTAGACTGGAAGGAAGGTTGATTTTCAGAAATAGAGAGGACCCCCCATCACCAGTCTGTTGTCCTACTGCTATTACTGTCACGTCTGGAATCTGGTTGTTCTGGAAGTGAAATTCTACTTGGTCAGATTTTTGTTCAACCATGTGGCATGTGCCGTTTAAACTAACATGGTTGACACTCTGTTTCAATTTTATTGGTCGGCTAGTCTGGGTCCAGAGGACCTTGTTTACACAATCTATTAGGGGTGACAACCTTCTCAGGAGGTCATTCCCTAGTAAACAAGGGGTGCCCTCCGGGGTCACAACTATGACCGGGTGTTTCAACTTGTGTCGCCCGATCTTAATGTCCAAGTCTGCAGTCCCCTCAACGGGAATTTCCTTCCCGTCAAAGTTCTGCAGTTGTCCAGGAAGAGAGGTGAGAGGAATTTGGTAATTCTCTCCCCTTCCTGCATTCAGTTCGTCAAAGGCCCTTCTGGACAGAAGGGTAGCTTGAGATCCAGTGTCCACCAGTGCCGAGATTGTACCCTGCCCCTGTACTTGTACCGGGGCATAATATCTTCCCTCCTTCTCCTCAAGGGGGCACAGATAATGTACATTTTTGGACAACTGGTGGGCTAATTTTCTGGTTTTGGACATCGCGAGAGAAGAATTTTGGGCAGAATTCTGTGGAGAGCCTTGGGAATCTGAAAGAAAAAGTTGGCAACTGGAGATCAGAGCCATTGTGGGTTCCCCTGGTTCCGGTTCTGGGCCGCCCCCCCCTTTTTGGAGGCAGTCACCAGGATGGGTTTGAACCAGGGGATTTTCTTGCTGTTGGTTCTGGGATGAGATGGTGGGCGGCGGTAGCTCAGTCTCCACATCTCCCCAGTCTAGATTTGCATCCCTAGGGACCCATTTTTCTTTGGGAGGAGTTCCCCCCTCTCTGAAGGAGAAGATCCTTTTCCCAGGATCCTCTGTGGATCCCTCTCCCTCAAATTGGAAGATCTGTACCTCCTCCCCAAACTGAGTCTGTTTGGGTCTTTTGTTTCTCCTACCCCCCCTCTGCTCCTTAGGAGGCAGACTTTCAGGGGCAAGAGATTTTGTTTCCGGTTCCTGGGTTTCTAGGGGCTGTTTACAAGTGAGGAAGGAAGCTTCCTCCAAGGCTTTACACCCCCCTTCCCTTTGTGCCTCCTCCCTGGGAACCGGTGATTTATCGGGGTGCTGCCCCCGTCATTGTTCTGGAGCACCAGGTCCAGAGTTGGGTGCGTTCTGCGCCGGCATGCTGATCTGAGGGTTCTGCTGTGCCCTCAGTATATGACCCATATCCCGCGCCATGTTTTGAACCTGGCGCTCTAACTGGGAAACCCGCTCAGGCTGATACGGGGCCCTGTTTTCTCCCCTGGGCTGATCCCGGGAAGGGTAGCTGTCCCTCCTCTGGTAGTACCCCTGGTTGGGAAGATTTTGGTACCCCTCCACCCTTGGCCTCCCCTCTCCCGGATTCAGTGGTCTGGGCTCAGGGAATTGAGGAAAGAAGGATGGATGATTTTGGGGTTGGAAGTCGGGTGGATATCTGGGGAAAAAGTTCTGCCCAGGGTTTGGTAAATTTCTGCCCTCCTGTGGGAAGTTTGGAGGGAAGTTCCCTGGGTTAGGTGCTTGTCTGGATCCCCCCCCTTGGGCTGGAGGAGTCCACACATAACCCAGGATGGGTCTGTTACCTTTGTAGCGAGGACTTACATAGTCAGGAGAGCGAGGGACCCCATTTGTGGGGCTGCCTCCCTGGCTCCCTGTCTGTGACTGGCCCGAGGACCTTCTGGGCCTAGCATTATTAGGTGCAGGTAGGTTTTTAGGCCCCCCCATCTCCAGATCCAAAACGGGGGTGACCTTTACCTCTGCCACCTTGACAGCAGCAGGGGTGCTGTTGGCTTTGGGGTTTTTCGGGGCATTGCTTTTATTTTCTATGGGCTTCTGCACCTCATAGATCCGGGTAGCCTGTTCAATGACCCAGTCTAAAGATCTTTTCTCATGAAAATCTCTCACGAGCTGGGTCATTATATATTTGGGCAAGGCATGGAAAAATGTATTGACAAACTCTCTACTATCTGTGCGCACCCTTCTGGTGGTTTGCGCAAACGCACGCTTTAACTCCTGCACAAATTCTCGTGGGGCCTGATCCTCCCCACATTGCAAATTGTAGGCCGCCTTGCGAGCCTCTTGAGGATTTCTGTGAACAGAAAAATGTTTCAGGATGGCCGCCTTATATGTGGACCATCTTAAATGATTTTGGTCCTCCAGCCCCGCAAAGAAACTGGAGTATTCCGGGGAGAATGTCCACTTTACATATTGAATACAGCTTTGGCTGTCCTTCAAATGGAAAGTCTCCATCATTTGTTCAAACAACTCTAAGTGCTCCCAAACAGAATACTTAGCGTTCTTATGGTAAGGCGTGATGACGCTCCTGATCGCCTTAATCTGCTTGAAGGGGTCCTTAAGCAAGGCCCTTTTTGCCTTATTGGCCTTTTTGGTTCGGGTAACCCTTGTCCATTCTTCCTCGGACTCAGAGGCACTGCTCCCAGAGGTTCCCGTCTGTTCTTCCAGGTTTTCCCGGATTCTGCGAGCCTGGGAATGGCTGGCAGAATGTGGGGACCTGGTCTCCTGTGTCCTGCGCAGTTCAGAGGAGTCTTCAGATTCCTCCTTGCTGCCAGGATTTGATGGGTACCCCCTCCACTGACCTAACTGGGCAGAGGTTTTCAGGATGCCCTTAATGGGCCTACTCTCCTGGGGTTCCCCACTGAACTGTATTGTACTTGGGTGCCCATACCCGGATGCCCACCCCTCCATTCCTGGATGGTACTGGCCTATGAGCCCCATGCTTCTGGCTGGATAGTAATCTGCCATCCCTGTGGCCCTGTGCTCATGTGCGCCAGGGGACATGGGGGTGGCAGAGTCCAGGGCCTGGGGAAAATGAAGGCCCCTGGTGTTAGGGCTCCTGCGGTTATGGTCAGGAATCTCTCTTTCCCAGCGGACCTCATCTCTATCCGCCCCTGCTCCCTGTTGCAATGCAAGAGCCTGCATTTGTGCTTTCAGTTCCTCTGTTAAGGCCTTACTCGACTCTATCAGTTTCTCCTGCATCGCTACCTGTTGCTGGAGCCTATCATTGTGTTGACAGAGGGCCTCATTCTCCCTCTGTGCTTCCTGGTTGGTCCTGGAGAACTGGGCCAGTCTTTGCTGCAGGAGGTTTACCTCCTGGGCAATGTCCCTATTGGCCTGCTCCTTTCTTGCTAGAGCATCTTCCACCCTTCTGGTGTGCTCTACCAAGTTCTGGTTTTCTTTTTGGAGATCACCCAGCCCCTGGTGGGCCAGGTGATTTTCTTCCATTTTTCTTTTTAAATGGCAGACTTCCTGGCCTAAGGCGTCTCTTTCCTGACTAAGAGCCTGCATTTGTGCCGCCAGGTCGTCCCTTTGCCTTTGGAAGGCACCAGCTTTCTGGCGCTCCTGATCAAACTCTGCCTGGGTATCCAGGTCTTTCAGAATCAGTTTATTGCTCTCCTCCTTCACTCTATCTAGGTGGCCTTGCAGGGTGACTACCTGCTCAGCACATGCCCTATTGAAGTCTAGCTGTTGCTCCAGCTTTTTCTGGCTTTGCAGTAGGGAGTCCAAACCTTCTTGGTGTTCCTTCTGCAAGGCCAGAAATCTGGTATCCTGTTCTGACTTTTCCTTTTGCAGCACATCCATATCCTCCTTTATTTTAGTGATGTACTGTCTGGTCTCATTTTCTGACTCCTGGCTTCTGTGCAGCCTTTGCTCAGAAGAGTCCAGATCAGATTGGGCCTTCTCTAACGCCATCTGTTGCCTTTTTGCCAGATCATGGCCTTCAGCACATTTATTCTGTATGGCTCCCATGTATAAATATAAATATGCCGCTATCCTAACAATCTTGTCGTGCTCATCTTTGGCCTTAGGAGCCATATATAGTTCACTCAGGGCCACGTGTAATGGACCCTGATCTCTATATATATCTGACCCTGTTTCCGTGACCTGTTGCATGATGGCCTGCAACCAGACTGTTTGGTCCTGGTGAGTCCACTCACCTCTCACAAATAACTTATGTAAGAAGTGCTCTCTGGCTATTTTCATATCTACCAAGGTCGTCATTCTAGAGATTGGTCTCTGTCCTGACTTACAGAAGTTAGTATTTTAGTTTTGCAGAACAGAACTTTTCTTGGAGTGTCCCTTTTGAGGAATGCTTCACAGCGTAATGCAGCGTGGTGATCCGACTGGATGTATGTATCCCGTCAGTTAGCACACTGTATTAAGCTGCACAAGTGGTATTCTAACCCAGAATCCCGGATACGAGCCCCCACTTTGTAAGAGGATTCAATTCAACACTACAGCTAAGTCAACGCCTAGTCTATAATACTGAATGAAAACCCTTATTGATATATCTTTAGGTCCAGTTCATGCGTTCTGGATGACTACCCCTATATAACACCCCTCTCTTGGAATCCCCCTGACCCCACTGAGCCAAGAAGTAGTTCTGTTTTGCAAGTTTAAAAGGTTTATTTGATAATTTAAAATATATATCACACTTTTTAATAAATTAATAATTGAATATCACACTTAATCTGATATGGTAAATATTAACAACGGAGAATCTGGCACTAACACGCTTCTCTATAATCAATAAGGAGTTGACAAGAAATGGATAAGGTAGCTCACTGGTAAATAGGTACAGAAGTATAATGTGGTAGAGGATGCTTTATGTAAGCTCAGGTGGATGCAATATTCAATGAATGCAGTACAGAAAATACTCAATATGATTTCAACCAAACAATGTAATCACTTTTCTCTGGCTATTCACTCCCCCCCTCTTTATGCAATGCAAGGGAATGGGAGGAAAGCACACAGTTCTCAGAAATGCAATCAATGTAATCAGTTCAATCCAGCAAGCTTAGACAACAGAAAACAGATAGGAGTTTTGAAAACACAGGCCCAAATGCTTTTATATGTGTTAGCAATGGAGGAGAAATATGCTGGAAATGCTGTTAATTCCCTTTCAGAGGTTCAGGGTGAGTGGTATCTAGTTAATATTAGTCCAGGCTCACACTAGCAATGAGGCAGGGATAGTTAGCAGGTTAAACGAATTTCTGGCAAATGGAAGGCAAGCAGCAGCAGTTTTTACATGTGAAGAAATTGCAAATCGCGGTAAAATTCGCGGATGCGTGTTCCGCGATTGCGGTAAAACTATAAGGGGTAGGAATGCGGTTCTTGGTTCGTAGGAAAGCCACGATTCTAAGCTATCAAATAAAAGTTATTGCAAGTCTCTAGCCCAAACGGTCGCGGAGATATGAGTGATTTAATAAAGGTCGTTTTTGGGTTTGCAAATTTCAAAAGCTCAAAATGACAAGTGCAGCTTGCAACTAAAATGACAGGTGACAGTTAGGAGGCAGTTCTACTTAGGTTAAATAGATTGAATTAGATGAATTTAAACTAAGAGATTGGTTCTACACAGTTCTGCTGGGTACTCACTCTATATTCTTGAGTGAAATGGGCCTCGCCATGGATCTGGTCAGGGTTTTGGACTGGGCTCGGGTCTCTCTCTGGGCACAGCACTGCTTTCTCTCTGGGTACAGCACTGCTTTCTCCCTCTGGTCTGGTCTCTAGTTCTGGATAGATTGAAGTCTCTAGTTTGGCTTTCTGGAGGTTGATGGAGGTAAGTATGGATTTTTCCGGCAGAGCGTCCCGCTGCAAATGGATTTGGAAAGCCCCTATCTGTCCTGTCTGTCTGCTTTTATGTGTTTAGAATGTGGGTGTGTTCTAGCATCACTGACCCTACCTCTCTCTCAGCTTCTAATTGGTCAAACTTCCATTCCTCCGCTTGATTGGCAAACTGAACTGTGAGTCAGATTGATGTCATTTTACAGCCTGCAGAAAGTCCACTCCTCCTGTCAACTTACACACAAATCTAGATTTGAAACAAATACATATTTGCAGAGGTACATATTGTTTTAAAATCATATGCACCCATCATGCATCACAGGAGGTATCCCCTGTTCAAACTCTGCTCTTCCTGGGAGCTTGCATTCAGAACTGGCACATATTTCACTTTTTAACTGCTTTTTCAATTTCCGACATGGACCCAACTTTACATACATGTGTGCAGGGGGTAGGGACATTAACTGATGAAGTTTCAGATTTTTAACATGCACACATTTAGAGTAATATCCACTTTTCCGCTAAAACCCCCCTGAACATACCACCGGTTCCTACCACGTCTTAAACTGTGGGCAGAAAAATCACAAGAATTATGGTATCATTTATAAAATTTTCACATGTCCGCTCTATGAGTTATTCATCTTTTTATAAAACCATATCCTTGCTGCAGGGGTGTGTCTTTTCAGGTCACATGGTACAGAAACCAGTCTTTCCAGTTTCTGCCAAGCCAGCTTGCTTCTCACAGGCAGTGCTCCTCCCAGCTCCTGCCAAGAGGAAGCTACAATTTACGACTGCGGTAATAAAAACCTTTGCCTGAGTGAAGAGGGCTTTGTTCACTCTCTTGCAGAGCACAGATAATTCAATTATCAGATAGATGGCATATCCTTAGCCTGGGCAGCAAAAGGAAGGTTGGCCTGGGAACACAGTGGTGACTCAAGTTTCACTCCTGATGGGTAGTTGCTAGGCAAAATCAAGTTCCTTAAGCCAGACCTTCAGCTAACTTTTTGTTGCTTTTAAAATAACTTGTAATTTTACACATGCAGCTAGAATGCTGATTCTAAGTGCAAAACTATGACATTTCAACAGTTACAAAGGCATGTGACACCAAACATAGGTCACTCATTTAATTTAACATTTTCGATTTTGGTGGTTTTAAATCCAGTTGCAGTTAGGCTTAAGCTGCTGACTCCATAGCATTTTTGTTATAAGCATTGTTTTTGGGCTCTTCATTTCCCAGATTTTGTAGGCACACAAAACTCCATTCTGCCAAATGTCTGCTGGTGTTCAGTGAATATTTTGCACATGTTGCAAGGTTTGAAATAGGCATTTTGCTTGCCTTCAGAAAAACACACAGAGTGGTTTTAAAACGCCGGCTTTTGGATAGTGGTGAGTACTGGTACTGCACTCATTTTTGGGATTTAAGAAATGAATTCCCCACACTTCTAGGTTGCATTTGGCAATCAGCATTGCCATTCCCAATGGTTTCAGACGACTGTGCGGGTAGTCCAATGGTGGTTTTAGGCAGCGCTTTGAAGCTAACCGGCGCTACTGTTTTTCCTTTGGCAACCCATTTCCCTCATGGCAACCCGGCCTTTCATTCTCGCACTGGTGGGTGGCAAGTGAGGCAACCATTTTGGTGGGCGCACAAACTGCGCAGCTTTCCTGGATTTCAGCGCACATGTGGGTTTTCCGCCATCTTGAATTTTCTAAGCCCACAGCACCAAATGTTGTAGCAGGGTAGCTTAAACGTGGGTCAGGACACCCTACAAGTTTGATATTAGAAGCATTGAGATATCACATCTCACAATATCGGAAGGGTCTCAGGATTGGAATGGGAAGGAGTTGGATATCACATCTCATGATAAAGGAAGGGTCTAAGGTTTGGAAGGGGAAGGATTTGGATATCACATCTCATGTTATAGGACGGGTCTCAGGTTTGGTATTAGAAGCACTGAGATATCAAGTCTTATGGTATAGGAAGGGTCTCAGAATTGGAATGAGAAGGAGTTGGATATCACATCTCAAGCTATAGGAAGGGTCTCAGGATTGGAATGGGAAGGAGTTTGATATCACATCTCATGCAATAGTATGGGTCTCAGGTTTGGTATAAGCATTGGGATATCACATCTCATGCTATCGGAAGGGTATCAGGATTGGATTTGGAAGGAGCTGGATATCCCATCTCATGCTATAGGAAGGGTCTCAGGTTGGAATGGGAAGGAGTTGGATATCACATCTCATGTTATAGGAAGGGTCTCAGGATTGGAATGGGAAGGACTTGGATATCACATCTCATGCTATAGGAAGGCTCTCAGGTTTGGAAGGGGAAAGAGTTGGATATCACATTTCATGTTAGAGGTAGGATCTCAGGTTTGGTATTAGAGGCATTGAGATATCACATTTCATGCTATCAGAAGGGTCTCAGGATTGGAATGGGAAGGAGTTGGATATCACATCTCATGCTAAAGGGAGGGTCTCAGGTTTGGAAGGGGAAGGATTTGGATATCACATCTCATGTTATAGGAAGGATCTCAGGTTTGGTATTAGAAGCATTGAGATATCACATCTCATGCTATCGGAAGGATCTCAGGTTTGGTATTAGAAGCATTGAGATATCACATCTCATGCTATCAGAATGGTCTCAGGATTGGAATCGGAAGGAGTTGGATATCACATCTCATGCTAAAGGGAGGGTCTCAGGTTTGGAAGGGGAAGGATTTGGATATCACATCTCATGTTATCAGAAGGATCTCAGGTTTGGTATTAGAAGTATTGAGATATCACATCTCATGCTATAGGAAGGGTCTCAGGATTGGAATGGGAAGGAGTTGGATATCACATCTCAAGCTATAGGAAGGGTCTCAGGTTTGGTATAAGCATTGAGATATCACATCACATGCTATAGGAAGGGCCTCAGGATTGGAATGGGAAGGAGTTGGATATCACATCTCATGTTATAGGAAAGATCTCAGGTTTGGTATTAGAAGCATTGAGACATCACATCTCATGTTATTGGAAGGGTCTCAGGATTGGAATGGGAAGGACTTGGATATCACATCTCATGCTATGGATAGGCTCTCAGGTTTGGAAAGGGAAGGAGTTGGATATCACATTTCATGTTAGAGGAAGGATCTCAGGTTTGGTATTAGAGGCATTGAGATATCACATCTCATGCTATAGGAAGGGTCTCAGGATTTTTATTAAAATCATTGAGATATCATATTGCATGCTGTAGGAAGGGTCTAAGGATTGGAATGGAAGGAGTTGGATATCACATCTCATGTTAAAGGAAGGATCTCAGGTTTGGTATTAGAAGCATTGAGACATCACATCTCATGCTATAGGAAGGGTCTCAGGATTGGAATGGGATGGAGTTGGATATCACATCTCATGCTATAGGAAGGGTCTCAGGATTGGAATGGGAAGGAGTTGGATATCACATCTCATGTTATAGGAAGGGTCTCAGGTTTGGTATAAACATTGAGATATCACATCTCTACCATCGGAAGTGTCTCAGGATTGGAATGGGAAGGAGTTGGATATCCCATCTCATGTTATAGGACGGGTCTCAGGTTTTTTATTAAAATCATTGAGATATCATATTGCATGCTGTAGGAAGGGTCTAAGGATTGGAATGGGAAGGAGTTGGATATTCCCATCTCATGTTATAGGAAGGGTCTCAGGTTTGGTATTAGAAGCATTGAGATATCACATCTCATGCTATAGGAAGGGTCTCAGGATTGGAATGGGAAGGACTTGGATATCACATCTCATGCTATAGGGAGGGTCTCAAGTTTGATAGAAGCATTGAGATATCACATTTCATGATATCGGAAGGGTCTCAAGATTGGAATGGGAAGGAGTTGGATATCACATCTCATGATAAAGGAAGGGTCTAAGGTTTGGAAGGGGAAGGATTTGGATATCACATCTCATGTTATAGGACGGGTCTCAGGTTTGGTATTAGAAGCATTGAGATATCAAGTCTCATGGTATAGGAAGGGTCTCAGGATTAGAATGGGAAGGAGTTTGATATCACATCTCATGCCATAATATGGGTCTCAGGTTTGGTAGAAGCATTGGGATATCACATCTCATGCTATCGGAAGGGTATCGGGATTGGATTTGGAAGGAGTTGGATATCCCATCTCATGCTATAGGAAGGGTCTCAGGTTGGAATGGGAAGGAGTTGGATATCACATCTCATGTTATAGGAAGGGTCTCAGGATTGGAATGGGAAGGACTTGGATATCACATCTCATGCTATAGGAAGGCTCTCAGGTTTGCAAGGGGAAAGAGTTGGATATCACATTTCATGTTAGAGGTAGGATCTCAGGTTTGGTATTAGAAGCATTGAGATATCACATCTCATGCTATCAGAAGGATCTCAGGTTTGGTATAGAAGCATTGAGATATATCTTATGCTATCAAAAGGGTCTCAGGATTGGAATGGGAAGGAGTTGGATATCACATCTCATGCTAAAGGGAGGGTCTCAGGTTTGGAAGGGGAAGGATTTGGATATCACATCTCATGTTATAGGATGGATCTCAGGTTTGGTATTAGAAGTATTGAGATATCACATCTCATGTTATCGGAAGGATCTCAGGTTTGGTATTAGAAGTATTGAGATATCACATCTCATGCTATAGGAAGGGTCTCAGGATTGGAATGGGAAGGAGTTGGATATCACATCTCATGCTAAAGGAAGGGTCTCAGGTTTGGTATTAGAAGCATTGAGATATCACATCTCATGCTATCGGAAGGATCTCAGGTTTGGTATTAGAAGCATTGAGATATCACATCTCATGCTATCAGAATGGTCTCAGGATTGGAATCGGAGGGAGTTGGATATCACATCTCATGCTAAAGGGAGGGTCTCAGGTTTGGAAGGGGAAGGATTTGGATATCACATCTCATGTTATCAGAAGGATCTCAGGTTTGGTATTAGAAGTATTGATATATCACATCTCATGCTATAGGAAGGGTCTCAGGATTGGAATGGGAAGGAGTTGGATATCACATCTCAAGCTATAGGAAGGGTCTCAGGTTTGGTATAAGCATTGAGATATCACATCACATGCTATAGGAAGGGCCTCAGGATTGGAATGGGAAGGAGTTGGATATCACATCTCATGTTATAGGAAAGATCTCAGGTTTGGTATTAGAAGCATTGAGACATCACATCTCATGTTATTGGAAGGGTCTCAGGATTGGAATGGGAAGGACTTGGATATCACATCTCATGCTATGGATAGGCTCTCAGGTTTGGAAAGGGAAGGAGTTGGATATCACATTTCATGTTAGAGGAAGGATCTCAGGTTTGGTATTAGAGGCATTGAGATATCACATCTCATGCTATAGGAAGGGTCTCAGGATTTTTATTAAAATCATTGAGATATCATATTGCATGCTGTAGGAAGGGTCTAAGGATTGGAATGGAAGGAGTTGGATATCACATCTCATGTTAAAGGAAGGATCTCAGGTTTGGTATTAGAAGCATTGAGACATCACATCTCATGCTATAGGAAGGGTCTCAGGATTGGAATGGGATGGAGTTGGATATCACATCTCATGCTATAGGAAGGGTCTCAGGATTGGAATGGGAAGGAGTTGGATATCACATCTCATGTTATAGGAAGGGTCTCAGGTTTGGTATAAACATTGAGATATCACATCTCTACCATCGGAAGGGTCTCAGGATTGGAATGGGAAGGAGTTGGATATCCCATCTCATGTTATAGGACGGGTCTCAGGTTTTTTATTAAAATCATTGAGATATCATATTGCATGCTGTAGGAAGGGTCTAAGGATTGGAATGGGAAGGAGTTGGATATTCCCATCTCATGTTATAGGAAGGGTCTCAGGTTTGGTATTAGAAGCATTGAGATATCACATCTCATGCTATAGGAAGGGTCTCAGGATTGGAATGGGAAGGACTTGGATATCACATCTCATGCTATAGGGAGGGCCTCAAGTTTGATAGAAGCATTGAGATATCACATTTCATGATATCGGAAGGGTCTCAAGATTGGAATGGGAAGGAGTTGGATATCACATCTCATGATAAAGGAAGGGTCTAAGGTTTGGAAGGGGAAGGATTTGGATATCACATCTCATGTTATAGGACGGGTCTCAGGTTTGGTATTAGAAGCATTGAGATATCAAGTCTCATGGTATAGGAAGGGTCTCAGGATTAGAATGGGAAGGAGTTTGATATCACATCTCATGCCATAATATGGGTCTCAGGTTTGGTAGAAGCATTGGGATATCACATCTCATGCTATCGGAAGGGTATCGGGATTGGATTTGGAAGGAGTTGGATATCCCATCTCATGCTATAGGAAGGGTCTCAGGTTGGAATGGGAAGGAGTTGGATATCACATCTCATGTTATAGGAAGGGTCTCAGGATTGGAATGGGAAGGACTTGGATATCACATCTCATGCTATAGGAAGGCTCTCAGGTTTGCAAGGGGAAAGAGTTGGATATCACATTTCATGTTAGAGGTAGGATCTCAGGTTTGGTATTAGAAGCATTGAGATATCACATCTCATGCTATCAGAAGGATCTCAGGTTTGGTATAGAAGCATTGAGATATATCTTATGCTATCAAAAGGGTCTCAGGATTGGAATGGGAAGGAGTTGGATATCACATCTCATGCTAAAGGGAGGGTCTCAGGTTTGGAAGGGGAAGGATTTGGATATCACATCTCATGTTATAGGATGGATCTCAGGTTTGGTATTAGAAGTATTGAGATATCACATCTCATGTTATCGGAAGGATCTCAGGTTTGGTATTAGAAGTATTGAGATATCACATCTCATGCTATAGGAAGGGTCTCAGGATTGGAATGGGAAGGAGTTGGATATCACATCTCATGCTAAAGGAAGGGTCTCAGGTTTGGTAGAAGCATTGAGATATCACATCTCATGCTATAGGAAGCGTCTCAGGATTGGAATGGGAAGGAGTAGGATATCACATCTCATGCTATAGGAAGGATCTCAGGTTTGGTATAAGCACTGAGATATCACATCTCTTCTATCGGAAGGGTCTCAGGATTGGAATGGGAAGGAGTTGGATATTCCCATCTCATGTTATAGGAAGGGTCTCAGGTTTGGTATTAGAAGCATTGAGATATCACATCTCATGCTATAGGAAGGGTCTCAGGATTGGAATGGGAAGGACTTGGATAATCCATCTCATGCTATAGGGAGAGTCTCAAGTTTGATATTAGAAGCATTGAGATATCACATCTCACAATATCGGAAGGGTCTCAGGATTGGAATGGGAAGGAGTTGGATATCACATCTCATGATAAAGGAAGGGTCTAAGGTTTGGAAGGGGAAGGATTTGAATATCACATCTCATGTTATAGGACGGGTCTCAGGTTTGGTATTAGAAGCACTGAGATATCAAGTCTTATGGTATAGGAAGGGTCTCAGAATTGGAATGAGAAGGAGTTGGATATCACATCTCAAGCTATAGGAAGGGTCTCAGGATTGGAATGGGAAGGAGTTTGATATCACATCTCATGCAATAGTATGGGTCTCAGGTTTGGTATAAGCATTGGGATATCACATCTCATGCTATCGGAAGGGTATCAGGATTGGATTTGGAAGGAGCTGGATATCCCATCTCATGCTATAGGAAGGGTCTCAGGTTGGAATGGGAAGGAGTTGGATATCACATCTCATGTTATAGGAAGGGTCTCAGGATTGGAATGGGAAGGACTTGGATATCACATCTCATGCTATAGGAAGGCTCTCAGGTTTGGAAGGGGAAAGAGTTGGATATCACATTTCATGTTAGAGGTAGGATCTCAGGTTTGGTATTAGAGGCATTGAGATATCACATTTCATGCTATCAGAAGGGTCTCAGGATTGGAATGGGAAGGAGTTGGATATCACATCTCATGCTAAAGGGAGGGTCTCAGGTTTGGAAGGGGAAGGATTTGGATATCACATCTCATGTTATAGGAAGGATCTCAGGTTTGGTATTAGAAGCATTGAGATATCACATCTCATGCTATCGGAAGGATCTCAGGTTTGGTATTAGAAGCATTGAGATATCACATCTCATGCTATCAGAATGGTCTCAGGATTGGAATCGGAAGGAGTTGGATATCACATCTCATGCTAAAGGGAGGGTCTCAGGTTTGGAAGGGGAAGGATTTGGATATCACATCTCATGTTATCAGAAGGATCTCAGGTTTGGTATTAGAAGTATTGAGATATCACATCTCATGCTATAGGAAGGGTCTCAGGATTGGAATGGGAAGGAGTTGGATATCACATCTCAAGCTATAGGAAGGGTCTCAGGTTTGGTATAAGCATTGAGATATCACATCACATGCTATAGGAAGGGCCTCAGGATTGGAATGGGAAGGAGTTGGATATCACATCTCATGTTATAGGAAAGATCTCAGGTTTGGTATTAGAAGCATTGAGACATCACATCTCATGTTATTGGAAGGGTCTCAGGATTGGAATGGGAAGGACTTGGATATCACATCTCATGCTATGGATAGGCTCTCAGGTTTGGAAAGGGAAGGAGTTGGATATCACATTTCATGTTAGAGGAAGGATCTCAGGTTTGGTATTAGAGGCATTGAGATATCACATCTCATGCTATAGGAAGGGTCTCAGGATTGGAATGGGAAGGAGTTGGATATCACATCTCATGCTATAGGAAGGGTCTCAGGTTTGGTATAAGCATTGAGATATCACATCTCATGCTATAGGAAGGGTCTCAGGATTGGAATGGAAGGAGTTGGATATCACATCTCATGTTAAACGAAGGATCTCAGGTTTGGTATTAGAAGCATTGAGACATCACATCTCATGCTATAGGAAGGGTCTCAGGATTGGAATGGGAAGGAGTTGGATATCACATCTCATGCTATACGAAGGGTCTCAGGTTTGGTATAAGCATTGAGATATCACATCTCATGCTATCGGAAGGGTCTCAGGATTGGAATGGGAAGGAGTTGTATATGACATCTCAAGCCATAGGAAGGGTCTCAGGTTTGGTATAAGCTTTGAGATATCACATCTCTGCTATCGGAAGGGTCTCAGGATTGGAATGGGAAGGAGTTGGATATCCCATCTCATGTTATAGGAAGAGTCTCAGGTTTGGTATTAGAAGCATTGAGATATCACATCTCATGCTATAGGAAGTGTCTCAGGATTGGAATGGGAATGACTTGGATATCACATCTCATGCTATAGGGAGGGTCTCAAGTTTGATATTAGAATCATTGAGATATCACATCTTATGCTATAGGAAGGGTCTCAGGATTGGAATGGGAAGGAGTAGGATATCACATCTCATGCTATAGGAAGGATCTCAGGTTTGGTATAAGCATTGAGATATCACATCTCTTCTATCGGAAGGGTCTCAGGATTGGAATGGGAAGGAGTTGGATATTCCCATCTCATGTTATAGGAAGGGTCTCAGGTTTGGTATTAGAAGCATTGAGATATCACATCTCATGCTAAAGGGAGGGTCTCAGGTTTGGAAGGGGAAGGATTTGGAAATCACATCTCATGTTATAGGAAGGATCTCAGGTTTGGTATAAGAAGCATTGAGATATCACATCTCATGCTATCGGAAGAATCTCAGATTTGGTATTAGAGGCATTGAGATATCACATCTCATGCTATCATAAGGGTCTCAGGATTGGAATGGGAAGGAGTTGGATATCACATCTCATGCTATAGGAAGGATCTCAGGTTTGGAACGGGAAGGAGTTGGATATCACATCTCATGTTATAGGAAGAGTCTCACATTTGGTATAAGCATTGAGATATCACATCTCTGCAATCGGAAGTGTCTCAGGATTGGGATGGGAAGGAGTTGGATATCACATCTCATGCTATAGGAAGGGTCTCAGGTTTGGAACGGGAAGGAGTTGGATATCCCATCTCATGTTATAGGACTGGTCTCAGGTTTGGTATTAGAAGCATTGAGATATCACATCACATGCTGTAGGAAGGGTCTCAGGTTTGGAATGGGAAGGAATTGGATATCACATCTCATGTTATAGGAAGGGTCTCAGGTTTGGTATAAGCATTGAGATATCACATCTCTGCTATCGGAAGTGTCTCAGGATTGGAATGGGAAGGAGTTGGATATCACATCTCATGTTATAGGACGGGTCTCAGGTTTGTTATTAGAATCATTGAGATATCATATTGCATGCTGTAGGAAGGGTCTAAGGATTGGAATGGGAAGGACTTGGATATCACATCTCATGCTATAGGTAGGCTCTCAGGTTTGGAAAGGGAAGGAGTTGGATATCACATTTCATGTTAGAGGAAGGATCTCAGGTTTGGTATTAGAGCCATTGGATATCACATCTCATGCTATAGGAAGGGTCTCAGGATTGGAATGGGAAGGAGTTGGATATCACATCTCATGCTATAGGGAGGGTCTCAGGATTGGAATGGGAAGGATCTGTATATGACATCTCATGCCATAGGAAGGGTGTCAGGTTTGGTATAAGCATTGAGATATCACATCTCTGCTTTCGGAAGGGTCTCAGGATTGGAATGGGAAGGAGTTGGATATCCCATCTCATGTTATAGGAAGAATCTCAGGTTTGGTATTAGAAGCATTGAGATATCACATCTCATGCTATAGGAAGTGTCTCAGGATTGGAATGGGAAGGACTTGGATATCACATCTCATGCTATAGGGAGGGTCTCAAGTTTGATATTAGAAGCATTGAGATATCACATCTCATGCTATAGGAAGGGTCTCAGTATTGGAATGGGAAGGAGTTGGATATCACATCTCATGCTATAGGAAGGGTCTCAGGTTTGGTATAAGCATTGAGATATCACATCTCATGCTATCAGAATGGTCTCAGGATTGGAATCGGAAGGAGTTGGATATCACATCTCATGCTAAAGGGAGGGTCTCAGGTTTGGAAGGGGAAGGATTTGGATATCACATCTCATGTTATCAGAAGGATCTCAGGTTTGGTATTAGAAGTATTGAGATATCACATCTCATGCTATAGGAAGGGTCTCAGGATTGGAATGGGAAGGAGTTGGATATCACATCTCAAGCTATAGGAAGGGTCTCAGGTTTGGTATAAGCATTGAGATATCACATCACATGCTATAGGAAGGGCCTCAGGATTGGAATGGGAAGGAGTTGGATATCACATCTCATGTTATAGGAAAGATCTCAGGTTTGGTATTAGAAGCATTGAGACATCACATCTCATGTTATTGGAAGGGTCTCAGGATTGGAATGGGAAGGACTTGGATATCACATATCATGCTATGGATAGGCTCTCAGGTTTGGAAAGGGAAGGAGTTGGATATCACATTTCATGTTAGAGGAAGCATCTCAGGTTTGGTATTAGAGCCATTGGATATCACATCTCATGCTATAGGAAGGGTCTCAGGATTGGAATGGGAAGGAGTTGGATATCACATCTCATGCTATAGGGAGGGTCTCAGGATTGGAATGGGAAGGATCTGTATATGACATCTCATGCCATAGGAAGGGTGTCAGGTTTGGTATAAGCATTGAGATATCACATCTCTGCTTTCGGAAGGGTCTCAGGATTGGAATGGGAAGGAGTTGGATATCCCATCTCATGTTATAGGAAGAATCTCAGGTTTGGTATTAGAAGCATTGAGATATCACATCTCATGCTATAGGAAGTGTCTCAGGATTGGAATGGGAAGGACTTGGATATCACATCTCATGCTATAGGGAGGGTCTCAAGTTTGATATTAGAAGCATTGAGATATCACATCTCATGCTATAGGAAGGGTCTCAGTATTGGAATGGGAAGGAGTTGGATATCACACCTCATGCTATAGGAAGGGTCTCAGGTTTGGTATAAGCATTGAGATATTACATCTCATGCTATCAGAATGGTCTCAGGATTGGAATCGGAAGGAGTTGGATATCACATCTCATGCTAAAGGGAGGGTCTCAGGTTTGGAAGGGGAAGGATTTGGATATCACATCTCATGTTATCAGAAGGATCTCAGGTTTGGTATTAGAAGTATTGAGATATCACATCTCATGCTATAGGAAGGGTCTCAGGATTGGAATGGGAAGGAGTTGGATATCACATCTCAAGCTATAGGAAGGGTCTCAGGTTTGGTATAAGCATTGAGATATCACATCACATGCTATAGGAAGGGCCTCAGGATTGGAATGGGAAGGAGTTGGATATCACATCTCATGTTATAGGAAAGATCTCAGGTTTGGTATTAGAAGCATTGAGACATCACATCTCATGTTATTGGAAGGGTCTCAGGATTGGAATGGGAAGGACTTGGATATCACATCTCATGCTATGGATAGGCTCTCAGGTTTGGAAAGGGAAGGAGTTGGATATCACATTTCATGTTAGAGGAAGGATCTCAGGTTTGGTATTAGAGGCATTGAGATATCACATCTCATGCTATAGGAAGGGTCTCAGGATTTTTATTAAAATCATTGAGATATCATATTGCATGCTGTAGGAAGGGTCTAAGGATTGGAATGGAAGGAGTTGGATATCACATCTCATGTTAAAGGAAGGATCTCAGGTTTGGTATTAGAAGCATTGAGACATCACATCTCATGCTATAGGAAGGGTCTCAGGATTGGAATGGGATGGAGTTGGATATCACATCTCATGCTATAGGAAGGGTCTCAGGATTGGAATGGGAAGGAGTTGGATATCACATCTCATGTTATAGGAAGGGTCTCAGGTTTGGTATAAACATTGAGATATCACATCTCTACCATCGGAAGGGTCTCAGGATTGGAATGGGAAGGAGTTGGATATCCCATCTCATGTTATAGGACGGGTCTGTAAGGATATTTGGCGTGTTACAGTACACAGTACAGCAATACTGCACAAGTAGCACAATTTTTTTTGCAGCACCACCACCACAAGGGTGCGGTGCATTGCTATATGGGTTAGCAGATTAACAAGGAAAGACAGACTATTCAGTAAAAAAACGATTTTAACATATAAGATGCAAATCTATTTTTACAGTTAAAAGCACACGTGTTCATTTAAAAATGCACACTATTTTTCACCTGAAATGCCTATATTGCTAGAGACACATTTGAAAATTAACAGCTAACCTATTAACCATTAACCTGACTAATAAAACCTTATTTTAATATAACCCACTAATAAAATGTGTTCTCTACTGCAGAATTAGGCATACTCTGAAAACCATTTGAATGAGTGTGCAGATTTTTTTTTCTTCTCTTCTCTGCCTGATTATCCGTGTTGTTGTGCACAGTAACGGCAGGAAGGAGGAAGTCAGATTTGCAACAATTGCAAATGTATAAGCAAAGCTATTGTTGAAGAGTAGGAGGATGAGAGATGATGGATTTCATTGGGACACGTCATAAAGAGGGCTGAGAGGAAAGTTTTAGTGGGCAGTAGCAGGGAAAAAGACAGGCAGACATCTTTCTGCACTACTGGGGAGAAGACCTGGCTGTGGGGTCTTGACTGAATGCAGATTCCTGTGTCCTGCTGCAGTCGACATTGGGGAGAGCTGAAAGAAAAACCTTTCCACTGGCTGAGGCATTCCTATCTGAAAAAGCTGAGAATTCCAGGCAATGACCCCGGCTTGAGAAGGCAAGCGTTCCTTTTTGCTGGAGTTAAGCCAAGAGAGCCACATTCACAGAGAGAAGCCTCTGAACAGATAAGGTAATTACCTAACTGGGGGAGCTGTGTGTGTGCACGGAAATATGCAGTCAGTGTAGAAAAATGAAAGTCCCGTGCGTGTCTTAATCAAGTGCTAATGTTGCAATTTAAGTTCTGTTCTCCGCCGCTATAATTGCAGTGTGTCATAGAAAATGCTTTTACTGTACCATTTTATTTATTTCTGTAAAGAATGAGATCATGTCTAAATGCAACTTTTATAATACAGAAAATATTTGAAAACAGACGGGTGGTTTATTTTCTATTTACCATTACAATGCCAATGATGTGGGGAGATTTTTAAACAGTGCAATGGTCATTTTGAGACAGATGTGTGCATGTCAGAATCAGTATGAATAATTGTGAGTGACTGTAGTATAACTTGTTGGAGGTACATGAGCCAACGGGAAGAGAGACTCTCTGAA
Organism: Ambystoma mexicanum; assembly: GCF_040938575.1. Taxonomy (NCBI): domain Eukaryota; kingdom Metazoa; phylum Chordata; class Amphibia; order Caudata; family Ambystomatidae; genus Ambystoma; species Ambystoma mexicanum. The sequence continues at coordinate 1,511,580,543 of NC_090921.1, read as the reverse complement.
CATAGCTCCCTACCGTATATAAGGTACTGGAAATTACCACAAGACTACCACATATAGCTCTCTGTCGTAAATAAGTCAGTGAGTTTGCACATGGTGGCGCACCAACACTATCACTGGAAATTGTGGTATCCCTAGAATGCAGGTCTGAGGTCTCTCTAGTGATCACACGAAAAATCTAAGCGAAGATAAGGGATTCTGGACATTGGGGCCACAAATAAAACAAGGGAATTATGCTCACCAAAATACCACCAACCACGTATACCAAATATGCAGGTCTGGGTGCTGAAATAATGCATGTCCATTGTATTATTGTTGCACATGGCCAAATCTGAATACAAAGAGTGATTATTGCTAAGTTATTTTTCGGCGGTAATAAAATACCGTCAGGCCCCAAATCTCCACAAAATACCCTACATATTTATGGTGCGTTGCAGGCCGGGAAAGTGATCACAGAGTACCTACTGGGCGTGGCAAGTGTGTCTCACACTGCCATTTGCACATTAAAGGGAACCCATTTTATAATAGCAGTGTGCCACTAAAAACGAATTTCAGAATGTCACAAAGGGAAACCACATTCTCAGATCTAGTGCAATATTTAGAGGCAAAGTTATTTGCACATGGAAATTGGTCTTCGAACAGTACCTTAGAATGGAGTAACCGCATTCAGGGTGAGGTGCAGAAAGAAAAACTAGACAATATTTTTGCAGAAGGCAGCATAATTCAGGTCTGCCTTACAAGATTATTGAATGCAGCCGATAAAAGTGCAGAGAAAGACTGTTTAATACGGCTATGCGGCAAAATATGGTTTATTTTAAACAAGTCCCTGCGAATGCAAGAGAATGATACTCAGCTAATTAACAGGTTAAAGACTGAATTAGATGGGGCAAGTAAAAATCAGGAAATGTTGAGAGCAGAATTGGATGTATGCCAAAAAGACATGCAATTAAAATGCAGAGACTTTGATACTCAGTTATCCAAAAGCAAGAAACAATTTGAAGATAGTGAGCAAGAATTGACACACTTAAAAGCCTTAGTGGATCACATTAGGCAGGATAAAGATGAGGTTGTTTCAGAAATGCAGATTTTACAAAAAGAACATTGCGAAAAAGAAGGTGATCTCCAGAGTGCAGAACAAGAAATGATTAAAATGATCCAAGAAAGAGACAAGAGAAATAAAGAGTTCAATGAATGCCAAATGCAAATGTGCGATATGCAGGAGGCAATTAATAAAATGAGTGATGAAAATAATTATTTGCATGATGAAGCCAACAGACTCCTTAAAAAGTGTAAGGACTTAGAACAGCAAATGTGCATTCCCAGGTCCCAGGAGAGGCGGCAGGGTACCACATTCAATGGAGTGGAGGTGAATTCTAGCTCTGCCCAAAGAGCTAGTGCCCCAGTGACTGGGCCGGTGACTGAACTTGGTTGCAGCGCCCTTGGGGGATTTGATACTCCCATTGGGGGCAGCCACCAATCTCATACACCTGAAAACAGGATTGAATCACAAAATAGTGCAATTCCATGCATTGCAACAATTAGCCCCATAAAAATAATGAAATCCATTAAAGCCCTGATCAAACCATTTAAAAAGGGAGGTGAATGCTGCATTGAGGATCACTTAGAAGCGGTGCATGACATTTTTAAAGCGCTCCAGATACCTAAGGAACAGTACAGACAATATTTTCATTTAACTTTAGATGCCCCGACGGCCAGCATCATAAGGGGATTAAATGAACAGAAGAATATGACATGGCTGGAGTTTGAAAAAGAAATTAGGCGTCATTTTTCTCCTTTTCAGTCATTGCAGGAGGCAAAGAAAGTCGCGTACACTATTACTGCTGGACCTAATACATCACCTCGCCAATTTTTACAAGACTTAAAAAGAGCATTCTCTCGCTTTGATGTATCTTTTGACTCAAATTCCAATGAGTTTAAAACTGCATACTTCTATGGGCTACAGAAAGACATCATATCCCAATTGGTCCGTGAATTTGACCGTGACAAGTCCCTTGAATGGATTGTACATCAAAGCACCAAGCTATATGAGGTACTCTATTGTCAGGGTAGAGAAAGTGATAAAATGAAAGATACTAGGCCTAAATCTAAAGAACCCTCAGCCACAGTAATGGAAATCAGGTCAGCCAAAATGTCCCTTGAGTCTGCTCAAAGCCAAGGTAAAAATAATGTGACACCTGAACAAAGGGGTAATCAACAAAGATCGCCATTTCCTGTACCAATGTTCCAATCACATGATCCTAGTAATAGAGAGAGCTACATCAGCCCTAGATATTTAGGGGATAGACCCCGGGTAAGATATCGGCCTGATATGGCAGGTATGAACAATAACCAGAGACAAAATCAAGATCAAAGAAATGATGGTCCCTACCAGTCATTGGGGACACAGAGTAGGTTTGATCCCAACACCATGATATATGGTAATCGGGATAGGCCCCGATATGTGGATCGATTTACTGATAACGGAAATCAACATAGGGGCCAGTACCCACAATCTGAGAGACAGGACATGAGGCAAAACGTGAACTACAGTCCACGCCAGTACAATGATTCCCCACCAGGGGACTATAATCAAAGGATGGGTGCAACCCGCTCCCCTCCACAAATGAATCAAGAGTTCAGAAACCATCCCAACCGGTATCAATCACCTGAGAGGTATCAGAATAGATCCAATCAGGGGGAAAACAACCAATATCGACCTAGGCCACAGAAAGAGGATCCTAGAGAGGTGGAAAGGTTCCAATGCCTTGAGGCCCAAGTGAAAATGTTAGCTGAGCAAATAGGAAAGCTCTATACAGCGCAAAAACAACCTTCCAAAGAGGGGGCTGATGGCCATAGCAATGACCGGGGGGCTTCCGAAAAGTGACTAAGTACTCATGATAACTGCAGTGCCAAAATGACAGATTGCTCTGATATAACTTTGCATAACGACTCTGAGATGACTAATGGATTAAAAATGAAAGTACCAGTAAATGAAATTGTGATAGAAAGTGTAAATACTTCTAAAAAAGAGGTACGGTTTAACTTAGAGCTAAATAAAACAGTAAAGATTTGCACAAATGAAAAAGAAACATTAGGAATTCCAAAAGAACAAAGGGACAGATTTAAGAAAAATGACTCATGCATGGGGAATACCAGTGAACAGGGAGTAAGTGGGGATGCCATAGCTCCTTCCCTGGGCAAGCAAAACAATGACCAAACACAGACAGAAAAAGGAAATACTCACAAGGAGGGTACAAGTCAATCACCTGAAAAATTCTTTGAGCCACATATTTTTGAAGAGGCTGAAAGGGCTGGTATTACACTAAATGATCACAAATGCACAGAATTAAAAAATGACGAATTGCTGAATGATGTTGTTACACATGTTCAGTTGGAAGGTTGTAATGTGGTCTCTGATGTTACCCAGATGGATGGGCGAACGGTGGCCACACTCCAAAAAACCTTTGAACATGGAGAAATGAATAAAATATCTCGCACAGAAATGGGTAAAAAGGAGGGAAAAATGTCTTTTCATTTACCAATGTGCTTAACCAAAAGTGAAAAAGACCTGAGAAAGGTGAGCCCTGAAATCAGTAAGAATTCACATTTCTTATGTGTATTAGAGGAAGTTGAGGACAGATATTATGCACCCATCACTGTAGAAGAAAAATGCCACACCTTTGCTATGATTGACACTGGCGCACAGGCCACAATTATGTCAGAGGAGCTGGTAAAGAGTATCAATGAAGGGAGGCCTCCACAGAGTCAGATCACAGTGAAGGCAAATCAAGGCCCAGTGCATAACTTTAATGGGGAGGAGGTGCCCATCATAGGTGTAACTGAGGTTGACATAAAAATAGGAAAGCACAGAATGAAACAAGAGGTATTGATCACATCTATTTGTGAAATTCCATTTCTGATGGGGACAGATTGCCTGAAAAGATTGTCTCCTCTCATAGATGGGGTGAATGGAGTGCTGTGGTCCTTAACCAAAAAACCATTGAGGCCTAAGAAACTAAAATCACAGAACAGCAATATAAAAGAATGTCACACCGTTGCCAAAACAAATGATGCTGTGGAGGTATATCTCCAGAATAGCTGCATACCTAGTGTCACTGTTATATTAATGTGTCAAGACAAAGATCAGAGCGACAATGAAAAACTACCTGTACAAATATACTTGGACCCAAGGAAAGATTGGCAGACTGCTATAGATGAGCACACATTACGTTTTTACTTAAAAGAGAATACATGCAAACAGAATATTGTTCCTAAAACAGATTCAGAAAAACACATTACCACTCTGGCAGAGATACACATGGAAGATGAGCAACCATGGGTTCACGTTGGTATAAATGATTATCTTAAAACAATAAAAGCCACTTTAGCGCTTGAACATGAAAGGAGTTTCATTAATGAGAAATTGTTGCAAAAAATTATGGAGAGGGAAGAAATCCCGAAATTTAGGATTAAAAACCAATATGTTTCTGGGTTGGACAGTCCAGACTTTGAAAACCGAATTACAGGCAGATGCATGCTTAAAATTAGCATTGGGCAGAAAACAATTTACCATAATGTATGGATAGTGAGTGGAGCACAAAATGAATTTTACACGGGCAATGACATCATGCACAGAATGTGTATGGTGTTAGATTTCCTTAATCAAAAAATATGGTCACGCCTAGGTGGGCCGGCGCCTGAATTTGAAGACAAAAGAAGGGCTTATCATTGTGCACAACTAGTTCCTTATGCAGTCGAATTACAGATGAGGAAAAATACTATTGTTCCTGCATTTACAAAACAGTTTGCAATAACACTGAAATGCAAAAATGGACAGCAGATGAAAGGCTCTGATGCATTTGTATGCCTGAATGAATCCATAAAACAGCAAGGCCTGGATTATGAATACATTCCATTGGTAGACATTGGTGAGGGATCTGTAAAAATCATGGTAAATAATAAAGGTTGTCAGGATATTCATTTAGAGGAAAACTCCCCATTAGGAATGGCCATACAAAAATCACATTATACGGCAGATTTAAATAACATGGTGATTGGGAATATTCCTGAAAAATATGTAGATGCCAAGGGCGAGTTGCCAGAACACCTGGACTCTCAGCCCAAAGGAATATTTAAAATTCATTCTGTGTATCCTTATGATTCAAATGAGACAGTGTGCTGCCATCAAGAGGATTGCATAATATTTAATTTAAATGAAAATGAAACAGGAAATCAGCCCATTGAAGTGGAAGCTGATATGCCAAAATATTTAAAAGTGGCAGCTCTACAAAAAGACACAGCCACACAGTTAGAGGAAAGCGCTGAGATTCCTTTACCAGAAGAGTTTCCAGAATTTTCCAGAATGGTAGAAGAGCAGATCTCCTTAGCGGATGCATGTGACAGCGATGAGGATCGAGACGACCTGAGGGAAATATTTATGGAGTTTAAGGATGTATTTGCAAAAGATGCTTATGATTGTGGTTTAACTGATTTACATGTGGCCACACTACCAGAAGGTTGTAGCAGAAATCCAGTGTTTGTACGCCAGTATAGACTACCGCTGGCATGTTTAGAATCATTGGCAGAGATTATTAAAAATTTGGAATCACGGGGAATAATTAGGCCCATTCATAGCACATCCAATACGCCTATTTTAGGTGTGTTAAAGCCAAATGGTCAATGGCGGCTGTGTGCAGACTTAAGAGAGTTAAATAAAAGAGTACCAGTATCTAGGTGGCCACTACCATTCATTGATCAGGGCCTAGCTCAGATACATGGTTCAAATGTATTTACCACGTTAGATCTCACATCTGGATATTGGTGTGTGCCATTGGCAGAGGAGATACAACACCTATTTTCCTTTACATTTGACAGGACTCAATATGCCTGGCTTAGAGCTCCGTTCGGGTACATCAATAGTGGGAGTGAATTTGGCATATTTTTGAGAAAGGCCATGCCAGATGCAGCGGAAAGAGGAACAATAGTTTATGTGGATGATGTCTTGATAAAAAATGAAAACCTTAAAAGCCATTTTGATGAAATAAGACATGTGCTTGGCCAATTGCAGAAAGCAGGCGCCAAAGTATCTTTGCAAAAAGCACAATGGTGCAAGAAAAAAGTGAACTTTCTAGGGCATGAAGTGACTGAACATGGGCTAAATCCACAAAGGAAGAAAATAGAGGCCATACAAAGATTAAAAGATCCTAAAAATGTGAAAGGAGTAAAAAGTTTATTAGGGATGACAGGCTATAACAGAAAGTTCATTGAGAATTATGCAGAAATCACTCAACCATTGACTAAACTGCTTAAACTAAATACTCACTGGAGATGGGAAAGAGAGCAGTCTGATGCAGTGGCTAGATTGAAGGAATGTCTTGTAAAGGCACCATGTTTAGCATACCCCATAAAGGACAGGGATTTCTTTATAGAAATAGGCTTTTCTGAACATTGTATGTCAGCAGTGTTATCACAAAAACACGATTTGAATCACAAAACCATTGCATATGCAAGTAAGGCATTTTCCCAAGTTGAAATGAAATTTAATGAATGCGAAAAGGCCCTATTAACCACTGTGTGGGCGCTACAACATTTCCGCCCCATTGTTCAGGGAGAAAAGGTGATTATTGAAACAAATCATCAACCTTTGCAATTTTTAGAGAGTAAAAGAATTAGATCAGGCAATCTAGCACAATCCAGAATCACTTCATGGACGCTGGCATTACAAGGTTTTCCCGTAGAAGTAAGATATGGACAAAATAAAAAGAGCCCAATTGCTCAAGGGTTAGCTGACTTACATGACTGTGCAGCTGAACAAATAACAAATGAAATGGATGTGGAAGCTGGTTTACAGGAATTTGAACAATCACCACACAAAGCTTTTGATGAAAAAACATGCAAGGATTTGCCAACTGTATATGTGGATGGTTGTGCTTTTCACATTGAAAATGACAGTAATAAACAATTAGTGGCAGGAATAGGAAATGTCTGGTTGAAATGTGAAGGCGTTCCTAGTATAGGGATGAGGATTGGAGATAGGAGCAGTCAGGTGGCGGAATTGGCAGCCATCTATAAAGCAATTGCTACTGCAGTTGATAAAAAATTCAGTGAAATTGTCCTGGTGACTGATTCTGACTATGCACGGAATAGCTTTGTGGAGTATTTGCCTGGTTGGAAAGCAAGAGGCATGGTTACATACAACAAAAAGCCACTTAAACATGGAAAAATGATACAAGCCATAGACAAATTGGTGTCAGAAAATAATTTAACAATATACTGGAGAAAAATTCGTGGGCATTTAAAAACACCAGGAGAGGATAAGGAGGGAAATGATAAGGCAGACCATCTGGCTAAGATTGGGGCTGTGATGGGAGAATTGCTACCTATTGATTATTTAATGGGTGAAATACAAATTGATGCAGTCACACGTTCTAAAGCACCAAAGGAGGTAGATCAACCGGTGGTGCAGTGGAGTCATGACACGCCAGACCAAGATTTGATTGAGGCACAAAAGAATGATCAAATTTTGGGAATCTATTATAATCATTTGATAGATCCTGAACAAAATCCTTTAACAGAAAATGATTGTATGGGAAAAGAAGAGTTGAGGGTGTTATTAAAGAACAAAACACGAATTAGATTACAGGATGGGCTCATGATTAGAGAGTCCATAACAGGGCAAATACAGTGGGTAGTACCCCTTTCATTCAGAGGACTAATGCTACACCATGCACATGATGCCATAACTGCAGGCCATAGAGGTTCACAAAAGACATTAGAAATACTAAAAGATTATGCTTACTGGCCACATATGTCCCAAGATGTGGAATTATATACTAGAGGATGTCTAGTATGCGCCCAATTTAAACCTGCTTCACCAATGCATAGAGCACCATTGATGAAAAGAGGCCTAACTCTCCCATGGTCAGATTTGCAAATAGACTATGTAGGTCCTTTAAAAAGGTCGAGCAGGGGACACCGCTATATTTTGAGTGTGGTATGTTTGATGTCAAAGTGGATTGAGTGCATTCCCGCACCAGATTGTAGTGCGCAAACAGCAGCCACATTGCTGGTGAACCATGTGTTCTCAAGGTTTGGGTTGCCACAAAGAATTGAGTCAGACAGAGGAAGTCATTTCACAAGTACTCTAATGAGTAAGGTATGGCAAATACTAGGTGTGAAAAGGAAACTACATATCGCATATCGGGCGGCGTCTTCAGGTACAGTTGAAAGAAGCAATAGGTCTGTTGTGGACATTTTAAAGAAATTTGTGGCAGAAGCAGGTTCCAGCTGGGATTTGCGTTTACCATTGGTTTTGATGGCAATCAGGTCGACTCCTGCCAAAGCAACAGGTGTTAGCCCCCATGAGGTCTTAACAGGTAGGAAAATGGTGTTACCACAACACCTACTATACAGAACACATGAGCAAACTCTAGTGAGTGCATCCACAGTTCATGAATATATTGATAAACTGAGGAGGCATTTGCAACATGCATTTGCTTTTGTGCAGAGAAATCTGGAAAGAGCTGCTGACAGTGCTAAGTCATATTATGACAAAAAGACATCAGTAAAGGAATACAATGTAGGGGATCAGGTGTACAAGTTTCATTTTGGAAAAAGTAAACAGAAAAATTCTAAATTTCTGGCAGCCTGGCAGGGGCCATTTCGAATTATAGATAAAGTCTCTCCTGTAGTGTATAAAATTTTGAAAAATGAAGGTGAAACAGCAATAGAGCAGTTTGTCCATGTAAATCAAATCAAACCATGCCATCCCAGACATGAGATCAGGCAGCTTGAGCATGTGGAAACGGATAGAGTCCCTTGAGAAAATAAATGGGTGTGATCAGGAGGGAGTGACAAAGAAGTTAAAAAAAAAAAGTTGATTGTTATGATGGCACATAAACACTGTAATATATGTGAAAATATATAATATAAATAAATAAATAAATAAATAAATAAATAAATAAATGCACATATAACGGAAACTCGTGGTTGGTGTGCAGAGAGAAAGTGTATTAAATATTGAATGCTGTTTTATATGTGTTTGTTTTCTTTTAACTTGTGTTTAATTTCAGAAAAAGAAAAGAAAAACAAAGTATTTTTACCAAGCATGTTTTATTTTTGGCAAAAGGGTGAAGTTAGTATTGTGCTATGTACTTAATTTGTTTCTTTTCTATTTGATTTAGAATATTAACATTATTTGGTCGGAGGTTCTGGGATCAGAGGCCACGGCAGACGATGGAGTCCTGGAGTCCCCTGGATGAAGACCAAAAGATGCCTGCCTCCAGGTGGAGGTGAAGACAAAATAACCGGAATGCCAAAAGAGATGACTACTGTGGATTCAAGATTGCCAAGATGAAAGAGTACTCGAATGAACCGAATAACATCGCTGGTCGGGACATACCAAAAGAGATAAAGCAAAAGTTCCGGCATATGAAGTTCCACGTATTTATTATTTTAATTATTTATTTTAACTTGTTATATTACTTATTTGTTTTAGTTAGTTGTTTTATTTCATTGTTTTTAATTGACTTGGAAAATTTAAACTTAAAGTAATGCCACTTCCACTGAGAAGGCAAAGGTGGAACATTTTATGAACTGATGGACTCAGATGAAATGTTGATTGCAAATTTTCATTGATGCACATGAATATTCATTTTGTTGGATTGCTATATTGTAAAAAAAAATAGAATAAGTTGTTTTTAGGAATTGGCTTGGATTATAGCCAAGTTCTAAAAACAAAAGGAGGGTATATGTAAGGATATTTGGCGTGTTACAGTACACAGTACAGCAATACTGCACAAGTAGCACAATTTTTTTTGCAGCACCACCACCACAAGGGTGCGGTGCATTGCTATATGGGTTAGCAGATTAACAAGGAAAGACAGACTATTCAGTAAAAAAACGATTTTAACATATAAAATGCAAATCTATTTTTACAGTTAAAAGCACACGTGTTCATTTAAAAATGCACACTATTTTTCACATGAAATGCCTATATTGCTAGAGACACATTTGAAAATTAACAGCTAACCTATTAACCATTAACCTGACTAATAAAACCTTATTTTAATATAACCCACTAATAAAATGTGTTCTCTACTGCAGAATTAGGCATACTCTGAAAACCATTTGAATGAGTGTGCAGATTTTTTTTTCTTCTCTTCTCTGCCTGATTATCCGTGTTGTTGTGCACAGTAACGGCAGGAAGGAGGAAGTCAGATTTGCAACAATTGCAAATGTATAAGCGAAGCTATTGTTGAAGAGTAGGAGGATGAGAGATGATGGATTTCATTGGGACACGTCATAAAGAGGGCTGAGAGGAAAGTTTTAGTGGGCAGTAGCAGGGAAAAAGACAGGCAGACATCTTTCTGCACTACTGGGGAGAAGACCTGGCTGTGGGGTCTTGACTGAATGCAGATTCCTGTGTCCTGCTGCAGTCGACATTGGGGAGAGCTGAAAGAAAAACCTTTCCACTGGCTGAGGCATTCCTATCTGAAAAAGCTGAGAATTCCAGGCAATGACCCCGGCTTGAGAAGGCAAGCGTTCCTTTTTGCTGGAGTTAAGCCAAGAGAGCCACATTCACAGAGAGAAGCCTCTGAACAGATAAGGTAATTACCTAACTGGGGGAGCTGTGTGTGTGCACGGAAATATGCAGTCAGTGTAGAAAAATGAAAGTCCCGTGCGTGTCTTAATCAAGTGCTAATGTTGCAATTTAAGTTCTGTTCTCCGCCGCTATAATTGCAGTGTGTCATAGAAAATGCTTTTACTGTACCATTTTATTTATTTCTGTAAAGAATGAGATCATGTCTAAATGCAACTTTTATAATACAGAAAATATTTGAAAACAGACGGGTGGTTTATTTTCTATTTACCATTACAATGCCAATGATGTGGGGAGATTTTTAAACAGTGCAATGGTCATTTTGAGACAGATGTGTGCATGTCAGAATCAGTATGAATAATTGTGAGTGACTGTAGTATAACTTGTTGGAGGTACATGAGCCAACGGGAAGAGAGACTCTCTGAACATAGCTCCCTACCGTATATAAGGTAGTGGAAATTACCACAAGACTACCACATATAGCTCTCTGTCGTAAATAAGTCAGTGAGTTTGCCCATGGTGGCGCACCAACACTATCACTGGAAATTGTGGTATCCCTAGAATGCAGGTCTGAGGTCTCTCTAGTGATCACACGAAAAATCTAAGCGAAGATAAGGGATTCTGGACATTGGGGCCACAAATAAAACAAGGGAATTATGCTCACCAAAATACCACCAACCACGTATACCAAATATGCAGGTCTGGGTGCTGAAATAATGCATGTCCATTGTATTATTGTTGCACATGGCCAAATCTGAATACAAAGAGTGATTATTGCTAAGTTATTTTTCGGCGGTAATAAAATACCGTCAGGCCCCAAATCTCCACAAAATACCCTACAGGTCTCAGGTTTTTTATTAAAATCATTGAGATATCATATTGCATGCTGTAGGAAGGGTCTAAGGATTGGAATGGGAAGGAGTTGGATATTCCCATCTCATGTTATAGGAAGGGTCTCAGGTTTGGTATTAGAAGCATTGAGATATCACATCTCATGCTATAGGAAGGGTCTCAGGATTGGAATGGGAAGGACTTGGATATCACATCTCATGCTATAGGGAGGGTCTCAAGTTTGATAGAAGCATTGAGATATCACATTTCATGATATCGGAAGGGTCTCAAGATTGGAATGGGAAGGAGTTGGATATCACATCTCATGATAAAGGAAGGGTCTAAGGTTTGGAAGGGGAAGGATTTGGATATCACATCTCATGTTATAGGACGGGTCTCAGGTTTGGTATTAGAAGCATTGAGATATCAAGTCTCATGGTATAGGAAGGGTCTCAGGATTAGAATGGGAAGGAGTTTGATATCACATCTCATGCCATAATATGGGTCTCAGGTTTGGTAGAAGCATTGGGATATCACATCTCATGCTATCGGAAGGGTATCGGGATTGGATTTGGAAGGAGTTGGATATCCCATCTCATGCTATAGGAAGGGTCTCAGGTTGGAATGGGAAGGAGTTGGATATCACATCTCATGTTATAGGAAGGGTCTCAGGATTGGAATGGGAAGGACTTGGATATCACATCTCATGCTATAGGAAGGCTCTCAGGTTTGCAAGGGGAAAGAGTTGGATATCACATTTCATGTTAGAGGTAGGATCTCAGGTTTGGTATTAGAAGCATTGAGATATCACATCTCATGCTATCAGAAGGATCTCAGGTTTGGTATAGAAGCATTGAGATATCATATCTTATGCTATCAGAAGGGTCTCAGGATTGGAATGGGATGGAGTTGGATATCACATCTCATGCTATAGGAAGGGTCTCAGGATTGGAATGGGAAGGAGTTGGATATCACATCTCATGTTATAGGAAGGGTCTCAGGTTTGGTATAAACATTGAGATATCACATCTCTACCATCGGAAGTGTCTCAGGATTGGAATGGGAAGGAGTTGGATATCCCATCTCATGTTATAGGACGGGTCTCGGGTTTTTTATTAAAATCATTGAGATATCATATTGCATGCTGTAGGAAGGGTCTAAGGATTGGAATGGGAAGGAGTTGGATATTCCCATCTCATGTTATAGGAAGGGTCTCAGGTTTGGTATTAGAAGCATTGAGATATCACATCTCATGCTATAGGAAGGGTCTCAGGATTGGAATGGGAAGGACTTGGATATCACATCTCATGCTATAGGGAGGGTCTCAAGTTTGATAGAAACATTGAGATATCACATTTCATGATATCGGAAGGGTCTCAAGATTGGAATGGGAAGGAGTTGGATATCACATCTCATGACAAAGGAAGGGTCTAAGGTTTGGAAGGGGAAGGATTTGGATATCACATCTCATGTTATAGGACGGGTCTCAGGTTTGGTATTAGAAGCATTGAGATATCAAGTCTCATGGTATAGGAAGGGTCTCAGGATTAGAATGGGAAGGAGTTTGATATCACATCTCATGCCATAATATGGGTCTCAGGTTTGGTAGAAGCATTGGGATATCACATCTCATGCTATCGGAAGGGTATCGGGATTGGATTTGGAAGGAGTTGGATATCCCATCTCATGCTATAGGAAGGGTCTCAGGTTGGAATGGGAAGGAGTTGGATATCACATCTCATGTTATAGGAAGGGTCTCAGGATTGGAATGGGAAGGACTTGGATATCACATCTCATGCTATAGGAAGGCTCTCAGGTTTGCAAGGGGAAAGAGTTGGATATCACATTTCATGTTAGAGGTAGGATCTCAGGTTTGGTATTAGAAGCATTGAGATATCACATCTCATGCTATCAGAAGGATCTCAGGTTTGGTATAGAAGCATTGAGATATATCTTATTCTATCAAAAGGGTCTCAGGATTGGAATGGGAAGGAGTTGGATATCACATCTCATGCTAAAGGGAGGGTCTCAGGTTTGGAAGGGGAAGGATTTGGATATCACATCTCATGTTATAGGATGGATCTCAGGTTTGGTATTAGAAGTATTGAGATATCACATCTCATGTTATCGGAAGGATCTCAGGTTTGGTATTAGAAGTATTGAGATATCACATCTCATGCTATAGGAAGGGTCTCAGGATTGGAATGGGAAGGAGTTGGATATCACATCTCATGCTAAAGGAAGGGTCTCAGGTTTGGTAGAAGCATTGAGATATCACATCTCATGCTATAGGAAGCGTCTCAGGATTGGAATGGGAAGGAGTAGGATATCACATCTCATGCTATAGGAAGGATCTCAGGTTTGGTATAAGCACTGAGATATCACATCTCTTCTATCGGAAGGGTCTCAGGATTGGAATGGGAAGGAGTTGGATATTCCCATCTCATGTTATAGGAAGGGTCTCAGGTTTGGTATTAGAAGCATTGAGATATCACATCTCATGCTATAGGAAGGGTCTCAGGATTGGAATGGGAAGGACTTGGATAATCCATCTCATGCTATAGGGAGAGTCTCAAGTTTGATATTAGAAGCATTGAGATATCACATCTCACAATATCGGAAGGGTCTCAGGATTGGAATGGGAAGGAGTTGGATATCACATCTCATGATAAAGGAAGGGTCTAAGGTTTGGAAGGGGAAGGATTTGGATATCACATCTCATGTTATAGGACGGGTCTCAGGTTTGGTATTAGAAGCACTGAGATATCAAGTCTTATGGTATAGGAAGGGTCTCAGAATTGGAATGAGAAGGAGTTGGATATCACATCTCAAGCTATAGGAAGGGTCTCAGGATTGGAATGGGAAGGAGTTTGATATCACATCTCATGCAATAGTATGGGTCTCAGGTTTGGTATAAGCATTGGGATATCACATCTCATGCTATCGGAAGGGTATCAGGATTGGATTTGGAAGGAGCTGGATATCCCATCTCATGCTATAGGAAGGGTCTCAGGTTGGAATGGGAAGGAATTGGATATCACATCTCATGTTATAGGAAGGGTCTCAGGATTGGAATGGGAAGGACTTGGATATCACATCTCATGCTATAGGAAGGCTCTCAGGTTTGGAAGGGGAAAGAGTTGGATATCACATTTCATGTTAGAGGTAGGATCTCAGGTTTGGTATTAGAGGCATTGAGATATCACATTTCATGCTATCAGAAGGGTCTCAGGATTGGAATGGGAAGGAGTTGGATATCACATCTCATGCTAAAGGGAGGGTCTCAGGTTTGGAAGGGGAAGGATTTGGATATCACATCTCATGTTATAGGAAGGATCTCAGGTTTGGTATTAGAAGCATTGAGATATCACATCTCATGCTATCGGAAGGATCTCAGGTTTGGTATTAGAAGCATTGAGATATCACATCTCATGCTATCAGAATGGTCTCAGGATTGGAATCGGAAGGAGTTGGATATCACATCTCATGCTAAAGGGAGGGTCTCAGGTTTGGAAGGGGAAGGATTTGGATATCACATCTCATGTTATCAGAAGGATCTCAGGTTTGGTATTAGAAGTATTGAGATATCACATCTCATGCTATAGGAAGGGTCTCAGGATTGGAATGGGAAGGAGTTGGATATCACATCTCAAGCTATAGGAAGGGTCTCAGGTTTGGTATAAGCATTGCGATATCACATCACATGCTATAGGAAGGGCCTCAGGATTGGAATGGGAAGGAGTTGGATATCACATCTCATGTTATAGGAAAGATCTCAGGTTTGGTATTAGAAGCATTGAGACATCACATCTCATGTTATTGGAAGGGTCTCAGGATTGGAATGGGAAGGACTTGGATATCACATCTCATGCTATGGATAGGCTCTCAGGTTTGGAAAGGGAAGGAGTTGGATATCACATTTCATGTTAGAGGAAGGATCTCAGGTTTGGTATTAGAGGCATTGAGATATCACATCTCATGCTATAGGAAGGGTCTCAGGATTGGAATGGGAAGGAGTTGGATATCACATCTCATGCTATAGGAAGGGTCTCAGGTTTGGTATAAGCATTGAGATATCACATCTCATGCTATAGGAAGGGTCTCAGGATTGGAATGGAAGGAGTTGGATATCACATCTCATGTTAAACGAAGGATCTCAGGTTTGGTATTAGAAGCATTGAGACATCACATCTCATGCTATAGGAAGGGTCTCAGGATTGGAATGGGAAGGAGTTGGATATCACATCTCATGCTATACGAAGGGTCTCAGGTTTGGTATAAGCATTGAGATATCACATCTCATGCTATCGGAAGGGTCTCAGGATTGGAATGGGAAGGAGTTGTATATGACATCTCAAGCCATAGGAAGGGTCTCAGGTTTGGTATAAGCTTTGAGATATCACATCTCTGCTATCGGAAGGGTCTCAGGATTGGAATGGGAAGGAGTTGGATATCCCATCTCATGTTATAGGAAGAGTCTCAGGTTTGGTATTAGAAGCATTGAGATATCACATCTCATGCTATAGGAAGTGTCTCAGGATTGGAATGGGAATGACTTGGATATCACATCTCATGCTATAGGGAGGGTCTCAAGTTTGATATTAGAATCATTGAGATATCACATCTTATGCTATAGGAAGGGTCTCAGGATTGGAATGGGAAGGAGTAGGATATCACATCTCATGCTATAGGAAGGATCTCAGGTTTGGTATAAGCATTGAGATATCACATCTCTTCTATCGGAAGGGTCTCAGGATTGGAATGGGAAGGAGTTGGATATTCCCATCTCATGTTATAGGAAGGGTCTCAGGTTTGGTATTAGAAGCATTGAGATATCACATCTCATGCTAAAGGGAGGGTCTCAGGTTTGGAAGGGGAAGGATTTGGAAATCACATCTCATGTTATAGGAAGGATCTCAGGTTTGGTATAAGAAGCATTGAGATATCACATCTCATGCTATCGGAAGAATCTCAGATTTGGTATTAGAGGCATTGAGATATCACATCTCATGCTATGATAAGGGTCTCAGGATTGGAATGGGAAGGAGTTGGATATCACATCTCATGCTATAGGAAGGATCTCAGGTTTGGAACGGGAAGGAGTTGGATATCACATCTCATGTTATAGGAAGAGTCTCACATTTGGTATAAGCATTGAGATATCACATCTCTGCAATCGGAAGTGTCTCAGGATTGGGATGGGAAGGAGTTGGATATCACATCTCATGCTATAGGAAGGGTCTCAGGTTTGGAACGGGAAGGAGTTGGATATCCCATCTCATGTTATAGGACTGGTCTCAGGTTTGGTATTAGAAGCATTGAGATATCACATCACATGCTGTAGGAAGGGTCTCAGGTTTGGAATGGGAAGGAATTGGATATCACATCTCATGTTATAGGAAGGGTCTCATGTTTGGTATAAGCATTGAGATATCACATCTCTGCTATCGGAAGTGTCTCAGGATTGGAATGGGAAGGAGTTGGATATCACATCTCATGTTATAGGACGGGTCTCAGGTTTGTTATTAGAATCATTGAGATATCATATTGCATGCTGTAGGAAGGGTCTAAGGATTGGAATGGGAAGGACTTGGATATCACATCTCATGCTATAGGTAGGCTCTCAGGTTTGGAAAGGGAAGGAGTTGGATATCACATTTCATGTTAGAGGAAGGATCTCAGGTTTGGTATTAGAGCCATTGGATATCACATCTCATGCTATAGGAAGGGTCTCAGGATTGGAATGGGAAGGAGTTGGATATCACATCTCATGCTATAGGAAGGGTTTTAGGTTTGGTATAAGCATTGAGATATCACATCTCATGCTATAGGAAGGGTCTCAGGATTGGAATGGGAAGGATCTGTATATGACATCTCATGCCATAGGAAGGGTGTCAGGTTTGGTATAAGCATTGAGATATCACATCTCTGCTTTCGGAAGGGTCTCAGGATTGGAATGGGAAGGAGTTGGATATCCCATCTCATGTTATAGGAAGAATCTCAGGTTTGGTATTAGAAGCATTGAGATATCACATCTCATGCTATAGGAAGTGTCTCAGGATTGGAATGGGAAGGACTTGGATATCACATCTCATGCTATAGGGAGGGTCTCAAGTTTGATATTAGAAGCATTGAGATATCACATCTCATGCTATAGGAAGGGTCTCAGTATTGGAATGGGAAGGAGTTGGATATCACATCTCATGCTATAGGAAGGGTCTCAGGTTTGGTATAAGCATTGAGATATCACATCTCTGCTATCGGAAGGGTCTCAGGATTGGAATGGGAAGGAGTTGGATATTCCCATCTCATGTTATAGGAAGGGTCTATCAGGTCTTAGCATGAGACTCTTCCTATAACATGAGATGTGATATCCAACTCCTTCCCATTCCAATCCTGAGACCCTTCCGATAGCTTGAGATGTGATATCTCAATGCTTCTAATATCAATACTGAGACCCTCCCTATAGCATGAGATGTGATATCTAAGTCCTTCCCATTCCAATCCTGAGACCCTTCCGATAGCAGAGATGTGATATCTCAATGCTTATACCAAACCTGAGACCCTTCCTATAGCATGAGATGTGATATCCAACTCCTTCCCATTCCAATCCTGAGACCCTTCCTATAGCATGATATGTGAAATCTCAATGCTTCTACCAAAACTGAGACCCTTCCTTTAGCATGAGATGTGATATCCAACTCCTTCCCATTCCAATCCTGAGACCAGTCCTATAGCATGAGATGTGCTATCTCAATGCTTCTAATACCAAACCTGAGATCCTTCCTATAACATGAGATGTGATATCTAACTCCTTCCCATTCCAATCCTGAGACCCTTCTTATAGCATGAGATGTGATATCTCAATGCTTCTAATACCAAACCTGAGATCCTTCAGATAGCATGAGATATGATATCTCAATGCTTCTAATACCAAACCTGAGATCCTTCCTATAACATGAGATGTGATATCCAAATCCTTCCCCTTCCGAACCTGAGACCCTCCCTTTAGCATGAGATGTGATATCCAACTCCTTCCCATTCCAATCCTGATACCCTTCTGATAGCATGAGATGTGATATCTCAATGCCTCGAATAGCAAACCTGAGATCCTACCTCTAACATGAAATGTGATATCCAACTCCTTCCCTTTCCAAACCTGAGAGCCTTCCTACAGCATGAGATGTGATATCCAAGTCCTTCCCATTCCAATCCTGAGACCCTTCCTATAACATGAGATGTCATATCCAACTCCTTCCCATTCCAACCTGAGACCCTTCCTATAGCATGAGATGGGATATCCAACTCCTTCCAAATCCAATCCTGATACCCTTCCGATAGCATGAGATGTGATAACCCAATGCTTCTACAAAACCTGAGACCCATACCATGGCATGAGATGTGATATCAAACTCCCGTCCTATACCATGAGACTTGATATCTCAATGCTTCTAATACCAAACCTGAGACCGGTCCAATAACATGAGATGTGATATCCAAATCCTTCCCCTTCCAAACCTTAGACCCTTCCTTTATCATGAGATGTGATATCCAAGTCCTTCCCATTCCATTCCTGAGACCCTTCCTATAGCATGAGATGTGATATCTCAATGCTTCTAATACCAAACCTGAGACCCTTCCTATAACATGAGATGTGATATCCAAGTCCTTCCCATTTCAATCCTGAGACCCTTCCTATAGCATGAGATGTGATATCTCAATGCTTCTAATACCAAACCTGAGACCCTTCCTATAACATGAATTCTGATATCCAAGTCCTTCCCATTCCAATCCTGAGACCCTTCCAATAGCAGAGATGTGATATCTCAATGCTTCTAATATCAAACCTGAGACCTGTCCTATAACATGAGATGGGATATCCAACTCCTTCCCGTTCCAAACCTGATACCCTTCCTATAGCATGAGATGTGATATCCAATTCCTTCCCATCCCAATCCTGAGACACCTCCGATAGCAGATATGTGATATCTCAATGCTTATACCAAACCTGAGACTCTTCCTATAACATGAGATGTGATATCTAACTCCTTCCCGTTCCAAACCTGAGACCCTTCCTATAGCATGAGATGTGATATCCAACTCCTTCCCATTCCAATCCTGAGACCCTTCCTATAGCATGAGATGTGATATCTCAATTCTTATACCAAATCTGAGACCCTTCCTATAGCATAAGATGTGATATCCAACTCCTTCCCATTCCAATACTGAGACCCTTCCTATAGCATGAGATGTGATATCTCAATGCTTCTAATACCAAACCTGAGATCCTTCCTATAACATGAGATGTGATATCCAACTCCTTCCCATTCCAATCCTGAGACCCTTATGATAGCATGAGATGTGATATCTCAATGCCTCTAATATCAAACCTGAGATACTTCCGATAGCATGAGATGTGATTTCCAAATCCTTCCCCTTCCAAACCTGAGACCCTCCCTTTAGCATGAGATGTGATATACAACTCCATCCCATTCCAATCCTGAGACCCTTCTGATAGCATGAGATGTGATATCTCAATGCCTCTAATACCAAACCTGAGATCCTACCTCTAACATGAAATGTGATATCCATCTCCTTCCCTTTCCAAACCTGAGACCCTGCCTATAGCATGAGATGTGATATTCAAGTCCTTCCCATTCCAATCCTGAGACCCTTCCTATAGCATGTGATGTGATATCTCAATGCGTATACCAAACCTGAGACCCTTCCTATGGCATGAGATGTCATATACAACTCCTTCCCATTCCAATCCTAAGACCCTTCCTATAACATGAGATGTGATGTCTCAATGCTTCTGATACCAAACCTGAGATCTTTCCTATAACATGAGATGTGATATCCAACTCCTTCCCATTCCAATCCTGAGACCCTTCCTATAGCATGAGATGTGATATCTCAATGCTTATACCAAACCTGCGACCCTTCCTATAGCTTGAGATGTGATATCCAACTCCTTCCCATTCCAATCCTGAGACCCTTCCTATAGCATGAGATGTGATATCTTAAGGCCTCTAATACCAAACCTGAGATCCTTCCTCTAACATGAGATGTGATATCCAACTCCTTCCCATTCCAATCCTGAGACCCTTCCGATAGCTTGAGATGTGATATCTCAATGCTTCTAATATCAATACTGAGACCCTCCCTATAGCATGAGATGTGATATCTAAGTCCTTCCCATTCCAATCCTGAGACCCTTCCGATAGCAGAGATGTGATATCTCAATGCTTATACCAAACCTGAGACCCTTCCTATAGCATGAGATATGATATCCAACTCCTTCCCATTCCAATCCTGAGACCCTTCCTATAGCATGATATGTGAAATCTCAATGCTTCTACCAAAACTGAGACCCTTCCTTTAGCATGAGATGTGATATCCAACTCCTTCCCATTCCAATCCTGAGACCAGTCCTATAGCATGAGATGTGATATCTCAATGCTTCTAATACCAAACCTGAGATCCTTCCTATAACATGAGATGTGATATCCAACTCCTTCCCATTCCAATCCTGAGACCCTTCCTATAGCATGACATGTGATATCTCAATGCTTCTAATACCAAACCTGAGATCCTTCCGATAGCATGAGATGTGATATCTCAATGCTTCTAATACCAAACCTGAGATCCTTCCTATAACATGAGATGTGATATCCAAATCCTTCCCCTTCCGAACCTGAGACCCTCCGTTTAGCATGAGATGTGATATCCAACTCCTTCCCATTCCAATCCTGATACCCTTCTGATAGAATGAGATGTGATATCTCAATGCCTCTAATACCAAACCTGAGATCCTACCTCTAACATGAAATGTGATATCCAACTCCTTCCCTTTCCAAACCTGAGAGCCTTCCTACAGCATGAGATGTGATATCCAAGTCCTTCCCATTCCAATCCTGAGACCCTTCCTATAACATGAGATGTCATATCCAACTCCTTCCCATTCCAACCTGAGACCCTTCCTATAGCATGAGATGGGATATCCAACTCCTTCTTATGCCAAACCTGAGACCCTTCCTATGGCATGAGATGGGATATCCAACTCCTTGCCATTCAAATCCTGAGACCCTCCCTATAACAAGAGATGTCATATCCAACTCCTTCCCATTCCAAACCTGAGACCCTTCCTTTAGCATGAGATGTAATATCCAAATCCTTCACATTCCAATCCGGAGACCCTTCCTATAGCATGAGATGTGATATCTCAATATTTCTAATACCAAACATGAGATCCTTCCTATAACATGAGATGTGATATCCAACTCCTTCCCATTCCAAACCTGAGACCCTTCCGATAGCATGAGATGTGATATCTCAATGCTTCAAAAACCAAACATGAGAACCATCCTAAAACATGAGATGTGAAATCCAAATCCTTCCCTTCCCAAACCTGAGACTCTTCCTATAGCATGAGATGTGATATCTCAATGCTTCTACCAAACCTGAAACCCTTCCTATAGCATGAGTTGTGATATCCAACTCCTTCCCATTCCAATCCTGAGACACTTCCTATAGCATGAGATGTGATATCACAATGCTTCTAATACCAAACCTGAGACCCGTCCTATAACATGAAATGTGATATCCATCTCCTTCCCTTTCCAAACCTGAGACCCTGCCTATAGCATGAGATGTGATATTCAAGTCCTTCTCATTCCAATCCTGAGACCCTTCCTATAGCATGTGATGTGATATCTCAATGCGTATAGCAAACCTGAGACCCTTCCTATGGCATGAGATGTCATATACAACTCCTTCCCATTCCAATCCTAAGACCCTTCCTATAACATGAGATGTGATGTCTCAATGCTTCTAATACCAAACCTGAGATCTTTCCTATAACATGAGATGTGATATCCAACTCCTTCCCATTCCAATCCTGAGACCCTTCCTATAGCATGAGATGTGATATCTCAAGGCCTCTAATACCAAACCTGAGATCCTTCCTCTAACATGAAATGTGATATCCAACTCCTTTCCCTTCCTAACCTGAGACCCTTCCTATAGCATGAGATGTGATATCCAACTCCTTCCCATTCCAATCCTGAGACCCTTCTGATAGCTTGAGATGTGATATCTCAATGCTTCTAATATCAATACTGAGACCCTCCCTATAGCATGAGATGTGACATCTAAGTCCTTCCCATTCCAATCCTGAGACCCTTCCGATAGCAGAGATGTGATATCTCAATGCTTATACCAAACCTGAGACCCTTCCTATAGCATGAGATATGATATCCAACTCCTTCCCATTCCAATCCTGAGACCCTTCCTATAGCATGATATGTGAAATCTCAATGCTTCTACCAAAACTGAGACCCTTCCTTTAGCATGAGATGTGATATCCAACTCCTTCCCATTCCAATCCTGAGACCAGTCCTATAGCATGAGATGTGATATCTCAATGCTTCTAATACCAAACCTGAGATCCTTCCTATAACATGAGATGTGATATCCAACTCCTTCCCATTCCAATCCTGAGACCCTTCCTATAGCATGACATGTGATATCTCAATGCTTCTAATACCAAACCTGAGATCCTTCCGATAGCATGAGATGTGATATCTCAATGCTTCTAATACCAAACCTGAGATCCTTCCTATAACATGAGATGTGATATCCAAATCCTTCCCCTTCCAAACCTGAGACCCTCCGTTTAGCATGAGATGTGATATCCAACTCCTTCCCATTCCAATCCTGATACCCTTCTGATAGAATGAGATGTGATATCTCAATGCCTCTAATACCAAACCTGAGATCCTACCTCTAACATGAAATGTGATATCCAACTCCTTCCCTTTCCAAACCTGAGAGCCTTCCTACAGCATGAAATGTGATATCCAAGTCCTTCCCATTCCAATCCTGAGACCCTTCCTATAACATGAGATGTCATATCCAACTCCTTCCCATTCCAACCTGAGACCCTTCCTATAGCATGAGATGGGATATCCAACTCCTTCTTATGCCAAACCTGAGACCCTTCCTATGGCATGAGATGGGATATCCAACTCCTTCCCAATCCAATCCTGAGACCCTTCCGATAGCAGAGATGTGATATCTCAACGCTTCTACCAAACCTGAGACCCTTCCTATAACATGAGATGTGATATCCAATTCCTTCCCATTCCAAACCTGAGACCCTTCCTATTGGATGAGATGTGATATCCAACTCCTTCCCATTCCAACCCTGAGACCCTTCCTATACCATGAGATGTGATATCTCAATGCTTCTAATACCAAACCTGGGTCCCGTCCTATAACATGAGATATGATATCCAAATCCTTCCCCTTCCAAACCTGAGACCCTTCCTTTAGCATGAGATGTGATATCCAAATACTTCCCATTCCAATCCTAAAACCCTTCCTATAGCATGAGATGTGATATCTCAATGTTTCTAATAAAAAACCTGAGACCCTTCCTATAGCAAGAGATGCGATATCCAAATCCTTCCCATTCCAATCCTGAGACCCTTCCTATAACATGAGATGTGATATCCAACTCCTTCCCATTCCAACCTGAGACCCTTCCTATAGCATGAGAAGGGATATGCAACTCCTTCCCAATCCAATCCTGAGACCCTTCCGATAGCAGAGATGTGATATCTCAATGCTTATACCAAACCTGAGACCCTTCCTATGGCATGAGATGTGATATCCAACTCCTTGCCATTCAAATCCTGAGACCCTCCCTATAACAAGAGATGTCATATCCAACTCCTTCCCATTCCAAACTTGAGACCCTTCCTTTAGCATGAGATGTAATATCCAAATCCTTCACATTCCAATCCGGAGACCCTTCCTATAGCATGAGATGTGATATCTCAATGCTTCTAATACCAAACATGAGATCCTTCCTATAACATGAGATGTGATATCCAACTCCTTCCCATTCCAAACCTGAGACCCTTCCGATAGCATGAGATGTGATATCTCAATGCTTCAAAAACAAAACATGAGAACCATCCTATAACATGAGATGTGAAATCCAAATCCTTCCCTTCCCAAACCTGAGACTCTTCCTATAGCATGAGATGTGATATCTCAATGCTTCTACCAAACCTGAAACCCTTCCTATAGCATGAGATGTGATATCCAACTCCTTCCCATTCCAATCCTGAGACACTTCCTATAGCATGAGATGTGATATCACAATGCTTCTAATACCAAACCTGAGACCCGTCCTATAACATGAGATGTGATATCCAAATCCTTCCCCTTCCAAACCTTAGACCCTTCCTTTATCATGAGATGTGATATCGAAGTCCTTCCCATTCCATTCCTGAGACCCTTCCTATAGCATGAGATGTGATATCTCAATGCTTCTAATACCAAACCTGAGACCCTTCCTATAACATGAGATGTGATATCCAAGTCCTTCCCATTCCAATCCTGAGACCCTTCCTATAGCATGAGATGTGATATCCTAGTCCTTCCCATTCCAATCCTGAGACCCTTCCGATAGCAGAGATGTGATATCTCAATGCTTATACCAAACCTGAGACCCTTCCTATGGCATGAGATGTCATATACAACTCCTTCCCATTCCAATCCTGAGACCCTTCCTATAGCATGAGATGTGATATCTCAATGCTTATACCAAACCTGAGACCCTTCCTATAGCATGAGATGTGATATCCAACTCCTTCCCATTCCAATCCTGATACCCTTCCTATAACATGAGATGTGATGTCTCAATGCTTCTAATACCAAACATGAGATCCTTCCTATGGCATGAGATGTCATATAAAACTCCTTCCCATTCCATTCCTGAGACCCTTCCTATAGCATGAGATATGATATCCAACTCCTTCCCATTCCAATCATGAGACCCTTCCTATAGCAAGAGATGCGATATCCAAATCCTTCCCATTCCAATCCTGAGACCCTTCCTATAACATGAGATGTGATTTCCAACTCCTTCCCATTCCAACCTGAGACCCTTCCTATAGCATGAGAAGGGATATCCAACTCCTTCCCAATCCAATCCTGAGACCCTTCCGATAGCAGAGATGTGATATCTCAATGCTTATACCAAACCTGAGACCCTTCCTATGGCATGAGATGTGATATCCAACTCCTTGCCATTCAAATCCTGAGACCCTCCCTATAACAAGAGATGTCATATCCAACTCCTTCCCATTCCAAACCTGAGACCCTTCCTTTAGCATGAGATGTAACTATAGCATGAGATGTGATATCCAACTCCTTCCCATTCCAATCCTGAGACCCTTCCTATAGCATGAGATGTGATATCTCAATGCTTCTAATACCAAACCTGAGATCCTTCCTATAACAAGAGATGTGATATCCAACTCCTTCCCATTCCAATCCTGAGACCCTTATGATAGCAT
The DNA here is from genome assembly GCF_040938575.1 of Ambystoma mexicanum. Lineage (NCBI taxonomy): Eukaryota > Metazoa > Chordata > Amphibia > Caudata > Ambystomatidae > Ambystoma > Ambystoma mexicanum. Next base: position 1,511,554,743 of record NC_090921.1, on the reverse strand, counting down.
GAGATGTGATATCTCAATGCCTCTAATACCAAACCTGAGATACTTCCGATAGCATGAGATGTGATATCTCAATGCTTCTAATACCAAACCTGAGATCCTTTCTATAACATGAGATGTGATTTCCAAATCCTTCCCCTTCCAAACCTGAGACCCTCCCTTTAGCATGAGATGTGATATACAACTCCTTCCCATTCCAATCCTGAGACCCTTCTGATAGCATGAGATGTGATATCTCAATGCCTATAATACCAAACCTGAGATCCTACCTCTAACATGAAATGTGATATCCATCTCCTTCCCTTTCCAAACCTGAGACCCTGCCTATAGCATGAGATGTGATATCCAAGTCCTTCCCATTCCAATCCTGAGACCCTTCATATAGAATGTGATGTGATATCTCAATGCTTATACCAAACCTGAGACCCTTCCTATGGCATGAGATGTCATATACAACTCCTTCCCATTCCAATCATGAGACCCTTCCTATAGCATGAGATGTGATATCTCAATGCTTATACCAAACCTGAGACCCTTCCTATAGCATGAGATGTGATATCCAACGTCTTCCCATTCCAATCCTAAGACCCTTCCTATAACATGAGATGTGATGTCTCAATGCTTCTAATACCAAACCTTAGATATTTCCTATAACATGAGATGTGATATCCAACTCCTTCCCATTCCAATCCTGAGACCCTTCCTATAGCATGAGATGTGATATCTCAATGCTTATACCAAACCTGAGACCCTTCCTATAGCTTGAGATGTGATATCTCAAGGCCTCTAATACCAAACCTGAGATCCTTCCTCTAACATGAAATGTGATACCCAACTCCTTCCCCTTCCAAACCTGAGAGCCTTCCTATAGCATGAGATATGATATCCAAGTCCTTCCCATTCCAATCCTGAGACCCTTCCTATAACATGAAATGTGATATCCAACTCCTTCCCATTCCAACCTGAGACCCTTCCTATAGTATGAGATGGGATATCCAACTCCTTCCAAATCCAATACTGATACCCTTCCAATAGCATGAGATGTGATATCCCAATGCTTCTACCAAACCTGAGACCCATACTATGGCATAAGATGTGACATCAAACTCCTTCCCATTCCAATCCTGAGACCCTTCCTATAGCTTGAGATGTGATATCCAACTCCTTCCCATTCCAATTCTGAGACCCCTCCTATACCATGAGACTTGATATCTCAATGCTTCTAATACCAAACCTGAGACCCGTCCTATAACATGAGATGTGATATCCAAATCCTTCCCCTTCCAAACCTTAGACCCTTCCTTTATCATGAGATGTGATATCCAACTCCTTCCCATTCCAATCCTGAGACCCTTCCTATAGCATGAGATGTGATATCTCAATGCTTCTAATACCAAACCTGAGATCCTTTCGATAGCATGAGATGTGATATCTCAATGCTTCTAACACCAAACCTGAGATCCTTCCTATAACATGAGATGTGATATCCAAATCCTTCCCCTTCCGAACCTGAGACCCTCCCTTTAGCATGAGATGTGATATCCAACTCCTTCCCATTCCAATCCTGAGACCCTTCTGATAGCATGAGATGTGATATCTCAATGCCTCTAATACCAAACCTGAGATCCTACCTCTAACATGAAATGTGATATCCATCTCCTTCCCTTTCCAAACCTGAGACCCTGCCTATAGCATGAGATGTGATATTCAAGTCCTTCCCATTCCAATCCTGAGACCCTTCCTATAGCATGTGATGTGATATCTCAATACTTATACCAAACCTGAGACCCTTCCTATGGCATGAGATGTCATATACAACTCCTTCCCATTCCAATCCTGAGACCCTTCCTATAGCATGAGATGTGATATCTCAATGCTTATACCAAACCTGAGACCCTTCCTATAGCATGAGATGTGATATCCAACTTCTTCCCATTCCAATCCTAAGACCCTTCCTATAACATGAGATGTGATGTCTCAATGCTTCTAATACCAAACCTGAGATCTTTCCTATAATATGAGATGTGATATCCAACTCCTTCCCATTCCAATCCTGAGACCCTTCCTATAGCATGAGATGTGATATCTCAATGCTTATACCAAACCTGAGACCCTTCCTATAGCTTGAGATGTGATATCGAACTCCTTCCCATTCCAATCCCGAGACCCTTCCTATAGCATGAGATGTGATATCTCAAGGCCTCTAATACCAAACCTGAGATCCTTCCTCTAACATGAAATGTGATATCCAACTCCTTCCCCTTCCAAACCTGAGAGCCTTCCTATAGCATGAGATATGATATCCAAGTCCTTCCCATTCCAATCCTGAGACCCTTCCTATAACATGAAATGTGAAATCCAACTCCTTCCCATTCCAACCTGAGACCCTTCCTATAGCATGAGATGGGATATCCAACTCCTTCCAAATCCAATACTGATACCCTTCCAATAGCATGAGATGTGATATCCCAATGCTTCTACCAAACCTGAGACCTATACTATGGCATAAGATGTGATATCAAACGCCTTCCCATTCCAATCCAGAGAGCCTTCCTATAGCTTGAGATGTGATATCCAACTCCTTCCCATTCCAATTCTGAGACCCTTCCTATACCATGAGACTTGATATCTCAATGCTTCTAATACCAAACCTGAGACCCGTCCTATAACATGAGATGTGATATCCAAATACTTCCCCTTCCAAACCTTAGACCCTTCCTTTATCATGAGATGTGATATCCAACTCCTTCCCATTCCAATCCTGAGACCCTTCCGATATCATGAGATTTGTTATCTCAATGCTTCTAATATCAAACTTGAGACCCTCCCTATAGCAAGAGATGTGACATCCAAGTCCTCCCCATTCCGATCCTGAGACCCTTCCTATAGCATGAGATGTGATATCTCAATGCTTCTAATACCAAACCTGAGACCCTTCCTATAACATGAGATGGGATATCCAACTCCTTCCCATTCCAATCCTGAGACCCTTCCGATAGCAGAGATGTGATATCTCAATGCGTATACCAACCTGAGACCCTTCCTATAACATGAGATGTGATATCCAACTCCTTCCCATTCCAAACCTGAGACCCTTCCTATAGCATATGTGATATCCAACTCCTTCCAATTCCAAACATGAGACCCTTCCCATAGCAAGAATGTAATATCCAACTCCTTCCCATTCCAATCCTGAGACCATTCCTATAGCATGAGATGTGATATCTCAATGCTTCTAATACCAAACCTGAGATCCTTCCTATGACATGAGATGTGATATCCAATTCCTTCCCATTCCAAACCTGAGACCCTTCCTACAGCATGCGATGTGATATCTCAATGCTTCTAATACCAAACCTGAGACCAGTCCTATAACATGAGATGGGATATCCAACTCCTTCCCGTTCCAATCCTGAGACACTTCCGATTGCAGAGATTTGATATCTCAATGCTTATACCAAACCTGAGACTCTTCCTATAACATGAGATGTGATATCCAACTCCTTCCCGTTCCAAACCTGAGACCCTTCCTATAGCATGAGATGTGATATCCAAATCCTTCCCATCCCAATCCTGAGACACTTCCAATTGCAGAGATGTGATATCTCAATGCTTATACCAAACCTGAGACTCTTCCTATAACACGAGATGTGATATCCAACTCCTTCCCGTTCCAAACCTGAGACCCTTCCTATAGCATGAGATGTGATATCCAACTCCTTCCCATTCCAATCCTGAGACCCTTCCGATAGCATGAGATGTGATATCTCAATGCCTCTAATACCAAACCTGAGATCCTTCCTATAACATGTGATGTGATATTCAAATCCTTCCCCTTCCAAACCTGAGACCCTCCCTTTAGCATGAGATGTGATATACAACTCCTTCCCATTCCAATCCTGAGACCCTTCTGATAGCATGATATGTGATATCTCAATGCCTCTAATACCAAACCTGAGATCCTACCTCTAACATGAAATGTGATATCCATCTCCTTCCCTTTCCAAACCTGAGACCCTGCCAATAGCATGAGCTGTGATATCCAATTCCTTCCCATTCCAATCCTGAGACCCTTCCTATAGCATGTGATGTGATATCTCAATGCTTATACCAAACCTGAGACCCTTCTTATGGCATGAGATGTCATATACAACTCCTTCCCATTCCAATCCTGGGACCCTTCCTATAGCATGAGATGTGATATCTCAATGCTTATACCAAACCTGAGACCCTTCCTATAGCATGAGATGTGATATCTCAAGGCCTCTAATACCAAACCTGAGATCCTTCCTCTAACATGAGATGTGATATCCAACTCCTTCCCGTTCCAAACCTGAGACACTTCCTATAGCATATGTGATATCCAACTCCTTCCATTCCAAACATGAGACCCTTCCTACAGCAAGAATGTAATATCCAACTCTTACCCATTCCAATCCTGAGACCCTTCCTATAGCAAGAGATGTGATATCCAAATCCTTCCCATTTCAATCCTGAGACCCTTCCTATAACATGAGATGTGATATCCATCTCCTTCCCATTCCAACCTGAGACACTTCCTATAGCATGAGAAGGGATATCCAACTCCTTCGCAATCCAATCCGGAGACCCTTCCGATAGCAGAGATGTGATATCTCAATGCTTATACCAAACCTGAGACCCTTCCTATGGCATGATATGTGATATCCAACTCCTTGCCATTCAAATCCTGAGACCCTTTTATAGCATGGGAAGGGATATCCAACTCCTTCCCAATCCAATCCTGAGACCCTTCCGATAGCAGAGATGTGATATCTCAACGCTTCTACCAAACCTGAGACCCTTCCTTTAGCATGAGATGTGATATCCAAATCCTTCGCATTCCAATCCTGAGACCCTTCCTATAGCATGAGATGTGATATCTCAATGGTTCTAATACCAAACCTGAGATCCTTCCTAAAACATGAGATGTGATATCCAATTCCTTCCCATTCCAAACCTGAGACCCTTCCTATAACATGAAATGTGATATCTCAAGGCCTCTAATACCAAACCTGAGATCCTTCCTCTAACATGAAATGTGATATCCAACTCCTTCCCATTCCAAACCTGAGACCCTTCCTATAACATGAAATGTGATATCCAACTCCATCCCATTCCAACCTGAGACCTTTCCTATAGCATGAGATGGGATATCCAACTCCTTCCAAATCCAATACTGATACCATTCCGATAGCATGAGATGTGATATCCCAATGCTTCTACCAAATCTGAGACCCATACTATGGCATGAGATGTGATATCAAACTCCTTCCCATTCCAATCCTGAGACCCTTCCTATAGCTTGAGATGTGATATCCAATTTCTTCGCATTCCAATTCTGAGACCCTTCCTATACCATGAGACTTGATATCTCAATGCTTCTAATACCAAACCTGAGACCCGTCCTATAACATGAGATGTGATATCCAAATACTTCCCCTTCCAAACCTTAGACCCTTCCTTTATCATGAGATGTGATATCCAACTCCTTCCCATTCCAATCCTGAGACCCTTCCGATATCATGAGATTTGTTATCTCAATGCTTCTAATATCAAACTTGAGACCCTCCCTATAGCATGAGATGTGACATCCAAGTCCTCCCCATTCCAATCCTGAGACCCTTCCTATAGCATGAGATGTGATATCTCAATGCTTCTAATACCAAACCTGAGACCCTTCCTATAACATGAGATGGGATATCCAACTCAGATGGGATATCCAACTCCTTCCCATTCCAATCCTGAGACCCTTCCGATAGCAGAGATGTGATATCCCAATTCTTATATCAAACCTGAGACCATTCCTATGGCCTGAGATGTCATATACAACTCCTTCCCATTCCAATCCTGAGACCCTTCCTATAGCATGAGATGTGATATCTCAATCCTTATACCAAATCTGAGACCCTTCCTATAGCATGAGATGTGATATCCAACTCCTTCCCATTCCAATCCTGAGACCCTTCCTATAGCATGAGATGTGATGTCTCAATGCTTCTAATACCAAACCTGAGATCCTTCCTATAACATGAGATGTGATATCCAACTCCTTCCCATTCCAATCCTGAGACCCTTATGATAGCATGAGATGTGATATCTCAATGCCTCTTATACCAAACCTGAGATCGTTCCGATAGCATGAGATGTGATATCTCAATGCTTCTAATACCAAACCTGAGATCCTTCCTATAATATGAGATGTGATTTCCAAATCCTTCCCCTTCCAAACCTGAGACCGTCCCTTTAGCATGAGATGTGATATCCAACTCCTTCCCATTCCAATCCTGAGACCCTTCTGATAGCATGAGATGTGATATCTCAATGCCTCTAATACCAAACCTGAGATCCTACCTCTAACATGAAATGTGATATCCATCTCCTTCCCTTTCCAAACCTGAGACCCTGCCTATAGCATGAGATGTGATATCCAAGTCCTTCCCATTCCAATCCTGAGACCCTTCCTATAGCATGTGATGTGATATCTCAATGCTTATACCAAACCTGAGACCCTTCCTATGGCATGAGATGTCATGTACAACTCCTTCCCATTCCAATCCTGAGACCCTTCCTATAGCATGAGATGTGATATCTCAATGCTTATACCAAACCTGAGACCCTTCCTATAGCATGAGATGTGATATCCAACTTCTTCCCATTCCAATCCAGAGACCCTTCCTATAGCATGAGATGTGATATCTCAATGCTTATACCAAACCTGAGACCCTTCCTATAGCTTGAGATGTGATATCCAACTCCTTCCCATTCCAATCCTGAGACCCTTCCGATAGCATGAGATGTGATATCTCAAGGCCTCTAATACCAAACCTGAGATCCTTCCTCTAACATGAAATGTGATATCCAACTCCTTCCCTTTCCAAACCTGAGAACCTTCCTATAGCATGAGATATGATATCCAACTCCTTCCCATTCCAACCTGAGACCCTTCCTATAGCATGAGATGGGATATCCAACTCCTTCCAAATCCAATACTGATACCCTTCCGATAGCATGAGATGTGATATCCCAATGCTTCTACCAAACCTGAGAACCATACTATGGCATGAGATGTGATATCAAACTCCTTCCCATTCCAATCCTGAGACGCTTCCTATAGCTTGAGATGTGATATCCAACTCCTTCCCATTCCAATTCTGAGACCCTTCTTATACCATGAGACTTGATATCTCAATGCTTCTAATACCAAACCTGAGACCCGTCCTATAACATGAGATGTGATATCCAAATCCTTCCCCTTCCAAACCTTAGACCCTTCCTTTATCATGAGATGTGATATCCAACTCCTTCCCATTCCAATCCTGAGACCCTTCCGATATCATGAGATTTGTTATCTCAATGCTTCTAATATCAAACTTGAGACCCTCCCTATAGCATGAGATGTGACATCCAAGTCCTTCCCATTCCAATCCTGAGACCCTTCCTATAGCATGAGATGTGATATCTCAATGCTTCTAATACCAAACCTGAGAACTCATGCTAAAGGGAGGGTCTCAGGTTTGGAAGGGGAAGGATTTGGATATCACATCTCATGTTATAGGAAGGATCTCAGGATTGTTATTAGAAGCATTGAGATATCACATCTCATGCTATCGGAAGGATCTCAAGTTTGGTATTAGAAGCATTGAGATATCACATCTCATGCTATCGGAAGGATCTCAGGTTTGGCATTAGAAGCATTGAGATATCACATCTCATGCTATAGCAAGGGTCTCAGGTTTGGAACGGGAAGGAGTTGGATATCCCATCTCATGTTATAGGACTGGTCTCAGGTTTGGTATTAGAAGCATTGAGATATCACATTGCATGTTGTAGGAAGGGTCTCAGGTTTGGAATGGGAAGGAATTGGATATCACATCTCATGTCATAGGAAGGATCTCAGGTTTGGTATTAGAAGCATTGAGATATCACATCTCATGCTATAGGAATGGTCTCAGGATTGGAATGGGAAGGAGTTGGATATTACATTCTTGCTATAGGAAGGGTCTCATGTTTGGAATGGGAAGGAGTTGGATATCACATATGGTATAGGAAGGGTCTCAGGTTTGGAACGGGAAGGAGTTGGATATCACATCTCATGTTGTAGGAAGCGTCTCAGGTTTGATATAAGGATTGAGATATCACATCTCTGCTATCGGAAGTGTCTCAGGATTGGAATGGGAAGAAGTTGGATATCCCATCTCATGTTATAGGATGGGTATCAGGTTTGTTATTAGAATCATTGAGATATCATATTGCATGCTGTAGGAAGGGTCTAAGGATTGGAATGGGAAGGACTTGGATATCACATCTCATGCTATAGGTAGGCTCTCAGGTTTGGAAAGGGAAGGCGTTGGATATCACATCTCATGCTATAGGAAGGGTCTCAGGATTGGAATGGGAAGGAGTTGGATATCACATCTCATGCTATAGGAAGGGTCTCAGGTTTGGTATAAGCATTGGATATCACATCTCATGCTATAGGAAGGGTCTCAGGATTGGAATGGGAAGGAGTTGGATATCACATCTCATGTTATAGGAAGGATCTCAGGTTTGGTATTAGAAGCATTGAGACATTACATCTCATGCTATAGGAAGGGTCTCAGGATTGGAATGGGAAGGAGTTGTATATGACATCTCATGCCGTAGGAAGGGTCTCAGGTTTGGTATAAGCATTGAGATATCACATCTCTGCTAGAGGAAGGGTCTCAGGATTGGAATGGGAAGGAGTTGGATATCCCATCTCATGTTATAGGAAGGGTCTCATGATTGGAATGGGAAGGACTTGGATATCACATCTCATGCTATATGAAGGCTCTCAGGTTTGGAAGGGGAAAGAGTTGGATATCACATTTCATGTTAGAGGTAGGATCTCAGGTTTGGTATTAGAGGCATTGAGATATCACATCTCATGCTATCAGAAGGGTCTCAGGATTGGAATGGGAAGGAGTTGGATATCACATCTCATGCTAAAGGGAGGGTCTCAGGTTTGGAAGGGGAAGGGTTTGGATATCACATCTCATGTTATAGGAAGGATCTCAGGTTTGGTATTAGAAGCATTGAGATATCACATCTCCGGCTATCAGAATGGTCTAAGGATTGGAATGGGAAGGAGTTGGATATCACATCTCATACTAAAGGGAGGGTTCCCGGTTTGGAAGGGGAAGGATTTGGATATCACATCTCATGTTATCGGAAGGATCTCAGGTTTGGTATTAGAAGTATTGAGATATCACATCTCATGCTATAGGAAGGGTCTCAGGATTGGAATGGGAAGGAGTTGGATATCACATCTCATGCTAAAGGAAGGGTCTCAGGTTTGGTAGAAGCATTGAGATATCACATCTCATGCTATAGGAAGGGTCTCAGGATTGGAATGCGAAGGACTTAGATATCACATATCATGCTATAGGGAGGGTCTCAGTTTTGATATTAGAAGCATTGAGATATCACATCTCATGCTATCGGAAGTGTCTCAGGTTTGGAATGGGAAGGAGCTGGATATCACATCTCATGCTAAAGGAAGGGTCTCAGGTTTGGAACGGGAAGGAGTTGGATATCACATCTCATGTTATAGGAAGGGTCTCAGGTTTGGTATAAGCATTGAGATATCACATCTCTGCTATAGGAAGTGTCTCAGGATTGGAATGGGAAGGAGTTGGATATCCCATCTCATGTTATAGGACGGGTCTCAGGTTTGTTATTAGAATCATTGAGATATCATATTGCATGCTGTAGGAAGGGTCTAAGGATTGGAATGGGAAGGACTTGGATATCACATCTCATGCTATAGATAGGCTCTCAGGTTTGGAAAGGGAAGGAGTTGGATATCACATTTCATGTTAGAGGAAGGATCTCAGGTTTGGTATTAGAGGCATTGAGATATCACATCTCATGCTATAGGAAGGGTCTCAGGTTGGAATGGGAAGGAGTTGGATTTCACATCTCATGTTATAGGAAGGGTCTCAGGATTGGAATGGGAAGGAATTGGATATCACATCTCATGCTATAGGAAGGCTCTCAGGTTTGGAAGGGGAAAGAGTTGGATATCACATTTCATGTTAGAGGTAGGATCTCAGGTTTGGTGTTAGAGGCAATGAGATATCACATCTCATGCTAAAGGGAGGGTCTCAGGTTTGGAAGGGGAAGGATTTGGATATCACATCTCATGTTATAGGAAGGATCTCAGGTTTGGTATTAGAAGCATTGAGATATCACATCTCATGCTATCGGAAGGATCTCAGGTTTGGTATTAGAAGCATTGAGATATCACATCTCATGCTATCAGAAGGTTCTCAGGATTGGAATGGGAAGGAGTTGGATATCACATCTCATGCTAAAGGGAGGGTCTCAGGTTTGGAAGGGGAAGGATTTGGATATCACATCTCATGTTATCGGAAGGATCTCAGGTTTGGTATTAAAAGTATTGAGATATCACATCTCATGCTATATGAAGGGTCTCAGGATTGGAATGGGAAGGAGTTGGATTTCACATCTCATGCTAAAGGAAGGGTCTCAGGTTTGGTAGAAGCATTGAGATATCACATCTCATGCTATAGGAAGGGTCTCAGGATTGGAATGGGAAGGACTTAGATATCACATATCATGCTATAGGGAGGGTCTCAGTTTTGATATTAGAAGCATTGAGATATCATATTGCATGCTGTAGGAAGGGTCTAAGGATTGGAATGGGAAGGACTTGGATATCACATCTCATGCTATGGATAGGCTCTCAGGTTTGGAAAGGGAAGGAGTTGGATATCACATTTCATGTTAGAGGAAGGATCTCAGGTTTGGTATTAGAGGCATTGAGATATCACATCTCATGCTATAGGAAGCGTCTCAGGATTGGAATGGAAGGAGTTGGATATCACATCTCATGTTATAGGAAGGATCTCAGGTTTGGTATTAGAAGCATTGAGACATCACATCTCATGCTATAGGAAGAGTCTCAGGATTGGAATGGGAAGGAGTTGGATATCACATCTCATGCTATAGGAAGGGTCTCTGGTTTTGTATAAGCATTGAGATATCACATCTCATGCTATTGGAAGGGTCTCAGGATTGGAATGGGAAGGAGTTGTATATGACATCTCATGCCGTAGGAAGGGTCTCAGGTTTAGTATAAGCATTGAGATATCACATCTCTGCTATCGGAAAGGTCTCAGGATTGGAATGGGAAGGAGTTGGATATCCCATCTCATGTTATAGGAAGAGTCTCAGGTTTGGTATTAGAAGCATTGAGATATCACATCTCATGCTATAGGAAGTGTCTCAGGATTGGAATCGGAAGGACTTGGATATCACATCTCATGCTATAGGGAGGGTCTCACGTTTGATATTAGAAGCATTGAGATATCACATCTCATGCTATAGGAAGGGTCTCAGGATTGGAATGGGAAGGAGTTGGATATCACATCTCATGCTATAGGAAAGGTCTCAGGTTTGGTATAAGCAGTGAGATATCACATCTCATGCTATAGGAAGTGTCTCATGATTGGAATGGGAAGGAGTTGGATATCACATCTCATGTTATAGGAAGGATCTCAGGTTTGGTATAAGCATTGAGATATCACATCTCTGCTATCGGAAGGGTCTCAGGATTGGAATGGGAAGGAGTTGGATATTCCCATCTCATGTTATAGGAAGGGTCTCAGGTTTGGTATTAGAAGCATTGAGACATCACATCTCATGCTATAGGAAGGGTCTCAGGATTGGAATGGGAAGGACTTGGATATCACATCTCATGCTATAGGGAGGGTCTCAAGTTTGATATTAGAAGCATTGAGATATCACATCTCATGATATCGGAAGGGTCTCAGGATTGGAATGGGAAGGAGTTGGATATCACATCTCATGATAAAGGAAGGGTCTAAGGTTTGGAAGGGGAAGGATTTGGATATCACATCTCATGTTATAGGGCGGGTCTCAGGTTTGGTATTAGAAGCATTGAGATATCAAGTCTCATGGTATAGGAAGGGTCTCAGAATTGGAATTGGAAGGAGTTGGATATCACATCTCAAGCTATAGGAAGGGTCTCAGGATTGGAATGGGAAGGAGTTTGATATCACATATCATGCCATAGTATGGGTCTCAGGTTTGGTATAAGCATTGGGATATCACATCTCATGCTATCGGAAGGGTATCAGGATTGGATTTGGAAGGAGTTGGATATCCCATCTCATGCTATAGAAAGGGTCTCAGGTTGGAATGGGAAGGAGTTGGATATCACATCTCATGTTATAGGAAGGGTCTCGGGATTGGAATGGGAAGGACTTGGATATCACATCTCATGCTATAGGAAGGCTCTCAGGTTTGGAAGGGGAAAGAGTTGGATATCACATTTCATGTTAGAGGTAGGATCTCAGGTTTGGTATTAGAGGCATTGAGATATCACATCTCATGCTATCAGAAGGGTCTCAGGATTGGAATGGGAAGGAGTTGGATATCACATCTTATGCTAAAGGGAGGGTCTCAGGTTTGGAAGGGGAAGGATTTGGATATCACATCTCATGTTATAAGAAGGAGCTCAGCTTTGGTATTAGAAGCATTGAGATATCACATCTCATGCTATCAGAAGGATCTCAGGTTTGGTATTAGAAGCATTGAGATATCACATCTCATGCTATCAGAAGGGTCTCAGGATTGGAATGGGAAGGAGTTGGATATCACATCTCATGCTAAAGGGAGGGTCTCAGGTTTGGAAGGGGAAGGATTTGGATATCACATCTCATGTTATCGGAAGGATCTCAGGTTTGGTATTAGAAGTATTGAGATATCACATCTCATGCTATAGGAAGGGTCTCAGGATTGGAATGGGAAGGAGTTGGATATCACATCTCAAGCTATAGAAAGGGTCTCAGGTTTGGTATAAGCATTGAGATATCACATCACATGCTATAGGAAGGGTCTCAGGATTGGAATGGGAAGGTGTTGTATATGACATCTCATGTCATAGGAAGGGTCTCAGGTTTGGCATAAGCATTGAGATATCACATCACATGCTATAGGAAGGGTCTCAGGATTGGAATGGGAAGGACTTGGATATCACATCTCATGCTATAGGCAGGGTCTCAGGTTTGGAAAGGGAAGGAGTTGGATATCACATTTCATGTTAGAGGTAGGATATCAGGTTTGGTATTAGAGGCATTGAGATATCAAATCTCATGCTATCAGAAGGGTCTCAGGATTGGAATGGGAAGGAGTTGGATATCACATCTCATGCTAAAGGGAGGGTCTCAGGTTTGGAAGGGAAAGGATTTGGATATCACATCTCATGTTATAGGAAGGATCTCAGGTTTGGTATTAGAGGCATTGAGATTTCACATCTCATGCTATCATAAGGGTCTCAGGATTGGAATGGGAAGGAGTTGGATATCACATCTCATGCTAAAGGGAGGGTCTCAGGTTTGGAAGGGGAAGAATTTGGATATCACATCACATGTTATAGGAAGGATCTCAGGTTTGGCATTAGAAGCATTGAGATATCACATCTCATGCTATCGGAAGGGTCTCAGGATTGGAATGGGAAGGAGTTGGAAATCACATCTCATGCTATAGGAAGGGTCTCAGGTTTGGAACGGGAAGGAGTTGGATATCACATCTCATGTTATAGGAAGAGTCTCAGGTTTGGTATAAGCATTGAGATATCACATCTCTGCAATCGGAAATGTCTCAGGATTGGGATGGGAAGGAGTTGGATATCACATCTCATGCTATAGGAAGGGTCTCAGGTTTGGAACGGGAAGGAGTTGGATATCAAATCTCATGCTATAGGAAGGCTCTCAGGTTTGGAAGGGGAAAGAGTTGGATATCACATTTCATGTTAGAGGTAGGATCTCAGGTTTGGTATTAGAGGCATTGAGATATCACATCTCATGCTATCAGAAGGGTCTCAGGATTGGAATGGGAAGGAGTTGGATATCACATCTCATGCTAAAGGGAGGGTCTCAGGTTTGGAAGGGGAAGGATTTGGATATCACATCTCATGTTATAAGAAGGAGCTCAGGTTTGGTATTAGAAGCATTGAGATATCACATCTCATGCTATCGGAAGGATCTCAGGTTTGGTATTAGAAGCATTGAGATATCACATCTCATGCTATCAGAAGGGTCTCAGGATTGGAATGGGAAGGAGTTGGATATCACATCTCATGCTAAAGGGAGGGTCTCAGGTTTGGAAGGGGAAGGATTTGGATATCACATCTCATGTTATCGGAAGGATCTCAGGTTTGGTATTAGAAGTATTGAGATATCACATCTCATGCTATAGGAAGGGTCTCAGGATTGGAATGGGAAGGAGTTGGATATCACATCTCAAGCTATAGGAAGGGTCTCAGGTTTGGTATAAGCATTGAGATATCACATCACATGCTATAGGAAGGGTCTCAGGATTGGAATGGGAAGGAGTTGTATATGACATCTCATGCCATAGGAAGGGTCTCAGGTTTGGTATAAGCATTGAGATATCACATCACATGCTATAGGAAGGGTCTCAGGATTGGAATGGGAAGGACTTGGATATCACATCTCATGCTATAGGCAGGGTCTCAGGTTTGGAAAGGGAAGGAGTTGGATATCACATTTCATGTTAGAGGTAGGATATCAGGTTTGGTATTAGAGGCATTGAGATATCACATCTCATGCTATCAGAAGGGTCTCAGGATTGGAATGGGAAGGAGTTGGATATCACATCTCATGCTAAAGGGAGGGTCTCAGGTTTGGAAGGGGAAGGATTTGGATATCACATCTCATGTTATAGGAAGGATCTCAGGTTTGGTATTAGAGGCATTGAGATATCACATTTCATGCTATCATAAGGGTCTCAGGATTGGAATGGGAAGGAGTTGGATATCACATCTCATGCTATAGGAAGGGTCTCAGGTTTGGTATAAGCAGTGAGATATCACATCTCATGCTATAGGAATTGTCTCAGGATTGGAATGGGAAGGAGTTGGATATCACATCTCATGTTATAGGAAGGATCTCAGGTTTGGTATAAGCATTGAGATATCACATCTCTGCTATCGGAAGGGTCTCAGGATTGGAATGGGAAGGAGTTGGATATTCCCATCTCATGTTATAGGAAGGGTCTCAGGTTTGGTATTAGAAGCATTGAGATATCACATCTCATGCTATAGGAAGAGTCTCAGAATTGGAATGGGAAGGAGTTGGATATCACATCTCATGATAAAGGAAGGGTCTAAGGTTTGGAAGGGGAAGGATTTGGATATCACATCTCATGTTATAGGACGGGTCTCAGGTTTGGTATTAGAAGCATTGAGATATCAAGTCTCATTGTATAGGAAGGGTCTCAGAATTGGAATGGGAAGGAGTTGGATATCACATCTTAAGCTATAGGAAGGGTCACAGGATTGGAATGGGAAGGAGTTTGATATCACATCTCATGCCATAGTATGGGTCTCATGTTTGGTAGAAGCATTGGGATATCACATCTCATGCTATTGGAAGGGTATCAGGATTGGATTTGGAAGGAGTTGGATATCACATCTCATGTTATAGGAAGGGTCTCAGGATTGGAATGGGAAGGACTTGGATATCACATCTCATGCTATAGGAAGGCTCTCAGGTTTGCAACGGGAAAGAGTTGGATATCACATTTCATGTTAGAGGTAGGATCTCAGGTTTGGTATTAGAGGCATTGAGATATCACATCTCATGCTATCAGAAGAGTCTCAGAATTGGAATGGGAAGGAGTTGGATATCACATCTCATACCATAGTATGGGTCTCAGGTTTGGTAGAAGCATTGGGATATCACATCTCATGCTATCGGAAGGATTTCAGGATTGGATTTGGAAGGAGTTGGATATCCCATCTCATGCTATAGGAAGGGTCTCAGGTTGGAATGGGAAGGAGTTTGATATCACATCTCATGCCATAGTATGGGTCTCAGGTTTGGTAGAAGCATTGGGATATCACATCTCATGCTATCGGAAGGGTATCAGGATTGGATTTGGAAGGAGTTGGATATCCCATCTCATGCTATAGGAAGGGTCTCAGGTTGGAATGGGAAGGAGTTGGATATCACATCTCATGTTATAGGAAGGGTCTCAGGATTGGAATGGAAAGGACTTGGATATCATATCTCATGCTATAGGAAGGCTCTCAGGTTTGGAAGGGGAAGGAGTTGGATATCACATCTCAAGCTATAGGAACGGTCTCAGGTTTGGTATAAGCATTGAGATATCACATCTCATGCTATAGGAATGGTCTCAGGATTGGAATGGGAAGGAGTTGGATATCACATCTCATGTTATAGGAAAGATCTCAGGTTTGGTATTAGAAGCATTGAGATATCACATCTCATGCTATAAACAGGGTCTCAGGATTGGAATGGGAAGGAGTTGTATATGGCATCTCATGCCATAGGAAAGGTCTCAGGTTTGGTATAAGCATTGAGATATCACATCTCATGCTATAGGAAGGGTCTCAGGATTGGAATGGGAAGGACTTGGATATCACATCTCATGCTATAGGCAGGATCTCAGGTTTGGAAAGGGAAGGAGTTGGATATCATATTTCATGTTAGAGGTAGGATCTCAGGTTTGGTATTAGAGGCATTGAGATATCACATCTCATGCTATCAGAAGGGTCTCAGGATTGGAATGGGAAGGAGTTGGATATCACATCTCATGCTAAAGGGAGGGTCTCAGGTTTGGAAGGGGAAGGATTTGGATATCACATCTCATGTTATAGGAAGGATCTCAGGTTTGGTATTAGAAGCATTGAGATATCACATCTCATGCTACCGGAAGGGTCTAAGGATTGGAATGGGAAGGAGTTGGATATCACATCTTATGCTATAGGAAGGGTCTCAGGTTTGGAACGGGAAGGAGTTGGATATCACATCTCATGTTATAGGAAGAGTCTCAGGTTTGGTATAAGCATTGAGATATCACATCTCTGCAATCGTAAGTGTCTCAGGATTGGGATGGGAAGGAGTTGGATATCACATCTCATGCTATAGGAAGGGTCTCAGGTTTGGAACGGGAAGGAGTTGGATATCCCATCTCATGTTATAGGACGGGTCTCAGGTTTGGTATTAGAAGCATTGAGATATCACATCGCATGCTGTAGGAAGGGTCTCAGGATTGGAATGGGAAGGAGTTGGATATTACATTCTTGCTATAGGAAGGGTCTCATGTTTGGAATGGGAAGGAGTTGGATATCACATATGCTATAGGAAGGGTCTCAGGTTTGGAACGGGAAGAAGTTGGATATCACATCTCATGCTATAGGAAGGGTCTCAGGTTTGGAATAAGCATTGAGATATCACATCTCTGCTATCGGAAGTGTCTCAGGATTGGAATGGGAAGGAGTTGGATATCACATCTCATGTTATAGGACGAGTCTCAGGTTTGTTATTAGAATCATTGAGATATCATATTGTATGCTGTAGGAAGGGTCTAAGGATTGGAATGGGAAGGTCTTGGATATCACATCTCATGCTATAGGTAGGCTCTCAGGTTTGGAAAGGGAAGGAGTTGGATATGACATTTCATGTTAGAGGAAGGATTTCAGGTTTGGTATTAGAGGCATTCAGATATCACATCTCATGCTATAGGAAGGGTCTCAGGATTGGAATGGGAAGGACTTAGATATCACATATCATGCTATAGGGAGGGTCTCATGTTTGGAATGGGAAGGAGTTGGATATCACATATGCTATAGGAAGGGTCTCAGGTTTGGAACGGGAAGGAGTTGGATATCACATCTCATGCTATAGGAAGGGTCTCAGGTTTGGAATAATCATTGAGATATCACATCTCTGCTATCGGAAGTGTCTCAGGATTGGAATGGGAAGGAGTTGGATATCACATCTCATGTTATAGGACGGGTCTCAGGTTTGTTATTAGAATCATTGAGATATCATATTGTATGCTGTAGGAAGGGTCTAAGGATTGGAATGGGAAGGTCTTGGATATCACATCTCATGCTATAGGTAGGCTCTCAGGTTTGGAAAGGGAAGGAGTTGGATATCACATTTCATGTTAGAGGAAGGATCTCAGATTTGGTATTAGAGGCATTGAGATATCACATCTAATGCTATAGGAAGGGTCTCAGGATTGGAATGGGAAGGAGTTGGATATCACATCTCATGCTATAGGAAGGGTCTCAGGTTTGGTATGAACATTGAGATATCACATCTCATGCTATAGGAAGGGTCTCAGGATTGGAATGGGAAGGAGTTGGATATCACATCTGATGTTATAGGAAGGATCTCAGGTTTGGTATTAGAAGCATTGAGACATCACATCTCATGCTATTTGAAGGGTCTCAGGATTGGTATAAGCATTGAGATATCACATCTCTGCTATCGGAAGGGTCTCAGGATTGGAATGGGAAGGAGTTGGATATCCCATCTCATGTTATAGGAAGAGTCTCAGGTTTGGTATTAGAAGCATTGAGATATCACATCTCATGCTATAGGAATGGTCTCAGGATTGGAATGGGAAGGAGTTTGATATCACATCTCATGCCATGTATGGGTCTCAGGTTTGGTATAAGCATTGAGATATCACATCTCATGCTATAGGAAGGGTCTCAGGATTGGAATGGGAAGGAGTTGTATATGACATCTCATGCCATAGGAAGGGTCTCAGGTTTGGTATAAGCATTGAGATATCACATATCTGCTATCGGAAGGGTCTCAGGATTGGAATGGGAAGGAGTTGGATATCCCATCTCATGTTATAGGAAGAGTCTCAGGTTTGGTATTAGAAGCATTGAGATATCACATCTCATGCTATAGGAAGTGTCTCAGGATTGGAATGGGAAGGAGTTTGATATCAAATCTCATGCCATGTATGGGTTTCAGGTTTTGTAGAAGCATTGGGATATCACATCTCATGCTATCGGAAGGGTATCAGGATTGGATTTGGAAGGATTTGGATATCACATTTCATGTTATAGGAAGGATCTCAGGTTTGGTATTAGAAGCATTGAGATATCACATCTCATGCTATCGGAAGGATCTCAGGTTTGGTATTATAGGCATTGAGATATCACATCTCATGCTATCAGAAGGGTCTCAGGATTGGAATGGGAAGGAGTCGGATATCACATCTCATGCTAAAGGGAGGGTCTCAGGTTTGGAAGTGGAAGGATTTGGATATCACATCTCATGTTATAGGAAGGATCTCAGGTTTGGTATTAGAAGCATTGAGATATCACATCTCATGCTATAGGAAGGGTCTCAGGATTGGAAAGGGAAGGAGTTGGATATCACATCTCAAGCTATAGGAAGGGTCTCAGGATTGGAATGAGAAGGAGTTGGATATCACATCTCATGATATAGGAAGGGTCTCAGGTCTGGAATCGGAAGGAGTTGTATATGACATTTCATGCCAAAGGAAGGGTCTCAGGTTTGGTATAAGCATTGAGATATCACATCTCTGCTATTGGAAGGGTCTCAGGATTGGAATGGGAAGGAGTTGGATATCCCATCTCATTATAGGAAGGGTCTCAGGTTTGGTATTAGAAGCATTGAGATATCACATCTCATGGTATAGGACGGGTCTCAGGATTGGAATGGGAAGGACATGGATATCACATCTCTTGTTATAGGAAGGGGCTCAGGTTTGGTATTAGAAACATTGAGATATCACATCTCATGCTATAGTAAGGGTCTCAGGATTGGAATGGGAAGGACTTGGATATCCCATCTCATGTTATAGGAAGGGTCCCAGGTTTGGTATTAGAAGCATTGAGATATCACATCTCATGCTATAGGAAGGGTTTCAGAATTGGAATGGGAAGGACTTGGATATCACATCTCATGCTATAGGAAAGCTCTCAGGTTTGGAAGGGGAAGGAGTTGGATATCACATTTCATGTTAGAGGTAGGATCTCAGGTTTGGTATTAGAGGCATTGAGATATCACATCTCATGCTATCAGAAGGATCTCAGGATTGGAATGGGAAGGAGTTTAATATCACATCTCATGCTAAAGGGAGGGTCTCAGGTTTGGAAGGGGAAGGATTTGGATATTACATCTCGTGTTATAGGAATGATCTCAGGTTTGGTATTAGAAGCATTGAGATATCACATCTCATGCTATCGGAAGGATCTCAGGTTTGGTGTTAGAAGCATTGAGATATCAAATCTCATGCTATAGGAAGGGTCTCAGGATTGGAATGGGAAGGAGTTGGATATCACATCTCATGCTATAGGAAGGGTCTCAGGATTGGAATGGGAAGGAGTTGTATATGACATCTCATGCCACAGGAAGGGTCTCAGGTTTGGTATAAGCATTGAGATATCACATCTCTGCTATCGGAAGGGTCTCAGGATTGGAATGGGAAGGAGTTGGATATCCCATCTTATGTTATAGGAAGGGTCTCAGGTTTGGTATTAGAAGCATTGAGATATCATATTGCATGCTGTAGGAAGGGTCTAAGGGTTGGAATGTGAAGGACTTGGATATCACATCTCATGCTATAGATAGGCTCTTAGGTTTGGAAAGGGAAGGAGTTGGATATCACATTTCATGTTAGAGGAAGGATCTCAGGTTTGGTATTAGAAGCATTGAGATATCACATCTCATGCTATAGGAAGGGTCTCAGGATTGGAATGGGAAGCAGTTGGATATCACATCTCATGCTATAGGAAGGGTCTCAGGTTTGGTATAAGCATTTAGATATCACATCTCATGCTATAGGACGGGTCTCAGGATTGGAATGGAAGGAGTTGGATATCACATCTCATGTTATAGGAAGGATCTCAGGTTTGGTATTAGAAGCATTGAGACATCACATCTCATGCTATAGGAAGGGTCTCAGGGTTGTAATGGGAAGGAGTTGGATATCACATCTCATCCAATAGGAAGGGTCTCAGGTTTGGAATGGGAAGGAATTGGATATCACATCTCATGTTATAGGAAGGATCTCAGGTTTGGTATTAGAAGCATTGAGATATCACATCTCATGCTATAGGAAGGGTCTCAGGATTGGAATGTGAAGGATTTGGATATCACATCTCATGCTAAAGGAAGGGTCTCAGGTTTGGTAGAAGCATTGAGATATCACGTCGCTGCTATCGGAAGGGTCTCAGGATTGGATTGGGAAGGAGTTGGATATCCCTTCTCATGCTATAGGAAGGGTCTCAGGATTTGAATGGCAAGGAGTTGGATATCACATCTCATGCCATAGGAAGGGTCTCAGGTTTGGTATAAGCATTGAGATATCACATCTCTGCTATCGGAAGGGTCTCAGGATTGGATTGGGAATGAGTTGGATATCCCTTCTCATGCTATAGGAAGTGTCTCAGGTTGGAATGAGAAGGAGTTGGATATCACATCTCATGTTATAGGAAGGGTCTCAGGATTGGAATGGGAAGGATTTGGATATCACATCTCTTGCTATAGGAAGGGTCTCAGGATTGGAATGGGTAGGAGTTGGATATTACTTTCTTGCTATAGGAAGGGTCTCATGTTTGGAATGGGAAGGAGTTGGATATCACATATGCTATAGTTAGTGTCTCAGGTTTGGAACGGGAAGGAGTTGGATATCACATCTCATGTTATAGGAAGGGTCTCAGGTTTGGTATAAGCATTGAGATATCACATCTCTGCTGTCGGAAGCGGCTCAGGATTGGAATGGGAAGGAGTTGGATATCCCATCTCAGGAAGAGTCTCTGGTTTGGTATTAGAATCATTGAGATATCACATTGCATGCTGTAGGAAGGGTCTAAGGATTGGAATGGGATGGACTTGGATATCACATCTCATGTTATAGGTAGGCTCTCAGGTTTGCTATAAGCATTGAGATATCACATCTCATGCTATAGGAAGGGTCACAGGATTGGAATGGGAAGGAATTGGATATCACATCTCATGCTATAGGAAGGGTCTCAGATTTGGTATAAGCATTGAGATATCACATCTCATGCTAAAGGAAGGGTCTCAGGATTGGAATGGGAAGGAGTTGTATATGACATCTCAGGCCATAGGAAGGTTCTCAGGTTTGGTATAGCATTGAGATATCACATCTCTGCTATCGGAAAGGTCTCAGGATTGGAATGGGAAGGAGTTGGATATCCCATCTCATGTTATAGGAAGGGTCTCAGGTTTGGTATTAGAAGCATAGAGATATCACATCTCATGCTATAGGAAGGGTCTCAGGATTGGAATGGGAAGGACTTGGATGTCACATCTCATGCTATAGGTAGGGTCTCAAGTTTGATATTAGAAGCATTGAGATAACAAATCTCATGATATCGGAAGGGTCTCAGGATTGGAATGGGAAGGAGTTGGATATCACATCTCATGATAAAGGAAGGGTCTAAGGTTTGGAAGGGGAAGGATTTGGATATCACATCTCATGTTATAGGACGGGTCTCAGGTTTAATATTAGAAGCATTGAGATATCAAGTCTCATGGTATAAGAAGGGTCTCAGAATTGGAATGGGAAGGAGTTGGATATCACACCTCAAGCCATAGGAAGGGTCTCAGGATTGGAATGGGAAGGAGTTTGATATCACATCTCATGCCATAGTATGGGTCTCAGGTTTGGTAGAAGCATTGGGATATCACATCTCATGCTATCGGAAGGGTATCAGTATTGGATTTGGAAGAAGTTGGATATCCCATCTCATGCTATAGGAAGGGTCTCAGGTTGGAATGGGAAGGAGTTGGATATCACATTTCGTGTTATAGGAAGGGTCTCAGGATTGGAATGGGAAGGACTTTGATATCATATCTCATGCTATAGGACGGGTCTCAGGTTTGTTATTAGAATCATTGAGATATCATATTGCATGCTGTAGGAAGGGTCTAAGGATTGGAATGGGAAGGACCTGGTTATCACATCTCATGCTATAGAACGGCTCTCAGGTTTGGAAAGGGAAGGAGTTGGATATCACATCTCATGTTATAGGATGGATCTCAGGTTTGGTATTAGAAGTATTGAGATATCACATCTCATGTTATCGGAAGGATCTCAGGTTTGGTATTAGAAGTATTGAGATATCACATCTCATGCTATAGGAAGGGTCTCAGGATTGGAATGGGAAGGAGTTGGATATCACATCTCATGCTAAAGGAAGGGTCTCAGGTTTGGTAGAAGCATTGAGATATCACATCTCATGCTATAGGAAGGGTCTCAGGATTGGAATGGGAAGGACTTAGATATCACATATCATGCTATAGGGAGGGTCTCAGTTTTGATATTAGAAGCATTGAGATATCACATCTCATGCTATCGGAAGTGTCTCAGGATTGGAATGGGAAGGAGCTGGATATCACATCTCATGCTAAAGGAAGGGTCTCAGGTTTGGAACGGGAAGGAGTTGGATATCACATCTCATGTTATAGGAAGGGTCTCAGGTTTGGTATAAACATTGAGATATCACATCTCTGCTATCGGAAGTGTCTCAGGATTGGAATGGGAAGGAGTTGGATATCCCATCTCATGTTATAGGACGGGTCTCAGGTTTGTTATTGGAATCATTGAGATATCATATTGCATGCTGTAGGAAGGGTCTAAGGGTTGGAATATGAAGGACTTGGATATCACATCTCATGCTATAGATAGGCTCTTAGGTTTGGAAAGGGAAGGAGTTGGATCTCACATTTCATGTTAGAGGAAGGATCTCAGGTTTGGTATTAGAAGCATTGAGATATCACATCTCATGCTATAGGAAGGGTCTCAGGATTGGAATGGGAAGGAGTTGGATATCACATCTCATGCTATAGGAAGGGTCT
Organism: Ambystoma mexicanum; assembly: GCF_040938575.1. Lineage (NCBI taxonomy): Eukaryota > Metazoa > Chordata > Amphibia > Caudata > Ambystomatidae > Ambystoma > Ambystoma mexicanum. The sequence continues at coordinate 1,511,531,008 of NC_090921.1, read as the reverse complement.
CAGGTTTGGTATAAGCATTGAGATATCACATCTCATGCTATAGGAAGGGTCTCAGGATTGGAATGGAAGGAGTTGGATATCAGATCTCATGTTATAGGAAGGATCTCAGGTTTGGTATTAGAAGCATTGAGACATCACATCTCATGCTATAGGAAGGGTCTCAGGATTGGAATGGGAAGGAGTTGGATATCAAATCTCATGCTATAGGAAGGGTCTCAGGATTGGAATGGGAAGGAGTTGAATATGACATCTCATGCCGTAGGAAGGGTCTCAGGTTTGGTATAAACATTGAGATATCACATCTCTGCTATCAAAAGGGTCTCAGGATTGGAATGGGAAGGAGTTGGATATCCCATCTCATGTTATAGGAAGAGTCTCAAGTTTGGTATTAGAAGCATTGAGATATCACATCTCATGCTATAGGAAGTGTCTCAGGATTGGAATGGGAAGGACTTGGATATCACATCTCATGCTATAGGTAGGGTCTCAAGTTTGACATTAGAAGAATTGAGATATCACATCTCATGCTATAGGAAGGGTCTGAGGATTGGAATGGGAAGGAGTTGGATATCACATCTCCTGCTATGGGAAGGGTCTCAGGTTTGGTATAAGCAGTGAGATATCACATCTCATGCTATAGGAAGTGTCTCAGGATTGGAATGGGAAGGAGTTGGATATCACATCTCATGTTATAGGAAGGATCTCAGGTTTGGTATAAGCATTGAGATATCACATCTCTGCTATCGGAAGGGTCTCAAGATTGGAATGGGAAGGAGTTGGATATTCCCATCTCATGTTATAGGAAGGGTCTCAGGTTTGGTATTAGAAGCATTGAGATATCACATCTCATGCTATAGGAAGGGTCTCAGGATTGGAATGGGAAGGACTTGGATATCACATCTCATGCTATAGGGAGGGTCTCAAGTTTGATATTAGAAGCTTTGAGATATCACATCTCATGATATTGGAAGGGTCTCAGGATTGGAATGGGAAGGAGTTGGATATCACATCTCATGATAAAGGAAGGGTCTAAGGTTTGGAAGGGGAAGGATTTGGATATCACATCTCATGTTATATTACGGGTCTCAGGTTTGGTATTAGAAGCATTGAGATATCAAGTCTCATAGTATAGGAAGGGTCTCAGAATTGGAATGGGAAGGAGTTGGATATCCCATCTCATGTTATAGGAAGAGTCTCTGGTTTGGTATTAGAATCATTGAGATATCACATCGCATGCTGTAGGAAGGGTCTAAGGATTGGAATGGGATGGACTTGGATATCACATCTCATGTTATAGGTAGGCTCTCAGGTTTGGTATAAGCATTGAGATATCACATCTCATGCTATAGGAAGGGTCTCAGAATTGGAATGGGAAGGAGTTGGATATCACATCTCAAGCTATAGGAAGGGTCTCAGTATTGGAATGGGAAGGACTTGGATATCACATCTCATGCTATAGGAAGGCTCTCAGGTTTGGAAGGGGAAAGAGTTGGATATCTCATTTCATGTTAGAGGTAGGATCTCAGGTTTGGTATTAGAGGCATTGAGATATCACATCTCATGCTATCAGAAGGGTCTCAGGAATGGAATGGGAAGGAGTTAGATATCACATCTCATGCTAAAGGGAGGGTCTCAGGTTTGGAAGGGGAAGGATTTGGATATCACATCTCATGTTATAGGAAGGATCTCAGGTTTGGTATTAGAAGCATTGAGATATCACATCTCATGCTATCGGAAGGATCTCAGGTTTGGTATTAGAAGCATTGAGATATCACATCTCATGCTATCAGAAGAGTCTCAGGATTGGAATAGGAAGGAGTTGGATATCACATTTCATGCTAAAGGGAGGGTCTCAGGTTTGGAAGGGGAAGGATTTGGATATCACATCTCATGTTATCGGAAGGATCTCACGTTTGGTATTAGAAGTATTGAGATATCATATCTCATGCTATAGGAAGGGTCTCAGGATTGGAATGGGAAGGAGTTGGATATCACATCTCATGCTATAGGGAGGGTCTCAGGATTGGAATGGGAAGGACTTAGATATCACATATCATGCTATAGGGAGGGTCTCAGTTTTGATATTAGAAGCATTGAGATATCACATCTCATGCTATCGGAAGTGTCTCAGGATTGGAATGGGAAGGAGCTGGATATCACATCTCATACTAAAGGAAGGGTCTCAGGTTTGGAACGGGAAGGATTTGGATATCACATCTTATGTTATAGGAAGGGTCTCAGGTTTGGTATAAGCATTGAGATATCACATCTCTGCTATCGGAAGTGTCTCAGGATTGGAATGGGAAGGAGTTGGATATCCCATCTCATGTTATAGGACGGGTCTCAGGTTTGTTATTAGAATCATTGAGATATCATATTGCATGCTGTAGGAAGGGTCTAAGGGTTGGAATGTGAAGGACTTGGATATCACATCTCATGCTATAGATAGGCTCTTAGGTTTGGAAAGGGAAGGAGTTGGATATCACATTTCATGTTAGAGGAAGGATCTCAGGTTTGGTATTAGAAGCATTGAGATATCACATCTCATGCTATAGGAAGGGTCTCAGGATTGGAATGGGAAGCAGTTGGATATCACATCTCATGCTATAGGAAGGGTCTCAGGTTTGGTATAAGCCTTGAGATATCACATCTCATGCTATAGGACGGGTCTCAGGATTGGAATGGAAGGAGTTGGATATCACATCTCATGTTATAGGAAGGATCTCAGGTTTGGTATTAGAAGCATTGAGACATCACATCTCATGCTATAGGAAGGGTCTCAAGGTTGGAATGGGAAGGAGTTGGATATCACATCTCATCCAATAGGAAGGGTCTCAGGTTTGGAATGGGAAGGAATTGGATATCACATCTCATGTTATAGGAAGGATCTCAGGTTTGGTATTAGAAGCATTGAGATATCACATCTCATGCTATAGGAAGGGTCTCAGGATTGGAATGTGAAGGATTTGGATATCACATCTCATGCTAAAGGAAGGGTCTCAGGTTTGGTAGAAGCATTGAGATATCACGTCGCTGCTATCGGAAGGGTCTCAGGATTGGATTGGGAAGGAGTTGGATATCCCTTCTCATGCTATAGGAAGGGTCTCAGGATTTGAATGGCAAGGAGTTGGATATCACATCTCATGCCATAGGAAGGGACTCAGGTTTGGTATAAGCATTGAGATATCACATCTCTGCTATCGGAAGGGTCTCAGGATTGGATTGGGAAGGAGTTGGATATCCCTTCTCATGCTATAGGAAGGGTCTCAGGATTGGAATGGGAAGGATTTGGATATCACATCTCTTGCTATAGGAAGGGTCTCAGGATTGGAATGGGTAGGAGTTGGATATTACTTTCTTGCTATAGGAAGGGTCTCATGTTTGGAATGGGAAGGAGTTGGATATCACATATGCTATAGTTAGTGTCTCAGGTTTGGAACGGGAAGGAGTTGGATATCACATCTCATGTTATAGGAAGGGTCTCAGGTTTGGTATAAGCATTGAGATATCACATCTCTGCTATCGGAAGCGGCTCAGGATTGGAATGGGAAGGAGTTGGATATCCCATCTCATGTTATAGGAAGAGTCTCTGGTTTGGTATTAGAATTATTGAGATATCACATCGCATGCTGTAGGAAGGGTCTAAGGATTGGAATGGGATAGACTTGGATATCACATCTCATGTTATAGGTAGGCTCTCAGGTTTGGTATAAGCATTGAGATATCACATCTCATGCTATAGGAAGGGTCTCAGGATTGGAATGGGAAGGAATTGGATATCACATCTCATGCTATAGGAAGGGTCTCAGATTTGGTATAAGCATTGAGATATCACATCTCATGCTAAAGGAAGGGTCTCAGGATTGGAATGGGAAGGAGTTGTATATGACATCTCAGGCCATAGGAAGGTTCTCAGGTTTGGTATAAGCATTGAGATATCACATCTCTGCTATCAGAAAGGTCTCAGGATTGGAATGGGAAGGAGTTGGATATCCCATCTCATGTTATAGGAAGGGTCTCAGGTTTGGTATTAGAAGCATAGAGATATCAAATCTCATGCTATAGGAAGGGTCTCAGGATTGGAATGGGAAGGACTTGGATGTCACATCTCATGCTATAGGGAGGGTCTCAAGTTTGATATTAGAAGCATTGAGATAACAAATCTCATGATATCGGAAGGGTCTCAGGATTGGAATGGGAAGGAGTTGGATATCACATCTCATGATAAAGGAAGGGTCTAAGGTTTGGAAGGGGAAGGATTTGGATATCACATCTCATGTTATAGGACGGGTCTCAGGTTTAATATTAGAAGCATTGAGATATCAAGTCTCATGGTATAAGAAGGGTCTCAGAATTGGAATGGGAAGGAGTTGGATATCACACCTCAAGCTATAGGAAGGGTCTCAGGATTGGAATGGGAAGGAGTTTGATATCACATCTCATGCCATAGTATGGGTCTCAGGTTTGGTAGAAGCATTGGGATATCACATCTCATGCTATCGGAAGGGTATCAGTATTGGATTTGGAAGAAGTTGGATATCCCATCTCATGCTATAGGAATGGTCTCAGGTTGGAATGGGAAGGAGTTGGATATCACATTTCATGTTATAGGAAGGGTCTCAGGATTGGAATGCGAAGGACTTGGATATCATATCTCATGCTATAGGACGGGTCTCAGGTTTGTTATTAGAATCATTGAGATATCATATTGCATGCTATAGGAAGGGTCTCAGGATTGGAATGGGAAGCAGTTGGATATCACATCTCATGCTATAGGAAGGGTCTCAGGTTTGGTATAAGCCTTGAGATATCACATCTCATGCTATAGGACGGGTCTCAGGATTGGAATAGAAGGAGTTGGATATCACATCTCATGTTATAGGAAGGATCTCAGGTTTGGTATTAGAAGCATTGAGACATCACATCTCATGCTATAGGAAGGGTCTCAAGGTTGGAATGGGAAGGAGTTGGATATCACATCTCATCCAATAGGAAGGGTCTCAGGTTTGGAATGGGAAGGAATTGGATATCACATCTCATGTTATAGGAAGGATCTCAGGTTTGGTATTAGAAGCATTGAGATATCACATCTCATGCTATAGGAAGGGTCTCAGGATTGGAATGTGAAGGATTTGGATATCACATCTCATGCTAAAGGAAGGGTCTCAGGTTTGGTAGAAGCATTGAGATATCACGTCGCTGCTATAGGAAGGGTCTCAGGATTGGATTGGGAAGGAGTTGGATATCCCTTCTCATGCTATAGGAAGGGACTCAGGATTTGAATGGCAAGGAGTTGGATATCACATCTCATGCCATAGGAAGGGTCTCAGGTTTGGTATAAGCATTGAGATATCACATCTCTGCTATCGGAAGGGTCTCAGGATTGGATTGGGAAGGAGTTGGATATCCCTTCTCATGCTATAGGAAGTGTCTCAGTTTGGAATGGGAAGGAGTTGGATATCACATCTCATGTTATAGGAAGGGTCTCAGGTTTGGAACGGGAAGGAGTTGGATATCACATCTCATGTTATAGGAAGAGTCTCAGGTTTGGTATAAGCATTGAGATATCACATCTCTGCAATCGGAAGTGTCTCAGGATTGGGATGGGAAGGAGTTGGATATCACATCTCATGCTATAGGAAGGGTCTCAGGTTTGGAACGGGAAGGAGTTGGATATCCCATCTCATGTTATAGGACGGGTCTCAGGTTTGGTATTAGAAGCATTGATATATCACATCGCATGCTGTAGGAAGGGTCTCAGGATTGGAATGGGAAGGAGTTGGATATTACATTCTTGCTATAGGAAGGGTCTCATGTTTGGAATGGGAAGGAGTTGGATATCACATATGCTATAGGAAGGGTCTCAGGTTTGGAACGGGAAGAAGTTGGATATCACATCTCATGCTATAGGAAGGGTCTCAGGTTTGGAATAAGCATTGAGATATCACATCTCTGCTATCGGAAGTGTCTCAGGATTGGAATGGGAAGGAGTTGGATATCACATCTCATGTTATAGGACGAGTCTCAGGTTTGTTATTAGAATCATTGAGATATCATATTGTATGCTGTAGGAAGGGTCTAAGGATTGGAATGGGAAGGTCTTGGATATCACATCTCATGCTATAGGTAGGCTCTCAGGTTTGGAAAGGGAAGGAGTTGGATATGACATTTCATGTTAGAGGAAGGATTTCAGGTTTGGTATTAGAGGCATTCAGATATCACATCTCATGCTATAGGAAGGGTCTCAGGATTGGAATGGGAAGGACTTAGATATCACATATCATGCTATAGGGAGGGTCTCATGTTTGGAATGGGAAGGAGTTGGATATCACATATGCTATAGGAAGGGTCTCAGGTTTGGAACGGGAAGGAGTTGGATATCACATCTCATGCTATAGGAAGGGTCTCAGGTTTGGAATAAGCATTGAGATATCACATCTCTGCTATCGGAAGTGTCTCAGGATTGGAATGGGAAGGAGTTGGATATCACATCTCATGTTATAGGACGGGTCTCAGGTTTGTTATTAGAATCATTGAGATATCATATTGTATGCTGTAGGAAGGGTCTAAGGATTGGAATGGGAAGGTCTTGGATATCACATCTCATGCTATAGGTAGGCTCTCAGGTTTGGAAAGGGAAGGAGTTGGATATCACATTTCATGTTAGAGGAAGGATCTCAGATTTGGTATTAGAGGCATTGAGATATCACATCTAATGCTATAGGAAGGGTCTCAGGATTGGAATGGGAAGGAGTTGGATATCACATCTCATGCTATAGGAAGGGTCTCAGGTTTGGTATGAACATTGAGATATCACATCTCATGCTATAGGAAGGGTCTCAGGATTGGAATGGGAAGGAGTTGGATATCACATCTGATGTTATAGGAAGGATCTCAGGTTTGGTATTAGAAGCATTGAGACATCACATCTCATGCTATAGGAAGGGTCTCAGGATTGGTATAAGCATTGAGATATCACATCTCTGCTATCGGAAGGGTCTCAGGATTGGAATGGGAAGGAGTTGGATATCCCATCTCATGTTATAGGAAGAGTCTCAGGTTTGGTATTAGAAGCATTGAGATATCACATCTCATGCTATAGGAATGGTCTCAGGATTGGAATGGGAAGGAGTTTGATATCACATCTCATGCCATGTATGGGTCTCAGGTTTGGTATAAGCATTGAGATATCACATCTCATGCTATAGGAAGGGTCTCAGGATTGGAATGGGAAGGAGTTGTATATGACATCTCATGCCATAGGAAGGGTCTCAGGTTTGGTATAAGCATTGAGATATCACATATCTGCTATCGGAAGGGTCTCAGGATTGGAATGGGAAGGAGTTGGATATCCCATCTCATGTTATAGGAAGAGTCTCAGGTTTGGTATTAGAAGCATTGAGATATCACATCTCATGCTATAGGAAGTGTCTCAGGATTGGAATGGGAAGGAGTTTGATATCAAATCTCATGCCATGTATGGGTTTCAGGTTTTGTAGAAGCATTGGGATATCACATCTCATGCTATCGGAAGGGTATCAGGATTGGATTTGGAAGGATTTGGATATCACATTTCATGTTATAGGAAGGATCTCAGGTTTGGTATTAGAAGCATTGAGATATCACATCTCATGCTATCGGAAGGATCTCAGGTTTGGTATTATAGGCATTGAGATATCACATCTCATGCTATCAGAAGGGTCTCAGGATTGGAATGGGAAGGAGTCGGATATCACATCTCATGCTAAAGGGAGGGTCTCAGGTTTGGAAGTGGAAGGATTTGGATATCACATCTCATGTTATGCGAAGGATCTCAGGTTTGGTATTAGAAGCATTGAGATATCACATCTCATGCTATAGGAAGGGTCTCAGGATTGGAAAGGGAAGGAGTTGGATATCACATCTCAAGCTATAGGAAGGGTCTCAGGATTGGAATGAGAAGGAGTTGGATATCACATCTCATGATATAGGAAGGGTCTCAGGTCTGGAATCGGAAGGAGTTGTATATGACATTTCATGCCAAAGGAAGGGTCTCAGGTTTGGTATAAGCATTGAGATATCACATCTCTGCTATTGGAAGGGTCTCAGGATTGGAATGGGAAGGAGTTGGATATCCCATCTCATTATAGGAAGGGTCTCAGGTTTGGTATTAGAAGCATTGAGATATCACATCTCATGGTATAGGACGGGTCTCAGGATTGGAATGGGAAGGACATGGATATCACATCTCTTGTTATAGGAAGGGTCTCAGGTTTGGTATTAGAAACATTGAGATATCACATCTCATGCTATAGTAAGGGTCTCAGGATTGGAATGGGAAGGACTTGGATATCCCATCTCATGTTATAGGAAGGGTCCCAGGTTTGGTATTAGAAGCATTGAGATATCACATCTCATGCTATAGGAAGGGTCTCAGAATTGGAATGGGAAGGACTTGGATATCACATCTCATGCTATAGGAAAGCTCTCAGGTTTGGAAGGGGAAGGAGTTGGATATCACATTTCATGTTAGAGGTAGGATCTCAGGTTTGGTATTAGAGGCATTGAGATATCACATCTCATGCTATCAGAAGGATCTCAGGATTGGAATGGGAAGGAGTTGGATATCACATCTCATGCTAAAGGGAGGGTCTCAGGTTTGGAAGGGGAAGGAGTTGGATATCACATTTCATGTTAGAGGTAGGATCTCAGGTTTGGTATTAGAGGCATTGAGATATCACATCTCATGCTATCAGAAGGATCTCAGGATTGGAATGGGAAGGAGTTGGATATCACATCTCATGCTAAAGGGAGGGTCTCAGGTTTGGAAGGGGAAGGATTTGGATATTACATCTCGTGTTATAGGAATGATCTCAGGTTTGGTATTAGAAGCATTGAGATATCACATCTCATGCTATCGGAAGGATCTCAGGTTTGGTGTTAGAAGCATTGAGATATCAAATCTCATGCTATAGGAAGGGTCTCAGGATTGGAATGGGAAGGAGTTGGATATCACATCTCATGCTATAGGAAGGGTCTCAGGATTGGAATGGGAAGGAGTTGTATATGACATCTCATGCCACAGGAAGGGTCTCAGGTTTGGTATAAGCATTGAGATATCACATCTCTGCTATCGGAAGGGTCTCAGGATTGGAATGGGAAGGAGTTGGATATCCCATCTTATGTTATAGGAAGGGTCTCAGGTTTGGTATTAGAAGCATTGAGATATCATATTGCATGCTGTAGGAAGGGTCTAAGGGTTGGAATGTGAAGGACTTGGATATCACATCTCATGCTATAGATAGGCTCTTAGGTTTGGAAAGGGAAGGAGTTGGATATCACATTTCATGTTAGAGGAAGGATCTCAGGTTTGGTATTAGAAGCATTGAGATATCACATCTCATGCTATAGGAAGGGTCTCAGGATTGGAATGGGAAGCAGTTGGATATCACATCTCATGCTATAGGAAGGGTCTCAGGTTTGGTATAAGCATTGAGATATCACATCTCATGCTATAGGACGGGTCTCAGGATTGGAATGGAAGGAGTTGGATATCACATCTCATGTTATAGGAAGGATCTCAGGTTTGGTATTAGAAGCATTGAGACATCACATCTCATGCTATAGGAAGGGTCTCAGGGTTGTAATGGGAAGGAGTTGGATATCACATCTCATCCAATAGGAAGGGTCTCAGGTTTGGAATGGGAAGGAATTGGATATCACATCTCATGTTATAGGAAGGATCTCAGGTTTGGTATTAGAAGCATTGAGATATCACATCTCATGCTATAGGAAGGGTCTCAGGATTGGAATGTGAAGGATTTGGATATCACATCTCATGCTAAAGGAAGGGTCTCAGGTTTGGTAGAAGCATTGAGATATCACGTCGCTGCTATCGGAAGGGTCTCAGGATTGGATTGGGAAGGAGTTGGATATCCCTTCTCATGCTATAGGAAGGGTCTCAGGATTTGAATGGCAAGGAGTTGGATATCACATCTCATGCCATAGGAAGGGTCTCAGGTTTGGTATAAGCATTGAGATATCACATCTCTGCTATCAGAAGGGTCTCAGGATTGGATTGGGAATGAGTTGGATATCCCTTCTCATGCTATAGGAAGTGTCTCAGGTTGGAATGAGAAGGAGTTGGATATCACATCTCATGTTATAGGAAGGGTCTCAGGATTGGAATGGGAAGGATTTGGATATCACATCTCTTGCTATAGGAAGGGTCTCAGGATTGGAATGGGTAGGAGTTGGATATTACTTTCTTGCTATAGGAAGGGTCTCATGTTTGGAATGGGAAGGAGTTGGATATCACATATGCTATAGTTAGTGTCTCAGGTTTGGAACGGGAAGGAGTTGGATATCACATCTCATGTTATAGGAAGGGTCTCAGGTTTGGTATAAGCATTGAGATATCACATCTCTGCTGTCGGAAGCGGCTCAGGATTGGAATGGGAAGGAGTTGGATATCCCATCTCATGTTATAGGAAGAGTCTCTGGTTTGGTATTAGAATCATTGAGATATCACATTGCATGCTGTAGGAAGGGTCTAAGGATTGGAATGGGATGGACTTGGATATCACATCTCATGTTATAGGTAGGCTCTCAGGTTTGCTATAAGCATTGAGATATCACATCTCATGCTATAGGAAGGGTCACAGGATTGGAATGGGAAGGAATTGGATATCACATCTCATGCTATAGGAAGGGTCTCAGATTTGGTATAAGCATTGAGATATCACATCTCATGCTAAAGGAAGGGTCTCAGGATTGGAATGGGAAGGAGTTGTATATGACATCTCAGGCCATAGGAAGGTTCTCAGGTTTGGTATAAGCATTGAGATATCACATCTCTGCTATCGGAAAGGTCTCAGGATTGGAATGGGAAGGAGTTGGATATCCCATCTCATGTTATAGGAAGGGTCTCAGGTTTGGTATTAGAAGCATAGAGATATCACATCTCATGCTATAGGAAGGGTCTCAGGATTGGAATGGGAAGGACTTGGATGTCACATCTCATGCTATAGGTAGGGTCTCAAGTTTGATATTAGAAGCATTGAGATAACAAATCTCATGATATCGGAAGGGTCTCAGGATTGGAATGGGAAGGAGTTGGATATCACATCTCATGATAAAGGAAGGGTCTAAGGTTTGGAAGGGGAAGGATTTGGATATCACATCTCATGTTATAGGACGGGTCTCAGGTTTAATATTAGAAGCATTGAGATATCAAGTCTCATGGTATAAGAAGGGTCTCAGAATTGGAATGGGAAGGAGTTGGATATCACACCTCAAGCCATAGGAAGGGTCTCAGGATTGGAATGGGAAGGAGTTTGATATCACATCTCATGCCATAGTATGGGTCTCAGGTTTGGTAGAAGCATTGGGATATCACATCTCATGCTATCGGAAGGGTATCAGTATTGGATTTGGAAGAAGTTGGATATCCCATCTCATGCTATAGGAAGGGTCTCAGGTTGGAATGGGAAGGAGTTGGATATCACATTTCGTGTTATAGGAAGGGTCTCAGGATTGGAATGGGAAGGACTTTGATATCATATCTCATGCTATAGGACGGGTCTCAGGTTTGTTATTAGAATCATTGAGATATCATATTGCATGCTGTAGGAAGGGTCTAAGGATTGGAATGGGAAGGACCTGGTTATCACATCTCATGCTATAGAACGGCTCTCAGGTTTGGAAAGGGAAGGAGTTGGATATCACATCTCATGTTATAGGATGGATCTCAGGTTTGGTATTAGAAGTATTGAGATATCACATCTCATGTTATCGGAAGGATCTCAGGTTTGGTATTAGAAGTATTGAGATATCACATCTCATGCTATAGGAAGGGTCTCAGGATTGGAATGGGAAGGAGTTGGATATCACATCTCATGCTAAAGGAAGGGTCTCAGGTTTGGTAGAAGCATTGAGATATCACATCTCATGCTATAGGAAGGGTCTCAGGATTGGAATGGGAAGGACTTAGATATCACATATCATGCTATAGGGAGGGTCTCAGTTTTGATATTAGAAGCATTGAGATATCACATCTCATGCTATCGGAAGTGTCTCAGGATTGGAATGGGAAGGAGCTGGATATCACATCTCATGCTAAAGGAAGGGTCTCAGGTTTGGAACGGGAATAAGTTGGATATCACATCTCATGTTATAGGAAGGGTCTCAGGTTTGGTATAAACATTGAGATATCACATCTCTGCTATCGGAAGTGTCTCAGGATTGGAATGGGAAGGAGTTGGATATCCCATCTCATGTTATAGGACGGGTCTCAGGTTTGTTATTGGAATCATTGAGATATCATATTGCATGCTGTAGGAAGGGTCTAAGGGTTGGAATGTGAAGGACTTGGATATCACATCTCATGCTATAGATAGGCTCTTAGGTTTGGAAAGGGAAGGAGTTGGATCTCACATTTCATGTTAGAGGAAGGATCTCAGGTTTGGTATTAGAAGCATTGAGATATCACATCTCATGCTATAGGAAGGGTCTCAGGATTGGAATGGGAAGGAGTTGGATATCACATCTCATGCTATAGGAAGGGTCTCAGGTTTGGTATAAGCATTGAGATATCACATCTCATGCTATAGGAAGGGTCTCAGGATTGGAATGGAAGGAGTTGGATATCAGATCTCATGTTATAGGAAGGATCTCAGGTTTGGTATTAGAAGCATTGAGACATCACATCTCATGCTATAGGAAGGGTCTCAGGATTGGAATGGGAAGGAGTTGGATATCAAATCTCATGCTATAGGAAGGGTCTCAGGATTGGAATGGGAAGGAGTTGAATATGACATCTCATGCCGTAGGAAGGGTCTCAGGTTTGGTATAAACATTGAGATATCACATCTCTGCTATCAAAAGGGTCTCAGGATTGGAATGGGAAGGAGTTGGATATCCCATCTCATGTTATAGGAAGAGTCTCAAGTTTGGTATTAGAAGCATTGAGATATCACATCTCATGCTATAGGAAGTGTCTCAGGATTGGAATGGGAAGGACTTGGATATCACATCTCATGCTATAGGTAGGGTCTCAAGTTTGACATTAGAAGCATTGAGATATCACATCTCATGCTATAGGAAGGGTCTGAGGATTGGAATGGGAAGGAGTTGGATATCACATCTCCTGCTATGGGAAGGGTCTCAGGTTTGGTATAAGCAGTGAGATATCACATCTCATGCTATAGGAAGTGTCTCAGGATTGGAATGGGAAGGAGTTGGATATCACATCTCATGTTATAGGAAGGATCTCAGGTTTGGTATAAGCATTGAGATATCACATCTCTGCTATCGGAAGGGTCTCAAGATTGGAATGGGAAGGAGTTGGATATTCCCATCTCATGTTATAGGAAGGGTCTCAGGTTTGGTATTAGAAGCATTGAGATATCACATCTCATGCTATAGGAAGGGTCTCAGGATTGGAATGGGAAGGACTTGGATATCACATCTCATGCTATAGGGAGGGTCTCAAGTTTGATATTAGAAGCTTTGAGATATCACATCTCATGATATTGGAAGGGTCTCAGGATTGGAATGGGAAGGAGTTGGATATCACATCTCATGATAAAGGAAGGGTCTAAGGTTTGGAAGGGGAAGGATTTGGATATCACATCTCATGTTATATTACGGGTCTCAGGTTTGGTATTAGAAGCATTGAGATATCAAGTCTCATAGTATAGGAAGGGTCTCAGAATTGGAATGGGAAGGAGTTGGATATCCCATCTCATGTTATAGGAAGAGTCTCTGGTTTGGTATTAGAATCATTGAGATATCACATCGCATGCTGTAGGAAGGGTCTAAGGATTGGAATGGGATGGACTTGGATATCACATCTCATGTTATAGGTAGGCTCTCAGGTTTGGTATAAGCATTGAGATATCACATCTCATGCTATAGGAAGGGTCTCAGAATTGGAATGGGAAGGAGTTGGATATCACATCTCAAGCTATAGGAAGGGTCTCAGTATTGGAATGGGAAGGACTTGGATATCACATCTCATGCTATAGGAAGGCTCTCAGGTTTGGAAGGGGAAAGAGTTGGATATCTCATTTCATGTTAGAGGTAGGATCTCAGGTTTGGTATTAGAGGCATTGAGATATCACATCTCATGCTATCAGAAGGGTCTCAGGAATGGAATGGGAAGGAGTTAGATATCACATCTCATGCTAAAGGGAGGGTCTCAGGTTTGGAAGGGGAAGGATTTGGATATCACATCTCATGTTATAGGAAGGATATCAGGTTTGGTATTAGAAGCATTGAGATATCACATCTCATGCTATCGGAAGGATCTCAGGTTTGGTATTAGAAGCATTGAGATATCACATCTCATGCTATCAGAAGAGTCTCAGGATTGGAATAGGAAGGAGTTGGATATCACATTTCATGCTAAAGGGAGGGTCTCAGGTTTGGAAGGGGAAGGATTTGGATATCACATCTCATGTTATCGGAAGGATCTCACGTTTGGTATTAGAAGTATTGAGATATCATATCTCATGCTATAGGAAGGGTCTCAGGATTGGAATGGGAAGGAGTTGGATATCACATCTCATGCTATAGGGAGGGTCTCAGGATTGGAATGGGAAGGACTTAGATATCACATATCATGCTATAGGGAGGGTCTCAGTTTTGATATTAGAAGCATTGAGATATCACATCTCATGCTATCGGAAGTGTCTCAGGATTGGAATGGGAAGGAGCTGGATATCACATCTCATACTAAAGGAAGGGTCTCAGGTTTGGAACGGGAAGGATTTGGATATCACATCTCATGTTATAGGAAGGGTCTCAGGTTTGGTATAAGCATTGAGATATCACATCTCTGCTATCGGAAGTGTCTCAGGATTGGAATGGGAAGGAGTTGGATATCCCATCTCATGTTATAGGACGGGTCTCAGGTTTGTTATTAGAATCATTGAGATATCATATTGCATGCTGTAGGAAGGGTCTAAGGGTTGGAATGTGAAGGACTTGGATATCACATCTCATGCTATAGATAGGCTCTTAGGTTTGGAAAGGGAAGGAGTTGGATATCACATTTCATGTTAGAGGAAGGATCTCAGGTTTGGTATTAGAAGCATTGAGATATCACATCTCATGCTATAGGAAGGGTCTCAGGATTGGAATGGGAAGCAGTTGGATATCACATCTCATGCTATAGGAAGGGTCTCAGGTTTGGTATAAGCCTTGAGATATCACATCTCATGCTATAGGACGGGTCTCAGGATTGGAATGGAAGGAGTTGGATATCACATCTCATGTTATAGGAAGGATCTCAGGTTTGGTATTAGAAGCATTGAGACATCACATCTCATGCTATAGGAAGGGTCTCAAGGTTGGAATGGGAAGGAGTTGGATATCACATCTCATCCAATAGGAAGGGTCTCAGGTTTGGAATGGGAAGGAATTGGATATCACATCTCATGTTATAGGAAGGATCTCAGGTTTGGTATTAGAAGCATTGAGATATCACATCTCATGCTATAGGAAGGGTCTCAGGATTGGAATGTGAAGGATTTGGATATCACATCTCATGCTAAAGGAAGGGTCTCAGGTTTGGTAGAAGCATTGAGATATCACGTCGCTGCTATCGGAAGGGTCTCAGGATTGGATTGGGAAGGAGTTGGATATCCCTTCTCATGCTATAGGAAGGGTCTCAGGATTTGAATGGCAAGGAGTTGGATATCACATCTCATGCCATAGGAAGGGACTCAGGTTTGGTATACGCATTGAGATATCACATCTCTGCTATCGGAAGGGTCTCAGGATTGGATTGGGAAGGAGTTGGATATCCCTTCTCATGCTATAGGAAGGGTCTCAGGATTGGAATGGGAAGGATTTGGATATCACATCTCTTGCTATAGGAAGGGTCTCAGGATTGGAATGGGTAGGAGTTGGATATTACTTTCTTGCTATAGGAAGGGTCTCATGTTTGGAATGGGAAGGAGTTGGATATCACATATGCTATAGTTAGTGTCTCAGGTTTGGAACGGGAAGGAGTTGGATATCACATCTCATGTTATAGGAAGGGTCTCAGGTTTGGTATAAGCATTGAGATATCACATCTCTGCTATCGGAAGCGGCTCAGGATTGGAATGGGAAGGAGTTGGATATCCCATCTCATGTTATAGGAAGAGTCTCTGGTTTGGTATTAGAATTATTGAGATATCACATCGCATGCTGTAGGAAGGGTCTAAGGATTGGAATGGGATAGACTTGGATATCACATCTCATGTTATAGGTAGGCTCTCAGGTTTGGTATAAGCATTGAGATATCACATCTCATGCTATAGGAAGGGTCTCAGGATTGGAATGGGAAGGAATTGGATATCACATCTCATGCTATAGGAAGGGTCTCAGATTTGGTATAAGCATTGAGATATCACATCTCATGCTAAAGGAAGGGTCTCAGGATTGGAATGGGAAGGAGTTGTATATGACATCTCAGGCCATAGGAAGGTTCTCAGGTTTGGTATAAGCATTGAGATATCACATCTCTGCTATCGGAAAGGTCTCAGGATTGGAATGGGAAGGAGTTGGATATCCCATCTCATGTTATAGGAAGGGTCTCAGGTTTGGTATTAGAAGCATAGAGATATCAAATCTCATGCTATAGGAAGGGTCTCAGGATTGGAATGGGAAGGACTTGGATGTCACATCTCATGCTATAGGGAGGGTCTCAAGTTTGATATTAGAAGCATTGAGATAACAAATCTCATGATATCGGAAGGGTCTCAGGATTGGAATGGGAAGGAGTTGGATATCACATCTCATGATAAAGGAAGGGTCTAAGGTTTGGAAGGGGAAGGATTTGGATATCACATCTCATGTTATAGGACGGGTCTCAGGTTTAATATTAGAAGCATTGAGATATCAAGTCTCATGGTATAAGAAGGGTCTCAGAATTGGAATGGGAAGGAGTTGGATATCACACCTCAAGCTATAGGAAGGGTCTCAGGATTGGAATGGGAAGGAGTTTGATATCACATCTCATGCCATAGTATGGGTCTCAGGTTTGGTAGAAGCATTGGGATATCACATCTCATGCTATCGGAAGGGTATCAGTATTGGATTTGGAAGAAGTTGGATATCCCATCTCATGCTATAGGAATGGTCTCAGGTTGGAATGGGAAGGAGTTGGATATCACATTTCATGTTATAGGAAGGGTCTCAGGATTGGAATGCGAAGGACTTGGATATCATATCTCATGCTATAGGACGGGTCTCAGGTTTGTTATTAGAATCATTGAGATATCATATTGCATGCTATAGGAAGGGTCTCAGGATTGGAATGGGAAGCAGTTGGATATCACATCTCATGCTATAGGAAGGGTCTCAGGTTTGGTATAAGCCTTGAGATATCACATCTCATGCTATAGGTCGGGTCTCAGGATTGGAATAGAAGGAGTTGGATATCACATCTCATGTTATAGGAAGGATCTCAGGTTTGGTATTAGAAGCATTGAGACATCACATCTCATGCTATAGGAAGGGTCTCAAGGTTGGAATGGGAAGGAGTTGGATATCACATCTCATCCAATAGGAAGGGTCTCAGGTTTGGAATGGGAAGGAATTGGATATCACATCTCATGTTATAGGAAGGATCTCAGGTTTGGTATTAGAAGCATTGAGATATCACATCTCATGCTATAGGAAGGGTCTCAGGATTGGAATGTGAAGGATTTGGATATCACATCTCATGCTAAAGGAAGGGTCTCAGGTTTGGTAGAAGCATTGAGATATCACGTCGCTGCTATCGGAAGGGTCTCAGGATTGGATTGGGAAGGAGTTGGATATCCCTTCTCATGCTATAGGAAGGGACTCAGGATTTGAATGGCAAGGAGTTGGATATCACATCTCATGCCATAGGAAGGGTCTCAGGTTTGGTATAAGCATTGAGATATCACATCTCTGCTATCGGAAGGGTCTCAGGATTGGATTGGGAAGGAGTTGGATATCCCTTCTCATGCTATAGGAAGTGTCTCAGTTTGGAATGGGAAGGAGTTGGATATCACATCTCATGTTATAGGAAGGGTCTCAGGATTGGAATGGGAAGGATTTGGATATCACATCTCTTGCTATAGAAAGGGTCTCAGGATTGGAATGGGTAGGAGTTGGATATTATTTTCTTGCTATAGGAAGGGTCTCATGTTTGGAATGGGAAGGAGTTGGATATCACATATGCTATAGTTAGTGTCTCAGGTTTGGAACGGGAAGGAGTTGGATATCACATCTCATGTTATAGGAAGGGTCTCAGGTTTGGTATAAGCATTGAGATATCATATCTCTGCTATCGGAAGCGGCTCAGGATTGGAATGGGAAGGAGTTGGATATCCCATCTCATGTTATAGGAAGAGTCTCTGGTTTGGTATTAGAATTATTGAGATATCACATCGCATGCTGTAGGAAGGGTCTAAGGATTGGAATGGGATAGACTTGGATATCACATCTCATGTTATAGGTAGGCTCTCAGGTTTGGTATAAGCATTGAGATATCACATCTCATGCTATAGGAAGGGTCTCAGGATTGGAATGGGAAGGAATTGGATATCACATCTCATGCTATAGGAAGGGTCTCAGATTTGGTATAAGCATTGAGATATCACATCTCATGCTAAAGGAAGGGTCTCAGGATTGGAATGGGAAGGAGTTGTATATGACATCTCAGGCCATAGGAAGGTTCTCAGGTTTGGTATAAGCATTGAGATATCACATCTCTGCTATCGGAAAGGTCTCAGGATTGGAATGGGAAGGAGTTGGATATCCCATCTCATGTTATAGGAAGGGTCTCAGGTTTGGTATTAGAAGCATAGAGATATCACATCTCATGCTATAGGAAGGGTCTCAGGATTGGAATGGGAAGGACTTGGATGTCACATCTCATGCTATAGGGAGGGTCTCAAGTTTGATATTAGAAGCATTGAGATAACAAATCTCATGATATCGGAAGGGTCTCAGGATTGGAATGGGAAGGAGTTGGATATCACATCTCATGATAAAGGAAGGGTCTAAGGTTTGGAAGGGGAAGGATTTGGATATCACATCTCATGTTATAGGACGGGTCTCAGGTTTAATATTAGAAGCATTGAGATATCAAGTCTCATGGTATAAGAAGGGTCTCAGAATTGGAATGGGAAGGAGTTGGATATCACACCTCAAGCCATAGGAAGGGTCTCAGGATTGGAATGGGAAGGAGTTTGATATCACATCTCATGCCATAGTATGGGTCTCAGGTTTGGTAGAAGCATTGGGATATCACATCTCATGCTATCGGAAGGGTATCAGTATTGGATTTGGAAGAAGTTGGATATCCCATCTCATGCTATAGGAAGGGTCTCAGGTTGGAATGGGAAGGAGTTGGATATCACATTTCGTGTTATAGGAAGGGTCTCAGGATTGGAATGGGAAGGACTTGGATATCATATCTCATGCTATAGGACGGGTCTCAGGTTTGTTATTAGAATCATTGAGATATCATATTGCATGCTGTAGGAAGGGTCTAAGGATTGGAATGGGAAGGACCTGGTTATCACATCTCATGCTATAGAACGGCTCTCAGGTTTGGAAAGGGAAGGAGTTGGATATCACATCTCATGTTATAGGATGGATCTCAGGTTTGGTATTAGAAGTATTGAGATATCACATCTCATGTTATCGGAAGGATCTCAGGTTTGGTATTAGAAGTATTGAGATATCACATCTCATGCTATAGGAAGGGTCTCAGGATTGGAATGGGAAGGAGTTGGATATCACATCTCATGCTAAAGGAAGGGTCTCAGGTTTGGTAGAAGCATTGAGATATCACATCTCATGCTATAGGAAGGGTCTCAGGATTGGAATGGGAAGGACTTAGATATCACATATCATGCTATAGGGAGGGTCTCAGTTTTGATATTAGAAGCATTGAGATATCACATCTCATGCTATCGGAAGTGTCTCAGGATTGGAATGGGAAGGAGCTGGATATCACATCTCATGCTAAAGGAAGGGTCTCAGGTTTGGAACGGGAAGGAGTTGGATATCACATCTCATGTTATAGGAAGGGTCTCAGGTTTGGTATAAACATTGAGATATCACATCTCTGCTATCGGAAGTGTCTCAGGATTGGAATGGGAAGGAGTTGGATATCCCATCTCATGTTATAGGACGGGTCTCAGGTTTGTTATTGGAATCATTGAGATATCATATTGCATGCTGTAGGAAGGGTCTAAGGGTTGGAATGTGAAGGACTTGGATATCACATCTCATGCTATAGATAGGCTCTTAGGTTTGGAAAGGGAAGAAGTTGGATCTCACATTTCATGTTAGAGGAAGGATCTCAGGTTTGGTATTAGAAGCATTGAGATATCACATCTCATGCTATAGGAAGGGTCTCAGAATTGGAATGGGAAGGAGTTGGATATCACATCTCATGCTATAGGAAGGGTCTCAGGTTTGGTATAAGCATTGAGATATCACATCTCATGCTATAGGAAGGGTCTCAGGATTGGAATGGAAGGAGTTGGATATCAGATCTCATGTTATAGGAAGGATCTCAGGTTTGGTATTAGAAGCATTGAGACATCACATCTCATGCTATAGGAAGGGTCTCAGGATTGGAATGGGAAGGAGTTGGATATCAAATCTCATGCTATAGGAAGGGTCTCAGGATTGGAATGGGAAGGAGTTGAATATGACATCTCATGCCGTAGGAAGGGTCTCAGGTTTGGTATAAACATTGAGATATCACATCTCTGCTATCAAAAGGGTCTCAGGATTGGAATGGGAAGGAGTTGGATATCCCATCTCATGTTATAGGAAGAGTCTCAAGTTTGGTATTAGAAGCATTGAGATATCACATCTCATGCTATAGGAAGTGTCTCAGGATTGGAATGGGAAGGACTTGGATATCACATCTCATGCTATAGGTAGGGTCTCAAGTTTGACATTAGAAGCATTGAGATATCACATCTCATGCTATAGGAAGGGTCTGAGGATTGGAATGGGAAGGAGTTGGATATCACATCTCCTGCTATGGGAAGGGTCTCAGGTTTGGTATAAGCAGTGAGATATCACATCTCATGCTATAGGAAGTGTCTCAGGATTGGAATGGGAAGGAGTTGGATATCACATCTCATGTTATAGGAAGGATCTCAGGTTTGGTATAAGCATTGAGATATCACATCTCTGCTATCGGAAGGGTCTCAAGATTGGAATGGGAAGGAGTTGGATATTCCCATCTCATGTTATAGGAAGGGTCTCAGGTTTGGTATTAGAAGCATTGAGATATCACATCTCATGCTATAGGAAGGGTCTCAGGATTGGAATGGGAAGGACTTGGATATCACATCTCATGCTATAGGGAGGGTCTCAAGTTTGATATTAGAAGCTTTGAGATATCACATCTCATGATATTGGAAGGGTCTCAGGATTGGAATGGGAAGGAGTTGGATATCACATCTCATGATAAAGGAAGGGTCTAAGGTTTGGAAGGGGAAGGATTTGGATATCACATCTCATGTTATATTACGGGTCTCAGGTTTGGTATTAGAAGCATTGAGATATCAAGTCTCATAGTATAGGAAGGGTCTCAGAATTGGAATGGGAAGGAGTTGGATATCCCATCTCATGTTATAGGAAGAGTCTCTGGTTTGGTATTAGAATCATTGAGATATCACATCGCATGCTGTAGGAAGGGTCTAAGGATTGGAATGGGATGGACTTGGATATCACATCTCATGTTATAGGTAGGCTCTCAGGTTTGGTATAAGCATTGAGATATCACATCTCATGCTATAGGAAGGGTCTCAGAATTGGAATGGGAAGGAGTTGGATATCACATCTCAAGCTATAGGAAGGGTCTCAGTATTGGAATGGGAAGGACTTGGATATCACATCTCATGCTATAGGAAGGCTCTCAGGTTTGGAAGGGGAAAGAGTTGGATATCTCATTTCATGTTAGAGGTAGGATCTCAGGTTTGGTATTAGAGGCATTGAGATATCACATCTCATGCTATCAGAAGGGTCTCAGGAATGGAATGGGAAGGAGTTAGATATCACATCTCATGCTAAAGGGAGGGTCTCAGGTTTGGAAGGGGAAGGATTTGGATATCACATCTCATGTTATAGGAAGGATCTCAGGTTTGGTATTAGAAGCATTGAGATATCACATCTCATGCTATCGGAAGGATCTCAGGTTTGGTATTAGAAGCATTGAGATATCACATCTCATGCTATCAGAAGAGTCTCAGGATTGGAATAGGAAGGAGTTGGATATCACATTTCATGCTAAAGGGAGGGTCTCAGGTTTGGAAGGGGAAGGATTTGGATATCACATCTCATGTTATCGGAAGGATCTCACGTTTGGTATTAGAAGTATTGAGATATCATATCTCATGCTATAGGAAGGGTCTCAGGATTTGAATGGGAAGGAGTTGGATATCACATCTCATGCTATAGGGAGGGTCTCAGGATTGGAATGGGAAGGACTTAGATATCACATATCATGCTATAGGGAGGGTCTCAGTTTTGATATTAGAAGCATTGAGATATCACATCTCATGCTATCGGAAGTGTCTCAGGATTGGAATGGGAAGGAGCTGGATATCACATCTCATACTAAAGGAAGGGTCTCAGGTTTGGAACGGGAAGGATTTGGATATCACATCTCATGTTATAGGAAGGGTCTCAGGTTTGGTATAAGCATTGGGATATCACATCTCTGCTATCGGAAGTGTCTCAGGATTGGAATGGGAAGGAGTTGGATATCCCATCTCATGTTATAGGACGGGTCTCAGGTTTGTTATTAGAATCATTGAGATATCATATTGCATGCTGTAGGAAGGGTCTAAGGGTTGGAATGTGAAGGACTTGGATATCACATCTCATGCTATAGATAGGCTCTTAGGTTTGGAAAGGGAAGGAGTTGGATATCACATTTCATGTTAGAGGAAGGATCTCAGGTTTGGTATTAGAAGCATTGAGATATCACATCTCATGCTATAGGAAGGGTCTCAGGATTGGAATGGGAAGCAGTTGGATATCACATCTCATGCTATAGGAAGGGTCTCAGGTGTGGTATAAGCCTTGAGATATCACATCTCATGCTATAGGACGGGTCTCAGGATTGGAATGGAAGGAGTTGGATATCACATCTCATGTTATAGGAAGGATCTCAGGTTTGGTATTAGAAGCATTGAGACATCACATCTCATGCTATAGGAAGGGTCTCAAGGTTGGAATGGGAAGGAGTTGGATATCACATCTCATCCAATAGGAAGGGTCTCAGGTTTGGAATGGGAAGGAATTGGATATCACATCTCATGTTATAGGAAGGATCTCAGGTTTGGTATTAGAAGCATTGAGATATCACATCTCATGCTATAGGAAGGGTCTCAGGATTGGAATGTGAAGGATTTGGATATCACATCTCATGCTAAAGGAAGGGTCTCAGGTTTGGTAGAAGCATTGAGATATCACGTCGCTGCTATCGGAAGGGTCTCAGGATTGGATTGGGAAGGAGTTGGATATCCCTTCTCATGCTATAGGAAGGGTCTCAGGATTTGAATGGCAAGGAGTTGGATATCACATCTCATGCCATAGGAAGGGACTCAGGTTTGGTATAAGCATTGAGATATCACATCTCTGCTATCGGAAGGGTCTCAGGATTGGATTGGGAAGGAGTTGGATATCCCTTCTCATGCTATAGGAAGTGTCTCAGGTTGGAATGGGAAGGAATTGGATATCACATCTCATGTTATAGGAAGGGTCTCAGGATTGGAATGGGAAGGATTTGGATATCACATCTCTTGCTATAGGAAGGGTCTCAGGATTGGAATGGGTAGGAGTTGGATATTACTTTCTTGCTATAGGAAGGGTCTCATGTTTGGAATGGGAAGGAGTTGGATATCACATATGCTATAGTTAGTGTCTCAGGTTTGGAACGGGAAGGAGTTGGATATCACATCTCATGTTATAGGAAGGGTCTCAGGTTTGGTATAAGCATTGAGATATCACATCTCTGCTATCGGAAGCGGCTCAGGATTGGAATGGGAAGGAGTTGGATATCCCATCTCATGTTATAGGAAGAGTCTCTGGTTTGGTATTAGAATTATTGAGATATCACATCGCATGCTGTAGGAAGGGTCTAAGGATTGGAATGGGATAGACTTGGATATCACATCTCATGTTATAGGTAGGCTCTCAGGTTTGGTATAAGCATTGAGATATCACATCTCATGCTATAGGAAGGGTCTCAGGATTGGAATGGGAAGGAATTGGATATCACATCTCATGCTATAGGAAGGGTCTCAGATTTGGTATAAGCATTGAGATATCACATCTCATGCTAAAGGAAGGGTCTCAGGATTGGAATGGGAAGGAGTTGTATATGACATCTCAGGCCATAGGAAGGTTCTCAGGTTTGGTATAAGCATTGAGATATCACATCTCTGCTATCGGAAAGGTCTCAGGATTGGAATGGGAAGGAGTTGGATATCCCATCTCATGTTATAGGAAGGGTCTCAGGTTTGGTATTAGAAGCATAGAGATATCAAATCTCATGCTATAGGAAGGGTCTCAGGATTGGAATGGGAAGGACTTGGATGTCACATCTCATGCTATAGGGAGGGTCTCAAGTTTGATATTAGAAGCATTGAGATAACAAATCTCATGATATCGGAAGGGTCTCAGGATTGGAATGGGAAGGAGTTGGATATCACATCTCATGATAAAGGACGGGTCTAAGGTTTGGAAGGGGAAGGATTTGGATATCACATCTCATGTTATAGGACGGGTCTCAGGTTTAATATTAGAAGCATTGAGATATCAAGTCTCATGGTATAAGAAGGGTCTCAGAATTGGAATGGGAAGGAGTTGGATATCACACCTCAAGCTATAGGAAGGGTCTCAGGATTGGAATGGGAAGGAGTTTGATATCACATCTCATGCCATAGTATGGGTCTCAGGTTTGGTAGAAGCATTGGGATATCACATCTCATGCTATCGGAAGGGTATCAGTATTGGATTTGGAAGAAGTTGGATATCCCATCTCATGCTATAGGAATGGTCTCAGGTTGGAATGGGAAGGAGTTGGATATCACATTTCATGTTATAGGAAGGGTCTCAGGATTGGAATGCGAAGGACTTGGATATCATATCTCATGCTATAGGACGGGTCTCAGGTTTGTTATTAGAATCATTGAGATATCATATTGCATGCTATAGGAAGGGTCTCAGGATTGGAATGGGAAGCAGTTGGATATCACATCTCATGCTATAGGAAGGGTCTCAGGTTTGGTATAAGCCTTGAGATATCACATCTCATGCTATAGGACGGGTCTCAGGATTGGAATAGAAGGAGTTGGATATCACATCTCATGTTATAGGAAGGGTCTCAGATTTGGTATAAGCATTGAGATATCACATCTCATGCTAAAGGAAGGGTCTCAGGATTGGAATGGGAAGGAGTTGTATATGACATCTCAGGCCATAGGAAGGTTCTCAGGTTTGGTATAAGCATTGAGATATCACATCTCTGCTATCGGAAAGGTCTCAGGATTGGAATGGGAAGGAGTTGGATATCCCATCTCATGTTATAGGAAGGGTCTCAGGTTTGGTATTAGAAGCATAGAGATATCAAATCTCATGCTATAGGAAGGGTCTCAGGATTGGAATGGGAAGGACTTGGATGTCACATCTCATGCTATAGGGAGGGTCTCAAGTTTGATATTAGAAGCATTGAGATAACAAATCTCATGATATCGGAAGGGTCTCAGGATTGGAATGGGAAGGAGTTGGATATCACATCTCATGATAAAGGACGGGTCTAAGGTTTGGAAGGGGAAGGATTTGGATATCACATCTCATGTTATAGGACGGGTCTCAGGTTTAATATTAGAAGCATTGAGATATCAAGTCTCATGGTATAAGAAGGGTCTCAGAATTGGAATGGGAAGGAGTTGGATATCACACCTCAAGCTATAGGAAGGGTCTCAGGATTGGAATGGGAAGGAGTTTGATATCACATCTCATGCCATAGTATGGGTCTCAGGTTTGGTAGAAGCATTGGGATATCACATCTCATGCTATCGGAAGGGTATCAGTATTGGATTTGGAAGAAGTTGGATATCCCATCTCATGCTATAGGAATGGTCTCAGGTTGGAATGGGAAGGAGTTGGATATCACATTTCATGTTATAGGAAGGGTCTCAGGATTGGAATGCGAAGGACTTGGATATCATATCTCATGCTATAGGACGGGTCTCAGGTTTGTTATTAGAATCATTGAGATATCATATTGCATGCTATAGGAAGGGTCTCAGGATTGGAATGGGAAGCAGTTGGATATCACATCTCATGCTATAGGAAGGGTCTCAGGTTTGGTATAAGCCTTGAGATATCACATCTCATGCTATAGGACGGGTCTCAGGATTGGAATAGAAGGAGTTGGATATCACATCTCATGTTATAGGAAGGATCTCAGGTTTGGTATTAGAAGCATTGAGACATCACATCTCATGCTATAGGAATGGTCTCAAGGTTGGAATGGGAAGGAGTTGGATATCACATCTCATCCAATAGGAAGGGTCTCAGGTTTGGAATGGGAAGGAATTGGATATCACATCTCATGTTATAGGAAGGATCTCAGGTTTGGTATTAGAAGCATTGAGATATCACATCTCATGCTATAGGAAGGGTCTCAGGATTGGAATGTGAAGGATTTGGATATCACATCTCATGCTAAAGGAAGGGTCTCAGGTTTGGTAGAAGCATTGAGATATCACGTCGCTGCTATCGGAAGGGTCTCAGGATTGGATTGGGAAGGAGTTGGATATCCCTTCTCATGCTATAGGAAGGGTCTCAGGATTTGAATGGCAAGGAGTTGGATATCACATCTCATGCCATAGGAAGGGTCTCAGGTTTGGTATAAGCATTGAGATATCACATCTCTGCTATCGGAAGGGTCTCAGGATTGGATTGGGAAGGAGTTGGATATCCCTTCTCATGCTATAGGAGGTGTCTCAGTTTGGAATGGGAAGGAGTTGGATATCACATCTCATGTTATAGGAAGGGTCTCAGGATTGGAATGGGAAGGATTTGGATATCACATCTCTTGCTATAGAAAGGGTCTCAGGATTGGAATGGGTAGGAGTTGGATATTATTTTCTTGCTATAGGAAGGGTCTCATGTTTGGAATGGGAAGGAGTTGGATATCACATATGCTATAGTTAGTGTCTCAGGTTTGGAACGGGAAGGAGTTGGATATCACATCTCTTGTTATAGGAAGGGTCTCAGGTTTGGTATAAGCATTGAGATATCACATCTCTGCTATCGGAAGCGGCTCAGAATTGGAATGGGAAGGAGTTGGATATCCCATCTCATGTTATAGGAAGAGTCTCTGGTTTGGTATTAGAATTATTGAGATATCACATCGCATGCTGTAGGAAGGGTCTAAGGATTGGAATGGGATAGACTTGGATATCACATCTCATGTTATAGGTAGGCTCTCAGGTTTGGTATAAGCATTGAGATATCACATCTCATGCTATAGGAAGGGTCTCAGGATTGGAATGGGAAGGAATTGGATATCACATCTCATGCTATAGGAAGGGTCTCAGATTTGGTATAAGCATTGAGATATCACATCTCATGCTAAAGGAAGGGTCTCAGGATTGGAATGGGAAGGAGTTGTATATGACATCTCAGGCCATAGGAAGGTTCTCAGGTTTGGTATAAGCATTGAGATATCACATCTCTGCTATCGGAAAGGTCTCAGGATTGGAATGGGAAGGAGTTGGATATCCCATCTCATGTTATAGGAAGGGTCTCAGGTTTGGTATTAGAAGCATAGAGATATCACATCTCATGCTATAGGAAGGGTCTCAGGATTGGAATGGGAAGGACTTGGATGTCACATCTCATGCTATAGGGAGGGTCTCAAGTTTGATATTAGAAGCATTGAGATAACAAATCTCATGATATCGGAAGGGTCTCAGGATTGGAATGGGAAGGAGTTGGATATCACATCTCATGATAAAGGAAGGGTCTAAGGTTTGGAAGGGGAAGGATTTGGATATCACATCTCATGTTATAGGACGGGTCTCAGGTTTAATATTAGAAGCATTGAGATATCAAGTCTCATGGTATAAGAAGGGTCTCAGAATTGGAATGGGAAGGAGTTGGATATCACACCTCAAGCTATAGGAAGGGTCTCAGGATTGGAATGGGAAGGAGTTTGATATCACATCTCATGCCATAGTATGGGTCTCAGGTTTGGTAGAAGCATTGGGATATCACATCTCATGCTATCGGAAGGGTATCAGTATTGGATTTGGAAGAAGTTGGATATCCCATCTCATGCTATAGGAAGGGTCTCAGGTTGGAATGGGAAGGAGTTGGATATCACATTTCATGTTATAGGAAGGGTCTCAGGATTGGAATGGGAAGGACTTGGATATCATATCTCATGCTATAGGACGGGTCTCAGGTTTGGAAAGGGAAGGAGTTGGATATCACATCTCATGTTATAGGATGGATCTCAGGTTTGGTATTAGAAGTATTGAGATATCACATCTCATGTTATCGGAAGGATCTCAGGTTTGGTATTAGAAGTATTGAGATATCACATCTCATGCTATAGGAAGGGTTTCAGGATTGGAATGGGAAGGAGTTGGATATCACATCTCATGCTAAAGGAAGGGTCTCAGGTTTGGTAGAAGCATTGAGATATCACATCTCATGCTATAGGAAGGGTCTCAGGATTGGAATGGGAAGGACTTAGATTTCACATATCATGCTATAGGGAGGGTCTCAGTTTTGATATTAGAAGCATTGAGATATCACATCTCATGCTATCGGAAGTGTCTCAGGATTGGAATGGGAAGGAGCTGGATATCACATCTCATGCTAAAGGAAGGGTGTCAGGTTTGGAACGGGAAGGAGTTGGATATCACATCTCATGTTATAGGAAGGGTCTCAGGTTTGGTATAAACATTGAGATATCACATCTCTGCTATCGGAAGTGTCTCAGGATTGGAATGGGAAGGAGTTGGATATCCCATCTCATGTTATAGGACTGGTCTCAGGTTTGTTATTAGAATCATTGAGATATCATATTGCATGCTGTAGGAAGGGTCTAAGGGTTGGAATGTAAAGGACTTGGATATCACATCTCATGCTATAGATAGGCTCTTAGGTTTGGAAAGGGAAGGAGTTGGATCTCACATTTCATGTTAGAGGAAGGATCTCAGGTTTGGTATTAGAAGCATTGAGATATCACATCTCATGCTATAGGAAGGGTCTCAGGATTGGAATGGGAAGGAGTTGGATATCACATCTCATGCTATAGGAAGGGTCTCAGGTTTGGTATAAGCATTGAGATATCCCATCTCATGCTGTAGGAAGGGTCTCAGGATTGGAATGGAAGGAGTTGGATATCACATCTCATGTTATAGGAAGGATCTCAGGTTTGGTATTAGAAGCATTGAGACATCACATCTCATGCTATAGGAAGGGTCTCAGGATTGGAATGGGAAGGAGTTGGATATCAAATCTCATGCTATAGGAAGCGTCTCAGGATTGGAATGGGAAGGAGTTGAATATGACATCTCATGCCGTAGGAAGGGTCTCAGGTTTGGTATAAACATTGAGATATCACATCTCTGCTATCAAAAGGGTCTCAGGATTGGAATGGGAAGGAGTTGGATATCCCATCTCATGTTATAGGAAGAGTCTCAGGTTTGGTATTAGAAGCATTGAGATATCACATCTCATGCTATAGGAAGTGTCTCAGGATTGGAATGGGAAGGAGTTGGATATCACATCTCATGTTATAGGAAGGGTCTCAGGATTGGAATGGGAAGGATTTGGATATCACATCTCTTGCTATAGGAAGGGTCTCAGGATTGGAATGGGTAGGAGTTGGATATTACTTTCTTGCTATAGGAAGGGTCTCATGTTTGGAATGGGAAGGAGTTGGATATCACATATGCTATAGTTAGTGTCTCAGGTTTGGAACGGGAAGGAGTTGGATATCACATCTCATGTTATAGGAAGGGTCTCAGGTTTGGTATAAGCATTGAGATATCACATCTCTGCTATCGGAAGCGGCTCAGGATTGGAATGGGAAGGAGTTGGATATCCCATCTCATGTTATAGGAAGAGTCTCTGGTTTGGTATTAGAATCATTGAGATATCACATCGCATGCTGTAGGAAGGGTCTAAGGATTGGAAAGGGATGGACTTGGATATCACATCTCATGTTATAGGTAGGCTCTCAGGTTTGGTATAAGCATTGAGATATCACATCTCATGCTATAGGAAGGGTCTCAGGATTGGAATGGGAAGGAATTGGATATCACATCTCATGCTATAGGAAGGGTCTCAGATTTGGTATAAGCATTGAGATATCACATCTCATGCTAAAGGAAGGGTCTCAGGATTGGAATGGGAAGGAGTTGTATATGACATCTCAGGCCATAGGAAGGTTCTCAGGTTTGGTATAAGCATTGAGATATCACATCTCTGCTATCGGAAAGGTCTCAGGATTGGAATGGGAAGGAGTTGGATATCCCATCTCATGTTATAGGAAGGGTCTCAGGTTTGGTATTAGAAGCATAGAAATATCACATCTCATGCTATAGGAAGGGTCTCAGGATTGGAATGGGAAGGACTTGGATGTCACATCTCATGCTATAGGGAGGGTCTCAAGTTTGATATTAGAAGCATTGAGATAACAAATCTCATGATATCGGAAGGGTCTCAGGATTGGAATGGGAAGGAGTTGGATATCACATCTCATGATAAAGGAAGGGTCTAAGGTTTGGAAGGGGAAGGATTTGGATATCACATCTCATGTTATAGGACGGGTCTCAGGTTTAATATTAGAAGCATTGAGATATCAAGTCTCATGGTATAAGAAGGGTCTCAGAATTGGAATGGGAAGGAGTTGGATATCACACCTCAAGCTATAGGAAGGGTCTCAGGATTGGAATGGGAAGGAGTTTGATATCACATCTCATGCCATAGTATGGGTCTCAGGTTTGGTAGAAGCATTGGGATATCACATCTCATGCTATCGGAAGGGTATCAGTATTGGATTTGGAAGAAGTTGGATATCCCATCTCATGCTATAGGAAGGGTCTCAGGTTGGAATGGGAAGGAGTTGGATATCACATTTCATGTTATAGGAAGGGTCTCAGGATTGGAATGGGAAGGACTTGGATATCATATCTCATGCTATAGGACGGGTCTCAGGTTTGTTATTAGAATCATTGAGATATCATATTGCATGCTGTAGGAAGGGTCTAAGGATTGGAATGGGAAGGACCTGGATATCACATCTCATGCTATAGACCGGCTCTCAGGTTTGGAAAGGGAAGGAGTTGGATATCACATCTCATGTTATAGGATGGATCTCAGGTTTGGTATTAGAAGTATTGAGATATCACATCTCATGCTATAGGAAGGGTCTCAGGATTGGAATGGGAAGGAGTTGGATATTACATCTCATGCTAAAGGAAGGGTCTCAGGTTTGGTAGAAGCATTGAGATATCACATCTCATGCTATAGGAAGGGTCTCAGGATTGGAATGGGAAGGACTTAGATATCACATATCATGCTATAGGGAGGGTCTCAGTTTTGATATTAGAAGCATTGAGATATCACATCTCATGCTATCGGAAGTGTCTCAGGATTGGAATGGGAAGGAGCTGGATATCACATCTCATGCTAAAGGAAGGGTCTCAGGTTTGGAACGGGAAGGAGTTGGATATCACATCTCATGTTATAGGAAGGGTCTCAGGTTTGGTATAAACATTGAGATATCACATCTCTGCTATCGGAAGTGTCTCAGGATTGGAATGGGAAGGAGTTGGATATCCCATCTCATGTTATAGGACGGGTCTCAGGTTTGTTATTGGAATCATTGAGATATCATATTGCATGCTGTAGGAAGGGTCTAAGGGTTGGAATGTGAAGGACTTGGATATCACATCTCATGCTATAGATAGGCTCTTAGGTTTGGAAAGGGAAGAAGTTGGATCTCACATTTCATGTTAGAGGAAGGATCTCAGGTTTGGTATTAGAAGCATTGAGATATCACATCTCATGCTATAGGAAGGGTCTCAGAATTGGAATGGGAAGGAGTTGGATATCACATCTCATGCTATAGGAAGGGTCTCAGGTTTGGTATAAGCATTGAGATATCACATCTCATGCTATAGGAAGGGTCTCAGGATTGGAATGGAAGGAGTTGGATATCAGATCTCATGTTATAGGAAGGATCTCAGGTTTGGTATTAGAAGCATTGAGACATCACATCTCATGCTATAGGAAGGGTCTCAGGATTGGAATGGGAAGGAGTTGGATATCAAATCTCATGCTATAGGAAGGGTCTCAGGATTGGAATGGGAAGGAGTTGAATATGACATCTCATGCCGTAGGAAGGGTCTCAGGTTTGGTATAAACATTGAGATATCACATCTCTGCTATCAAAAGGGTCTCAGGATTGGAATGGGAAGGAGTTGGATATCCCATCTCATGTTATAGGAAGAGTCTCAAGTTTGGTATTAGAAGCATTGAGATATCACATCTCATGCTATAGGAAGTGTCTCAGGATTGGAATGGGAAGGACTTGGATATCACATCTCATGCTATAGGTAGGGTCTCAAGTTTGACATTAGAAGCATTGAGATATCACATCTCATGCTATAGGAAGGGTCTGAGGATTGGAATGGGAAGGAGTTGGATATCACATCTCCTGCTATGGGAAGGGTCTCAGGTTTGGTATAAGCAGTGAGATATCACATCTCATGCTATAGGAAGTGTCTCAGGATTGGAATGGGAAGGAGTTGGATATCACATCTCATGTTATAGGAAGGATCTCAGGTTTGGTATAAGCATTGAGATATCACATCTCTGCTATCGGAAGGGTCTCAAGATTGGAATGGGAAGGAGTTGGATATTCCCATCTCATGTTATAGGAAGGGTCTCAGGTTTGGTATTAGAAGCATTGAGATATCACATCTCATGCTATAGGAAGGGTCTCAGGATTGGAATGGGAAGGACTTGGATATCACATCTCATGCTATAGGGAGGGTCTCAAGTTTGATATTAGAAGCTTTGAGATATCACATCTCATGATATTGGAAGGGTCTCAGGATTGGAATGGGAAGGAGTTGGATATCACATCTCATGATAAAGGAAGGGTCTAAGGTTTGGAAGGGGAAGGATTTGGATATCACATCTCATGTTATATTACGGGTCTCAGGTTTGGTATTAGAAGCATTGAGATATCAAGTCTCATAGTATAGGAAGGGTCTCAGAATTGGAATGGGAAGGAGTTGGATATCCCATCTCATGTTATAGGAAGAGTCTCTGGTTTGGTATTAGAATCATTGAGATATCACATCGCATGCTGTAGGAAGGGTCTAAGGATTGGAATGGGATGGACTTGGATATCACATCTCATGTTATAGGTAGGCTCTCAGGTTTGGTATAAGCATTGAGATATCACATCTCATGCTATAGGAAGGGTCTCAGAATTGGAATGGGAAGGAGTTGGATATCACATCTCAAGCTATAGGAAGGGTCTCAGTATTGGAATGGGAAGGACTTGGATATCACATCTCATGCTATAGGAAGGCTCTCAGGTTTGGAAGGGGAAAGAGTTGGATATCTCATTTCATGTTAGAGGTAGGATCTCAGGTTTGGTATTAGAGGCATTGAGATATCACATCTCATGCTATCAGAAGGGTCTCAGGAATGGAATGGGAAGGAGTTAGATATCACATCTCATGCTAAAGGGAGGGTCTCAGGTTTGGAAGGGGAAGGATTTGGATATCACATCTCATGTTATAGGAAGGATCTCAGGTTTGGTATTAGAAGCATTGAGATATCACATCTCATGCTATCGGAAGGATCTCAGGTTTGGTATTAGAAGCATTGAGATATCACATCTCATGCTATCAGAAGAGTCTCAGGATTGGAATAGGAAGGAGTTGGATATCACATTTCATGCTAAAGGGAGGGTCTCAGGTTTGGAAGGGGAAGGATTTGGATATCACATCTCATGTTATCGGAAGGATCTCACGTTTGGTATTAG
This sequence comes from Ambystoma mexicanum, assembly GCF_040938575.1. Taxonomy (NCBI): domain Eukaryota; kingdom Metazoa; phylum Chordata; class Amphibia; order Caudata; family Ambystomatidae; genus Ambystoma; species Ambystoma mexicanum. The sequence continues at coordinate 1,511,496,930 of NC_090921.1, read as the reverse complement.
AAGTATTGAGATATCATATCTCATGCTATAGGAAGGGTCTCAGGATTTGAATGGGAAGGAGTTGGATATCACATCTCATGCTATAGGGAGGGTCTCAGGATTGGAATGGGAAGGACTTAGATATCACATATCATGCTATAGGGAGGGTCTCAGTTTTGATATTAGAAGCATTGAGATATCACATCTCATGCTATCGGAAGTGTCTCAGGATTGGAATGGGAAGGAGCTGGATATCACATCTCATACTAAAGGAAGGGTCTCAGGTTTGGAACGGGAAGGATTTGGATATCACATCTCATGTTATAGGAAGGGTCTCAGGTTTGGTATAAGCATTGGGATATCACATCTCTGCTATCGGAAGTGTCTCAGGATTGGAATGGGAAGGAGTTGGATATCCCATCTCATGTTATAGGACGGGTCTCAGGTTTGTTATTAGAATCATTGAGATATCATATTGCATGCTGTAGGAAGGGTCTAAGGGTTGGAATGTGAAGGACTTGGATATCACATCTCATGCTATAGATAGGCTCTTAGGTTTGGAAAGGGAAGGAGTTGGATATCACATTTCATGTTAGAGGAAGGATCTCAGGTTTGGTATTAGAAGCATTGAGATATCACATCTCATGCTATAGGAAGGGTCTCAGGATTGGAATGGGAAGCAGTTGGATATCACATCTCATGCTATAGGAAGGGTCTCAGGTGTGGTATAAGCCTTGAGATATCACATCTCATGCTATAGGACGGGTCTCAGGATTGGAATGGAAGGAGTTGGATATCACATCTCATGTTATAGGAAGGATCTCAGGTTTGGTATTAGAAGCATTGAGACATCACATCTCATGCTATAGGAAGGGTCTCAAGGTTGGAATGGGAAGGAGTTGGATATCACATCTCATCCAATAGGAAGGGTCTCAGGTTTGGAATGGGAAGGAATTGGATATCACATCTCATGTTATAGGAAGGATCTCAGGTTTGGTATTAGAAGCATTGAGATATCACATCTCATGCTATAGGAAGGGTCTCAGGATTGGAATGTGAAGGATTTGGATATCACATCTCATGCTAAAGGAAGGGTCTCAGGTTTGGTAGAAGCATTGAGATATCACGTCGCTGCTATCGGAAGGGTCTCAGGATTGGATTGGGAAGGAGTTGGATATCCCTTCTCATGCTATAGGAAGGGTCTCAGGATTTGAATGGCAAGGAGTTGGATATCACATCTCATGCCATAGGAAGGGACTCAGGTTTGGTATAAGCATTGAGATATCACATCTCTGCTATCGGAAGGGTCTCAGGATTGGATTGGGAAGGAGTTGGATATCCCTTCTCATGCTATAGGAAGTGTCTCAGGTTGGAATGGGAAGGAATTGGATATCACATCTCATGTTATAGGAAGGGTCTCAGGATTGGAATGGGAAGGATTTGGATATCACATCTCTTGCTATAGGAAGGGTCTCAGGATTGGAATGGGTAGGAGTTGGATATTACTTTCTTGCTATAGGAAGGGTCTCATGTTTGGAATGGGAAGGAGTTGGATATCACATATGCTATAGTTAGTGTCTCAGGTTTGGAACGGGAAGGAGTTGGATATCACATCTCATGTTATAGGAAGGGTCTCAGGTTTGGTATAAGCATTGAGATATCACATCTCTGCTATCGGAAGCGGCTCAGGATTGGAATGGGAAGGAGTTGGATATCCCATCTCATGTTATAGGAAGAGTCTCTGGTTTGGTATTAGAATTATTGAGATATCACATCGCATGCTGTAGGAAGGGTCTAAGGATTGGAATGGGATAGACTTGGATATCACATCTCATGTTATAGGTAGGCTCTCAGGTTTGGTATAAGCATTGAGATATCACATCTCATGCTATAGGAAGGGTCTCAGGATTGGAATGGGAAGGAATTGGATATCACATCTCATGCTATAGGAAGGGTCTCAGATTTGGTATAAGCATTGAGATATCACATCTCATGCTAAAGGAAGGGTCTCAGGATTGGAATGGGAAGGAGTTGTATATGACATCTCAGGCCATAGGAAGGTTCTCAGGTTTGGTATAAGCATTGAGATATCACATCTCTGCTATCGGAAAGGTCTCAGGATTGGAATGGGAAGGAGTTGGATATCCCATCTCATGTTATAGGAAGGGTCTCAGGTTTGGTATTAGAAGCATAGAGATATCAAATCTCATGCTATAGGAAGGGTCTCAGGATTGGAATGGGAAGGACTTGGATGTCACATCTCATGCTATAGGGAGGGTCTCAAGTTTGATATTAGAAGCATTGAGATAACAAATCTCATGATATCGGAAGGGTCTCAGGATTGGAATGGGAAGGAGTTGGATATCACATCTCATGATAAAGGAAGGGTCTAAGGTTTGGAAGGGGAAGGATTTGGATATCACATCTCATGTTATAGGACGGGTCTCAGGTTTAATATTAGAAGCATTGAGATATCAAGTCTCATGGTATAAGAAGGGTCTCAGAATTGGAATGGGAAGGAGTTGGATATCACACCTCAAGCTATAGGAAGGGTCTCAGGATTGGAATGGGAAGGAGTTTGATATCACATCTCATGCCATAGTATGGGTCTCAGGTTTGGTAGAAGCATTGGGATATCACATCTCATGCTATCGGAAGGGTATCAGTATTGGATTTGGAAGAAGTTGGATATCCCATCTCATGCTATAGGAATGGTCTCAGGTTGGAATGGGAAGGAGTTGGATATCACATTTCATGTTATAGGAAGGGTCTCAGGATTGGAATGCGAAGGACTTGGATATCATATCTCATGCTATAGGACGGGTCTCAGGTTTGTTATTAGAATCATTGAGATATCATATTGCATGCTATAGGAAGGGTCTCAGGATTGGAATGGGAAGCAGTTGGATATCACATCTCATGCTATAGGAAGGGTCTCAGGTTTGGTATAAGCCTTGAGATATCACATCTCATGCTATAGGACGGGTCTCAGGATTGGAATAGAAGGAGTTGGATATCACATCTCATGTTATAGGAAGGATCTCAGGTTTGGTATTAGAAGCATTGAGACATCACATCTCATGCTATAGGAATGGTCTCAAGGTTGGAATGGGAAGGAGTTGGATATCACATCTCATCCAATAGGAAGGGTCTCAGGTTTGGAATGGGAAGGAATTGGATATCACATCTCATGTTATAGGAAGGATCTCAGGTTTGGTATTAGAAGCATTGAGATATCACATCTCATGCTATAGGAAGGGTCTCAGGATTGGAATGTGAAGGATTTGGATATCACATCTCATGCTAAAGGAAGGGTCTCAGGTTTGGTAGAAGCATTGAGATATCACGTCGCTGCTATCGGAAGGGTCTCAGGATTGGATTGGGAAGGAGTTGGATATCCCTTCTCATGCTATAGGAAGGGTCTCAGGATTTGAATGGCAAGGAGTTGGATATCACATCTCATGCCATAGGAAGGGTCTCAGGTTTGGTATAAGCATTGAGATATCACATCTCTGCTATCGGAAGGGTCTCAGGATTGGATTGGGAAGGAGTTGGATATCCCTTCTCATGCTATAGGAAGTGTCTCAGTTTGGAATGGGAAGGAGTTGGATATCACATCTCATGTTATAGGAAGGGTCTCAGGATTGGAATGGGAAGGATTTGGATATCACATCTCTTGCTATAGAAAGGGTCTCAGGATTGGAATGGGTAGGAGTTGGATATTATTTTCTTGCTATAGGAAGGGTCTCATGTTTGGAATGGGAAGGAGTTGGATATCACATATGCTATAGTTAGTGTCTCAGGTTTGGAACGGGAAGGAGTTGGATATCACATCTCTTGTTATAGGAAGGGTCTCAGGTTTGGTATAAGCATTGAGATATCACATCTCTGCTATCGGAAGCGGCTCAGAATTGGAATGGGAAGGAGTTGGATATCCCATCTCATGTTATAGGAAGAGTCTCTGGTTTGGTATTAGAATTATTGAGATATCACATCGCATGCTGTAGGAAGGGTCTAAGGATTGGAATGGGATAGACTTGGATATCACATCTCATGTTATAGGTAGGCTCTCAGGTTTGGTATAAGCATTGAGATATCACATCTCATGCTATAGGAAGGGTCTCAGGATTGGAATGGGAAGGAATTGGATATCACATCTCATGCTATAGGAAGGGTCTCAGATTTGGTATAAGCATTGAGATATCACATCTCATGCTAAAGGAAGGGTCTCAGGATTGGAATGGGAAGGAGTTGTATATGACATCTCAGGCCATAGGAAGGTTCTCAGGTTTGGTATAAGCATTGAGATATCACATCTCTGCTATCGGAAAGGTCTCAGGATTGGAATGGGAAGGAGTTGGATATCCCATCTCATGTTATAGGAAGGGTCTCAGGTTTGGTATTAGAAGCATAGAGATATCACATCTCATGCTATAGGAAGGGTCTCAGGATTGGAATGGGAAGGACTTGGATGTCACATCTCATGCTATAGGGAGGGTCTCAAGTTTGATATTAGAAGCATTGAGATAACAAATCTCATGATATCGGAAGGGTCTCAGGATTGGAATGGGAAGGAGTTGGATATCACATCTCATGATAAAGGAAGGGTCTAAGGTTTGGAAGGGGAAGGATTTGGATATCACATCTCATGTTATAGGACGGGTCTCAGGTTTAATATTAGAAGCATTGAGATATCAAGTCTCATGGTATAAGAAGGGTCTCAGAATTGGAATGGGAAGGAGTTGGATATCACACCTCAAGCTATAGGAAGGGTCTCAGGATTGGAATGGGAAGGAGTTTGATATCACATCTCATGCCATAGTATGGGTCTCAGGTTTGGTAGAAGCATTGGGATATCACATCTCATGCTATCGGAAGGGTATCAGTATTGGATTTGGAAGAAGTTGGATATCCCATCTCATGCTATAGGAAGGGTCTCAGGTTGGAATGGGAAGGAGTTGGATATCACATTTCATGTTATAGGAAGGGTCTCAGGATTGGAATGGGAAGGACTTGGATATCATATCTCATGCTATAGGACGGGTCTCAGGTTTGGAAAGGGAAGGAGTTGGATATCACATCTCATGTTATAGGATGGATCTCAGGTTTGGTATTAGAAGTATTGAGATATCACATCTCATGTTATCGGAAGGATCTCAGGTTTGGTATTAGAAGTATTGAGATATCACATCTCATGCTATAGGAAGGGTTTCAGGATTGGAATGGGAAGGAGTTGGATATCACATCTCATGCTAAAGGAAGGGTCTCAGGTTTGGTAGAAGCATTGAGATATCACATCTCATGCTATAGGAAGGGTCTCAGGATTGGAATGGGAAGGACTTAGATTTCACATATCATGCTATAGGGAGGGTCTCAGTTTTGATATTAGAAGCATTGAGATATCACATCTCATGCTATCGGAAGTGTCTCAGGATTGGAATGGGAAGGAGCTGGATATCACATCTCATGCTAAAGGAAGGGTGTCAGGTTTGGAACGGGAAGGAGTTGGATATCACATCTCATGTTATAGGAAGGGTCTCAGGTTTGGTATAAACATTGAGATATCACATCTCTGCTATCGGAAGTGTCTCAGGATTGGAATGGGAAGGAGTTGGATATCCCATCTCATGTTATAGGACGGGTCTCAGGTTTGTTATTAGAATCATTGAGATATCATATTGCATGCTGTAGGAAGGGTCTAAGGGTTGGAATGTAAAGGACTTGGATATCACATCTCATGCTATAGATAGGCTCTTAGGTTTGGAAAGGGAAGGAGTTGGATCTCACATTTCATGTTAGAGGAAGGATCTCAGGTTTGGTATTAGAAGCATTGAGATATCACATCTCATGCTATAGGAAGGGTCTCAGGATTGGAATGGGAAGGAGTTGGATATCACATCTCATGCTATAGGAAGGGTCTCAGGTTTGGTATAAGCATTGAGATATCCCATCTCATGCTGTAGGAAGGGTCTCAGGATTGGAATGGAAGGAGTTGGATATCACATCTCATGTTATAGGAAGGATCTCAGGTTTGGTATTAGAAGCATTGAGACATCACATCTCATGCTATAGGAAGGGTCTCAGGATTGGAATGGGAAGGAGTTGGATATCAAATCTCATGCTATAGGAAGCGTCTCAGGATTGGAATGGGAAGGAGTTGAATATGACATCTCATGCCGTAGGAAGGGTCTCAGGTTTGGTATAAACATTGAGATATCACATCTCTGCTATCAAAAGGGTCTCAGGATTGGAATGGGAAGGAGTTGGATATCCCATCTCATGTTATAGGAAGAGTCTCAGGTTTGGTATTAGAAGCATTGAGATATCACATCTCATGCTATAGGAAGTGTCTCAGGATTGGAATGGGAAGGAGTTGGATATCACATCTCATGTTATAGGAAGGGTCTCAGGATTGGAATGGGAAGGATTTGGATATCACATCTCTTGCTATAGGAAGGGTCTCAGGATTGGAATGGGTAGGAGTTGGATATTACTTTCTTGCTATAGGAAGGGTCTCATGTTTGGAATGGGAAGGAGTTGGATATCACATATGCTATAGTTAGTGTCTCAGGTTTGGAACGGGAAGGAGTTGGATATCACATCTCATGTTATAGGAAGGGTCTCAGGTTTGGTATAAGCATTGAGATATCACATCTCTGCTATCGGAAGCGGCTCAGGATTGGAATGGGAAGGAGTTGGATATCCCATCTCATGTTATAGGAAGAGTCTCTGGTTTGGTATTAGAATCATTGAGATATCACATCGCATGCTGTAGGAAGGGTCTAAGGATTGGAAAGGGATGGACTTGGATATCACATCTCATGTTATAGGTAGGCTCTCAGGTTTGGTATAAGCATTGAGATATCACATCTCATGCTATAGGAAGGGTCTCAGGATTGGAATGGGAAGGAATTGGATATCACATCTCATGCTATAGGAAGGGTCTCAGATTTGGTATAAGCATTGAGATATCACATCTCATGCTAAAGGAAGGGTCTCAGGATTGGAATGGGAAGGAGTTGTATATGACATCTCAGGCCATAGGAAGGTTCTCAGGTTTGGTATAAGCATTGAGATATCACATCTCTGCTATCGGAAAGGTCTCAGGATTGGAATGGGAAGGAGTTGGATATCCCATCTCATGTTATAGGAAGGGTCTCAGGTTTGGTATTAGAAGCATAGAAATATCACATCTCATGCTATAGGAAGGGTCTCAGGATTGGAATGGGAAGGACTTGGATGTCACATCTCATGCTATAGGGAGGGTCTCAAGTTTGATATTAGAAGCATTGAGATAACAAATCTCATGATATCGGAAGGGTCTCAGGATTGGAATGGGAAGGAGTTGGATATCACATCTCATGATAAAGGAAGGGTCTAAGGTTTGGAAGGGGAAGGATTTGGATATCACATCTCATGTTATAGGACGGGTCTCAGGTTTAATATTAGAAGCATTGAGATATCAAGTCTCATGGTATAAGAAGGGTCTCAGAATTGGAATGGGAAGGAGTTGGATATCACACCTCAAGCTATAGGAAGGGTCTCAGGATTGGAATGGGAAGGAGTTTGATATCACATCTCATGCCATAGTATGGGTCTCAGGTTTGGTAGAAGCATTGGGATATCACATCTCATGCTATCGGAAGGGTATCAGTATTGGATTTGGAAGAAGTTGGATATCCCATCTCATGCTATAGGAAGGGTCTCAGGTTGGAATGGGAAGGAGTTGGATATCACATTTCATGTTATAGGAAGGGTCTCAGGATTGGAATGGGAAGGACTTGGATATCATATCTCATGCTATAGGACGGGTCTCAGGTTTGTTATTAGAATCATTGAGATATCATATTGCATGCTGTAGGAAGGGTCTAAGGATTGGAATGGGAAGGACCTGGATATCACATCTCATGCTATAGACCGGCTCTCAGGTTTGGAAAGGGAAGGAGTTGGATATCACATCTCATGTTATAGGATGGATCTCAGGTTTGGTATTAGAAGTATTGAGATATCACATCTCATGCTATAGGAAGGGTCTCAGGATTGGAATGGGAAGGAGTTGGATATTACATCTCATGCTAAAGGAAGGGTCTCAGGTTTGGTAGAAGCATTGAGATATCACATCTCATGCTATAGGAAGGGTCTCAGGATTGGAATGGGAAGGACTTAGATATCACATATCATGCTATAGGGAGGGTCTCAGTTTTGATATTAGAAGCATTGAGATATCACATCTCATGCTATCGGAAGTGTCTCAGGATTGGAATGGGAAGGAGCTGGATATCACATCTCATGCTAAAGGAAGGGTCTCAGGTTTGGAACGGGAAGGAGTTGGATATCACATCTCATGTTATAGGAAGGGTCTCAGGTTTGGTATAAACATTGAGATATCACATCTCTGCTATCGGAAGTGTCTCAGGATTGGAATGGGAAGGAGTTGGAGATCCCATCTCATGTTATAGGACGGGTCTCAGGTTTGTTATTAGAATCATTGAGATATCATATTGCATGCTGTAGGAAGGGTCTAAGGGTTGGAATGTGAAGGACTTGGATATCACATCTCATGCTATAGATAGGCTCTTAGGTTTGGAAAGGGAAGGAGTTGGATCTCACATTTCATGTTAGAGGAAGGATCTCAGGTTTGGTATTAGAAGCATTGAGATATCACATCTCATGCTATAGGAAGGGTCTCATGATTGGAATAGGAAGGAGTTGGATATCACATCTCATGCTATAGGAAGGGTCTCAGGTTTGGTATAAGCATTGAGATATCACATCGCATGCTATAGGAAGGGTCTCAGGATTGGAATGGAAGGAGTTGGATATCACATCTCATGTTATAGGAAGGATCTCAGGTTTGGTATTAGAAGCATTGAGACATCACATCTCATGCTATAGGAAGGGTCTCAGGATTGGAATGGGAAGGAGTTGGATATCAAATCTCATGCTATAGGAAGGGTCTCAGGATTTGAATGGGAAGGAGTTGAATATGACATCTCATGCCGTAGGAAGGGTCTCAGGTTTGGTATAAACATTGAGATATCACATCTCTGCTATCAAAAGGGTCTCAGGATTGGAATGGGAAGGAGTTGGATATCCCATCTCATGTTATAGGAAGAGTCTCAGGTTTGGTATTAGAAGCATTGAGATATCACATCTCATGCTATAGGAAGTGTCTCAGGATTGGAATGGGAAGGACTTGGATATCACATCTCATGCTATAGGTAGGGTCTCAAGTTTGACATTAGAAGCATTGAGATATCACATCTCATGCTATAGGAAGGGTCTGAGGATTGGAATGGGAATGAGTTGGATATCACATCTCCTGCTATGGGAAGGGTCTCAGGTTTGGTATAAGCAGTGAGATATCACATCTCATGCTATAGGAAGTGTCTCAGGATTGGAATGGGAAGGAGTTGGATATCACATCTCATGTTATAGGAAGGATCTCAGGTTTGGTATAAGCATTGAGATATCACATCTCTGCTATCGGAAGGGTCTCAAGATTGGAATGGGAAGGAGTTGGATATTCCCATCTCATGTTATAGGAAGGGTCTCAGGTTTGGTATTAGAAGCATTGAGATATCACATCTCATGCTATAGGAAGGGTCTCAGGATTGGAATGGGAAGGACTTGGATATCACATCTCATGCTATAGGGAGGGTCTCAAGTTTGATATTAGAAGCTTTGAGATATCACATCTCATGATATCGGAAGGGTCTCAGGATTGGAATGGGAATGAGTTGGATATCACATCTCATGATAAAGGAAGGGTCTAAGGTTTGGAAGGGGAAGGATTTGGATATCACATCTCATGTTATATTACGGGTCTCAGGTTTGGTATTAGAAGCATTGAGATATCAAGTCTCATAGTATAGGAAGGGTCTCAGAATTGGAATGGGAAGGAGTTGGATATCCCATCTCATGTTATAGGAAGAGTCTCTGGTTTGGTATTAGAATCATTGAGATATCACATCGCATGCTGTAGGAAGGGTCTAAGGATTGGAATGGGATGGACTTGGATATCACATCTCATGTTATAGGTAGGCTCTCAGGTTTGGTATAAGCATTGAGATATCACATCTCATGCTATAGGAAGGGTCTCAGAATTGGAATGGGAAGGAGTTGGATATCACATCTCAAGCTATAGGAAGGGTCTCAGTATTGAAATGGGAAGGACTTGGATATCACATCTCATGCTATAGGAAGGCTCTCAGGTTTGGAAGGGGAAAGAGTTGGATATCTCATTTCATGTTAGAGGTAGGATCTCAGGTTTGGTATTAGAGGCATTGAGATATCACATCTCATGCTATCAGAAGGGTCTCAGGAATGGAATGGGAAGGAGTTAGATATCACATCTCATGCTAAAGGGAGGGTCTCAGGTTTGGAAGGGGAAGGATTTGGATATCACATCTCATGTTATAGGAAGGATCTCAGGTTTGGTATTAGAAGCATTGAGATATCACATCTCATGCTATAGGAAGGGTCTCATGATTGGAATGGGAAGGAGTTGGATATCACATCTCATGTTATAGGAAGGATCTCAGGTTTGGTATAAGCATTGAGATATCACATCTCTGCTATCGGAAGGGTCTCAAGATTGGAATGGGAAGGAGTTGGATATTCCCATCTCATGTTATAGGAAGGGTCTCAGGTTTGGTATTAGAAGCATTGAGATATCACATCTCATGCTATAGGAAGGGTCTCAGGATTGGAATGGGAAGGACTTGGATATCACATCTCATGCTATAGGGAGGGTCTCAAGTTTGATATTAGAAGCTTTGAGATATCACATCTCATGATATCGGAAGGGTCTCAGGATTGGAATGGGAATGAGTTGGATATCACATCTCATGATAAACGAAGGGTCTAAGGTTTGGAAGGGGAAGGATTTGGATATCACATCTCATGTTATATTACGGGTCTCAGGTTTGGTATTAGAAGCATTGAGATATCAAGTCTCATAGTATAGGAAGGGTCTCAGAATTGGAATGGGAAGGAGTTGGATATCCCATCTCATGTTATAGGAAGAGTCTCTGGTTTGGTATTAGAATCATTGAGATATCACATCGCATGCTGTAGGGAGGGTCTAAGGATTGGAATGGGATGGACTTGGATATCACATCTCATGTTATAGGTAGGCTCTCAGGTTTGGTATAAGCATTGAGATATCACATCTCATGCTATAGGAAGGGTCTCAGAATTGGAATGGGAAGGAGTTGGATATCACATCTCAAGCTATAGGAAGGGTCTCAGTATTGAAATGGGAAGGACTTGGATATCACATCTCATGCTATAGGAAGGCTCTCAGGTTTGGAAGGGGAAAGAGTTGGATATCTCATTTCATGTTAGAGGTAGGATCTCAGGTTTGGTATTAGAGGCATTGAGATATCACATCTCATGCTATCAGAAGGGTCTCAGGAATGGAATGGGAAGGAGTTAGATATCACATCTCATGCTAAAGGGAGGGTCTCAGGTTTGGAAGGGGAAGGATTTGGATATCACATCTCATGTTATAGGAAGGATCTCAGGTTTGGTATTAGAAGCATTGAGATATCACATCTCATGCTATCGGAAGGATCTCAGGTTTGGTATTAGAAGCATTGAGATATCACATCTCATGCTATCAGAAGAGTCTCAGGATTGGAATAGGAAGGAGTTGGATATCACATTTCCTGCTAAAGGGAGGGTCTCAGGTTTGGAAGGGGAGGATTTGGATATCACATCTCATGTTATAGGAAGGATCTCACGTTTGGTATTAGAAGCATTGAGATATCAAATCTCATGCTATAGGAAGGGTCTCAGGATTGGAATGTGAAGGATTTGGATATCACATCTCATGCTAAAGGAAGGGTCTCAGGTTTGGTAGAAGCATTGAGATTTCACGTCTCTGCTATCGGAAGGGTCTCAGGATTGGATTGGGAAGGAGTTGGATATCCCTTTTCATGCTATAGGAAGGGTCTCAGGATTTGAATGGCAAGGAGTTGGATATCACATCTCATGCCATAGGAAGGGTCTCAGGTTTGGTATAAGCATTGAGATATCACATCTCTGCTATCGGAAGGGTCTCAGGATTGGATTGGGAAGGAGTTGGATATCCCTTCTCATGCTATAGGAAGTGTCTCAGGTTGGAATGGGAAGGAGTTGGATATCACATCTCATGTTATAGGAAGGGGCTCAGGATTGGAATGGGAAATATCCAAATCCTTCCCATTCCAATCCTGAGACCCTTCCTATAGCAAGAGATGTGATATCCAAATCCTTCCCATTCCAATCCTGAGACCCTTCCTATAACATGAGATGTGATATTCAACTCCTTCCCATTCCAACCTGAGACACTTCCTATAGCATGAGAAGGGATATCCAACTCCTTCCCAATCCAATCCTGAGAACCTTCCGATAGCAGAGATGTGATATCTCAATGCTTATACCAAACCTGAGACCCTTCCTATGGCATGAGATGTGATATCCAACTCCTTGCCATTCAAATCCTGAGACCCTTCCTATAGCATGAGATGTGATATCTCAATGCTTCTACCAAACCTGAGACCCTTCCTTTAGCATGAGATGTGATATCCAAATCCTTCACATTCCAATCCTGATACCCTTCCTATAGCATGAGATGTGATATCTCAATGCTTCTAATACCAAACCTGAGATCCTTCCTATAACATGAGATGTGATATCCAATTCCTTCCCATTCCAAACCTGAGACCCTTCCTATTGGATGAGATGTGATATCCAACTCCTTCCCATTCCAACCCTGAGACCCTTCCTATACCATGAGATGTGATATCTCAATGCTTCTAATACCAAACCTGGGAACCGTCCTATAACATGAGATGTGGTATCTCAATGTTTCTAATAAAAAACCTGAGACCCTTCCTATAACATGAGATGTGATATCCAATTCCTTCCCATTCCAGACCTGAGACCCTTCCTTTAGCATGAGATGTGATATCCAAATACTTCCCATTCCAATCCTAAAACCCTTCCTATAGCATGAGATGTGATATCTCAATGTTTCTAATAAAAAACCTGAGACCCTTCCTATAGCAAGAGATGTGATATCCAAATTCTTCCCATTCCAATCCTGAGACCCTTCCTGTATATAACATGAGATGTGATATCCAACCCCTTCCCATTCCAGCCTGAGACCCTTCCTATAGCATGAGATGTGATATCCAACTCCTTACCATTCAAATCCTGAGACCCTCCCTATAACAAGAGATGTCATATCCAACTCCTTCCCATTCCAAACCTGAGACCCTTCCTATAACATGAGATGTGATATCCAACTCCTTCCCATTCCAAACCTGAGACCCTTCCGATAGCATGAGATGTGATATCTCAATGCTTCAAAAACCAAACATGAGAACCATCCTATAACATGAGATGTGAAATCCAAATCCTTCCCTTCCCAAACCTGAGACACTTCCTATAGCATGAGATGTGATATCTCAATGCTTCTACCAAACCTGAAACCCTTCCTATAGCATGAAATGTGATATCACAATGCTTCTAATACCAAACTTGAGACCCTTCCCATAGCATGAGATGTGATATCCAACTCCTTCCCATTCCAATCCTGAGACCCTTCCTATAGCATGAGATGTTATATCTCAATGTTTCTAATACCAAACCTGAGATCCTTCCTATAACATGAGATGTGATATCCAACTCCTTCCCATTCCAATCCCGAGACCCTTCCTATAGCATGAGATGTGATATCTCAATGCTTCTAATACCAAACCTAAGGTCCTTCCTATAACATGAGATGTGATATCCAAATCCTTCCCATTCCAAACCTGAGACCCTCCCTTTAGCATGAGATGTGATATCCAACTCCTTCCCATTCCAATCCTGATACCCTTCTGATAGCATGAGATGTGATATCTCAATGCCTCTAATACCAAACCTGAGATCCTACCTCTAACATGAAATGTGATATCCAACTCCTTCCTTTTCCAAACCTGAGACCCTTCCTACAGCATGAGATGTGTTAAGACGGATTTCTGAACTCTGTCCTGGTGGCGCAGAAGTTCAGAAGGCCAACCTAATTACTTGGAACAGGGTAACCTCTGGACGAGCCAGACCAATCAAGGTAGCGATCGCGGCGGTCATGACTAGGTCTCAAGAGGGGTGAGGGTGACTGAAAGCCCGCAATGAGCACACAAAGCAAGAGCGCTTACAAACTACTCCAAACAGTTGTTATATCAAAAATAGATACACATTTATTTTAAGGCCTTTAAAATAATGACCGTAGCGAGAAAATCACAATATCACAATATTAAACCAACACATACCATATCAACACAATATATATACAAATACACAGTCGCAAGCGTTTAAAGCACGAAATATGTAGTCCACCTGAAAGGAAAGGAAAACAGGCAGTGCGATAACGCTTTAGACTCAGTTCGCCTTCAGAGGCACCTAACTAGATGGAAGTCCGAGCCCTGCGAAGAGTGGAGCCTTGTGCTCAAAGTACCTGCCACGCCGGTGCCAACGGGCAAAAGGGGAAGCTCTTCGGAGGAAGTCAGGCAGTTCGGGTTAGTGCACAGCAGAAGGAGAACAGGTTCCGCAACTCAAGCGCAGCCTCCACAGCGGGCAGAAGCAGAGCGCGAGTACGGCCAAAAGGGTGCTGTTTTTACACAGCAGGGAAAGCAATGGGATACTGCAGGAGGGCGACCAGATCCTAGCTAAACTACTCACCGGTCCCCGAAGCAAGCAGACCCAGGCTTCTCCACGTTAGTTTCAGCAGCTGGCAGGTTCAGAAGAGCAGGGAACGCCTCGAAGTCGTGTAGAGCAAAAAGACGTCCCAATCGACGAAACCAGCACAGTTTGTTGCCGCAGCAGGACAACGGAGCGGCCGTGTGTATTCAAGCCAAATGTACACTCCTCCCTTCAGACTTGGGAACGCCAAGTGTACGAAGCGTGGGAGAGTGACAAGGACTCGAAATACAACACAACCTGGCGGCAGTTACAGAGCAGGACTCCCTTGTAAGCTGGTCAGTCAACTGGATGGCCCAGAGACACTTCCGAAGGCTTACTTGGAGGGGGTGATGAAGTCGCCGGGAATAGCTGTTCCTGCTATTCCAAAGGTCGAAGCACCAGTACAGACACTTCTGGTTCGATCCAAGGAGGAAAGGGTTTCACAGGACGACAGCAGTGCAAAGGAGGATTCCTTCAGCGGGTCACCAGCAATTCCTCGGTCCAGCCTCTTGGTTGCAGGATACTTGGCTCCTGTATTCCTTCGTTCGTGAGAACTCAGGAGATCGACATGGTAGTGGTGTTTCCAGCTCCCTCTTATCCACGGTTCCCTTCGCGCCAAAACGGAGGGGAGCCAATGGGAGATCCGCACATCAACACACATACCATACGTGGACCAATCACGGACCACGGTGGACCCAGGCATTCACACCACCCCAGACTCTCTGGCACCCAGGATGTGTATTGGGACCAGACATCCCAGCCCACACCCTGGAGGCACACAAACGACATGTAGAAGCCCGCGAAAGCAACCACGTTTCGCGGGAAAGTACATGCCCAAATAAGGAAGGCCCCGGGTCGCCCGACCTGGGGAAGGTGAAGGGAGCAAGACGGTCAGTGGACAGGACAAAGGAGCCTTGTGGACTGGCCATTTTGGGAGCCAGGCCACTATTTTGGGTTCAGTGCGAAAAACGTGCTCAGAACGCCAAAAGGAGCTCAAAATAAACAAAACGATCGCTGCCACCATTCCAGTCCCTGAATGACTTGCACCGATCAAATACCATCCTAAAAGAGTATCTAGGGCCCGTAGAAGGCTATAGACCCAAGAGAGCTGTAACTTAGCTTACAGTGCCCTCTTGTGTCATGTTGCACTAAAGCCGCAACATGATAAACGAAACTACGGGAAACAGCGTTCCCCGGTACTGAATGTCTTAAGGGCATGTCAGTTTCCCCGTAAGAAAAGGAGCGAAAGCCCAGAGAAGTGCGGCAGAAGGCTGTACTTCTCTGGCAAAGTCAAGAACAAGGTTAAAAACAATAGCAAAAAGTTTAGGGGTTGCTACATGGAAGGAAAATTCCCTACAATTACGAAATCTTTCCTAACACTCGCCCCTCCCAGACTATGGACAGGGGGAACTAATCCACCCCTGGATGAGTCTCTTGTTCAGGTCGGTTAAACATTCTGGACAACCCATCAGCATTGCTATGTTGGACACCTGGCCTATGCTCAATAGTGAAGTCGAAGCCTTGTAGACTTATGGACCACCTAAGCAACTTTGGATTCTCCCCCTTCATGTTCATTAGCCACTTTAACGGCTTATGGTCAGTCTGCACAGTGAAGTGGGTCCCATAGAGGTAGGGCCTCAGCTTCCTTAGGGCCCACACAACAGAGAAACATTCTTTCTCTACCATGGACCATCTGAGCTCTCTGTCCTTAAGCTGGCGACTAATAAAACCGATAGGGTGTTCCTTACCCTTCTCATGTACTTGTGATAGTACAGCTCCTATCCCAGTGTCAGAGGCATCCATCTGCACGATAAAAGGTCTTTGATAATCAGGGGCCCTGAGCACAGGGGCCTGGCACAAGGAGTCTTTTAAGCCATTGAAGGCCTTCTCACACTCGTCAGTCCAAGTTGCCTTCTTGGGTTTCTTCGGAGTTGTGAGGGCAGTCAGAGGAGCAGCTATGGTGCCATAGTCTGCCACAAAATTGCGATAATAACCCGTGAGTCCTAAGAAGGCTCTCACTTGGGTTTGCGTAGTGGGGGTAGGCCAGTCTTGTACTGCTTGTACTTTACTGGGTAGAGGCTGTATCCTCCCTCCACCTACTTCATGTCCAAGGTAAACCACTGAGCCTTGTCCAATCTGGCATTTACTAGCCTTTATGGTCAAGTGGGCTTTCTGAAGGGCCTGGAGCACAATCCTGAGGTGTTTCACATGGTCTTCCCAGGTCGCACTGAAAACTGCTATATCGTCTAGATATGCAAGACAGAATTCGTCCAACCCATTCAACACATGATTCACAAGCCTCTGGAAAGTGGCAGGTGCATTCTTCAACCCGAACGGCATTACCCGGAATTGGTAAAGGCCGTCTGGAGTAGAAAATGCTGTCTTCTCCTTGGCATGTTCTGCTAAAGCTATTTGCCAATAGCCAGCAGTGAGGTCAAACGTGCTGAGGTACTTGGAGGCACCCAACGTATCCACCAGCTCATCTGTTCGAGGCAAGGGGTGTGCATCTGTCTTGGTGACAGCATTCAGAGCCCTGTAATCCACGCAGAACCTCAATTCAGAAGTGCCTGCTTTTGGAACCAAAACCACAGGACTGGACCAAGGACTACTAGAGGGTTCAATCACCCCAAGGTCTAACATCTTGTTGACCTCGGTCTTAATATAAGACCGTACTTTATCTGACATCCTGTATCCCCTACTTTTGGTAGGTACACTGTCTCCTGTGTCAATGTTATGTTTGCACCAAGGTGTCAAACCAGGGGACTGTGAAAACAGGGGGGAAAACTGCCTAAGCAAACTTTTCACCTCAGCCTGCTGATCAGAAGTCAGGTGAGGGGCCACTCGGACACCCTCAACGGAGCCATCTGAAGGACCGCTTTGGAACAGGTCGGGGAGAGGTTCTGACTCCTCTTCCTCAACATCTGAAGCCTGTAGCAGTGCTGCGATTTCGACTCTTGGGACGAAAGCCTTCAGCCTATTCACGTGAAACACTTTTGGAGCCTGTCCAGGCCTTCCAAGGTCCACTAAATAGTTCACCTCACCCAGGGGCTCCACCACTGTGTAAGGGCCTGACCATTTGTCCTGTAAAGCGCGAGGCCTTATTGGATTCATGATCAGGACGTGCTGACCAGGTGTAAAGTTGATGAGGGAAGCTTTCTGGTCGTACCAATGTTTCACCAGCGCTTGCCCTGCCTTCAATTTATCACTAGCCAAGCCCATCAGAAGTACCATCCGTTTTCTGAGCCCTAGCACATAATCAACTACATTGGTAGTAACAGGGGGAGTGGGCATCTCCCGTCCCTCTTTGACGATGGCTAAGGGTCCCCGTACGGGATGACCGAACAGAAGTTCGAAGGGGCTGAAGCCAACACCCTCCTGTGGTACCTCTCGGTAGGCAAACAGTAGGCATGGTAAAAGAAGATCCCATTTTCTTCTCTGGGGCTCCTCCAGAGCCCCAATCATGCTTTTTAACGTTCTGTTGAAACGTTCCACCAGACCATTGGTCTGGGGGTGGTATGCAGAAGAGAACTTGTAGGTGACCCCACATTCTTTCCACATAGCCTGCATATACTTCGACATAAAGTTGCTGCCACGATCTGACACAACTTCTTTAGGGAAGCCAACCCTAGTAAATATGCCGAGTAAAGCTTTTGCAACTGACTTGGCAGTTACAGTTTTCAATGGGATGGCCTCAGGATACCTGGTTGCATGGTCGACCAGCACCAGGATAAACCTATTGCCCGAGGATGTTTGCGGGTCAAGGGGACCAACGATGTCGATCCCTACCCTTTCAAATGGTACCCCCACAACTGGGAGCGGTACCAACGGAGCTTGGATTGTCGCGCCAACCTTACCAGACAACTGGCAGGAGGCACAACTCCTGCAGTGACTTTCTACTTGCACCCCCATCTTGGGCCAGTAGAAGTGCATGGATAACCTTTGCTTGGTCCTCTTCATACCAAGGTGACCAGCAAGGGGAACTTCATGCGCCAACTGCAGGAGGAAGGGCCTAACAGCAAGGGGAACCACCAACCTCCTATGGTCTCCTTCTGTAGACTCTGTGGGCTCACTATACAGGAGTCCACCTTCCCAATAAATCCTATGCTTCCCAGGAGGCTCACCCTCAAGCTGGGAGCAGGCCTGTCTCCTTAGGCCTTCCAGAGATGGGCACTCACGTTGGCCTTTACTGAATTCGTTCCTATCAGGAGCTCCTTCAACTAACAAGTCTTTTAGTTCAGGATGATCGTTGGGGTCGAAAACTTCAGGCATCGCCACCTCCTCGTCAGGCCCGGGCGATTGACCAACTTCCTCCACCGCAGTGGTAGGCGAGCTCGGGGGAATATTCTCTTTCCCTCGTCTTGACTTGTAGACTCCCTTCGCCTTGGGTTTCCCCTTCGGCTGGGGCGGCGTATTGGACTTGGCCAATGCTGCCCGTGCTTGAGACCGTGTGTAGGGTCTTTCGGCAGTGTCTCCTACGAGCCCTAAAGCTCTGAGATCATTACCCAGCAAGACCTTTCCCGGGACGTTTCTCTGAATGCTCACTGGAATCCTGACTGCTGTACCATTTAAAGTAAGATTTACAGGGATCACGGGAAACATACGGAGGGGGCCGTCAGCAAACTTAGTGGGCATCAGAGTATCTCTGGCAACTTCCTCTGAGTCTACCAAGGTAGAATCCACTACTGTTCGACTGCACCCACTATCCCTAAGAGCTGGAGTATCCACTCCATTGATCAGCACGCTGTCTTTAAAGTAGTGCTTGGTATTATCCGGAATCCTAGCATAAGCCTCTGCGACTTTAGGCTCCCAGGAACCCAGGGACACTAAAACTACCTCAGCCTCTATCCCGCTGGGAAATGAGTCTGAGGAGAAGGATGCTCCTGTAATCTCTTCTTCCTCGTAGGAGGAGAAGGCCAGATTAGCGGAGTGGACCCCCAAAGGTCTAACCTTACACCGGGGATCCCCCTTCACATGGTCAGTTGCTCCACAAGAAAAACAAGCCCCAGTGGGTCTGTTTACGTAGGGAGGCTTATTGTAACCAGAGTTCTGTTTCGGAGGCGAACCTCCACTACCCTGTGAGTTCTCTTGTGTCTTACCCTTGTTTTTCTTTTTGTGGCCCTTATGGGAAGAAGATTTAGCAGATTCCCCACCCTCCATATCTTTGGACTTTTCCCTTCCTCCTGCTTACCAGGATTTTTGTCCTTATGGGACACTCGATGTGACACCCATAAGTCTGCTGCAATGGCCAGCTTCTTAGGATCTATCTCCTTCGAATCGGCCAAATGCTGCTTAAGCTCCGGGGAAGAAGAAGCAAAAATGTGTTCCAGCATGACCAGATTGATCATGCCTTCGAAGGTAGAAGCCTTATAACCTTCGACCCAGCCAGTTAAGTTTTTCAAAGATTCAGCGACATAAGATACCCAAGTACCACCTTCCTTTTTCTTATACTCTCGAAAACGCTTTAAATATTGGGCCGGAGTCTTCCCAAACTTTAAAATGAGAGTTTGCTTTAACATTGCGAAATCAGCCCGCTCAGCCTTCGACATTTCCATAATGGCACTGCAGCCAGAATGGGGCAGTCTACTGAGCAACCAAGCAATCTTATCAGCATTGTCAACTTCTTGAACCTCACATGCATACTCAAACGCATTCAGCCAGTCCATAATGTCATTCCTTTCTTCATACACACTGAGCAGATCTTTCAGAAACCGTGGATGAGAGGAAGCCCCAGAGCCATGTCCAGGACCCTTGGACCCATTTGCAACCTGAAGCTTGGCCAGTTCCAACTGGTGATCCCTGTCTTTCTGTTTTTCTGCCTGTTCGATTTTTAGTTTGGCTATGCTGAATTCAAGCTCCTGCTGCCTAAACCGCAGCTCTTGCTTCTTGAATTCAAGCATAGCCTCCCCATCAACACTGGCAGAGGAAACATTAGACATCACATCCTCCCTGTCCTCGTGGTCGCGATGGATCAGTGCAGCGGCAGAACCGTCGGTTCTACCAGTGAGAGCAGCCCCACCACCTTCTGCACTGTCCTCGGAAGTTATAGCGTCAAGCTGCGCTTCTTGCCACGCCACGATTCTCTGGATCATTTCCAATTTAGTGCCTTGAGAGGAAACACCTCTCTCCGCACACATCTTCTTCAATGTTTCTGATTTGGAAGCATTTAAAGTTAACAAGGTATTTGCTTCCATACTGTTTGATAGGACTATGGCCTTTTTAAAGTTATATTACAACAATTCACTACGTGTACTGTTTGGAATAACCTGAAATGCCTTAGTTCGAGCGCAACACTGGATACCTTCAGTCGTATCCCACCGCTGTACACCAATTTGTTAAGACGGATTTCTGAACTCTGTCCTGGTGGCGCAGAAGTTCAGAAGGCCAACCTAATTACTTGGAACAGGGTAACCTCTGGACGAGCCAGACCAATCAAGGTAGCGATCGCGGCGGTCAAGACTAGGTCTCAAGAGGGGTGAGGGTGACTGAAAGCCCGCAATGAGCACACAAAGCAAGAGCGCTTACAAACTACTCCAAACAGTTGTTATATCAAAAATAGATACACATTTATTTTAAGGCCTTTAAAATAATGACCGTAGCGAGAAAATCACAATATCACAATATTAAACCAACACATACCATATCAACACAATATATATACAAATACACAGTCGCAAGCGTTTAAAGCACGAAATATGTAGTCCACCTGAAAGGAAAGGAAAACAGGCAGTGCGATAACGCTTTAGACTCAGTTCGCCTTCAGAGGCACCTAACTAGATGGAAGTCCGAGCCCTGCGAAGAGTGGAGCCTTGTGCTCAAAGTACCTGCCACGCCGGTGCCAACGGGCAAAAGGGGAAGCTCTTCGGAGGAAGTCAGGCAGTTCGGGTTAGTGCACAGCAGAAGGAGAACAGGTTCCGCAACTCAAGCGCAGCCTCCACAGCGGGCAGAAGCAGAGCGCGAGTACGGCCAAAAGGGTGCTGTTTTTACACAGCAGGGAAAGCAATGGGATACTGCAGGAGGGCGACCAGATCCTAGCTAAACTACTCACCGGTCCCCGAAGCAAGCAGACCCAGGCTTCTCCACGTTAGTTTCAGCAGCTGGCAGGTTCAGAAGAGCAGGGAACGCCTCGAAGTCGTGTAGAGCAAAAAGACGTCCCAATCGACGAAACCAGCACAGTTTGTTGCCGCAGCAGGACAACGGAGCGGCCGTGTGTATTCAAGCCAAATGTACACTCCTCCCTTCAGACTTGGGATCGCCAAGTGTACGAAGCGTGGGAGAGTGACAAGGACTCGAAATACAACACAACCTGGTGGCAGTTACAGAGCAGGACTCCCTTGTAAGCTGGTCAGTCAACTGGATGGCCCAGAGACACTTCCGAAGGCTTACTTGGCAGGAGATGATGAAGTCGCCGGGAATAGCTGTTCCTGCTATTCCAAAGGTCGAAGCACCAGTACAGGCCTTCTGGTTCGATCCAAGGAGGAAAGGGTTTCACAGGACGACAGCAGTGCAAAGGAGGATTCCTTCAGCGGGTCACCAGCGATTCCTCGGTCCAGCCTCTTGGTTGCAGGATACTTGGCTCCTGTATTCCTTCGTTCGTGAGAACTCAGGAGATCGACATGGTAGTGGTGTTTCCAGCTCCCTCTTATCCACGGTTCCCTTCGCGCCAAAACGGAGGGGAGCCAATGGGAGATCCGCACATCAACACACATACCATACGTGGACCAATCACGGACCACGGTGGTATCAGGCATTCACACCACCCCAGACTCTCTGGCACCCAGGATGTGTATTGGGACCAGACATCCCAGCCCACACCCTGGAGGCACACAAACGACATGTAGAAGCCCGCGAAAGCAACCACGTTTCGCGGGAAAGTACATGCCCAAATAAGGAAGGCCCTGGGTCGCCCGACCTGGGGAAGGTGAAGGGAGCAAGACGGTCAGTGGACAGGACAAAGGAGCCTCGTGGACTGGCCATTTTGGGAGCCAGGCCACCATTTTGGGTTCAGTGCGAAAAACGTGCTCAGAACGCCAAAAGGAGCTCAAAATAAACAAAACGATCGCTGCCACCATTCCAGTCCCTGAATGACTTGCACCGATCAAATACCATCCTAAAAGAGTATCTAGGGCCCGTAGAAGGCTAGAGACCCAAGAGAGCTGTAACTTAGCTTACAGTGCCCTCTTGTGTCATGTTGCACTAAAGCCGCAACATGATAAACGAAACTACGGGAAACAGCGTTCCCCGGTACTGACTGTCTTAAGGGCATGTCAGTTTCCCCGTAAGAAAAGGAGCGAAAGCCCAGAGAAGTGCGGCAGAAGGCTGTACTTCTCTGGCAAAGTCAAGAACAAGGTTAAAAACAATAGCAAAAAGTTTAGGGGTTGCCACATGGAAGGAAAATTCCCTACAATTACGAAATCTTTCCTAACAAGATGTGATATCCAAGTCCTTCCCATTCCAATCCTGAGACCCTTCCTATAACATGAGATGTGATATCCAACTCCTTCTATTCCAACCTGAGACCCTTCCTATAGCATGAGATGGGATATCCAACTCCTTCCAAATCCAATCCTGATACCCTTCCGATAGCATGAGATGTGATATCCCAATGCTTCTACAAAACCTGACACCCATACCATGGCATGAGATGTGATATCAAACTCCCGTCCTATACCATGAGACTTGATATCTCAATGCTTCTAATACCAAACCTGAGACCGGTCAAATAACATGAGATGTGATATCCAAATCCTTCCCCTTCCAAACCTTAGACCCTTCCTTTATCATGAGATGTGATATCCAAGTCCTTTCCATTCCATTCCTGAGACCCTTCCTATAGCATGAGATGTGATATCCAAGTCCTTCCCATTCCAATCCTGAGACCCTTCCTATAGCATGAGATGTGATATCTCAATGCTTCTAATACCAAACCTGAGACCCTTCCTATAACATGAGATGTGATATCCAAGTCCTTCCCATTCCAATCCTGAGACCCATCCTATAGCATGAGATGTGATATCTCAATGCTTCTAATACCAAACCTGAGACCCTTCCTATAACATGAATTGTGATGTCCAAATCCTTCCCATTCCAATCCTGAGACCCTTCCGATAGCAGAGATGTGATATCTCAATGCTTATACCAAACCTAAGACCCTTCCGATAGCATGAGATGTGATATCTCAATGCTTCTAATACCAAACCTGAGATCCTTCCAATAACATGAGATATGATGTCCAAATCCCTCCCCTTCCAAACCTTAGACCATCCCTTTAGCATGAGATTTGATATCCAACTCCTTCCCATTCCAATCCTGAGACCCTTCTGATGGCATGAGATGTGATATCTCAATGCCTCTAAAACCAAACCTGAGATCCTACCTCTAACATGAAATGTGATATCCAACTCCTTCCCCTTCCAACCCTGAGAGCCTTCGTATAGAATGAGATGTGATATCCAAGTCCTTCCCATTCCAATCCTGAGACCCTTCCTATAACATGAGATGTGATATCCAACTCCTTCCCATTCCAATCATGAGACCCTTCCTATAGCTTGAGATGTGATATCCAACTCCTTCTCATTCCAATTCTGAGACCCGTCCTATACCATGAGACTTGATATCTCAATGCTTCAAATACCAAACCTGAGACCGGTCCTATAACATGAGATGTGATACCCAAATCCGTCCCCTTCCAAACCTTAGACCCTTCCTATAGCATGAGATGTGATATCTCATTGCTTCTAATACCAAACCTGAGACCCTTCCTATAACGAGATGGGATATCCAACTCCTTCCCATTCCAATCCTGAGACCCTTCAGATAGCAGAGATGTGATATCCAACTCCTTCCCATTCCAAACCTGAGACCCTTCCGATAGCATGAGATGTGATATCTCAATGCTTCTAAAACCAAACATGAGAACCATCCTATAACATGAGATGTGAAATCCAAATCCTTCCCTTTCCAAACCTGAGACCCTTCCTATAGCTTGAGATGAAATATCAAACTCCTTCCCATTCCAATCCTGAGATAGCTTGAGATGTGATATCCAACTCCATCCGATTCCAATCCTGAGACCCTTCCGATAGCATGAGATGTGATAGCTCAATGCTTCTAATATCAAAACTGAGACCCTCCCTATAGTATGAGATGTGAATTCTAAGTCCTCCCCATTCCTATCCTGAGACCCTTACGATAGCAGAGATGTGATATCTCAATGCTTATACCAAACCTGATGACCCTTCCTATGGCATTAGATGTGATATCCAACTCCTTCCCATTCCAATCCTGAGTTCCTTCCTATAGCATGAGATGTGATATCTCAATGCTTCTATCAAACCTGATACCCTTCCTTTAGCATGAGATGTGATATTCAACTCCTTCCCATTCCAATCCTGAGACCCTTCGCATAACATGAAACGTGATATCCAACTCCTTCCCATTCCAATCCTGAGACTCCTCCTATAGCATGAGATGTGATATCTCAATGCTTCTAATACCAGACCTGGGACCGGTCCTATAACATGAGATGTGATATCCAACTCCTTCCCATTCCAATTCTGAGACCCTTCCTATACCATGAGACTTGATATCTCAATGCTTCTAATACCAAACCTGAGACCTGTCCTATAACATGAGATGTGATATCCAAATCCTTCCCCTTCAACACCTTAGACCCTTCCTTTATCATGAGATGTGATATCCAACTCCTTCCCATTCCAATCCTGAGACCCTTCCGATATCATGAGATGTGATATCTCAATGCTTCTAATATCAAACTCGAGACCCTCCCTATAGCATGAGATGTGATATCCAAGTCCTTCCCATTCCAATCCTGAGACCCTTCCTACAGCATGAGATGTGATGTCTCAATGCTTCTAATACCAAACCTGAGACCCTTCCTATAACATGAGATGGGAATATCCAACTCCTTCCCATTATAATCCTGAGACCCTTCCGATAGCAAACATGTGATATCTCAATGCTTATACCAAACCTGAGATCCTTCCTATAACATGGGATGTGATATCCAACTCCTTCCCATTCCAATCCTGAGACACTTCCTATAGCATGAGATGTGATATCTCACTGCTTATACCAAACCTGAGACCCTTCCTATAGCATGAGATGTGATATCCAAGTCCTTCCCATTCCAATCCTGAGACACTTCCTATAGCATGAGATGTGATATCTCAATGCTTCTAATACCAAACCTGAGACCCTTCCTATGGCATGAGATGTCATATACAGATCCTTCCCATTCCAATCCTGAGACCCTTCCTATAGCATGAGATGTGATATCTCAATGCTTATACCAAACCTAAAACCCTTCCTATAGCATGAGATGTGATATCCAACTCCTTCCCATTCCAATCCTGAGACCCTTCCTATAGCATGAGATGTGATATCCAATGGCTCTAATATCAAACCTGAGATCCTTCCTCTAACATTAAATGTGATATCCAACTCCTTCCCTTTCCAAACCTGAGAGCCTACCTATAGCATGAGATGTGATATCCAAGTCCTTCCATTCCAATCCTTAGACCCTTCCTACAGCATGCAATATGATATCTCAATGATTCTAATAACAAACCTGAGACCCGTCCTATAACATGAGATATGATATCCAACTCCTTCCCATTCCAATCCTGAGACACTTCCGATAGCAGAGATGTGATATCTCAATGCTTCTAATACCAAACCTGAGACCAGTCCTATAACATGAGATGGGATATCCAACTCCTTCCCGTTCCAAACCTGAGACCCTTCCTATAGCATGAGATGTGATATCCAACTCCTTCCCATCCCAATCCTGAGACACTTCCGATTGCAGAGATTTGATATCTCAATGCTTATACCAAACCTGAGACTCTTCCTATAACATGAGATGTGATATCCAACTCCTTCCCGTTCCAAACCTGAGACCCTTCCTATAGCATGAGATGTGATATCCAACTCCTTCCCATTCCAATCCTGAGACCCTTATGATAGCATGAGATGTGATATCTCAATGCCTCTAATACCAAATCTGAGATTCTTCCGATAGCATGAGATGTGATATCTCAATGCTTCTTATACCAAACCTGAGATCCTTCCTATAACATGAGATGTGATATCCAAATCCTTCCCCTTCCAAACCTGAGACCCTCCCTTTAGCATGAGATGTGATATCCAACTCCTTCCCATTCCAACCTGAGACCCTTCCTATAGCATGAGATGGGATATCCAACTCCTTGGAATTCCAAACCTGATACCCTTCCGATAGCATGAGATTTGATATCCCAATGCTTATACCAAACCTGAGACCCATACTATGGCATGAGATGTGATATCAAACTCCTTCCCATTCCAATCCTGAGACCCTTCCTATAGCTTGAGATGTGATATCCAACTCCTTCCCATTCCAATTCTGAGACCCTTCCTATACCATGAGACTTGATATCTCAATGCTTCTAATACCAAACCTGAGACCCGTCCTATAACATGAGATGTGATATCCAAATCCTTCCCCTTCCAAACCTTAGACCCTTCCTTTATCATGAGATGTGATATCCAACTCCTTCCCATTCCAATCCTGAGACCCTTCCGATATCATGAGATGTATTATCTCAATGCTTCTAATATCAAACTCGAGACCCTCCCTATAGCATGAGATGTGATATCCAAGTCCTTCCCATTCCAATCCTGAGACCCTTCCTATAGCATGAGATGTGATGTCTCAATGCTTCTAATACCAAACCTGAGACCCTTCCTATAACATGATATGGGAATATCCAACTCCTTCCCATTCCAATCCTGAGACCCTTCCGATAGCAAACATGTGATATCTCAATGCTTATACCAAACCTGAGATCCTTCCTATAACATGAGATGTGATATCCAACTCCTTCCCATTCCAATCCTGAGACACTTCCTATAGCATGAGATGTGATATCTCACTGCTTATACCAAACCTGAGACCCTTCCTATAGCATGAGATGTGATATCCAACTCCTTCCCATTCCAATCCTGAGACCCTTCCTGTAGCATGAGATGTGATATCTCAATGCTTCTAATATCAAACTTGAGACCCTCCCTATAGCATGAGATGTGATATCCAAGTCCTTCCCATTCCAATCTTGAGACACTTCCTATAGCATGAGATGTGATATCTCAATGCTTATACCAAACCTGAGACCCTTCCTATTACATGAGATGGGAATATCCAACTCCTTCCCATTCCAATCCTGAGACCCTTCCGATAGCAGAGATGTGATATCTCAATGCTTATACCAAACCTGAGACCCTTCGTATGGCATGAGATGTGATATCCAACTCCTTGCCATTCAAATCCTGAGACCCTTCCTATAGCATGAGAAGGGATATCCAACTCCTTCCCAATCCAATCCTGAGACCCTTCCGATATCATGAGATGTGATATCTCAAAGCTTCTAATATCAAACTTGAGACCCTCCCTATAGCATGAGATGTGATATCCAAGTCCTTCCCATTCCAATCCTGAGACCCTTCCTATAGCATAAGATGTGATATCCAACTCCTTCCCATTCCAATACTGAGACCCTTCTTATACCATGAGACTTGATATCTCAATGCTTCTAATACCAAACCTGAGACCCGTCCTATAACATGAGATGTGATATCCAAATCCTTCCCCTTCCAAACCTTAGACCCTTCCTTTATCATGAGATGTGATATCCAACTCCTTCCCATTCCAATCCTGAGACCCTTCCGATATCATGAGATTTGTTATCTCAATGCTTCTAATATCAAACTTGAGACCCTCCCTATAGCATGAGATGTGACATCCAAAACATGAGATGTGATATCCAACTCCTTCCCATTCCAACCTGAGACACTTCCTATAGCATGAGAAGGGATATCTAACTCCTTCCCAATCCAATCCTGAGACCCTTCCGATAGCAGAGATGTGATATCTGAATGCTTATACCAAACCTGAGACCCTTCCTATGGCATGAGATGTGATATCCAACTCCTTGCCATTCAAATCCTGAGACCCTTCCTATAGCATGAGATGTGATATCTCTATGCTTCTAATACCAAACCTGAGACCCTTCCTATAACATGAGATGGGAAATCCAACTCCTTCCCATTCCAATCCTGAGACCCTTCCGATAGCAGAGATGTGATATCTCAATGCTTATACCAAACCTGAGAACCTTCCTATGGCCTGAGATGTCATATACAACTCCTTCCCATTCCAATCCTGAGACCCTTCCTTTAGCATGAGATGTGATATCTCAATGCTTATACCAAATCTGAGACCCTTCCTATAGCATGAGATGTGATATCCAATTCCTTCCCATTCCAATCCTGAGACACTTCCTATAGCATGAGATGTGATATCTCAATGCTTATACCAAACCTGAGAGCCTACCTATAGCATGAGATGTGATATCCAAGTCCATCCCATTCCAATCCTTAGACCCTTCCTACAGCATGCAATGTGATATCTCAATGATTCTAATACCAAACCAGAGACTCTTCCTATAACATGAGATGGGATATCCAACTCCTTCCCATTCCAATCCTGAGCCGCTTCCGATAGCAGAGATGTGATATCTCAATGCTTATACCAAACCTGAGACCCTTCCTATAACATGAGATGTGATATCCAACTCCTTCCCGTTCCAAACCTGAGACACTAACTATAGCATATGTGATATCCAACTCCTTCCCATTCCAAACATGAGACACTTCCTATAGCAAGAAAGTAATATCCAACTCCTACCCATTCCAATCCTGAGACCCTTCCTATAGCAAGAGATGTGATATCCAAATCCTTCCCATTCCAATCCTGAGACCCTTCCTATAACATGAGATGTGATATCCAACTCCTTCCCATTCCAACCTGAGACACTTCCTATAGCATGAGAAGGGATATCCAACTCCTTCCCAATCCAATCCTGAGACCCTTCCGATAGCAGAGATGTGATATCTCAATGCTTATACCAAACCTGAGACCCTTCCTATGGCATGAGATGTGATATCCAACTCCTTCCCAATCCAATCATGAGACCCTTCCGATAGCAGAGACGTGATATCTCAATGCTTCTACCAAACCTGAGACCCTTCCTATAGCATGAGATGTGATATCTCAATGCTTCTAATACCAAACCTGAGATCCTTCCTATAACATGAGATGTGATATCCAATTCCTTCCCATTCCAAACCTGAGACCCTTCCTATTGGATGCGATGTGATATCCAACTCCTTCCCATTCCAACCCTGAGACCCTTCCTATAGCATGAGATGTGATGTCTCAATGCTTCTAATACCAAACCTGAGATCCTTCCTATAACATGAGATGTGATATCCAAATCCTTCCATTCCAATCCTGAGACCCGTCCTATAGCATGAGATGTGATATCTCAATGCTTATACCAAACCTGAGACCCTTCCTATAGCATGAGATGTGATATCCAACTGCTTCCCATTCCAATCCTGAGACCCTTCCTATAGCATGAGATGTGATATCTCAATGATTCTAATAACAAACCTGAGACCCGTCCTATAACATGAGATGGGATATCCAACTCCTTCCCATTCCAACCCTTAGACCCTTCCTACAGCATGCAATATGATATCTCAATGATTCTAATAACAAACCTGAGACCCGTCCTATAACATGAGATGGGATATCCAACTCCTTCCCATTCCAATCCTGAGACACTTCCGATAGCAGAGATGTGATATCTCAATGCTTATACCAAACCTGAGACCCTTCCTATAACATGAGATATGATATCCAAATCCTTCCCGTTCCAAACCTGAGACCCTTCCTTTAGCATGAGATGTGATATCCAGCACCTTCCCATTCCAATCCTGAGACACTTCCTATAGCATGAGATGTGATATCTCAATGCTTCTAATATCAAAACTGAGACCCTCCCTATAGCATGATATGTGATATCTAAGTCCTTCCCATTCCAATCCTGAGACCCTCCCTATAGCATGAGATGTGATATCCAACTCCTTCCCATTCCAATCCTGAGACCCTTCCTATAGCATGAGATATGATATCTCAATACTTCTAATACCAAACGTGCGATCCTTCCGATAACATGAGATGTGATATCCAAATCCTTCCCCTTCCAATCCTGAGACCCTCCCTTTAGCATGAGATGTGATATCCAACTCCTTCCTATTCCAATCCTGAGACTCTTCTGATAGCATGAGATGTGATATCTCAATGCTTCTAATACCAAACCTGAGATCCTTCCGATAGCATGAGATGTGATATCTCAATGCTTCTAATACCAAACCTGAGATCCTTCCTATAACATGAGATGTGATATCCAAATCCTTCCCCTTCCAAACCTGAGACCCTCCCTTTAGCATGAGATGTGATATCCAACTCCTTCCCATTCCATTCCTGAGACCCTTCTGATAGCATGAGATGTGATATCTCAATGCCTCTAATACCAAACCTGAGATCCTACCTCTAACATGAAATGTGATATCCAACTCTTTCCCCTTCCAAACCTGAGAGCCTTCCTATAGCATGAGATGTGATATCCAAGTCCTTCCCATTCCAATCCTGAGACCCTTCCTATAACTTGAGATGTGATATCCAACTCCTTCCCATTCCAATTCTGAGACCCTTCCTATACTATGAGACTTGATATCTCAATGCTTCTAATAGAAACGTGAGACCCGTAATATAACATGAGATGTGATATCCAAATCCTTCCCCTTCCAAACCTTAGACCCTTCCTTTATCATGAGATGTGATATCCAACTCCTTCCCATTCCAATCCTGAGACCCTTCCGATATCATGAGATGTGATATCTCAAAGCTTCTAATATCAAACTTGAGACCCTCCCTATAGCATGAGATGTGATATCCAAGTCCTTCCCATTCCAATCCTGAGACCCTTCCTATAGCATGAGATGTGATATCTCAATGCTTCTAATACCAAACCTGAGACCCTTCCTATAACATGAGATGGGAATATCCAACTCCTTCCCATTCCAATCCTGAGACCCTTCCGATAGCAGAGATGTGATATCTCAATGCTTATACCAAACCTGAGATCCTTCCTATAACATGAGATGTGATATCCAACTCCTTCCCATTCCAATCCTGAGACACTTCCTATAGCATGAGATGTGATATCTCACTGCTTATACCAAACCTGAGACCCTTCCCATAGCATGAGATGTGATATCCAACTCCTTCCCATTCCAATCCTCAGACCCTTCCTATAGCATGAGATGTGATATCTCAATGCTTCTAATATCAAACTTTAGACCCTACCTATAGCATGAGATGTGATATCCAAGTCCTTCCCATTACAATCCTGAGACACTTCCTATAGCATGAGATGTGATATCCAACTCCTTCCCATTCCAATCCTGAGACCCTTCCTATAGCATGAGATATGATATCTCAATACTTCTAATACCAAACGTGAGATCCTTCCGATAACATGAGATGTGATATCCAAATCCTTCCCCTTCCAAACCTGAGACCCTCCCTTTAGCATGAGATGTGATATCCAACTCCTTCCCATTCCAATCCTGAGACCCTTCTGATAGCATGAGATGTGATATCTCAATGCTTCTAATACCAAACCTGAGATCCTTCCGATAGCATGAGATGTGATATCTCAATGCTTCTAATACCAAACCTGAGATCCTTCCTATAACATGAGATGTGATATCCAAATCCTTCCCCTTCCAAACCTGAGACCCTCCCTTTAGCATGAGATGTGATATCCAACTCCTTCCCATTCCATTCCCGAGACCCTTCTGATAGCATGAGATGTGATATCTCAATGCCTCTAATACCAAACCTGAGATCCTACCTCTAACATGAAATGTGATATCCAACTCTTTCCCCTTCCAATCCTGAGACCCTTCCTATAGCTTGAGATGTGATATCCAACTCCTTCCCATTCCAATTCTGAGACCCTTCCTATACTCTGAGACTTGATATCTCAATGCTTCTAATACCAAACCTGAGACCCGTAATATAACATGAGATGTGATATCCAAATCCTTCCCCTTCCAAACCTTAGACCCTTCCTTTATCATGAGATGTGATATCCAACTCCTTCCCATTCCAATCCTGAGACCCTTCCGATATCATGAGATGTGATATCTCAAAGCTTCTAATATCAAACTTGAGACCCTCCCTATAGCATGAGATGTGATATCCAAGTCCTTCCCATTCCAATCCTGAGACCCTTCCTATAGCATGAGATGTGATATCTCAATGCTTCTAATACCAAACCTGAGACCCTTCCTATTACATGAGATGGGAATATCCAACTCCTTCCCATTCCAATCCTGAGACCCTTCCGATAGCAG
Organism: Ambystoma mexicanum; assembly: GCF_040938575.1. NCBI lineage: Eukaryota > Metazoa > Chordata > Amphibia > Caudata > Ambystomatidae > Ambystoma > Ambystoma mexicanum. The sequence continues at coordinate 1,511,463,912 of NC_090921.1, read as the reverse complement.
AGATGTGATATCTCAATGCTTATACCAAACCTGAGACCCTTCGTATGGCATGAGATGTGATATCCAACTCATTGCCATTCAAATCCTGAGACCCTTCCTATAGCATGAGAAGGGATATCCAACTCCTTCCCAATCCAATCCTGAGACCCTTCCGATAGCAGAGACGTGATATCTCAATGCTTCTACCAAACCTGAGACCCTTCCTTTAGCATGAGATGTGATATCCAAATCCTTCACATTCCAATCCTGAGACCCTTCCTATAGCATGAGATGTGATATCTCAATGCTTCTAATACCAAACCTGAGATCCTTCCTATAACATGAGATGTGATATCCAATTCCTTCCCATTCCAAACCTGAGACCCTTCCTATTGGATGAGTTGTGATATCCAACTCCTTCCCATTCCAACCCTGAGACCCTTCCTATAGCATGAGATGTGATGTCTCAATGATTCTAATACCAAACCTGAGATCCTTCCTATAACATGAGATGTGATATCCAACTCCTTCCATTCCAATCCTGAGACCCGTCCTATAGCATGAGATGTGATATCGCAATGCTTATACGAAACCTGAGACCCTTCCTATAGCATGAGATGTGATATCCAACTACTTCCCATTCCAATCCTGAGACCCTTCCTATAGCATGAGATGTGATATCTCAATGCTTCTAATACCAAACCTGAGATCCTTCCTCTAACATGAAATGTGATATCCAACTCCTTCCCTTTCCAAACCTAAGAGCCTATCTATAGCATGAGATGTGATATCCAGGTCCTTCCTATTCCAATCCTTAGACCCTTCCTACAGCATGCAATATGATATCTCAATGATTATAATAACAAACCTGAGACCCGTCCTATAGCATGAGATATGATATCCAAGTCCTTCCCATTCCAATCCTGAGACCCTTCCTATAACATGAAATGTGATATCCAACTCCTTCCCATTCCAACCTGAGACCCTTCCTATAGCATGAGATGGGATATCCAACTTCTTCAAAATCCAATACTGATACCCTTCCGATAGCATGAGATGTGATATCCCAATGCTTCTACCAAACCTGAGACCCATACTATGGCATGAGATGTGATATCAAACTCCTTCCCATTCCAATCCTGAGACCCTTCCTATAGCTTGAGGTGTGATATCCAACTCCTTCCCATTCCAATTCTGAGACCCTTCTTATACCATGAGACTTGATATCTCAATGCTTCTAATACCAAACCTGAGACCCGTCCTATAACATGAGATGTGATATCCAAATCCTTCCCCTTCCAAACCTTAGACCCTTCCTTTATCATGAGATGTGGTATCCAACTCCTTCCCATTCCAATCCTGAGACCCTTCCGATATCATGAGATTTGTTATCTCAATGCTTCTAATATCAAACTTGAGATCCTCCCTATAGCATGAGATGTGACATCCAAGTCCTTCCCATTCCAATCCTGAGACCCTTCCTATAGCATGAGATGTGATATCTCTATGCTTCTAATACCAAACCTGAGACCCTTCCTATAACATGAGATGGGATATCCAACTCCTTCCCAATCCAATCCTGAGACCCTTCCGATAGCAGAGATGTGATATCTCAATGCTTATACCAAACCTGAGACCCTTCCTATGGCCTGAGATGTCATACACAACTCCTTCCCATTCCAATCCTGAGACCCTTCCTTTAGCATGAGATGTGATATCTCAATGCTTATACCAAATCTGAGACCCTTCCTATAGCATGAGATGTGATATCCAAATCCTTCCCATTCCAATCCTGAGACCCCTCCTATAGCATGAGATGTGATATCTCAATGCTTATACCAAACCTGAGAGCCTACCTATAGCACGAGATGTGATATCCAAGTCCATCCCATTCCAATCTTTAGACCCTTCCTACAGCATGCGATGTGATATCTCAATGATTCTAATACCAAACCAGAGACTCTTACTATAACATGAGATGTGATATCCAACTCCTTCCCATTCCAATCCTGAGCCGCTTCCGATAGCAGAGATGTGATATCTCAATGCTTATACCAAACCTGAGACCCTTCCTATAACATGAGATGTGATATCCAACTCCTTCCCTTTCCAAACCTGAGACACTAACTATAGCATATGTGATATCCAACTCCTTCCCATTCCAAACATGAGACCCTTCCTTTAGCAAGAAAGTAATATCCAACTCCTACCCATTCCAATCCTGAGACCCTTCCTATAGCAAGAGATGTGATATCCAAATCCTTCCCATTCCAATCCTGAGACCCTTCCTATAACATGAGATGTGATATCCAACTCCTTCCCATTCCAACCTGAGACACTTCCTATAGCATGAGAAGGGATATCCAACTCCTTCCCAATCCAATCCTGAGACCCTTCCGATAGCAGAGATGTGATATCTCAATGCTTATACCAAACCTGAGACCCTTCCTATGGCATGAGATGTGATATCCAACTCCTTGCCATTCAAATCCTGAGACCTTTCCTATAGCATGAGAAGGGATATCCAACTCCTTCCCAATCCAATCCTGCGACCCTTCCGATAGCAGAGACGTGATATCTCAATGCTTCTACCAAACCTGAGACCCTTCCTTTAGCATGAGATGTGATATCCAAATCCTTCACATTCCAATCCTGAGACCCTCCCTTTAGCATGAGATGTGATATCCAACTCCTTCCCATTCCAATCCTGAGACCCTTCTGATAGCATGAGATGTGATATCTCAATGCTTCTAATACCAAACCTGAGATCCTTCCGATAGCATGAGATGTGATATCTCAATGCTTCTAATACCAAACCTGAGATCCTTCCTATAACATGAGATGTGATATCCAAATCATTCCCCTTCCAAACCTGAGACCCTCCCTTTAGCATGAGATGTGATATCCAACTCCTTCCCATTCCATTCCTGAGACCCTTCTGATAGCATGAGATGTGATATCTCAATGCCTCTAATACCAAACCTGAGATCCTACCTCTAACATGAAATGTGATATCCAACTCTTTCCCCTTCCAAACCTGAGAGCCTTCCTATAGCATGAGATGTGATATCCAAGTCCTTCCCATTCCAATCCTGAGACCCTTCCTATAGCTTGAGATGTGATATCCAACTCCTTCCCATTCCAATTCTGAGACCCTTCCTATACTCTGAGACTTGATATCTCAATGCTTCTAATACCAAACCTGAGACCCGTAATATAACATGAGATGTGATATCCAAATCCTTCCCCTTCCAAACCTTAGACCCTTCCTTTATCATGAGATGTGATATCCAACTCCTTCCCATTCCAATCCTGAGACCCTTCCGATATCATGAGATGTGATATCTCAAAGCTTCTAATATCAAACTTGAGACCCTCCCTATAGCAGGGGATGTGATATCCAAGTCCTTCCCATTCCAATCCTGAGACCCTTCCTATAGCATGAGATGTGATATCTCAATGCTTCTAATACCAAACCAATGACCCTTCCTATAACATGAGATGGGAATATCCAACTCCTTCCCATTCCAATCCTGAGACCCTTCCGATAGCAGAGATGTGATATCTCAATGCTTATACCAAACCTGAGACCCTTCCTCTAGCATGAGATGTGATATCCAACTCCTTGCCATTCAAATCCTGAGACCCTTCCTATAGCATGAGAAGGGATATCCAACTCCTTCCCAATCCAATCCTGAGACCCTTCCGATAGCAGAGACGTGATATCTCAATGCTTCTACCAAACCTGAGACCCTTCCTTTAGCATGAGATGTGATATCCAAATCCTTCACATTCCAATCCTGAGACCCTTCCTATAGCATGAGATGTGATATCTCAATGCTTCTAATACCAAACCTGAGATCTTTCCTATAACATGAGATGTGATATCCAATTCCTTCCCATTCCAAACCTGAGACCCTTCCTAATGGATGAGATGTGATATCCAACTCCTTCCCATTCCAACCCTGAGACCCTTCCTATAGCATGAGATGTGATGTCTCAATGCTTCCAATACCAAACCTGAGATCCTTCCTATAACATGATATGTGATATCCAACTCCTTCCATTCCAATCCTGAGACCTGTCCTATAGCATGAGATGTGACATCTCAATGCTTATACCAAACCTGAGACCCTTCCTATAGCATGAGATGTGATATCCAACTACTTCCCATTCCAATCCTAAAACCCTTCATATAGCATGAGATGTGATATCTCAATGCTTCTAATACCAAACCTGAGATCCTTCCTCTAACATGAAATGTGATATCCAACTCCTTCCCTTTCCAAACCTAAGAGCCTATCTATAGCATGAGATGTGATATCCAAGTCCTTCCCATTCCAATCCTTAGACCCTTCCTACAGCATGCAATATGATATCTCAATGATTCTAATAACAAACCTGAGACCCGTCCTATAGCATGAGATATGATATCCAAGTCCTTCCCATTCCAATCCTGAGACCCTTCCTATATCATGAAATGTGATATCCAACTCCTTCCCATTCCAACCTGAGACCCTTCCTATAGCATGAGATGGGATATCCAACTTCTTCCAAATCCAATACTGATACCCTTCCGATAGCATGAGATGTGATATCCCAATGCTTCTACCAAACCTGAGACCCATACTATGGCATGAGATGTGATATCAAACTCCTTCCCATTCCAATCCTGAGACCCTTCCTATAGCTTGAGGTGTGATATCCAACTCCTTCCCATTCCAATTCTGAGACCCTTCTTATACCATGAGACTTGATATCTCAATGCATCTAATTCCAAACCTGAGACCCGTCCTATAACATGAGATGTGATATCCAAATCCTTCCCCTTCCAAACCTTAGACCCTTCCTTTATCATGAGATGTGATATCCAACTCCTTCCCATTCCAATCCTGAGACCCTTCCGATATCATGAGATTTGTTATCTCAATGCTTCTAATATCAAACTTGAGACCCTCCCTATAGCATGAGATGTGACATCCAAGTCCTTCCCATTCCAATCCTGAGACCCTTCCTATAACATGAGATGTGATATCCAACTCCTTCCCATTCCAACCTGAGACACTTCCTATAGCATGAGAAGGGATATCTAACTCCTTCCCAATCCAATCCTGAGACCCTTCCGATAGCAGAGATGTGATATCTCAATGCTTATACCAAACCTGAGACCCTTCCTATGGCATGAGATGTGATATCCAACTCCTTGCCATTCAAATCCTGAGATCCTTCCTATAGCATGAGATGTGATATCTCTATGCTTCTAATACCAAACCTGAGACCCTTCCTATAACATGAGATGGGATATCCAACTGCTTCCCATTCCAATCCTGAGACCCTTCCGATAGCAGAGATGTGATATCTCAATGCTTATACCAAACCTGAGAACCTTCCTATGGCCTGAGATGTCATATACAACTCCTTCCCATTCCAATCCTGAGACCCTTCCTTTAGCATGCGATGTGATATCTCAATGCTTATACCAAATCTGAGACCCTTCCTATAGCATGAGATGTGATATCCAATTCCTTCCCATTCCAATCCTGAGACCCTTCCTATAGCATGAGATGTGATATTTCAATGCTTATACCAAACCTGAGAGCCTACCTATAGCATGAGATGTGATATCCAAGTCCATCCCATTCCAATCCTTAGACCTTTCCTACAGCATGCGATGTGATATCTCAATGATTCTAATACCAAACCAGAGACTCTTCCTATAACATGAGATGGGATATCCAACTCCTTCCCATTCCAATCCTGAGCCGCTTCCGATAGCAGAGATGTGATATCTCAATGCTTATACCAAACCTGAGACCCTTCCTATAACATGAGATGTGATATCCAACTCCTTCCCGTTCCAAACCTGAGACACTAACTATAGCATATGTGATATCCAACTCCTTCCCATTCCAAACATGAGACCCTTCCTATAGCAAGAAAGTAATATCCAACTCCTACCCATTCCAATCCTGAGACCCTTCCTATAGCAAGAGATGTGATATCCAAATCCTTCCCATTCCAATCCTGAGACCCTTCCTATAACATGAGATGTGATATCCAACTCCTTCCCATTCCAACCTGAGACACTTCCTATAGCATGAGAAGGGATATCCAACTCCTTCCCAATCCAATCCTGAGACCCTTCCGATAGCAGAGATGTGATATCTCAATGATTATACCAAACCTGAGACCCTTCCTATGGCATGAGATGTGATATCCAACTCCTTCCCAATCCAATCCTGAGACTCTTCCGATAGCAGAGACGTGATATCTCAATGCTTCTACCAAACCTGAGACCCTTCCTTTAGCATGAGATGTGATATCCAAATCCTTCACATTCCAATCCTGAGACCCTTCCTATAGCATGAGATGTGATATCTCAATGCTTCTAATACCAAACCTGAGATCCTTCCTATAACATGAGATGTGATATCCAATTCCTTGCCATTCCAAACCTGAGACCCTTCCTATTGGATGAGATGTGATATCCAACTCCTTCCCATTCCAACCCTGAGACCCTTCCTATAGCATGAGATGTGATGTCTCAATGCTTCTAATACCAAACCTGAGATCCTTCCTATAACATGAGATGTGATATCCAACTCCTTCCATTCCAATCCTGAGACCCGTCCTATAGCATGAGATGTGATATCTCAATGCTTATACCAAACCTGAGACCCTTCCTATAGCATGAGATGTGATATCCAACTGCTTCCCATTCCAATCCTGAGACCCTTCCTATAGCATGAGATGTGATATCTCAATGCTTCTAATACCAAACCTGAGATCCTTCCTCTAACATGAAATGTGATATCCAACTCCTTCCCTTTCCAAACCTAAGAGCCTATCTATACCATGAGATGTGATATCCAAGTCCTTCCCATTCCAACCCTTAGACCCTTCCTACAGCATGCAATATGATATCTCAATGATTCTAAAAACAAACCTGAGACCCGTCCTATAACATGAGATGGGATATCCAACTCCTTCCCATTCCAATCCTGAGACACTTCCGATAGCAGAGATGTGATATCTCAATGCTTATACCAAACCTGAGACCCTTCCTATAACATGAGATGTGATATCCAAATCCTTCCCGTTCCAAACCTGAGACCCTTCCTTTAGCATGAGATGTGATATCCAGCACCTTCCCATTCCAATCCTGAGACACTTCCTATAGCATGAGATGTGATATCTCAATGCTTCTAATATCAAAACTGAGACCCTCCCTATAGCATGATATGTGATATCTAAGTCCTTCCCATTCCAATCCTGAGACCCTCCCTATAGCATGAGATGTGATATCCAACTCCTTCCCATTCCAATCCTGAGACCCTTCCTATAGCATGAGATATGATATCTCAATACTTCTAATACCAAACGTGAGATCCTTCCGATAACATGAGATGTGATATCCAAATCCTTCCCCTTCCAATCCTGAGACCCTCCCTTTAGCATGAGATGTGATATCCAACTCCTTCCTATTCCAATCCTAAGACTCTTCTGATAGCATGAGATGTGATATCTCAATGCTTCTAATACCAAACCTGAGATCCTTCCGATAGCATGAGATGTGATATCTCAATGCTTCTAATACCAAACCTGAGATCCTTCCTATAACATGAGATGTGATATCCAAATCCTTCCCCTTCCAAACCTGAGACCCTCCCTTTAGCATGAGATGTGATATCCAACTGCTTCCCATTCCAATCCTGAGACCCTTCCTATAGCATGAGATGTGATATCTCAATGCTTCTAATACCAAACCTGAGATCCTTCCTCTAACATGAAATGTGATATCCAACTCCTTCCCTTTCCAAACCTAAGAGCCTATCTATACCATGAGATGTGATATCCAAGTCCTTCCCATTCCAACCCTTAGACCCTTCCTACAGCATGCAATATGATATCTCAATGATTCTAATAACAAACCTGAGACCCGTCCTATAACATGAGATGGGATATCCAACTCCTTCCCATTCCAATCCTGAGACACTTCCGATAGCAGAGATGTGATATCTCAATGCTTATACCAAACCTGAGACCCTTCCTATAACATGAGATGTGATATCCAAATCCTTCCCGTTCCAAACCTGAGACCCTTCCTTTAGCATGAGATGTGATATCCAGCACCTTCCCATTCCAATCCTGAGACACTTCCTATAGCATGAGATGTGATATCTCAATGCTTCTAATATCAAAACTGAGACCCTCCCTATAGCATGATATGTGATATCTAAGTCCTTCCCATTCCAATCCTGAGACCCTCCCTATAGCATGAGATGTGATATCCAACTCCTTCCCATTCCAATCCTGAGACCCTTCCTATAGCATGAGATATGATATCTCAATACTTCTAATACCAAACGTGAGATCCTTCCGATAACATGAGATGTGATATCCAAATCCTTCCCCTTCCAATCCTGAGACCCTCCCTTTAGCATGAGATGTGATATCCAACTCCTTCCTATTCCAATCCTGAGACTCTTCTGATAGCATGAGATGTGATATCTCAATGCTTCTAATACCAAACCTGAGATCCTTCCGATAGCATGAGATGTGATATCTCAATGCTTCTAATACCAAACCTGAGATCCTTCCTATAACATGAGATGTGATATCCAAATCCTTCCCCTTCCAAACCTGAGACCCTCCCTTTAGCATGAGATGTGATATCCAACTCCTTCCCATTCCATTCCTGAGACCCTTCTGATAGCATGAGATGTGATATCTCAATGCCTCTAATACCAAACCTGAGATCCTACCTCTAACATGAAATGTGATATCCAACTCTTTCCCCTTCCAAACCTGAGAGCCTTCCTATAGCATGAGATGTGATATCCAAGTCCTTCCCATTCCAATCCTGAGACCCTTCCTATAGCTTGAGATGTGATATCCAACTCCTTCCCATTCCAATTCTGAGACCCTTCCTATACTATGAGACTTGATATCTCAATGCTTCTAATACAAACGTGAGACCCGTAATATAACATGAGATGTGATATCCAAATCCTTCCCCTTCCAAACCTTAGACCCTTCCTTTATCATGAGATGTGACATCCAACTCCTTCCCATTCCAATCCTGAGACCCTTCCGATATCATGAGATGTGATATCTCAAAGCTTCTAATATCAAACTTGAGACCCTCCCTATAGCATGAGATGTGATATCCAAGTCCTTCCCATTCCAATCCTGAGACCCTTCCTATAGCATGAGATGTGATATCTCAATGCTTCTAATACCAAACCTGAGACCCTTCCTATAACATGAGATGGGAATATCCAACTCCTTCCCATTCCAATCCTGAGACCCTTCCGGTAGCAGAGATGTGATATCTCAATGCTTATACCAAACCTGAGATCCTTCCTATAACATGAGATGTGATATCCAACTCCTTCCCATTCCAATCCTGAGACACTTCCTATAGCATGAGATGTGATATCTCACTGCTTATACCAAACCTGAGACCCTTCCCATAGCATGAGATGTGATATCCAACTCCTTCCCATTCCAATCCTCAGACCCTTCCTATAGCATGAGATGTGATATCTCAATGCTTCTAATATCAAACTTGAGACCCTACCTATAGCATGAGATGTGATATCCAAGTCCTTCCCATTACAATCCTGAGACACTTCCTATAACATGAGATGTGATATCCAACTCCTTCCCATTCCAATCCTGAGACCCTTCCTATGGCATGAGATATAATATCTCAATACTTCTAATACCAAACGTGAGATCCTTCCGATAACATGAGATGTGATATCCAAATCCTTCCCCTTCCAAACCTGAGACCCTCCCTTTAGCATGAGATGTGATATCCAACTCCTTCCCATTCCAATCCTGAGACCCTTCTGATAGCATGAGATGTGATATCTCAATGCCTCTAATACCAAACCTGAGATCCTACCTCTAACATGAAATGTGATATCCAACTCTTTCCCCTTCCAAACCTGAGAGCCTTCCTATAACATGAGATGTGATATCCAAGTCCTTCCCATTCCAATCCTGAGACCCTCCCTTTAGCATGAGATGTGATATCCAACTCCTTCCCATTCCATTCCCGGGACCCTTCTGATAGCATGAGATGTGATATCTCAATGCCTCTAATACCAAACCTGAGATCCTACCACTAACATGAAATGTGATATCCAACTCTTTCCCCTTCCAAACCTGAGAGCCTTCCTATAGCATGAGATGTGATATCCAAGTCCTTCCCATTCCAATCCTGAGACCCTTCCTATAGCTTGAGATGTGATATCCAACTCCTTCCCATTCCAATTCTGAGACCCTTCCTATACTCTGAGACTTGATATCTCAATGCTTCTAATACCAAACCTGAGACCCGTAATATAACATGAGATGTGATATCCAAATCCTTCCCCTTCCAAACCTTAGAACCTTCCTTTATCATGAGATGTGATATCCAACTCCTTCCCATTCCAATCCTGAGACCCTTCCGATATCATGAGATGTGATATCTCAAAGCTTCTAATATCAAACTTGAGACCCTCCCTATAGCATGAGATGTGATATCCAAGTCCTTCCCATTCCAATCCTGAGACCCTTTCTATAGCATGAGATGTGATATCTCAATGCTTCTAATACCAAACCTGAGACCCTTCCTATTACATGAGATGGGAATATCCAACTCCTTCCCATTCCAATCCTGAGACCCTTCCGATAGCAGAGATGTGATATCTCAATGCTTATACCAAACCTGAGACCCTTCGTAATGCATGAGATGTGATATCCAACTCCTTGCCATTCAAATCCTGAGACCCTTCCTATAGCATGAGAAGGGATATCCAACTCCTTCCCAATCCAATCCTGAGACCCTTCCGATAGCAGAGACGTGATATCTCAATGCTTCTACCAAACCTGAGACCCTTCCTTTAGCATGAGATGTGATATCCAAATCCTTCACATTCCAATCCTGAGACCCTTCCTATAGCATGAGATGTGATATCTCAATGCTTCTAATACCAATCCTGAGATCCTTCCTATAACATGAGATGTGATATCCAATTCCTTCCCATTCCAAACCTGAGACCCTTCCTATTGGATGAGTTGTGACATCCAACTCCTTCCCATTCCAACCCTGAGACCCTTCCTATAGCATGAGATGTGATGTCTCAATGATTCTAATACCAAACCTGAGATCCTTCCTATAACATGAGATGTGATATCCAAATCCTTCACATTCCAATCCTGAGACCCGTCCTATAGCATGAGATGTGATATCTCAATGCTTATACCAAACCTGAGACCCTTCCTATAGCATGAGATGTGATATCCAACTACTTCCCATTCCAATCCTGAGACCCTTCCTATAGCATGAGATGTGATATCTCAGTGCTTCTAATACCAAACCTGAGATCCTTCCTCTAACATGAAATGTGATATCCAACTCCTTCCCTTTCCAAACCTAAGAGCCTATCTATAGCATGAGATGTGATATCCAGGTCCTTCCTATTCCAATCCTTAGACCCTTCCTACAGCATGCAATATGATATCTCAATGATTCTAATAACAAACCTGAGACCCGTCCTATAGCATGAGATATGATATCCAAGTCCTTCCCATTCCAATCCTGAGACCCTTCCTATAACATGAAATGTGATATCCAACTCCTTCCCATTCCAACCTGAGACCCTTCCTATAGCATGAGATGGGATATCCAACTTCTTCAAAATCCAATACTGATACCCTTCCGATAGCATGAGATGTGATATCCCAATGCTTCTACCAAACCTGAGACCCATACTATGGCATGAGATGTGATATCAAACTCCTTCCCATTCCAATCCTGAGACCCTTCCTATAGCTTGAGGTGTGATATCCAACTCCTTGCCATTCCAATTCTGAGACCCTTCCTATAGCATGAGATGTGATATCTCAATGCTTCTAATACCAAACCTGAGATCTTTCCTATAACATGAGATGTGATATCCAATTCCTTCCCATTCCAAACCTGAGACCCTTCCTATTGGATGAGATGTGATATCCAACTCCTTCCCATTCCAACCCTGAGACCCTTCCTATAGCATGAGATGTGATGTCTCAATGCTTCCAATACCAAACCTGAGATCCTTCCTATAACATGATATGTGATATCCAACTCCTTCCATTCCAATCCTGAGACCTGTCCTATAGCATGAGATGTGATATCTCAATGCTTATACCAAACCTGAGACCCTTCCTATAGCATGAGATGTGATATCCAACTACTTCCCATTCCAATCCTGAGACCCTTCATATAGCATGAGATGTGATATCTCAATGCTTCTAATACCAAACCTGAGATCCTTCCTCTAACATGAAATGTGATATCCAACTCCTTCCCTTTCCAAACCTAAGAGCCTATCTATAGCATGAGATGTGATATCCAAGTCCTTCCCATTCCAATCCTTAGACCCTTCCTACAGCATGCAATATGATATCTCAATGATTCTAATAACAAACCTGAGACCCGTCCTATAGCATGAGATATGATATCCAAGGCCTTCCCATTCCAATCCTGAGACCCTTCCTATATCATGAAATGTGATATCCAACTCCTTCCCATTCCAACCTGAGACCCTTCCTATAGCATGAGATGGGATATCCAACTTCTTCCAAATCCAATACTGATACCCTTCCGATAGCATGAGATGTGATATCCCAATGCTTCTACCAAACCTGAGACCCATACTATGGCATGAGATGTGATATCAAACTCCTTCCCATTCCAATCCTGAGACCCTTCCTATAGCTTGAGGTGTGATATCCAACTCCTTCCCATTCCAATTCTGAGACCCTTCTTATACCATGAGACTTGATATCTCAATGCATCTAATACCAAACCTGAGACCCGTCCTATAACATGAGATGTGATATCCAAATCCTTCCCCTTCCAAACCTTAGACCCTTCCTTTATCATGAGATGTGATATCCAACTCCTTCCCATTCCAATCCTGAGACCCTTCCGATATCATGAGATTTGTTATCTCAATGCTTCTAATATCAAACTTGAGACCCTCCCTATAGCATGAGATGTGACATCCAAGTCCTTCCCATTCCAATCCTGAGACCCTTCCTATAACATGAGATATGATATCCAACTCCTTCCCATTCCAACCTGAGACACTTCCTATAGCATGAGAAGGGATATCTAACTCCTTCCCAATCCAATCCTGAGACCCTTCCGATAGCAGAGATGTGATATCTCAATGCTTATACCAAACCTGAGACCCTTCCTATGGCATGAGATGTGATATCCAACTCCTTGCCATTCAAATCCTGAGATCCTTCCTATAGCATGAGATGTGATATCTCTATGCTTCTAATACCAAACCTGAGACCCTTCCTATAACATGAGATGGGATATCCAACTGCTTCCCATTCCAATCCTGAGACCCTTCCGATAGCAGAGATGTGATATCTCAATGCTTATACCAAACCTGAGAACCTTCCTATGGCCTGAGATGTCATATACAACTCCTTCCCATTCCAATCCTGAGACCCTTCCTTTAGCATGAGATGTGATATCTCAATGCTTATACCAAATCTGAGACCCTTCCTATAGCATGAGATGTGATATCCTCCTGAGACCCTTCCTATAGCATGAGATGTGATATCTCAATGCTTCTACCAAACCTGAGACCCTTCCTTTAGCATGAGATGTGATATCCAACTACTTCCCATATTCCAATCCTGAGACCCTTCCTATAGCATGAGATGTGATATCTCAATACTTCTAATACCAAACCTGAGATCCTTCCGATAACATGAGATGTGATATCCAAATCCTTCCCCTTCCAAACCTGAGACCCTCCCTTTAGCATGAGATGGGATATCCAACTCCTTCCCATTCCAATCCTGAGAACCTTTTGATCGCATGAGATGTGATATCTCAATGCTTCTAATACCAAACCTGAGATCCTTCCGATAGCATGAGATGTGATATTTCAATGCTTCTAATACCAAACTTGAGATCCTTCCTATAACATGAGATGTGATATCCAAATCCTTCCCCTTCCAAACCTGAGACCCTCCCTTTAGCATGAGATGTGATATCCAACTCCTTCCCATTCTAAATCTGAGACCCTTCTGATAGCATGAGATGTGATATCTCATTGCCTCTAATACCAAACCTGAGATCCTACCTCTAACATGAAATGTGATATCCAACTCTTTCCCCTTCCAAACCTGAGAGCCTTCCTATAGCATGAGATGTGATATCCAAGTCATTCCCATTCCAATCCTGAGACCCTTCCTATAACATGAGATGTGATATCCAACTCCTTCCAATTCCAACCTGAGACCCTTCCTATAGCATGAGATGTGATATCTCAATGCCTCTAATACCAAACCTGAGATCCTTCCTCTAACATGAAATGTGATATCCAACTCCTTCCCTTTCCAAACCTGGGAGCCTATCTATAGCATGAGATGTGATATCCAAGTCCTTCCCATTCCAATCCTTAGACCCTTCCTACAGCATGCAATATGATATCTCAATGATTCTAATAACAAACCTGAGACCCGTCCTATAACATGAGATGGGATATCCAACTCCTTCCCATTCCAATCCTGAGACACTTCCGATAGCAGAGATGTGATATATCAATGCTTATACCAACCTGAGACCCTTCCTATAACATGAGATGTGATATCCAACTCCTTCCCGTTCCAAACCTGAGACCCTTCCTTTAGCATGAGATGTGATATCCAGCTCCTTCCCATTCCAATCCTGAGACACTTCCGATAGCATGAGATGTGATATCTCAATGCTTCTAATATCAAAGCTGAGGCCCTCCCTATAGCATGATATGTGATATCTAAGTCCTTCCCATTCCAATCCTGAGACCCTTCCTATAGCATGAGATGTGATACCTCAATGCTTCTACCAAACCTGAGACCCTTCCTTTAGCATGAGATGTGATATCCAACTCGTTCCCATTCCAATCCTGAGACCCTTCCTATAGCATGAGATGTGATATCTCAATACTTCTAATACCAAACCTAAGATCCTTCCGATAACATGAGATGTGATATCCAAATCCTTCCCCTTCCAAACCTGAGACCCTCCCTTTAGCATGAGATGTGATATCGAACTCCTTCCCATTCCTATCCTGAGACCCTTCTGATAGCATGAGATGTGATATCTCAATGCTTCTAATACCAAACTTGAGATCCTTCCTATAACATGAGATGTGATATCCAAATCCTTCCCCTTCCAAACCTGAGACCCTCCCTTTAGCATGAGATGTGATATCCAACTCCTTCCCATTCCAATCCTGAGACGCTTCTGATAGCATGAGATGTGATATCTCAATGCCTCTAATACCAAACCTGAGATCCTACCTCTAACATGAAATGTGATATCCAACTCTTTCCCCTTCCAAACCTAAGAGCCTTCCTATAGCATGAGATGTGATATCCAAGTCCTTCCCATTCCAATCATGAGACCCTTCCTATAACATGAGATGGGATTTCCAACTCCTTCCCATTCCAATCCTGAGACCCTTCCGATAGCAGAGATGTGATATCTCAATGCTTATACCAAACCTGAGACCCTTCCTACGGCATGAGATGTCATATACAACTCCTTCCCATTCCAATCCTGAGACCCTTCCTATAGCATGAGATGTGATATCTCAATGCGTCTACCAAACCTGAGACCCTTCCTTTAGCATGAGATGTGATATCCAACTCGTTCCCATTCCAATCCTGAGACCCTTCCTATAGCATGAGATGTGATATCTCAATACTTCTAATACCAAACCTGAGATCCTTCCGATAACATGAGATGTGATATCCAAATCCTTCCCCTTCCAAACCTGAGACCCTCCCTTTAGCATGAGATGTGATATCCAACTCCTTCCCATTCCTATCCTGAGACCCTTCTGATAGCATGAGATGTGATATCTCAATGCTTCTAATACCAAACTTGAGATCCTTCCTATAACATGAGATGTGATATCCAAATCCTTCCCCTTCCAAACCTGAGACCCTCCCTTTAGCATGAGATGTGATATCCAACTCCTTCCCATTCCAATCCTGAGACGCTTCTGATAGCATGAGATGTGATATCTCAATGCCTCTAATACCAAACCTGAGATCCTACCTCTAACATGAAATGTGATATCCAACTCTTTCCCCTTCCAAACCTAAGAGCCTTCCTATAGCATGAGATGTGATATCCAAGTCCTTCCCATTCCAATCATGAGACCCTTCCTATAACATGAGATGGGATATCCAACTCCTTCCCATTCCAATCCTGAGACCCTTCCGATAGCAGAGATGTGATATCTCAATGCTTATACCAAACCTGAGACCCTTCCTACGGCATGAGATGTCATATACAACTCCTTCCCATTCCAATCCTGAGACCCTTCCTATAGCATGAGATGTGATATCTCAATGCTTCTACCAAACCTGAGACCCTTCCTTTAGCATGAGATGTGATATCCAACTCGTTCCCATTCCAATCCTGAGACCCTTCCTATAGCATGAGATGTGATATCCTCCTGAGACCCTTCCTATAGCATGAGATGTGATATCTCAATGCTTCTACCAAACCTGAGACCCTTCCTTTAGCATGAGATGTGATATCCAACTACTTCCCATATTCCAATCCTGAGACCCTTCCTATAGCATGAGATGTGATATCTCAATACTTCTAATACCAAACCTGAGATCCTTCCGATAACATGAGATGTGATATCCAAATCCTTCCCCTTCCAAACCTGAGACCCTCCCTTTAGCATGAGATGGGATATCCAACTCCTTCCCATTCCAATCCTGAGAACCTTCTGATAGCATGAGATGTGATATCTCAATGCTTCTAATACCAAACCTGAGATCCTTCCGATAGCATGAGATGTGATATCTCAATGCTTCTAATACCAAACCTGAGATCCTTCCTATAACATGAGATGTGATATCCAAATCCTTCCCCTTCCAAACCTGAGACCCTCCCTTTAGCATGAGATGTGATATCCAACTCCTTCCCATTCTAAATCTGAGACCCTTCTGATAGCATGAGATGTGATATCTCATTGCCTCTAATACCAAACCTGAGATCCTACCTCTAACATGAAATGTGATATCCAACTCTTTCCCCTTCCAAACCTGAGAGCCTTCCTATAGCATGAGATGTGATATCCAAGTCCTTCCCATTCCAATCCTGAGTCCCTTCCTATAACATGAGATGTGATATCCAACTCCTTCCAATTCCAACCTGAGACCCTTCCTATAGCATGAGATGTGATATCTCAATGCCTCTAATACCAAACCTGAGATCCTTCCTCTAACATGAAATGTGATATCCAACTCCTTCCCTTTCCAAACCTGAGAGCCTATCTATAGCATGAGATGTGATATCCAAGTCCTTCCCATTCCAATCCTTAGACCCTTCCTACAGCATGCAATATGATATCTCAATGATTCTAATAACAAACCTGAGACCCGTCCTATAACATGAGATGGGATATCCAACTCCTTCCCATTCCAATCCTGAGACACTTCCGATAGCAGAGATGTGATATATCAATGCTTATACCAACCTGAGACCCTTCCTATAACATGAGATGTGATATCCAACTCCTTCCCGTTCCAAACCTGAGACCCTTCCTTTAGCATGAGATGTGATATCCAGCTCCTTCCCATTCCAATCCTGAGACACTTCCGATAGCATGAGATGTGATATCTCAATGCTTCTAATATCAAAGCTGAGGCCCTCCCTATAGCATGATATGTGATATCTAAGTCCTTCCCATTCCAATCCTGAGACCCTTCCTATAGCATGAGATGTGATATCTCAATGCTTCTACCAAACCTGAGACCCTTCCTTTAGCATGAGATGTGATATCCAACTCGTTCCCATTCCAATCCTGAGACCCTTCCTATAGCATGAGATGTGATATCTCAATACTTCTAATACCAAACCTGAGATCCTTCCGATAACATGAGATGTGATATCCAAATCCTTCCCCTTCCAAACCTGAGACCCTCCCTTTAGCATGAGATGTGATATCCAACTCCTTCCCATTCCTATCCTGAGACCCTTCTGATAGCATGAGATGTGATATCTCAATGCTTCTAATACCAAACTTGAGATCCTTCCTATAACATGAGATGTGATATCCAAATCCTTCCCCTTCCAAACCTGAGACCCTCCCTTTAGCATGAGATGTGATATCCAACTCCTTCCCATTCCAATCCTGAGACGCTTCTGATAGCATGAGATGTGATATCTCAATGCCTCTAATACCAAACCTGAGATCCTACCTCTAACATGAAATGTGATATCCAACTCTTTCCCCTTCCAAACCTAAGAGCCTTCCTATAGCATGAGATGTGATATCCAAGTCCTTCCCATTCCAATCATGAGACCCTTCCTATAACATGAGATGGGATATCCAACTCCTTCCCATTCCAATCCTGAGACCCTTCCGATAGCAGAGATGTGATATCTCAATGCTTATACCAAACCTGAGACCCTTCCTACGGCATGAGATGTCATATCCAAGTCCTTCCCATTCCAATCCTGAGACCCTTCCTATAGCATGAGATGTGATATCTCAATGCTTCTACCAAACCTGAGACCCTTCATTTAGCATGAGATGTGATATCCAACTCGTTCCCATTCCAATCCTGAGACCCTTCCTATAGCATGAGATGTGATATCTCAATACTTCTAATACCAAACCTGAGATCCTTCCGATAACATGAGATGTGATATCCAAATCCTTCCCCTTCCAAACCTGAGACCCTCCCTTTAGCATGAGATGTGATATCCAACTCCTTCCCATTCCTATCCTGAGACCCTTCTGATAGCATGAGATGTGATATCTCAATGCTTCTAATACCAAACTTGAGATCCTTCCTATAACATGAGATGTGATATCCAAATCCTTCCCCTTCCAAACCTGAGACCCTCCCTTTAGCATGAGATGTGATATCCAACTCCTTCCCATTCCAATCCTGAGACCCTTCTGATAGCATGAGATGTGATATCTCAATGCCTCTAATACCAAACCTGAGATCCTACCTCTAACATGAAATGTGATATCCAACTCTTTCCCCTTCCAAACCTAAGAGCCTTCCTATAGCATGAGATGTGATATCCAAGTCCTTCCCATTCCAATCATGAGACCCTTCCTATAACATGAGATGGGATATCCAACTCCTTCCCATTCCAATCCTGAGACCCTTCCGATAGCAGAGATGTGATATCTCAATGCTTATACCAAACCTGAGACCCTTCCTACGGCATGAGATGTCATATACAACTCCTTCCCATTCCAATCCTGAGACCCTTCCTATAGCATGAGATGTGATGTCTCAATGCTTCTAATACCAAACCTGAGATCCTTCCTATAACATGAGATGTGATATCCAACTCCTTCCCATTCCAATCCTGAGACCCTTCCTATAGCTTGAGATGTGATATCTCAATGCTTATACCAAACCTGAGACCCTTCCTATAGCATGAGATGTGATATCCAACAGCTTCCCATTCCAATCCTGAGACCCTTCCTATAGCATGAGATGTGATATCTCAATGCTTCTAATACCAAACCTGAGACTCTTCCTATAACATGAGATGGGATATCCAACTCCTTCCCATTCCAACCCTGAGACCCTTACGATAGCAGAGATGTGATATCTCAATGCTTATACCAAACCTGAGACCCTTCCTACGGCATGAGATGTCATATACAACTCCTTCCCATTCCAATCCTGAGACCCTTCCTATAGCAAGAAAGTAATATCCAACTCCTACCCATTCCAATCCTGAGACCCTTCCTATAGCAAGAGATGTGATATCCAAATCCTTCCCATTCCAATCCTGAGACCCTTCCTATAACATGAGATGTGATATCCAACTCCTTCCCATTCCAACCTGAGACACTTCCTATAGCATGAGAAGGGATATCCAACTCCTTCCCAATCCAATCCTGAGACCCTTCCGATAGCAGAGATGTGATATCTCAATGCTTATACCAAACCTGAGACCCTTCCTATGGCATGAGATGTGATATCCAACTCCTTCCCAATCCAATCCTGAGACCCTTCCGATAGCAGAGACGTGATATCTCAATGCTTCTACCAAACCTGAGACCCTTCCTTTAGCATGAGATGTGATATCCAAATCCTTCACATTCCAATCCTGAGACCCTTCCTATAGCATGAGATGTGATATCTCAATGCTTCTTATACCAAACCTGAGATCCTTCCTATAACATGAGATGTGATATCCAATTCCTTCCCATTCCAAACCTGAGACCCTTCCTATTGGATGAGATGTGATATCCAACTCCTTCCCATTCCAACCCTGAGACCCTTCCTATAGCATGAGATGTGATGTCTCAATGCTTCTAATACCAAACCTGAGATCCTTCCTATAACATGAGATGTGATATCCAACTCCTTCCATTCCAATCCTGAGACCCGTCCTATAGCATGAGATGTGATATCTCAATGCTTATACCAAACCTGAGACCCTTCCTATAGCATGAGATGTGATATCCAACTGCTTCCCATTCCAAACCTAAGAGCCTATCTATAGCATGAGATGTGATCTCCAAGTCCTTCCCATTCCAACCCTTAGACCCTCCCAACAGCATGCAATATGATATCTCAATGATTCTAATAACAAACCTGAGACCCGTCCTATAACATGAGATGGGATATCCAACTCCTTCCCATTCCAATCCTGAGACACTTCCGATAGCAGAGATGTGATATCTCAATGCTTATACAAACCTGAGACCCTTCCTATAACATGAGATGTGATATCCAAATCCTTCCCGTTCCAAACCTGAGACCCTTCCTTTAGCATGAGATGTGATATCCAGCACCTTCCCATTCCAATCCTGAGACACTTCCGATAGCATGAGATGTGATATCTCAATGCTTCTAATATCAAAACTGAGACCCTCCCTATAGCATGATATGTGATATCTAAGTCCTTCCCATTCCAATCCTGAGACCCTCCCTATAGCATGAGATGTGATATCCAACCCCTTCCCATTCCAATCCTGAGACCCTTCCTATAGCATGAGATATGATATCTCAATACTTCTAATACCAAACGTGAGATCCTTCCGATAACATGAGATGTGATATCCAAATCCTTCCCCTTCCAAACCTGAGACCCTCCCTTTAGCATGAGATGTGATATCCAACTCCTTCCTATTCCAATCCTGAAACTCTTCTGATATCATGAGATTTGTTATCTCAATGCTTCTAATATCAAACTTGAGACCCTCCCTATAGCATGAGATGTGACATCCAAGTCCTTCCCATTCCAATCCTGAGACCCTTCCTATAGCATGAGATGTGATATCTCTATGCTTCTAATACCAAACCTGAGACCCTTCCTATAACATGAGATGGGATATCCAACTCCTTCCCATTCCAATCCTGAGACCCTTCCGATAGCAGAGATGTGATATCTCAATGCTTATACCAAACCTGAGAACCTTCCTATGGCCTGAGATGTCATATACAACTCCTTCCCATTCCAATCCTGAGACCCTTCCTTTAGCATGAGATGTGATATCTCAATGCTTATACCAAATCTGAGACCCTTCCTATAGCATGAGATGTGATATCCAATTCCTTCCCATTCCAATCCTGAGACCCTTCCTATAGCATGAGATGTGATATCTCAATGCTTATACCAAACCTGAGAGCCTACCTATAGCATGAGATGTGATATCCAAGTCCATCCCATTCCAATCCTTAGACCCTTCCTACAGCATGCGATGTGATATCTCAATGATTCTAATACCAAACCAGAGACTCTTCCTATAACATGAGATGGGATATCCATCTCCTTCCTATTCCAATCCTGAGCCGCTTCCGATAGCAGAGATGTGATATCTCAATGCTTATACCAAACCTGAGACCCTTCCTATGGCATGAGATGTGATATCCAACTCCTTGCCATTCAAATCCTGAGACCCTTCCTATAGCATGAGATGTGATATCTCTATGCTTCTAATACCAAACCTGGGACCCTTCCTATAACATGAGATGGGATATCCAACTCCTTCCCATTCCAATCCTGAGACCCTTCCGATAGCAGAGATGTGATATCTCAATGCTTATACCAAACCTGAGAACCTTCCTATGGCCTGAGATGTGATATCCAATTCCTTCCCATTCCAATCCTGAGACCCTTCCTTTAGCATGAGATGTGATATCTCAATGCTTATACCAAACCTGAGAGCCTACCTATAGCATGAGATGTGATATCCAAGTCCATCCCATTCCAATCCTTAGACCCTTCCTACAGCATGCGATGTGATATCTCAATGATTCTAATACCAAACCAAAGACTCTTCCTATAACATGAGATGGGATATCCAACTCCTTCCCATTCCAATCCTGAGCCGCCTCCGATAGCAGAGATGTGACATCTCAATGCTTATACCAAACCTGAGACCCTTCCAATAATATGAGATGTGATATCCAACTCCTTCCCGTTCCAAACCTGAGACACTAACTATAGCATATGTGATATCCAACTCCTTCCCATTCCAAACATGAGACCCTTCTTATAGCAAGAAAGTAATATCCAACTCCTACCCATTCCAATCCTGAGACCCTTCCTATAGCAAGAGATGTGATATCCAAATCCTTCCCATTCCAATCCTGAGACCCTTCCTATAACATGAGATGTGATATCCAACTCCTTCCCATTCCAACCTGAGACACTTCCTATAGCATGAGAAGGGATATCCAACTCCTTCCCAATCCAATCCTGAGACCCTTCCGATAGCAGAGATGTGATATCTCAATGCTTATACCAAACCTGAGACCCTTCCTATGGCATGAGATGTGATATCCAACTCCTTCCCAATCCAATCCTGAGACCCTTCCGATAGCAGAGACGTGATATCTCAATGCTTCTACCAAACCTGAGACCCTTCCTTTAGCATGAGATGTGATATCTAAATCCTTCACATTCCAATCCTGAGACCCTTCCTATAGCATGAGATGTGATATCTCAATGCTTCTTATACCAAACCTGAGATCCTTCCTATAACATGAGATGTGATATCCAATTCCTTCCCATTCCAAACCTGAGACCCTTCCTATTGGATGAGATGTGATATCCAACTCCTTCCCATTCCAACCCTGAGACCCTTCCTATAGCATGAGATGTGATGTCTCAATGCTTCTAATACCAAACCTGAGATCCTTCCTATAACATGAGATGTGATATCCAACTCCTTCCATTCCAATCCTGAGACCCGTCCTATAGCATGAGATGTGATATCTCAATGCTTATACCAAACCTGAGACCCTTCTTATAGCATGAGATGTGATATCCAACTGCTTCCCATTCCAAACCTAAGAGCCTATCTATAGCATGAGATGTGATCTCCAAGTCCTTCCCATTCCAACCCTTAGACCCTCCCAACAGCATGCAATATGATATCTCAATGATTCTAATAACAAACCTGAGACCCGTCCTATAACATGAGATGGGATATCCAACTCCTTCCCATTCCAATCCTGAGACACTTCCGATAGCAGAGATGTGATATCTCAATGCTTATACCAAACCTGAGACCCTTCCTATAACATGAGATGTGATATCCAAATCCTTCCCGTTCCAAACCTGAGACCCTTCCTTTAGCATGAGATGTGATATCCAGCACCTTCCCATTCCAATCCTGAGACACTTCCGATAGCATGAGATGTGATATCTCAATGCTTCTAATATCAAAACTGAGACCCTCCCTATAGCATGATATGTGATATCTAAGTCTTTCCCATTCCAATCCTGAGACCCTCCCTATAGCATGAGATGTGATATCCAACCCCTTCCCATTCCAATCCTGAGACCCTTCCTATAGCATGAGATATGATATCTCAATACTTCTAATACCAAACGTGAGATCCTTCCGATAACATGAGATGTGATATCCAAATCCTTCCCCTTCCAAACCTGAGACCCTCCCTTTAGCATGAGATGTGATATCCAACTCCTTCCTATTCCAATCCTGAAACTCTTCTGATATCATGAGATTTGTTATCTCAATGCTTCTAATATCAAACTTGAGACCCTCCCTATAGCATGAGATGTGACATCCAAGTCCTTCCCATTCCAATCCTGAGACCCTTCCTATAGCATGAGATGTGATATCTCTATGCTTCTAATACCAAACCTGAGACCCTTCCTATAACATGAGATGGGATATCCAACTCCTTCCCATTCCAATCCTGAGACCCTTCCTTTAGCATGAGATGTGATATCTCAATGCTTATACCAAATCTGAGACCCTTTCTATAGCATGAGATGTGATATCCAATTCCTTCCCATTCCAATCCTGAGACCCTTCCTATAGCATGAGATGTGATATCTCAATGCTTATACCAAACCTGAGAGCCTACCTATAGCATGAGATGTGATATCCAAGTCCATCCCATTCCAATCCTTAGACCCTTCCTACAGCATGCGATGTGATATCTCAATGATTCTAATACCAAACCAGAGACTCTTCCTATAACATGAGATGGGATATCCAACTCCTTCCTATTCCAATCCTGAGCCGCTTCCGATAGCAGAGATGTGATATCTCAATGCTTATACCAAACCTGAGACCCTTCCTATAACATGAGATGTGATATCCAACTCCTTCCCGTTCCAAACCTGAGACACTAACTATAGCATATGTGATATCCAACTCCTTCCCATTCCAAACATGAGACCCTCCCTATAGCAAGAAAGTAATATCCAACTCCTACCCATTCCAATCCTGAGACCCTTCCTATAGCAAGAGATGTGATATCCAAATCCTTCCCATTCCAATCCTGAGATCCTTCCTATAACATGAGATGTGATATCCAACTCCTTCCCATTCCAACCTGAGACACTTCCTATAGCATGAGAAGGGATATCCAACTCCTTCCCAATCCAATCCTGAGACCCTTCCGATAGCAGAGATGTGATATCTCAATGCTTATACCATACCTGAGACCCTTCCTATGACATGAGATGTGATATCCAACTCCTTGCCATTCAAATCCTGAGACCCTTCCTATAGCATGAGATGTGATATCTCTATGCTTCTAATACCAAACCTGAGACCCTTCCTATAACATGAGATGGGATATCCAACTCCTTCCCATTCCAATCCTGAGACCCTTCCGATAGCAGAGATGTGATATCTCAATGCTTATACCAAACCTGAGAACCTTCCTATGGCCTGAGATGTCATATACAACTCCTTCCCATTCCAATCCTGAGACCCTTCCTTTAGCATGAGATGTGATATCTCAATGCTTATACCAAATCTGAGACCCTTCCTATAGCATGAGATGTGATATCCAATTCCTTCCCATTCCAATCCTGAGACCCTTCCTATAGCATGAGATGTGATATCTCAATACTTATACCAAACCTGAGAGCCTACCTATAGCATGAGATGTGATATCCAAGTCCATCCCATTCCAATCCTTAGACCCTTCCTACAGCATGCAATGTGATATCTCAATGATTCTAATACCAAACCAGAGACTCTTCCTATAACATGAGATGGGATATCCAACTCCTTCTCATTCCAATCCTGAGCCGCTTCCGATAGCAGAGATGTGATATCTCAATGCTTATACCAAACCTGAGACCCTTCCTATAACATGAGATGTGATATCCAACTCCTTCCTGTTCCAAACCTGAGACACTAACTATAGCATATGTGATATCCAACTCCTTCCCATTCCAAACATGAGACCCTTCCTATAGCAAGAAAGTAATATCCAACTCCTACCCATTCCAATCCTGAGACCCTTCCTATAGCAAGAGATGTGATATCCAAATCCTTCCCATTCCAATCCTGAGACCCTTCCTATAACATGAGATGTGATATCCAACTCCTTCCCATTCCAACCTGAGACACTTCCTATAGCATGAGAAGGGATATCCAACTCCTTCCCAATCCAATCCTGAGACCCTTCCGATAGCAGAGATGTGATATCTCAATGCTTATACCAAACCTGAGACCCTTCCTATGGCATGAGATGTGATATCCAACTCCTTCCCAATCCAATCCTGAGACCCTTCCGATAGCAGAGACGTGATATCTCAATGCTTCTACCAAACCTGAGACCCTTCCTTTAGCATGAGATGTGATATCCAAATCCTTCACATTCCAATCCTGAGACCCTTCCTATAGCATGAGATGTGATATCTCAATGCTTCTAATGCCAAACCTGAGATCCTTCCTATAACATGAGATGTGATATCCAATTCCTTCCCATTCCAAACCTGAGACCCTTCCTATTGGATGAGATGTGATATCCAACTCCTTCCCATTCCAACCCTGAGACCCTTCCTATAGCATGAGATGTGATGTCTCAATGCTTCTAATACCAAACCTGAGATCCTTCCTATAACATGAGATGTGATATCCAACTCCTTCCATTCCAATCCTGAGACCCTTCCTATAGCATGAGATGTGATGTCTCAATGCTTCTAATACCAAACCTGAGATCCTTCCTATAACATGAGATGTGATATCCAACTCCTTCCATTCCAATCCTGAGACCCGTCCTATAGCATGAGATGCGATATCTCAATGCTTATACCAAACCTGAGACCCTTCCTATAGCATGAGATGTGATATCCAACTGCTTCCCATTCCAAACCTAAGAGCCTATCTATAGCATGAGATGTGATCTCCAAGTCCTTCCCATTCCAACCCTTAGACCCTCCCAACAGCATGCAATATGATATCTCAATGATTCTAATAACAAACCTGAGACCCGTCCTATAACATGAGATGGGATATCCAACTCCTTCCCATTCCAATCCTGAGACACTTCCGATAGCAGAGATGTGATATCTCAATGCTTATACAAACCTGAGACCCTTCCTATAACATGAGATGTGATATCCAAATCCTTCCCGTTCCAAACCTGAGACCCTTCCTTTAGCATGAGATGTGATATCCAGCACCTTCCCATTCCAATCCTGAGACACTTCCGATAGCATGAGATGTGATATCTCAATGCTTCTAATATCAAAACTGAGACCCTCCCTATAGCATGATATGTGATATCTAAGTCCTTCCCATTCCAATCCTGAGACCCTCCCTATAGCATGAGATGTGATATCCAACCCCTTCCCATTCCAATCCTGAGACCCTTCCTATAGCATGAGATATGATATCTCAATACTTCTAATACCAAACGTGAGATCCTTCCGATAACATGAGATGTGATATCCAAATCCTTCCCCTTCCAAACCTGAGACCCTCCCTTTAGCATGAGATGTGATATCCAACTCCTTCCTATTCCAATCCTGAAACTCTTCTGATATCATGAGATTTGTTATCTCAATGCTTCTAATATCAAACTTGAGACCCTCCCTATAGCATGAGATGTGACATCCAAGTCCTTCCCATTCCAATCCTGAGACCCTTCCTATAGCATGAGATGTGATATCTCTATGCTTCTAATACCAAACCTGAGACCCTTCCTATAACATGAGATGGGATATCCAACTCCTTCCCATTCCAATCCTGAGACCCTTCCGATAGCAGAGATGTGATATCTCAATGCTTATACCAAACCTGAGAACCTTCCTATGGCCTGAGATGTCATATACAACTCCTTCCCATTCCAATCCTGAGACCCTTCCTTTAGCATGAGATGTGATATCTCAATGCTTATACCAAATCTGAGACCCTTCCTATAGCATGAGATGTGATATCCAATTCCTTCCCATTCCAATCCTGAGACCCTTCCTATAGCATGAGATGTGATATCTCAATGCTTATACCAAACCTGAGAGCCTACCTATAGCATGAGATGTGATATCCAAGTCCATCCCATTCCAATCCTTAGACCCTTCCTACAGCATGCGATGTGATATCTCAATGATTCTAATACCAAACCAGAGACTCTTCCTATAACATGAGATGGGATATCCATCTCCTTCCTATTCCAATCCTGAGCCGCTTCCGATAGCAGAGATGTGATATCTCAATGCTTATACCAAACCTGAGACCCTTCCTATGGCATGAGATGTGATATCCAACTCCTTGCCATTCAAATCCTGAGACCCTTCCTATAGCATGAGATGTGATATCTCTATGCTTCTAATACCAAACCTGGGACCCTTCCTATAACATGAGATGGGATATCCAACTCCTTCCCATTCCAATCCTGAGACCCTTCCGATAGCAGAGATGTGATATCTCAATGCTTATACCAAACCTGAGAACCTTCCTATGGCCTGAGATGTGATATCCAATTCCTTCCCATTCCAATCCTGAGACCCTTCCTTTAGCATGAGATGTGATATCTCAATGCTTATACCAAACCTGAGAGCCTACCTATAGCATGAGATGTGATATCCAAGTCCATCCCATTCCAATCCTTAGACCCTTCCTACAGCATGCGATGTGATATCTCAATGATTCTAATACCAAACCAAAGACTCTTCCTATAACATGAGATGGGATATCCAACTCCTTCCCATTCCAATCCTGAGCCGCCTCCGATAGCAGAGATGTGACATCTCAATGCTTATACCAAACCTGAGACCCTTCCAATAATATGAGATGTGATATCCAACTCCTTCCCGTTCCAAACCTGAGACACTAACTATAGCATATGTGATATCCAACTCCTTCCCATTCCAAACATGAGACCCTTCTTATAGCAAGAAAGTAATATCCAACTCCTACCCATTCCAATCCTGAGACCCTTCCTATAGCAAGAGATGTGATATCCAAATCCTTCCCATTCCAATCCTGAGACCCTTCCTATAACATGAGATGTGATATCCAACTCCTTCCCATTCCAACCTGAGACACTTCCTATAGCATGAGAAGGGATATCCAACTCCTTCCCAATCCAATCCTGAGACCCTTCCGATAGCAGAGATGTGATATCTCAATGCTTATACCAAACCTGAGACCCTTCCTATGGCATGAGATGTGATATCCAACTCCTTCCCAATCCAATCCTGAGACCCTTCCGATAGCAGAGACGTGATATCTCAATGCTTCTACCAAACCTGAGACCCTTCCTTTAGCATGAGATGTGATATCTAAATCCTTCACATTCCAATCCTGAGACCCTTCCTATAGCATGAGATGTGATATCTCAATGCTTCTTATACCAAACCTGAGATCCTTCCTATAACATGAGATGTGATATCCAATTCCTTCCCATTCCAAACCTGAGACCCTTCCTATTGGATGAGATGTGATATCCAACTCCTTCCCATTCCAACCCTGAGACCCTTCCTATAGCATGAGATGTGATGTCTCAATGCTTCTAATACCAAACCTGAGATCCTTCCTATAACATGAGATGTGATATCCAACTCCTTCCATTCCAATCCTGAGACCCGTCCTATAGCATGAGATGTGATATCTCAATGCTTATACCAAACCTGAGACCCTTCTTATAGCATGAGATGTGATATCCAACTGCTTCCCATTCCAAACCTAAGAGCCTATCTATAGCATGAGATGTGATCTCCAAGTCCTTCCCATTCCAACCCTTAGACCCTCCCAACAGCATGCAATATGATATCTCAATGATTCTAATAACAAACCTGAGACCCGTCCTATAACATGAGATGGGATATCCAACTCCTTCCCATTCCAATCCTGAGACACTTCCGATAGCAGAGATGTGATATCTCAATGCTTATACCAAACCTGAGACCCTTCCTATAACATGAGATGTGATATCCAAATCCTTCCCGTTCCAAACCTGAGACCCTTCCTTTAGCATGAGATGTGATATCCAGCACCTTCCCATTCCAATCCTGAGACACTTCCGATAGCATGAGATGTGATATCTCAATGCTTCTAATATCAAAACTGAGACCCTCCCTATAGCATGATATGTGATATCTAAGTCCTTCCCATTCCAATCCTGAGACCCTCCCTATAGCATGAGATGTGATATCCAACCCCTTCCCATTCCAATCCTGAGACCCTTCCTATAGCATGAGATATGATATCTCAATACTTCTAATACCAAACGTGAGATCCTTCCGATAACATGAGATGTGATATCCAAATCCTTCCCCTTCCAAACCTGAGACCCTCCCTTTAGCATGAGATGTGATATCCAACTCCTTCCTATTCCAATCCTGAAACTCTTCTGATATCATGAGATTTGTTATCTCAATGCTTCTAATATCAAACTTGAGACCCTCCCTATAGCATGAGATGTGACATCCAACTCCTTCCCATTCCATTCCTGAGACCCTTCTGATAGCATGAGATGTGATATCTCAATGCCTCTAATACCAAACCTGAGATCCTACCTCTAACATGAAATGTGATATCCAACTCTTTCCCCTTCCAAACCTGAGAGCCTTCCTATAGCATGAGATGTGATATCCAAGTCCTTCCCATTCCAATCCTGAGACCCTTCCTATAGCTTGAGATGTGATATCCAACTCCTTCCCATTCCAATTCTGAGACCCTTCCTATACTCTGAGACTTGATATCTCAATGCTTCTAATACCAAACCTGAGACCCGTAATATAACATGAGATGTGATATCCAAATCCTTCCCCTTCCAAACCTTAGACCCTTCCTTTATCATGAGATGTGATATCCAACTCCTTCCCATTCCAATCCTGAGACCCTTCCGATATCATGAGATGTGATATCTCAAAGCTTCTAATATCAAACTTGAGACCCTCCCTATAGCATGAGATGTGATATCCAAGTCCTTCCCATTCCAATCCTGAGACCCTTCCTATAGCATGAGATGTGATATCTCAATGCTTCTAATACCAAAACTGAGACCCTTCCTATAGCATGAGATGTGATATACAAGTTCTTCCCATTCCAATCCTGAGACCCTTCCTATAGCATGAGATGTGATATCTCAATGCTTCTATTACCAAACCTGAGACCCTTCCTATGGCATGAGATGTGATATCCAACTCCTTGCCATTCAAATCCTGAGACCCTTCCTATAGCATGACAAGGGATATCCAACTCCTTCCCAATCCAATCCTGAGACCCTTCCGATAGCAGAGACGTGATATCTCAATGCTTCTACCAAACCTGAGACCCTTCCTTTAGCATGAGATGTGATATCCAAATCCTTCACATTCCAATCCTGAGACCCTTCCTATAGCATGAGATGTGATATCTCAATGCTTCTAATACCAAACCTGAGATCCTTCCTATAACATGAGATGTGATATCCAATTCCTCCCCATTCCAAACCTGAGACCCTTCCTATTGGATGAGTTGTGATATCCAACTCCTTCCCATTCCAACCCTGAGACCCTTCCTATAGCATGAGATGTGATGTCTCAATGCTTCTAATACCGAACCTGAGATCCTTCCTATAACATGAGATGTGATATCCAACTCCTTCCATTCCAATCCTGAGACCCGTCCTATAGCATGAGATGTGATATCTCAATGCTTATACCAAACCTGAGACCCTTCCTATAGCATGAGATGTGATATCCAACTACTTCCCATTCCAATCCTGAGACCCTTCCTATAGCATGAGATGTGATATCTCAATGCTTCTAATACCAAACCTGAGATCCTTCCTCTAACATGAAATGTGATATCCAACTCCTTCCCTTTCCAAACCTAAGAGCCTATCTATAGCATGAGATGTGATATCCAAGTCCTTCCCATTCCAATCCTTAGACCCTTCCTACAGCATGCAATATGATATCTCAATGATTCTAATAACAAACCTGAGACCCGTCCTATAGCATGAGATATGATATCCAAGACCTTCCCATTCCAATCCTGAGACCCTTCCTATAACATGAGATGTGATATCCAACTCCTTCCCGTTCCAAACCTGAGACCCTTCCTTTAGCATGAGATGTGATATCCAGCTCCTTCCCATTCCAATCCTGAGACACTTCCGATAGCATGAGATGTGATATCTCAATGCTTCTAATATCAAAACTGAGACCCTCCCTATAGCATGATATGTGATATCTAAGTCCTTCCCATTCCAATCCTGAGACACTCCCTATAGCATGAGATGTGATATCCAACTCTTTCCCATTCCAATCCTGAGACCCTTCCTGTAGCATGAGATATGATATCTCAATACTTCTAATACCAAACGTGAGATCCTTCCGATAACATGAGATGTGATATCCAAATCCTTCCCCTTCCAAACCTGAGACCCTCCCTTTAGCATGAGATGTGATATCCAACTCCTTCCCATTCCAATCCTGAGACCCTTCTGATAGCATGAGATGTGATATCTCAATGCTTCTAATACCAAACCTGAGATCCTTCCGATAGCATGAGATGTGATATCTCAATGCTTCTAATACCAAACCTGAGATCCTTCCTATAACATGAGATGTGATATCCAAATCCTTCCCCTTCCAAACCTGAGACCCTCCCTTTAGCATGAGATGTGATATCCAACTCCTTCCCATTCCATTCCTGAGACCCTTCTGATAGCATGAGATGTGATATCTCAATGCCTCTAATACCAAACCTGAGATCCTACCTCTAACATGAAATGTGATATCCAACTCTTTCCCCTTCCAAACCTGAGAGCCTTCCTATAGCATGAGATGTGATATCCAAGTCGTTCCCATTCCAATCCTGAGACCCTTCCTATAGCTTGAGATGTGATATCCAACTCCTTCCCATTCCAATTCTGAGACCCTTCCTATACTCTGAGACTTGATACCTCAATGCTTCTAATACCAAACCTGAGACCCGTAATATAACATGAGATGTGATATCCAAATCCTTCCCATTCCAATCCTGAGACCCTTCCGATATCATGAGATGTGATATCTCAAAGCTTCTAATATGAAACTTGAGACCCTCCCTATAGCATGAGATGTGATATCCAAGTCCTTCCCATTCCAATCCTGAGACCCTTCCTATAGCATGAGATGTGATATCTCAATGCTTCTAATACCAAACCTGAGACCCTTCCTATAACATGAGATGGGAATATCCAACTCCTTCCCATTCCAATCCTGAGACCCTTCCGATAGCAGAGATGTGATATCTCAATGCTTATACCAAACCTGAGACCCTTCCTATGGCATGAGATGTGATATCCAACTCCTTGCCATTCAAATCCTGAGACCCTTCCTATAGCATGAGAAGGGATATCCAACTCCTTCCCAATCCAATCCTGAGACCCTTCCTATAGCATGAGATGTGATATCTCAATGCTTCTAATACCAAACCTGAGATCCTTCCTATAACATGAGATGTGATATCCAATTCCTTCCCATTCCAAACCTGAGACCCTTCCTACTGGATGAGATGTGATATCCAACTCCTTCCCATTCCAACCCTGAGACCCTTCCTATAGCATGAGATGTGATGTCTCAATGCTTCTAATACCAAACCTGAGATCCTTCCTATAACATGAGATGTGATATCCAACTCCTTCCATTCCAATCCTGAGACCCGTCCTATAGCATGAGATGTGATATCTCAATGCTTATACCAAACCTGAGACCCTTCCTATAGCATGAGATGTGATATCCAACTACTTCCCATTCCAATCCTGAGACCCTTCCTATAGCATGAGATGTGATATCTCAAAGCTTCTAATACCAAATCTGAGATCCTTTCTCTAACATGAAATGTGATATCCAACTCCTTCCCTTTCCAAACCTAAGAGCCTATATATAGCATGAGATGTGATATCCAGGTCCTTCCCATTCCAATCCTTAGACCCTTCCTACAGCATGCAATATGATATCTCAATGATTCTAATAACAAACCTGAGACCCGTCCTATAGCATGAGATATGATATCCATGTCCTTCCCATTCCAATCCTGCGACCCTTCCTATAACATGAAATGTGATATCCAACTCCTTCCCATTCCAACCTGAGACCCTTCCTATAGCATGAGATGGGATATCCAACTTCTTCCAAATCCAATACTGATACCCTTCCGATAGCATGAGATGTGATATCCCAATGCTTCTACCAAACCTGAGACCCATACTATGGCATGAGATGTGATATCA
The DNA here is from genome assembly GCF_040938575.1 of Ambystoma mexicanum. NCBI lineage: Eukaryota > Metazoa > Chordata > Amphibia > Caudata > Ambystomatidae > Ambystoma > Ambystoma mexicanum. The sequence continues at coordinate 1,511,429,940 of NC_090921.1, read as the reverse complement.
AACTCCTTCCCATTCCAATCCTGAGACCCTTCCTATAGCTTGAGGTGTGATATCCAACTCCTTCCCATTCCAATTCTGAGACCCTTCTTATACCATGAGACTTGATATCTCAATGCTTCTAATACCAAACCTGAGACCCTTCCTTTATCATGAGATGTGATATCCAACTCCTTCCCATTCCAATCCTGAGACCCTTCCGATATCATGAGATTTGTTATCTCAATGCTTCTAATATCAAACTTGAGACCCTCCCTATAGCATGAGATGTGACATCCAAGTCCTTCCCATTCCAATCCTGAGACCCTTCCTATAGCATGAGATGTGATATCTCTATGCTTCTAATACCAAACCTGAGACCCTTCCTATACCATGAGATGGGATATCCAACTCCTTCCCATTCCAATCCTGAGACCTTTCCGATAGCAGAGATGTGATATCTCAATGCTTATACCAAACCTGAGAACCTTCCTATGGCCTGAGATGTCATATACAACTCCTTCCCATTCCAATCCTGAGACCCTTCCTTTAGCATGAGATGTGATATCTCAATGCTTATACCAAATCTGAGACCCTTCCTATAGCATGAGATGTGATATCCAATTCCTTCCCATTCCAATCCTGAGACCCTTCCTATAGCATGAGATGTGATATCTCAATGCTTATACCAAACCTGAGAGCCTACCTATAGCATGAGATGTGATATCCAAGTCCATCCCATTCCAATCCTTAGACCCTTCCTACAGCATGCAATGTGATATCTCAATGATTCTAATACCAAACCAGAGACTCTTCCTATAACATTAGATGGGATATCCAACTCCTTCCCATTCCAATCCTGAGCCGCTTCCGATAGCAGAGATGTGATATCTCAATGCTTATACCAAACCTGAGACCCTTCCTATAACATGAGATGTGATATCCAACTCCTTCCCGTTCCAAACCTGAGACACTAACTATAGCATATGTGATATCCAACTCCTTCCCATTCCAAACATGAGACCCTTCCTATAGCAAGAAAGTAATATCCAACTCCTACCCATTCCAATCCTGAGACCCTTCCTATAGCAAGAGATGTGATATCCAAATCCTTCCCATTCCAATCCTGAGACCCTTCCTATAACATGAGATGTGATATCCAACTCCTTCCCATTCCAACCTGAGACACTTCCTATAGCATGAGAAGGGATATTCAACTCCTTCCCAACCCAATCCTGAGACCCTTCCAATAGCAGAGATGTGATATCTCAATGCTTATACCAAACCTGAGACTCTTCCTATGGCATGAGATGTGATATCCAACTCCTTGCCATTCAAATCCTGAGACCCTTCCTATAGCATGAGATGTGATATCTCTATGCTTCTAATACCAAACCTGAGACCCTTCCTATAACATGAGATGGGATATCCAACTCCTTCCCATTCCAATCCTGAGACCCTTCCGATAGCAGAGATGTGATATCTCAATGCTTATACCAAACCTGAGAACCTTCCTATGGCCTGAGATGTCATATACAACTCCTTCCCATTCCAATCCTGAGACCCTTCCTTTAGCATGAGATGTGATATCTCAATGCTTATACCAAATCTGAGACCCTTCCTATAGCATGAGATGTGATATCCAATTCCTTCCCATTCCAATCCTGAGACCCTTCCTATAGCGTGAGATGTGATATCTCAATGCTTATACCAAACCTGAGAGCCTACCTATAGCATGAGATGTGATATCCAAGTCCATCCCATTCCAATCCTTAGACCCTTCCTACAGCATGCGATGTGATATCTCAATGATTCTAATACCAAACCAGAGACTCTTCCTATAACATGAGATGGGATATCCAACTCCTTCCCATTCCAATCCTGAGCCGCTTCCGATAGCAGAGATGTGATATCTCAATGCTTATACCAAACCTGAGACCCTTCCTATAACATGAGATGTGATATCCAACTCCTTCCCGTTCCAAACCTGAGACACTAACTATAGCATATGTGATATCCAACTCCTTCCCATTCCAAACATGAGACCCTTCCTATAGCAAGAAAGTAATATCGAACTCCTACCCATTCCAATCCTGAGACCCTTCCTATAGCAAGAGATGTGATATCCAAATCCTTCCCATTCCAATCCTGAGACCCTTCCTATAACATGAGATGTGATATCCAACTCCTTCCCATTCCAACCTGAGACACTTCCTATAGCATGAGAAGGGATATCCAACTCCTTCCCAATCCAATCCTGAGACCCTTCCGATAGCAGAGATGTGATATCTCAATGCTTATACCAAACCTGAGACCCTTCCTATGGCATGAGATGTGATATCCAACTCCTTGCCATTCAAATCCTGAGACCCTTCCTATAGCATGAGATGTGATATCTCTATGCTTCTAATACCAAACCTGAGACCCTTCCTATAACATGAGATGGGATATCCAACTCCTTCCCATTCCAATCCTGAGACCCTTCCGATAGCAGAGATGTGATATCTCAATGCTTATACCAAACCTGAGAACCTTCCTATGGCCTGAGATGTCATATACAACTCCTTCCCATTCCAATCCTGAGACCCTTCCTTTAGCATGAGATGTGATATCTCAATGCTTATACCAAATCTGAGACCCTTCCTATAGCATGAGATGTGATATCCAATTCCTTCCCATTCCAATCCTGAGACCCTTCCTATAGCATGAGATGTGATATCTCAATGCTTATACCAAACCACCTGAGAGCCTACCTATAGCATGAGATGTGATATCCAAGTCCATCCCATTCCAATCCTTAGACCCTTCCTACAGCATGCGATGTGATATCTCAATGATTCTAATACCAAACCAGAGACTCTTCCTATAACATGAGATGGGATATCCAACTCCTTCCCATTCCAATCCTGAGCCGCTTCCGATAGCAGAGATGTGATATCTCAATGCTTATACCAAACCTGAGACCCTTCCTATAACATGAGATGTGATATCCAACTCCTTCCCGTTCCAAACCTGAGACACTAACTATAGCATATGTGATATCCAACTCCTTCCCATTCCAAACATGAGACCCTTCCTATAGCAAGAAAGTAATATCCAACTCCTACCCATTCCAATCCTGAGACCCTTCCTATAGCAAGAGATGTGATATCCAAATCCTTCCCATTCCAATCCTGAGACCCTTCCTATAACATGAGATGTGATATCCAACTCCTTCCCATTCCAACCTGAGACACTTCCTATAGCATGAGAAGGGATATCCAACTCCTTCCCAATCCAATCCTGAGACCCTTCCGATAGCAGAGATGTGATATCTCAATGCTTATACCAAACCTGAGACCCTTCCTATGGCATGAGATGTGATATCCAACTCCTTGCCATTCAAATCCTGAGACCCTTCCTATAGCATGAGATGTGATATCTCTATGCTTCTAATACCAAACCTGAGACCCTTCCTATAACATGAGATGGGATATCCAACTCCTTCCCATTCCAATCCTGAGACCCTTCCGATAGCAGAGATGTGATATCTCAATGCTTATACCAAACCTGAGAACCTTCCTATGGCCTGAGATGTCATATACAACTCCTTCCCATTCCAATCCTGAGACCCTTCCTTTAGCATGAGATGTGATATCTCAATGCTTATACCAAATCTGAGACCCTTCCTATAGCATGAGATGTGATATCCAATTCCTTCCCATTCCAATCCTGAGACCCTTCTTATAGCATGAGATGTGATATCTCAATGCTTATACCAAACCACCTGAGAGCCTACCTATAGCATGAGATGTGATATCCAAGTCCATCCCATTCCAATCCTTAGACCCTTCCTACAGCATGCGATGTGATATCTCAATGATTCTAATACCAAACCAGAGACTCTTCCTATAACATGAGATGGGATATCCAACTCCTTCCCATTCCAATCCTGAGCCGCTTCCGATAGCAGAGATGTGATATCTCAATGCTTATACCAAACCTGAGACCCTTCCTATAACATGAGATGTGATATCCAACTCCTTCCCGTTCCAAACCTGAGACACTAACTATAGCATATGTGATATCCAACTCCTTCCCATTCCAAACATGAGACCCCTCCTATAGCAAGAAAGTAATATCCAACTCCTACCCATTCCAATCCTGAGACCCTTCCTATAGCAAGAGATGTGATATCCAAATCCTTCCCATTCCAATCCTGAGACCCTTCCTATAACATGAATGAGATGTGATATCCAACTCCTTCCCATTCCAACCTGAGACACTTCCTATAGCATGAGAAGGGATATCCAACTCCTTCCCAATCCAATCCTGAGACCCTTCCGATAGCAGAGACGTGATATCTCAATGCTTCTACCAAACCTGAGACCCTTCCATTAGCATGAGATGTGATATCCAAATCCTTCACATTCCAATCCTGAGACCCTTCCTATAGCATGAGATGTGATATCTCAATGCTTCTAATACCAAACCTGAGATCCTTCCTATAACATGAGATGTGATATCCAATTCCTTCCCATTCCAAACCTGAGACCCTTCCTATTGGATGAGATGTGATATCCAACTCCTTCCCATTCCAACCCTGAGACCCTTCCTATAGCATGAGATGTGATGTCTCAATGCTTCTAATACCAAACCTGAGATCCTTCCTATAACATGAGATGTGATATCCAACTCCTTCCATTCCAATCCTGAGACCCGTCCTATAGCATGAGATGTGATATCTCAATGCTTATACCAAACCTGAGACCCTTCCTATAGCATGAGATGTGATATCCAACTGCTTCCCATTCCAATCCTGAGACCCTTCCTATAGCATGAGATGTGATATCTCAATGCTTCTAATACCAAACCTGAGATCCTTCCTCTAACATGAAATGTGATATCCAACTCCTTCCCTTTCCAAACCTAAGAGCCTATCTATAGCATGAGATGTGATATCCAAGTCCTTCCCATTCCAACCCTTAGACCCTTCCTTTAGCATGAGATGTGATATCTCAATGCTTATACCAAATCTGAGACCCTTCCTATAGCATGATGTGATATCCAATTCCTTCCCATTCCAATCCTGAGACCCTTCCTATAGCATGAGATGTGATATCTCAATGCTTATACCAAACCTGAGAGCCTACCTATAGCATGAGATGTGATATCCAAGTCCATCCCATTCCAATCCTTAGACCCTTCCTACAGCATGCGATGTGATATCTCAATGATTCTAATACCAAACCAGAGACTCTTCCTATAACATTAGATGGGATATCCAACTCCTTCCCATTCCAATCCTGAGCCGCTTCCGATAGCAGAGATGTGATATCTCAATGCTTATACCAAACCTGAGACCCTTCCTATAACATGAGATGTGATATCCAACTCCTTCCCGTTCCAAACCTGAGACACTAACTATAGCATATGTGATATCCAACTCCTTCCCATTCCAAACATGAGACCCTTCCTATAGCAAGAAAGTAATATCCAACTCCTACCCATTCCAATCCTGAGACCCTTCCTATAGCAAGAGATGTGATATCCAAATCCTTCCCATTCCAATCCTGAGACCCTTCCTATAACATGGGATGTGATATCCAACTCCTTCCCCTTCCAACCTGAGACACTTCCTATAGCATGAGAAGGGATATCCAACTCCTTCCCAATCCAATCCTGAGACCCTTCCGATAGCAGAGATGTGATATCTCAATGCTTATAACAAACCTGAGACCCTTCCTATGGCATGAGATGTGATATCCAACTCCTTGCCATTCAAATCCTGAGACTCTTCCTATAGCATGAGAAGGGATATCCAACTCCTTCCCAATCCAATCCTGAGACCCTTCCGATAGCAGAGACGTGATATCTCAATGCTTCTACCAAACCTGAGACCCTTCCTTTAGCATGAGATGTGATATCCAAATCCTTCACATTCCAATCCTGAGACCCTTCCTATAGCATGAGATGTGATATCTCAATGCTTCTAATACCAAACCTGAGATCCTTCCTATAACATGAGATGTGATATCCAATTCCTTCCCATTCCAAACCTGAGACCCTTCCTATTGGATGAGATGTGATATCCAACTCCTTCCCATTCCAACCCTGAGACCCTTCCTATAGCATGAGATGTGATGTCTCAATGCTTCTAATACCAAACCTGAGATCCTTCCTATAACATGAGATGTGATATCCAACTCCTTCCATTCCAATCCTGAGACCCGTCCTATAGCATGAGATGTGATATCTCAATGCTTATACCAAACCTGAGACCTTCCTATAGCATGAGATGTGATACCCAACTGCTTCCCATTCCAATCCTGAGACCCTTCCTATAGCATGAGATGTGATATCTCAATGCTTCTAATACCAAACCTGAGATCCTTCCTCTAACATGAAATGTGATATCTCAATGATTCTAATAACAAACCTGAGACCCGTCCTATAACATGAGATGGGATATCCAACTCCTTCCCATTCCAATCCTGAGACACTTCCGATAGCAGAGATGTGATATCTCAATGCTTATACCAAACCTGAGACCCTTCCTATAACATGAGATGTGATATCCAAATCCTTCCCGTTCCAAACCTGAGACCCTTCCTTTAGCATGAGATGTGATATCCAGCTCCTTCCCATTCCAATCCTGAGACACTTCCGATAGCATGAGATGTGATATCTCAATGCTTCTAATATCAAAACTGAGACCCTCCCTATAGCATGATATGTGATATCTAAGTCCTTCCCATTCCAATCCTGAGACCCTCCCTATAGCATGAGATGTGATATCCAACTCCTTCCCATTCCAATCCTGAGACCCTTCCTATAGCATGAGATATGATATCTCAATACTTCTAATACCAAACGTGAGATCCTTCCGATAACATGAGATGTGATATCCAAATCCTTCCCCTTCCAAACCTGAGACCCTCCCTTTAGCATGAGATGTGATATCCAACTCCTTCCTATTCCAATCCTGAGACTCTTCTGGTAGCATGAGATGTGATATCTCAATGCTTCTAATACCAAACCTGAGATCCTTCCGATAGCATGAGATGTGATATCTCAATGCTTCTAATACCAAACCTGAGATCCTTCCTATAACATGAGATGTGATATCCAAATCCTTCCCCTTCCAAACCTGAGACCCTCCCTTTAGCATGAGATGTGATATCCAACTCCTTCCCATTCCACTCCTGAGACCCTTCTGATAGCATGAGATGTGATATCTCAATGCCTCTAATACCAAACCTGAGATCCTACCTCTAACATGAAATGTGATATCCAACTCTTTCCCCTTCCAAACCTGAGAGCCTTCCTATAGCATGAGATGTGATATCCAAGTCCTTCCCATTCCAATTCTGAGACCCTTCCTATACTATGAGACTTGATATCTCAATGCTTCTAATACCAAACCTGAGACCCGTAATATAACATGAGACGTGATATCCAAATCCTTACCCTTCCAAACCTGAGACCCTTCCTTTGTCATGAGATGTGATATCCAACTCCTTCCCATTCCAATCCTGAGACCCTTCCGATATCATGAGATGTGATATCTCAAAGCTTCTAATATCAAACTTGAGACCCTCCCTATAGCATGAGATGTGATATCCAAGTCCTTCCCATTCCAATCCTGAGACCCTTCCTATAGCATGAGATGTGATATCTCAATGCTTCTAATACCAAACCTGAGACCCTTCCTATAACATGAGATGGGAATATCCAACTCCTTCCCATTCCAATCCTGAGACCCTTCCGATAGCAGAGATGTGATATCTCAATGCTTATACCAAACCTGAGATCCTTCCTATAACATGAGATGTGATATCCAACTCCTTCCCATTCCAATCCTGAGACACTTCCTATAGCATGGGATGTGATATCTCACTGCTTATACCAAACCTGAGACCCTTCCCATAACATGAGATGTGATATCCAAGTCCTTCCCATTCCAATCCTGAGACACTTCCTATAGCATGAGATGTGATATCTCAATGCTTCTAATACCAAACCTGAGACTCTTCCTATAACATGAGATGGGAAATCCAACTCCTTCCCATTCCAATCCTGAGACCTTTTTGATAGCAGAGATGTGATATCTCAATGTTTATACCAAACCTGAGACCCTTCCTACGGCATGAGATGTCATATTCAACTCCTTCCCATTCCAATCCTGAGACCCTTCCTATAGCATGAGATGTGATATCCAACTCCTTCCCATTCCAATCCTTAGACCCTTCCTACAGCATGCAATATGAGATCTCAATGATTCTAATAAAAAAACCTGAGACCCGTCCTATAACATGAGATGGGATATCCAACTCCTTCCCATTCCAATCCTGAGCCACTTCTGATAGCAGAGATGTGATATCTCAATGTTTATACCAAACCTGAGACCCTTCCTATAACATGAGATGTGATATCCAACTCCTTCCCGTTCCAAACCTGAGACCCTTCCTTTAGCATGAGATGTGATATCCAGCTCCTTCCCATTCCAATCCTGAGACACTTCCGATAGCATGAGATGTGATATCTCAATGCTTCTAATATCAAAACTGAGACCCTCCCTATAGCATGATATGTGATATCTAAGTCCTTCCCATTCCAATCCTGAGACCCTTCCTATAGCATGAGATGTGATATCTCAATGCTTCTACCAAACCTGAGACCCTTCCTTTAGCATGAGATGTGATATCCAACTCCTTCCCATTCCAATCCTGAGACCCTTCCTATAGCATGAGATGTGATATCTCAATACTTCTAATACCAAACCTGAGATCCTTCCGATAGCATGAGATGTGATATCGCAATGCTTCTAATACCAAACCTGAGATCCTTCCTATAACATGAGATGTGATATCCAAATCCTTCCCCTTCCAAACCTGAGACCCTCCCTTTAGGATGAGATGTGATATCCAACTCCTTCCCATTCCATTACTGAGACCCTTCTGATAGCATGAGATGTAATATCTCAATGCCTCTAATACCAAACCTGAGATCCTACCTCTAACATGAAATGTGATATCCAACTCTTTCCCCTTCCAAACCTGAGAGCCTTCCTATAGCATGAGATGTGATATCCAAGTCCTTCCCATTCCAATCCTGAGACCCTTCCTAGAGCTTGAGATGTGATATCCAACTCCTTCCCATTCCAATTCTGAGACACTTCCTATACTATGAGACTTGATATCTCAATGCTTCTAATACCAAACCTGAGACCCGTAATATAACATGAGACGTGATATCCAAATCCTTCCCCTTCCAAACCTTAGACCCTTCCTTTATCATGAGATGTGATATCCAACTCCTTCCCATTCCAATCCTGAGACCCTTCCGATATCATGAGATGTGATATCTCAATGCTTCTAATACCAAACCTGAGACCCTTCCTATAACATGAGATGGGAATATCCAACTCCTTCCCATTCCAATCCTGAGACCCTTCCGATAGCAGAGATGTGATATCTCAATGCTTATACCAAACCTGAGATCCTTCCTATAACATGAGATGTGATATCCAACTCCTTCCCATTCCAATCCTGAGACACTTCCTATAGCATGAGATGTGATATCTCACTGCTTATACCAAACCTGAGACCCTTCCCATAGCATGAGATGTGATATCCAAGTCCTTCCCATTCCAATCCTGAGACACTTCCTATAGCATGAGATGTGATATCTCAATGCTTCTACCAAACCTGAGACCCTTCCTTTAGCATGAGATGTGATATCCAACTCCTTCCCATTCCAATCCTGAGACCCTTCCTATAGCATGAGATGTGATATCTCAATACTTCTAATACCAAACCTGAGATCCTTCCGATAGCATGAGATGTGATATCGCAATGCTTCTAATACCAAACCTGAGATCCTTCCTATAACATGAGATGTGATATCCAAATCCTTCCCCTTCCATTCCTGAGACCCTTCTGATAGCATGAGATGTGATATCGCAATGCTTCTAATACCAAACCTGAGACCCTCCCTTTAGCATGAGATGTGATATCCAACTCCTTCCCATTCCATTCCTGAGACCCTTCTGATAGCATGAGATGTGATATCTCAATGCCTCTAATACCAAACCTGAGATCCTACCTCTAACATGAAATGTGATATCCAACTCTTTCCCCTTCCAAACCTGAGAGCCTTCCTATAGCATGAGATGTGATATCCAAGTCCTTCCCATTCCAATCCTGAGACCCTTCCTAGAGCTTGAGATGTGATATCCAACTCCTTCCCATTCCAATTCTGAGACCCTTCCTATACTATGAGACTTGATATCTCAATGCTTCTAATACCAAACCTGAGACCCGTAATATAACATGAGACGTGATATCCAAATCCTTCCCCTTCCAAACCTTAGACCCTTCCTTTATCATGAGATGTGATATCCAACTCCTTCCCATTCCAATCCTGAGACCCTTCCGATATCATGAGATTTGATATCTCAAAGCTTCTAATATCAAACTTGAGACCCTCCCTGTAGCATGAGATGTGATATTCAAGTCCTTCCCATTCCAATCCTGAGACCCTTCCTATAGCATGAGATGTGATATCTCAATGCTTCTAATACCAAACCTGAGACCCTTCCTATAACATGAGATGGGAATATCCAACTCCTTCCCATTCCAATCCTGAGACCCTTCCGATAGCAGAGATGTGATATCTCAATGCTTATACCAAACCTGAGATCCTTCCTATAACATGAGATGGGAATATCCAACTCCTTCCCATTCCAATCCTGAGACACTTCCTATAGCATGAGATGTGATATCTCACTGCTTATACCAAACCTGAGACCCTTCCTATAGCATGAGATGGGATATCCAACTCCTTCCAAATCCAATACTGATACCCTTCCGATAGCATGAGATGTGATATCCCAATGCTTCTACCAAACCTGAGACCCATACTATGGCATGAGATGTGATATCAAACTCCTTCCCATTCCAATCCTGAGACCCTCCCTATAGCATGACATGTGATATCCAACTCCTTCCCATTCCAATCCTGAGACCCTTCCTATAGCATGAGATATGATATCTCAATACTTCTAATACCAAACGTGAGATCCTTCCGATAACATGAGATGTGATATCCAAATCCTTCCCCTTCCAAACCTGAGACCCTCCCTTTAGCATGAGATGTGATATCCAACTCCTTCCTATTCCAATCCTGAGACTCTTCTGATAGCATGAGATGTGATATCTCAATGCTTCTAATACCAAACCTGAGATCCTTCCGATAGCATGAGATGTGATATCTCAATGCTTCTAATACCAAACCTGAGATCCTTCCTATAACATGAGATGTGATATCCAAATCCTTCCCCTTCCAAACCTGAGACAATCCCTTTAGCATGAGATGTGATATCCAACTCCTTCCCATTCCATTCCTGAGACCCTTCTGATAGCATGAGATGTGATATCTCAATGCCTCTAATACCAAACCTGAGATCCTACCTCTAACATGAAATGTGATATCCAACTCTTTCCCCTTCCAAACCTGAGAGCCTTCCTATAGCATGAGATGTGATATCCAACTCCTTCCCATTCCAATCCTGAGACCCTTCCTATAGCTTGAGATGTGATATCCAACTCCTTCCCATTCCGATTCTGAGACCCTTCCTATACTCTGAGACTTGATATCTCAATGCTTCTAATACCAAACCTGAGACCCGTAATATAACATGAGATGTGATATCCAAATCCTTCCCCTTCCAAACCTTAGACCCTTCCTTTATCATGAGATGTGATATCCAACTCCTTCCCATTCCAATCCTGAGACCCTTCCGATATCATGAGATGTGATATCTCAAAGCTTCTAATATCAAACTTGAGACCCTCCCTATAGCATGAGATGTGATATCCAAGTCCTTCCCATTCCAATCCTGAGACCCTTCCTATAGCATGAGATGTGATATCTCAATGCTTCTAATACCAAAACTGAGACCCTTCCTATAGCATGAGATGTGATATCCAAGTCCTTCCCATTACAATCCTGAGACCCTTCCTATAGCATGAGATGTGATATCTCAATGCTTCTAATACCAAACCTGGGACCCGTAATATAACATGAGATGTGATATCCAAATCCTTCCCATTCCAATCCTGAGACCCTTCCGATATCATGAGATGTGATATCTCAAAGCTTCTAATATGAAACTTGAGACCCTCCCTATAGCATGAGATGTGATCAAGTCCTTCCCATTCCAATCGTGAGACCCTTCCTATAGCATGAGATGTGATATCTCAATGCTTCTAATACCAAACCTGAGACCCTTCCTATAACATGAGATTGGAATATCCAACTCCTTCCCATTCCAATCCTGAGACCCTTCCGATAGCAGAGATGTGATATCTCAATGCTTATACCAAACCTGAGACCCTTCCTATGGCATGAGATGTGATATCCAACTCCTTGCCATTCAAATCCTGAGACCCTTCCTATAGCATGAGAAGGGATATCCAACTCCTTCCCAATCCAATCCTGAGACCGTTCCGATAGCAGAGACGTGATATCTCAATGCTTCTACCAAACCTGAGACCCTTCCTTTAGCATGAGATGTGATATCCAAATCCTTCACATTCCAATCCCGAGACCCTTCCTATAGCATGAGATGTGATATCTCAATGCTTCTAATACCAAACCTGAGATCCTTCCTATAACATGAGATGTGATATCCAATTCCTTCCCATTCCAAACCTGAGACCCTTCCTACTGGATGAGATGTGATATCCAACTCCTTCCCATTCCAACCCTGAGACCCTTCCTATAGCATGAGATGTGATGTCTCAATGCTTCTAATACCAAACCTGAGATCCTTCCTATAACATGAGATGTGATATCCAACTCCTTCCATTCCAATCCTGAGACCCGTCCTATAGCATGAGATGTGATATCTCAATGCTTATACCAAACCTGAGACCCTTCCTATAGCATGAGATGTGATATCCAACTACTTCCCATTCCAATCCTGAGACCCTTCCTATAGCATGAGATGTGATATCTCAAAGCTTCTAATACCAAACCTGAGATCCTTCCTCTAACATGAAATGTGATATCCAACTCCTTCCCTTTCCAAACCTAAGAGCCTATATATAGCATGAGATGTGATATCCAGGTCCTTCCCATTCCAATCCTTAGACCCTTCCTACAGCATGCAATATGATATCTCAATGATTCTAATAACAAACCTGAGACCCGTCCTATAGCATGAGATATGATTTCCAAGTCCTTCCCATTCCAATCCTGCGACCCTTCCTATAACATGAAATGTGATATCCAACTCCTTCCCATTCCAACCTGAGACCTTTCCTATAGCATGAGATGGGATATCCAACTTCTTCCAAATCCAATACTGATACCCTTCCGATAGCATGAGATGTGATATCCCAATGCTTCTACCAAACCTGAGACCCATACTATGGCATGAGATGTGATATCAAACTCCTTCCCATTCCAATCCTGAGACCCTTCCTATAGCTTGAGGTGTGATATCCAACTCCTTCCCATTCCAATTCTGAGACCCTTCTTATACCATGAGACTTGATATCTCAATGCTTCTAATACCAAACCTGAGACCCGTCCTATAACATGAGATGTGATATCCAAATCCTTCCCCTTCCAAACCTTAGACCCTTCCTTTATCATGAGATGTGATATCCAACTCCTTCCCATTCCAATCCTGAGACCCTTCCGATATCATGAGATTTGTTATCTCAATGCTTCTAATATCAAACTTGAGACCCTCCCTATAGCATGAGATGTGACATCCAAGTCCTTCCCATTCCAATCCTGAGACCCTTCCTATAGCATGAGATGTGATATCTCTATGCTTCTAATACCAAACCTGAGACCCTTCCTATAACATGAGATGGGATATCCAACTCCTTCCCATTCCAATCCTGAGACCTTTCCGATAGCAGAGATGTGATATCTCAATGCTTATACCAAACCTGAGACCCTTCCTATGGCATGAGATGTGATATCCAACTCCTTCCCATTCCAACCTGAGACACTTCCTATAGCATGAGAAGGGATATCCAACTCCTTCCCAATCCAATCCTGAGACCCTTCCGATAGCAGAGATGTGATATCTCAATGCTTATACCAAACCTGAGACCCTTCCTATGGCATGAGATGTGATATCCAACTCCTTGCCATTCAAATCCTGAGACCCTTCCTATAGCATGAGATGTGATATCTCTATGCTTCTAATACCAAACCTGAGACCCTTCCTATAACATGAGATGGGATATCCAACTCCTTCCCATTCCAATCCTGAGACCCTTCCGATAGCAGAGATGTGATATCTCAATGCTTATACCAAACCTGAGAACCTTCCTATGCCCTGAGATGTCATATACAACTCCTTCCCATTCCAACCCTGAGACCCTTCCTTTAGCATGAGATGTGATATCTCAATGCTTATACCAAATCTGAGACCCTTCCTATAGCATGAGATGTGATATCCAATTCCTTCCCATTCCAATCCTGAGACCCTTCCTATAGCATGAGATGTGATATCTCAATGCTTATACCAAACCTGAGAGCCTACCTATAGCATGAGATGTGATATCCAAGTCCATCCCATTCCAATCCTTAGACCCTTCCTACAGCATGCGATGTGATATCTCAATGATTCTAATACCAAACCAGAGACTCTTCCTATAACATGAGATGGGATATCCAACTCCTTCCCATTCCAATCCTGAGCCGCTTCCGATAGCAGAGATGTGATATCTCAATGCTTATACCAAACCTGAGACCCTTCCTATAACATGAGATGTGATATCCAACTCCTTCCCGTTCCAAACCTGAGACACTAACTATAGCATATGTGATATCCAACTCCTTCCCATTCCAAACATGAGACCCTTCCTATAGCAAGAAAGTAATATCCAACTCCTACCCATTCCAATCCTGAGACCCTTCCTATAGCAAGAGATGTGATATCCAAATCCTTCCCATTCCAATCCTGAGACCCTTCCTATAACATGAGATGTGATATCCAACTCCTTCCCAATCCAATCCTGAGACCCTTCCGATAGCAGAGATGTGATATCTCAATGCTTATACCAAACCTGAGACCCTTCCTATGGCATGAGATGTGATATCCAACTCCTTGCCATTCAAATCCTGAGACCCTTCCTATAGCATGAGATGTGATATCTCTATGCTTCTAATACCAAACCTGAGACCCTTCCTATAACATGAGATGGGATATCCAACTCCTTCCCATTCCAATCCTGAGACCCTTCCGATAGCAGAGATGTGATATCTCAATGCTTATACCAAACCTGAGAACCTTCCTATGGCCTGAGATGTCATATACAACTCCTTCCCATTCCAATCCTGAGACCCTTCCTTTAGCATGAGATGTGATATCTCAATGCTTATACCAAATCTGAGACCCTTCCTATAGCATGAGATGTGATATCCAATTCCTTCCCATTCCAATCCTGAGACCCTTCCTATAGCATGAGATGTGATATCTCAATGCTTATACCAAACCTGAGATACTTCCTATAACATGAGATGTGATATCCAACTCCTTCCCATTCCAATCCTGAGACACTTCCTATAGCATGAGATGTGATATCTCACTGCTTATACCAAACCTGAGACCCTCCCTATAGCATGAGATGTGATATCCAAGTCCTTCCCATTCCAATCCTGAGACACTTCCGATAGCATGAGATGTGATATCTCAATGCTTCTAATATCAAAACTGAGACCCTCCCTATAGCATGATATGTGATATCTAAGTCCTTCCCATTCCAATCCTGAGACCCTTCCTATAGCATGAGATGTGATATCTCAATGCTTCTACCAAACCTGAGACCCTTCCTTTAGCATGAGATGTGATATCCAACTCCTTCCCATTCCAATCCTGAGACCCTTCCTATAGCATGAGATGTGATATCTCAATACTTCTACTACCAAACCTGAGATCCTTCCGATAGCATGAGATGTGATAGCGCAATGCTTCTAATACCAAACCTGAGATCCTTCCTATAACATGAGATGTGATATCCAAATCCTTCCCCTTCCAAACCTGAGACCCTCCCTTTAGCATGAGATGTGATATCCAACTCCTTCCCATTCCATTCCTGAGACCCTTCTGATAGCATGAGATGTGATATCTCAATGCCTCTAATACCAAACCTGAGATCCTACCTCTAACATGAAATGTGATATCCAACTCTTTCCCCTTCCAAACCTGAGAGCCTTCCTATAGCATGAGATGTGATATCCAAGTCCTTCCCATTCCAATCCTGAGACCCTTCCTAGAGCTTGAGATGTGATATCCAACTCCTTCCCATTCCAATTCTGAGACCCTTCCTATGAGACTTGATATCTCAATGCTTCTAATACCAAACCTGAGACCCGTAATATAACATGAGACGTGATATCCAAATCCTTCCCCTTCCAAACCTTAGACCCTTCCTTTATCATGAGATGTGATATCCAACTCCTTCCCATTCCAATCCTGAGACCCTTCCGATATCATGAGATGTGATATCTCAAAGCTTCTAATATCAAACTTGAGACCCTTCCTTTATCATGAGATGTGATATCCAACTCCTTCCCATTCCAATCCTGAGACCCTTCCGATATCATGAGATGTGATATCTCAAAGCTTCTAATATCAAACTTGAGACCCTCCCTATAGCATGAGATGTGATATCCAAGTCCTTCCCATTCCAATCCTGAGACCCTTCCTATAGCATGAGATGTGATATCTCAATGCTTCTAATACCAAACCTGAGACCCTTCCTATAACATGAGATGGGAATATCCAACTCCTTCCCATTCCAATCCTGAGACCCTTCCGATAGCAGAGATGTGATATCTCAATGCTTATACCAAACCTGAGATCCTTCCTATAACATGAGATGTCCTGAGACACTTCCTATAGCATGAGATGTGATATATCACTGCTTATACCAAACCTGAGACCCTTCCCATAGCATGAGATGTGATATCCAAGTCCTTCCCATTCCAATCCTGAGACACTTCCTATAGCATGAGATGTGATATCTCAATGCTTCTAATACCAAACCTGAGACTCTTCCTATAACATGAGATGGGAAATACAACTCCTTCCCATTCCAATCCTGAGACCCTTTTGATAGCAGAGATGTGATATCTCAATGTTTATACCAAACCTGAGACCCTTCCTACGGCATGAGTTGTCATATTCAACTCCTTCCCATTCCAATCCTGAGACCCTTCCTATAGCATGAGATGTGATATCCAACTCCTTCCCATTCCAATCCTGAGACCCTTCCTATAGCATGAGATGTGATGTCTCAATGCTTCTAATACCAAACCTGATATCCTTCCTATAACATGAGATGTGATATCCAACTCCTTCCATTCCAATCCTGAGACCCTTCCTATAGCATGAGATGTGATATCCAACTCCTTCCCATTCCAATCCTGAGACCCTTCCTATAGCCTGAGATGTGATATCTCAATGCCCCTAATACCAAACCTGAGATCCTTCTTCTAACATGAAATGTGATATCCAACTCCTTCACTTTCCAAACCTGAGAGCCTATCAATAGCATGAGATGTGAGATCTAAGTCCTTCCCATTCCAATCCTTAGACCCTTCCTACATCAGGCAATATGATATCTCAATGATTCTAATAAAAAACCTGAGACCCGTCCTATAACATGAGATGGGATATTCAACTCCTTCCCATTCCAATCCTGAGACACTTCCGATAGCAGAGATGTGATATCTCAATGTTTATACCAAACCTGAGACCCTTCCTATAACATGAGATGTGATATCCAACTCCTTCCCGTTCCAAACCTGAGACCCTTCCTTTAGCATGAGATGTTATATCCAGCTCCTTCCCATTCCAATCCTGAGACACTTCCGATAGCATGAGATGTGATATCTCAATGCTTCTAATATCAAAACTGAGACCCTCCCTATAGCATGATATGTGATATCTAAGTCCTTCCCATTCCAATCCTGAGAGCCTTCCTATAGCATGAGATGTGATATCTTAATGCTTCTACCAAACCTGACCCTTCCTTTAGCATGAGATGTGATATCCAACTCCTTCCCATTCCAATCCTGAGACCCTTCCTATAGCATGAGATGTGATATCTCAATACTTCTAATACCAAACCTGAGATCCTTCCGATAACATGAGATGTGATATCTCAATACTTCTAATACCAAACCTGAGATCCATCCTATAACATGAGATGTGATATCCAAATCCTTCCCCTTCCAAACCTGAGACCCTCCCTTTAGCATGAGATGTGATATCCAACTCCTTCCCATTCCAATCCTGAGACCCTTCTGATAGCATAAGATATATCTCAATGCTTCTATACCAAACCTGAGATCCTTCCGATAGCATGAGATGTGATATCTCAATACTTCTAATACCAAACCTGAGATCCTTCCTATAACATGAGATGTGATATCCAAATCCTTATCTTCCAAACCTGAGACCCTTCCTTTACCATGAGATGTGATATCCAACTCCTTCCCATTCCAATCCTGAGACTCTTCTGATAGCATAAGATATGATATCTCAATGCTTCTATACCAAACCTGAGATCCTTCTGATAGCATGAGATGTGATATCTTAATACTTCTAATACCAAACCTGAGATCCTACCTCTAACATGAAATGTGATATCCAACTCTTTCCCCTTGCAAACCTGAGAGCCTTCCTATAGCATGAGATGTGATATCCAAGTCCTTCCCATTCCAATCCTGAGACCCTTCCTATAACATGAGATGTGATATCCAACTCCTTCCCATTCCAACCTGAGACCCTTCCTATAGCATGAGATGGGATATCCAACTCCTTCCAAATCCAATCCCGATAACCTTCCGATAGCATGAGATGTGATATCCCAATGCTTCTACCAAACCTGAGACCCATACTATGGCATGAGATGTGATATCAAACTCCTTCGCATTCTAATCCTGAGACCCTTCCTATAGCTTGAGATGTGATATCCAACTCCTTCCCATTCCAATTCTGAGACCCTTCCTATACCATGAGACTTGATATCTCAATGCTTCTAATACCAAACCTGAGACCCGTCCTATAACATGAGATGTGATATCCAAATCCTTCCCCTTCCAAACCTTAGACCCTTCCTTTATCATGAGATGTGATATCCAACTCCTTCCCATTCCAATCTTGAGACCCTTCCGATATCATGAAATGTGATATCTCAATGCTTCTAATATCAAACTTGAGACCCTCCTTATAGCATGAGATGTGATATCCAAGTCCTTCCCATTCCAATCCTGAGACCCTTCCTATAGCATGAGATGTGATATCTCAATGCTTCTAATACCAAACCTGAGATCCTTCTTATAACATGAGATGGGAATATCCAATGTGATATCCAACTCCTTCCCATTCCAATCCTGAGACCCTTCCTATAGCATGAGATGTGATGTCTCAATGCTTCTAATACCAAACCTGATATCCTTCCTATAACATGAGATGTGATATCCAACTCCTTCCATTCCAATCCTGAGACCCTTCCTATAGCATGAGATGTGATATCTCAATGCTTCTACCAAACCTGAGACCCTTCCTATAGCATGAGATGTGATATCGAACTCCTTCCCATTCCAATCCTGAGACCCTTCCTATAGCCTGAGATGTGATATCTCAATGCCCCTAATACCAAACCTGAGATCCTTCCTCTAACATGAAATGTGATATCCAACTCCTTCACTTTCCAAACCTGAGAGCCTATCTATAGCATGAGATGTGAGATCTAAGTCCTTCCCATTCCAATCCTTAGACCCTTCCTACATCATGCAATATGATATCTCAATGATTCTAATAAAAAACCTGAGACCCGTCCTATAACATGAGATGTGATATCCAACTCCTTCCCGTTCCAAACCTGAGACCCTTCCTTTAGCATGAGATGTTATATCCAGCTCCTTCCCATTCCAATCCTGAGACACTTCCGATAGCATGAGATGTGATATCTCAATGCTTCTAATATCAAAAGTGAGACCCTCCCTATAGCATGATATGTGATATCTAAGTCCTTCCCATTCCAATCCTGAGAGCCTTCCTATAGCATGAGATGTGATATCTCAATGCTTCTACCAAACCTGAGACCCTTCCTTTAGCATGAGATGTGATATCCAACTCCTTCCCATTCCAATCCTGAGACCCTTCCTATAGCATGAGATGTGATATCTCAATGCTTCTATACCAAACCTGAGATCCTTCCGATAGCATGAGATGTGATATCTCAATACTTCTAATACCAAACCTGAGATCCTTCCTATAACATGAGATGTGATATCCAAATCCTTATCTTCCAAACCTGAGACCCTTCCTTTACCATGAGATGTGATATCCAACTCCTTCCCATTCCAATCCTGAGACTCTTCTGATAGCATAAGATATGATATCTCAATGCTTCTATACCAAACCTGACATCCTTCTGATAGCATGAGATGTGATATCTCAATACTTCTAATACCAAACCTGAGATCCTACCTCTAACATGAAATGTGATATCCAACTCTTTCCCCTTGCAAACCTGAGAGCCTTCCTATAGCATGAGATGTGATATCCAAGTCCTTCCCATTCCAATCCTGAGACCCTTCCTATAACATGAGATGTGATATCCAAGTCCTTCCCATTCTAATCCTGAGACCCTTCCTATAGCATGAGATGTGATATCTCAATGCTTCTAATACCAAACCTGAGATCCTTCCTATAACATGAGATGGGAATATCCAATGTGATATCCAACTCCTTCCCATTCCAATCCTGAGACCCTTCCTATAGCATGAGATGTGATATCTCAATGCTTCTAATATCAAACTTGAGACCCTCCCTATAGCATGAGATGTGATACTCAAGTCCTTCCCATTCCAATCCTGAGACCCTTCCTATAGCATGAGATGTGATATCTCAATGCTTATAACAAAACCTGAGACCCTTCCTATAGCATGAGATGTGATATCCAACTCCTTCCCATTCCAATCCTGAGACCCTTCCTATAGCCTGAGATGTGATATCTCAATGCCTCTAATACCAAACCTGAGATCCTTCCTCTAACATGAAATGTGATATCCAACTCCTTCACCTTCCAAACCTGAGAGCCTATCTATAGCATGAGATGTGATATCCAAGTCCTTCCCATTCCAATCCTTAGACCCTTCCTAAAGCATGCAATATGATATCTCAATGATTTTAATAAAAAACCTGAGACCCGTCCTATAACATGAGATGGGATCTCCAACTCCTTCCCATTCCAATCCTGAGACACTTCCGATAGCAGAGATGTGATATCTCAATGTTTATACCAAACCTGAGACCCTTCCTATAACATGAGATGTGATATCCAACTCCTTCCCGTTCCAAACCAGAGACCCTTCCTTTAGCATGAGATGTGATATCCAGCTCCTTCCCATTCCAATCCTGAGACACTTCCGATAGCATGAGATGTGATATCTCAATGCTTCTAATATCTAAACTGAGACCCTCCCTATAGCATGATATGTGATATCTAAGTCCTTCCCATTCCAATCCTGAGACCCTTCCTATAGCATGAGATGTGATATCTCAATGCTTATCCTTGATTCCTGTAGTAAATTGATTTCCTTTGCAGGCCGACTCCTGTTACGAATGCCTTGTCTGCATGCATTCTCTCCTGGCCATTCTCTCACCGTGGCTATTTGCCTACCCCCTTCCTCTCTCAGTGGATGGACTTCTCCGTCCTAGCCTCCTACCACTCAACTCCGCCTACTTGGAGAATTCAACATGAACCTGTATGCTTCCTGACCTGGACTTTTACGAGATCTGCAACTCTTCATGTCGCTGGCCCTACACACTGCAGGGAATACTCAGGATTTTCTGATATCAGACCTCCCCCTCTGTAACCCTCTCAACAATCCTCTCCCGTGGTGATCAAGTTCTCATCTTCAAAGAAGGCTAACTGCCAGCTGTTCCTCCTCAGAGGAGTTCTCCCTTTCTGTCCCTGCTCCCTGCACCGTTTCGCGTTGCAAACACTCGCTTCCCTGCTCTCTTGTTTAGACGCTTTTTCTTCTCAGAGGCCTTCTTGCTTTCTGCCCTTTTCGCGTTGCAAGTACTCGCTTCCCAGCTCTCTGGTTTAGACGCGTGTTCCCTGCCTTCTCTCCTCTTCCCGCTGCCTTCAAATCAAAAAATGAGCTCCAAAAGATACACAGTGCTCAGAATGCTCTATAACACCCATTATTCAACATATAGCCGTAATCCGCTAGACGTATTGATACGTGCTGTAAACTAGCAAAAACAGCTAGAAAATGTACTTTCCTCGCGTTTTTGTAAATGCTAATTCTGATGGGTTCCCATGTATACTGTCCGTGCGTTTGTTGTCGAATCCTGAAGTTTTTAACCACTGTTCTCCCATACAAGGGGGGGGGGGGGTCAACGTCTACTGCTGTTCACAGGCTGAATGTATACGGCTGAAATCTTCAAGGCATTATCAGCTTTCCTGACTGTTTTGGAACGTGTATTTGCCATCTGTTAATGCAGTCGCCCTGTGTTCATCGTCCCTTCTACTTATAGGCTGCACTCCCCTGGTGATCACATTCTCCTCTCCAGAGCAGGCTGACTACCAGCTGCTCCTCCTCATGGGCGTTCATCCTTTCTGTCCCTGCTCCCTGCACCGTTTCGCGTTAAATGTACTCGCTTCCCAGCTCTCTGGTTTAGATGCGTGTTCCCTGCCTTCTCTCCTCTTCCTACAGCCTTCCAATGAGCTCCACAAGATACAGTGTTCAGAATGCTTTACAACACCCATTATTCAACATATAGCTGCAACCCGCTAGACGTATTGAAACGTGCTAAAAACGAGCAGAAACAGCTAGAACATGTACTTTCCTCGCGTTTTGGTAAATGCGAATTCTGGTGGATTCCCATTTTGTACTCTGTTCGTGCGTTTGTTCAGTCGAATCCTGGTCTTTTGAACCACTCTTCTCCCATACAAGGGAAGGTCAAAATGTGTTGTTGACAGGCTGTTAGGAAAGATTTCGTAATTGTAGGTAATTTTCCTTCCATGTGGCAACCCCTAAACTTTTTGCTATTGTTTTTAACCTTGTTCTTGACTTTGCCAGAGAAGTACAGCCTTCTGCCGCACTTCTCTGGGCTTTCGCTCCTTTTCTTACGGGGAAACTGACATGCCCTTAAGACAGTCAGTACCGGGGAACACTGTTTCCCGTAGTTTCTTCTATCGTGTTGCGGCTTTAGTGCAATACGACACAAGAGGGCACTGTAAGCTAAGTTACAGCTCTCTTGGGTCTCTAGCCTTCTACAGACCCTAGATACTCTTTTAGGATGGTATTTGATCGGTGCAAGTCATTCAGGGACTGGAATGGTGGCAGCGATCGTTTTGTTTATTTTGAGCTCCTTTTGGCGTTCTGAGCACGTTTTTGCACTGAACCCAAAATGGTGGCCTGGCTCTCCAAAATGGCCAGGCCGCGAGGCTCCTTTGTCCTGTCCACTGTCCGTCTTGCTCCCTTCACCTTCCCCAGGTCGGGCGACCCGGGGCCTTCCTTATTTGGGCATGTACTTTCCCGCGAAACGTGGTTGCTTTCGCGGGCTTCTACATGTCGTTTGTATGCCTCCAGGGTGTGGGCTGGGATGTCTGGTCCCAATACACATCCTGGGTGCCAGAGAGTCTAGGGTGGTGTGAATGCCTGGGACCACCGTGGTCCGTGATTGGTCCACGTATGGTGTGTGTGTTGATGAGCGGATCTCCCATTGGCTCCCCTCCGTTTTGGCGCGAAGGGAACCGTGGATAAGAGGGAGCTGGAAACACCACTACCATGTCGATCTCCTGAGTTCTCACGAACGAAGGAATACAGGAGCCAAGTATCCTGCAAGCAAGAGGCTGGACCGAGGAATCGCTGGTGACCCGCTGAAGGAATCCTCCTTTGCACTGCTGTCGTCCTGTGAAACCCTTTCCTCCTTGGATCGAACCAGAAGGCCTGTACTGGTGCTTCGACCTTTGGAATAGCAGGAACAGCTATTCCCGGCGACTTCATCATCTCCTGCCAAGTAAGCCTTCGGAAGTGTCTCTGGGCCATCCAGTTGACTGACCAGCTTACAAGGGAGTCCTGCTCTGTAACTGCCGCCAGGTTGTGTTGTATTTCGAGTCCTTGTCACTCTCCCACGCTTCGTACGCTTGGCGTTCCCAAGTCTGAAGGGAGGAGTGCACATTTGGCTTGAATACACACGGCCGCTCCGTTGTCCTGCTGCGGCAACAAAACTGTGCTGGTTTCGTCGATTGGGACGTCTTTTTGCTCTACACGACTACGAGGCGTTCCCTGCTCTTCTGAACCTGCCAGCTGCTGAAACTAACGTGGAGAAGCCTGGGTCTGCTTGCTTCGGGGACCGGTGAGTAGCTTAGCTAGGATCTGGTCGCCCTCCTGCAGTATCCCATTGCTTTTCCCTGCTGTGTAAAAACAGCACCCTTTTGGCCGTACTCGCGCTCTGCTTCTGCCCGCTGTGGAGGCTGCACTTGAGTTGCGGAATCTGTTCTCCTTCTGCTGTGCACTAACCCGAACTGCCCGACTTCCTCCGAAGAGCTTCCCCTTTTGCCCGTTGGCACCGGCGTGGCAGGTAATTTGAGCACAAGGCTCCACTCTTCGCAGGGCTCGGACTTCCATCTAGTTAGGTGCCTCTGAAGGCGAACTGAGTCTAAAGCGTTATCGCACTGCCTGTTTTCCTTTCCTTTCAGGTGGACTACATATTTCGTGCTTGAAACGCTTGCGACTGTGTATTTGTATATATATTGTGTTGATATGGTATGTGTTGGTTTAATATTGTGATATTGTGATTTTCTCGCTACGGTCGTTGTTTTAAAGGCCTTAAAATAAATGTGTTTATATTTTTGATATAACACCTGTTTGGAGTAGTTTGTAAGCGCTCTTGCTTTGTGTGCTCATTGCGGGCTTTCAGTCACCCTCACCCCTCTTGAGACCTAGTCTTGACCGCCGCGATCGCTACCTTGATTGGTCTGGCTTGTCCAGAGGTTACCCTGTTCCAAGTAATTAGGTTGGCCTTCTGAACTTCTGCGCCACCAGGACAGAGTTCAGAAATCCGTCTTAACAAATTGGTGTACAGCGGTGGGATACGACTGAAGGTATCCGGTGTTGCGCTCGAACTAGGGCATTTCAGGTTATTCCAAACAGTACACGTAGTGAATTGTTGTAATATAACTTTAAAAAGGCCATAGTCCTATCAAACAGTATGGAAGCAAATACCTTGTTAACTTTAAATGCTTCCAAATCAGAAACGCTGAAAAAGATGTGTGCGGAGAGAGGTGTTTCCTCTCAAGGCACAAAATTGGAAATGATCCAGAGAATCGTGGCGTGGCAAGAAGCGCAGCTTGACGCTATAACTTCCGAGGACAGTGCAGAAGGTGGTGGGGCTGCTCTCACTGGTAGAACCGACGGTTCTGCCGCTGCACTGATCCATCGCGACCACGAGGACAGGGAGGATGTGATGTCTAATGTTTCCTCTGCCAGTGTTGATGGGGAGGCTATGCTTGAATTCAAGAAGCAAGAGCTGCGGTTTAGGCAGCAGGAGCTTGAATTCAGCATAGCCAAACTAAAAATCGAACAGGCAGAAAAACAGAAAGACAGGGATCACCAGTTGGAACTGGCCAAGCTTCAGGTTGCAAATGGATCCAAGGGTCCTAGACATGGGTCTGGGGCTTCCTCTCATCCACGGTTTCCGAAAGATCTGCTCAGTGTGTATGAAGAAAGGAATGACATTATGGACTGGCTGAATGCGTTTGAGTATGCATGCGAGGTCCAGGAAGTTGACAATGCTGATAAGATTGCGTGGTTGCTCAGTAGACTGCCCCATTCTGGCTGCAGTGCCATTATGGAAATGTCGAAGGCTGAGCGGGCTGATTTCGCAATGTTAAAGCAGGCTCTCATTTTAAAGTTTGGGAAGACTCCGGCCCAATATTTAAAGCGTTTTCGAGAGTATAAGAAAAAGGAAGGTGGTACTTGGGTATCTTATGTCGCTGAATCTTTGAAAAACTTAACTGGCTGGGTCGAAGGTTATAAGGTTTCTACCTTCGAAGGCATGATCAATCTGGTCATGCTGGAACACATTTTTGCTTCTTCTTCCCCGGAGCTTAAGCAGCATTTGGCCGATTCGAAGGAGATAGATCCTAAGAAGCTGGCCATTGCAGCAGACTTATGGGTGTCACATCGAGTGTCCCATAAGGACAAAACTCATCCTGGTAAGCAGGAGGAAGGGAAAAAGTCCAAAGATATGGAGGGTGGGGAATCTGCTAAATCTTCTTCCCATAAGTGCCACAAAAAGAAAAACAAGGGTAAGACACAAGAGAACTCACAGGGTAGTGGAGGTCCGCCTCCAAAACAGAACTCTGGTTACAATAAGCCTCCCTACGTAAACAGACCCACTGGGGCTTGTTTTTCTTGTGGAGCAACTGACCATGTGAAGGGGGATCCCCGTTGTAAGGTTAGACCTTTGGGGGTCCACTCCGCTAATCTGGCCTTCTCCTCCTACGAGGAAGAAGAGATTACAGGAGCATCCTTCTCCTCAGACTCATTTCCCAGCGGAATAGAGGCTGAGGTAGTTTTAGTGTCCCTGGGTTCCTGGGAGCCTAAAGTCGCAGAGGCTTATGCTAGGATTCCAGATAATACCAAGCACTACTTTAAAGACAGTGTGCTGATCAATGGAGTGGATACTCCAGCTTTTAGGGATAGTGGGTGCAGTCGAACTGTAGTGGATTCTACCTTGGTAGACTCAGAGGAAGTTGCCAGAGCTACTCTGATGCCCACTAAGTTGGCTGACGGCCCCCTCCGTATGTTTCCCGTGATCCCTGTAAATCTTACTTTAAATGGTACAGCAGTCAGGATTCCAGTGAGCATTCAGAGAAACGTCCCGGGAAAGGTCTTGTTGGGCAATGATCTCAGAGCTTTAGGGCTCGTAGGAGACACTGCCGAAAGACCCTACACACGGTCTCAAGCACGGGCAGCATTGGCCAAGTCCAATACGCCGCCCCAGCCGAAGGGGAAACCGAAGGCGAAAGGAGTCTACAAGTCAAGACGAGGGAAAGAGAATATTCCCCCGAGCTCGCCTACCACTGCGGTGGAGGAAGTTGGTCAATCGCCCGGGCCTGACGAGGAGGTGGCGATGCCTGAAGTTTTCGACCCCAACGATCATCCTGAACTAAAAGACTTGTTAGTTGAAGGAGGTCCTGATAGGGACGAATTCAGTAAAGGCCAACGTGAGTGCCCATCTCTGGAAGGCCTAAGGAGACAGGCCTGCTCCCAGCTTGAGGGTGAACCTCCTGGGAAGCATAGGATTTACTGGGAAGGTGGACTCCTGTATAGTGAGCCCACAGAGTCTACAGAAGGAGACCATAGGAGGTTGGTGGTTCCCCTTGCTGTTAGGCCCTTCCTCCTGCAGTTGGCACATGAAGTTCCCCCTGCTGGTCACCTTGGTATGAAGAGGACCAAGCAAAGGTTATCCATGCACTTCTACTGGCCCAAGATGGGGGTGCAAGTAGGAAGTCACTGCAGGAGTTGTGCCTCCTGCCAGTTGTCTGGTAAGGTTGGCGCGACAATCCAAGCTCCGTTGGTACCGCTCCCAGTTGTGGGGGTACCATTTGAAAGGGTAGAGATCGACATTGTTGGTCCCCTTGACCCGCAAACATCCTCGGGCAATAGGTTTATCCTGGTGCTGGTTGACCATGCAACCAGGTACCCTGAGGCCATCCCATTGAAAACTGTAACTGCCAAGTCAGTTGCAAAAGCTTTACTCGGCATATTTACTAGGGTTGGCTTCCCTAAAGAAGTTGTGTCAGATCGTGGCAGCAACTTTATGTCGAAGTTTATGCAGGCTATGTGGAAAGAATGCGGGGGTCACCTACAAGTTCTCTTCTGCATATCACCCCCAGACCAATGGTCTGGTGGAACGTTTCAACAGAACGTTAAAGAGCATGATTGGGGCTCTGGAGGAGCCTCAGAGAAGAAAATGGGATCTTCTTTTACCATGCCTACTGTTTGCCTACCGAGAGGTACCACAGGAGGGTGTTGGCTTCAGCCCCTTCGAACTTCTGTTCGGTCATCCCGTACGGGGACCCTTAGCCATCGTCAAAGAGGGATGGGAGATGCCCACTCCCCCTGTTACTACCAATGTAGTTGATTATGTGCTAGGGCTCAGAAAACGGATGGTACTTCTGATGGGCTTGGCTAGTGATAAATTGAAGGCAGGGCAAGCGCTGGTGAAACATTGGTACGACCAGAAAGCTTCCCTCATCAACTTTACACCTGGTCAGCAAGTCCTGATCATGAATCCAATAAGGCCTCGAGCTTTACAGGACAAATGGTCAGGCCCTTATACAGTGGTGGAGCCCCTGGGTGAGGTGAACTATTTAGTGGACCTTGGAAGGCCTGGACAGGCTCCAAAAGTGTTCCACGTGAATAGGCTGAAGGCTTTCGTCCCAAGAGTCGAAATCGCAGCACTGCTACTGGCTTCAGATGTTGAGGAAGAGGAGTCAGAACCTCTCCCCGACCTGTTCCAGAGCGGTCCTTCAGATAGCTCCGTTGAGGGTGTCCGAGTGGCCCCTCACCTGACTTCTGATCAGCAGGCTGAGGTGAAAAGTTTGCTTAGGCAGTTTTCCCCCCTGTTTTCACAGTCCCCTGGTTTGACACCTTGGTGCAAACATAACATTGACACAGGAGACAGTGTACCTACCAAAAGTAGGGGATACAGGATGTCGGATAAAGTACGGTCTTATATTAAGACTGAGGTCAACAAGATGTTAGACCTTGGGGTGATTGAACCCTCTAGTAGTCCTTGGTCCAGTCCTGTGGTGTTGGTTCCAAAGGCAGGCACTTCTGAATTGAGGTTCTGCGTGGATTACAGGGCTCTGAATGCTGTCACCAAGACAGATGCACACCCCTTGCCTCGAACAGATGAGCTGGTGGATACTTTGGGTGCCTCCAAGTACCTCAGCACGTTTGACCTCACTGCTGGCTATTGGCAAATAGCTTTAGCAGAACATGCCAAGGAGAAGACAGCATTTTCTACTCCAGACGGCCTTTACCAATTCCGGGTAATGCTGTTCGGGTTGAAGAATGCACCTGCCACTTTCCAGAGGCTTGTGAATCATGTGTTGAATGGGTTGGACGAATTCTGTCTTGCATATCTGGACGATATAGCAGTTTTCAGTGCCACCTGGGAAGACCATGTGAAACACCTCAGGATTGTGCTCCAGGCTCTTCAGAAAGCCCACTTGACCATAAAGGCTAGTAAATGCCAGATTGGACAAGGCTCAGTGGTTTATCTTGGACATGAAGTAGGTGGAGGGAGGATACAGCCTCTACCCAGTAAAGTACAAGCAGTACAAGACTGGCCTACCCCCACTACGCAAACCCAAGTGAGAGCCTTCTTAGGACTCACGGGGTATTATCGCAATTTTGTGGCAGACTATGGCACCATAGCTGCTCCTCTGACTGCCCTCACAACTCCGAAGAAACCCAAGAAGGTAACTTAGACCGACGAGTGTGAGAAAGCCTTCAATGGCTTAAAAGACTCCTTGTGCCAGGCCCCTGTGCTCAGGGCCCCTGATTATCAAAGACCTTTTATCGTGCAGACGGATGCCTCTGACACTGGGATAGGAGCTGTACTATCACAAGTAGATGAGAAGGGTAAGGAACACCCTATCGGTTTTATTAGTCGCCAGCTTAAGGACAGAGAGCTCAGATGGTCCACGGTAGAGAAAGAATGTTTCTCTGTTGTGTGGGCCCTAAGGAAGCTGAGGCCCTACCTCTATGGGACCCACTTCACTGTGCAAACTGACCATAAGCCGTTAAAGTGGCTAATGAACATGAAGAGGGAGAATCCAAAGTTGCTTAGGTGGTCCATAAGTCTACAAGGCTTCGACTTCACTATTGAGCATAGGCCAGGTGTCCAACATAGCAATGCTGATGGGTTGTCCAGAATGTTTAACCGACCTGAACAAGAGACTCATCCAGGGGTGGATTAGTTCCCCCTGTCCATAGTCTGGGAGGGGCGAGTGTTAGGAAAGATTTCGTAATTGTAGGTAATTTTCCTTCCATGTGGCAACCCCTAAACTTTTTGCTATTGTTTTTAACCTTGTTCTTGACTTTGCCAGAGAAGTACAGCCTTCTGCCGCACTTCTCTGGGCTTTCGCTCCTTTTCTTACGGGGAAACTGACATGCCCTTAAGACAGTCAGTACCGGGGAACACTGTTTCCCGTAGTTTCTTCTATCGTGTTGCGGCTTTAGTGCAACACGACACAAGAGGGCACTGTAAGCTAAGTTACAGCTCTCTTGGGTCTCTAGCCTTCTACAGACCCTAGATACTCTTTTAGGATGGTATTTGATCGGTGCAAGTCATTCAGGGACTGGAATGGTGGCAGCGATCGTTTTGTTTATTTTGAGCTCCTTTTGGCGTTCTGAGCACGTTTTTGCACTGAACCCAAAATGGTGGCCTGGCTCTCCAAAATGGCCAGGCCGCGAGGCTCCTTTGTCCTGTCCACTGTCCGTCTTGCTCCCTTCACCTTCCTCAGGTCGGGCGACCCGGGGCCTTCCTTATTTGGGCATGTACTTTCCCGCGAAACGTGGTTGCTTTCGCGGGCTTCTACATGTCGTTTGTATGCCTCCAGGGTGTGGGCTGGGATGTCTGGTCCCAATACACATCCTGGGTGCCAGAGAGTCTAGGGTGGTGTGAATGCCTGGGACCACCGTGGTCCGTGATTGGTCCACGTATGGTGTGTGTGTTGATGAGCGGATCTCCCATTGGCTCCCCTCCGTTTTGGCGCGAAGGGAACCGTGGATAAGAGGGAGCTGGAAACACCACTACCATGTCGATCTCCTGAGTTCTCACTAACGAAGGAATACAGGAGCCAAGTATCCTGCAAGCAAGAGGCTGGACCGAGGAATCGCTGGTGACCCGCTGAAGGAATCCTCCTTTGCACTGCTGTCTTCCTGTGAAACCCTTTCCTCCTTGGATCGAACCAGAAGGCCTGTACTGGTGCTTCGACCTTTGGAATAGCAGGAACAGCTATTCCCGGCGACTTCATCATCTCCTGCCAAGTAAGCCTTCGGAAGTGTCTCTGGGCCATCCAGTTGACTGACCAGCTTACAAGGGAGTCCTGCTCTGTAACTGCCGCCAGGTTGTGTTGTATTTCGAGTCCTTGTCACTCTCGCACGCTTCGTACGCTTGGCGTTCCCAAGTCTGAAGGGAGGAGTGCACATTTGGCTTGAATACACACGGCCGCTCCGTTGTCCTGCTGCGGCAACAAAACTGTGCTGGTTTCGTCGATTGGGACGTCTTTTTGCTCTACACGACTACGAGGCGTTCCCTGCTCTTCTGAACCTGCCAGCTGCTGAAACTAACGTGGAGAAGCCTGGGTCTGCTTGCTTCGGGGACCGGTGAGTAGCTTAGCTAGGATCTGATCGCCCTCCTGCAGTATCCCATTGCTTTTCCCTGCTGTGTAAAAACAGCACCCTTTTGGCCGTACTCGCGCTCTGCTTCTGCCCGCTGTGGAGGCTGGGCTTGAGTTGCGGAACCTGTTCTCCTTCTGCTGTGCACTAACCCGAACTGCCCGACTTCCTCCGAAGAGCTTCCCCTTTTGCCCGTTGGCACCGGCGTGGCAGGTACTTTGAGCACAAGGCTCCACTCTTCGCAGGGCTCGGACTTCCATCTAGTTAGGTGCCTCTGAAGGCGAACTGAGTCTAAAGCGTTATCGCACTGCCTGTTTTCCTTTCCTTTCAGGTGGACTACATATTTCGTGCTTGAAACGCTTGCGACTGTGTATTTGTATATATATTGTGTTGATATGGTATGTGTTGGTTTAATATTGTGATATTGTGATTTTCTCGCTACGGTCATTGTTTTAAAGGCCTTAAAATAAATGTGTTTATATTTTTGATATAACACCTGTTTGGAGTAGTTTGTAAGCGCTCTTGCTTTGTGTGCTCATTGCGGGCTTTCAGTCACCCTCACCCCTCTTGAGACCTAGTCTTGACCGCCGCGATCGCTACCTTGATTGGTCTGGCTTGTCCAGAGGTTACCCTGTTCCAAGTAATTAGGTTGGCCTTCTGAACTTCTGCGCCACCAGGACAGAGTTCAGAAATCCGTCTTAACACAGGCTGAATTTATACTGCTGAAATGCTCGCTTCCCTGCTCTCTGGTTTAGACGCGTGTACCCTGCATTTACCAAAACGCGAGGGAAGTACATTTTCTAGCTGTTTTTGCTAGTTTTTAGCACGTTTCAATACGTCTAGCGGGTTACAGCTATATGTTGAATAATGGGTGTTATAAAGCATTCTGAACACTATCTTGTGGAGCAAATTGGAAGGCTGTAGCAAGAGGAGAGAAGGCAGGGAACACGCATCTCAACCAGAGAGCTGGGACGCGAGTACATGCAACGCGAAACGGTGCAGGGAGCAGGGACAGAAAGGATGAACACCTATGAGGAGGAGCAGCTGGTAGTTAGCCTGCAAAGGAGAGAAGAATGTGATCACTAGGGGAGTGCAGCCTGTAAACTAGAAGGAACGATGAACAAAGGGCGACTGCATTAACATGGCAAATACACGTTCCAAAACAGTCAGGAAAGCTGATAATGCCTTGAAGATTTCAGCCGTATACATTCAGCCTGTGAACAGCAGATGTTGACCCCCCCCCCTCCCTAGTATGGGAGAACAGTGGTTAAAAACTTCAGGATTCGACACAAAGGCACGGACACAGTACATACAACATGGGAACCCACCAGAATTCGCCTTTACAAAAACGCGAGGGAAGTACATTTTCTAGCTTTTTTTGCTAGTTTTTAGCACGTTTCAATACGTCTAGCGGGTTACAGCTATATGTTGAATAATGGGGTTATAAAGCATTATGAACACTATCTAGTGGAGCTCATTGGAAGGCTGTAGGAAGAGGAGAGAAGGCAGGGAACACGCATCTAAACCAGAGAGCAGGGAAGCGAGCATTTCAGCAGTATAAATTCAGCCTGTGAACAACACATTTTGACCCTCCTTTGTATGGGAGAAGAGTGGTTCAAAAGACCAGGATTCGACTGAACAAACGCACGAACAGAGTACACAATGGGAATCCACCAGAATTCGCATTTACCAAAACGCGAGAAAAGTACATTTTCGAGCTGTTTCTGCTCGTTTTTAGCACGTTTCAATACGTCTAGCGGGTTACAGCTATATGTTGAATAATGGGGTTATAAAGCATTCTGAACACTATCTTGTGGAGCTCATTGGAAGGCTGTAGGAAGAGGAGAGAAGGCAGGGAACACGCATCTAAACCAGAGAGCTGGGAAGCGAGTACATGCAACGCGGAACGGTGCAGGGAGCAGGGACAGAAAGGATGAACGCCTATGAGGAGGAGCAGCTGGTAGTCAGCCTGCTCTGGAGAGGAGAATGTGATCACCAGGGGAGTGCAGCCTGTGAAGTAGAAGGGACGATGAACACAGGGCGACTGCATTAACAGATGGCAAATACACGTTCCAAAACAGTCAGGAAAGCTGATAATGCCTTGAAGATTTCAGCCGTATACATTCAGCCTGTGAACAGCAGTAGACGTTGACCCCCCCCCCTTGTATGGGAGAACAGTGGTTAAAAACATCAGGATTCGACAACAAACGCACGGACAGTACATACATGGGAACCCATCAGAATTAGCATTTACAAAAACGCGAGGAAAGTACATTTTCTAGCTGTTTTTGCTAGTTTACAGCACGTTTCAATACGTCTAGCGGGTTACGGCTATATGTTGAATAATGGGTGTTATAGAGCATTCTGAGCACTGTGTATCTTTTGGAGCTCATTTTTTGATTTGAAGGCAGCGGGAAGAGGAGAGAAGGCAGGGAACACGCGTCTAAACCAGAGAGCTGGGAAGCGAGTACTTGCAACGCGAAAAGGGCAGAAAGGAAGAAGGCCTCTGAGAAGGAAAAGCGTCTAAACCAGAGAGCAGGAAAGCGAGTGTTTGCAACGCGAAACTGTGCAGGGAGCAGGGACAGAAAGGGAGAACTCCTCTGAGGAGGAATAGCTGGCAGTTAGCCTTCTTTGGAGATGAGAACTTGATCACCACGGGAGAGGATTGTTGAGAGGGTTACAGAGGGGGAGGCCTGAGATCAGAAAATCCCGAGTATTCCCTGCAGTGTGTAGGGCCAGCGACATGAAGAGTTGATATTAGAAGCATTGAGATATCACATCTCATGCTATCGGAAGTGTCTCAGGATTGGAATGGGAAGGAGCTGGATATCACATCTCATGCTAAAGGAAGGGTCTCAGGTTTGGAACGGGAAGGAGTTGGATATCACATCTCATGTTATAAGAAGGGTCTCAGGTTTGGTATAAACATTGAGATATCACATCTCTGCTATCGGAAGTGTCTCAGGATTGGAATGGGAAGGAGTTGGATATCCCATCTCATGTTATAGGACGGGTCTCAGGTTTGTTATTGGAATCATTGAGATATCATATTGCATGCTGTAGGAAGGGTCTAAGGGTTGGAATGTGAAGGACTTGGATATCACATCTCATGCTATAGATAGGCTCTTAGGTTTGGAAAGGGAAGGAGTTGGATCTCACATTTCATGTTAGAGGAAGGATCTCAGGTTTGGTATTAGAAGCATTGAGATATCACATCTCATGCTATAGGAAGGGTCTCAGGATTGGAATGGGAAGGAGTTGGATATCACATCTCATGCTATAGGAAGGGTCTCAGGTTTGGTATAAGCATTGATATATCACATCTCATGCTATAGGAAGGGTCTCAGGATTGGAATGGAAGGAGTTGGATATCACATCTCATGTTATAGGAAGGATCTCAGGTTTGGTATTAGAAGCATTGAGACATCACATCTCATGCTATAGGAAGGGTCTCAGGATTGGAATGGGAAGGAGTTGGATATCAAATCTCATGCTATAGGAAGGGTCTCAGGATTGGAATGGGAAGGAGTTGAATATGACATCTCATGCCGTAGGAAGGGTCTCAGGTTTGGTATAAACATTGAGATATCACATCTCTGCTATCAAAAGGGTCTCAGGATTGGAATGGGAAGGAGTTGGATATCCCATCTCATGTTATAGGAAGAGTCTCAAGTTTGGTATTAGAAGCATTGAGATATCACATCTCATGCTATAGGAAGTGTCTTAGGATTGGAATGGGAAGGACTTGGATATCACATCTCATGCTATAGGTAGGGTCTCAAGTTTGACATTAGAAGCATTGAGATATCACATCTCATGCTAAAGGAAGGGTCTGAGGATTGGAATGGGAAGGAGTTGGATATCACATCTCCTGCTATGGGAAGGGTCTCAGGTTTGGTATAAGCAGTGAGATATCACATCTCATGCTATAGGAAGTGTCTCAGGATTGGAATGGGAAGGAGTTGGATATCACATCTAATGTTATAGGAAGGATCTCAGGTTTGGTATAAGCATTGAGATATCACATCTCTGCTATCGGAAGGGTCTCAAGATTGGAATGGGAAGGAGTTGGATATTCCCATCTCATGTTATAGGAAGGGTCTCAGGTTTGGTATTAGAAGCATTGAGATATCACATCTCATGCTATAGGAAGGGTCTCAGGATTGGAATGGGAAGGACTTGGATATCACATCTCATGCTATAGGGAGGGTCTCAAGTTTGATATTAGAAGCTTTGAGATATCACATCTCATGATATCGGAAGGGTCTCAGGATTGGAATGGGAAGGAGTTGGATATCACATCTCATGATAAAGGAAGGGTCTAATGTTTGGAAGGGGAAGGATTTGGATATCACATCACATGTTATATTACGGGTCTCAAGTTTGGTATTAGAAGCATTGAGATATCAAGTCTCATAGTATAGGAAGGGTCTCAGAATTGGAATGGGAAGGAGTTGGATATCCCATCTCATGTTATAGGAAGAGTCTCTGGTTTGGTATTAGAATCATTGAGATATCACATCGCATGCTGTAGGAAGGGTCTAAGGATTGGAATGGGATGGACTTGGATATCACATCTCATGTTATAGGTAGGCTCTCAGGTTTGGTATAAGCATTGAGATATCACATCTCATGCTATAGGAAGGGTCTCAGAAATGGAATGGGAAGGAGTTGGATATCACATCTCAAGCTATAGGAAGGGTCTCAGTATTGGAATGGGAAGGACTTGGATATCACATCTCATGCTATAGGAAGGCTCTCTGGTTTGGAAGGGGAAAGAGTTGGATATCTCATTTCATGTTAGAGGTAGGATCTCAGGTTTGGTATTAGAGGCATTGAGATATCACATCTCATGCTATCAGAAGGGTCTCAGGAATAAAATGGGAAGGAGTTAGATATCACATCTCATGCTAAAGGGAGGGTCTCAGGTTTGGAAGGGGAAGGATTTGGATATCACATCTCATGTTATAGGAAGGATCTCAGGTTTGGTATTAGAAGCATTGAGATATCACATCTCATGCTATCGGAAGGATCTCAGGTTTGGTATTAGAAGCATTGAGATATCACATCTCATGCTATCAGAAGAGTCTCAGGATTGGAATAGGAAGGAGTTGGATATCACATTTCATGCTAAAGGGAGGGTCTCAGGTTTGGAAGGGGAAGGATTTGGATATCACATCTCATGTTATCGGAAGGATCTCACGTTTGTTATTAGAAGTATTGAGATATCATATCTCATGCTATAGGAAGGGTCTCAGGATTGGAATGGGAAGGAGTTGGATATCACATCTCATGCTATAGGGAGGGTCTCAGGATTGGAATGGGAAGGACTTAGATATCACATATCATGCTATAGGGAGGGTCTCAGTTTTGATATTAGAAGCATTGAAATATCACATCTCATGCTATCAGAAGTGTCTCAGGATTGGAATGGGAAGGAGCTGGATATCACATCTCATGCTAAAGGAAGGGTCTCAGGTTTGGAACGGGAAGGATTTGGATATCACATCTCATGTTATAGGAAGGGTCTCAGGTTTGGTATAAGCATTGAGATATCACATCTCTGCTATCGGAAGTGTCTCAGGATTGGAATGGGAAGGAGTTGGATATCCCATCTCATGTTATAGGACGGGTCTCAGGTTTGTTATTAGAATCATTGAGATATCATATTGCATGCTGTAGGAAGGGTCTAAGGGTTGGAATGTGAAGGACTTGGATATCACATCTCATGCTATAGATAGGCTCTTAGGTTTGGAAAGGGAAGGAGTTGGATATCACATTTCATGTTAGAGGAAGGATCTCAGGTTTGGTATTAGAAGCATTGAGATATCACATCTCATGCTATAGGAAGGGTCTCAGGATTGGAATGGGAAGCAGTTGGATATCACATCTCATGCTATAGGAAGGGTCTCAGGTTTGGTATAAGCATTGAGATATCACATCTCATGCTATAGGACGGGTCTCAGGATTGGAATGGAAGGAGTTGGATATCACATCTCATGTTATAGGAAGGATCTCAGGTTTGGTATTAGAAGCATTGAGACATCACATCTCATGCTATAGGAAGGGTCTCAGGATTGGAATGGGAAGCAGTTTGATATCACATCTCATGCTATAGGAAGGGTCTCAGGTTTGGTATAAGCCTTGAGATATCACATCTCATGCTATAGGACGGGTCTCAGGATTGGAATGGAAGGAGTTGGATATCACATCTCATGTTATAGGAAGGATCTCAGGTTTGGTATTAGAAGCATTGAGACATCAAATCTCATGCTATAGGAAGGGTCTCAGGGTTGGAATGGGAAGGAGTTGGATATCACATCTCATCCAATAGGAAGGGTTTCAGGTTTGGAATGGGAAGGAATTGGATATCACATCTCATGTTATAGGAAGGATCTCAGGTTTGGTATTAGAAGCATTGAGATATCACATCTCATGCTATAGGAAGGGTCTCAGGATTGGAATGTGAAGGATTTGGATATCACATCTCATGCTAAAGGAAGGGTCTCAGGCTTGGTAGAAGCATTGAGATATCACGTCGCTGCTATCGGAAGGGTCTCAGGATTGGATTGGGAAGGAGTTGGATATCCCTTCTCATGCTATAGGAAGGGTCTCAGGATTTGAATGGCAAGGAGTTGGATATCACATCTCATGCCATAGGAAGGGTCTCAGGTTTGGTATAAGCATTGAGATATCACATCTCTGCTATCGGAAGGGTCTCAGGATTGGATTGGGAAGGAGTTGGATATCCCTTCTCATGCTATAGGAAGTGTCTCAGGTTGGAATGGGAAGGAGTTGGATATCACATCTCATGTTATAGGAAGGGTCTCAGGATTGGAATGGGAAGGATTTGGATATCACATCTCTTGCTATAGGAAGGGTCTCAGGATTGGAATGGGTAGGAGTTGGATATTACTTTCTTGCTATAGGAAGGGTCTCATGTTTGGAATGGGAAGGAGTTGGATATCACATATGCTATAGTTAGTGTCTCAGGTTTGGAACGGGAAGGAGTTGGATATCACATCTCATGTTATAGGAAGGGTCTCAGGTTTGGTATAAGCATTGAGATATCACATCTCTGCTATCGGAAGCGGCTCAGGATTGGAATGGGAAGGAGTTGGATATCCCATCTCATGTTATAGGAAGAGTCTCTGGTTTGGTATTAGAATTATTGCGATATCACATCGCATGCTGTAGGAAGGGTCTAAGGATTGGAATGGGATAGACTTGGATATCACATCTCATGTTATAGGTAGGCTCTCAGGTTTGGTATAAGCATTGGAATATCACATCTCATGCTATAGGAAGGGTCTCAGGATTGGAATGGGAAGGAATTGGATATCACATCTCATGCTATAGGAAGGGTCTCAGATTTGGTATAAGCATTGAGATATCACATCTCATGCTAAAGGAAGGGTCTCAGGATTGGAATGGGAAGGAGTTGTATATGACATCTCAGGCCATAGGAAGGTTCTCAGGTTTGGTATAAGCATTGAGATATCACATCTCTGCTATCGGAAAGGTCTCAGGATTGGAATGGGAAGGAGTTGGATATCCCATCTCATGTTATAGGAAGGGTCTCAGGTTTGGTATTAGAAGCATAGAGATATCACATCTCATGCCATAGGAAGGGTCTCAGGATTGGAATGGGAAGGACTTGGATGTCACATCTCATGCTATAGGGAGGGTCTCAAGTTTGATATTAGAAGCATTGAGATAACAAATCTCATGATATCGGAAGGGTCTCAGGATTGGAATGGGAAGGAGTTTGATATCACATCTCATGCCATAGTATGGGTCTCAGGTTTGGTAGAAGCATTGGGATATCACATCTCATGCTATCGGAAGGGTATCAGTATTGGATTTGGAAGAAGTTGGATATCCCATCTCATGCTATAGGAAGGGTCTCAGGTTGGAATGGGAAGGAGTTGGATATCACATTTCATGTTATAGGAAGGGTCTCAGGATTGGAATGGGAAGGACTTGGATATCATATCTCATGCTATAGGACGGGTCTCAGGTTTGTTATTAGAATCATTGAGATATCATATTGCATGCTGTAGGAAGGGTCTAAGGATTGGAATGGGAAGGACCTGGATATCACATCTCATGCTATAGAACGGCTCTCAGGTTTGGAAAGGGAAGGAGTTGGATATCACATCTCATGTTATAGGATGGATCTCAGGTTTGGTATTAGAAGTATTGAGATATCACATCTCATGTTATCGGAAGGATCTCAGGTTTGGTATTAGAAGTATTGAGATATCACATCTCATGCTATAGGAAGGGTCTCAGGATTGGAATGGGAAGGAGTTGGATATCACATCTCATGCTAAAGGAAGGGTCTCAGGTTTGGTAGAAGCATTGAGATATCACATCTCATGCTATAGGAAGGGTCTCAGGATTGGAATGGGAAGGACTTAGATATCACATATCATGCTATAGGGAGGGTCTCAGTTTTGATATTAGAAGCATTGAGATATCACATCTCATGCTATCGGAAGTGTCTCAGGATTGGAATGGGAAGGAGCTGGATATCACATCTCATGCTAAAGGAAGGGTCTCAGGTTTGGAACGGGAAGGAGTTGGATATCACATCTCATGTTATAGGAAGGGTCTCAGGTTTGGTATAAACATTGAGATATCACATCTCTGCTATCGGAAGTGTCTCAGGATTGGAATGGGAAGGAGTTGGATATCCCATCTCATGTTATAGGACGGGTCTCAGGTTTGTTATTAGAATCATTGAGATATCATATTGCATGCTGTAGGAAGGGTCTAAGGGTTGGAATGTGAAGGACTTGGATATCACATCTCATGCTATAGATAGGCTCTTAGGTTTGGAAAGGGAAGGAGTTGGATCTAACATTTCATGTTAGAGGAAGGATCTCAGGTTTGGTATTAGAAGCATTGAGATATCACATCTCATGCTATCGGAAGGGTCTCAGGATTGGAATGGGAAGGAGTTGGATATCACATCTCATGCTATAGGAAGGGTCTCAGGTTTGGTATAAGCATTGAGATATCACATCTCATGCTATAGGAAGGGTCTCAGGATTGGAATGGAAGGAGTTGGATATCACATCTCATGTTATAGGAAGGATCTCAGGTTTGGTATTAGAAGCATTGAGACATCACATCACATGCTATAGGAAGGGTCTCAGGATTGGAATGGGAAGGAGTTGGATATCAAATCTCATGCTATAGGAAGCGTCTCAGGATTGGAATGGGAAGGAGTTGAATATGACATCTCATGCCGTAGGAAGGGTCTCAGGTTTGGTATAAACATTGAGATATCACATCTCTGCTATCAAAAGGGTCTCAGGATTGGAATGGGAAGGAGTTGGATATCCCATCTCATGTTATAGGAAGAGTCTCAGGTTTGGTATTAGAAGCATTGAGATATCACATCTCATGCTATAGGAAGTGTCTCAGGATTGGAATGGGAAGGATTTGGATATCACATCTCTTGCTATAGGAAGGGTCTCAGGATTGGAATGGGTAGGAGTTGGATATGACTTTCTTGCTATAGGAAGGGTCTCATGTTTGGAATGGGAAGGATTTGGATATCACATCTCTTGCTATAGGAAGGGTCTCAGGATTGGAATGGGTAGGAGTTGGATATGACTTTCTTGCTATAGGAAGGGTCTCATGTTTGGAATGGGAAGGAGTTGGATATCACATATGCTATAGTTAGTGTCTCAGGTTTGGAACGGGAAGGAGTTGGATATCACATCTCATGTTATAGGAAGGGTCTCAGGTTTGGTATAAGCATTGAGATATCACATCTCTGCTATCGGAAGCGGCTCAGGATTGGAATGGGAAGGAGTTGGATATCCCATCTCATGTTATAGGAAGAGTCTCTGGTTTGGTATTAGAATCATTGAGATATCACATCGCATGCTGTAGGAAGGGTCTAAGGATGGGAATGGGATGGACTTGGATATCACATCTCATGTTATAGGTAGGCTCTCAGGTTTGGTATAAGCATTGAGATATCACATCTCATGCTATAGGAAGGGTCTCAGGATTGGAATGGGAAGGAATTGGATATCACATCTCATGCTATAGGAAGGGTCTCAGATTTGGTATAAGCATTGAGATATCACATCTCATGCTAAAGGAAGGGTCTCAGGATTGGAATGGGAAGGAGTTGTATATGACATCTCAGGCCATAGGAAGGTTCTCAGGTTTGGTATAAGCATTGAGATATCACATCTCTGCTATCGGAAAGGTCTCAGGATTGGAATGGGAAGGAGTTGGATATCCCATCTCATGTTATAGGAAGGGTCTCAGGTTTGGTATTAGAAGCATAGAGATATCACATCTCATGCTATAGGAAGGGTCTCAGGATTGGAATGGGAAGGACTTGGATGTCACATCTCATGCTATAGGGAGGGTCTCAAGTTTGATATTAGAAGCATTGAGATAACAAATCTCATGATATCGGAAGGGTCTCAGGATTGGAATGGGAAGGAGTTGGATATCACATCTCATGATAAAGGAAGGGTCTAAGGTTTGGAAGGGGAAGGATTTGGATATCACATCTCATGTTATAGGACGGGTCTCAGGTTTAATATTAGAAGCATTGAGATATCAAGTCTCATGGTATAAGAAGGGTCTCAGAATTGGAATGGGAAGGAGTTGGATATCACACCTCAAGCTATAGGAAGGGTCTCAGGATTGGAATGGGAAGGAGCTGGATATCACATCTCATGCTAAAGGAAGGGTCTCAGGTTTGGAACGGGAAGGATTTGGATATCACATCTCATGTTATAGGAAGGGTCTCAGGTTTGGTATAAGCATTGAGATATCACATCTCTACTATCGGAAGTGTCTCAGGATTGGAATGGGAAGGAGTTGGATATCCCATCTCATGTTATAGGACGGGTCTCAGGCTTGTTATTAGAATCATTGAGATATCATATTGCATGCTGTAGGAAGGGTCTAAGGGTTGGAATGTGAAGGACTTGGATATCACATCTCATGCTATAGAACAGCTCTCAGGTTTGGAAAGGGAAGGAGTTGGATATCACATCTCATGTTATAGGATGGATCTCAGGTTTGGTATTAGAAGTATTGAGATATCACATCTCATGTTATCGGAAGGATCTCAGGTTTGGTATTAGAAGTATTGAGATATCACATCTCATGCTATAGGAAGGGTCTCAGGATTGGAATGGGAAGGAGTTGGATATCACATCTCATGCTAAAGGAAGGGTCTCAGGTTTGGTAGAAGCATTGAGATATCACATCTCATGCTATAGGAAGGGTCTCAGGATTGGAATGGGAAGGACGTAGATATCACATATCATGCTATAGGGAGGGTCTCAGTTTTGATATTAGAAGCATTGAGATATCACATCTCATGCTATCGGAAGTGTCTCAGGATTGGAATGGGAAGGAGCTGGATATCACATCTCATGCTAAAGGAAGGGTCTCAGGTTTGGAACGGGAAGGAGTTGGATATCACATCTCATGTTATAGGAAGGGTCTCAGGTTTGGTATAAACATTGAGATATCACATCTCTGCTATCGGAAGTGTCTCAGGATTGGAATGGGAAGGAGTTGGATATCCCATCTCATGTTATAGGACGGGTCTCAGGTTTGTTATTGGAATCATTGAGATATCATATTGCATGCTGTAGGAAGGGTCTAAGGGTTGGAATGTGAAGGACTTGGATATCACATCTCATGCAATAGATAGGCTCTTAGGTTTGGAAAGGGAAGGAGTTGGATCTCACATTTCATGTTAGAGGAAGGATCTCAGGTTTGGTATTAGAAGCATTGAGATATCACATCTCATGCTATAGGAAGGGTCTCAGGATTGGAATGGGAAGGAGTTGGATATCACATCTCATGCTATAGGAAGGGTCTCAGGTTTGGTATAAGCATTGAGATATCACATCTCATGCTATTGGAAGGGTCTCAGGATTGGAATGGAAGGAGTTGGATATCACATCTCATGTTATAGGAAGGATCTCAGGTTTGGTATTAGAAGCATTGAGACATCACATCTCATGCTATAGGAAGGGTCTCAGGATTGGAATGGGAAGGAGTTGGATATCAAATCTCATGCTATAGGAAGGGTCTCAGGATTGGAATGGGAAGGAGTTGAATATGACATCTCATGCCGTAGGAAGGGTCTCAGGTTTGGTATAAACATTGAGATATCACATCTCTGCTATCAAAAGGGTCTCAGGATTGGAATGGGAAGGAGTTGGATATCCCATCTCATGTTATAGGAAGAGTCTCAAGTTTGGTATTAGAAGCATTGAGATATCACATCTCATGCTATAGGAAGTGTCTTAGGATTGGAATGGGAAGGACTTGGATATCACATCTCATGCTATAGGTAGGGTCTCAAGTTTGACATTAGAAGCATTGAGATATCACATCTCATGCTATAGGAAGGGTCTGAGGATTGGAATGGGAAGGAGTTGGATATCACATCTCCTGCTATGGGAAGGGTCTCAGGTTTGGTATAAGCAGTGAGATATCACATCTCATGCTATAGGAAGTGTCTCAGGATTGGAATGGGAAGGAGTTGGATATCACATCTCATGTTATAGGAAGGATCTCAGGTTTGGTATAAGCATTGAGATATCACATCTCTGCTATCGGAAGGGTCTCAAGATTGGAATGGGAAGGAGTTGGATATTCCCATCTCATGTTATAGGA
The DNA here is from genome assembly GCF_040938575.1 of Ambystoma mexicanum. Lineage (NCBI taxonomy): Eukaryota > Metazoa > Chordata > Amphibia > Caudata > Ambystomatidae > Ambystoma > Ambystoma mexicanum. The sequence goes on along the minus strand of NC_090921.1, from coordinate 1,511,385,819 downwards.
AGGGTCTCAGGTTTGGTATTAGAAGCATTGAGATATCACATCTCATGCTATAGGAAGGGTCTCAGGATTGGAATGGGAAGGACTTGGATATCACATCTCATGCTATAGGGAGGGTCTCAAGTTTGATATTAGAAGCTTTGAGATATCACATCTCATGATATCGGAAGGGTCTCAGGATTGGAATGGGAAGGAGTTGGATATCACATCTCATGATAAAGGAAGGGTCTAAGGTTTGGAAGGGGAAGGATTTGGATATCACATCTCATGTTATATTACGGGTCTCAGGTTTGGTATTAGAAGCATTGAGATATCAAGTCTCATAGTATAGGAAGGGTCTCAGGATTGGAATGAGAAGGAGTTGGATATCCCATCTCATGTTATAGGAAGAGTCTCTGGTTTGGTATTAGAATCATTGAGATATCACATCGCATGCTGTAGGAAGGGTCTAAGGATTGGAATGGGATGGACTTGGATATCACATCTCATGCTATAGGTAGGCTCTCAGGTTTGGTATAAGCATTGAGATATCACATCTCATGCTATAGGAAGGGTCTCAGAATTGGAATGGGAAGGAGTTGGATATCACATCTCAAGCTATAGGAAGGGTCTCAGTATTGGAATGGGAAGGACTTGGATATCACATCTCATGCTATAGGAATGCTCTCAGGTTTGGAAGGGGAAAGAGTTGGATATCTCATTTCATGTTAGAGGTAGGATCTCAGGTTTGGTATTAGAGGCATTGAGATATCACATCTCATGCTATCAGAAGGGTCTCAGGAATGGAATGGGAAGGAGTTAGATATCACATCTCATGCTAAAGGGAGGGTCTCAGGTTTGGAAGGGGAAGGATTTGGATATCACATCTCATGTTATAGGAAGGATCTCAGGTTTGGTATTAGAAGCATTGAGATATCACATCTCATGCTATCGGAAGGATCTCAGGTTTGGTATTAGAAGCATTGAGATATCACATCTCATGCTATCAGAAGAGTCTCAGGATTGGAATAGGAAGGAGTTGGATATCACATTTCATGCTAAAGGGAGGGTCTCAGGTTTGGAAGGGGAAGGATTTGGATATCACATCTCATGTTATCGGAAGGATCTCACGTTTGGTATTAGAAGTATTGAGATATCATATATCATGCTATAGGAAGGGTCTCAGGATTGGAATGGGAAGGAGTTGGATATCACATCTCATGCTATAGGGAGGGTCTCAGGATTGGAATGGGAAGGACTTAGATATCACATATCATGCTATAGGGAGGGTCTCAGTTTTGATATTAGAAGCATTGAGATATCACATCTCATGCTATCGGAAGTGTCTCAGGATTGGAATGGGAAGGAGCTGGATATCACATCTCATGCTAAAGGAAGGGTCTCAGGTTTGGAACGGGAAGGATTTGGATATCACATCTCATGTTATAGGAAGGGTCTCAGGTTTGGTATAAGCATTGAGATATCACATCTCTGCTATCGGAAGTGTCTCAGGATTGGAATGGGAAGGAGTTGGATATCCCATCTCATGTTATAGGACGGGTCTCAGGTTTGTTATTAGAATCATTGAGATATCATATTGCATGCTGTAGGAAGGGTCTAAGGGTTGGAATGTGAAGGACTTGGATATCACATCTCATGCTATAGATAGGCTCTTAGGTTTGGAAAGGGAAGGAGTTGGATATCACATTTCATGTTAGAGGAAGGATCTCAGGTTTGGTATTAGAAGCATTGAGATATCACATCTCATGCTATAGGAAGGGTCTCAGGATTGGAATGGGAAGCAGTTGGATATCACATCTCATGCTATAGGAAGGGTCTCAGGTTTGGTATAAGCCTTGAGATATCACATCTCATGCTATAGGACGGGTCTCAGGATTGGAATGGAAGGAGTTGGATATCACATCTCATGTTATAGGAAGGATCTCAGGTTTGGTATTAGAAGCATTGAGACATCAAATCTCATGCTATAGGAAGGGTCTCAGGGTTGGAATGGGAAGGAGTTGGATATCACATCTCATCCAATAGGAAGGGTTTCAGGTTTGGAATGGGAAGGAATTGGATATCACATCTCATGTTATAGGAAGGATCTCAGGTTTGGTATTAGAAGCATTGAGATATCACATCTCATGCTATAGGAAGGGTCTCAGGATTGGAATGTGAAGGATTTGGATATCACATCTCATGCTAAAGGAAGGGTCTCAGGTTTGGTAGAAGCATTGAGATATCACGTCGCTGCTATCGGAAGGGTCTCAGGATTGGATTGGGAAGGAGTTGGATATCCCTTCTCATGCTATAGGAAGGGTCTCAGGATTTGAATGGCAAGGAGTTGGATATCACATCTCATGCCATAGGAAGGGTCTCAGGTTTGGTATAAGCATTGAGATATCACATCTCTGCTATCGGAAGGGTCTCAGGATTGGATTGGGAAGGAGTTGGATATCCCTTCTCATGCTATAGGAAGTGTCTCAGGTTGGAATGGGAAGGAGTTGGATATCACATCTCATGTTATAGGAAGGGTCTCAGGATTGGAATGGGAAGGATTTGGATATCACATCTCTTGCTATAGGAAGGGTCTCAGGATTGGAATGGGTTGGAGTTGGATATTACTTTCTTGCTATAGGAAGGGTCTCATGTTTGGAATGGGAAGGAGTTGGATATCACATATGCTATAGTTAGTGTCTCAGGTTTGGAACGGGAAGGAGTTGGATATCACATCTCATGTTATAGGAAGGGTCTCAGGTTTGGTATAAGCATTGAGATATCACATCTCTGCTATCGGAAGCGGCTCAGGATTGGAATGGGAAGGAGTTGGATATCCCATCTCATGTTATAGGAAGAGTCTCTGGTTTGGTATTAGAATTATTGCGATATCACATCGCATGCTGTAGGAAGGGTCTAAGGATTGGAATGGGATAGACTTGGATATCACATCTCATGTTATAGGTAGGCTCTCAGGTTTGGTATAAGCATTGAGATATCACATCTCATGCTATAGGAAGGGTCTCAGGATTGGAATGGGAAGGAATTGGATATCACATCTCATGCTATAGGAAGGGTCTCAGATTTGGTATAAGCATTGAGATATCACATCTCATGCTAAAGGAAGGGTCTCAGGATTGGAATGGGAAGGAGTTGTATATCACATCTCATGCTAAAGGAAGGGTCTCAGGTTTGGTAGAAGCATTGAGATATCACGTCGCTGCTATCGGAAGGGTCTCAGGATTGGATTGGGAAGGAGTTGGATATCCCTTCTCATGCTATAGGAAGGGTCTCAGGATTTGAATGGCAAGGAGTTGGATATCACATCTCATGCCATAGGAAGGGTCTCAGGTTTGGTATAAGCATTGAGATATCACATCTCTGCTATCGGAAGGGTCTCAGGATTGGATTGGGAAGGAGTTGGATATCCCTTCTCATGCTATAGGAAGTGTCTCAGGTTGGAATGGGAAGGAGTTGGATATCACATCTCATGTTATAGGAAGGGTCTCAGGATTGGAATGGGAAGGATTTGGATATCACATCTCTTGCTATAGGAAGGGTCTCAGGATTGGAATGGGTTGGAGTTGGATATTACTTTCTTGCTATAGGAAGGGTCTCATGTTTGGAATGGGAAGGAGTTGGATATCACATATGCTATAGTTAGTGTCTCAGGTTTGGAACGGGAAGGAGTTGGATATCACATCTCATGTTATAGGAAGGGTCTCAGGTTTGGTATAAGCATTGAGATATCACATCTCTGCTATCGGAAGCGGCTCAGGATTGGAATGGGAAGGAGTTGGATATCCCATCTCATGTTATAGGAAGAGTCTCTGGTTTGGTATTAGAATTATTGCGATATCACATCGCATGCTGTAGGAAGGGTCTAAGGATTGGAATGGGATAGACTTGGATATCACATCTCATGTTATAGGTAGGCTCTCAGGTTTGGTATAAGCATTGAGATATCACATCTCATGCTATAGGAAGGGTCTCAGGATTGGAATGGGAAGGAATTGGATATCACATCTCATGCTATAGGAAGGGTCTCAGATTTGGTATAAGCATTGAGATATCACATCTCATGCTAAAGGAAGGGTCTCAGGATTGGAATGGGAAGGAGTTGTATATGACATCTCAGGCCATAGGAAGGTTCTCAGGTTTGGTATAAGCATTGAGATATCACATCTCTGCTATCGGAAAGGTCTCAGGATTGGAATGGGAAGGAGTTGGATATCCCATCTCATGTTATAGGAAGGGTCTCAGGTTTGGTATTAGAAGCATAGAGATATCACATCTCATGCTATAGGAAGGGTCTCAGGATTGGAATGGGAAGGACTTGGATGTCACATCTCATGCTATAGGGAGGGTCTCAAGTTTGATATTAGAAGCATTGAGATAACAAATCTCATGATATCGGAAGGGTCTCAGGATTGGAATGGGAAGGAGTTTGATATCACATCTCATGCCATAGTATGGGTCTCAGGTTTGGTAGAAGCATTGGGATATCACATCTCATGCTATCGGAAGGGTATCAGTATTGGATTTGGAAGAAGTTGGATATCCCATCTCATGCTATAGGAAGGGTCTCAGGTTGGAATGGGAAGGAGTTGGATATCACATTTCATGTTATAGGAAGGGTCTCAGGATTGGAATGGGAAGGACTTGGATATCATATCTCATGCTATAGGACGGGTCTCAGGTTTGTTATTAGAATCATTGAGATATCATATTGCATGCTGTAGGAAGGGTCTAAGGATTGGAATGGGAAGGACCTGGATATCACATTTCATGCTATAGAACGGCTCTCAGGTTTGGAAAGGGAAGGAGTTGGATATCACATCTCATGTTATAGGATGGATCTCAGGTTTGGTATTAGAAGTATTGAGATATCACATCTCATGTTATCGGAAGGATCTCAGGTTTGGTATTAGAAGTATTGAGATATCACATCTCATGCTATAGGAAGGGTCTCAGGATTGGAATGGGAAGGAGTTGGATATCACATCTCATGCTAAAGGAAGGGTCTCAGGTTTGGTAGAAGCATTGAGATATCACATCTCATGCTATAGGAAGGGTCTCAGGATTGGAATGGGAAGGACTTAGATATCACATATCATGCTATAGGGAGGGTCTCAGTTTTGATATTAGAAGCATTGAGATATCACATCTCATGCTATCGGAAGTGTCTCAGGATTGGAATGGGAAGGAGCTGGATATCACATCTCATGCTAAAGGAAGGGTCTCAGGTTTGGAACGGGAAGGAGTTGGATATCACATCTCATGTTATAGGAAGGGTCTCAGGTTTGGTATAAACATTGAGATATCACATCTCTGCTATCGGAAGTGTCTCAGGATTGGAATGGGAAGGAGTTGGATATCCCATCTCATGTTATAGGACGGGTCTCAGGTTTGTTATTAGAATCATTGAGATATCATATTGCATGCTGTAGGAAGGGTCTAAGGGTTGGAATGTGAAGGACTTGGATATCACATCTCATGCTATAGATAGGCTCTTAGGTTTGGAAAGGGAAGGAGTTGGATCTAACATTTCATGTTAGAGGAAGGATCTCAGGTTTGGTATTAGAAGCATTGAGATATCACATCTCATGCTATAGGAAGGGTCTCAGGATTGGAATGGGAAGGAGTTGGATATCACATCTCATGCTATAGGAAGGGTCTCAGGTTTGGTATAAGCATTGAGATATCACATCTCATGCTATAGGAAGGGTCTCAGGATTGGAATGGAAGGAGTTGGATATCACATCTCATGTTATAGGAAGGATCTCAGGTTTGGTATTAGAAGCATTGAGACATCACATCACATGCTATAGGAAGGGTCTCAGGATTGGAATGGGAAGGAGTTGGATATCAAATCTCATGCTATAGGAAGCGTCTCAGGATTGGAATGGGAAGGAGTTGAATATGACATCTCATGCCGTAGGAAGGGTCTCAGGTTTGGTATAAACATTGAGATATCACATCTCTGCTATCAAAAGGGTCTCAGGAATGGAATGGGAAGGAGTTGGATATCCCATCTCATGTTATAGGAAGAGTCTCAGGTTTGGTATTAGAAGCATTGAGATATCACATCTCATGCTATAGGAAGTGTCTCAGGATTGGAATGGGAAGGAGTTGGATATCACATCTCATGTTATAGGAAGGGTCTCAGGATTGGAATGGGAAGGATTTGGATATCACATCTCTTGCTATAGGAAGGGTCTCAGGATTGGAATGGGTAGGAGTTGGATATTACTTTCTTGCTATAGGAAGGGTCTCATGTTTGGAATGGGAAGGAGTTGGATATCACATATGCTATAGTTAGTGTCTCAGGTTTGGAACGGGAAGGAGTTGGATATCACATCTCATGTTATAGGAAGGGTCTCAGGTTTGGTATAAGCATTGAGATATCACATCTCTGCTATCGGAAGCGGCTCAGGATTGGAATGGGAAGGAGTTGGATATCCCATCTCATGTTATAGGAAGAGTCTCTGGTTTGGTATTAGAATCATTGAGATATCACATCGCATGCTGTAGGAAGGGTCTAAGGATGGGAATGGGATGGACTTGGATATCACATCTCATGTTATAGGTAGGCTCTCAGGTTTGGTATAAGCATTGAGATATCACATCTCATGCTATAGGAAGGGTCTCAGGATTGGAATGGGAAGGAATTGGATATCACATCTCATGCTATAGGAAGGGTCTCAGATTTGGTATAAGCATTGAGATATCACATCTCATGCTAAAGGAAGGGTCTCAGGATTGGAATGGGAAGGAGTTGTATATGACATCTCAGGCCATAGGAAGGTTCTCAGGTTTGGTATAAGCATTGAGATATCACATCTCTGCTATCGGAAAGGTCTCAGGATTGGAATGGGAAGGAGTTGGATATCCCATCTCATGTTATAGGAAGGGTCTCAGGTTTGGTATTAGAAGCATAGAGATATCACATCTCATGCTATAGGAAGGGTCTCAGGATTGGAATGGGAAGGACTTGGATGTCACATCTCATGCTATAGGGAGGGTCTCAAGTTTGATATTAGAAGCATTGAGATAACAAATCTCATGATATCGGAAGGGTCTCAGGATTGGAATGGGAAGGAGTTGGATATCACATCTCATGATAAAGGAAGGGTCTAAGGTTTGGAAGGGGAAGGATTTGGATATCACATCTCATGTTATAGGACGGGTCTCAGGTTTAATATTAGAAGCATTGAGATATCAAGTCTCATGGTATAAGAAGGGTCTCAGAATTGGAATGGGAAGGAGTTGGATATCACACCTCAAGCTATAGGAAGGGTCTCAGGATTGGAATGGGAAGGAGCTGGATATCACATCTCATGCTAAAGGAAGGGTCTCAGGTTTGGAACGGGAAGGATTTGGATATCACATCTCATGTTATAGGAAGGGTCTCAGGTTTGGTATAAGCATTGAGATATCACATCTCTACTATCGGAAGTGTCTCAGGATTGGAATGGGAAGGAGTTGGATATCCCATCTCATGTTATAGGACGGGTCTCAGGTTTGTTATTAGAATCATTGAGATATCATATTGCATGCTGTAGGAAGGGTCTAAGGGTTGGAATGTGAAGGACTTGGATATCACATCTCATGCTATAGATAGGCTCTTAGGTTTGGAAAGGGAAGGAGTTGGATATCACATTTCATGTTAGAGGAAGGATCTCAGGTTTGGTATTAGAAGCATTGAGATATCACATCTCATGCTATAGGAAGGGTCTCAGGATTGGAATGGGAAGCAGTTGGATATCACATCTCATGCTATAGGAAGGGTCTCAGGTTTGGTATAAGCATTGAGATATCACATCTCATGATATAGGACGGGTCTCAGGATTGGAATGGAAGGAGTTGGATATCACATCTCATGTTATAGGAAGGATCTCAGGTTTGGTATTAGACGCATTGAGATAACATGAGATGTGATATCCAACTCCTTCCCATTCCAACCTGAGACACTTCCTATAGCATGAGAAGGGATATCCAACTCCTTCCCAATCCAATCCTGAGACCCTTCCGATAGCAGAGATGTGATATCTCAATGCTTATACCAAACCTGAGACCCTTCCTATGGCATGAGATGTGATATCCAACTCCTTGCCATTCAAATCCTGAGACCCTTCCTATAGCATGAGAAGGGATATCCAACTCCTTCCCAATCCAATCCTGAGACCCTTCCGATAGCAGCGACGTGATATCTCAATGCTTCTACCAAACCTGAGACCCTTCCTTTAGCATGAGATGTGATATCCAAATCCTTCACATTCCAATCCTGAGACCCTTCCTATAGCATGAGATGTGATATCTCAATGCTTCTAATACCAAACCTGAGATCCTTCCTATAACATTAGATGTGATATCCAATTCCTTCCCATTCCAAACCTGAGACCCTTCCTATTGGATGAGATGTGATATCCAACTCCTTCCCATTCCAACCCTGAGACCCTTCCTATAGCATGAGATGTGATGTCTCAATGCTTCTAATACCAAACCTGAGATCCTTCCTATAACATGAGATGTGATATCCAACTCCTTCCATTCCAATCCTGAGACCCGTCCTATAGCATGAGATGTGATATCTCAATGCTTATACCAAACCTGAGACCCTTCCTATAGCATGAGATGTGATATCCAACTGCTTCCCATTCCAATCCTGAGACCCTTCCTATAGCATGAGATGTGATATCTCAATGCTTCTAATACCAAACCTGAGATCCTTCCTCTAACATGAAATGTGATATCCAACTCCTTCCCTTTCCAAACCTAAGAGCCTATCTATAGCATGAGATGTGATATCCAAGTCCTTCACATTCCAACCCTTAGACCCTTCCTACAGCATGCAATATGATATCTCAATGATTCTAATAACAAACCTGAGACCCGTCCTATAACATGAGATGGGATATCCAACTCCTTCCCATTCCAATCCTGAGACACTTCCGATAGCAGAGATGTGATATCTCAATGCTTATACCAAACCTGAGACCCTTCCTATAACATGAGATGTGATATCCAACTCCTTCCCGTTCCAAACCTGAGACACTAACTATAGCATATGTGATATCCAACTCCTTCCCATTCCAAACATGAGACCCTTCCTATAGCAAGAAAGTAATATCCAACTTCTACCCATTCCAATCCTGAGACCCTTCCTATAGCAACAGATGTGATATCCAAATCCTTCCCATTCCAATCCTGAGACCCTTCCTATAACATGAGATGTGATATCTGTAAGAGGATTCAATTCAGCACTACAGCTAAGTTAACGCCTAGTCTAGAATACTGAATGAAAACCCTTATTGATATATCTTTAGGTCCAGTTCATGCGTTCTGGATGACTACCCCTATATAACACCCCTCTCTTGGAATCCCCCTGACCCCACTGAGCCAAGAAGTAGTTCTGTTTTGCAAGTTTAAAAGGTTTATTTGATAAATTAAAATATATATATATATCACACTTTATAATAAATTAATAATTGAATATCACACTTAATCTGATATGATAAAGATTAACAATGGAGAATCTGGCACTAGCACACTTCTTTATGATCACTAATGAGTTGACATGAAATGGATAAGGTAGCACACTGGTAAATAGGTAAATAGGTACAGAAGTATAATGTGGTAGAAAATGCTTTATAGGGTTCAAGGAAATGCAAGGTTGAATGAATGAAATGCAGTATAGAAAATACTCAATATGATTTCAACAAAACAATGTAATCACTTTTCTCTGGCTATTCACTCCCCCCCTCTTTATGCAATGCAAGGGAATGGGAGGAAAGCACACAGTTCTCAGAAATGCAATCAATGTAATCAGTTCAATCCCCCCCCAAGCTTAGACAACAGAAGTTTAAAACACAGATAGGAGTTTGAAAACACAGGCCCGATTGCGGTGAAACTATAAGGGGTAGGAATGCGGTTCTAGGTTCGTAGGAAAGCCACGATTCTAAGCTTTCAAATAAAAGTTATTGCAAGTCTCTAGCACAAACGGTTGCGGAGATATGAGCGATTTTGTGAAGGTCGTTTTTCAGATTTGAAATTTTAAAGTTCAAAAAGACAAGTGCAGCTTGCGACTAGAAAATGACAAGTGACAGCTTTACAAATGACAGGTGACAGTTAGGAGGCAGTTCTACTTAGATCAAATAGATTGAATTATATTATTTTAACTAGGAGATTGGTTCTGCACAGTTTCTAGGTACTCACACTATATTCTTGAATTAAATGGGCCTCATCACGGATCTGGTCAGGGTTTTAGACTGGGCTCTGGTCACTCTCTCTGCTGGTCTGGGTCTCTCTGGTCTGGTCTCTTAGTACAGCACTGCTTTCTCTCTGGTCTGGTCTCTTAGTACAGCACTGCTTTCTCTCTGGTCTGGTCTCTTAGTTCTGGATAGATTGATGAATTTGAAGTCTGGATCTCTGGATGTTGTATGGAGGTAAGTATGGATTTTTCCGGCAGAGCGTCCCGCTGCAGATGGATTTGGAAGGTCTCTATCTGTCCTGTCTGTCTGCTTTTATGTGTTTAGAATGTGGGTGTGTTCTAGCATCACTGACCCTACCTCTCTCTCAGCTTCTAATTGGTCAAACTTCCATTTATCAATTGATTGGGGAATGAACTGTGAGTCAGCGGGATGTCATTTTATGGCTTGCAGATAGGACACTCCTCTGTCAGATTGCACACATTCTATATTTGATAATAAAAGACATATTTCAGAGTTACACAGTTGTTTGAAATTACATATACATGGGGTGGCTGAATTTAGCCATGTCTCTGTCCAAATCTGCTGTTTCTAAGAGCTTGCATTCAGAAATGGCACATTCTAGCACTTTTTCATGTGCTGAACAACATTGGATCTTCATTAAATTTTATACAACTGTTCCTCACATATCTACCCACATACCAAGGCATTTTCGTTTGTCTAGCTGAAACAGGGAGTCTGTAATATTAATAAACAATGGGGTTTTGCCCCAGAACATCACACAAATTCGAGTTTGGGCTTGAATTAAAGGTACATTTTTTAAAGTAAGGCTCTCAAAGTTATACATTTCTGTCATTTGATTACAAAGAGTTATCAGTGTTTTTGTAAACTATATATTTTACTTTCAATTCAGTCCTCAGAGTGTTGAGGTCCGCCTCCAAGACTTGGGTGGGTCAGTCACAGATCTCTGCTGGCTGGCAGATCTTTGTTGACAGCAAACATTTCAGAATTAACATATTCCTTTCAGAGGAAAGGGTCCTTTGTGTGGTGTCCGGCAAGCTCACATCAGGAGGCCAGGGGGCCACTTTGCATTTAATTAACAGAACCCTGTTATTTCCTGGCTTCTTGTGTTGAGTTCTGAAGTGTCAATAGTTCCCAGACAGGCAACCCCTTTGAACCTTTGATGAAATAAGACCCCTTTTCTTTGCATTTAGACAATCTTGCAAAACAGCTCTCCTGTCAGAGTTTAGACCGCTAGCGCCACCATCGGGATTTTGTTGGCACTGCATGCAACTTTGGAATTTTCTTGGATTAATGCATTCTAAACAGGAATGGTTCTTACATGGTAGTAAATCCTTGCTTAACATTGTTTTGATGGGGCTCCTTATAGTAAGATGGTTATGTGGAACCCCACAAAAAGGGTTGAATCTTTAAAGTGGTCCAATGAGTCACGATTTCAGCAACTTTTTGACATCAGTAACAGTGGATTTTGTTAACAAAGACCTTTCTTTACACTGGTGGGTGGCAAGTTAGGTAACCATTTTGGTGTGCGCACAACTGCGCAGCTCTCCTGGATTCTGGGATGAAATGATGGGCGGCGACAGCGCATCCCCATCTTTACCCACTCCAATTATTTATTTTTGTTCTGGGGCAAAATGATGGGCAGCGACAGCTTAATCCCCATATTTACCCCGTCTAATGATTCCACATGGGTCAAAACCCTCCACAAACCCCCCCGCCCGACTGCGCTTTGACTTGAGTCGAGGGGGAGTCGGTTGCAAGGGAGGTTTTGAACCCTGGCGCTGGTATGTCCACATTATCTTCTTCCAATTCTGTAGATGGCACAGTTCAGCATCTTTTCCTCCATCTGGTACTGATCGATCAGTTCTCCTCGCCGGTCCTGATGGGAATATTGGGCGGTACCCCGAGCCCATTGCGTCTCTGCTCCCGGTCTCCGGATCGTCCTCCTTGGTCCGTCTCCCGGTTTTCTTTCTCCTAGGACGACAAAGGAAGAGCGGCAATACCTACTCATAGACGTTTTTCCACCACTGTTGAGATAGTGGGGCAGCATATGCATTTCATCATCACGAAACATTACATTCTTATTTTGAAAAAAAAAACAGTATAACTAGGAGACAGTTTCATGCAAATCACAATATTTTCGAGACTAGATGTGGTATGTTTTATGGTTGGAACTGAATTAGTCTGATACAATACCCGCTAGGATTCCAGAGGATTCCTCCAGTTGTTGCAGAGTGTGCCTGGGATGGCAACATTTCAACTGGTTTATGTGGACCCACTTGTCTTCCCCCTCTGCCGAACCGCCTTTGGGGATGCGGATCTTGTAGGCCACAGGGGAGATCTTATCGACGATCTCAAAGGGTCCCTTCCATGTAGGCAAAAATTTGCGCTGCTTGGCCTGGTTCCTTTGGAAGTTGTATAGATAGACCCGGTCTCCCACCTGATATTCCTTCCTGGAAGTTTTCAGGTCATAATGGGTCTTCATGCTATCAGCTGATCTTTCTAGATTCCGCTGAGCATAAGCAAAAGCATGTTGGAGGTGTTTCCTTAAATTCTCCACATACTCATGAGTAGTGGAGGCATTTATCAGTGTCTGCTCTTGGGTCCTGTAGAGCAAATGCTGAGGAAGCACCATCTTGCGCCCAGTCATCAACTCAAATGGTGACATTTTGGTTGCAGATGAAGGGGTAGATCTGATGGCCATTAGGACCAGAGGTAATCGGATATCCCAACTTGGCCCAGAATCTGCCACAAACTTCTTTAATATGCTCACAATTGTCCGGTTATATCTCTCTACTGCCCCAGAAGAAGCTGGCCGATAAGCAATATGCAACTTCCTTTTGACCCCCAGTATCTCCCACATCTTTGTCATTACTTCACTGGTGAAGTGGCTACCTCTGTCTGACTCAATCCTTTGAGGTAGACCAAAACGGGAAAAGATGTGGTTAATCATCAAGGCAGCTGCAGTTTCTGCCTTGCAATTTGGGGCTGGGAGACATTCCACCCACTTGGTAAACAAGCATGTCACAGTCAACATGTACTTATTCCCCCTAGCCGAGCGAATCACAGGGCCTACAAAGTCGATTTGTAAATCTGACCATGGGAGTGTCATTCCCCTCTTTTGTAAAGGCGCCCGGTGTGTGAGGGATGTCGGCTGAAATTGTGCACACACAAGACAACCCTTCAAATATTGGTTGAGGTCCTGGCCCATGTGTGGCCAGTATGCAACCTCTCTTAAGATTTCCAATGTTGTGTGAAACCCCCTATGACCGGCGGTGGCCGCATCATGGGCGTGACTTAACATCAGGCTTCGGAATGAGGTAGGAACCACCCACTGGTCGTGGCCAGCTTTGGATTTCCTTACCAACAAACCGTCTTGGATCCGGAACATTTTTGGACATTTCATCAACACTCTTAGGTCCTCTTTCCCAATGTAATCGGTGTCCGTCAGGGGAAAGTTCTCAGGGTCCTCAAGGTGCTGGTAAAATTTACCAATTATTGGATCCCCCTTCTGAGCGGTAATCAAATCAGCATCAGGGGTCTCCTTACTCCATTGTGCAATTGAAAGGTCGTTGTGAGCATTTGTCTGGGACCTAGTGATAGCAGTGACCTGGATTTCCCCCAACAGGGACTCAATCTCAATTAGATCTCCTTGGATGGCCCCGGTTTTGGCCAGCTGATCAGCTAAGTCATTTCCAGTTTTGTCTGGTCCCTCTACTTTGGAATGACCCTTGATCTTTTTCCAATAGATGGTCATCTCATTCGAGGTGACCAGATCATCAATGTTTTGGATCAACTTCCCATGTTTCAAGGGTTTGTTGTTAGCACATAACATGCCTCTGGTTTTCCAATTAACCAGGTGCTCCACGAACCCGTTCCGTACATAATCCGAATCTGTGATTATGACCAGTTCGTGGAGTTGATGCTGGACAGCAGTGAGGATGGCCTGATGCACAGCCATCAATTCTGCCACCTGACTACTTCGGGGACCAATTTTGTATCCAGCGGAGGGTTCTGGGGACTCATTCACCCATGCATTCCCTACGCCGGCCACCAGTTCTTTCTCCCCGTTGTTGTCAACATGGTAAGAGCATCCATCCACATAGACAGTGGGCATTCCCTCACACTTGTCTTCTTCAAAGACTTTGTGTGGGGAATTAAGGTATGCCTCCATGTTGTCCTTTATTTTTAGACTCTCGTCCTCGAGACAGTTTTCTCTGGCACAATCATGCAAGTCAGCCAGACCTTGCGCGAGGGGACTCTTCTTGTTTTGGCCATATCTGACCTCCACAGGAAAGCCTTGCATTGACAGAATCCAGGAAGTAATTCGGGAATTACTCACATTTCCGGCCCGGATTCTGTCACTTTGGAGATATTGCAGAGGCTGGTGTGGAGTCTCCACTATGATGTGTTCCCCCTGGATGAACGGGCGGTCATTCTTCAATGCCCACACCGTTGCCAGGAGTGCCTTCTCACAATCGTTGAATTTTTCCTCCACAGAGGATAAAGTTTTGCTCGCATAGGAGATTACTTTATTGACCTTGTCATGCTTTTGATATAATACTGCTGTCAAGCACGTATTAGAGAACCCTGTCTCCAGGAAGAACTCCTTGTTTCTGACAGGGTAAGCTAGGCAGGGCGCTTGTGAGAGGCTTCTTTTGAGTTGTCTTACTGCCTCGGCTTGTTCTGGACCCCATTCCCACTTGACCCCCCCCTTCAGGAGATGAATCAGGGGTCTGGTGATCTCTGCGTAGCCCTCAATGAACTTTCTGCTGTAATTAGTCAGTCCAAGGAGGCTCCTTAGTTCCCGCAGAGTTGTGGGGTCTTTCAGTTTCTGAAGTGCTTCCACTTTCTTTTTCTGGGGACAGAGGCCCTGAGGAGTAATCTCATGCCCCAAGAAATTAACACGGGTTCTACACCACTGTGCTTTCTGAAAGGAAAGTTTTGCTCCGGCGGCCCTCAACTGTGTCAGAACATAACGGATCTCTGCTATGTGTTCCTCCACAGATGAACTTTTGATGAGGACATCATCTACATAAGCCAGGTTACCCCTTGCACCCAAGTCGGGCATGGCCTTGTGTAAAAAAATGTTGAATTCATTGCCGGAGTTGAGGTATCCGAAGGGAGTCCGGGTTCATGTGTACTGCTGGCCCCCAAAGGTAAAAGCCAGCTTGTATTGGTCCTCCCTACTGACAGGCACAGTCCAGTATCCATTGGTCAGGTCTATTGCAGTGAATACCTGTGACCCCTGGATCTGGGCCAGCCCTTGGTCAATGTAGGGCAGAGGCCATCGGGAAGTATGGACCCGTTTGTTGAGCTCCCTGAGGTCGGCGCAGAGTCTCCACTGGCCGTTTGGCTTTAATATCCCCAGCACCGGATTATTGAAGGTGCTGTGGACTGGACGGATTATTCCCCGGGACTCAAGGTTCTTAATTATTTCTGTAAGGGACTCCATTGATGCGAGAGGCAAGCGATATTGCTTCACAAACACTGGAGTCATGCCAGGGTCCGTGGGGATTGTTGTGGTGTGGATGTCGGTGCGACCACAGTCATATGAGTCTACCGCAAAGAGATCTTGGAAATCCAAGAAAACTTGTTTCAACTTTTGCCTTTGTTCCAGAGTCACACAGGCATCAGCTAGGTTGACTCTCTCTTCCACCATCTGCCTGAAGCCTGGAAAGACTTCTGGTTTGGCTATTTCCGCGGCCTCCTCCAGCTGGGTGGAGAAGTCCCTGGTCAGAGTGCTGATTTGGACCGGAGGCTTCAGGTGGGAAAGGCAGCCCTCATGTACCTGGAAGATCACCTCATCCCTCCTGAAGTCACACGTCACATCTTCCTTACCATAGGGGCAGGAAGTGTACACCAGGAAGTTCCCCCCATGCCGGGTAAAAATCCTGTCTGGTGTTGTATTGTCATCACTGTCACTGTCAAAACAGTCCTTGGGGATTGGTCCTAACAGTTCATTTACTAAGTCGATGGAAAAATGTCGGTCATCAACTGCCATTCCGATAATGGTGCCTGCGGCTAGAGTAATACTCTTTAAGTCGCTGTTATCCACCTCTATTAGAATGGTGTCATGTTCTATGTTGACTAATGGAGTTGGGTTGACCCCTAACCCTTGCAGTTGGAGAGAAGCATTTAGATGTATGTAAGCATCAGGGTTTTTCAACTCTTGTCCCCTTTTAACTTTCACTTCCAGGGAGAATTGTCGGGTCCTTTCTGGGATGGTGACTTCCTCTTTAACCTGAATTTCAACTGCATAAGGTAGCAATTGAGCTGACCTAAATGCTTTTTCTGGATCATCAAAGCCCATGGGATTATCTGCTAATCGGGACCAAGCTTTGAAGTTTATTAGGTCCAAACTAATGGCAAAGCGATTGAGAATGTCACTGCCTAAGTAAAAGGCGGCAGGGACGTCTCGCACGACCCAACAATTGTGGACTATGCTCTTGTTGCCAATGGAGATTTTGAGCATACACCTGCTTGGCAGGAGATGTTTGGAATCAGGTGCTTCCAGGTCCATTTCCCATTTGTCTATCAGTTTGAAGGTGGGAATGGCTGGATCTTTTGGGAGTTGGCGAAACATGGCTTCGCTGATGAAGCTCTTACCGTTGTTCACACACACTCGAGCGAGAACAGAGTCCTTCCCATCATTTAACTGAACAGGGATGAACAACTGCTCTCCTATTTGCTGAATATCAGCCAGACTTTGAGCTGATTTCACATCTTTCTGGACTATAGGAGTGGGAGTTTCAGATTGTGGATTAGTATAGAATTTCAGAGTGTTTCCTTCCAGCGTGGAATACCACTTTAGACTGGAAGGAAGGTTGATTTTCAGGAATAGAGAGGACCCCCCGTCACCAGTCTGTTGTCCTACTGCTATTACTGTCACGTCTGGAATTTGGCTATTCTGGAAGTGAAATTCTACTTGGTCAGATTTTTGTTCAACCATGTGGCAGGTGCCGTTTAAACTAACATGGTTGACACTCTGTTTTAATTTTATCGGTCGGCTAGTCTGGGTCCAGAGGACCTTGTTTACGCAATCTATTAGGGGTGACAACCTCCTCAGGAGGTCATTCCCTAGTAAACAAGGGGTGCCCTCTGGGGTCACAACTATGACCGGGTGTTTCAACTTATGTCGCCCAATTTTAATGTCCAAATCTGCCGTCCCCTCGACGGGAATTTCCTTCCCGTCAAAGTTCTGCAGTTGTCCAGGAAGAGAGGTGAGAGGAATTTGATAATTCTCTCCCCTTCCTGCATTCAGTTCATCAAAGGCCCTTCTGGACAGAAGGGTAGCTTGAGATCCAGTGTCCACCAGTGCCGAGATTGTACCCTGTCCCTGTACTTGTACCGGGGCATAATATCTTCCCTCCTTCTCCTCAAGGGGGCACAGATAATGTACATTTTTGGACAACTGGTGGGCTAATTTTCTGGTTTTGGACATCGATAGCGAAGAGATTTGGGCAGAATTCTGTGGAGAGCCTTGGGAATCTGAAAGAAAAAGTTGGCAACTGGAGATCAGAGCCATTGTGGGTTCCCCTGGTTCCGGTTCTGGGCTGCCCCCCCCTTTTTGGAGGCAGTCCCCAGGATGGGTTTGAACCAGGGGATTTTCTTGCTGTTGGTTCTGGGATGAGATGGTGGGCGGCGGTAGCTCAGTCTCCACATCTCCCCAGTCTGGATTTGCATTCCTAGGGACCCATTTTTCTTTGGGAGGAGTTCCCCCCTCTCTGAAGGAGAAGATCCTTTTCTCAGGATCCTCTGAGGATCCCTCTCCCTCAAATTGGAAGATCTGTACCTCCTCCTCAAACTGAGTCTGTTTGGGTCTTTTGTTTCTCCTACCCCCCCTCTGCTCCTTAGGAGGCAGACTTTCAGGGGCAAGAGATTTTGTTTCCGGTTCCTGGGTTTCCAGGGGCTGTTTACAAGTAAGGAAGGAAGCTTCCTCCAAGGCTTTACACCCCCCTTCCCCTTGTGCCTCCTCCCTGGGAACCGGTGAGTTATCGGGGTGCTGCCCCCGTCATTGTTCTGGAGCACCAGGTCCAGAGTTGGGTGCGTTCTGCGCCGGCACGCCCATCTGAGGGTTCTGCTGAGCCCTCAGTATATGACCCATATCCCGCGCCATGTTTTGAACCTGGCGCTCTAACTGGGAAACCCGCTCAGGCTGATACGGGGCCCTGTTTTCTCCCCTGGGCTGATCCCGGGAAGGGTAGCTGTCCCTCCTCTGGTAATACCCCGGGTTGGGAAGATTTGGGTACCCCTCCACCCTTGGCCTCCCCTCTCCCGGATTCAGTGGTCTGGGCTCAGGGAATTGGGGAAAGAAGGATGGATGGTTTTGGGGCTGAAAGTCGGGAGGATATCTGGGGAAAAAGTTCTGCCCAGGGTTTGGTAAATTTCTGCCCTCCTGTGGGAAGTTTGGAGGGAAGTTCCCTGGGTTAGGTGCTTGGCTGGATCCCCCCCCTTGGGCTGGAGGAGTCCACACATAACCCAGGATGGGTCTGTTACCTTTGTAGCGAGGACTTACATAGTCAGGAGAGCGAGGGACCCCATTTGTGGGGCTGCCTCCCTGGCTCCCTATCTGTGACTGGCCCGAGGACCTTCTGGGCCTAGCATTATTAGGTGCAGGTAGGTTTTTAGGCCCCCCCATCTCCAGATCCAAAACGGGGGTGACCTTTACCTCTGCCACCTTGACAGCAGCAGGGGTGCTGTTGGCTTTGGGGTTTTTCTGGGCATTGCTTTTATTTTCTATGGGCTTCTGCACCTCATAGATCCGGGTAGCCTGTTCAATGACCCAGTCTAAAGATCTTTTCTCATGAAAATCTCTCACGAGCTGGGTCATTATATATTTGGGCAAGGCATGGAAAAATGTATTGACAAACTCTCTACTATCTGTGCGCACCCTTCTGGTGGTTTGCGCAAAAGCACGCTTTAACTCCTGCACAAATTCTCGTGGGGCCTGATCCTCCCCACATTGCAAATTGTAGGCCGCCTTGCGAGCCTCTTGAGGATTTCTGTGAACAGAAAAATGTTTCAGGATGGCCGCCTTATATGTGGACCATCTTAAATGATTTTGGTCCTCCAGCCCCGCAAAGAAACTGGAGTATTCCGGGGAGAATGTCCACTTTACATATTGAATACAGCTTTGGCTGTCCTTCAAATGGAAAGTCTCCATCATTTGTTCAAACAACTCTAAGTGCTCCCAAACAGAATACTTAGCGTTCTTATGGTAAGGCGTGATGACGCTCCTGATCGCCTTAATCTGCTTTAAGGGGTCCTTAAGCAAGGCCCTTTTTGCCTTATTGGCCTTTTTGGTTCGGGTAACCCTTGTCCATTCTTCCTCGGACTCAGAGGCACTGCTCCCAGAGGTTCCCGTCTGTTCTTCCAGGTTTTCCCGGATTCTGCGAGCCTGGGAATGGCTGGCAGAATGTGGGGACCTGGTCTCCTGTGTCCTGCGCAGTTCAGAGGAGTCTTCAGATTCCTCCTTGCTGCCAGGATTTGATGGGTACCCCCTCCACTGACCTAACTGGGCAGAGGTTTTCAGGATGCCCTTAATGGGCCTACTCTCCTGGGGTTCCCCATTGAACTGTACTGTACTTGGGTGCCCATACCCGGATGCCCACCCCTCCATTCCTGAGTGGTACTGGCCTATGAGCCCCATACTCTTAGCTGGATAGTGATCTGCCATCCCTGCGGCCCTGTGCTCATGTGCGCCAGGGGACATGGGGGTGGTAGAGTCCAGGGACTGGGGGAGATGAAGGCCCCTGGTGTTAGGGCTCCTGCGGTTATGGTCAGGAATCTCTCTTTCCCAGCGGACCTCATCTCTATCCGCCCCTGCTCCCTGTTGCAATGCAAGAGCCTGCATTTGTGCTTTCAGTTCCTCTGTTAAGGCCTTACTCGACTCTATCAGTTTCTCCTGCATCGCTACCTGTTGCTGGAGCCTATCATTGTGTTGACAGAGGGCCTCATTCTCCCTCTGTGCTTCCTGGTTGGTCCTGGAGAACTGGGCCAGTCTTTGCTGCAGGAGGTTTACCTCCTGGGCAATGTCCCTATTGGCCTGCTCCTTTCTTGCTAGAGCATCTTCCACCCTTCTGGTGTGCTCTACCAAGTTCTGGTTTTCTTTTTGGAGATCACCCAGCCCCTGGTGGGCCAGGTGATTTTCTTCCATTTTTCTTTTTAAATGGCAGACTTCCTGGCCTAAGGCGTCTCTTTCCTGACTAAGAGCCTGCATTTGTGCCGCCAGGTCGTCCCTTTGCCTTTGGAAGGCACCAGCTTTCTGGCGCTCCTGATCAAACTCTGCCTGGGTATCCAGGTCTTTCAGAATCAGTTTATTGCTCTCCTCCTTCACTCTATCTAGGTGGCCTTGCAGGGTGACTACCTGCTCAGCACATGCCCTATTGAAGTCTAGCTGTTGCTCCAGCTTTTTCTGGCTTTGCAGTAGGGAGTCCAAACCTTCTTGGTGTTCCTTCTGCAAGGCCAGAAATCTGGTATCCTGTTCTGACTTTTCCTTTTGCAGCACATCCATATCCTCCTTTATTTTAGTGATGTACTGTCTGGTCTCATTTTCTGACTCCTGGCTTCTGTGCAGCCTTTGCTCAGAAGAGTCCAGATCAGATTGGGCCTTCTCTAACGCCATCTGTTGCCTTTTTGCCAGATCATGGCCTTCAGCACATTTATTCTGTATGGCTCCCATGTATAAATATAAATATGCCGCTATCCTAACAATCTTGTCGTGCTCATCTTTGGCCTTAGGAGCCATATATAGTTCACTCAGGGCCACGTGTAATGGACCCTGATCTCTATATATATCTGACCCTGTTTCAGTGACCTGTTGCGTGATGGCCTGCAACCAGACTGTTTGGTCCTGGTGAGTCCATTCACCTCTCACAAATAGTTTGTGTAAGAAGTGCTCTCTGGCTATTTTCATATCTACCAAGGTCGTCATTCTAGAGATTGGTCTCTGTCCTGACTTACAGAAGTTAGTATTTTAGTTTTGCAGAACAGAACTTTTCTTGGAGTGTCCCTTTTGAGGAATGCTTCACAGCGTAATGCAGCGTGGTGATCCGACCGGATGTATGTATCCCGTCAGTTAGCACACTGTATTAAGCTGCACAAGTGGTAAATCTAACCCAACGTCTCGGCTCGAGCCCCCACTTTGTAAGAGGATTCAATTCAGCACTACAGCTAAGTTAACGCCTAGTCTAGAATACTGAATGAAAACCCTTATTGATATATCTTTAGGTCCAGTTCATGCGTTCTGGATGACTACCCCTATATAACACCCCTCTCTTGGAATCCCCCTGACCCCACTGAGCCAAGAAGTAGTTCTGTTTTGCAAGTTTAAAAGGTTTATTTGATAAATTAAAATATATATATATATCACACTTTATAATAAATTAATAATTGAATATCACACTTAATCTGATATGATAAAGATTAACAATGGAGAATCTGGCACTAGCACACTTCTTTATGATCACTAATGAGTTGACATGAAATGGATAAGGTAGCACACTGGTAAATAGGTACAGAAGTATAATGTGGTAGAAAATGCTTTATAGGGTTCAAGGAAATGCAAGGTTGAATGACTGAAATGCAGTATAGAAAATACTCAATATGATTTCAACAAAACAATGTAATCACTTTTCTCTGGCTATTCACTCCCCCCTCTTTATGCAATGCAAGGGAATGGGAGGAAAGCACACAGTTCTCAGAAATGCAATCAATGTAATCAGTTCAATCCCCCCCCAAGCTTAGACAACAGAAGTTTAAAACAGATAGGAGTTTGAAAACACAGGCCCGATTGCGGTGAAACTATAAGGGGTAGGAATGCGGTTCTAGGTTCGTAGGAAAGCCACGATTCTAAGCTTTCAAATAAAAGTTATTGCAAGTCTCTAGCACAAACGGTTGCGGAGATATGAGCGATTTTGTGAAGGTCGTTTTTCAGATTTGAAATTTTAAAGTTCAAAAAGACAAGTGCAGCTTGCGACTAGAAAATGACAAGTGACAGCTTTACAAATGACAGGTGACAGTTAGGAGGCAGTTCTACTTAGATCAAATAGATTGAATTATATTATTTTAACTAGGAGATTGGTTCTGCACAGTTTCTAGGTACTCACACTATATTCTTGAATTAAATGGGCCTCATCACGGATCTGGTCAGGGTTTTAGACTGGGCTCTGGTCACTCTCTCTGCTGGTCTGGGTCTCTCTGGTCTGGTCTCTTAGTACAGCACTGCTTTCTCTCTGGTCTGGTCTCTTAGTACAGCACTGCTTTCTCTCTGGTCTGGTCTCTTAGTTCTGGATAGATTGATGAATTTGAAGTCTGGATCTCTGGATGTTGTATGGAGGTAAGTATGGATTTTTCCGGCAGAGCGTCCCGCTGCAGATGGATTTGGAAGGTCTCTATCTGTCCTGTCTGTCTGCTTTTATGTGTTTAGAATGTGGGTGTGTTCTAGCATCACTGACCCTACCTCTCTCTCAGCTTCTAATTGGTCAAACTTCCATTTATCAATTGATTGGGGAATGAACTGTGAGTCAGAGGGATGTCATTTTATGGCTTGCAGATAGGACACTCCTCTGTCAGATTGCACACATTCTATATTTGATAATAAAAGACATATTTCAGAGTTACACAGTTGTTTGAAATTACATATACATGGGGTGGCTGAATTTAGCCATGTCTCTGTCCAAATCTGCTGTTTCTAAGAGCTTGCATTCAGAAATGGCACATTCTAGCACTTTTTCATGTGCTGAACAACATTGGATCTTCATTAAATTTTATACAACTGTTCCTCACATATCTACCCACATACCAAGGCATTTTCGTTTGTCTAGCTGAAACAGGGAGTCTGTAATATTAATAAACAATGGGGTTTTGCCCCAGAACATCACACAAATTCGAGTTTGGGCTTGAA
This sequence comes from Ambystoma mexicanum, assembly GCF_040938575.1. Taxonomy (NCBI): domain Eukaryota; kingdom Metazoa; phylum Chordata; class Amphibia; order Caudata; family Ambystomatidae; genus Ambystoma; species Ambystoma mexicanum. Next base: position 1,511,362,704 of record NC_090921.1, on the reverse strand, counting down.
TTAAAGGTACATTTTTTAAAGTAAGGCTCTCAAAGTTATACATTTCTGTCATTTGATTACAAAGAGTTATCAGTGTTTTTGTAAACTATATATTTTACTTTCAATTCAGTCCTCAGAGTGTTGAGGTCCGCCTCCAAGACTTGGGTGGGTCAGTCACAGATCTCTGCTGGCTGGCAGATCTTTGTTGACAGCAAACATTTCAGAATTAACATATTCCTTTCAGAGGAAAGGGTCCTTTGTGTGGTGTCCGGCAAGCTCACATCAGGAGGCCAGGGGGCCACTTTGCATTTAATTAACAGAACCCTGTTATTTCCTGGCTTCTTGTGTTGAGTTCTGAAGTGTCAATAGTTCCCAGACAGGCAACCCCTTTGAACCTTTGATGAAATAAGACCCCTTTTCTTTGCATTTAGACAATCTTGCAAAACAGCTCTCCTGTCAGAGTTTAGACCGCTAGCGCCACCATCGGGATTTTGTTGGCACTGCATGCAACTTTGGAATTTTCTTGGATTAATGCATTCTAAACAGGAATGGTTCTTACATGGTAGTAAATCCTTGCTTAACATTGTTTTGATGGGGCTCCTTATAGTAAGATGGTTATGTGGAACCCCACAAAAAGGGTTGAATCTTTAAAGTGGTCCAATGAGTCACGATTTCAGCAACTTTTTGACATCAGTAACAGTGGATTTTGTTAACAAAGACCTTTCTTTACACTGGTGGGTGGCAAGTTAGGTAACCATTTTGGTGTGCGCACAACTGCGCAGCTCTCCTGGATTCTGGGATGAAATGATGGGCGGCGACAGCGCATCCCCATCTTTACCCACTCCAATTATTTATTTTTGTTCTGGGGCAAAATGATGGGCAGCGACAGCTTAATCCCCATATTTACCCCGTCTAATGATTCCACATGGGTCAAAACCCTCCACATATCCAACTCCTTCCCATTCCAACCTGAGACACTTCCTATAGCATGAGAAGGGATATCCAACTCCTTCCCAATCCAATCCTGAGACCCTTCCGATAGCAGAGATGTGATATCTCAATGCTTATACCAAACTTGAGACCCTTCCTATGGCATGAGATATGATATCCAACTCCTTGCCATTCAAATCCTGAGACCCTTCCTATAGCATGAGAAGGGATATCCAACTCCTTCCCAATCCAATCCTGAGACCCTTCCGATAGCAGCGACGTGATATCTCAATGCTTCTACCAAACCTGAGACCCTTCCTTTAGCATGAGATGTGATATCCAAATCCTTCACATTCCAATCCTGAGACCCTTCCTATAGCATGAGATGTGATATCTCAATGCTTCTAATACCAAACCTGAGATCCTTCCTATAACATGAGATGTGATATCCAATTCCTTCCCATTCCAAACCTGAGACCCTTCCTATTGGATGAGATGTGATATCCAACTCCTTCCTATTCCAACCCTGACACCCTTCCTATAGCATGAGATGTGATGTCTCAATGCTTCTAATACCAAACCTGAGATCCTTCCTATAACATGAGATGTGATATCCAACTCCTTCCATTCCAATCCTGAGACCCGTCCTATAGCATGAGATGTGATATCTCAATGCTTATACCAAACCTGAGACCCTTCCTATAGCATGAGATGTCATATCCAACTGCTTCCCATTCCAATCCTGAGACCCTTCCTATAGCATGAGATGTGATATCTCAATGCTTCTAATACCAAACCTGAGATCCTTCCTCTAACATGAAATGTGATATCCAACTCCTTCCCTTTCCAAACCTAAGAGCCTATCTATAGCATGAGATGTGATATCCAAGTCCTTCACATTCCAACCCTTAGACCCTTCCTACAGCATGCAATATGATATCTCAATGATTCTAATAACAAACCTGAGACCCGTCCTATAACATGAGATGGGATATCCAACTCCTTCCCATTCCAATCCTGAGACACTTCCGATAGCAGAGATGTGATATCTCAATGCTTATACCAAACCTGAGACCCTTCCTATAACATGAGATGTGATATCCAAATCCTTGTCGTTCCAAACCTGAGACCCTTCCTTTAGCATGAGATGTGATATCCAGCTCCTTCCCATTCCAATCCTGAGACCCTTCCTATAGCATGAGATGTGATATCTCAATGCTTCTAATACCAAACCTGAGACCGTTCCTATAACATGAGATGGGAATATCCAACTCCTTCCCATTCCAATCTTGAGACCCTTCCGATAGCAGAGATGTGATATCTCAATGCTTATACCACACCTGAGATCCTTCCTATAACATGAGATGTGATATCCAACTCCTTCCCATTCCAATCCTGAGACACTTCCTATAGCATGAGATGTGATATCTCACTGCTTATACCAAACCTGAGACCCTTCCCATAGCATGAGATGTGATATCCAAGTCCTTCCCATTCCAATCCTGAGACACTTCCTATAGCATGAGATGTGATATCTCAATGCTTCTAATACCAAACCTGAGACTCTTCCTATAACATGAGATGGGATATCCAACTCCTTCCAATTCCAATCCTGAGACCCTTTTGATAGCAGAGATGTGATATCTCAATGTTTATACCAAACCTGAGACCCTTCCTACGGCATGAGATGTCATATTCAACTCCTTCCCATTCCAATCCTGAGACCCTTCCTATAGCATGAGATTTGATATCCAACTCCTTCCCATTCCAATCCTGAGACCCTTCCTATAGCATGAGATGTGATGGCTCAATGCTTCTAATACCAAACCTGAGATCCTTCCTATAACATGAGATGTGATATCCAACTCCTTCCATTCCAATCCTGAGACCCTTCCTATAGCATGAGATGTGATATCTCAATGCTTATACCAAACCTGAGACCCTTCCTATAGCATGAGATGTGATATCCAACTCCTTCCCATTCCAATCCTGAGACCCTTCCTATAGCCTGAGATGTGATATCCAATTCCTTCCCATTCCAATCCTGAGACCCTTCCTATAGCATGAGATGTGATATCTCAATGCTTATACCAAACCTGAGAGCCTACCTATAATATGAGATGTGATATCCAAGTCCATCCCATTCCAATCCTTAGACCCTTCCTACAGCATGCAATGTGATATCTCAATGATTCTAATACCAAACCAGAGACTCTTCCTATAACATGAGATGGGATATCCAACTCCTTCCCATTCCAATCCTGAGCCGCTTCCGATAGCAGAGATGTGATATCTCAATGCTTATACCAAACCTGAGACCCTTCCTATAACATGAGATGTGATATCCAACTCCTTCCCGTTCCAAACCTGAGACACTAACTATAGCATATGTGATATCCAACTCCTTCCCATTCCAAACATGAGACCCTTCCTATAGCAAGAAAGTAATATCCAACTCCTACCCATTCCAATCCTGAGACCCTTCCTATAGCAAGAGATGTGATATCCAAATCCTTCCCATTCCAATCCTGAGACCCTTCCTATAACATGAGATGTGATATCCAACTCCTTCCCATTCCAACCTGAGACACTTCCTATAGCATGAGAAGGGATATCCAACTCCTTCCCAATCCAATCCTGAGACCCTTCCGATAGCAGAGATGTGATATCTCAATGCTTATACCAAACCTGAGACCCTTCCTATGGCATGAGATGTGATATCCAACTCCTTGCCATTCAAATCCTGAGACCCTTCCTATAGCATGAGAATGGATATCCAACTCCTTCCCAATCCAATCCTGAGACCCTTCCGATAGCAGCGACGTGATATCTCAATGCTTCTACCAAACCTGAGACCCTTCCTTTAGCATGAGATGTGATATCCAAATCCTTCACATTCCAATCCTGAGACCCTTCCTATAGCATGAGATGTGATATCTCAATGCTTCTAATACCAAACCTGAGATCCTTCCTATAACATGAGATGTGATATCCAATTCCTTCCCATTCCAAACCTGAGACCCTTCCTATTGGATGAGATGTGATATCCAACTCCTTCCCATTCCAACCCTGAGACCCTTCCTATAGCATGAGATGTGATGTCTCAATGCTTCTAATACCAAACCTGAGATCCTTCCTATAACATGAGATGTGATATCCAACTCCTTCCATTCCAATCCTGAGACCCGTCCTATAGCATGAGATGTGATATCTCAATGCTTATACCAAACCTGAGACCCTTCCTATAGCATATGTCATATCCAACTGCTTCCCATTCCAATCCTGAGACCCTTCCTATAGCATGAGATGTGATATCTCAATGCTTCTAATACCAAACCTGAGATCCTTCCTCTAACATGAAATGTGATATCCAACTCCTTCCCTTTCCAAACCTAAGAGCCTATCTATAGCATGAGATGTGATATCCAAGTCCTTCAGATTCCAACCCTTAGACCCTTCCTACAGCATGCAATATGATATCTCAATGATTCTAATAACAAACCTGAGACCCGTCCTATAACATGAGATGGGATATCCAACTCCTTCCCATTCCAATCCTGAGACACTTCCGATAGCAGAGATGTGATATCTCAATGCTTATACCAAACCTGAGACCCTTCCTATAACATGAGATGTGATATCCAAATCCTTCTCGTTCCAAACCTGAGACCCTTCCTTTAGCATGAGATGTGATATCCAGCTCCTTCCCATTCCAATCCTGAGACACTTCCGATAGCATGAGATGTGATATCTCAATGCTTCTAATATCAAAACTGAGACCCTCCCTATAGCATGATATGTGATATCTAAGTCCTTCCCATTCCAATCCTGAGACCCTCCCTATAGCATGAGATGTGATATCCAACTCCTTCCCATTCCAATCCTGAGACCCTTCCTATAGCATGAGATATGATATCTCAATACTTCTAATACCAAACGTGAGATCCTTCCGATAACATGAGATGTGATATCCAAATCCTTCCCCTTCCAAACCTGAGACCCTCCCTTTAGCATGAAATGTGATATCCAACTCCTTCCTATTCCAATCCTGAGACTCTTCTGATAGCATGAGATGTGATATCTCAATGCTTCTAATACCAAACCTGAGATCCTTCCGATAGCATGAGATGTGATATCTCATTGCTTCTAATACCAAACCTGAGATCCTTCCTATAACATGAGATGTGATATCCAAATCCTTCCCCTTCCAAACCTGAGACCCTTCCTATTGGATGAGATGTGATATCCAACTCCTTCCCATTCCAACCCTGAGACCCTTCCTATAGCATGAGATGTGATGTCTCAATGCTTCTAATACCAAACCTGAGATCCTTCCTATAACATGAGATGTGATATCCAACTCCTTCCATTCCAATCCTGAGACCCGTCCTATAGCATGAGATGTGATATCTCAATGCTTATACCAAACCTGAGACCCTTCCTATAGCATATGTCATATCCAACTGCTTCCCATTCCAATCCTGAGACCCTTCCTATAGCATGAGATGTGATATCTCAATGCTTCTAATACCAAACCTGAGATCCTTCCTCTAACATGAAATGTGATATCCAACTCCTTCCCTTTCCAAACCTAAGAGCCTATCTATAGCATGAGATGTGATATCCAAGTCCTTCACATTCCAACCCTTAGACCCTTCCTACAGCATGCAATATGATATCTCAATGATTCTAATAACAAACCTGAGACCCGTCCTATAACATGAGATGGGATATCCAACTCCTTCCCATTCCAATCCTGAGACACTTCCGATAGCAGAGATGTGATATCTCAATGCTTATACCAAACCTGAGACCCTTCCTATAACATGAGATGTGATATCCAAATCCTTCTCGTTCCAAACCTGAGACCCTTCCTTTAGCATGAGATGTGATATCCAGCTCCTTCCCATTCCAATCCTGAGACACTTCCGATAGCATGAGATGTGATATCTCAATGCTTCTAATATCAAAACTGAGACCCTCCCTATAGCATGATATGTGATATCTAAGTCCTTCCCATTCCAATCCTGAGACCCTCCCTATAGCATGAGATGTGATATCCAACTCCTTCCTATTCCAATCCTGAGACCCTTCCTATAGCATGAGATATGATATCTCAATACTTCTAATACCAAACGTGAGATCCTTCCGATAACATGAGATGTGATATCCAAATCCTTCCCCTTCCAAACCTGAGACCCTCCCTTTAGCATGAAATGTGATATCCAACTCCTTCCTATTCCAATCCTGAGACTCTTCTGATAGCATGAGATGTGATATCTCAATGCTTCTAATACCAAACCTGAGATCCTTCCGATAGCATGAGATGTGATATCTCATTGCTTCTAATACCAAACCTGAGATCCTTCCTATAACATGAGATGTGATATCCAAATCCTTCCCCTTCCAAACCTGAGACCCTCCCTTTAGCATGAGATTTGATATCTAACTCCTTCCCATTCCATTCCTGAGACCCTTCTGATAGCATGAGATGTGATATCTCAATGCCTCTAATACCAAACCTGAGATCCTACCTCTAACATGAAATGAGATATCCAACTCTTTCCCCTTCCAAACCTGAGAGCCTTCCTATAGCATGAGATGTGATATCCAAGTCCTTCCCATTCCAATACTGAGACCCTTCCTATAGCTTGAGATGTGATATCCAACTCCTTCCCATTCCAATTCTGAGACCCTTCCTATAGCATGAGATGTGATATCTCAATGCTTATACCAAACCTGAGAGCCTACCTATAGCATGAGATGTGATATCCAAGTCCATCCCATTCCAATCCTTAGACCCTTCCTACAGCATGCGATGTGAATATCTCAATGATTCTAATACCAAACCAGAGACTCTTCCTATAACATGAGATGGGATATCCAACTCCTTCCCATTCCAATTATGAGACCCTTCCTATACTATGAGACTTGATATCTCAATGCTTCTAATACCAAACCTGAGACCCGTAATATAACATGAGATGTGATATCCTAATCCTTCCCCTTCCAAACCTTAGACCCTTCCTTTATCATGAGATGTGATATCCAACTCCTTCCCATTCCAATCCTGAGACCCTTCCGATATCATGAGATGTGATATCTCAAAGCTTCTAATATCAAACTTGAGACCCTCCCTATAGCATGAGATGTGATATCCAAGTCCTTCCCATTCCAATCCTGAGACCCTTCCTATAGCATGAGATGTGATATCTCAATGCTTCTAATACCAAACCTGAGACCTTTCCTATAACATGAGATGGGAATATCCAACTCCTTCCCATTCCAATCTTGAGACCCTTCCGATAGCAGAGATGTGATATCTCAATGCTTATACCACACCTGAGATCCTTCCTATAACATGAGATGTGATATCCAACTCCTTCCCATTCCAATCATGAGACACTTCCTATAGCATGAGATGTGATATCTCACTGCTTATACCAAACCTGAGACCCTTCCCATAGCAGGAGATGTGATATCCAACTCCTTCCCATTCCAATCCTCAGACCCTTCCTATAGCATGAGATGTGATATCTCAATGCTTCTAATGTCAAACTTGAGACCCTACCTATAGCATGAGATGTGATATCCAAGTCCTTCCCATTCCAATCCTGAGACACTTCCTATAGCATGAGATGTGATATCTCAATGCTTCTAATACCAAACCTGAGACTCTTCCTATAACATGAGATGGGATATCCAACTCCTTCCAATTCCAATCCTGAGACCCTTTTGATAGCAGAGATGTGATATCTCAATGTTTATACCAAACCTGAGACCCTTCCTACGGCATGAGATGTCATATTCAACTCCTTCCCATTCCAATCCTGAGACCCTTCCTATAGCATGAGATGTGATGTCTCAATGCTTCTAATACCAAACCTGAGATCCTTCCTATAACATGAGATGTGATATCCAACTCCTTCCATTCCAATCCTGAGACCCTTCCTATAGCATGAGATGTGATATCTCAATGCTTATACCAAACCTGAGACCCTTCCTATAACATGAGATGTGATATCCAACTCCTTCCCATTCCAATCCTGAGACCCTTCCTATAGCATGAGATGTGATATCCAACTCCATCCCATTCCAATCCTGAGACCCTTCCTATAGCATGAGATGTGATGTCTCAATGCTTCTAATACCAAACCTGAGATCCTTCCTTTAACATGAGATGTGATATCCAACTCCTTCCATTCCAATCCTTAGACCCTTCCTACAGCATGCAATATGATATCTCAATGATTTTAATAAAAAACCTGAGACCCGTCCTATAACATGAGATGGGATATCCAACTCCTTCCCATTCCAATCCTGAGACACTTCCGATAGCAGAGATGTGATATCTCAATGTTTATACCAAACCCGAGACCCTCCTATAACATGAGATGTGATATCCAACTCCTTCCCGTTCCAAACCTGAGACCCTTCCTTTAGCATGAGATGTGATATCCAGCTCCTTCCCATTCCAACCCTGAGACACTTCCGATAGCATGAGATGTGATGTCTCAATGCTTCTAATACCAAACCTGAGATCCTTCCTATAACATGAGATGTGATATCCAACTCCTTCCATTCCAATCCTGAGACCCGTCCTATAGCATGAGATGTGATATCTCAATGCTTATACCAAACCTGAGACCCTTCCTATAGCATATGTCATATCCAACTGCTTCCCATTCCAATCCTGAGACCCTTCCTATAGCATGAGATGTGATATCTCAATGCTTCTAATACCAAACCTGAGATCCTTCCTCTAACATGAAATGTGATATCCAACTCCTTCCCTTTCCAAACCTAAGAGCCTATCTATAGCATGAGATGTGATATCCAAGTCCTTCAGATTCCAACCCTTAGACCCTTCCTACAGCATGCAATATGATATCTCAATGATTCTAATAACAAACCTGAGACCCGTCCTATAACATGAGATGGGATATCCAACTCCTTCCCATTCCAATCCTGAGACACTTCCGATAGCAGAGATGTGATATCTCAATGCTTATACCAAACCTGAGACCCTTCCTATAACATGAGATGTGATATCCAAATCCTTCTCGTTCCAAACCTGAGACCCTTCCTTTAGCATGAGATGTGATATCCAGCTCCTTCCCATTCCAATCCTGAGACACTTCCGATAGCATGAGATGTGATATCTCAATGCTTCTAATATCAAAACTGAGACCCTCCCTATAGCATGATATGTGATATCTAAGTCCTTCCCATTCCAATCCTGAGACCCTCCCTATAGCATGAGATGTGATATCCAACTCCTTCCCATTCCAATCCTGAGACCCTTCCTATAGCATGAGATATGATATCTCAATACTTCTAATACCAAACGTGAGATCCTTCCGATAACATGAGATGTGATATCCAAATCCTTCCCCTTCCAAACCTGAGACCCTCCCTTTAGCATGAAATGTGATATCCAACTCCTTCCTATTCCAATCCTGAGACTCTTCTGATAGCATGAGATGTGATATCTCAATGCTTCTAATACCAAACCTGAGATCCTTCCGATAGCATGAGATGTGATATCTCATTGCTTCTAATACCAAACCTGAGATCCTTCCTATAACATGAGATGTGATATCCAAATCCTTCCCCTTCCAAACCTGAGACCCTTCCTATTGGATGAGATGTGATATCCAACTCCTTCCCATTCCAACCCTGAGACCCTTCCTATAGCATGAGATGTGATGTCTCAATGCTTCTAATACCAAACCTGAGATCCTTCCTATAACATGAGATGTGATATCCAACTCCTTCCATTCCAATCCTGAGACCCGTCCTATAGCATGAGATGTGATATCTCAATGCTTATACCAAACCTGAGACCCTTCCTATAGCATATGTCATATCCAACTGCTTCCCATTCCAATCCTGAGACCCTTCCTATAGCATGAGATGTGATATCTCAATGCTTCTAATACCAAACCTGAGATCCTTCCTCTAACATGAAATGTGATATCCAACTCCTTCCCTTTCCAAACCTAAGAGCCTATCTATAGCATGAGATGTGATATCCAAGTCCTTCACATTCCAACCCTTAGACCCTTCCTACAGCATGCAATATGATATCTCAATGATTCTAATAACAAACCTGAGACCCGTCCTATAACATGAGATGGGATATCCAACTCCTTCCCATTCCAATCCTGAGACACTTCCGATAGCAGAGATGTGATATCTCAATGCTTATACCAAACCTGAGACCCTTCCTATAACATGAGATGTGATATCCAAATCCTTCTCGTTCCAAACCTGAGACCCTTCCTTTAGCATGAGATGTGATATCCAGCTCCTTCCCATTCCAATCCTGAGACACTTCCGATAGCATGAGATGTGATATCTCAATGCTTCTAATATCAAAACTGAGACCCTCCCTATAGCATGATATGTGATATCTAAGTCCTTCCCATTCCAATCCTGAGACCCTCCCTATAGCATGAGATGTGATATCCAACTCCTTCCTATTCCAATCCTGAGACCCTTCCTATAGCATGAGATATGATATCTCAATACTTCTAATACCAAACGTGAGATCCTTCCGATAACATGAGATGTGATATCCAAATCCTTCCCCTTCCAAACCTGAGACCCTCCCTTTAGCATGAAATGTGATATCCAACTCCTTCCTATTCCAATCCTGAGACTCTTCTGATAGCATGAGATGTGATATCTCAATGCTTCTAATACCAAACCTGAGATCCTTCCGATAGCATGAGATGTGATATCTCATTGCTTCTAATACCAAACCTGAGATCCTTCCTATAACATGAGATGTGATATCCAAATCCTTCCCCTTCCAAACCTGAGACCCTCCCTTTAGCATGAGATTTGATATCTAACTCCTTCCCATTCCATTCCTGAGACCCTTCTGATAGCATGAGATGTGATATCTCAATGCCTCTAATACCAAACCTGAGATCCTACCTCTAACATGAAATGAGATATCCAACTCTTTCCCCTTCCAAACCTGAGAGCCTTCCTATAGCATGAGATGTGATATCCAAGTCCTTCCCATTCCAATACTGAGACCCTTCCTATAGCTTGAGATGTGATATCCAACTCCTTCCCATTCCAATTCTGAGACCCTTCCTATAGCATGAGATGTGATATCTCAATGCTTATACCAAACCTGAGAGCCTACCTATAGCATGAGATGTGATATCCAAGTCCATCCCATTCCAATCCTTAGACCCTTCCTACAGCATGCGATGTGAATATCTCAATGATTCTAATACCAAACCAGAGACTCTTCCTATAACATGAGATGGGATATCCAACTCCTTCCCATTCCAATTATGAGACCCTTCCTATACTATGAGACTTGATATCTCAATGCTTCTAATACCAAACCTGAGACCCGTAATATAACATGAGATGTGATATCCTAATCCTTCCCCTTCCAAACCTTAGACCCTTCCTTTATCATGAGATGTGATATCCAACTCCTTCCCATTCCAATCCTGAGACCCTTCCGATATCATGAGATGTGATATCTCAAAGCTTCTAATATCAAACTTGAGACCCTCCCTATAGCATGAGATGTGATATCCAAGTCCTTCCCATTCCAATCCTGAGACCCTTCCTATAGCATGAGATGTGATATCTCAATGCTTCTAATACCAAACCTGAGACCTTTCCTATAACATGAGATGGGAATATCCAACTCCTTCCCATTCCAATCTTGAGACCCTTCCGATAGCAGAGATGTGATATCTCAATGCTTATACCACACCTGAGATCCTTCCTATAACATGAGATGTGATATCCAACTCCTTCCCATTCCAATCATGAGACACTTCCTATAGCATGAGATGTGATATCTCACTGCTTATACCAAACCTGAGACCCTTCCCATAGCAGGAGATGTGATATCCAACTCCTTCCCATTCCAATCCTCAGACCCTTCCTATAGCATGAGATGTGATATCTCAATGCTTCTAATGTCAAACTTGAGACCCTACCTATAGCATGAGATGTGATATCCAAGTCCTTCCCATTCCAATCCTGAGACACTTCCTATAGCATGAGATGTGATATCTCAATGCTTCTAATACCAAACCTGAGACTCTTCCTATAACATGAGATGGGATATCCAACTCCTTCCAATTCCAATCCTGAGACCCTTTTGATAGCAGAGATGTGATATCTCAATGTTTATACCAAACCTGAGACCCTTCCTACGGCATGAGATGTCATATTCAACTCCTTCCCATTCCAATCCTGAGACCCTTCCTATAGCATGAGATGTGATGTCTCAATGCTTCTAATACCAAACCTGAGATCCTTCCTATAACATGAGATGTGATATCCAACTCCTTCCATTCCAATCCTGAGACCCTTCCTATAGCATGAGATGTGATATCTCAATGCTTATACCAAACCTGAGACCCTTCCTATAACATGAGATGTGATATCCAACTCCTTCCCATTCCAATCCTGAGACCCTTCCTATAGCATGAGATGTGATATCCAACTCCATCCCATTCCAATCCTGAGACCCTTCCTATAGCATGAGATGTGATGTCTCAATGCTTCTAATACCAAACCTGAGATCCTTCCTTTAACATGAGATGTGATATCCAACTCCTTCCATTCCAATCCTTAGACCCTTCCTACAGCATGCAATATGATATCTCAATGATTTTAATAAAAAACCTGAGACCCGTCCTATAACATGAGATGGGATATCCAACTCCTTCCCATTCCAATCCTGAGACACTTCCGATAGCAGAGATGTGATATCTCAATGTTTATACCAAACCCGAGACCCTCCTATAACATGAGATGTGATATCCAACTCCTTCCCGTTCCAAACCTGAGACCCTTCCTTTAGCATGAGATGTGATATCCAGCTCCTTCCCATTCCAATCCTGAGACACTTCCGATAGCATGAGATGTGATATCTCAAGGCTTCTAATATCAAAACTGAAACCCTCTCTATAGCATGATATGTGATATCTAAGTCCTTCCCATTCCAATCCTGAGACCCTATAGCATGAGATGTGATATCTCAATGCTTATCCTTGATTCCTGTAGTAAATTGATTTCCTTTGCAGGCCGACTCCTGTCACGAATGCCTTGTCTGCATGCATTCTCCCCTGGCCATTCGCTCACCGTGGCTATTTGCCTTCCCCCTTCCTCTCTCAGTGGATGGACTTCTCCATCCTTGCCTCCTACCACTCAACTCCGCCTACTTGGAGAATTCAACATGAACCTGTATGCTTCCTGACCTGGACTTTTACGAGATCTGCAACTCTTCATGTCGCTGGCCCTACACACTGCAGGGAATACTCGGGATTTTCTGATCTCAGACCTCCCCCTCTGTAACCCTCTCAACAATCCTCTCCCGTGGTGATCAAGTTCTCATCTCCAAAGAAGGCTAACTGCCAGCTATTCCTCCTCATAGGAGTTCTCCCTTTCTGTCCCTGCTCCCTGCACAGTTTCGCGTTGCAAACACTCGCTTTCCTGCTCCCTGGTTTAGACGCTTTTCCTTCTCAGAGGCCTTCTTCCTTTCTGCCCTTTTCGCGTTGCAAGTACTCGCTTCCCAGCTCTCTGGTTTAGACGCGTGTTCCCTGCCTTCTCTCCTCTTCCCGCTGCCTTCAAATCAAAAAATGAGCTCCAAAAGATACACAGTGCTCAGAATGCTCTATAACACCCATTATTCAACATATAGCCGTAATCCGCTAGACGTATTGAAACGTGCTGTAAACTAGCAAAAACAGCTAGAAATTGTACTTTCCTCGCGTTTTTGTAAATGCTAATTCTGATGGGTTCCCATGTATGTACTGTCCGTGCGTTTGTTGTCGAATCCTGATGTTTTTAACCACTGTTCTCCCATACAAGGGGGGGGGGTCAACGTCTACTGCTGTTCACAGGCTGAATGTATACGGCTGAAATCTTCAAGGCATTATCAGCTTTCCTGACTGTTTTGGAACGTGTATTTGCCATCTGTTAATGCAGTCGCCCTGTGTTCATCGTCCCTTCTACTTCACAGGCTGCACTCCCCTGGTGATCACATTCTCCTCTCCAGAGCAGGCTGACTACCAGCTGCTCCTCCTCATAGGCGTTCATCCTTTCTGTCCCTGCTCCCTGCACCGTTCCGCGTTGCATGTACTCGCTTCCCAGCTCTCTGGTTTAGATGCGTGTTCCCTGCCTTCTCTCCTCTTCCTACAGCCTTCCAATGAGCTCCACAAGATAGTGTTCAGAATGCTTTATAACCCCATTATTCAACATATAGCTGTAACCCGCTAGACGTATTGAAACGTGCTAAAAACGAGCAGAAACAGCTCGAAAATGTACTTTTCTCGCGTTTTGGTAAATGCGAATTCTGGTGGATTCCCATTTTGTACTCTGTTCGTGCGTTTGTTCAGTCGAATCCTGGTCTATTGAACCACTCTTCTCCCATACAAAGGAGGGTCAAAATGTGTTGTTCACTGGCTGAATTTATACTGCTGAAATGCTCGCTTCCCTGCTCTCTGGTTTAGATGCGTGTTCCCTGCCTTCTCTCCTCTTCCTACAGCCTTCCAATGAGCTCCATTAGATAGTGTTCAGAATGCTTTATAACCCCATTATTCAACATATAGCTGTAACCCGCTAGACGTATTGAAACGTGCTAAAAACTAGCAAAAATAGCTAGAAAATGAACTTCCCTCGCGTTTTTGTAAAGGCGAATTCTGGTGGGTTCCCATGTTGTATGTACTGTGTCCGTGCCTTTGTGTCGAATCCTGAAGTTTTTAACCACTGTTCTCCCATACTAGGGAGGGGGGGTCAACATCTGCTGTTCACAGGCTGAATGTATACGGCTGAAATCTTCAAGGCATTATCAGCTTTCCTGACTGTTTTGGAACGTGTATTTGCCATCTGTTAATGCAGTCGCCCTTTGTTCATCGTTCCTTCTAGTTTACAGGCTGCACTCCCCTAGTGATCACATTCTTCTCTCCTTTGCAGGCTAACTACCAGCTGCTCCTCCTCATAGGTGTTCATCCTTTCTGTCCCTGCTCCCTGCACCGTTTCGCGTTGCATGTACTCGCGTCCCAGCTCTCTGGTTGAGATGCGTGTTCCCTGCCTTCTCTCCTCTTCCTACAGCCTTCCAATGAGCTCCATTAGATAGTGTTCAGAATGCTTTATAACCCCATTATTCAACATATAGCTGTAACCCGCTAGACGTATTGAAACGTGCTAAAAACTAGCAAAAACAGCTAGAAAATGTACTTCCCGCGCGTTTTGGTAAATGCAGGGTACACGCGTCTAAACCAGAGAGCAGGGAAGCGAGCATTTCAGCAGTATAAATTCAGCCTGTCAACAACACATTTTGACCCTCCCTTGTATGGGAGAAGAGTGGTTCAAAAGACCAGGATTCGACTGAACAAACGCACGAACAGAGTACAAAATGGGAATCCACCAGAATTCGCATTTACCAAAACGCGAGGAAAGTACATGTTCTAGCTGTTTCTGCTCGTTTTTAGCACGTTTCAATACGTCTAGCGGGTTACAGCTATATGTTGAATAATGGGTGTTATAAAGCATTCTGAACACTGTATCTTGTGGAGCTCATTGGAAGGCTGTAGGAAGAGGAGAGAAGGCAGGGAACACGCATCTAAACCAGAGAGCTGGGAAGCGAGTACATGCAACGCGAAACGGTGCAGGGAGCAGGGACAGAAAGGATGAACGCCTATGAGGAGGAGCAGCTGGTAGTCAGCCTGCTCTGGCGAGGAGAATGTGATCACCAGGGGAGTGCAGCCTATAAGTAGAAGGGACGATGAACACAGGGCGACTGCATTAACAGATGGCAAATACACGTTCCAAAACAGTCAGGAAAGCTGATAATGCCTTGAAGATTTCAGCCGTATACATTCAGCCTGTGAACAGCAGTAGACGTTGACCCCCCCCCCCTTGTATGGGAGAACAGTGGTTAAAAACTTCAGGATTCGACAACAAACGCACGGACAGTATACATGGGAACCCATCAGAATTAGCATTTACAAAAACGCGAGGAAAGTACATTTTCTAGCTGTTTTTGCTAGTTTACAGCACGTATCAATACGTCTAGTGGGTTACGGCTATATGTTGAATAATGGGTGTTATAGAGCATTCTGAGCACTGTGTATCTTTTGGAGCTCATTTTTTGATTTGAAGGCAGCGGGAAGAGGAGAGAAGGCAGGGAACACGCGTCTAAACCAGAGAGCTGGGAAGCGAGTACTTGCAACGCGAAAAGGGCAGAAAGCAAGAAGGCCTCTGAGAAGAAAAAGCGTCTAAACAAGAGAGCAGGGAAGCGAGTGTTTGCAACGCGAAACGGTGCAGGGAGCAGGGACAGAAAGGGAGAACTCCTCTGAGGAGGAACAGCTGGCAGTTAGCCTTCTTTGAAGATGAGAACTTGATCACCACGGGAGAGGATTGTTGAGAGGGTTACAGAGGGGGAGGTCTGAGATCAGAAAATCCTGAGTATTCCCTGCAGTGTGTAGGGCCAGCGACATGAAGAGTTGCAGATCTCGTAAAAGTCCAGGTCAGGAAGCATACAGGTTCATGTTGAATTCTCCAAGTAGGCGGAGTTGAGTGGTAGGAGGCTAGGATGGAGATGTCCATCCACTGAGAGAGGAAGGGGGTAGGCAAATAGCCACAGTGAGAGAATGGCCAGGAGAGAATGCATGCAGACAAGGCATTCGTGACAGGAGTCGGCCTGCAAAGGAAATCAATTTACTACAGGAATCAAGGATAAGCATTGAGATATCACATCTCATGCTATAGGAAGGGTCTCAGGATTGGAATGGGAAGGACTTAGATATCACATATCATGCTATAGGGAGGGTCTCAGTTTAGATATTAGAAGCATTGAGATATCACATCTCATGCTATCGGAAGTGTCTCAGGATTGGAATGGGAAGGAGCTGGATATCACATCTCATGCTAAAGGAAGGGTCTCTGGTTTGGTATAAACATTGAGATATCACATCTCTGCTATCGGAAGTTTCTCAGGATTGGAATGGGAAGGAGTTGGAGATCCCATCTCATGTTATAGGACGGGTCTCAGGTTTTTTATTAAAATCATTGAGATATCATATTGCATGCTGTAGGAAGGGTCTAAGGATTGGAATGGGAAGGACTTGGATATCACATCTCATGCTATAGATAGGCTCTCAGGTTTGGAAGGTGAAGGAGTTGGATATCACATTTCATGTTAGAGGAAGGATCTCAGGTTTGGTATTAGAGGCATTGAGATATCACATCTCAGGCTATAGGAAGGGTCTCAGGATTGGAATGGGAAGGAGTTGGATATCACATCTCATGCTATAGGAAGGGTCTCAGGTTTTGTTATAAGCATTGAGATATCACATCTCATGCTATAGGAAGGGTCTCAGGATTGGAATGGGAAGGACTTGAGTATCACATCTCATGCTATAGGGAGGGTCTCAAGTTTGATATTAGAAGCATTGAGATATCACATCTCATGCTATAGGAAGGGTCTCAGGATTGGAATGGGAAGGAGTTGGATATCACATTGGATATTCCCATCTCATGTTATAGGAAGGATCTCAGGTTTGGTATTAGAAGCATTGAGATATCACATCTCATGCTATAGGAAGGGTCTCAGGATTGGAATGGGAAGGACTTGGATATCACATCTCATGCTATAAGGAGGGTCTCAAGTTTGATATTAGAAGCATTGAGATATCACATTTCATGATATCGGAAGGGTCTCAAGATTGGAATGGGAAGGAGTTGGATATCACATCTCATGATAAAGGAAGGGTCTAAGGTTTGGAAGGGGAAGGATTTGGATATCACATCTCATGTTATAGGACGGGTCTCAGGTTTGGTATTAGAAGCATTGAGATATCAAGTCTCATGGTGTAGGAAGGGTCTCAGAATTGGAATGGGAAGGAGTTGGATATCACATCTCAAGCTATAGGAAGGGTCTCAGGATTAGAATGGGAAGGACTTGGATATCACATCTCATGTTATAGGAAGGGTCTCAGGATTGGAATGGGAAGGACTTGGATATCACATCTCATGCTATAGGAAGGCTCTCAGGTTTGCAAGGGGAAAGAGTTGGATATCACATTTCATGTTAGAGGTAGGATCTCAGGTTTGGTATTAGAAGTATTGAGATATCACATCTCATGCTATCAGAAGGATGTCAGGTTTGGTATAGAAGCATTGAGATATCATATCTTATGCTATCAGAAGAGTCTCAGGATTGGAATGGGAAGGAGTTGGATATCACATCTCATGGTAAAGGAAGGGTCTCAGGTTTGGAAGATAAGGATTTGGATATCACATCTCATGTTATAGGAAGGATCTCAGGTTTGGTATTAGAAGTATTGAGATATCACATCTCATGCTATCGGAAGGATCTCAGGTTTGGTATAGAAGCATTGAGATATCACATCTCATGCTATAGGAAGGGTCTCAGGATTGGAATGGGAAGGAGTTGGATATCACATCTCATGCTAAAGGAAGGGTCTCAGGTTTGGTAGAAGCATTGAGATATCACATCTCATGCTATAGGAAGGCTCTCAGGATTGGAATGGGAAGGACTTAGATATCACATATCATGCTATAGGGAGGGTCTCACTTTTGATATTAGAAGCATTGAGATATCACATCTCATGCTATCGGAAGTGTCTCAGGATTGGAATGGGAAGGAGCTGGATATAACATCTCATGCTAAAGTAAGGGTCTCAGGTTTGGAACGGGAAGGAGTTGGATATCACATCTCATGTTATAGGAAGGGTCTCAGGTTTGGTAGAAGCATTGAGATATCACATCTCATGCTATAGGAAGGCTCTCAGGATTGGAATGGGAAGGACTTAGATATCACATATCATGCTATAGGGAGGGTCTCAGTTTTGATATTAGAAGCATTGAGATATCACATCTCATGCTATCGGAAGTGTCTCAGGATTGGAATGGGAAGGAGCTGGATATAACATCTCATGCTAAAGGAAGGGTCTCAGGTTTGGAACGGGAAGGAGTTGGATATCACATCTCATGTTATAGGACGGGTCTCAGGTTTTTTATTAGAATCATTGAGATATCATATTGCATGATGTAGGAAGGGTCTAAGGATTGGAATGGGAAGGACTTAGATCTCACATCTCATGCTATAGATAGGCTCTCAGGTTTGGAAAGTGAAGGAGTTGGATATCACATTTCATGTTAGAGGAAGGATCTCAGGTTTGGTATTAGGGGCATTGAGATATCACATCTCAGGCTATAGGAAGGGTCTCAGGATTGGAATGGGAAGGAGTTGGATATCACATCTCATGCTATAGGAAGGGTCTCAGGTTTGGTAGAAGCATTGAGATATCACATCTCATGCTATAGGAAGGGTCTCAGGATTGGAATGGAAGGAGTTGGATATCACATCTCATGTTATAGGAAGGATATCAGGTTTGGTATTAGAAGCATTGAGACATCACATCTCATGCTATAGGAAGGGTCTCAGGATTGGAATGGGAAGGAGTTGGATATCACATTGGATATTCCCATCTCATGTTATAGGAAGGATATCAGGTTTGGTATTAGAAGCATTGAGATATCACATCTCATGCTATAGGAAGGGTCTCAGGATTGGAATGGGAAGGACTTGGATATCACATCTCATGCTATAAGGAGGGTCTCAAGTTTGATATTAGAAGCATTGAGATATCACATTTCATGATATCGGAAGGGTCTCAAGATTGGAATGGGAAGGAGTTGGATATCACATCTCATGATAAAGGAAGGGTCTAAGGTTTGGAAGGGGAAGGATTTGGATATCACATCTCATGTTATAGGACGGGTCTCAGGTTTGGTATTAGAAGCATTGAGATATCAAGTCTCATGGTATAGGAAGGGTCTCAGAATTGGAATGGGAAGGAGTTGGATATCACATCTCAAGCTATAGGAAGGGTCTCAGGATTAGAATGCGAAGGAGTTTGATATCACATCTCATGCCATAGTATGGGTCTCAGGTTTGGTAGAAGCATTGGGATATCACATCTCATGCTATCGGAAGGTTATCGGGATTGGATTTGGAAGGAGTTGGATATCCCATCTCATGCTATAGGAAGGGCCTCAGGTTGGAATGGGAAGGAGTTGGATATCACATCTCATGTTATAGGAAGGGTCTCAGGATTGGAATGGGAAGGACTTGGATATCACATCTCATGCTATAGGAAGGCTCTCAGGTTTGCAAGGGGAAAGAGTTGGATATCACATTTCATGTTAGAGGTAGGATCTCAGGTTTGGTATTAGAAGTATTGAGATATCACATCTCATGCTATCAGAAGGATCTCAGGTTTGGTATAGAAGCATTGAGATATCATATCTTATGCTATCAGAAGAGTCTCAGGATTGGAATGGGAAGGAGTTGGATATCACATCTCATGGTAAAGGAAGGGTCTCAGGTTTGGAAGATAAGGATTTGGATATCACATCTCATGTTATAGGAAGGATCTCAGGTTTGGTATTAGAAGTATTGAGATATCACATCTCATGCTATCGGAAGGATCTCAGGTTTGGTATAGAAGCATTGAGATATATCTTATGCTATCAGAAGGGTCTCAGGATTGGAATGGGAAGGAGTTGGATATCACATCTCATGCTAAAGGGAGGGTCTCAGGTTTGGAAGGGGAAGGATTTGGATATCACATCTCATGTTATAGGATGGATCTCAGGTTTGGTATTAGAAGTATTGAGATATCACATCTCATGTTATCGGAAGGATCTCAGGTTTGGTATTAGAAGTATTGAGATATCACATCTCATGCTATAGGAAGGGTCTCAGGATTGGAATGGGAAGGAGTTGGATATCACATCTCATGCTAAAGGAAGGGTCTCAGGTTTGGTAGAAGCATTAAGATATCACATCTCTTGCTATAGGAAGGCTCTCAGGATTGGAATGGGAAGGACTTAGATATCACATATCATGCTATAGGGAGGGTCTCAGTTTTGATATTAGAAGCATTGAGATATCACATCTCATGCTATCGGAAGTGTCTCAGGATTGGAATGGGAAGGAGCTGGATATAACATCTCATGCTAAAGGAAGGGTCTCAGGTTTGGAACGGGAAGGAGTTGGATATCACATCTCATGTTATAGGAAGGGTCTCAGGTTTGGTATAAACATTGAGATATCACATCTCTGCTATCGGAAGTGTCTCAGGATTGGAATAGGAAGGAGTTGAATATCCCATCTCATGTTATAGGACGGGTCTCAGGTTTTTTATTAGAATCATTGAGATATCATATTGCATGATGTAGGAAGGGTCTGAGGATTGGAATGGGAAGGACTTAGATCTCACATCTCATGCTATAGATAGGCTCTCAGGTTTGGAAAGTGAAGGAGTTGGATATCACATTTCATGTTAGAAGAAGGATCTCAGGTTTGGTATTAGGGGCATTGATATATCACATCTCAGGCTATAGGAAGGGTCTCAGGATTGGAATGGGAAGGAGTTGGATATCACATCTAATGCTATAGGAAGGGTCTCAGGATTGGAATGGAAGGAGTTGGATATCACATCTCATGTTATAGGAAGGATATCAGGTTTGGTATTAGAAGCATTGAGACATCACATCTCATGCTATAGGAAGGGTCTCAGGATTGGAATTGGAAGGAGTTGGATATCACATCTCATGCTATAGGAAGGGTCTCAGGATTGGAATGGGAAGGAGTTGAATATGACAACTCATGCCGTAGGAAGGGTCTCAGGTTTGGTATAAACATTGAGATATCACATCTCTGCTATCAAAAGGGTCTCAGGATTGGAATGGGAAGGAGTTGTATTTCCCATCTCATGTTATAGGAAGAGTCTCAGGTTTGGTATTAGAAGCATTGAGATATCACATCTCATGCTATAGGAAGTGTCTCAGGATTGGAATGGGAAGGACTTGGATATCACATCTCATGCTATGGGAAGGGTCTCAGGTTTGGTATAAGCAGTGATATATCACATCGCATGCTATAGGAAGTGTCTCAGGACATCTCATGTTATAGGAAGGATCTCAGGTTTGGTATAAGCATTGAGATATCACATCTCTGCTATCGGAAGGGTCTCAGGATTGGAATGGGAAGGAGTTGGATATTCCCATCTCATGTTATAGGAAGGGTCTCAGGTTTGGTATTAGAAGCATTGAGATATCACATCTCATGCTATAGGAAGGGTCTCAGGGTTGGAATGGGAAGGACTTGGATATCACATCTCATGCTATAGGGAGGGTCTCAAGTTTGATATTAGAAGCTTTGAGATATCACATCTCATGATATCGGAAGGGTCTCAGGATTGGAATGGGAAGGAGTTGGATATCACATCTCATGATAAAGGAAGGGTCTAAGGTTTGGAAGGGGAAGGATTTGGATATCACGTCTCATGTTATATTACGGGTCTCAGGTTTGGTATTAGAAGCATTGAGATATCAAGTCTCATAGTATAGGAAGGGTCTCAGAATTGGAATGGGAAGGAGTTGGATATCACATCTCAAGCTCTAGGAAGGGTCTCAGGATTGGAATGGGAAGGACTTGGATATCACATCTCATGCTATAGGAAGGCTCTCAGGTTTGGAAGGGGAAAGAGTTGGATATCACATTTCATGTTAGAGGTAGGATCTCAGGTTTGGTATTAGAGGCATTGAGATATCACATCTCATGCTATCAGAAGGGTCTCAGGAATGGAATGGGAAGGAGTTGGATATCACATCTCATGCTAAAGGGAGGGTCTCAGGTTTGGAAGGGGAAGGATTTGGATATCACATCTCATGTTATAGGAAGGATCTCAGGTTTGGTATTAGAAGCATTGCGATATCACATCTCATGCTATCGGAAGGATCTCAGGTTTGGTAGTAGAAGTATTGAGATATCACATCTCATGCTATAGGAAGGGTCTCAGGATTGGAATGGGAAGGAGTTGGATATCACATCTCATGCTAAAGGAAGGGTCTCAGGTTTGGTCGAAGCATTGATATATCACATCTCATGCTATAGGAAGGGTCTCAGGATTGGAATGGGAAGGACTTAGATATCACATATCATGCTATAGGGAGGGTCTCAGTTTTGATATTAGAAGCATTGAGATATCACATCTCATGCTATCGGAAGTGTCTCAGGATTGGAATGGGAAGGAGCTGGATATCACATCTCATGCTAAAGGAAGGGTCTCAGGTTTGGAACGGGAAGGAGTTGGATATCACATCTCATGTTATAGGACGGGTCTCAGGTTTTTTTATTAGAATCATTGAGATCTCATATTGCATGCTGTAGGAAGGGTCTAAGGATTGGAATGGGAAGCAGTTGGATATCACATCTCATGCTATAGGAAGGGTCTCAGGATTGGAATGGGAAGGAGTTGAATATGACATCTCATGCCGTAGGAAGGGTCTCAGGTTTGGTATAAACATTGAGATATCACATCTCTGCTATCAAAAGGGTCTCAGGATTGGAATGGGAAGGAGTTGAATTTCCCATCTCATGTTATAGGAAGAGTCTCAGGTTTGGTATTAGAAGCATTGAGATATCACATCTCATGCTATAGGAAGTGTCTCAGGATTGGAATGGGAAGGACTTGGATATCACATCTCATGCTATGGGAAGGGTCTCAGGGTTGGTATAAGCAGTGAGATATCACATCTCATGCTATAGGAAGTGTCTCAGGATTGGAATGGGAAGGAGTTGGATATCACATCTCATGTTATAGGAAGTATCTCAGGTTTGGTATAAGCATTGAGATATCACATCTCTGCTATCGGAAGGGTCTCAGGATTGGAATGGGAAGGAGTTGGATATTCCCATCTCATGTTATAGGAAGGGTCTCAGGTTTGGTATTAGAAGCATTGAGATATCACATCTCATGCTATAGGAAGGGTCTCAGGATTGGAATGGGAAGGACTTGGATATCACATCTCATGCTATAGGGAGGGTCTCAAGTTTGATATTAGAAGCTTTGAGATATCACATCTCATGATATCGGAGGGGTCTCAGGATTGGAATGGGAAGGAGTTGGATATCACATCTCATGACAAAGGAAGGGTCTAAGGTTTGGAAGGGGAAGGATTTGGATATCACGTCTCATGTTATATTACGGGTCTCAGGTTTGGTATTAGAAGCATTGAGATATCAAGTCTCATAGTATAGGAAGGGTCTCAGAATTGGAATGGGAAGGACTTGGATATCACATCTCATGCTATAGGAAGGCTCTCAGGTTTGGAAGGGGAAAGAGTTGGATATCACATCTCATGCTATAGGGAGGGTCTCAGGATTGGAATGGGAAGGACTTAGATATCACATATCATGCTATAGGGAGGGTCTCAGTTTTGATATTAGAAGCATTAAGATATCACATCTCATGCTATCAGAAGTGTCTCAGGATTGGAATGGGAAGGATTTGGATATCACATCTCATGTTATAGGAAGGGTCTCAGGTTTGGTATAAGCATTGAGATATCACATCTCTGCTATCGGAAGTGTCTCAGGATTGGAATGGGAAGGAGTTGGATATCCCATCTCATGTTATAGGACGGGTCTCAGGTTTGTTATTAGAATCATTGAGATATCATATTGCATGCTGTAGGAAGGGTCTAAGGGTTGGAATGTGAAGGACTTGGATATCACATCTCATGCTATAGATAGGCTCTTAGGTTTGGAAAGGGAAGGAGTTGGATATCACATTTCATGTTAGAGGAAGGATCTCAGGTTTGGTATTAGAAGCATTGAGATATCACATCTCATGCTATAGGAAGGGTCTCAGGATTGGAATGGGAAGCAGTTGGATATCACATCTCATGCTATAGGAAGGGTCTCAGGTTTGGTATAAGCATTGAGATATCACATCTCATGCTATAGGACGGGTCTCAGGATTGGAATGGAAGGAGTTGGATATCACATCTCATGTTATAGGAAGGATCTCAGGTTTGGTATTAGAAGCATTGAGACATCACATCTCATGCTATAGGAAGGGTCTCAGGGTTGGAATGGGAAGGAGTTGGATATCACATCTCATCCAATAGGAAGGGTCTCAGGTTTGGAATGGGAAGGAATTGGATATCGCATCTCATGTTATAGGAAGGATCTCAGGTTTGGTATTAGAAGCATTGAGATATCACATCTCATGCTATAGGAAGGGTCTCAGGATTGGAATGTGAAGGATTTGGATATCGCATCTCATGCTAAAGGAAGGGTCTCAGGTTTGGTAGAAGCATTGAGATATCACGTCTCTGCTATCGGAAGGGTCTCAGGATTGGATTGGGAAGGAGTTGGATATCCCTTCTCATGCTATAGGAAGAGTCTCAGGATTTGAATGGCAAGGAGTTGGATATCACATCTCATGCCATAGGAAGGGTCTCAGGTTTGTTATAAGCATTGAGATATCACATCTCTGCTATCGGAAGGGTCTCAGGATTGGATTGGGAAGGAGTTGGATATCCCTTCTCATGCCATAGGAAGTGTCTCAGGTTGGAATGGGAAGGAGTTGGATATCACATCTCATGTTATAGGAAGGGTCTCAGGATTGGAATGGGAAGGATTTGGATATCACATCTCTTGCTATAGGAAGGGTCTCAGGATTGGAATGGGTAGGAGTTGGATATTACTTTCTTGCTATAGGAAGGGTCTCATGTTTGGAATGGGAAGGAGTTGGATATCACATATGCTATAGTTAGTGTCTCAGGTTTGGAACGGGAAGGAGTTGGATATCACATCTCATGTTATAGGAAGGGTCTCAGGTTTGGTATAAGCATTGAGATATCACATCTCTGCTATCGGAAGCGGCTCAGGATTGGAATGGGAAGGAGTTGGATATCCCATCTAATGTTATAGGAAGAGTCTCTGGTTTGGTATTAGAATCATTAAGATATCACATCGCATGCTGTAGGAAGGGTCTAAGGATTGGAATGGGATGGACTTGGATATCACATCTCATGCTATAGGTAGGCTCTCAGGTTTGGTATAAGCATTGAGATATCACATCTCATGCTATAGGAAGGGTCTCAGGATTGGAATGGGAAGGAATTGGATATCACATCATGCTATAGGAAGGGTCTCAGATTTGGTATAAGCATTGAGATATCACATCTCATGCTAAAGGAAGGGTCTCAGGATTGGAATGGGAAGGAGTTGTATATGACATCTCAGGCCATAGGAAGGTTCTCAGGTTTGGTATAAGCATTGAGATATCACATCTCTGCTATCAGAAGTGTCTCAGGATTGGAATGGGAAGGAATTGGATATCCCATCTCATGTTATAGGACGGGTCTCAGGTTTGTTATTAGAATCATTGAGATATCATATTGCATGCTGTTGGAAGGGTCTAAGGGTTGGAATGGGAAGGACTTGGATATCACATCTCATGCTATACATAGGCTCTTAGGTTTGGAAAGGGAAGGAGTTGGATATCACATTTCATGTTAGAGGAAGGATCTCAGGTTTGGTATTAGAAGCATTGAGACATCACATCTCATGCTATAGGAAGGGTCTCAGGGTTGGAATGGGAAGGAGTTGGATATATCATCTCATCCAATAGGAAGGGTCTCAGGTTTGGAATGGGAAGGAATTGGATATCACATCTCATGTTATAGGAAGGATCTCAGGTTTGGTATTAGAAGCATTGAGATATCACATCTCATGCTATAGGAAGGGTCTCAGGATTGGAATGTGAAGGATTTGGATATCACATCTCATGCTAAAGGAAGGGTCTCAGGTTTGGTAGAAGCATTGAGATATCACGCCTCTGCTATCGGAAGGGTCTCAGGATTGGATTGGGAAGGAGTTGGATATCACATCTCATGCCATAGGAAGGGTCTCAGGTTTGGTATAAGCATTGAGATATCACATCTCTGCTATCGGAAGGGTCTCAGGATTGGATTGGGAAGGAGTTGGATATCCCTTTTCATGCTATAGGAAGTGTCTCAGGTTGGAATGGGAAGGAGTTGGATATCACATCTCATTCATGTTATAGGAAGGGTCTCAGGATTGGAATGGGAAGGATTTGGATATCACATCTCTTGCTATAGGAAGGGTCTCAGGATTGGAATGGGTAGGAGTTGGATATTACTTTCTTGCTATAGGAGGGGTCTCATGTTTGGAATGGGAAGGAGTTGGATATCACATATGCTATAGTTAGTGTCTCAGGTTTGGAACGGGAAGGAGTTGGATATCACATCTCATGTTATAGGAAGGGTCTCAGGTTTGGTATAAGCATTGAGATATCACATCTCTGCTATCGGAAGCGGCTCAGGATTGGAATGGGAAGGAGTTGGATATCCCATCTCATGTTATAGGAAGAGTCTCTGGTTTGGTATTAGAATCATTGAGATATCACATCGCATGCTGTAGGAAGGGTCTAAGGATTGGAATGGGATGGACTTGGATATCACATCTCATGCTATAGGTAGGCTCTCAGGTGGTTTGGTATAAGCATTGAGATATCACATCTCATGCTATAGGAAGGGTCTCAGGATTGGAATGGGAAGGAATTGGATATCACATCTCATGCTATAGGAAGGGTCTCAGATTTGGTATAAGCATTGAGATATCACATCTCATGCTAAAGGAAGGGTCTCAGGATTGGAATGGGAAGGAGTTGTATATGACATCTCAGGCCATAGGAAGGTTCTCGGGTTTGGTATAAGCATTGAGATATCACATCTCTGCTATCGGAAGGGTCTCAGGATTGGAATGGGAAGGAGTTGGATATCCCATCTCATGTTATAGGAAGGGTCTCAGGTTTGGTATTAGAAGCATAGAGATATCACATCTCATGCTATAGGAAGGGTCTCAGGATTTGAATGGCAAGGAGTTGGATATCACATCTCATGCCATAGGAAGGGTCTCAGGTTTGGTATAAGCATTGAGATATCACATCTCTGCTATCGGAAGGGTCTCAGGATTGGATTGGGAAGGAGTTGGATATCCCTTCTCATGCTATAGGAAGTGTCTCAGGTTGGAATGGCAAGGAGTTGGATATCACATCTCATGTTATAGGAAGGGTCTCAGGATTGGAATGGGAAGGATTTGGATATCACATCTCTTGCTATAGGAAGGGTCTCAGGATTGGAATGGGTAGGAGTTGGATATTAATTTCTTGCTATAGGAAGGGTCTCATGTTTGGAATGGGAAGGAGTTGGATATCACATATGCTATAGTTAGTGTCTCAGGTTTGGAACGGGAAGGAGTTGGATATCACATCTCATGTTATAGGAAGGGTCTCAGGTTTGGTATAAGCATTGAGATATCACATCTCTGCTATCGGAAGCGGCTCAGGATTGGAATGGGAAGGAGTTGGATATCCCATCTCATGTTATAGGAAGAGTCTCTGGTTTGGTATTAGAATCATTGAGATATCACATCGCATGCTGTAGGAAGGGTCTAAGGATTGGAATGGGATGGACTTGGATATCACATCTCATGCTATAGGTAGGCTCTCAGGTTTGGTATAAGCATTGAGATATCACATCTCATGCTATAGGAAGGGTCTCAGGATTGGAATGGGAAGGAATTGGATCTCACATCTCATGCTATAGGAAGGGTCTCAGATTTGGTATAAGCATTGAGATATCACATCTCATGCTAAAGGAAGGGTCTCAGGATTGGAATGGGAAGGAGTTGTATATGACATCTCAGGCCATAGGAAGGTTCTCAGGTTTGGTATAAGCATTGAGATATCACATCTCTGCTATCGGAAGGGTCTCAGGATTGGAATGGGAAGGAGTTGGATATCCCATCTCATGTTATAGGAAGGGTCTCAGGTTTGGTATTAGAAGCATAGAGATATCACATCTCATGCTATAGGAAGGGTCTCAGGATTTGAATGGCAAGGAGTTGGATATCACATCTCATGCCATAGGAAGGGTCTCAGGTTTGGTATAAGCATTGAGATATCACATCTCTGCTATCGGAAGGGTCTCAGGATTGGATTGGGAAGGAGTTGGATATCCCTTCTCATGCTATAGGAAGTGTCTCAGGTTGGAATGGGAAGGAGTTGGATATCACATCTCATGTTATAGGAAGGGTCTCAGGATTGGAATGGGAAGGATTTGGATATCACATCTCTTGCTATAGGAAGGGTCTCAGGATTGGAATGGGAAGGAGTTGTATATGACATCTCAGGCCATAGGAAGGTTCTCAGGTTTGGTATAAGCATTGAGATATCACATCTCTGCTATCGGAAAGGTCTCAGGATTGGAATGGGAAGGAGTTGGATATCCCATCTCATGTTATAGGAAGGGTCTCAGGTTTGGTATTAGAAGCATAGAGATATCACATCTCATGCTATAGGAAGGGTCTCAGGATTGGAATGGGAAGGACTTGGATGTCACATCTCATGCTATAGGGAGGGTCTCAAGTTTGATATTAGAAGCATTGAGATAACAAATCTCATGATATCGGAAGGGTCTCAGGATTGGAATGGGAAGGAGTTGGATATCACATCTCATGATAAAGGAAGGGTCTAAGGTTTGGAAGGGGAAGGATTTGGATATCACATCTCATGTTATAGGACGGGTCTCAGGTTTGGTATTAGAAGCATTGAGATATCAAGTCTCATGGTATAAGAAGGGTCTCAGAATTGGAATGGGAAGGAGTTGGATATCACACCTCAAGCTATAGGAAGGGTCTCAGGATTGGAATGGGAAGGAGTTTGATATCACATCTCATGCCATAGTATGGGTCTCAGGTTTGGTAGAAGCATTGGGATATCACATCTCATGCTATCGGAAGGGTATCAGTATTGGATTTGGAAGAAGTTGGATATCCCATCTCATGCTATAGGAAAGGTCTCAGGTTGGAATGGGAAGGAGTTGGATATCACATCTCTTTTTATAGGAAGGGTCTCAGGATTGGAATTGGAAGGATTTGGATATCACATCTCTTGCTATAGGAAGGGTCTCAGGATTGGAATGGGTAGGAGTTGGATATCACATCTCATGTTAGAGGAAGGATCTCAGGTTTGGTATTAGAGGCCTTGAGATATCACATCTCATGCTATAGGAAGGGTCTCAGGTTTGGTATAAGCATTGAGATATCACATCTCATGCTATAGGAAGGGTCCCAGGATTGGAATGGGAAGGAGTTGTATATGACATCTCATGCCATAAGAAGGGTCTCAGGTTTGGTATAAGCATTGAGATATCACATCACATGCTATAGGAAGGGTCTCAGGATTGGAATGGGAAGGACTTGGATATCACAGCTCATGCTATAGGCAGGGTCTCAGGTCTGGAAAGGGAAGGAGATGGATATCACATTTCATGTTAGAGGTAGGATCTCAGGTTTGGTATTAGAGGCATTGAGATATCACATCTCATGCTATCAGAAGGGTCTCAGGATTGGAATGGGAAGGAATTGGATATCCCATCTCATGTTATAGGACGGGTCTCAGGTTTGTTATTAGAATCATTGAGATATCATATTGCATGCTGTTGGAAGGGTCTAAGGGTTGGAATGGGAAGGACTTGGATATCACATCTCATGCTATACATAGGCTCTTAGGTTTGGAAAGGGAAGGAGTTGGATATCACATTTCATGTTAGAGGAAGGATCTCAGGTTTGGTATTAGAAGCATTGAGATATCACATCTCATGCTATAGGAAGGGTCTCAGGATTGGAATGGGAAGCAGTTGGATATCACATCTCATGCTATAGGAAGGGTCTCAGGTTTGGTATAAGCATTGAGATATCACATCTCATGCTATAGGACGGGTCTCAGGATTGGAATGGAAGGAGTTGGATATCACATCTCATGTTATAGGAAGGATCTCAGGTTTGGTATTAGAAGCATTGAGACATCACATCTCATGCTATAGGAAGGGTCTCAGGGTTGGAATGGGAAGGAGTTGGATATATCATCTCATCCAATAGGAAGGGTCTCAGGTTTGGAATGGGAAGGAATTGGATATCACATCTCATGTTATAGGAAGGATCTCAGGTTTGGTATTAGAAGCATTGAGATATCACATCTCATGCTATAGGAAGGGTCTCAGGATTGGAATGTGAAGGATTTGGATATCACATCTCATGCTAAAGGAAGGGTCTCAGGTTTGGTAGAAGCATTGAGATATCACGCCTCTGCTATCGGAAGGGTCTCAGGATTGGATTGGGAAGGAGTTGGATATCACATCTCATGCCATAGGAAGGGTCTCAGGTTTGGTATAAGCATTGAGATATCACATCTCTGCTATCGGAAGGGTCTCAGGATTGGATTGGGAAGGAGTTGGATATCCCTTTTCATGCTATAGGAAGTGTCTCAGGTTGGAATGGGAAGGAGTTGGATATCACATCTCATTCATGTTATAGGAAGGGTCTCAGGATTGGAATGGGAAGGATTTGGATATCACATCTCTTGCTATAGGAAGGGTCTCAGGATTGGAATGGGTAGGAGTTGGATATTACTTTCTTGCTATAGGAGGGGTCTCATGTTTGGAATGGGAAGGAGTTGGATATCACATATGCTATAGTTAGTGTCTCAGGTTTGGAACGGGAAGGAGTTGGATATCACATCTCATGTTATAGGAAGGGTCTCAGGTTTGGTATAAGCATTGAGATATCACATCTCTGCTATCGGAAGCGGCTCAGGATTGGAATGGGAAGGAGTTGGATATCCCATCTCATGTTATAGGAAGAGTCTCTGGTTTGGTATTAGAATCATTGAGATATCACATCGCATGCTGTAGGAAGGGTCTAAGGATTGGAATGGGATGGACTTGGATATCACATCTCATGCTATAGGTAGGCTCTCAGGTGGTTTGGTATAAGCATTGAGATATCACATCTCATGCTATAGGAAGGGTCTCAGGATTGGAATGGGAAGGAATTGGATATCACATCTCATGCTATAGGAAGGGTCTCAGATTTGGTATAAGCATTGAGATATCACATCTCATGCTAAAGGAAGGGTCTCAGGATTGGAATGGGAAGGAGTTGTATATGACATCTCAGGCCATAGGAAGGTTCTCGGGTTTGGTATAAGCATTGAGATATCACATCTCTGCTATCGGAAGGGTCTCAGGATTGGAATGGGAAGGAGTTGGATATCCCATCTCATGTTATAGGAAGGGTCTCAGGTTTGGTATTAGAAGCATAGAGATATCACATCTCATGCTATAGGAAGGGTCTCAGGATTTGAATGGCAAGGAGTTGGATATCACATCTCATGCCATAGGAAGGGTCTCAGGTTTGGTATAAGCATTGAGATATCACATCTCTGCTATCGGAAGGGTCTCAGGATTGGATTGGGAAGGAGTTGGATATCCCTTCTCATGCTATAGGAAGTGTCTCAGGTTGGAATGGCAAGGAGTTGGATATCACATCTCATGTTATAGGAAGGGTCTCAGGATTGGAATGGGAAGGATTTGGATATCACATCTCTTGCTATAGGAAGGGTCTCAGGATTGGAATGGGTAGGAGTTGGATATTAATTTCTTGCTATAGGAAGGGTCTCATGTTTGGAATGGGAAGGAGTTGGATATCACATATGCTATAGTTAGTGTCTCAGGTTTGGAACGGGAAGGAGTTGGATATCACATCTCATGTTATAGGAAGGGTCTCAGGTTTGGTATAAGCATTGAGATATCACATCTCTGCTATCGGAAGCGGCTCAGGATTGGAATGGGAAGGAGTTGGATATCCCATCTCATGTTATAGGAAGAGTCTCTGGTTTGGTATTAGAATCATTGAGATATCACATCGCATGCTGTAGGAAGGGTCTAAGGATTGGAATGGGATGGACTTGGATATCACATCTCATGCTATAGGTAGGCTCTCAGGTTTGGTATAAGCATTGAGATATCACATCTCATGCTATAGGAAGGGTCTCAGGATTGGAATGGGAAGGAATTGGATCTCACATCTCATGCTATAGGAAGGGTCTCAGATTTGGTATAAGCATTGAGATATCACATCTCATGCTAAAGGAAGGATCTCAGGATTGGAATGGGAAGGAGTTGTATATGACATCTCAGGCCATAGGAAGGTTCTCAGGTTTGGTATAAGCATTGAGATATCACATCTCTGCTATCGGAAGGGTCTCAGGATTGGAATGGGAAGGAGTTGGATATCCCATCTCATGTTATAGGAAGGGTCTCAGGTTTGGTATTAGAAGCATAGAGATATCACATCTCATGCTATAGGAAGGGTCTCAGGATTTGAATGGCAAGGAGTTGGATATCACATCTCATGCCATAGGAAGGGTCTCAGGTTTGGTATAAGCATTGAGATATCACATCTCTGCTATCGGAAGGGTCTCAGGATTGGATTGGGAAGGAGTTGGATATCCCTTCTCATGCTATAGGAAGTGTCTCAGGTTGGAATGGGAAGGAGTTGGATATCACATCTCATGTTATAGGAAGGGTCTCAGGATTGGAATGGGAAGGATTTGGATATCACATCTCTTGCTATAGGAAGGGTCTCAGGATTGGAATGGGAAGGAGTTGTATATGACATCTCAGGCCATAGGAAGGTTCTCAGGTTTGGTATAAGCATTGAGATATCACATCTCTGCTATCGGAAAGGTCTCAGGATTGGAATGGGAAGGAGTTGGATATCCCATCTCATGTTATAGGAAGGGTCTCAGGTTTGGTATTAGAAGCATAGAGATATCACATCTCATGCTATAGGAAGGGTCTCAGGTTTGGTATAAGCATTGAGATATCACATCTCATGCTATAGGAAGGGTCCCAGGATTGGAATGGGAAGGACTTGGATGTCACATCTCATGCTATAGGGAGGGTCTCAAGTTAGATATTAGAAGCATTGAGATAACAAATCTCATGATATCGGAAGGGTCTCAGGATTGGAATGGGAAGGAGTTGGATATCACATCTCATGATAAAGGAAGGGTCTAAGGTTTGGAAGGGGAAGGATTTGGATATCACATCTCATGTTATAGGACGGGTCTCAGGTTTGGTATTAGAAGCATTGAGATATCAAGTCTCATGGTATAAGAAGGGTCTCAGAATTGGAATGGGAAGGAGTTGGATATCACACCTCAAGCTATAGGAAGGGTCTCAGGATTGGAATGGGAAGGAGTTTGATATCACATCTCATGCCATAGTATGGGTCTCAGGTTTGGTAGAAGCATTGGGATATCACATCTCATGCTATCGGAAGGGTATCAGTATTGGATTTGGAAGAAGTTGGATATCCCATCTCATGCTATAGGAAAGGTCTCAGGTTGGAATGGGAAGGAGTTGGATATCACATCTCTTGTTATAGGAAGGGTCTCAGGATTGGAATTGGAAGGATTTGGATATCACATCTCTTGCTATAGGAAGGGTCTCAGGATTGGAATGGGTAGGAGTTGGATATCACATCTCATGTTAGAGGAAGGATCTCAGGTTTGGTATTAGAGGCCTTGAGATATCACATCTCATGCTATAGGAAGGGTCTCAGGTTTGGTATAAGCATTGAGATATCACATCTCATGCTATAGGAAGGGTCCCAGGATTGGAATGGGAAGGAGTTGTATATGACATCTCATGCCATAAGAAGGGTCTCAGGTTTGGTATAAGCATTGAGATATCACCTCACATGCTATAGGAAGGGTCTCAGGATTGGAATGGGAAGGACTTGGATATCACAGCTCATGCTATAGGCAGGGTCTCAGGTCTGGAAAGGGAAGGACTTGATCACATCTCATGCTATAGGGAGGGTCTCAAGTTTCATATTAGAAGCTTTGAGATATCACATCTCATGATATCGGAAGGGTCTCAGGATTGGAATGGGAAGTATTTGGATATCACATCTCATGCCATAGGAAGGGTCTCAGGTTTGGTATAAGCATTGAGATATCACATCTCTGCTATCGGAAGGGTCTCAGGATTGGAATGGGAAGGAGTTGGATATTCCCATCTCATGTTATAGGAAGGGTCTCAGGTTTGGTATTAGAAGCATTGAGATATCACATCTCATGCTATAGGAAGGATCTCAGGATTGGAATGGGAAGGACTTGATCACATCTCATGCTATAGGGAGGGTCTCAAGTTTCATATTAGAAGCTTTGAGATATCACATCTCATGATATCGGAAGGGTCTCAGGATTGGAATGGGAAGTATTTGGATATCACATCTCATGTTATATTACGGGTCCCAGGTTTGGTATTAGAAGCATTGAGATATCACATCTCATGCTATAGGAAGGGTCTCAGGATTGGAATGGGAAGGACTTGGATATCACATCTCATGCTATAGGAAGGGTCTCAGGTTTGGTATAAGCATTGAGATATCACATCTCATGCTATAGGACGGGTCTCAGGATTGGAATGGAAGGAGTTGGATATCACATCTCATGTTATAGGAAGGATCTCAGGTTTGGTATTAGAAGCATTGAGACATCACATCTCATGCTATAGGAAGGGTCTCAGGGTTGGAATGGGAAGGAGTTGGATATATCATCTCATCCAATAGGAAGGGTCTCAGGTTTGGAATGGGAAGGAATTGGATATCACATCTCATGTTATAGGAAGGATCTCAGTTTTGGTATTAGAAGCATTGAGATATCACATCTCATGCTATAGGAAGGGTCTCAGGATTGGAATGTGAAGGATTTGGATATCACATCTCATGCTAAAGGAAGGGTCTCAGGTTTGGTAGAAGCATTGAGATATCACGCCTCTGCTATCGGAAGGGTCTCAGGTTTGGATTGGGAAGGAGTTGGATATCACATCTCATGCCATAGGAAGGGTCTCAGGTTTGGTATAAGCATTGAGATATCACATCTCTGCTATCGGAAGGGTCTCAGGATTGGATTGGGAAGGAGTTGGATATCCCTTTTCATGCTATAGGAAGTGTCTCAGGTTGGAATGGGAAGGAGTTGGATATCACATCTCATTCATGTTATAGGAAGGGTCTCAGGATTGGAATGGGAAGGATTTGGATATCACATCTCTTGCTATAGGAAGGGTCTCAGGATTGGAATGGGTAGGAGTTGGATATTACTTTCTTGCTATAGGAGGGGTCTCATGTTTGGAATGGGAAGGAGTTGGATATCACATATGCTATAGTTAGTGTCTCAGGTTTGGAACGGGAAGGAGTTGGATATCACATCTCATGTTATAGGAAGGGTCTCAGGTTTGGTATAAGCATTGAGATATCACATCTCTGCTATCGGAAGCGGCTCAGGATTGGAATGGGAAGGAGTTGGATATCCCATCTCATGTTATAGGAAGAGTCTCTGGTTTGGTATTAGAATCATTGAGATATCACATCGCATGCTGTAGGAAGGGTCTAAGGATTGGAATGGGATGGACTTGGATATCACATCTCATGCTATAGGTAGGCTCTCAGGTGGTTTGGTATAAGCATTGAGATATCACATCTCATGCTATAGGAAGGGTCTCAGGATTGGAATGGGAAGGAATTGGATATCACATCTCATGCTATAGGAAGGGTCTCAGATTTGGTATAAGCATTGAGATATCACATCTCATGCTAAAGGAAGGGTCTCAGGATTGGAATGGGAAGGAGTTGTATATGACATCTCAGGCCATAGGAAGGTTCTCGGGTTTGGTATAAGCATTGAGATATCACATCTCTGCTATCGGAAGGGTCTCAGGATTGGAATGGGAAGGAGTTGGATATCCCATCTCATGTTATAGGAAGGGTCTCAGGTTTGG
Organism: Ambystoma mexicanum; assembly: GCF_040938575.1. Classification (NCBI taxonomy): domain Eukaryota; kingdom Metazoa; phylum Chordata; class Amphibia; order Caudata; family Ambystomatidae; genus Ambystoma; species Ambystoma mexicanum. Next base: position 1,511,326,197 of record NC_090921.1, on the reverse strand, counting down.
TATTAGAAGCATAGAGATATCACATCTCATGCTATAGGAAGGGTCTCAGGATTTGAATGGCAAGGAGTTGGATATCACATCTCATGCCATAGGAAGGGTCTCAGGTTTGGTATAAGCATTGAGATATCACATCTCTGCTATCGGAAGGGTCTCAGGATTGGATTGGGAAGGAGTTGGATATCCATTCTCATGCTATAGGAAGTGTCTCAGGTTGGAATGGCAAGGAGTTGGATATCACATCTCATGTTATAGGAAGGGTCTCAGGATTGGAATGGGAAGGATTTGGATATCACATCTCTTGCTATAGGAAGGGTCTCAGGATTGGAATGGGTAGGAGTTGGATATTACTTTCTTGCTATAGGAAGGGTCTCATGTTTGGAATGGGAAGGAGTTGGATATCACATATGCTATAGTTAGTGTCTCAGGTTTGGAACGGGAAGGAGTTGGATATCACATCTCATGTTATAGGAAGGGTCTCAGGTTTGGTATAAGCATTGAGATATCACATCTCTGCTATCGGAAGCGGCTCAGGATTGGAATGGGAAGGAGTTGGATATCCCATCTCATGTTATAGGAAGAGTCTCTGGTTTGGTATTAGAATCATTGAGATATCACATCGCATGCTGTAGGAACGGTCTAAGGATTGGAATGGGATGGACTTGGATATCACATCTCATGCTATAGGTAGGCTCTCAGGTTTGGTATAAGCATTGAGATATCACATCTCATGCTATAGGAAGGGTCTCAGGATTGGAATGGGAAGGAATTGGATCTCACATCTCATGCAATAGGAAGGGTCTCAGATTTGGTATAAGCATTGAGATATCACATCTCATGCTAAAGGAAGGGTCTCAGGATTGGAATGGGAAGGAGTTGTATATGACATCTCAGGCCATAGGAAGGTTCTCAGGTTTGGTATAAGCATTGAGATATCACATCTCTGCTATCGGAAGGGTCTCAGGATTGGAATGGGAAGGAGTTGGATATCCCATCTCATGTTATAGGAAGGGTCTCAGGTTTGGTATTAGAAGCATAGAGATATCACATCTCATGCTATAGGAAGGGTCTCAGGATTTGAATGGCAAGGAGTTGGATATCACATCTCATGCCATAGGAAGGGTCTCAGGTTTGGTATAAGCATTGAGATATCACATCTCTGCTATCGGAAGGGTCTCAGGATTGGATTGGGAAGGAGTTGGATATCCCTTCTCATGCTATAGGAAGTGTCTCAGGTTGGAATGGGAAGGAGTTGGATATCACATCTCATGTTATAGGAAGGGTCTCAGGATTGGAATGGGAAGGATTTGGATATCACATCTCTTGCTATAGGAAGGGTCTCAGGATTGGAATGGGAAGGAGTTGTATATGACATCTCAGGCCATAGGAAGGTTCTCAGGTTTGGTATAAGCATTGAGATATCACATCTCTGCTATCGGAAAGGTCTCAGGATTGGAATGGGAAGGAGTTGGATATCCCATCTCATGTTATAGGAAGGGTCTCAGGTTTGGTATTAGAAGCATAGAGATATCACATCTCATGCTATAGGAAGGGTCTCAGGATTGGAATGGGAAGGACTTGGATGTCACATCTCATGCTATAGGGAGGGTCTCAAGTTTGATATTAGAAGCATTGAGATAACAAATCTCATGATATCGGAAGGGTCTCAGGATTGGAATGGGAAGGAGTTGGATATCACATCTCATGATAAAGGAAGGGTCTAAGGTTTGGAAGGGGAAGGATTTGGATATCACATCTCATGTTATAGGACGGGTCTCAGGTTTGGTATTAGAAGCATTGAGATATCAAGTCTCATGGTATAAGAAGGGTCTCAGAATTGGAATGGGAAGGAGTTGGATATCACACCTCAAGCTATAGGAAGGGTCTCAGGATTGGAATGGGAAGGAGTTTGAAATCACATCTCATGCCATAGTATGGGTCTCAGGTTTGGTAGAAGCATTGGGATATCACATCTCATGCTATCGGAAGGGTATCAGTATTGGATTTGGAAGAAGTTGGATATCCCATCTCATGCTATAGGAAAGGTCTCAGGTTGGAATGGGAAGGAGTTGGATATCACATTTCATGTTATAGGAAGGGTCGCAGGATTGGAATGGGAAGGACTTGGATATCATATCTCATGCTATAGGACGGGTCTCAGGTTTGTTATTAGAATCATTGAGATATCATATTGCATGCTGTAGGAAGGGTCTAAGGATTGGAATGGGAAGGACCTGGATATCACATCTCATGCTATATATAGGCTCTTAGGTTTGGAAAGGGAAGGAGTTGGATATCACATTTCATGTTAGAGGAAGGATCTCAGGTTTGGTATTAGAAGCTTTGAGATATCACATCTCATGCTATAGGAAGGGTCTCAGGATTGGAATGGGAAGTAGTTGGATATCACATCTCATGCTATAGGAAGGGTCTCAGGTTTGGTATAAGCATTGAGATATCACATCTCATGCTATAGGACGGGTCTCAGGATTGGAATGGAAGGAGTTGGATATCACATCTCATGTTATAGGAAGGATCTCAGGTTTGGTATTAGAAGCATTGAGACATCACATCTCATGCTATAGGAAGGGTCTCAGGGTTGGAATGGGAAGGAGTTGGATATCACATCTCATCCAGTAGGAAGGGTCTCAGGTTTGGAATGGGAAGGAATTGGATATCACATCTCATGTTATAGGAAGGATCTCAGGTTTGGTATTAGAAGCATTGAGATATCACATCTCATGCTATAGGAACGGTCTCGGGATTGGAATGTGAAGGATTTGGATATCACATCTCATGCTAAAGGAAGGGTCTCAGGTTTGGTAGAAGCATTGAGATATCACGTCTCTGCTATCGGAAGGGTCTCAGGATTGGATTGGGAAGGAGTTGGATATCCCTTCTCATGCTATAGGAAGGGTCTCAGGATTTGAATGGCAAGGAGTTGGATATCACATCTCATGCCATAGGAAGGGTCTCAGGTTTGGTATAAGCATTGAGATATCACATCTCTGCTATCGGAAGGGTCTCAGGATTGGAATGGGAAGGAGTTGGATATTCCCATCTCATGTTATAGGAAGGGTCTCAGGTTTGGTATTAGAAGCATTGAGATATCACATCTCATGCTATAGGAAGGATCTCAGGATTGGAATGGGAAGGACTTGATCACATCTCATGCTATAGGGAGGGTCTCAAGTTTCATATTAGAAGCTTTGAGATATCACATCTCATGATATCGGAAGGGTCTCAGGATTGGAATGGGAAGTATTTGGATATCACATCTCATGTTATATTACGGGTCCCAGGTTTGGTATTAGAAGCATTGAGATATCACATCTCATGCTATAGGAAGGGTCTCAGGATTGGAATGGGAAGGACTTGGATATCACATCTCATGCTATAGGAAGGGTCTCAGTTTTGGTATTAGAAGCATTGAGATATCACATCTCATGCTATAGGAAGGGTCTCAGGATTGGAATGGGAAGGACTTGGATATCACATCTCATGCTATAGGGAGGGTCTCAAGTTTGATATTAGAAGCTTTGAGATATCACATCTCATGATATCGGAAGGGTCTCAGGATTGGAATGGGAAGGAGTTGGATATCACATCTCATGATAAAGGAAGGGTCTAAGGTTTGGAAGGGGAAGGATTTGGATATCACATCTCATGTTATATTACAGGTCTCAGGTTTGGTATTAGAAGCATTGAGATATCAAGTCTCAGAGTATAGGAAGGGTCTCAGAATTGGAATGGAAAGGAGTTGGATATCACATCTCAAGCTATAGGAAGGGTCTCAGGATTGGAATGGGAAGGAGTTGGATATCACATCTCATGCTATAGGAAGGCTCTCAGGTTTGGAAGGGGAAAGAGTTGGATATCACATTTCATGTTAGAGGTAGGATCTCAGGTTTGGTATTAGAGGCATTGAGATATCACATCTCATGCTATCAGAAGGGTCTCAGGAATGGAATGGGAAGGAGTTGGATATCACATCTCATGCTAAAGGGAGGGTCTCAGGTTTGGAAGGGGAAGGATTTGGATATCACATCTCATGTTATAGGAAGGATCTCAGGTTTGGTATTAGAAGCATTGAGATATCACATCTCATGCTATCGGAAGGATCTCAGGTTTGGTATTAGAAGCATTGAGATATCACATCTCATGCTATCAGAAGAGTCTCAGGATTGGAATAGGAAGGAGTTGGATATCACATCTCATGCTAAAGGGAGGGTCTCAGGTTTGGAAGGGGAAGGATTTGGATATCACATCTCATGTTATCGGAAGGATCTCACGTTTGGTATTAGAAGTATTGAGCTATCATATCTCATGCTATAGGAAGGGTCTCAGGATTGGAATGGGAAGGAGTTGGATATCACATGTCATGCTATAGGGAGGGTCTCAGGATTGGAATGGGAAGGAGTTTGATATCACATCTCATGCCATAGTATGGGTCTCAGGTTTGGTAGAAGCATTGGGATATCACATCTCATGCTATCGGAAGGGTATCAGTATTGGATTTGGAAGGAGTTGGATATCCCATCTCATGCTATAGGAAGGGTCTCAGGTTTGGTATAAGCAGTGAGATATCACATCTCATGCTATAGGAAGTGTCTCAGGATTGGAATGGGAAGGAGTTGGATATTCCCATCTCATGTTATAGGAAGGATCTCAGGTTTGGTATAAGCATTGAGATATCACATCTCTGCTATCGGAAGGGTCTCAGGATTGGAATGGGAAGGAGTTGGATATTCCCATCTCATGTTATAGGAAGGGTCTCAGGTTTGGTATTAGAAGCATTGAGATATCACATCTCATGCTATAGGAAGGGTCTCAGGATTGGAATGGGAAGGACTTGGATATCACATCTCATGCTATAGGGAGGGTCTCAAGTTTGATATTAGAAGCTTTGAGATATCACATCTCATGATATCGGAAGGGTCTAAGGATTGGAATGGGAAGGAGTTGGATATCACATCTCATGATAAAGGAAGGGTCTAAGGTTTGGAAGGGGAAGGATTTGGATATCACGTCTCATGTTATATTACGGGTCTCAGGTTTGGTATTAGAAGCATTGAGATATCAAGTCTCATAGTATAGGAAGGGTCTCAGAATTGGAATGGGAAGGAGTTGGATATCACATCTCAAGCTCTAGGAATGGTCTCAGGATTGGAATGGGAAGGACTTGGATATCACATCTCATGCTATAGGAAGGCTCTCAGGTTTGGAAGGGGAAAGAGTTGGATATCACATTTCATGTTAGAGGTAGGATCTCAGGTTTGGTATTAGAGGCATTGAGATATCACATCTCATGCTATCAGAAGGGTCTCAGGAATGGAATGGGAAGGAGTTGGATATCACATCTCATGCTAAAGGGAGGGTCTCAGGTTTGGAAGGGGAAGGATTTGGATATCACATCTCATGTTATAGGAAGGATCTCAGGTTTGGTATTAGAAGCATTGCGATATCACATCTCATGCTATCGGAAGGATCTCAGGTTTGGTATTAGAAGTATTGAGATATCACATCTCATGCTATAGGAAGGGTCTCAGGATTGGAATGGGAAGGAGTTGGATATCACATCTCATGCTAAAGGAAGGGTCTCAGGTTTGATAGAAGCATTGAGATATCACATCTCATGCTATAGGAAGGGTCTCAGGATTGGAATGGGAAGGACTTAGATATCACATATCATGCTATAGGGAGGGTCTCAGTTTTGATATTAGAAGCATTGAGATATCACATCTCATGCTATCGGAAGTGTCTCAGGATTGGAATGGGAAGGAGCTGGATATCACATCTCATGCTAAAGGAAGGGTCTCAGGTTTGGAACGGGAAGGAGTTGGATATCACATCTCATGTTATAGGAAGGGTCTCAGGTTTGGTATAAACATTGAGATATCACATCTCTGCTATCAGAAGTGTCTCAGGATTGGAATGGGAAGGAGTTGGATATCCCATCTCATGTTATAGGACGGGTCTCAGGTTTTTTTTATTAGAATCATTGAGATCTCATATTGCATGCTGTAGGAAGGGTCTAAGGATTGGAATGGGAAGGAGTTGGATATCACATCTCATGCTATAGGAAGGGTCTCAGGATTGGAATGGGAAGGAGTTGAATATGACATCTCATGCCGTAGGAAGGGTCTCAGGTTTGGTATAAACATTGAGATATCACATCTCTGCTATCAAAAGGGTCTCAGGATTGGAATGGGAAGGAGTTGGATTTCCCATCTCATGTTATAGGAAGAGTCTCAGGTTTGGTATTAGAAGCATTGAGATATCACATCTCATGCTATAGGAAGTGTCTCAGGATTGGAATGGGAAGGACTTGGATATCACATCTCATGCTATGGGAAGGGTCTCAGGTTTGGTATAAGCAGTGAGATATCACATCTCATGCTATAGGAAGTGTCTCGGGATTGGAATGGGAAGGAGTTGGATATCACATCTCATGTTATAGGAAGGATCTCAGGTTTGGTATAAGCATTGAGATATCACATCTCTGCTATCGGAAGGGTCTCAGGATTGGAATGGGAAGGAGTTGGATATTCCCATCTCATGTTATAGGAAGGGTCTCAGGTTTGGTATTAGAAGCATTGAGATATCACATCTCATGCTATAGGAAGGGTCTCAGGATTGGAATGGGAAGGACTTGGATATCACATCTCATGCTATAGGGAGGGTCTCAAGTTTGATATTAGAAGCTTTGAGATATCACATCTCATGATATCGGAAGGGTCTCAGGATTGGAATGGGAAGGAGTTGGATATCACATCTCATGATAAAGGAAGGGTCTAAGGTTTGGAAGGGGAAGGATTTGGATATCACGTCTCATGTTATATTACGGGTCTCAGGTTTGGTATTAGAAGCATTGAGATATCAAGTCTCATAGTATAGGAAGGGTCTCAGAATTGGAATGGGAAGGAGTTGGATATCACATCTCAAGCTCTAGGAAGGGTCTCAGGATTGGAATGGGAAGGACTTGGATATCACATCTCATGCTATAGGAAGGCTCTCAGGTTTGGAAGGGGAAAGAGTTGGATATCACATTTCATGTTAGAGGTAGGATCTCAGGTTTGGTATTAGAGGCATTGAGATATCACATCTCATGCTATCAGAAGGGTCTCAGGAATGGAATGGGAAGGAGTTGGATATCACATCTCATGCTAAAGGGAGGGTCTCAGGTTTGGAAGGGGAAGGATTTGGATATCACATCTCATGTTATAGGAAGGATCTCAGGTTTGGTATTAGAAGCATTGCGATATCACATCTCATGCTATCGGAAGGATCTCAGGTTTGGTATTAGAAGTATTGAGATATCACATCTCATGCTATAGGAAGGGTCTCAGGATTGGAATGGGAAGGAGTTGGATATCACATCTCATGCTAAAGGAAGGGTCTCAGGTTTGGTAGAAGCATTGAGATATCACATCTCATGCTATAGGAAGGGTCTCAGGATTGGAATGGGAAGGACTTAGATATCACATATCATGCTATAGGGAGGGTCTCAGTTTTGATATTAGAAGCATTGAGATATCACATCTCATGCTATCGGAAGTGTCTCAGGATTGGAATGGGAAGGAGCTGGATATCACATCTCATGCTAAAGGAAGGGTCTCAGGTTTGGAACGGGAAGGAGTTGGATATCACATCTTATGTTATAGGAAGGGTCTCAGGTTTGGTATAAACATTGAGATATCACATCTCTGCTATCAGAAGTGGCTCAGGATTGGAATGGGAAGGAGTTGGATATCCCATCTCATGTTATAGGACGGGTCTCAGGTTTTTTTATTAGAATCATTGAGATCTCATATTGCATGCTGTAGGAAGGGTCTAAGGATTGGAATGGGAAGGAGTTGGATATCACATCTCATGCTATAGGAAGGGTCTCAGGATTGGAATGGGAAGGAGTTGAATATGACATCTCATGCCGTAGGAAGGGTCTCAGGTTTGGTATAAACATTGAGATATCACATCTCTGCTATCAAAAGGGTCTCAGGATTGGAATGGGAAGGAGTTGGATTTCCCATCTCATGTTATAGGAAGAGTCTCAGGTTTGGTATTAGAAGCATTGAGATATCACATCTCATGCTATAGGAAGTGTCTCAGGATTGGAATGGGAAGAACTTGGATATCACATCTCATGCTATGGGAAGGGTCTCAGGTTTGGTATAAGCAGTGAGATATCACATCTCATGCTATAGGAAGTGTCTCATGATTGGAATGTGAAGGAGTTGGATATCACATCTCATGTTATAGGAAGGATCTCAGGTTTGGTATAAGCATTGAGATATCACATCTCTGCTATCGGAAGGGTCTCAGGATTGGAATGGTAAGGAGTTGGATATTCCCATCTCATGTTATAGGAAGGGTCTCAGGTTTGGTATTAGAAGCATTGAGATATCACATCTCATGCTATAGGAAGGGTCTCAGGATTGGAATGGGAAGGACTTGGATATCACATCTCATGCTATAGGGAGGGTCTCAAGTTTGATATTAGAAGCTTTGAGATATCACATCTCATGATATCGGAAGGGTCTCAGGATTGGAATGGGAAGGAGTTGGATATCACATCTCATGACAAAGGAAGGATCTAAGGTTTGGAAGGGTAAGGATTCGGATATCACGTCTCATGTTATATTACGGGTCTCAGGTTTGGTATTAGAAGCATTGAGATATCAAGTCTCATAGTATAGGAAGGGTCTCAGAATTGGAATGGGAAGGACTTGGATATCACATCTCATGCTATAGGAAGGCTCTCAGGTTTGGAAGGGGAAAGAGTTGGATATCACATTTCATGTTAGAGGTAGGATCTCAGGTTTGGTATTAGAGGCATTGAGATATCACATCTCATGCTATCAGAAGGGTCTCAGGAATGGAATGGGAAGGAGTTGGATATCACATCTCATGCTAAAGGGAGGGTCTCAGGTTTGGAAGGGAAAGGATTTGGATATCACATCTCATGTTATAGGAAGGATCTCAGGTTTGGTATTAGAAGCATTGAGATATCACATCTCATGCTATCGGAAGGATCTCAGGTTTGGTATTAGAAGCATTGAGATATCACATCTCATGCTATCAGAAGAGTCTCAGGATTGGAATAGGAAGGAGTTGGATATCACATCTCATGCTAAAGGGAGGGTCTCAGGTTTGGAAGGGGAAGGATTTGGATATCACATCTCATGTTATCGGAAGGATCTCACGTTTGGTATTAGAAGTATTGAGATATCATATCTCATGCTATAGGAAGGGTCTCAGGATTGGAATGGGAAGGAGTTGGATATCACATGTCATGCTATAGGGAGGGTCTCAGGATTGGAATGGGAAGGAGTTTGATATCACATCTCATGCTATAGGGAGGGTCTCAAGTTTGATATTAGAAGCTTTGAGATATCACATCTCATGATATCGGAAGGGTCTCAGGATTGGAATGGGAAGGAGTTGGATATCACATCTCATGACAAAGGAAGGATCTAAGGTTTGGAAGGGTAAGGATTTGGATATCACGTCTCATGTTATATTACGGGTCTCAGGTTTGGTATTAGAAGCATTGAGATATCAAGTCTCATAGTATAGGAAGGGTCTCAGAATTGGAATGGGAAGGACTTGGATATCACATCTCATGCTATAGGAAGGCTCTCAGGTTTGGAAGGGGAAAGAGTTGGATATCACATTTCATGTTAGAGGTAGGATCTCAGGTTTGGTATTAGAGGCATTGAGATATCACATCTCATGCTATCAGAAGGGTCTCAGGAATGGAATGGGAAGGAGTTGGATATCACATCTCATGCTAAAGGGAGGGTCTCAGGTTTGGAAGGGAAAGGATTTGGATATCACATCTCATGTTATAGGAAGGATCTCAGGTTTGGTATTAGAAGCATTGAGATATCACATCTCATGCTATCGGAAGGATCTCAGGTTTGGTATTAGAAGCATTGAGATATCACATCTCATGCTATCAGAAGAGTCTCAGGATTGGAATAGGAAGGAGTTGGATATCACATCTCATGCTAAAGGGAGGGTCTCAGGTTTGGAAGGGGAAGGATTTGGATATCACATCTCATGTTATCGGAAGGATCTCACGTTTGGTATTAGAAGTATTGAGATATCATATCTCATGCTATAGGAAGGGTCTCAGGATTGGAATGGGAAGGAGTTGGATATCACATGTCATGCTATAGGGAGGGTCTCAGGATTGGAATGGGAAGGAGTTTGATATCATATCTCATGCCATAGTATGGGTCTCAGGTTTGGTAGAAGCATTGGGATATCACATCTCATGCTATCGGAAGGGTATCAGTATTGGATTTGGAAGGAGTTGGATATCCCATCTCATGCTATAGGAAGGGTCTCAGGTTTGGTATAAGCAGTGAGATATCACATCTCATGCTATAGGAAGTGTCTCAGGATTGGAATGGGAAGGAGTTGGATATTCCCATCTCATGTTATAGGAAGGATCTCAGGTTTGGTATAAGCATTGAGATATCACATCTCTGCTATCGGAAGGGTCTCAGGATTGGAATGGGAAGGAGTTGGATATTCCCATCTCATGTTATAGGAAGGGTCTCAGGTTTGGTATTAGAAGCATTGAGATATCACATCTCATGCTATAGGAAGGGTCTCAGGATTGGAATGGGAAGGACTTGGATATCACATCTCATGCTATAGGGAGGGTCTCAAGTTTGATATTAGAAGCTTTGAGATATCACATCTCATGATATCGGAAGGGTCTCAGGATTGGAATGGGAAGGAGTTGGATATCACATCTCATGATAAAGGAAGGGTCTAAGGTTTGGAAGGGGAAGGATTTGGATATCACGTCTCATGTTATATTACGGGTCTCAGGTTTGGTATTAGAAGCATTGAGATATCAAGTCTCATAGTATAGGAAGGGTCTCAGAATTGGAATGGGAAGGAGTTGGATATCACATCTCAAGCTCTAGGAATGGTCTCAGGATTGGAATGGGAAGGACTTGGATATCACATCTCATGCTATAGGAAGGCTCTCAGGTTTGGAAGGGGAAAGAGTTGGATATCACATTTCATGTTAGAGGTAGGATCTCAGGTTTGGTATTAGAGGCATTGAGATATCACATCTCATGCTATCAGAAGGGTCTCAGGAATGGAATGGGAAGGAGTTGGATATCACATCTCATGCTAAAGGGAGGGTCTCAGGTTTGGAAGGGGAAGGATTTGGATATCACATCTCATGTTATAGGAAGGATCTCAGGTTTGGTATTAGAAGCATTGCGATATCACATCTCATGCTATCGGAAGGATCTCAGGTTTGGTATTAGAAGTATTGAGATATCACATCTCATGCTATAGGAAGGGTCTCAGGATTGGAATGGGAAGGAGTTGGATATCACATCTCATGCTAAAGGAAGGGTCTCAGGTTTGGTAGAAGCATTGAGATATCACATCTCATGCTATAGGAAGGGTCTCAGGATTGGAATGGGAAGGACTTAGATATCACATATCATGCTATAGGGAGGGTCTCCGTTTTGATATTAGAAGCATTGAGATATCACATCTCATGCTATCGGAAGTGTCTCAGGATTGGAATGGGAAGGAGCTGGATATCACATCTCATGCTAAAGGAAGGGTCTCAGGTTTGGAACGGGAAGGAGTTGGATATCACATCTCATGTTATAGGAAGGGTCTCAGGTTTGGTATAAACATTGAGATATCACATCTCTGCTATCAGAAGTGTCTCAGGATTGGAATGGGAAGGAGTTGGATATCCCATCTCATGTTATAGGACGGGTCTCAGGTTTTTTTTATTAGAATCATTGAGATCTCATATTGCATGCTGTAGGAAGGGTCTAAGGATTGGAATGGGAAGGAGTTGGATATCACATCTCATGCTATAGGAAGGGTCTCAGGATTGGAATGGGAAGGAGTTGAATATGACATCTCATGCCGTAGGAAGGGTCTCAGGTTTGGTATAAACATTGAGATATCACATCTCTGCTATCAAAAGGGTCTCAGGATTGGAATGGGAAGGAGTTGGATTTCCCATCTCATGTTATAGGAAGAGTCTCAGGTTTGGTATTAGAAGCATTGAGATATCACATCTCATGCTATAGGAAGTGTCTCAGGATTGGAATGGGAAGGACTTGGATATCACATCTCATGCTATGGGAAGGGTCTCAGGTTTGGTATAAGCAGTGAGATATCACATCTCATGCTATAGGAAGTGTCTCGGGATTGGAATGGGAAGGAGTTGGATATCACATCTCATGTTATAGGAAGGATCTCAGGTTTGGTATAAGCATTGAGATATCACATCTCTGCTATCGGAAGGGTCTCAGGATTGGAATGGGAAGGAGTTGGATATTCCCATCTCATGTTATAGGAAGGGTCTCAGGTTTGGTATTAGAAGCATTGAGATATCACATCTCATGCTATAGGAAGGGTCTCAGGATTGGAATGGGAAGGACTTGGATATCACATCTCATGCTATAGGGAGGGTCTCAAGTTTGATATTAGAAGCTTTGAGATATCACATCTCATGATATCGGAAGGGTCTCAGGATTGGAATGGGAAGGAGTTGGATATCACATCTCATGATAAAGGAAGGGTCTAAGGTTTGGAAGGGGAAGGATTTGGATATCACGTCTCATGTTATATTACGGGTCTCAGGTTTGGTATTAGAAGCATTGAGATATCAAGTCTCATAGTATAGGAAGGGTCTCAGAATTGGAATGGGAAGGATTTGGATATCACATCCCAAGCTCTAGGAAGGGTCTCAGGATTGGAATGGGAAGGACTTGGATATCACATCTCATGCTATAGGAAGGCTCTCAGGTTTGGAAGGGGAAAGAGTTGGATATCACATTTCATGTTAGAGGTAGGATCTCAGGTTTGGTATTAGAGGCATTGAGATATCACATCTCATGCTATCAGAAGGGTCTCAGGTTTGGAAGGGGAAGGATTTGGATATCACATCTCATGTTATAGGAAGGATCTCAGGTTTGGTATTAGAAGCATTGCGATATCACATCTCATGCTATCGGAAGGATCTCAGGTTTGGTATTAGAAGTATTGAGATATCACATCTCATGCTATAGGAAGGGTCTCAGGATTGGAATGGGAAGGAGTTGGATATCACATCTCATGCTAAAGGAAGGGTCTCAGGTTTGGTAGAAGCATTGAGATATCACATCTCATGCTATAGGAAGGGTCTCCGGATTGGAATGGGAAGGACTTAGATATCACATATCATGCTATAGGGAGGGTCTCAGTTTTGATATTAGAAGCATTGAGATATCACATCTCATGCTATCGGAAGTGTCTCAGGATTGGAATGGGAAGGAGCTGGATATCACATCTCATGCTAAAGGAAGGGTCTCAGGTTTGGAACGGGAAGGAGTTGGATATCACATCTCATGTTATAGGAAGGGTCTCAGGTTTGGTATAAACATTGAGATATCACATCTCTGCTATCAGAAGTGGCTCAGGATTGGAATGGGAAGGAGTTGGATATCCCATCTCATGTTATAGGACGGGTCTCAGGTTTTTTTATTAGAATCATTGAGATCTCATATTGCATGCTGTAGGAAGGGTCTAAGGATTGGAATGGGAAGGAGTTGGATATCACATCTCATGCTATAGGAAGGGTCTCAGGATTGGAATGGGAAGGAGTTGAATATGACATCTCATGCCGTAGGAAGGGTCTCAGGTTTGGTATAAACATTGAGATATCACATCTCTGCTATCAAAAGGGTCTCAGGATTGGAATGGGAAGGAGTTGGATTTCCCATCTCATGTTATAGGAAGAGTCTCAGGTTTGGTATTAGAAGCATTGAGATAGCACATCTCATGCTATAGGAAGTGTCTCAGGATTGGAATGGGAAGGACTTGGATATCACATCTCATGCTATGGGAAGGGTCTCAGGTTTGGTATAAGCAGTGAGATATCACATCTCATGCTATAGGAAGTGTCTCGGGATTGGAATGGGAAGGAGTTGGATATCACATCTCATGTTATAGGAAGGATCTCAGGTTTGGTATAAGCATTGAGATATCACATCTCTGCTATCGGAAGGGTCTCAGGATTGGAATGGGAAGGAGTTGGATATTCCCATCTCATGTTATAGGAAGGGTCTCAGGTTTGGTATTAGAAGCATTGAGATATCACATCTCATGCTATAGGAAGGGTCTCAGGATTGGAATGGGAAGGACTTGGATATCACATCTCATGCTATAGGGAGGGTCTCAAGTTTGATATTAGAAGCTTTGAGATATCACATCTCATGATATCGGAAGGGTCTCAGGATTGGAATGGGAAGGAGTTGGATATCACATCTCATGATAAAGGAAGGGTCTAAGGTTTGGAAGGGGAAGGATTTGGATATCACGTCTCATGTTATATTACGGGTCTCAGGTTTGGTATTAGAAGCATTGAGATATCAAGTCTCATAGTATAGGAAGGGTCTCAGAATTGGAATGGGAAGGATTTGGATATCACATCTCAAGCTCTAGGAAGGGTCTCAGGATTGGAATGGGAAGGACTTGGATATCACATCTCATGCTATAGGAAGGCTCTCAGGTTTGGAAGGGGAAAGAGTTGGATATCACATTTCATGTTAGAGGTAGGATCTCAGGTTTGGTATTAGAGGCATTGAGATATCACATCTCATGCTATCAGAAGGGTCTCAGGAATGGAATGGGAAGGAGTTGGATATCACATCTCATGCTAAAGGGAGGGTCTCAGGTTTGGAAGGGGAAGGATTTGGATATCACATCTCATGTTATAGGAAGGATCTCAGGTTTGGTATTAGAAGCATTGCGATATCACATCTCATGCTATCGGAAGGATCTCAGGTTTGGTATTAGAAGTATTGAGATATCACATCTCATGCTATAGGAAGGGTCTCAGGATTGGAATGGGAAGGAGTTGGATATCACATCTCATGCTAAAGGAAGGGTCTCAGGTTTGGTAGAAGCATTGAGATATCACATCTCATGCTATAGGAAGGGTCTCCGGATTGGAATGGGAAGGACTTAGATATCACATATCATGCTATAGGGAGGGTCTCAGTTTTGATATTAGAAGCATTGAGATATCACATCTCATGCTATCGGTAGTGTCTCAGGATTGGAATGGGAAGGAGCTGGATATCACATCTCATGCTAAAGGAAGGGTCTCAGGTTTGGAACGGGAAGGAGTTGGATATCACATCTCATGTTATAGGAAGGGTCTCAGGTTTGGTATAAACATTGAGATATCACATCTATGCTATCAGAAGTGGTTCAGGATTGGAATGGGAAGGAGTTGGATATCCCATCTCATGTTATAGGACGGGTCTCAGGTTTTTTTATTAGAATCATTGAGATCTCATATTGCATGCTGTAGGAAGGGTCTAAGGATTGGAATGGGAAGGAGTTGGATATCACATCTCATGCTATAGGAAGGGTCTCAGGATTGGAATGGGAAGGAGTTGAATATGACATCTCATGCCGTAGGAAGGGTCTCAGGTTTGGTATAAACATTGAGATATCACATCTCTGCTATCAAAAGGGTCTCAGGATTGGAATGGGAAGGAGTTGGATTTCCCATCTCATGTTATAGGAAGAGTCTCAGGTTTGGTATTAGAAGCATTGAGATATCACATCTCATGCTATAGGAAGTGTCTCAGGATTGGAATGGGAAGAACTTGGATATCACATCTCATGCTATGGGAAGGGTCTCAGGTTTGGTATAAGCAGTGAGATATCACATCTCATGCTATAGGAAGTGTCTCAGGATTGGAATGGGAAGGAGTTGGATATCACATCTCATGTTATAGGAAGGATCTCAGGTTTGGTATAAGCATTGAGATATCACATCTCTGCTATCGGAAGGGTCTCAGGATTGGAATGGGAAGGAGTTGGATATTCCCATCTCATGTTATAGGAAGGGTCTCAGGTTTGGTATTAGAAGCATTGAGATATCACATCTCATGCTATAGGAAGGGTCTCAGGATTGGAATGGGAAGGACTTGGATATCACATCTCATGCTATAGGAAGGCTCTCAGGTTTGGAAGGGGAAAGAGTTGGACATCACATTTCATGTTAGAGGTAGGATCTCAGGTTTGGTATTAGAGGCATTGAGATATCACATCTCATGCTATCAGAAGGGTCTCAGGAATGGAATGGGAAGGAGTTGGATATCACATCTCATGCTAAAGGGAGGGTCTCAGGTTTGGAAGGGGAAGGATTTGGATATCACATCTCATGTTATAGGAAGGATCTCAGGTTTGGTATTAGAAGCATTGAGATATCACATCTCATGCTATCGGAAGGATCTCAGGTTTGGTATTAGAAGCATTGAGATATCACATCTCATGCTATCAGAAGAGTCTCAGGATTGGAATAGGAAGGAGTTGGATATCACATCTCATGCTAAAGGGAGGGTCTCAGGTTTGGAAGGGGAAGGATTTGGATATCACATCTCATGTTATCGGAAGGATCTCACGTTTGGTATTAGAAGTATTGAGATATCATATCTCATGCTATAGGAAGGACCCTTCCTACGGCATGAGATGTCATATTCAACTCCTTCCCATTCCAATCCTGAGACCCTTCCTATAGCATGAGATGTGATATCCAACTCCTTCCCATTCCAATCCTTAGACCCTTCCTACAGCATGCAATATGAGATCTCAATGATTCTAATAAAAAAACCTGAGACCCGTCCTATAACATGAGATGGGATATCCAACTCCTTCCCATTCCAATCCTGAGCCACTTCTGATAGCAGAGATGTGATATCTCAATGTTTATACCAAACCTGAGACCCTTCCTATAACATAAGATGTGATATCCAACTCCTTCCCGTTCCAAACCTGAGACCCTTCCTTTAGCATGAGATGTGATATCCAGCTCCTTCCCATTCCAATCCTGAGACACTTCCGATAGCATGAGATGTGATATCTCAATGCTTCTAATATCAAAACTGAGACCCTCCCTATAGCATGATATGTGATATCTAAGTCCTTCCCATTCCAATCCTGAGACCCTTCCTATAGCATGAGATGTGATATCTCAATGCTTCTACCAAACCTGAGACCCTTCCTTTAGCATGAGATGTGATATCCAACTCCTTCCCATTCCAATCCTGAGACCCTTCCTATAGCATGAGATGTGATATCTCAATACTTCTAATACCAAACCTGAGATCCTTCCGATAGCATGAGATGTGATATCGCAATGCTTCTAATACCAAACCTGAGATCCTTCCTATAACATGAGATGTGATATCCAAATCCTTCCCCTTCCAAACCTGAGACCCTCCCTTTAGCATGAGATGTGATATCCAACTCCTTCCCATTCCATTCCTGAGACCCTTCTGATAGCATGAGATGTGATATCTCAATGCCTCTAATACCAAACCTGAGATCCTACCTCTAACATGAAATGTGATATCCAACTCTTTCCCCTTCCAAACCTGAGAGCCTTCCTATAGCATGAGATGTGATATCCAAGTCCTTCCCATTCCAATCCTGAGACCCTTCCTAGAGCTTGAGATGTGATATCCAACTCCTTCCCATTCCAATTCTGAGACCCTTCCTATACTATGAGACTTGATATCCCAATGCTTCTAATACCAAACCTGAGACCCGTAATATAACATGAGACGTGATATCCAAATCCTTCCCCTTCCAAACCTTAGACCCTTCCTTTATCATGAGATGTGATATCCAACTCCTTCCCATTCCAATCCTGAGACCCTTCCGATATCATGAGATGTGATATCTCAAAGCTTCTAATATCAAACTTGAGACCCTCCCTATAGCATGAGATGTGATATCCAAGTCCTTCCCATTCCAATCCTGAGACCCTTCCTATAGCATGAGATGTGATATCTCAATGCTTCTAATACCAAACCTGAGACCCTTCCTATAACATGAGATGGGAATATCCAGCTCCTTCCCATTCCAATCCTGAGACCCTTCCGATAGCAGATATGTGATATCTCAATGCTTATACCAAACCTGAGATCCTTCCTATAACATAAGATGTGATATCCAACTCCTTCCCATTCCAATCCCGAGACACTTCCTATAGCATGAGATGTGATATCTCACTGCTTATACCAAACCTGAGACCCTTCCCATAGCATGAGATGTGATATCCAAGTCCTTCCCATTCCAATCCTGAGACACTTCCTATAGCATGAGATGTGATATCTCAATGCTTCTGATACCAAACCTGAGACTCTTCCTATAACATGAGATGGGAAATCCAACTCCTTCCCATTCCAATCCTGAGACCCTTTTGATAGCAGAGATGTGATATCTCAATGTTTATACCAAACCTATGACCGTTCCTACGGCATGAGATGTCATATTCAACTCCTTCCCATTCCAATCCTGAGACCCTTCCTATAGCATGAGATGTGATATCCAACTCCTTCCCATTCCAATCCTTAGACCCTTCCTACAGCATGCAATATGAGATCTCAATGATTCTAATAAAAAAAACCTGAGACCCGTCCTATAACATGAGATGGGATATCCAACTCCTTCCCATTCCAATCCTGAGACACTTCTGATAGCAGAGATGTGATATCTCAATGTTTATACCAAACCTGAGACCCTTCCTATAACATGAGATGTGATATCCAACTCCTTCCCGTTCCAAACCTGAGACCCTTCCTTTAGCATGAGATGTGATATCCAGCTCCTTCCCATTCCAATCCTGAGACACTTCCGATAGCATGAGATGTGATATCTCAATGCTTCTAATATCAAAACTGAGACCCTCCCTATAGCATGATATGTGATATCTAAGTCCTTCCCATTCCAATCCTGAGACCCTTCCTATAGCATGAGATGTGATATCTCAATGCTTCTACCAAACCTGAGACCCTTCCTTTAGCATGAGATGTGATATCCAACTCCTTCCCATTCCAATCCTGAGACCCTTCCTATAGCATGAGATGTGATATCTCAATACTTCTAATACCAAACCTGAGATCCTTCCGATAGCATGAGATGTGATATCGCAATGCTTCTAATACCAAACCTGAGATCCTTCCTATAACATGAGATGTGATATCCAAATCCTTCCCCTTCCAAACCTGAGACCCTCCCTTTAGCATGAGATGTGATATCCAACTCCTTCCCATTCCATTCCTGAGACCCTTCTGATAGCATGAGATGTGATATCTCAATGCCTCTAATACCAAACCTGAGATCCTACCTCTAACATGAAATGTGATATCCAACTCTTTCCCCTTCCAAACCTGAGAGCCTTCCTATAGCATGAGATGTGATATCCAAGTCCTTCCCATTCCAATCCTGAGACCATTCCTAGAGCTTGAGATGTGATATCCAACTCCTTCCCATTCCAATTCTGAGACCCTTCCTATACTATGAGACTTGATATCTCAATGCTTCTAATACCAAACCTGAGACCCGTAATATAACATGAGACGTGATATCCAAATCCTTCCCCTTCCAAACCTTAGACCCTTCCTTTATCATGAGATGTGATATCCAACTCCTTCCCATTCCAATCCTGAGACCCTTCCGATATCATGAGATGTGATATCTCAAAGCTTCTAATATCAAACTTGAGACCCTCCCTATAGCATGAGATGTGATATCCAAGTCCTTCCCATTCCAATCCTGAGACCCTTCCTATAGCATGAGATGTGATATCTCAATGCTTCTAATACCAAACCTGAGACCCTTCCTATAACATGAGATGGGAATATCCAGCTCCTTCCCATTCCAATCCTGAGACCCTTCCGATAGCAGAGATGTGATATCTCAATGCTTATACCAAACCTGAGATCCTTCCTATAACATGAGATGGGAATATCCAACTCCTTCCCATTCCAATCCTGAGACACTTCCTATAGCATGAGATGTGATATCTCACTGCTTATACCAAACCTGAGACCCTTCCTATAGCATGAGATGGGATATCCAACTCCTTCCAAATCCAATACTGATACCCTTCCGATAGCATGAGATGTGATATCCCAATGCTTCTACCAAACCTGAGACCCATACTATGGCATGAGATGTGATATCAAACTCCTTCCCATTCCAATCCTGAGACCCTCCCTATAGCATGACATGTGATATCCAACTCCTTCCCATTCCAATCCTGAGACCCTTCCTATAGCATGAGATATGATATCTCAATACTTCTAATACCAAACGTGAGATCCTTCCGATAACATGAGATGTGATATCCAAATCCTTCCCCTTCCAAACCTGAGACCCTCCCTTTAGCATGAGATGTGATATCCAACTCCTTCCTATTCCAATCCTGAGACTCTTCTGATAGCATGAGATGTGATATCTCAATGCTTCTAATACCAAACCTGAGATCCTTCCGATAGCATGAGATGTGATATCTCAATGCTTCTAATACCAAACCTGAGATCCTTCCTATAACATGAGATGTGATATCCAAATCCTTCCCCTTCCAAACCTGAGACCCTCCCTTTAGCATGAGATGTGATATCCAACTCCTTCCCATTCCATTCCTGAGACCCTTCTGATAGCATGAGATGTGATATCTCAATGCCTCTAATACCAAACCTGAGATCCTACCTCTAACATGAAATGTGATATCCAACTCTTTCCCCTTCCAAACCTGAGAGCCTTCCTATAGCATGAGATGTGATATCCAACTCCTTCCCATTCCAATCCTGAGACCCTTCCTATAGCTTGAGATGTGATATCCAACTCCTTCCCATTCCAATTCTGAGACCCTTCCTATACTCTGAGACTTGATATCTCAATGCTTCTAATACCAAACCTGAGACCCGTAATATAACATGAGATGTGATATCCAAATCCTTCCCCTTCCAAACCTTAGACCCTTCCTTTATCATGAGATGTGATATCCAACTCCTTCCCATTCCAATCCTGAGACCCTTCCGATATCATGAGATGTGATATCTCAAAGCTTCAAATATCAAACTTGAGACCCTCCCTATAGCATGAGATGTGATATCCAAGTCCTTCCCATTCCAATCCTGAGACCCTTCCTATAGCATGAGATGTGATATCTCAATGCTTCTAATACCAAAACTGAGACCCTTCCTATAGCATGAGATGTGATATCCAAGTCCTTCCCATTCCAATCCTGAGACCCTTCCTATAGCATGAGATGTGATATCTCAATGCTTCTAATACCAAACCTGGGACCCGTAATATAACATGAGATGTGATATCCAAATCCTTCCCATTCCAATCCTGAGACCCTTCCGATATCATGAGATGTGATATCTCAAAGCTTCTAATATGAAACTTGAGACCCTCCCTATAGCATGAGATGTGATCAAGTCCTTCCCATTCCAATCCTGAGATCCTTCCTATAGCATGAGATGTGATATCTCAATGCTTCTAATACCAAACCTGAGACCCTTCCTATAACATGAGATGGGAATATCCAACTCCTTCCCATTCCAATCCTGAGACCCTTCCGATAGCAGAGATGTGATATCTCAATGCTTATACCAAACCTGAGACCCTTCCTATGGCATGAGATGTGATATCCAACTCCTTGCCATTCAAATCCTGAGACCCTTCCTATAGCATGAGAAGGGATATCCAACTCCTTCCCAATCCAATCCTGAGACCCTTCCGATAGCAGAGACGTGATATCTCAATGCTTCTACCAAACCTGAGACCCTTCCTTTAGCATGAGATGTGATATCTCAATGCTTCTAATACCAAACCTGAGATCCTTCCTATAACATGAGATGTGATATCCAATTCCTTCCCATTCCAAACCTGAGACCCTTCCTACTGGATGAGATGTGATATCCAACTCCTTCCCATTCCAACCCTGAGACCCTTCCTATAGCATGAGATGTGATGTCTCAATGCTTCTAATACCAAACCTGAGATCCTTCCTATAACATGAGATGTGATATCCAACTCCTTCCATTCCAATCCTGAGACCCGTCCTATAGCATGAGATGTGATATCTCAATGCTTATACCAAACCTGAGACCCTTCCTATAGCATGAGATGTGATATCCAACTACTTCCCATTCCAATCCTGAGACCCTTCCTATAGCATGAGATGTGATATCTCAAAGCTTCTAATACCAAACCTGAGATCCTTCCTCTAACATGAAATGTGATATCCAACTCCTTCCCTTTCCAAACCTAAGAGCCTATATATAGCATGAGATGTGATATCCAGGTCCTTCCCATTCCAATCCTTAGACCCTTCCTACAGCATGCAATATGATATCTCAATGATTCTAATAACAAACCTGAGACCCGTCCTATAGCATGAGATATGATATCCAAGTCCTTCCCATTCCAATCCTGCGACCCTTCCTATAACATGAAATGTGATATCCAACTCCTTCCCATTCCAACCTGAGACCTTTCCTATAGCATGAGATGGGATATCCAACTTCTTCCAAATCCAATACTGATACCCTTCCGATAGCATGAGATGTGATATCCCAATGCTTCTACCAAACCTGAGACCCATACTATGGCATGAGATGTGATATCAAACTCCTTCCCATTCCAATCCTGAGACCCTTCCTATAGCTTGAGGTGTGATATCCAACTCCTTCCCATTCCAATTCTGAGACCCTTCTTATACCATGAGACTTGATATCTCAATGCTTCTAATACCAAACCTGAGACCCGTCCTATAACATGAGATGTGATATCCAAATCCTTCCCCTTCCAAACCTTAGACCCTTCCTTTATCATGAGATGTGATATCCAACTCCTTCCCATTCCAATCCTGAGACCCTTCCGATATCATGAGATTTGTTATCTCAATGCTTCTAATATCAAACTTGAGACCCTCCCTATAGCATGAGATGTGACATCCAAGTCCTTCCCATTCCAATCCTGAGACCCTTCCTATAGCATGTGATGTGATATCTCTATGCTTCTAATACCAAACCTGAGACCCTTCCTATAACATGAGATGGGATATCCAACTCCTTCCCATTCCAATCCTGAGACCTTTCCGATAGCAGAGATGTGATATCTCAATGCTTATACCAAACCTGAGAACCTTCCTATGGCCTGAGATGTCATATACAACTCCTTCCCATTCCAATCCTGAGACCCTTCCTATAGCAAGAGATGTGATATCCAAATCCTTCCCATTCCAATCCTGAGACCCTTCCTATAACATGAGATGTGATATCCAACTCCTTCCCATTCCAACCTGAGACACTTCCTATAGCATGAGAAGGGATATCCAACTCCTTCCCAATCCAATCCTGAGACCCTTCCGATAGCAGAGATGTGATATCTCAATGCTTATACCAAACCTGAGACCCTTCCTATGGCATGAGATGTGATATCCAACTCCTTGCCATTCAAATCCTGAGACCCTTCCTATAGCATGAGATGTGATATCTCTATGCTTCTAATACCAAACCTGAGACCCTTCCTATAACATGAGATGGGATATCCAACTCCTTCCCATTCCAATCCTGAGACCCTTCCGATAGCAGAGATGTGATATCTCAATGCTTATACCAAACCTGAGAACCTTCCTATGGCCTGAGATGTCATATACAACTCCTTCCCATTCCAATCCTGAGACCCTTCCTTTAGCATGAGATGTGATATCTCAATGCTTATACCAAATCTGAGACCCTTCCTATAGCATGAGATGTGATATCCAATTCCTTCCCATTCCAATCCTGAGACCCTTCCTATAGCATGAGATGTGATATCTCAATGCTTATACCAAACCTGAGAGCCTACCTATAGCATGAGATGTGATATCCAAGTCCATCCCATTCCAATCCTTAGACCCTTCCTACAGCATGCGATGTGATATCTCAATGATTCTAATACCAAACCAGAGACTCTTCCTATAACATGAGATGGGATATCCAACTCCTTCCCATTCCGATCCTGAGCCGCTTCCGATAGCAGAGATGTGATATCTCAATGCTTATACCAAACCTGAGACCCTTCCTATAACATGAGATGTGATATCCAACTCCTTCCCGTTCCAAACCTGAGACACTAACTATAGCATATGTGATATCCAACTCCTTCCCATTCCAAACATGAGACCCTTCCTATAGCAAGAAAGTAATATCCAACTCCTACCCATTCCAATCCTGAGACCCTTCCTATAGCAAGAGATGTGATATCCAAATCCTTCCCATTCCAATCCTGAGACCCTTCCTATAACATGAGATGTGATATCCAACTCCTTGCCATTCCAACCTGAGACACTTCCTATAGCATGAGAAGGGATATCCAACTCCTTCCCAATCCAATCCTGAGACCCTTCCGATAGCAGAGATGTGATATCTCAATGCTTATACCAAACCTGAGACCCTTCCTATGGCATGAGATGTGATATCCAACTCCTTGCCATTCAAATCCTGAGACCCTTCCTATAGCATGAGATGTGATATCTCTATGCTTCTAATACCAAACCTGAGACCCTTCCTATAACATGAGATGGGATATCCAACTCCTTCCCATTCCAATCCTGAGACCCTTCCGATAGCAGAGATGTGATATCTCAATGCTTATACCAAACCCGAGAACCTTCCTATGGCCTGAGATGTCATATACAACTCCTTCCCATTCCAATCCTGAGACCCTTCCTTTAGCATGAGATGTGATATCTCAATGCTTATACCAAATCTGAGACCCTTCCTATAGCATGAGATGTGATATCCAATTCCTTCCCATTCCAATCCTGAGACCCTTCCTATAGCATGAGATGTGATATCTCAATGCTTATACCAAACCACCTGAGAGCCTACCTATAGCATGAGATGTGATATCCAAGTCCATCCCATTCCAATCCTTAGACCCTTCCTACAGCATGCGATGTGATATCTCAATGATTCTAATACCAAACCAGAGACTCTTCCTATAACATGAGATGGGATATCCAACTCCTTCCCATTCCAATCCTGAGCCGCTTCCGATAGCAGAGATGTGATATCTCAATGCTTATACCAAACCTGAGACCCTTCCTATAACATGAGATGTGATATCCAACTCCTTCCCGTTCCAAACCTGAGACACTAACTATAGCATATGTGATATCCAACTCCTTCCCATTCCAAACATGAGACCCCTCCTATAGCAAGAAAGTAATATCCAACTCCTACCCATTCCAATCCTGAGACCCTTCCTATAGCAAGAGATGTGATATCCAAATCCTTCCCATTCCAATCCTGAGACCCTTCCTATAACATGAATGAGATGTGATATCCAACTCCTTCCCATTCCAACCTGAGACACTTCCTATAGCATGAAAAGGGATATCCAACTCCTTCCCAATCCAATCCTGACACCCTTCCGATAGCAGAGATGTGATATCTCAATGCTTATACCAAACCTGAGACCCTTCCTATGGCATGAGATGTGATATCCAACTCCTTCCCAATCCAATCCTGAGACCCTTCCGATAGCAGAGGCGTGATATCTCAATGCTTCTACCAAACCTGAGACCCTTCCTTTAGCATGAGATGTGATATCCAAATCCTTCACATTCCAATCCTGAGACCCTTCCTATAGCATGAGATGTGATATCTCAATGCTTCTAATACCAAACCTGAGATCCTTCCTATAACATGAGATGTGATATCCAATTCCTTCCCATTCCAAACCTGAGACCCTTCCTATTGGATGAGATGTGATATCCAACTCCTTCCCATTCCAACCCTGAGACCCTTCCTATAGCATGAGATGTGATGTCTCAATGCTTCTAATACCAAACCTGAGATCCTTCCTATAACATGAGATGTGATATCCAACTCCTTCCATTCCAATCCTGAGACCCGTCCTATAGCATGAGATGTGATATCTCAATGCTTATACCAAACCTGAGACACTTCCTATAGCATGAGATGTGATATCCAACTGCTTCCCATTCCAATCCTGAGACCCTTCCTATAGCATGAGATGTGATATCTCAATGCTTCTAATACCAAACCTGAGATCCTTCCTCTAACATGAAATGTGATATCCAACTCCTTCCCTTTCCAAACCTAAGAGCCTATGTATAGCATGAGATGTGATATCCAAGTCCTTCCCATTCCAACCCTTAGACCCTTCCAACAGCATGCAATATGATATCTCAATGATTCTAATAACAAACCTGAGACCCGTCCTATAACATGAGATGGGATATCCAACTCCTTCCCATTCCAATCCTGAGACACTTCCGATAGCAGAGATGTGATATCTCAATGCTTATACCAAACCTGAGAACCTTCCTATGGCCTGAGATGTCATATACAACTCCTTCCCATTCCAATCCTGAGACCCTTCCTTTAGCATGAGATGTGATATCTCAATGCTTATACCAAATCTGAGACCCTTCCTATAGCATGATGTGATATCCAATTCCTTCCCATTCCAATCCCGAGACCCTTCCTATAGCATGAGATGTGATATCTCAATGCTTATACCAAACCTGAGAGCCTACCTATAGCATGAGATGTGATATCCAAGTCCATCCCATTCCAATCCTTAGACCCTTCCTACAGCATGCGATGTGATATCTCAATGATTCTAATACCAAACCAGAGACTCTTCCTATAACATTAGATGGGATATCCAACTCCTTCCCATTCCAATCCTGAGCCGCTTCCGATAGCAGAGATGTGATATCTCAATGCTTATACCAAACCTGAGACCCTTCCTATAACATGAGATGTGATATCCAAATCCTTCCCGTTCCAAACCTGAGACACTAACTATAGCATATGTGATATCCAACTCCTTCCCATTCCAAACATGAGACCCTTCCTATAGCAAGAAAGTAATATCCAACTCCTACCCATTCCAATCCTGAGACCCTTCCTATAGCAAGAGATGTGATATCCAAATCCTTCCCATTCCAATCCTGAGACCCTTCCTATAACATGAGATGTGATATCCAACTCCTTCCCATTCCAACCTGAGACACTTCCTATAGCATGAGAAGGGATATCCAACTCCTTCCCAATCCAATCCTGAGACCCTTCCGATAGCAGAGATGTGATATCTCAATGCTTATAACAAACCTGAGACCCTTCCTATGGCATGAGATGTGATATCCAACTCCTTGCCATTCAAATCCTGAGACTCTTCCTATAGCATGAGAAGGGATATCCAACTCCTTCCCAATCCAATCCTGAGACCCTTCCGATAGCAGAGACGTGATATCTCAATGCTTCTACCAAACCTGAGACCCTTCCTTTAGCATGAGATGCGATATCCAAATCCTTCACATTCCAATCCTGAGACCCTTCCTATAGCATGAGATGTGATATCTCAATGCTTCTAATACCAAACCTGAGATCCTTCCTATAACATGAGATGTGATATCCAATTCCTTCCCATTCCAAACCTGAGACCCTTCCTATTGGATGAGATGTGATATCCAACTCCTTCCCATTCCAACCCTGAGACCCTTCCTATAGCATGAGATGTGATGTCTCAATGCTTCTAATACCAAACCTGAGATCCTTCCTATAACATGAGATGTGATATCCAACTCCTTCCATTCCAATCCTGAGACCCGTCCTATAGCATGAGATGTGATATCTCAATGCTTATACCAAACCTGAGACCCTTCCTATAGCATGAGATGTCATATCCAACTGCTTCCCATTCCAATCCTGAGACCCTTCCTATAGCATGAGATGTGATATCTCAATGCTTCTAATACCAAACCTGAGATCCTTCCTCTAACATGAAATGTGATATCCAACTCCTTCCCTTTCCAAACCTAAGAGCCTATCTATAGCATGAGATGTGATATCCAAGTCCTTCACATTCCAACCCTTAGACCCTTCCTACAGCATGCAATATGATATCTCAATGATTCTAATAACAAACCTGAGACCCGTCCTATAACATGAGATGGGATATCCAACTCCTTCCCATTCCAATCCTGAGACACTTCCGATAGCAGAGATGTGATATCTCAATGCTTATACCAAACCTGAGACCCTTCCTATAACATGAGATGTGATATCCAAATCCTTCCCATTCCAATCCTGAGACACTTCTGATAGCATGAGATGTGATATCTTAATGCTTCTAATATCAAAACTGAGACCCTCCCTATAGCATGATATGTGATATCTAAGTCCTTCCCATTCCAATCCTGAGACCCTCCCTATAGCATGAGATGTGATATCCAACTCTTTCCCCTTCCAAACCTGAGAGCCTTCCTATAGCATGAGATGTGATATCCAAGTCCTTCCCATTCCAATTCTGAGACCCTTCCTATACTATGAGACTTGATATCTCAATGCTTCTAATACCAAACCTGAGACCCGTAATATAACATGAGACGTGATATCCAAATCCTTCCCCTTCCAAACCTTAGACCCTTCCTTTGTCATGAGATGTGATATCCAACTCCTTCCCATTCCAATCCTGAGACCCCTCCGATATCATGAGATGTGATATCTCAAAGCTTCTAATATCAAACTTGAGACCCTCCCTATAGCATGAGATGTGATATCCCAGTCCTTCCCATTCCAATCCTGAGACCCTTCCTATAGCATGAGATGTGATATCTCAATGCTTCTAATACCAAACCTGAGACCCTTCCTATAACATGAGATGGGAATATCCAACTCCTTCCCATTCCAATCCTGAGACCCTTCCGATAGCAGAGATGTGATATCTCAATGCTTATACCAAACCTGAGAAACTTCCTATAACATGAGATGTGATATCCAACTCCTTCCCATTCCAATCCTGAGACACTTCCTATAGCATGAGATGTGATATCTCACTGCTTATACCAACCCTGAGACCCTTCCCATAGCATGAGATGTGATATCCAAGTCCTTCCCATTCCAATCCTGAGACACTTCCTATAGCATGAGATGTGATATCTCAATGCTTCTAATACCAAACCTGAGACTCTTCCTATAACATGAGATGGGAAATTCAACTCCTTCCCATTCCAATCCTGAGACCCTTTTGATAGCAGAGATGTGATATCTCAATGTTTATACCAAACCTGAGACCCTTCCTACGGCATGAGATGTCATATTCAACTCCTTCCCATTCCAATCCTGAGACCCTTCCTATAGCATGAGATGTGATATCCAACTGCTTCCCATTCCAATCCTTAGACCCTTCCTACAGCATGCAATATGAGATCTCAATGATTCTAATAAAAAAACCTGAGACCCGTCCTATAACATGAGATGTGATATCCAACTCCTTCCCGTTCCAAACCTGAGACCCTTCCTTTAGCATGAGATGTGATATCCAGCTCCTTCCCATTCCAATCCTGAGACACTTCCGATAGCATGAGATGTGATATCTCAATGCTTCTAATATCAAAACTGAGACCCTCCCTATAGCATGATATGTGATATCTAAGTCCTTCCCATTCCAATCCTGTGACCCTTCCTATAGCATGTGATGTGATATCTCAATGCTTCTACCAAACCTGAGACCCTTCCTTTAGCATGAGATGTGATATCCAACTCCTTCCCATTCCAATCCTGAGACCCTTCCTATAGCATGAGATGTGATATCTCAATACCTCTACTACCAAACCTGAGATCCTTCCGATAGCATGAGATGTGATATCGCAATGCTTCTAATACCAAACCTGAGATCCTTCCTATAACATGAGATGTGATATCCAAATCCTTCCCCTTCCAAACCTGAGACCCTCCCTTTAGCATGAGATGTGATATCCAACTCCTTCCCATTCCATTCCTGAGACCCTTCTGATAGCATGAGATGTGATATCTCAATGCCTCTAATACCAAACCTGAGATCCTACCTCTAACATGAAATGTGATATCCAACTCTTTCCCCTTCCAAACCTGAGAGCCTTCCTATAGCATGAGATGTGATATCCAAGTCCTTCCCATTCCAATCCTGAGACCCTTCCTAGAGCTTGAGATGTGATATCCAACTCCTTCCCATTCCAATTCTGAGACCCTTCCTATACTATGAGACTTGATATCTCAATGCTTCTAATACCAAACCTGAGACCCGTAATATAACATGAGACGTGATATCCAAATCCTTCCCCTTCCAAACCTTAGACCCTTCCTTTATCATGAGATGTGATATCCAACTCCTTCCCATTCCAATCCTGAGACCCTTCCGATATAATGAGATGTGATATCTCAAAGCTTCTAATATCAAACTTGAGACCCTCCCTATAGCATGAGATGTGATATCCAAGTCCTTCCCATTCCAATCCTGAGACCCTTCCTATAGCATGAGATGTGATATCTCAATGCTTCTAATACCAAACCTGAGACCCTTCCTATAACATGAGATGGGAATATCCAACTCCTTCCCATTCCAATCCTGAGACCCTTCCGATAGCAGAGATGGGATATCTCAATGCTTATACCAAACCTGAGATCCTTCCTATAACATGAGATGTCCTGAGACACTTCCTATATCATGAGATATGATATATCACTGCTTATACCAAACCTGAGACCCTTCCCATAGCATGAGATGTGATATCCAAGTCCTTCCCATTCCAATCCTGAGACACTTCCTATAGCATGAGATGTGATATCTCAATGCTTCTAATACCAAACCTGAGACTCTTCCTATAACATGAGATGGGAAATACAACTCCTTCCCATTCCAATCCTGAGACCCTTTTGATAGCAGAGATGTGATATCTCAATGTTTATACCAAACCTGAGACCCTTCCTGCGGCATGAGTTGTCATATTCAACTCCTTCCCATTCCAATCCTGAGACCCTTCCTATAGCAAGAGATGTGATATCCAACTCCTTCCCATTCCAATCCTGAGACCCTTCCTATAGCATGAGATGTGATGTCTCAATGCTTCTAATACCAAACCTGATATCCTTCCTATAACATGAGATGTGATATCCAACTCCTTCCATTCCAATCCTGAGACCCTTCCTATAGCATTAGATGTGATATCCAACTCCTTCCCATTCCAATCCTGAGACCCTTCCTATAGCCTGAGATGTGATATCTCAATGCCCCTAATACCAAACCTGAGATCCTTCTTCTAACATGAAATGTGATATCCAACTCCTTCACTTTCCAAACCTGAGAGCCTATCTATAGCATGAGATGTGAGATCTAAGTCCTTCCCATTCCAATCCTTAGACCCTTCCTACATCATGCAATATGATATCTCAATGATTCTAATAAAAAAACCTGAGACCCGTCCTATAACATGAGATGGGATATTCAACTCCTTCCCATTCCAATCCTGAGACACTTCCGATAGCAGAGATGTGATATCTCAATGTTTATACCAAACCTGAGACCCTTCCTATAACATGAGATGTGATATCCAACTCCTTCCCGTTCCAAACCTGAGACCCTTCCTTTAGCATGAGATGTTATATCCAGCTCCTTCCCATTCCAATCCTGAGACACTTCCGATAGCATGAGATGTGATATCTCAATGCTTCTAATATCAAAACTGAGACCCTCCCTATAGCATGATATGTGATATCTAAGTCCTTCCCATTCCAATCCTGAGAGCCTCCCTATAGCATGAGATGTGATATCTTAATGCTTCTACCAAACCTGAGACCCTTCCTTTAGCATGAGATGTGATATCCAACTCCTTCCCATTCCAATCCTGAGACCCTTCCTATAGCATGAGATGTGATATCTCAATACTTCTAATACCAAACCTGAGATCCTTCCGATAACATGAGATGTGATATCTCAATACTTCTAATACCAAACCTGAGATCCATCCTATAACATGAGATGTGATATCCAAATCCTTCCCCTTCCAAACCTGAGACCCTCCCTTTAGCATGAGATGTGATATCCAACTCCTTCCCATTCCAATCCTGAGACCCTTCTGATAGCATAAGATATATCTCAATGCTTCTATACCAAACCTGAGATCCTTCCGATAGCATGAGATGTGATATCTCAATACTTCTAATACCAAACCTGAGATCCTTCCTATAACATGAGATGTGATATCCAAATCCTTATCTTCCAAACCTGAGACCCTTCCTATAGCATGAGATGTGATATCCAAGTCCTTCCCATTCCAATCCTGAGACCCTTCCTATAACATGAGATGTGATATCCAACTCCTTCCCATTCCAACCTGAGACCCTTCCTATAGCATGAGATGGGATATCCAACTCCTTCCAAATCCAATCCCGATAACCTTCCGATAGCATGAGATGTGATATCCCAATGCTTCTACCAAACCTGAGACCCATACTATGGCATGAGATGTGATATCAAACTCCTTCGCATTCTAATCCTGAGACCCTTCCTATAGCTTGAGATGTGATATCCAACTCCTTCCCATTCCAATTCTGAGACCCTTCCTATACCATGAGACTTGATATCTCAATGCTTCTAATACCAAACCTGAGACCCGTCCTATAACATGAGATGTGATATCCAAATCCTTCCCCTTCCAAACCTTAGACCCTTCCTTTATCATGAGATGTGATATCCAACTCCTTCCCATTCCAATCTTGAGACCCTTCCGATATCATGAAATGTGATATCTCAATGCTTCTAATATCAAACTTGAGACCCTCCTTATAGCATGAGATGTGATATCCAAGTCCTTCCCATTCCAATCCTGAGACCCTTCCTATAGCATGAGATGTGATATCTCAATGCTTCTAATACCAAACCTGATATCCTTCCTATAACATGAGATGGGAATATCCAATGTGATATCCAACTCCTTCCCATTCCAATCCTGAGACCCTTCCTATAGCATGAGATGTGATGTCTCAATGCTTCTAATACCAAACCTGATATCCTTCCTATAACATGAGATGTGATATCCAACTCCTTCCATTCCAATCCTGAGACCCTTCCTATAGCATGAGATGTGATATCTCAATGCTTCTACCAAACCTGAGACCCTTCCTATAGCATGAGATGTGATATCCAACTCCTTCCCATTCCAATCCTGAGACCCTTCCTATAGCCTGAGATGTGATATCTCAATGCCCCTAATACCAAACCTGAGATCCTTCCTCTAACATGAAATGTGATATCCAACTCCTTCACTTTCCAAACCTGAGAGCCTATCTATAGCATGAGATGTGAGATCTAAGTCCTTCCCATTCCAATCCTTAGACCCTTCCTACATCATGCAATATGATATCTCAATGATTCTAATAAAAAACCTGAGACCCGTCCTATAACATGAGATGTGATATCCAACTCCTTCCCGTTCCAAACCTGAGACCCTTCCTTTAGCATGAGATGTTATATCCAGCTCCTTCCCATTCCAATCCTGAGACACTTCCGATAGCATGAGATGTGATATCTCAATGCTTCTAATATCAAAACTGAGACCCTCCCTATAGCATGATATGTGATATCTAAGTCCTTCCCATTCCAATCCTGAGAGCCTTCCTATAGCATGAGATGTGATATCTCAATGCTTCTACCAAACCTGAGACCCTTCCTATAACATGAGATGTGATATCCAACTCCTTCCCGTTCCAAACCTGAGACCCTTACTTTAGCATGAGATGTTATATCCAGCTCCTTCCCATTCCAATCCTGAGACACTTCCGATAGCATGAGATGTGATATCTCAATGCTTCTAATATCAAAAGTGAGACCCTCCCTATAGCATGATATGTGATATCTAAGTCCTTCCCATTCCAATCCTGAGAGCCTTCCTATAGCATGAGATGTGATATCTCAATGCTTCTACCAAACCTGAGACCCTTCCTTTAGCATGAGATGTGATATCCAACTCCTTCCCATTCCAATCCTGAGACCCTTCCTATAGCATGAGATGTGATATCTCAATGCTTCTATACCAAACCTGAGATCCTTCCGATAGCATGAGATGTGATATCTCAATACTTCTAATACCAAACCTGAGATCCTTCCTATAACATGAGATGTGATATCCAAATCCTTATCTTCCAAACCTGAGACCCTTCCTTTACCATGAGATGTGATATCCAACTCCTTCCCATTCCAATCCTGAGACTCTTCTGATAGCATAAGATATGATATCTCAATGCTTCTATACCAAACCTGACATCCTTCTGATAGCATGAGATGTGATATCTCAATACTTCTAATACCAAACCTGAGATCCTACCTCTAACATGAAATGTGATATCCAACTCTTTCCCCTTGCAAACCTGAGAGCCTTCCTATAGCATGAGATGTGATATCCAAGTCCTTCCCATTCCAATCCTGAGACCCTTCCTATAACATGAGATGTGATATCCAAGTCCTTCCCATTCTAATCCTGAGACCCTTCCTATAGCTTGAGATGTGATATCCAACTCCTTCCCATTCCAATTCTGAGACCCTTCCTATACCATGAGACTTGATATCTCAATGCTTCTAATACCAAACCTGAGACCCGTCCTATAACATGAGATGTGATATCCAAATCCTTCCCCTTCCAAACCTTAGACCCTTCCTTTATCATGAGATGTGATATCCAACTCCTTCCCATTCCAATCTTGAGACCCTTCCGATATCATGAAATGTGATATCTCAATGCTTCTAATATCAAACTTGAGACCCTCCTTATAGCATGAGATGTGATATCCAAGTCCTTCCCATTCCAATCCTGAGACCCTTCCTATAGCATGAGATGTGATATCTCAATGCTTCTAATACCAAACCTGAGATCCTTCCTATAACATGAGATGGGAATATCCAATGTGATATCCAACTCCTTCCCATTCCAATCCTGAGACCCTTCCTATAGCATGAGATGTGATATCTCAATGCTTCTAATATCAAACTTGAGACCCTCCCTATAGCATGAGATGTGATACTCAAGTCCTTCCCATTCCAATCCTGAGACCCTTCCTATAGCATGAGATGTGATATCTCAATGCTTATAACAAAACCTGAGACCCTTCCTATAGCATGAGATGTGATATCCAACTCCTTCCCATTCCAATCCTGAGACCCTTCCTATAGCCTGAGATGTGATATCTCAATGCCTCTAATACCAAACCTGAGATCCTTCCTCTAACATGAAATGTGATATCCAACTCCTTCACCTTCCAAACCTGAGAGCCTATCTATAGCATGAGATGTGATATCCAAGTCCTTCCCATTCCAATCCTTAGACCCTTCCTACAGCATGCAATATGATATCTCAATGATTTTAATAAAAAACCTGAGACCCGTCCTATAACATGAGATGGGATCTCCAACTCCTTCCCATTCCAATCCTGAGAAACTTCCGATAGCAGAGATGTGATATCTCAATGTTTATACCAAACCTGAGACCCTTCCTATAACATGAGATGTGATATCCAACTCCTTCCCGTTCCAAACCAGAGACCCTTCCTTTAGCATGAGATGTGATATCCAGCTCCTTCCCATTCCAATCCTGAGACACTTCCGATAGCATGAGATGTGATATCTCAATGCTTCTAATATCTAAACTGAGACCCTCCCTATAGCATGATATGTGATATCTAAGTCCTTCCCATTCCAATCCTGAGACCCTTCCTATAGCATGAGATGTGATATCTCAATGCTTATCCTTGATTCCTGTAGTAAATTGATTTCCTTTGCAGGCCGACTCCTGTCACGAATGCCTTGTCTGCATGCATTCTCTCCTGGCCATTCTCTCACCGTGGCTATTTGCCTACCCCCTTCCTCTCTCAGTGGATGGACATCTCCATCCTAGCCTCCTACCACTCAACTCCGCCTACTTGGAGAATTCAACATGAACCTGTATGCTTCCTGACCTGGACTTTTACGAGATCTGCAACTCTTCATGTCGCTGGCCCTACACACTGCAGGGAATACTCAGGATTTTCTGATCTCAGACCTCCCCCTCTGTAACCCTCTCAACAATCCTCTCCCGTGGTGATCAAGTTCTCATCTTCAAAGAAGGCTAACTGCCAGCTGTTCCTCCTCAGAGGAGTTCTCCCTTTCTGTCCCTGCTCCCTGCACCGTTTCGCGTTGCAAACACTCGCTTCCCTGCTCTCTTGTTTAGACGCTTTTTCTTCTCAGAGGCCTTCTTGCTTTCTGCCCTTTTCGCGTTGCAAGTACTCGCTTCCCAGCTCTCTGGTTTAGACGCGTGTTCCCTGCCTTCTCTCCTCTTCCCGCTGCCTTCAAATCAAAAAATGAGCTCCAAAAGATACACAGTGCTCAGAATGCTCTATAACACCCATTATTCAACATATAGCCGTAACCCACTAGACGTATTGATACGTGCTGTAAACTAGCAAAAACAGCTAGAAAATGTACTTTCCTCGCGTTTTTGTAAATGCTAATTCTGATGGGTTCCCATGTATACTGTCCGTGCGTTTGTTGTCGAATCCTGAAGTTTTTAACCACTGTTCTCCCATACAAGGGGGGGGGGGGGGTCAACGTCTACTGCTGTTCACAGGCTGAATGTATACGGCTGAAATCTTCAAGGCATTATCAGCTTTCCTGACTGTTTTGGAACGTGTATTTGCCATCTGTTAATGCAGTCGCCCTGTGTTCATCGTCCCTTCTACTTATAGGCTGCACTCCCCTGGTGATCACATTCTCCTCGCCAGAGCAGGCTGACTACCAGCTGCTCCTCCTCATAGGCGTTCATCCTTTCTGTCCCTGCTCCCTGCACCGTTTCGCGTTGCATGTACTCGCTTCCCAGCTCTCTGGTTTAGATGCGTGTTCCCTGCCTTCTCTCCTCTTCCTACAGCCTTCCAATGAGCTCCACAAGATACAGTGTTCAGAATGCTTTATAACACCCATTATTCAACATATAGCTGTAACCCGCTAGACGTATTGAAACGTGCTAAAAACGAGCAGAAACAGCTAGAACATGTACTTTCCTCGCGTTTTGGTAAATGCGAATTCTGGTGGATTCCCATTTTGTACTCTGTTCGTGCGTTTGTTCAGTCGAATCCTGGTCTTTTGAACCACTCTTCTCCCATACAAGGGAGGGTCAAAATGTGTTGTTGACAGGCTGAATTTATACTGCTGAAATGCTCGCTTCCCTGCTCTCTGGTTTAGACGCGTGTACCCTGCATTTACCAAAACGCGAGGGAAGTACATTTTCTAGCTGTTTTTGCTAGTTTTTAGCACGTTTCAATACGTCTAGCGGGTTACAGCTATATGTTGAATAATGGGTGTTATAAAGCATTCTGAACACTATCTTGTGGAGCAAATTGGAAGGCTGTAGCAAGAGGAGAGAAGGCAGGGAACACGCATCTCAACCAGAGAGCTGGGACGCGAGTACATGCAACGCGAAACGGTGCAGGGAGCAGGGACAGAAAGGATGAACACCTATGAGGAGGAGCAGCTGGTAGTTAGCCTGCAAAGGAGAGAAGAATGTGATCACTAGGGGAGTGCAGCCTGTAAACTAGAAGGAACGATGAACAAAGGGCGACTGCATTAACAGATGGCAAATAAACGTTCCAAAACAGTCAGGAAAGCTGATAATGCCTTGAAGATTTCAGCCGTATACATTCAGCCTGTGAACAGCAGATGTTGACCCCCCCTCCCTAGTATGGGAGAACAGTGGTTAAAAACTTCAGGATTCGACACAAAGGCACGGACACAGTACATACAACATGGGAACCCACCAGAATTCGCCTTTACAAAAACGCGAGGGAAGTACATTTTCTAGCTATTTTTGCTAGTTTTTAGCACGTTTCAATACGTCTAGCGGGTTACAGCTATATGTTGAATAATGGGGTTATAAAGCATTCTGAACACTATCTAGTGGAGCTCATTGGAAGGCTGTAGGAAGAGGAGAGAAGGCAGGGAACACGCATCTAAACCAGAGAGCA
Source organism: Ambystoma mexicanum (assembly GCF_040938575.1). Classification (NCBI taxonomy): domain Eukaryota; kingdom Metazoa; phylum Chordata; class Amphibia; order Caudata; family Ambystomatidae; genus Ambystoma; species Ambystoma mexicanum. The sequence goes on along the minus strand of NC_090921.1, from coordinate 1,511,288,515 downwards.
GGGAAGCGAGCATTTCAGCAGTATAAATTCAGCCTGTGAACAACACATTTTGACCCTCCTTTGTATGGGAGAAGAGTGGTTCAAAAGACCAGGATTCGACTGAACAAACGCACGAACAGAGTACAAAATGGGAATCCACCAGAATTCGCATTTACCAAAACGCGAGAAAAGTACATTTTCGAGCTGTTTCTGCTCGTTTTTAGCACGTTTCAATACGTCTAGCGGGTTACAGCTATATGTTGAATAATGGGGTTATAAAGCATTCTGAACACTATCTTGTGGAGCTCATTGGAAGGCTGTAGGAAGAGGAGAGAAGGCAGGGAACACGCATCTAAACCAGAGAGCTGGGAAGCGAGTACATGCAACGCGGAACGGTGCAGGGAGCAGGGACAGAAAGGATGAACGCCTATGAGGAGGAGCAGCTGGTAGTCAGCCTGCTCTGGAGAGGAGAATGTGATCACCAGGGCAGTGCAGCCTGTGAAGTAGAAGGGACGATGAACACAGGGCGACTGCATTAACAGATGGCAAATACACGTTCCAAAACAGTCAGGAAAGCTGATAATGCCTTGAAGATTTCAGCCGTATACATTCAGCCTGTGAACAGCAGTAGACGTTGACCCCCCCCCCCCTTGTATGGGAGAACAGTGGTTAAAAACATCAGGATTCGACAACAAACGCACGGACAGTACATACATGGGAACCCATCAGAATTAGCATTTACAAAAACGCGAGGAAAGTACATTTTCTAGCTGTTTTTGCTAGTTTACAGCACGTTTCAATACGTCTAGCGGGTTACGGCTATATGTTGAATAATGGGTGTTATAGAGCATTCTGAGCACTGTGTATCTTTTGGAGCTCATTTTTTGATTTGAAGGCAGCGGGAAGAGGAGAGAAGGCAGGGAACACGCGTCTAAACCAGAGAGCTGGGAAGCGAGTACTTGCAACGCGAAAAGGGCAGAAAGGAAGAAGGCCTCTGAGAAGGAAAAGCGTCTAAACCAGAGAGCAGGAAAGCGAGTGTTTGCAACCCGAAACTGTGCAGGGAGCAGGGACAGAAAGGGAGAACTCCTCTGAGGAGGAATAGCTGGCAGTTAGCCTTCTTTGGAGATGAGAACTTGATCACCACGGGAGAGGATTGTTGAGAGGGTTACAGAGGGGGAGGTCTGAGATCAGAAAATCCCGAGTATTCCCTGCAGTGTGTAGGGCCAGCGACATGAAGAGTTGCAGATCTCGTAAAAGTCCAGGTCAGGAAGCATACAGGTTCATGTTGAATTCTCCAAGTAGGCGGAGTTGAGTGGTAGGAGGCAAGGATGGAGAAGTCCATCCACTGAGAGAGGAAGGGGGTAGGCAAATAGCCATGGTGAGCGAATGGCCAGGGGAGAATGCATGCAGACAAGGCATTTATGACAGGAGTCGGCCTGCAAAGGAAATCAATTTACTACAGGAATCAAGGATAAGCATTGAGATATCACATCTCATGCTATAGGGTCTCAGGATTGGAATGGGAAGGACTTAGATATCACATATCATGCTATAGAGAGGGTCTCAGTTTTGATATTAGAAGCCTTGAGATATCACATCTCATGCTATCGGAAGTGTCTCAGGATTGGAATGGGAAGGAGCTGGATATCACATCTCATGCTAAAGGAAGGGTCTCAGGTTTGGAACGGGAAGGAGTTGGATATCACATCTCATGTTATAGGAAGGGTCTCGGGTTTGGTATAAACATTGAGATATCACATCTCTGCTATCGGAAGTGTCTCAAGATTGGAATGGGAAGGAGTTGGATATCCCATCTCATGTTATAGGACGGGTCTCAGGTTTTTTATTAAAATCATTGAGATATCATATTGCATGCTGTAGGAAGGGTCTAAGGATTGGAATGGAAGGAGTTGGATATCACATCTCATGTTAAAGGAAGGATCTCAGGTTTGGTATTAGAAGCATTGAGACATCACATCTCATGCTATAGGAAGGGTCTCAGGATTGGAATGGGATGGAGTTGGATATCACATCTCATGCTATAGGAAGGGTCTCAGGATTGGAATGGGAAGGAGTTGGATATCACATCTCATGTTATAGGAAGGGTCTCAGGTTTGGTATAAACATTGAGATATCACATCTCTACCATCGGAAGTGTCTCAGGATTGGAATGGGAAGGAGTTGGATATCCCATCTCATGTTATAGGACGGGTCTCAGGTTTTTTATTAAAATCATTGAGAAATCATATTGCATGCTGTAGGAAGGGTCTAAGGATTGGAATGGGAAGGAGTTGGATATTCCCATCTCATGTTATAGGAAGGGTCTCAGGTTTGGTATTAGAAGCATTGAGATATCACATCTCATGCTATAGGAAGGGTCTCAGGATTGGAATGGGAAGGACTTGGATATCACATCTCATGCTATAGGGAGGGTCTCAAGTTTGATAGAAGCATTGAGATATCACATTTCATGATATCGGAAGGGTCTCAAGATTGGAATGGGAAGGAGTTGGATATCACATCTCATGATAAAGGAAGGGTCTAAGGTTTGGAAGGGGAAGGATTTGGATATCACATCTCATGTTATAGGACGGGTCTCAGGTTTGGTATTAGAAGCATTGAGATATCAAGTCTCATGGTATAGGAAGGGTCTCAGGATTAGAATGGGAAGGAGTTTGATATCACATCTCATGCCATAATATGGGTCTCAGGTTTGGTAGAAGCATTGGGATATCACATCTCATGCTATCGGAAGGGTATCGGGATTGGATTTGGAAGGAGTTGGATATCCCATCTCATGCTATAGGAAGGGTCTCAGGTTGGAATGGGAAGGAGTTGGATATCACATCTCATGTTATAGGAAGGGTCTCAGGATTGGAATGGGAAGGACTTGGATATCACATCTCATGCTATAGGAAGGCTCTCAGGTTTGCAAGGGGAAAGAGTTGGATATCACATTTCATGTTAGAGGTAGGATCTCAGGTTTGGTATTAGAAGCATTGAGATATCACATCTCATGCTATCAGAAGGATCTCAGGTTTGGTATAGAAGCATTGAGATATCATATCTTATGCTATCAGAAGGGTCTCAGGATTGGAATGTGACGGAGTTGGATATCACATCTCATGCTATAGGAAGGGTCTCAGGATTGGAATGGGAAGGAGTTGGATATCACATCTCATGTTATAGGAAGGGTCTCAGGTTTGGTATAAACATTGAGATATCACATCTCTACCATCGGAAGTGTCTCAGGATTGGAATGGGAAGGAGTTGGATATCCCATCTCATGTTATAGGACGGGTCTCAGGTTTTTTATTAAAATCATTCAGATATCATATTGCATGCTGTAGGAAGGGTCTAAGGATTGGAATGGGAAGGAGTTGGATATTCCCATCTCATGTTATAGGAAGGGTCTCAGGTTTGGTATTAGAAGCATTGAGATATCACATCTCATGCTATAGGAAGGGTCTCAGGATTGGAATGGGAAGGACTTGGATATCACATCTCATGCTATAGGAAGGCTCTCAGGTTTGCAAGGGGAAAGAGTTGGATATCACATTTCATGTTAGAGGTAGGATCTCAGGTTTGGTATTAGAAGCATTGAGATATCACATCTCATGCTATCAGAAGGATCTCAGGTTTGGTATAGAAGCATTGAGATATCATATCTTATGCTATCAGAAGGGTCTCAGGATTGGAATGGGAAGGAGTTGGATACCACATCTCATGCTAAAGGGAGGGTCTCAGGTTTGGAAGGGGAAGGATTTGGATATCACATCTCATGTTATAGGATGGATCTCAGGTTTGGTATTAGAAGTATTGAGATATCACATCTCATGTTATCGGAAGGATCTCAGGTTTGGTATTAGAAGTATTGAGATATCACATCTCATGCTATAGGAAGGGTCTCAGGATTGGAATGGGAAGGAGTTGGATATCACATCTCATGCTAAAGGAAGGGTCTCAGGTTTGGTAGAAGCATTGAGATATCACATCTCATGCTATAGGAAGGGTCTCAGGATTGGAATGGGAAGGACTTAGATATCACATATGCTATAGGGAGGGTCTCAGTTTTGATATTAGAAGCATTGAGATATCACATCTTATGCTATCAGAAGTGTCTCAGGATTGGAATGGGAAGGAGCTGGATATCACATCTCATGCTAAAGGGAGGGTCTCAGGTTTGGAACGGGAAGGAGTTGGATATCACATCTCATGTTATAGGAAGGGTCTCAGGTTTGGTATAAACATTGAGATATCACATCTCTGCTATCGGACGTGTCTCAGGATTGGAATGGGAAGGAGTTGGATATCCCATCTCATGTTATAGGACGGGTCTCAGGTTTTTTATTAGAATCATTGAGATATCATATTGCATGCTGTAGGAAGGGTCTAAGGATTGGAATGGGAAGGACTTGGATATCACATCTCATGCTATAGATAGGCTCTCAGGTCTGGAAAGTGAAGGAGTTGGATATCACATTTCATGTTAGAGGAAGGATCTCAGGTTTGGTATTAGAGGCATTGAGATATCACATCTCATGCTATAGGAAGGGTCTCAGGATTGGAATGGGAAGGAGTTGGATATCACATCTCATGCTATAGGAAGGGTCTCAGGTTTGGTATAAGCATTGAGATATCACATCTCATGCTATAGGAAGGGTCTCAGGATTGGAATGGAAGGAGTTGGATATCACATCTCATGTTATAGGAAGGATCTCAGGTTTGGTATTAGAAGCATTGAGACATCACATCTCATGCTATAGGAAGGGTCTCAGGATTGGAATGGGAAGGAGTTGAATATGACATCTCATGCCGTAGGAAGGGTCTCAGGTTTGGTATAAACATTGAGATATCACATCTCTGCTATCAAAAGGGTCTCAGGATTGGAATTGGAAGGAGTTGGATATCCCATCTCATGTTATAGGAAGAGTCTCAGGTTTGGTATTAGAAGCATTGAGATATCACATCTCATGCTATAGGAAGTGTCTCAGGATTGGAATGGGAAGGACTTGGATATCACATCTCATGCTATAGGTAGGGTCTCAAGTTTGACATTAGAAGCATTGAGATATCACATCTCATGCTATAGGAAGGGTCTGAGGATTGGAATGGGAAGGAGTTGGATATCAGATCTCCTGCTATGGGCAGGGTCTCAGGTTTGGTATAAGCAGTGAGATATCACATATCATGCTATAGGAAGTGTCTCAGGATTGGAATGGGAAGGAGTTGGATATCACATCTCATGTTATAGGAAGGATCTCAGGTGTGGTATAAGCATTGAGATATCACATCTCTGCTATCGGAAGGGTCTCAAGATTGGAATGGGAAGGAGTTGGATATTCCCATCTCATGTTATAGGAAGGGTCTCAGGTTTGGTATTAGAAGCATTGAGATATCACATCTCATGCTATAGGAAGGGTCTCAGGATTGGAATGGGAAGGACTTGGATATCACATCTCATGCTATAGGGAGGGTCTCAAGTTTGATATTAGAAGCTTTGAGATATCACATCTCATGATATCGGAAGGGTCTCAGGATTGGAATGGGAAGGAGTTGGATATCACATCTCATGATAAAGGAAGGGTCTAAGGTTTGGAAGGGGAAGGATTTGGATATCACATCTCATGTTATATTACGGGTCTCAGGTTTGATATTAGAAGCATTGAGATATCAAGTCTCATAGTATAGGAAGGGTCTCATAATTGGAATGGGAAGGAGTTGGATATCCCATCTCATGTTATAGGAAGAGTCTCTGGTTTGGTATTAGAATCATTGAGATATTCACATCGCATGCTGTAGGAAGGGTCTAAGGATTGGAATGGGATGGACTTGGATATCACATCTCATGCTATAGGTAGGCTCTCAGGTTTGGTATAAGCATTGAGATATCACATCTCATGCTATAGGAAGGGTCTCAGAATTGGAATGGGAAGGAGTTGGATATCACATCTCAAGCTATAGGAAGGGTCTCAGTATTGGAATGGGAAGGACTTGGATATCACATCTCATGCTATAGGAAGGCTCTCAGGTTTGGAAGGGGAAAGAGTTGGATATCTCATTTCATGTTAGAGGTAGGATCTCAGGTTTGGTATTAGAAGCATTGAGATATCACATCTCATGCTATCAGAAGGGTCTCAGGAATGGAATGGGAAGGAGTTAGATATCACATCTCATGCTAAAGGGAGGGTCTCAGGTTTGGAAGGGGAAGGATTTGGATATCACATCTCATGTTATAGGAAGGATCTCAGGTTTGGTATTAGAAGCATTGAGATATCACATCTCATGCTATCGGAAGGATCTCAGGTTTGGTATTAGAAGCATTGAGATATCACATCTCATGCTATCAGAAGAGTCTCAGGATTGGAATAGGAAGGAGTTGGATTTCACATTTCATGCTAAAGGGAGGGTCTCAGGTTTGGAAGGGGAAGGATTTGGATATCACATCTCATGTTATCGGAAGGATCTCACGTTTGGTATTAGAAGTATTGAGATATCATATCTCATGCTATAGGAAGGGTCTCAGGATTGGAATGGGAAGGAGTTGGATATCACATCTCATGCTATAGGGAGGGTCTCAGGATTGGAATGGGAAGGACTTAGATATCACATATCATGCTATAGGGAGGGTCTCAGTTTTGATATTAGAAGCATTGAGATATCACATCTCATGCTATCGGAAGTGTCTCAGGATTGGAATGGGAAGGAGCTGGATATCACATCTCATGCTAAAGGAAGGGTCTCAGGTTTGGAACGAGAAGGATTTGGATATCACATCTCATGTTATAGGAAGGGTCTCAGGTTTGGTATAAGCATTGAGATATCACATCTCTGCTATCGGAAGTTTCTCAGGATTGGAATGGGAAGGAGTTGGATATCCCATCTCATGTTATAGGACGGGTCTCAGGTTTGTTATTAGAATCATTGAGATATCATATTGCATGCTGTAGGAAGGGTCTAAGGGTTCGAATGTGAAGGACTTGGATATCACATCTCATGCTATAGATAGGCTCTTAGGTTTGGAAAGGGAAGGAGTTGGATATCACATTTCATGTTAGAGGAAGGATCTCTGGTTTGGTATTAGAAGCATTGAGATATCACATCTCATGCTATAGGAAGGGTCTCAGGATTGGAATGGGAAGCAGTTGGATATGACATATGCTATAGGAAGGGTCTCAGGTTTGGTATAAGCATTGAGATATCACATCTCATGCTATAGGACGGGTCTCAGGATTGGAATGGAAGGAGTTGGATATCACATCTCATGTTATAGGAAGGATCTCAGGTTTGGTATTAGAAGCATTGAGACATCACATCTCATGCTATAGGAAGGGTCTCAGGGTTGGAATGGGAAGGAGTTGGATATCACATCTCATCCAATAGGAAGGGTCTCAGGTTTGGAATGGGAAGGATTTGGATATCACATCTCATGTTATAGGAAGGATCTCAGGTTTGGTATTAGAAGCATTGAGATATCACATCTCATGCTATAGGAAGGGTCTCAGGATTGGAATGTGAAGGATTTGGATATCACATCTCATGCTAAAGGAAGGGTCTCAGGTTTGGTAGAAGCATTGAGATATCACGTCGCTGCTATCGGAAGGGTCTCAGGATTGGATTGGGAAGGAGTTGGATATCCCTTCTCATGCTATAGGAAGGGTCTCAGGATTTGAATGGCAAGGAGTTGGATATCACATCTCATGCCATAGGAAGGGTCTCAGGTTTGGTATAAGCATTGAGATATCACATCTCTGCTATCGGAAGGGTCTCAGGATTGGATTGGGAAGGAGTTGGATATCCCTTCTCATGCTATAGGAAGTGTCTCAGGTTGGAATGGGAAGGAGTTGGATATCACATCTCATGTTATACGAAGGGTCTCAGGATTGGAATGGGAAGGATTTGGATATCACATCTCTTGCTATAGGAAGGGTCTCAGGATTGGAATGGGTAGGAGTTGGATATTACTTTCTTGCTATAGGAAGGGTCTCATGTTTGGAATGGGAAGGAGTTGGATATCACATATGCTATAGTTAGTGTCTCAGGTTTGGAACGGGAAGGAGTTGGATATCACATCTCATGTTATAGGAAGGGTCTCAGGTTTGGTATAAGCATTGAGATATCACATCTCTGCTATCGGAAGCGGCTCAGGATTGGAATGGGAAGGAGTTGGATATCCCATCTCATGTTATAGGAAGAGTCTCTGGTTTGGTATTAGAATCATTGAGATATCACATCGCATGCTGTAGGAAGGGTCTAAGGATTGGAATGGGAAGGAGTTGGATATCACATCTCCTGCTATGGGAAGGGTCTCAGGTTTGGTATAAGCAGTGAGATATCACATCTCATGCTATAGGAAGTGTCTCAGGATTGGAATGGGAAGGAGTTGGATATCACATCTCATGTTATAGGAAGGATCTCAGGTGTGGTATAAGCATTGAGATATCACATCTCTGCTATCGGAAGGGTCTCAAGATTGGAATGGGAAGGAGTTGGATATTCCCATCTCATGTTATAGGAACGGTCTCAGGTTTGGTATCAGAAGCATTGAGATATCACATCTCATGCTATAGGAAGGGTCTCAGGATTGGAATGGGAAGGACTTGGATATCACATCTCATGCTATAGGGAGGGTCTCAAGTTTGATATTAGAAGCTTTGAGATATCACATCTCATGATATCGGAAGGGTCTCAGGATTGGAATGGGAAGGAGTTGGATATCCCATCTCATGTTATAGGAAGAGTCTCTGGTTTGGTATTAGAATCATTGAGATATTCACATCGCATGCTGTAGGAAGGGTCTAAGGATTGGAATGGGATGGACTTGGATATCACATCTCATGCTATAGGTAGGCTCTCAGGTTTGGTATAAGCATTGAGATATCACATCTCATGCTATAGGAAGGGTCTCAGAATTGGAATGGGAAGGAGTTGGATATCACATCTCAAGCTATAGGAAGGGTCTCAGTATTGGAATGGGAAGGACTTGGATATCACATCTCATGCTGTAGGAAGGCTCTCAGGTTTGGAAGGGGAAAGAGTTGGATATCTCATTTCATGTTAGAGGTAGGATCTCAGGTTTGGTATTAGAGGCATTGAGATATCACATCTCATGCTATCAGAAGGGTCTCAGGAATGGAATGGGAAGGAGTTAGATATCACATCTCATGCTAAAGGGAGGGTCTCAGGTTTGGAAGGGGAAGGATTTGGATATCACATCTCATGTTATAGGAAGGATCTCAGGTTTGGTATTAGAAGCATTGAGATATCACATCTCATGCTATCGGAAGGATCTCAGGTTTGGTATTAGAAGCATTGAGATATCACATCTCATGCTATCAGAAGAGTCTCGGGATTGGAATAGGAAGGAGTTGGATATCACATTTCATGCTAAAGGGAGGGTCTCAGGTTTGGAAGGGGAAGGATTTGGATATCACATCTCATGTTATCGGAAGGATCTCACGTTTGGTATTAGAAGTATTGAGATATCATATCTCATGCTATAGGAAGGGTCTCAGGATTGGAATGGGAAGGAATTGGATATCACATCTCATGCTATAGGGAGGGTCTCAGGATTGGAATGGGAAGGACTTAGATATCACATATCATGCTATAGGGAGGGTCTCAGTTTTGATATTAGAAGCATTGAGATATCACATCTCATGCTATCGGAAGTGTCTCAGGATTGGAATGGGAAGGAGCTGGATATCACATCTCATGCTAAAGGAAGGGTCTCAGGTTTGGAACGAGAAGGATTTGGATATCACATCTCATGTTATAGGAAGGGTCTCAGGTTTGGTATAAGCATTGAGATATCACATCTCTGCTATCGGAAGTGTCTCAGGATTGGAATGGGAAGGAGTTGGATATCCCATCTCATGTTATAGGACGGGTCTCAGGTTTGTTATTAGAATCATTGAGATATCATATTGCATGCTGTAGGAAGGGTCTAAGGGTTGGAATGTGAAGGACTTGGATATCACATCTCATGCTATAGATAGGCTCTTAGGTTTGGAAAGGGAAGGAGTTGGATATCACATTTCATGTTAGAGGAAGGATCTCAGGTTTGGTATTAGAAGCATTGAGATATCACATCTCATGCTATAGGAAGGGTCTCAGGATTGGAATGGGAAGCAGTTGGATATGACATCTCATGCTATAGGAAGGGTCTCAGGTTTGGTATAAGCATTGAGATATCACATTTCATGCTATAGGACGGGTCTCAGGATTGGAATGGAAGGAGTTGGATATCACATCTCATGTTATAGGAAGGATCTCAGGTTTGGTATTAGAAGCATTGAGACATCACATCTCATGCTATAGGAAGGGTCTCAGGGTTGGAATGGGAAGGAGTTGGATATCACATCTCATCCAATAGGAAGGGTCTCAGGTTTGGAATGGGAAGGAATTGGATATCACATCTCATGTTATAGGAAGGATCTCAGGTTTGGTATTAGAAGCATTGAGATATCACATCTCATGCTATAGGAAGGGTCTCAGGATTGGAATGTGAAGGATTTGGATATCACATCTCATGCTAAAGGAAGGGTCTCAGGTTTGGTAGAAGCATTGAGATATCACGTCGCTGCTATCGGAAGGGTCTCAGGATTGGATTGGGAAGGAGTTGGATATCCCTTCTCATGCTATAGGAAGGGTCTCAGGATTTGAATGGCAAGGAGTTGGATATCACATCTCATGCCATAGGAAGGGTCTCAGGTTTGGTATAAGCATTGAGATATCACATCTCTGCTATCGGAAGGGTCTCAGGATTGGATTGGGAAGGAGTTGGATATCCCTTCTCATGCTATAGGAAGTGTCTCAGGTTGGAATGGGAAGGAGTTGGATATCACATCTCATGTTATAGGAAGGGTCTCAGGATTGGAATGGGAAGGATTTGGATATCACATCTCTTGCTATAGGAAGGGTCTCAGGATTGGAATGGGTAGGAGTTGGATATTACTTTCTTGCTATAGGAAGGGTCTCATGTTTGGAATGGGAAGGAGTTGGATATCACATATGCTATAGTTAGTGTCTCAGGTTTGGAACGGGAAGGAGTTGGATATCCCATCTCATGTTATAGGAAGAGTCTCTGGTTTGGTATTAGAATCATTGAGATATCACATCGCATGCTGTAGGAAGGGTCTAAGGATTGGAATGGGATGGACTTGGATATCACATCTCATGTTATAGGTAAGCTCTCAGGTTTGGTATAAGCATTGAGATATCACATCTCATGCTATAGGAAGGGTCTCAGGATTGGAATGGGAAGGAATTGGATATCACATCTCAGGCTATAGGAAGGGTCTCAGGATTGGAATGGGAAGGAGTTGGATATCACATCTCATGCTATAGGAAGGGTCTCAGGTTTGGTATAAGCATTGAGATATCACATCTCATGCTATAGGAAGGGTCTCAGGATTGGAATGGAAGGAGTTGGATATCACATCTCATGTTATAGGAAGGATCTCAGGTTTGGTATTAGAAGCATTGAGACATCACATCTCATGCTATAGGAAGGGTCTCAGGATTGGAATGGGAAGGAGTTGGATATCAAATCTCATGCTATAGGAAGGGTCTCAGGATTGGAATGGGAAGGAGTTGAATATGACATCTCATGCCGTAGGAAGGGTCTCAGGTTTGGTATAAACATTGAGATATCACATCTCTGCTCAGGATTGGAATTGGAAGGAGTTGGATATCCCATCTCATGTTATAGGAAGAGTCTCAGGTTTGGTATTAGAAGCATTGAGATATCACATCTCATGATATCGGAAGGGTCTCAGGATTGGAATGGGAAGGAGTTGGATATCACATCTCATGATAAAGGAAGGGTCTAAGGTTTGGAAGGGGAAGGATTTGGATATCACATCTCATGTTATATTACGGGTCTCAGGTTTGGTATTAGAAGCATTGAGATATCAAGTCTCATAGTATAGGAAGGGTCTCAGAATTGGAATGGGAAGGAGTTGGATATCCCATCTCATGTTATAGGAAGAGTCTCTGGTTTGGTATTAGAATCATTGAGATATTCACATCGCATGCTGTAGGAAGGGTCTAAGGATTGGAATGGGATGGACTTGGATATCACATCTCATGCTATAGGTAGGCTCTCAGGTTTGGTATAAGCATTGAGATATCACATCTCATGCTATAGGAAGGGTCTCAGAATTGGAATGGGAAGGAGTTGGATATCACATCTCAAGCTATAGGAAGGGTCTCAGTATTGGAATGGGAAGGACTTGGATATCACATCTCATGCTATAGGAAGGCTCTCAGGTTTGGAAGGGGAAAGAGTTGGATATCTCATTTCATGTTAGAGGTAGGATCTCAGGTTTGGTATTAGAGGCATTGAGATATCAGAAGGGTCTCAGGAATGGAATGGGAAGGAGTTAGATATCACATCTCATGCTAAAGGGAGGGTCTCAGGTTTGGTATTAGAAGCATTGAGATATCACATCTCATGCTATCGGAAGGATCTCAGGTTTGGTATTAGAAGCATTGAGATATCACATCTCATGCTATCAGAAGAGTCTCAGGATTGGAATAGGAAGGAGTTGGATATCACATTTCATGCTAAAGGGAGGGTCTCAGGTTTGGAAGGGGAAGGATTTGGATATCACATCTCATGTTATCGGAAGGATCTCACGTTTGGTATTAGAAGTATTGAGATATCATATCTCATGCTATAGGAAGGGTCTCAGGATTGGAATGGGAAGGAGTTGGATATCACATCTCATGCTATAGGGAGGGTCTCAGGATTGGAATGGGAAGGACTTAGATATCACATATCATGCTATAGGGAGGGTCTCAGTTTTGATATTAGAAGCATTGAGATATCACATCTCATGCTATCGGAAGTGTCTCAGGATTGGAATGGGAAGGAGCTGGATATCACATCTCATGCTAAAGGAAGGGTCTCAGGTTTGGAACGAGAAGGATTTGGATATCACATCTCATGTTATAGGAAGGGTCTCAGGTTTGGTATAAGCATTGAGATATCACATCTCTGCTATCGGAAGTGTCTCAGGATTGGAATGGGAAGGAGTTGGATATCCCATCTCATGTTATAGGACGGGTCTCAGGTTTGTTATTAGAATCATCTCATGTTATAGGAAGAGTCTCTGGTTTGGTATTAGAATCATTGAGATATCACATCACATGCTGTAGGAAGGGTCTAAGGATTGGAATGGGATGGACTTGGATATCACATCTCATGTTATAGGTAGGCTCTCAGGTTTGGTATAAGCATTGAGATATCACATCTCATGCTATAGGAAGGGTCTCAGAATTGGAATGGGAAGGAGTTGGATATCACATCTCAAGCTATAGGAAGGGTCTCAGTATTGGAATGGGAAAGACTTGGATATCACATCTCATGCTATAGGAAGGCTCTCAGGTTTGGAAGGGGAAAGAGTTGGATATCTCATTTCATGTTAGAGGTAGGATCTCAGGTTTGGTATTAGAGGCATTGAGATATCACATCTCATGCTATCAGAAGGGTCTCAGGAATGGAATGGGAAGGAGTTAGATATCACATCTCATGCTAAAGGGAGGGTCTCAGGTTTGGAAAGGGAAGGATTTGGATATCACATCTCATGTTATAGGAAGGATCTCAGGTTTGGTATTAGAAGCATTGAGATATCACATCTCATGCTATCGGAAGGATCTCAGGTTTGGTATTAGAAGCATTGAGATATCACATCTCATGCTATCAGAAGAGTCTCAGGATTGGAATAGGAAGGAGTTGGATATCACATTTCATGCTAAAGGGAGGGTCTCAGGTTTGGAAGGGGAAGGATTTGGATATCACATCTCATGTTATCGGAAGGATCTCACGTTTGGTATTAGAAGTATTGAGATATCATATCGCATGCTATAGGAAGGGTCTCAGGATTGGAATGGGAAGGAGTTGGATATCACATCTCATGCTATAGGGAGGGTCTCAGGATTGGAATGGGAAGGACTTAGATATCACATATCATGCTATAGGGAGGGTCTCAGTTTTGATATTAGAAGCATTGAGATATCACATCTCATGCTATCGGAAGTGTCTCAGGATTGGAATGGGAAGGAGCTGGATATCACATCTCATGCTAAAGGAAGGGTCTCAGGTTTGGAACGAGAAGGATTTGGATATCACATCTCATGTTATAGGAAGGGTCTCAGGTTTGGTATAAGCATTGAGATATCACATCTCTGCTATCGGAAGTGTCTCAGGATTGGAATGGGAAGGAGTTGGATATCCCATCTCATGTTATAGGACGGGTCTCAGGTTTGTTATTAGAATCATTGAGATATCATATTGCATGCTGTAGGAAGGGTCTAAGGGTTGGAATGTGAAGGACTTGGATATCACATCTCATGCTATAGATAGGCTCTTAGGTTTGGAAAGGGAAGGAGTTGGATATCACATTTCATGTTAGAGGAAGGATCTCAGGTTTGGTATTAGAAGCATTGAGATATCACATCTCATGCTATAGGAAGGGTCTCAGGATTGGAATGGGAAGCAGTTGGATATGACATCTCATGCTATAGGAAGGGTCTCAGGTTTGGTATAAGCATTGAGATATCACATCTCATGCTATAGGACGGGTCTCAGGATTGGAATGGAAGGAGTTGGATATCACATCTCATGTTATAGGAAGGATCTCAGGTTTGGTATTAGAAGCATTGAGACATCACATCTCATGCTATAGGAAGGGTCTCAGGGTTGGAATGGGAAGGAGTTGGATATCACATCTCATCCAATAGGAAGGGTCTCAGGTTTGGAATGGGAAGGAATTGGATATCACATCTCATGTTATAGGAAGGATCTCAGGTTTGGTATTAGAAGCATTGAGATATCACATCTCATGCTATAGGAAGGGTCTCAGGATTGGAATGTGAAGGATTTGGATATCACATCTCATGCTAAAGGAAGGGTCTCAGGTTTGGTAGAAGCATTGAGATATCACGTCGCTGCTATCGGAAGGGTCTCAGGATTGGATTGGGAAGGAGTTGGATATCCCTTCTCATGCTATAGGAAGGGTCTCAGGATTTGAATGGCAAGGAGTTGGATATCACATCTCATGCCATAGGAAGGGTCTCAGGTTTGGTATAAGCATTGAGATATCACATCTCTGCTATCGGAAGGGTCTCAGGATTGGATTGGGAAGGAGTTGGATATCCCTTCTCATGCTATAGGAAGTGTCTCAGGTTGGAATGGGAAGGAGTTGGATATCACATCTCATGTTATAGGAAGGGTCTCAGGATTGGAATGGGAAGGATTTGGATATCACATCTCTTGCTATAGGAAGGGTCTCAGGATTGGAATGGGTAGGAGTTGGATATTACTTTCTTGCTATAGGAAGGGTCTCATGTTTGGAATGGGAAGGAGTTGGATATCACATATGCTATAGTTAGTGTCTCAGGTTTGGAACGGGAAGGAGTTGGATATCACATCTCATGTTATAGGAAGGGTCTCAGGTTTGGTACAAGCATTGAGATATCACATCTCTGCTATCGGAAGCGGCTCAGGATTGGAATGGGAAGGAGTTGGATATCCCATCTCATGTTATAGGAAGAGTCTCTGGTTTGGTATTAGAATCATTGAGATATCACATCGCATGCTGTAGGAAGGGTCTAAGGATTGGAATGGGATGGACTTGGATATCACATCTCATGTTATAGGTAGGCTCTCAGGTTTGGTATAAGCATTGAGATATCACATCTCATGCTATAGGAAGGGTCTCAGGATTGGAATGGGAAGGAGTTGGATATCACATCTCATGCTATAGGAAGGGTCTCAGGTTTGGTATAAGCATTGATATATCACATCTCATGCTATAGGAAGGGTCTCAGGATTGGAATGGAAGGAGTTGGATATCACATCTCATGTTATAGGAAGGATCTCAGGTTTGGTATTAGAAGCATTGAGACATCACATCTCATGCTATAGGAAGGGTCTCAGGATTGGAATGGGAAGGAGTTGGATATCAAATCTCATGCTATAGGAAGGGTCTCAGGATTGGAATGGGAAGGAGTTGAATATGATATCTCATGCCGTAGGAAGGGTCTCAGGTTTGGTATAAACATTGAGATATCACATCTCTGCTATCAAAAGGGTCTCAGGATTGGAATTGGAAGGAGTTGGATATCCCATCTCATGTTATAGGAAGAGTCTCAGGTTTGGTATTAGAAGCATTGAGATATCACATCTCATGCTATAGGAAGTGTCTCAGGATTGGAATGGGAAGGACTTGGATATCACATCTCATGCTATAGGTAGGGTCTCAAGTTTGACATTAGAAGCATTGAGATATCACATCTCATGCTATAGGAAGGGTCTGAGGATTGGAATGGGAAGGAGTTGGATATCACATCTGCTATGGGAAGGGTCTCAGGTTTGGTATAAGCAGTGAGATATCACATCTCATGCTATAGGAAGTGTCTCAGGATTGGAATGGGAAGGAGTTGGATATCACATCTCATGTTATAGGAAGGATCTCAGGTGTGGTATAAGCATTGAGATATCACATCTCTGCTATCGGAAGGGTCTGAAGATTGGAATGGGAAGGAGTTGGATATTCCCATCTCATGTTATAGGAAGGGTCTCAGGTTTGGTATTAGAACCATTGAGATATCACATCTCATGCTATAGGAAGGGTCTCAGGATTGGAATGGGAAGGACTTGGATATCACATCTCATGCTATAGGGAGGGTCTGAAGTTTGATATTAGAAGCTTTGAGATATCACATCTCATGATATCGGAAGGGTCTCAGGATTGGAATGGGAAGGAGTTGGATATCACATCTCATGATAAAGGAAGGGTCTAAGGTTTGGAAGGGGAAGGATTTGGATATCCCATCTCATGTTATAGGAAGAGTCTCTGGTTTGGTATTAGAATCATTGAGATATCACATCGCATGCTGTAGGAAGGGTCTAAGGATTGGAATGGGATGGACTTTGATATCACATCTCATGCTATAGGTAGGCTCTCAGGTTTGGTATAAGCATTGAGATATCACATCTCATGCTATAGGAAGGGTCTCAGAATTGGAATGGGAAGGAGTTGGATATCACATCTCAAGCTATAGGAAGGGTCTCAGTATTGGAATGGGAAGGACTTGGATATCACATCTCATGCTATAGGAAGGCTCTCAGGTTTGGAAGGGGAAAGAGTTGGATATCTCATTTCATGTTAGAGGTAGGATCTCAGGTTTGGTATTAGAGGCATTGAGATATCACATCTCATGCTATCAGAAGGGTCTCAGGAATGGAATGGGAAGGAGTTAGATATCACATCTCATGCTAAAGGGAGGGTCTCAGGTTTGGAAGGGGAAGGATTTGGATATCACATCTCATGTTATAGGAAGGATCTCAGGTTTGGTATTAGAAGCATTGAGATATCACATCTCATGCTATCGGAAGGATCTCAGGTTTGGTATTAGAAGCATTGAGATATCACATCTCATGCTATCAGAAGAGTCTCAGGATTGGAATAGGAAGGAGTTGGATATCACATTTCATGCTAAAGGGAGGGTCTCAGGTTTGGAAGGGGAAGGATTTGGATATCACATCTCATGTTATCGGAAGGATCTCACGTTTGGTATTAGAAGTATTGAGATATCATATCTCATGCTATAGGAAGGGTCTCAGGATTGGAATGGGAAGGAGTTGGATATCACATCTCATGCTATAGGGAGGGTCTCAGGATTGGAATGGGAAGGACTTAAATATCACATATCATGCTATAGGGAGGGTCTCAGTTTTGATATTAGAAGCATTGAGATATCACATCTCATGCTATCGGAAGTGTCTCAGGATTGGAATGGGAAGGAGCTGGATATCACATCTCATGCTAAAGGAAGGGTCTCAGGTTTGGAACGGGAAGGATTTGGATATCACATCTCATGTTATAGGAAGGGTCTCAGGTTTGGTATAAGCATTGAGATATCACATCTCTGCTATCGGAAGTGTCTCAGGATTGGAATGGGAAGGAGTTGGATATCCCATCTCATGTTATAGGACGGGTCTCAGGTTTGTTATTAGAATCATTGAGATATCATATTGCATGCTCTAGGAAGGGTCTAAGGGTTGGAATGTGAAGGACTTGGATATCACATCTCATGCTATAGATAGGCTCTTAGGTTTGGAAAGGGAAGGAGTTGGATATCACATTTCATGTTAGAGGAAGGATCTCAGGTTTGGTATTAGAAGCATTGAGATATCACATCTCATGCTATAGGAAGGGTCTCAGGATTGGAATGGGAAGCAGTTGGATATCACATCTCATGCTATAGGAAGGGTCTCAGGTTTGGTATAAGCATTGAGATATCACATCTCATGCTATAGGACGGGTCTCAGGATTGGAATGGAAGGAGTTGGATATCACATCTCATGTTATAGGAAGGATCTCAGGTTTGGTATTAGAAGCATTGAGACATCACATCTCATGCTATAGGAACGGTCTCAGGGTTGGAATGGGAAGGAGTTGGATATCACATCTCATCCAATAGGAAGGGTCTCAGGTTTGGAATGGGAAGGAATTGGATATCACATCTCATGTTATAGGAAGGATCTCAGGTTTGGTATTAGAAGCATTGAGATATCACATCTCATGCTATAGGAAGGGTCTCAGGATTGGAATGTGAAGGATTTGGATATCACATCTCATGCTAAAGGAAGGGTCTCAGGTTTGGTAGAAGCATTGAGATATCACGTCGCTGCTATCGGAAGGGTCTCAGGATTGGATTGGGAAGGAGTTGGATATCCCTTCTCATGCTATAGGAAGGGTCTCAGGATTTGAATGGCAAGGAGTTGGATATCACATCTCATGCCATAGGAAGGGTCTCAGGTTTGGTATAAACATTGAGATATCACATCTCTGCTATCAAAAGGGTCTCAGGATTGGAATTGGAAGGAGTTGGATATCCCATCTCATGTTATAGGAAGAGTCTCAGGTTTGGTATTAGAAGCATTGAGATATCACATCTCATGCTATAGGAAGTGTCTCAGGATTGGAATGGGAAGGACTTGGATATCACATCTCATGCTATAGGTAGGGTCTCAAGTTTGACATTAGAAGCATTGAGATATCACATCTCATGCTATAGGAAGGGTCTGAGGATTGGAATGGGAAGGAGTTGGATATCACATCTCCTGCTATGGGAAGGGTCTCAGGTTTGGTATAAGCAGTGAGATATCACATATCATGCTATAGGAAGTGTCTCAGGATTGGAATGGGAAGGAGTTGGATATCACATCTCATGTTATAGGAAGGATCTCAGGTGTGGTATAAGCATTGAGATATCACATCTCTGCTATCGGAAGGGTCTCAAGATTGGAATGGGAAGGAGTTGGATATTCCCATCTCATGTTATAGGAAGGGTCTCAGGTTTGGTATTAGAAGCATTGAGATATCACATCTCATGCTATAGGAAGGGTCTCAGGATTGGAATGGGAAGGACTTGGATATCACATCTCATGCTATAGGGAGGGTCTCAAGTTTGATATTAGAAGCTTTGAGATATCACATCTCATGATATCGGAAGGGTCTCAGGATTGGAATGGGAAGGAGTTGGATATCACATCTCATGATAAAGGAAGGGTCTAAGGTTTGGAAGGGGAAGGATTTGGATATCACATCTCATGTTATATTACGGGTCTCAGGTTTGATATTAGAAGCATTGAGATATCAAGTCTCATAGTATAGGAAGGGTCTCATAATTGGAATGGGAAGGAGTTGGATATCCCATCTCATGTTATAGGAAGAGTCTCTGGTTTGGTATTAGAATCATTGAGATATTCACATCGCATGCTGTAGGAAGGGTCTAAGGATTGGAATGGGATGGACTTGGATATCACATCTCATGCTATAGGTAGGCTCTCAGGTTTGGTATAAGCATTGAGATATCACATCTCATGCTATAGGAAGGGTCTCAGAATTGGAATGGGAAGGAGTTGGATATCACATCTCAAGCTATAGGAAGGGTCTCAGTATTGGAATGGGAAGGACTTGGATATCACATCTCATGCTATAGGAAGGCTCTCAGGTTTGGAAGGGGAAAGAGTTGGATATCTCATTTCATGTTAGAGGTAGGATCTCAGGTTTGGTATTAGAAGCATTGAGATATCACATCTCATGCTATCAGAAGGGTCTCAGGAATGGAATGGGAAGGAGTTAGATATCACATCTCATGCTAAAGGGAGGGTCTCAGGTTTGGAAGGGGAAGGATTTGGATATCACATCTCATGTTATAGGAAGGATCTCAGGTTTGGTATTAGAAGCATTGAGATATCACATCTCATGCTATCGGAAGGATCTCAGGTTTGGTATTAGAAGCATTGAGATATCACATCTCATGCTATCAAAAGAGTCTCAGGATTGGAATAGGAAGGAGTTGGATATCACATTTCATGCTAAAGGGAGGGTCTCAGGTTTGGAAGGAGAAGGATTTGGATATCACATCTCATGTTATCGGAAGGATCTCACGTTTGGTATTAGAAGTATTGAGATATCATATCTCATGCTATAGGAAGGGTCTCAGGATTGGAATGGGAAGGAGTTGGATATCACATCTCATGCTATAGGGAGGGTCTCAGGATTGGAATGGGAAGGACTTAGATATCACATATCATGCTATAGGGAGGGTCTCAGTTTTGATATTAGAAGCATTGAGATATCACATCTCATGCTATCGGAAGTGTCTCAGGATTGGAATGGGAAGGAGCTGGATATCACATCTCATGCTAAAGGAAGGGTCTCAGGTTTGGAACGAGAAGGATTTGGATATCACATCTCATGTTATAGGAAGGGTCTCAGGTTTGGTATAAGCATTGAGATATCACATCTCTGCTATCGGAAGTGTCTCAGGATTGGAATGGGAAGGAGTTGGATATCCCATCTCATGTTATAGGACGGGTCTCAGGTTTGTTATTAGAATCATTGAGATATCATATTGCATGCTGTAGGAAGGGTCTAAGGGTTCGAATGTGAAGGACTTGGATATCACATCTCATGCTATAGATAGGCTCTTAGGTTTGGAAAGGGAAGGAGTTGGATATCACATTTCATGTTAGAGGAAGGATCTCAGGTTTGGTATTAGAAGCATTGAGATATCACATCTCATGCTATAGGAAGGGTCTCAGGATTGGAATGGGAAGCAGTTGGATATGACATATGCTATAGGAAGGGTCTCAGGTTTGGTATAAGCATTGAGATATCACATCTCATGCTATAGGACGGGTCTCAGGATTGGAATGGAAGGAGTTGGATATCACATCTCATGTTATAGGAAGGATCTCAGGTTTGGTATTAGAAGCATTGAGACATCACATCTCATGCTATAGGAAGGGTCTCAGGGTTGGAATGGGAAGGAGTTGGATATCACATCTCATCCAATAGGAAGGGTCTCAGGTTTGGAATGGGAAGGATTTGGATATCACATCTCATGTTATAGGAAGGATCACAGGTTTGGTATTAGAAGCATTGAGATATCACATCTCATGCTATAGGAAGGGTCTCAGGATTGGAATGTGAAAGATTTGGATATCACATCTCATGCTAAAGGAAGGGTCTCAGGTTTGGTAGAAGCATTGAGATATCACGTCGCTGCTATCGGAAGGGTCTCAGGATTGGATTGGGAAGGAGTTGGATATCCCTTCTCATGCTATAGGAAGGGTCTCAGGATTTGAATGGCAAGGAGTTGGATATCACATCTCATGCCATAGGAAGGGTCTCAGGTTTGGTATAAGCATTGAGATATCACATCTCTGCTATCGGAAGGGTCTCAGGATTGGATTGGGAAGGAGTTGGATATCCCTTCTCATGCTATAGGAAGTGTCTCAGGTTGGAATGGGAAGGAGTTGGATATCACATCTCATGTTATAGGAAGGGTCTCAGGATTGGAATGGGAAGGATTTGGATATCACATCTCTTGCTATAGGAAGGGTCTCAGGATTGGAATGGGTAGGAGTTGGATATTACTTTCTTGCTATAGGAAGGGTCTCATGTTTGGAATGGGAAGGAGTTGGATATCACATATGCTATAGTTAGTGTCTCAGGTTTGGAACGGGAAGGAGTTGGATATCACATCTCATGTTATAGGAAGGGTCTCAGGTTTGGTATAAGCATTGAGATATCACATCTCTGCTATCGGAAGCGGCTCAGGATTGGAATGGGAAGGAGTTGGATATCCCATCTCATGTTATAGGAAGAGTCTCTGGTTTGGTATTAGAATCATTGAGATATCACATCACATGCTGTAGGAAGGGTCTAAGGATTGGAATGGGAAGGAGTTGGATATCACATCTCCTGCTATGGGAAGGGTCTCAGGTTTGGTATAAGCAGTGAGATATCACATCTCATGCTATAGGAAGTGTCTCAGGATTGGAATGGGAAGGAGTTGGATATCACATCTCATGTTATAGGAAGGATCTCAGGTGTGGTATAAGCATTGAGATATCACATCTCTGCTATCGGAAGGGTCTCAAGATTGGAATGGGAAGGAGTTGGATATTCCCATCTCATGTTATAGGAACGGTCTCAGGTTTGGTATCAGAAGCATTGAGATATCACATCTCATGCTATAAGAAGGGTCTCAGGATTGGAATGGGAAGGACTTGGATAACACATCTCATGCTATAGGGAGGGTCTCAAGTTTGATATTAGAAGCTTTGAGATATCACATCTCATGATATCGGAAGGGTCTCAGGATTGGAATGGGAAGGAGTTGGATATCACATCTCATGATAAAGGAAGGGTCTAAGGTTTGGAAGGGGAAGGATTTGGATATCACATCTCATGTTATATTACGGGTCTCAGGTTTGGTATTAGAAGCATTGAGATATCAAGTCTCATAGTATAGGAAGGGTCTCAGAATTGGAATGGGAAGGAGTTGGATATCCCATCTCATGTTATAGGAAGAGTCTCTGGTTTGGTATTAGAATCATTGAGATATTCACATCGCATGCTGTAGGAAGGGTCTAAGGATTGGAATGGGATGGACTTGGATATCACATCTCATGCTATAGGTAGGCTCTCAGGTTTGGTATAAGCATTGAGATATCACATCTCATGCTATAGGAAGGGTCTCAGAATTGGAATGGGAAGGAGTTGGATATCACATCTCAAGCTATAGGAAGGGTCTCAGTATTGGAATGGGAAGGACTTGGATATCACATCTCATGCTATAGGAAGGCTCTCAGGTTTGGAAGGGGAAAGAGTTGGATATCTCATTTCATGTTAGAGGTAGGATCTCAGGTTTGGTATTAGAGGCATTGAGATATCACATCTCATGCTATCAGAAGGGTCTAAGGAATGGAATGGGAAGGAGTTAGATATCACATCTCATGCTAAAGGGAGGGTCTCAGGTTTGGAAGGGGAAGGATTTGGATATCACATCTCATGTTATAGGAAGGATCTCAGGTTTGGTATTAGAAGCATTGAGATATCACATCTCATGCTATCGGAAGGATCTCAGGTTTGGTATTAGAAGCATTGAGATATCACATCTCATGCTATCAGAAGAGTCTCAGGATTGGAATAGGAAGGAATTGGATATCACATTTCATGCTAAAGGGAGGGTCTCAGGTTTGGAAGGGGAAGGATTTGGATATCACATCTCATGTTATCGGAAGGATCTCACGTTTGGTATTAGAAGTATTGAGATATCATATCTCATGCTATAGGAAGGGTCTCAGGATTGGAATGGGAAGGAATTGGATATCACATCTCATGCTATAGGGAGGGTCTCAGGATTGGAATAGGAAGGACTTAGATATCACATATCATGCTATAGGGAGGGTCTCAGTTTTGATATTAGAAGCATTGAGATATCACATCTCATGCTATCGGAAGTGTCTCAGGATTGGAATGGGAAGGAGCTGGATATCACATCTCATGCTAAAGGAAGGGTCTCAGGTTTGGAACGAGAAGGATTTGGATATCACATCTCATGTTATAGGAAGGGTCTCAGGTTTGGTATAAGCATTGAGATATCACATCTCTGCTATCGGAAGTGTCTCAGGATTGGAATGGGAAGGAGTTGGATATCCCATCTCATGTTATAGGACGGGTCTCAGGTTTGTTATTAGAATCATTGAGATATCATATTGCATGCTGTAGGAAGGGTCTAAGGGTTGGAATGTGAAGGACTTGGATATCACATCTCATGCTATAGATAGGCTCTTAGGTTTGGAAAGGGAAGGAGTTGGATATCACATTTCATGTTAGAGGAAGGATCTCAGGTTTGGTATTAGAAGCATTGAGATATCACATCTCATGCTATAGGAAGGGTCTCAGGATTGAAATGGGAAGCAGTTGGATATGACATCTCATGCTATAGGAAGGGTCTCAGGTTTGGTATAAGCATTGAGATATCACATCTCATGTTATAGGACGGGTCTCAGGATTGGAATGGAAGGAGTTGGACATCACATCTCATGTTATAGGAAGGATCTCAGGTTTGGTATTAGAAGCATTGAGACATCACATCTCATGCTATAGGATGGGTGTCAGGGTTGGAATAGGAAGGAGTTGGATATCACATCTCATCCAATAGGAAGGGTCTCAGGTTTGGAATGGGAAGGAATTGGATATCACATCTCATGTTATAGGAAGGATCTCAGGTTTGGTATTAGAAGCATTGAGATATCACATCTCATGCTATAGGAAGGGTCTCAGGATTGGAATGTGAAGGATTTGGATATCACATCTCATGCTAAAGGAAGGGTCTCAGGTTTGGTAGAAGCATTGAGATATCACGTCGCTGCTATCGGAAGGGTCTCAGGATTGGATTGGGAAGGAGTTGGATATCCCTTCTCATGCTATAGGAAGGGTCTCAGGATTTGAATGGCAAGGAGTCGGATATCACATCTCATGCCATAGGAAGGGTCTCAGGTTTGGTATAAGCATTGAGATATCACATCTCTGCTATCGGAAGGGTCTCAGGATTGGATTGGGAAGGAGTTGGATATCCCTTCTCATGCTATAGGAAGTGTCTCAGGTTGGAATGGGAAGGAGTTGGATATCACATCTCATGTTATAGGAAGGGTCTCAGGATTGGAATGGGAAGGATTTGGATATCACATCTCTTGCTATAGGAAGGGTCTCAGGATTGGAATGGGTAGGAGTTGGATATTACTTTCTTGCTATAGGAAGGGTCTCATGTTTGGAATGGGAAGGAGTTGGATATCACATATGCTATAGTTAGTGTCTCAGGTTTGGAACGGGAAGGAGTTGGATATCACATCTCATGTTATAGGAAGGGTCTCAGGTTTGATATAAGCATTGAGATATCACATCTCTGCTATCGGAAGCGTCTCAGGATTGGAATGGGAAGGAGTTGGATATCCCATCTCATGTTATAGGAAGAGTCTCTGGTTTGGTATTAGAATCATTGAGATATCACATCACATGCTGTAGGAAGGGTCTAAGGATTGGAATGGGATGGACTTGGATATCACATCTCATGTTATAGGCAAGCTCTCAGGTTTGGTATAAGCATTGAGATATCACATCTCATTCTATAGGAAGGGTCTCAGGATTGGAATGGGAAGGAATTGGATATCACATCTCAGGCTATAGGAAGGGTCTCAGGATTGGAATGGGAAGGAGTTGGATATCACATCTCATGCTATAGGAAGGGTCTCAGGTTTGGTATAAGCATTGAGATATCACATCTCATGCTATAGGAAGGGTCTCAGGATTGGAATGGAAGGAGTTGGATATCACATCTCATGTTATAGGAAGGATCTCAGGTTTGGTATTAGAAGCATTGAGACATCACATCTCATGCTATAGGAAGGGTCTCAGGATTGGAATGGGAAGGAGTTGGATATCAAATCTCATGCTATAGGAAGGGTCTCAGGATTGGAATTGGAAGGAGTTGAATATGACATCTCATGCCGTAGGAAGGGTCTCAGGTTTGGTATAAACATTGAGATATCACATCTCTGCTATCAAAAGGGTCTCAGGATTGGAATTGGAAGGAGTTGGATATCCCATCTCATGTTATAGGAAGAGTCTCAGGTTTGGTATTAGAAGCATTGAGATATCACATCTCATGATATCGGAAGGGTCTCAGGATTGGAATGGGAAGGAGTTGGATATCACATCTCATGATAAAGGAAGGGTCTAAGGTTTGGAAGGGGAAGGATTTGGATATCACATCTCATGTTATATTACGGGTCTCAGGTTTGGTATTAGAAGCATTGAGATATCAAGTCTCATAGTATAGGAAGGGTCTCAGAATTGGAATGGGAAGGAGTTGGATATCCCATCTCATGTTATAGGAAGAGTCTCTGGTTTGGTATTAGAATCATTGAGATATTCACATCGCATGCTGTAGGAAGGGTCTAAGGATTGGAATGGGATGGACTTGGATATCACATCTCATGCTATAGGTAGGCTCTCAGGTTTGGTATAAGCATTGAGATATCACATCTCATGCTATAGGAAGGGTCTCAGAATTGGAATGGGAAGGAGTTGGATATCACATCTCAAGCTATAGGAAGGGTCTCAGTATTGGAATGGGAAGGACTTGGATATCACATCTCATG
The DNA here is from genome assembly GCF_040938575.1 of Ambystoma mexicanum. Taxonomy (NCBI): domain Eukaryota; kingdom Metazoa; phylum Chordata; class Amphibia; order Caudata; family Ambystomatidae; genus Ambystoma; species Ambystoma mexicanum. The sequence continues at coordinate 1,511,261,997 of NC_090921.1, read as the reverse complement.
CTATAGGAAGGCTCTCAGGTTTGGAAGGGGAAAGAGTTGGATATCTCATTTCATGTTAGAGGTAGGATCTCAGGTTTGGTATTAGAGGCATTGAGATATCACATCTCATGCTATCAGAAGGGTCTCAGGAATGGAATGGGAAGGAGTTAGATATCACATCTCATGCTAAAGGGAGGGTCTCAGGTTTGGAAGGGGAATGATTTGGATATCACATCTCATGTTATAGGAAGGATCTCAGGTTTGGTATTAGAAGCATTGAGATATCACATCTCATGCTATCGGAAGGATCTCAGGTTTGGTATTAGAAGCATTGAGATATCACATCTCATGCTATCAGAAGAGTCTCAGGATTGGAATAGGAAGGAGTTGGATATCACATTTCATGCTAAAGGGAGGGTCTCAGGTTTGGAAGGGGAAGGATTTGGATATCACATCTCATGTTATCGGAAGGATCTCACGTTTGGTATTAGAAGTATTGAGATATCATATCTCATGCTATAGGAAGGGTCTCAGGATTGGAATGGGAAGGAGTTGGATATCACATCTCATGCTATAGGGAGGGTCTCAGGATTGGAATGGGAAGGACTTAGATATCACATATCATGCTATAGGGAGGGTCTCAGTTTTGATATTAGAAGCATTGAGATATCACATCTCATGCTATCGGAAGTGTCTCAGGATTGGAATGGGAAGGAGCTGGATATCACATCTCATGCTAAAGGAAGGGTCTCAGGTTTGGAACGAGAAGGATTTGGATATCACATCTCATGTTATAGGAAGGGTCTCAGGTTTGGTATAAGCATTGAGATATCACATCTCTGCTATCGGAAGTGTCTCAGGATTGGAAAGGGAAGAAGTTGGATATCCCATCTCATGTTATAGGACGGGTCTCAGGTTTGTTATTAGAATCATTGAGATATCATATTGCATGCTGTAGGAAGGGTCTAAGGGTTGGAATGTGAAGGACTTGGATATCACATCTCATGCTATAGATAGGCTCTTAGGTTTGGAAAGGGAAGGAGTTGGATATCACATTTCATGTTAGAGGAAGGATCTCAAGTTTGGTATTAGAAGCATTGAGATATCACATCTCATGCTATAGGAAGGGTCTCAGGATTGGAATGGGAAGCAGTTGGATATGACATCTCATGCTATAGGAAGGGTCTCAGGTTTGGTATAAGCATTGAGATATCACATCTCATGCTATAGGACGGGTCTCAGGATTGGAATGGAAGGAGTTGGATATCACATCTCATGTTATAGGAAGGATCTCAGGTTTGGTATTAGAAGCATTGAGACATCACATCTCATGCTATAGGAAGGGTCTCAGGGTTGGAATGGGAAGGAGTTGGATATCACATCTCATCCAATAGGAAGGGTCTCAGGTTTGGAATGGGAAGGAATTGGATATCACATCTCATGTTATAGGAAGGATCTCAGGTTTGGTATTAGAAGCATTGAGATATCACATCTCATGCTATAGGAAGGGTCTCAGGATTGGAATGTGAAGGATTTGGATATCACATCTCATGCTAAAGGAAGGGTCTCAGGTTTGGTAGAAGCATTGAGATATCACGTCGCTGCTATCGGAAGGGTCTCAGGATTGGATTGGGAAGGAGTTGGATATCCCTTCTCATGCTATAGGAAGGGTCTCAGGATTTGAATGGCAAGGAGTTGGATATCACATCTCATGCCATAGGAAGGGTCTCAGGTTTGGTATAAGCATTGAGATATCACATCTCTGCTATCGGAAGGGTCTCAGGATTGGATTGGGAAGGAGTTGGATATCCCTTCTCATGCTATAGGAAGTGTCTCAGGTTGGAATGGGAAGGAGTTGGATATCACATCTCATGTTATAGGAAGGGTCTCAGGATTGGAATGGGAAGGATTTGGATATCACATCTCTTGCTATAGGAAGGGTCTCAGGATTGGAATGGGTAGGAGTTGGATATTACTTTCTTGCTATAGGAAGGGTCTCATGTTTGGAATGGGAAGGAGTTGGATATCACATATGCTATAGTTAGTGTCTCAGGTTTGGAACGGGAAGGAGTTGGATATCACATCTCATGTTATAGGAAGGGTCTCAGGTTTGGTATAAGCATTGAGATATCACATCTCTGCTATCGGAAGCGGCTCAGGATTGGAATGGGAAGGAGTTGGATATCCCATCTCATGTTATAGGAAGAGTCTCTGGTTTGGTATTAGAATCATTGAGATATCACATCGCATGCTGTAGGAAGGGTCTAAGGATTGGAATGGGATGGACTTGGATATCACATCTCATGTTATAGGTAGGCTCTCAGGTTTGGTATAAGCATTGAGATATCACATCTCATGCTATAGGAAGGGTCTCAGGATTGGAATGGGAAGGAATTGGATATCACATCTCAGGCTATAGGAAGGGTCTCAGGATTGGAATGGGAAGGAGTTGGATATCACATCTCATGCTATAGGAAGGGTCTCAGGTTTGGTATAAGCATTGATATATCACATCTCATGCTATAGGAAGGGTCTCAGGATTGGAATGGAAGGAGTTGGATATCACATCTCATGTTATAGGAAGGATCTCAGGTTTGGTATTAGAAGCATTGAGACATCACATCTCATGCTACAGGAAGGGTCTCAGGATTGGAATGGGAAGGAGTTGGATATCAAATCTCATGCTATAGGAAGGGTCTCAGGATTGGAATGGGAAGGAGTTGAATATGACATCTCATGCCGTAGGAAGGGTCTCAGGTTTGGTATAAACATTGAGATATCAAATCTCTGCTATCAAAAGGGTCTCAGGATTGGAATTGGAAGGAGTTGGATATCCCATCTCATGTTATAGGAAGAGTCTCAGGTTTGGTATTAGAAGCATTGAGATATCACATCTCATGCTATAGGAAGTGTCTCAGGATTGGAATGGGAAGGACTTGGATATCACATCTCATGCTATAGGTAGGGTCTCAAGTTTGACATTAGAAGCATTGAGATATCACATCTCATGCTATAGGAAGGGTCTGAGGATTGGAATGGGAAGGAGTTGGATATCACATCTGCTATGGGAAGGGTCTCAGGTTTGGTATAAGCAGTGAGATATCACATCTCATGCTATAGGAAGTGTCTCAGGATTGGAATGGGAAGGAGTTGGATATCACATCTCATGTTATAGGAAGGATCTCAGGTGTGGTATAAGCATTGAGATATCACATCTCTGCTATCGGAAGGGTCTGAAGATTGGAATGTTAAGGAGTTGGATATTCCCATCTCATGTTATAGGAAGGGTCTCAGGTTTGGTATTAGAAGCATTGAGATATCACATCTCATGCTATAGGAAGGGTCTCAGGATTGGAATGGGAAGGACTTGGATATCACATCTCATGCTATAGGGAGGGTCTCAAGTTTGATATTAGAAGCTTTGAGATATCACATCTCATGATATCGGAAGGGTCTCAGGATTGGAATGGGAAGGAGTTGGATATCACATCTCATGATAAAGGAAGGGTCTAAGGTTTGGAAGGGGAAGGATTTGGATATCCCATCTCATGTTATAGGAAGAGTCTCTGGTTTGGTATTAGAATCATTGAGATATCACATCGCATGCTGTAGGAAGGGTCTAAGGATTGGAATGGGATGGACTTGGATATCACATCTCATGCTATAGGTAGGCTCTCAGGTTTGGTATAAGCATTGAGATATCACATCTCATGCTATAGGAAGGGTCTCAGAATTGGAATGGGAAGGAGTTGGATATCACATCTCAAGCTATAGGAAGGGTCTCAGTATTGGAATGGGAAGGACTTGGATATCACATCTCATGCTATAGGAAGGCTCTCAGGTTTGGAAGGGGAAAGAGTTGGATATCTCATTTCATGTTAGAGGTAGGATCTCAGGTTTGGTATTAGAGGCATTGAGATATCACATCTCATGCTATCAGAAGGGTCTCAGGAATGGAATGGGAAGGAGTTAGATATCACATCTCATGCTAAAGGGAGGGTCTCAGGTTTGGAAGGGGAAGGATTTGGATATCACATCTCATGTTATAGGAAGGATCTCAGGTTTGGTATTAGAAGCATTGAGATATCACATCTCATGCTACAGGAAGGATCTCAGGTTTGGTATTAGAAGCATTGAGATATCACATCTCATGCTATCAGAAGAGTCTCAGGATTGGAATAGGAAGGAGTTGGATATCACATTTCATGCTAAAGGGAGGGTCTCAGGTTTGGAAGGGGAAGGATTTGGATATCACATCTCATGTTATCGGAAGGATCTCACGTTTGGTATTAGAAGTATTGAGATATCATATCTCATGCTATAGGAAGGGTCTCAGGATTGGAATGGGAAGGAGTTGGATATCACATCTCATGCTATAGGGAGGGTCTCAGGATTGGAATGGGAAGGACTTAGATATCACATATCATGCTATAGGGAGGGTCTCAGTTTTGATATTGGAAGCATTGAGATATCACATCTCATGCTATCGGAAGTGTCTCAGGATTGGAATGGGAAGGAGCTGGATATCACATCTCATGCTAAAGGAAGGGTCTCAGGTTTGGAACGGGAAGGATTTGGATATCACATCTCATGTTATAGGAAGGGTCTCAGGTTTGGTATAAGCATTGAGATATCACATCTCTGCTATCGGAAGTGTCTCAGGATTGGAATGGGAAGGAGTTGGATATCCCATCTCATGTTATAGGACGGGTCTCAGGTTTGTTATTAGAATCATTGAGATATCATATTGCATGCTGTAGGAAGGGTCTAAGGGTTGGAATGTGAAGGACTTGGATATCACATCTCATGCTATAGATAGGCTCTTAGGTTTGGAAAGGGAAGGAGTTGGATATCACATTTCATGTTAGAGGAAGGATCTCAGGTTTGGTATTAGAAGCATTGAGATATCACATCTCATGCTATAGGAAGGGTCTCAGGATTGGAATGGGAAGCAGTTGGATATCACATCTCATGTTATAGGATGGATCTCAGGTTTGGTATTAGAAGTATTGAGATATCACATCTCATGTTATCGGAAGGATCTCAGGTTTGGTATTAGAAGTATTGAGATATCACATCTCATGCTATAGGAAGGGTCTCAGGATTGGAATGGGAAGGAGTTGGATATCACATCTCATGCTAAAGGAAGGGTCTCAGGTTTGGTAGAAGCATTGAGATATCACATCTCATGCTATAGGAAGGGTCTCAGGATTGGAATGGGAAGGAGTTGGATATCACATCTCATGCTATAGGGAGGGTCTCAGGATTGGAATGGGAAGGACTTAGATATCACATATCATGCTTTAGGGAGGGTCTCAGTTTTGATTTTAGAAGCATTGAGATATCACATCTCATGCTATCGGAAGTGTCTCAGGATTGGAATGGGAAGGAGCTGGATATAACATCTCATGCTAAAGGAAGGGTCTCAGGTTTGGAACGGGAAGGATTTGGATATCACATCTCATGTTATAGGAAGGGTCTCAGGTTTGGTATAAGCATTGAGATATCACATCTCTGCTATCGGAAGTGTCTCAGGATTGGAATGGGAAGGAGTTGGATATCCCATCTCATGTTATAGGACGGGTCTCAGGTTTGTTATTAGAATCATTGAGATATCATATTGCATGCTGTAGGAAGGGTCTAAGGGTTGGAATGTGGAGGACTTGGATATCACATCTCATGCTATAGATAGGCTCTTAGGTTTGGAAAGGGAAGGAGTTGGATATCACATTTCATGTTAGAGGAAGGATCTCAGGTTTGGTATTAGAAGCATTGAGATATCACATCTCATGCTATAGGAAGGGTCTCAGGATTGGAATGGGAAGCAGTTGGATATCACATCTCATGCTATAGGAAGGGTCTCAGGTTTGGTATAAGCATTGAGATATCACATCTCATGCTATAGGACGGGTCTCAGGATTGGAATGGAAGGAGTTGGATATCACATCTCATGTTATAGGAAGGATCTCAGGTTTGGTATTAGAAGCATTGAGACATCACATCTCATGCTATAGGAAGGGTCTCAGGGTTGGAATGGGAAGGAGTTGGATATCACATCTCATCCAATAGGAAGGGTCTCAGGTTTGGAATGGGAAGGAATTGGATATCACATCTCATGTTATAGGAAGGATCTCAGGTTTGGTATTAGAAGCATTGAGATATCACATCTCATGCTATAGGAAGGGTCTCAGGATTGGAATGTGAAGGATTTGGATATCACATCTCATGCTAAAGGAAGGGTCTCAGGTTTGGTAGAAGCATTGAGATATCACATCGCTGCTATCGGAAGGGTCTCAGGATTGGATTGGGAAGGAGTTGGATATCCCTTCTCATGCTATAGGAAGGGTCTCAGGATTTGAATGGCAAGGAGTTGGATATCACATCTCATGCCATAGGAAGGGTCTCAGGTTTGGTATAAGCATTGAGATATCACATCTCTGCTATCGGAAGGGTCTCAGGATTGGATTGGGAATGAGTTGGATATCCCTTCTCATGCTATAGGAAGTGTCTCAGGTTGGAATGGGAAGGAGTTGGATATCACATCTCATGTTATAGGAAGGGTCTCAGGATTGGAATGGGAAGGATTTGGATATCACATCTCTTGCTATAGGAAGGGTCTCAGGATTGGAATGGGTAGGAGTTGGATATTACTTTCTTGCTATAGGAAGGGTCTCATGTTTGGAATGGGAAGGAGTTGGATATCACATATGCTATAGTTAGTGTCTCAGGTTTGGAACGGGAAGGAGTTGGATATCACATCTCATGTTATAGGAAGGGTCTCAGGTTTGGTATAAGCATTGAGATATCACATCTCTGCTATCGGAAGCGGCTCAGGATTGGAATGGGAAGGAGTTGGATATCCCATCTCATGTTATAGGAAGAGTCTCTGGTTTGGTATTAGAATCATTGAGATATCACATCGCATGCTGTAGGAAGGGTCTAAGGATTGGAATGGGATGGACTTGGATATCACATCTCATGTTATAGGTAGGCTCTCAGGTTTGCTATAAGCATTGAGATATCACATCTCATGCTATAGGAAGGGTCACAGGATTGGAATGGGAAGGAATTGGATATCACATCTCATGCTATAGGAAGGGTCTCAGGTTTGGTATAAGCATTGAGATATCACATCTCTGCTATCGGAAAGGTCTCAGGATTGGAATGGGAAGGAGTTGGATATCCCATCTCATGTTATAGGAAGGGTCTCAGGTTTGGTATTAGAAGCATAGAGATATCACATCTCATGCTATAGGAAGGGTCTCAGGATTGGAATGGGAAGGACTTGGATGTCACATCTCATGCTATAGGTAGGGTCTCAAGTTTGATATTAGAAGCATTGAGATAACAAATCTCATGATATCGGAAGGGTCTCAGGATTGGAATGGGAAGGAGTTGGATATCACATCTCATGATAAAGGAAGGGTCTAAGGTTTGGAAGGGGAAGGATTTGGATATCACATCTCATGTTATAGGACGGGTCTCAGGTTTAATATTAGAAGCATTGAGATATCAAGTCTCATGGTATAAGAAGGGTCTCAGAATTGGAATGGGAAGGAGTTGGATATCACACCTCAAGCTATAGGAAGGGTCTCAGGATTGGAATGGGAAGGAGTTTGATATCACATCTCATGCCATAGTATGGGTCTCAGGTTTGGTAGAAGCATTGGGATATCACATCTCATGCTATCGGAAGGGTATCAGTATTGGATTTGGAAGAAGTTGGATATCCCATCTCATGCTATAGGAAGGGTCTCAGGTTGGAATGGGAAGGAGTTGGATATCACATTTCGTGTTATAGGAAGGGTCTCAGGATTGGAATGGGAAGGAGTTGGATATCACATTTCGTGTTATAGGAAGGGTCTCAGGATTGGAATGGGAAGGACTTGGATATCATATCTCATGCTATAGGACGGGTCTCAGGTTTGTTATTAGAATCATTGAGATATCATATTGCATGCTGTAGGAAGGGTCTAAGGATTGGAATGGGAAGGACCTGGTTATCACATCTCATGCTATAGAACGGCTCTCAGGTTTGGAAAGGGAAGGAGTTGGATATCACATCTCATGTTATAGGATGGATCTCAGGTTTGGTATTAGAAGTATTGAGATATCACATCTCATGTTATCGGAAGGATCTCAGGTTTGGTATTAGAAGTATTGAGATATCACATCTCATGCTATAGGAAGGGTCTCAGGATTGGAATGGGAAGGAGTTGGATATCACATCTCATGCTAAAGGAAGGGTCTCAGGTTTGGTAGAAGCATTGAGATATCACATCTCATGCTACAGGAAGGGTCTCAGGATTGGAATGGGAAGGAGTTGGATATCACATCTCATGCTATAGGGAGGGTCTCAGGATTGGAATGGGAAGGACTTAGATATCACATATCATGCTATAGGGAGGGTCTCAGTTTTGATATTAGAAGCATTGAGATATCACATCTCATGCTATCGGAAGTGTCTCAGGATTGGAATGGGAAGGAGCTGGATATCACATCTCATGCTAAAGGAAGGGTCTCAGGTTTGGAACGGGAAGGATTTGGATATCACATCTCATGTTATAGGAAGGGTCTCAGGTTTGGTATAAGCATTGAGATATCACATCTCTGCTATCGGAAGTGTCTCAGGATTGGAATGGGAAGGAGTTGGATATCCCATCTCATGTTATAGGACGGGTCTCAGGTTTGTTATTAGAATCATTGAGATATCATATTGCATGCTGTAGGAAGGGTCTAAGGGTTGGAATGTGAAGGACTTGGATATCACATCTCATGCTATAGATAGGCTCTTAGGTTTGGAAAGGGAAGGAGTTGGATATCACATTTCATGTTAGAGGAAGGATCTCAGGTTTGGTATTAGAAGCATTGAGATATCACAATCCATGCTATAGGAAGGGTCTCAGGATTGGAATGGGAAGGATTTGGATATCACATCTCTTGCTATAGGAAGGGTCTCAGGATTGGAATGGGTAGGAGTTGGATATTACTTTCTTGCTATAGGAAGGGTCTCATGTTTGGAATGGGAAGGAGTTGGATATCACATATGCTATAGTTAGTGTCTCAGGTTTGGAACGGGAAGGAGTTGGATATCACATCTCATGTTATAGGAAGGGTCTCAGGTTTGGTATAAGCATTGAGATATCACATCTCTGCTATCGGAAGCGGCTCAGGATTGGAATGGGAAGGAGTTGGATATCCCATCTCATGTTATAGGAAGAGTCTCTGGTTTGGTATTAGAATCATTGAGATATCACATCGCATGCTGTAGGAAGGGTCTAAGGATTGGAATGGGATGGACTTGGATATCACATCTCATGTTATAGGTAGGCTCTCAGGTTTGCTATAAGCATTGAGATATCACATCTCATGCTATAGGAAGGGTCACAGGATTGGAATGGGAAGGAATTGGATATCACATCTCATGCTATAGGAAGGGTCTCAGATTTGGTATAAGCATTGAGATATCACATCTCATGCTAAAGGAAGGGTCTCAGGATTGGAATGGGAAGGAGTTGTATATGACATCTCAGGCCATAGGAAGGTTCTCAGGTTTGGTATAAGCATTGAGATATCACATCTCTGCTATCGGAAAGGTCTCAGGATTGGAATGGGAAGGAGTTGGATATCCCATCTCATGTTATAGGAAGGGTCTCAGGTTTGGTATTAAAGCATAGAGATATCACATCTCATGCTATAGGAAGGGTCTCAGGATTGGAATGGGAAGGACTTGGATGTCACATCTCATGCTATAGGTAGGGTCTCAAGTTTGATATTAGAAGCATTGAGATAACAAATCTCATGATATCGGAAGGGTCTCAGGATTGGAATGGGAAGGAGTTGGATATCACATCTCATGATAAAGGAAGGGTCTAAGGTTTGGAAGGGGAAGGATTTGGATATCACATCTCATGTTATAGGACGGGTCTCAGGTTTAATATTAGAAGCATTGAGATATCAAGTCTCATGGTATAAGAAGGGTCTCAGAATTGGAATGGGAAGGAGTTGGATATCACACCTCAAGCTATAGGAAGGGTCTCAGGATTGGAATGGGAAGGAGTTTGATATCACATCTCATGCCATAGTATGGGTCTCAGGTTTGGTAGAAGCATTGGGATATCACATCTCATGCTATCGGAAGGGTATCAGTATTGGATTTGGAAGAAGTTGGATATCCCATCTCATGCTATAGGAAGGGTCTCAGGTTGGAATGGGAAGGAGTTGGATATCACATTTCGTGTTATAGGAAGGGTCTCAGGATTGGAATGGGAAGGAGTTGGATATCACATTTCGTGTTATAGGAAGGGTCTCAGGATTGGAATGGGAAGGACTTGGATATCATATCTCATGCTATAGGACGGGTCTCAGGTTTGTTATTAGAATCATTGAGATATCATATTGCATGCTGTAGGAAGGGTCTAAGGATTGGAATGGGAAGGACCTGGTTATCACATCTCATGCTATAGAACGGCTCTCAGGTTTGGAAAGGGACGGAGTTGGATATCACATCTCATGTTATAGGATGGATCTCAGGTTTGGTATTAGAAGTATTGAGATATCACATCTCATGTTATCGGAAGGATCTCAGGTTTGGTATTAGAAGTATTGAGATATCACATCTCATGCTATAGGAAGGGTCTCAGGATTGGAATGGGAAGGAGTTGGATATCACATCTCATGCTAAAGGAAGGGTCTCAGCTTTGGTAGAAGCATTGAGATATCACATCTCATGCTATAGGAAGGGTCTCAGGATTGGAATGGGAAGGAGTTGGATATCACATCTCATGCTATAGGGAGGGTCTCAGGATTGGAATGGGAAGGACTTAGATATCACATATCATGCTATAGGGAGGGTCTCAGTTTTGATATTAGAAGCATTGAGATATCACATCTCATGCTATCGGAAGTGTCTCAGGATTGGAATGGGAAGGAGCTGGATATCACATCTCATGCTAAAGGAAGGGTCTCAGGTTTGGAACGGGAAGGATTTGGATATCACATCTCATGTTATAGGAAGGGTCTCAGGTTTGGTATAAGCATTGAGATATCACATCTCTGCTATCGGAAGTGTCTCAGGATTGGAATGGGAAGGAGTTGGATATCCCATCTCATGTTATAGGACGGGTCTCAGGTTTGTTATTAGAATCATTGAGATATCATATTGCATGCTGTAGGAAGGGTCTAAGGGTTGGAATGTGAAGGACTTGGATATCACATCTCATGCTATAGATAGGCTCTTAGGTTTGGAAAGGGAAGGAGTTGGATATCACATTTCATGTTAGAGGAAGGATCTCAGGTTTGGTATTAGAAGCATTGAGATATCACATCTCATGCTATAGGAAGGGTCTCAGGATTGGAATGGGAAGCAGTTGGATATCACATCTCATGTTATAGGATGGATCTCAGGTTTGGTATTAGAAGTATTGAGATATCACATCTCATGTTATCGGAAGGATCTCAGGTTTGGTATTAGAAGTATTGAGATATCACATCTCATGCTATAGGAAGGGTCTCAGGATTGGAATGGGAAGGAGTTGGATATCACATCTCATGCTAAAGGAAGGGTCTCAGCTTTGGTAGAAGCATTGAGATATCACATCTCATGCTATAGGAAGGGTCTCAGGATTGGAATGGGAAGGAGTTGGATATCACATCTCATGCTATAGGGAGGGTTTCAGGATTGGAATGGGAAGGACTTAGATATCACATATCATGCTATAGGGAGGGTCTCAGTTTTGATATTAGAAGCATTGAGATATCACATCTCATGCTATCGGAAGTGTCTCAGGATTGGAATGGGAAGGAGCTGGATATCACATCTCATGCTAAAGGAAGGGTCTCAGGTTTGGAACGGGAAGGATTTGGATATCACATCTCATGTTATAGGAAGGGTCTCAGGTTTGGTATAAGCATTGAGATATCACATCTCTGCTATCGGAAGTGTCTCAGGATTGGAATGGGAAGGAGTTGGATATCCCATCTCATGTTATAGGACGGGTCTCAGGTTTGTTATTAGAATCATTGAGATATCATATTGCATGCTGTAGGAAGGGTCTAAGGGTTGGAATGTGAAGGACTTGGATATCACATCTCATGCTATAGATAGGCTCTTAGGTTTGGAAAGGGAAGGAGTTGGATATCACATTTCATGTTAGAGGAAGGATCTCAGGTTTGGTATTAGAAGCATTGAGATATCACATCTCATGCTATAGGAAGGGTCTCAGGATTGGAATGGGAACCAGTTGGATATCACATCTCATGCTATAGGAAGGGTCTCAGGTTTGGTATAAGCATTGAGATATCACATCTCATGCTATAGGACGGGTCTCAGGATTGGAATGGAAGGAGTTGGATATCACATCTCATGTTATAGGAAGGATCTCAGGTTTGGTATTAGAAGCATTGAGACATCACGTCTCATGCTATAGGAAGGGTCTCAGGGTTGGAATGGGAAGGAGTTGGATATCACATCTCATCCAATAGGAAGGGTCTCAGGTTTGGAATGGGAAGGAATTGGATATCACATCTCATGTTATAGGAAGGATCTCAGGTTTGGTATTAGAAGCATTGAGATATCACATCTCATGCTATAGGAAGGGTCTCAGGATTGGAATGTGAAGGATTTGGATATCACATCTCATGCTAAAGGAAGGGTCTCAGGTTTGGTAGAAGCATTGAGATATCACGTCGCTGCTATCGGAAGGGTCTCAGGATTGGATTGGGAAGGAGTTGGATATCCCTTCTCATGCTATAGGAAGGGTCTCAGGATTTGAATGGCAAGGAGTTGGATATCACATCTCATGCCATAGGAAGGGTCTCAGGTTTGGTATAAGCATTGAGATATCACATCTCTGCTATCGGAAGGGTCTCAGGATTGGATTGGGAATGAGTTGGATATCCCTTCTCATGCTATAGGAAGTGTCTCAGGTTGGAATGGGAAGGAGTTGGATATCACATCTCATGTTATAGGAAGGGTCTCAGGATTGGAATGGGAAGGATTTGGATATCACATCTCTTGCTATAGGAAGGGTCTCAGGATTGGAATGGGTAGGAGTTGGATATTACTTTCTTGCTATAGGAAGGGTCTCATGTTTGGAATGGGAAGGAGTTGGATATCACATATGCTATAGTTAGTGTCTCAGGTTTGGAACGGGAAGGAGTTGGATATCACATCTCATGTTATAGGAAGGGTCTCAGGTTTGGTATAAGCATTGAGATATCACATCTCTGCTATCGGAAGCGGCTCAGGATTGGAATGGGAAGGAGTTGGATATCCCATCTCATGTTATAGGAAGAGTCTCTGGTTTGGTATTAGAATCATTGAGATATCACATCGCATGCTGTAGGAAGGGTCTAAGGATTGGAATGGGATGGACTTGGATATCACATCTCATGTTATAGGTAGGCTCTCAGGTTTGCTATAAGCATTGAGATATCACATCTCATGCTATAGGAAGGGTCACAGGATTGGAATGGGAAGGAATTGGATATCACATCTCATGCTATAGGAAGGGTCTCAGATTTGGTATAAGCATTGAGATATCACATCTCATGCTAAAGGAAGGGTCTCAGGATTGGAATGGGAAGGAGTTGTATATGACATCTCAGGCCATAGGAAGGTTCTCAGGTTTGGTATAAGCATTGAGATATCACATCTCTGCTATCGGAAAGGTCTCAGGATTGGAATGGGAAGGAGTTGGATATCCCATCTCATGTTATAGGAAGGGTCTCAGGTTTGGTATTAGAAGCATAGAGATATCACATCTCATGCTATAGGAAGGGTCTCAGGATTGGAATGGGAAGGACTTGGATGTCACATCTCATGCTATAGGTAGGGTCTCAAGTTTGATATTAGAAGCATTGAGATAACAAATCTCATGATATCGGAAGGGTCTCAGGATTGGAATGGGAAGGAGTTGGATATCACATCTCATGATAAAGGAAGGGTCTAAGGTTTGGAAGGGGAAGGATTTGGATATCACATCTCATGTTATAGGACGGGTCTCAGGTTTAATATTAGAAGCATTGAGATATCAAGTCTCATGGTATAAGAAGGGTCTCAGAATTGGAATGGGAAGGAGTTGGATATCACACCTCAAGCTATAGGAAGGGTCTCAGGATTGGAATGGGAAGGAGTTTGATATCACATCTCATGCCATAGTATGGGTCTCAGGTTTGGTAGAAGCATTGGGATATCACATCTCATGCTATTGGAAGGGTATCAGTATTGGATTTGGAAGAAGTTGGATATCCCATCTCATGCTATAGGAAGGGTCTCAGGTTGGAATGGGAAGGAGTTGGATATCACATTTCGTGTTATAGGAAGGGTCTCAGGATTGGAATGGGAAGGAGTTGGATATCACATTTCGTGTTATAGGAAGGGTCTCAGGATTGGAATGGGAAGGACTTGGATATCATATCTCATGCTATAGGACGGGTCTCAGGTTTGTTATTAGAATCATTGAGATATAATATTGCATGCTGTAGGAAGGGTCTAAGGATTGGAATGGGAAGGACCTGGTTATCACATCTCATGCTATAGAACGGCTCTCAGGTTTGGAAAGGGAAGGAGTTGGATATCACATCTCATGTTATAGGATGGATCTCAGGTTTGGTATTAGAAGTATTGAGATATCACATCTCATGTTATCGGAAGGATCTCAGGTTTGGTATTAGAAGTATTGAGATATCACATCTCATGCTATAGGAAGGGTCTCAGGATTGGAATGGGAAGGAGTTGGATATCACATCTCATGCTAAAGGAAGGGTCTCAGCTTTGGTAGAAGCATTGAGATATCACATCTCATGCTATAGGAAGGGTCTCAGGATTGGAATGGGAAGGAGTTGGATATCACATCTCATGCTATAGGGAGGGTCTCAGGATTGGAATGGGAAGGACTTAGATATCACATATCATGCTATAGGGAGGGTCTCAGTTTTGATATTAGAAGCATTGAGATATCACATCTCATGCTATCGGAAGTGTCTCAGGATTGGAATGGGAAGGAGCTGGATATCACATCTCATGCTAAAGGAAGGGTCTCAGGTTTGGAACGGGAAGGATTTGGATATCACATCTCATGTTATAGGAAGGGTCTCAGGTTTGGTATAAGCATTGAGATATCACATCTCTGCTATCGGAAGTGTCTCAGGATTGGAATGGGAAGGAGTTGGATATCCCATCTCATGTTATAGGACGGGTCTCAGGTTTGTTATTAGAATCATTGAGATATCATATTGCATGCTGTAGGAAGGGTCTAAGGGTTGGAATGTGAAGGACTTGGATATCACATCTCATGCTATAGATAGGCTCTTAGGTTTGGAAAGGGAAGGAGTTGGATATCACATTTCATGTTAGAGGAAGGATCTCAGGTTTGGTATTAGAAGCATTGAGATATCACATCTCATGCTATAGGAAGGGTCTCAGGATTGGAATGGGAAGCAGTTGGATATCACATCTCATGTTATAGGATGGATCTCAGGTTTGGTATTAGAAGTATTGAGATATCACATCTCATGTTATCGGAAGGATCTCAGGTTTGGTATTAGAAGTATTGAGATATCACATCTCATGCTATAGGAAGGGTCTCAGGATTGGAATGGGAAGGAGTTGGATATCACATCTCATGCTAAAGGAAGGGTCTCAGCTTTGGTAGAAGCATTGAGATATCACATCTCATGCTATAGGAAGGGTCTCAGGATTGGAATGGGAAGGAGTTGGATATCACATCTCATGCTATAGGGAGGGTCTCAGGATTGGAATGGGAAGGACTTAGATATCACATATCATGCTATAGGGAGGGTCTCAGTTTTGATATTAGAAGCATTGAGATATCACAACTCATGCTATCGGAAGTGTCTCAGGATTGGAATGGGAAGGAGCTGGATATCACATCTCATGCTAAAGGAAGGGTCTCAGGTTTGGAACGGGAAGGATTTGGATATCACATCTCATGTTATAGGAAGGGTCTCAGGTTTGGTATAAGCATTGAGATATCACATCTCTGCTATCGGAAGTGTCTCAGGATTGGAATGGGAAGGAGTTGGATATCCCATCTCATGTTATAGGACGGGTCTCAGGTTTGTTATTAGAATCATTGAGATATCATATTGCATGCTGTATGAAGGGTCTAAGGGTTGGAATGTGAAGGACTTGGATATCACATCTCATGCTATAGATAGGCTCTTAGGTTTGGAAAGGGAAGGAGTTGGATATCACATTTCATGTTAGAGGAAGGATCTCAGGTTTGGTATTAGAAGCATTGAGATATCACATCTCATGCTATAGGACGGGTCTCAGGATTGGAATGGGAACCAGTTGGATATCACATCTCATGCTATAGGAAGGGTCTCAGGTTTGGTATAAGCATTGAGATATCACATCTCATGCTATAGGACGGGTCTCAGGATTGGAATGGAAGGAGTTGGATATCACATCTCATGTTATAGGAAGGATCTCAGGTTTGGTATTAGAAGCATTGAGACATCACGTCTCATGCTATAGGAAGGGTCTCAGGGTTGGAATGGGAAGGAGTTGGATATCACATCTCATCCAATAGGAAGGGTCTCAGGTTTGGAATGGGAAGGAATTGGATATCACATCTCATGTTATAGGAAGGATCTCAGGTTTGGTATTAGAAGCATTGAGATATCACATCTCATGCTATAGGAAGGGTCTCAGGATTGGAATGTGAAGGATTTGGATATCACATCTCATGCTAAAGGAAGGGTCTCAGGTTTGGTAGAAGCATTGAGATATCACGTCGCTGCTATCGGAAGGGTCTCAGGATTGGATTGGGAAGGAGTTGGATATCCCTTCTCATGCTATAGGAAGGGTCTCAGGATTTGAATGGCAAGGAGTTGGATATCACATCTCATGCCATAGAAAGGGTCTCAGGTTTGGTATAAGCATTGAGATATCACATCTCTGCTATCGGAAGGGTCTCAGGATTGGATTGGGAATGAGTTGGATATCCCTTCTCATGCTATAGGAAGTGTCTCAGGTTGGAATGGGAAGGAGTTGGATATCACATCTCATGTTATAGGAAGGGTCTCAGGATTGGAATGGGAAGGATTTGGATATCACATCTCTTGCTATAGGAAGGGTCTCAGGATTGGAATGGGTAGGAGTTGGATATTACTTTCTTGCTATAGGAAGGGTCTCATGTTTGGAATGGGAAGGAGTTGGATATCACATATGCTATAGTTAGTGTCTCAGGTTTGGAACGGGAAGGAGTTGGATATCACATCTCATGTTATAGGAAGGGTCTCAGGTTTGGTATAAGCATTGAGATATCACATCTCTGCTATCGGAAGCGGCTCAGGATTGGAATGGGAAGGAGTTGGATATCCCATCTCATGTTATAGGAAGAGTCTCTGGTTTGGTATTAGAATCATTAAGATATCACATCGCATGCTGTAGGAAGGGTCTAAGGATTGGAATGGGATGGACTTGGATATCACATCTCATGTTATAGGTAGGCTCTCAGGTTTGCTATAAGCATTGAGATATCACATCTCATGCTATAGGAAGGGTCACAGGATTGGAATGGGAAGGAATTGGATATCACATCTCATGCTATAGGAAGGGTCTCAGATTTGGTATAAGCATTGAGATATCACATCTCATGCTAAAGGAAGGGTCTCAGGATTGGAATGGGAAGGAGTTGTATATGACATCTCAGGCCATAGGAAGGTTCTCAGGTTTGGTATAAGCATTGAGATATCACATCTCTGCTATCGGAAAGGTCTCAGGATTGGAATGGGAAGGAGTTGGATATCCCATCTCATGTTATAGGAAGGGTCTCAGGTTTGGTATTAGAAGCATAGAGATATCACATCTCATGCTATAGGAAGGGTCTCAGGATTGGAATGGGAAGGACTTGGATGTCACATCTCATGCTATAGTTAGGGTCTCAAGTTTGATATTAGAAGCATTGAGATAACAAATCTCATGATATCGGAAGGGTCTCAGGATTGGAATGGGAAGGAGTTGGATATCACATCTCATGATAAAGGAAGGGTCTAAGGTTTGGAAGGGGAAGGATTTGGATATCACATCTCATGTTATAGGACGGGTCTCAGGTTTAATATTAGAAGCATTGAGATATCAAGTCTCATGGTATAAGAAGGGTCTCAGAATTGGAATGGGAAGGAGTTGGATATCACACCTCAAGCTATAGGAAGGGTCTCAGGATTGGAATGGGAAGGAGTTTGATATCACATCTCATGCCATAGTATGGGTCTCAGGTTTGGTAGAAGCATTGGGATATCACATCTCATGCTATCGGAAGGGTATCAGTATTGGATTTGGAAGAAGTTGGATATCCCATCTCATGCTATAGGAAGGGTCTCAGGTTGGAATGGGAAGGAGTTGGATATCACATTTCGTGTTATAGGAAGGGTCTCAGGATTGGAATGGGAAGGACTTGGATATCATATCTCATGCTATAGGACGGGTCTCAGGTTTGTTATTAGAATCATTGAGATATCATATTGCATGCTGTAGGAAGGGTCTAAGGATTGGAATGGGAAGGACCTGGTTATCACATCTCATGCTATAGAACGGCTCTCAGGTTTGGAAAGGGAAGGAGTTGGATATCACATCTCATGTTATAGGATGGATCTCAGGTTTGGTATTAGAAGTATTGAGATATCACATCTCATGTTATCGGAAGGATCTCAGGTTTGGTATTAGAAGTATTGAGATATCACATCTCATGCTATAGGAAGGGTCTCAGGATTGGAATGGGAAGGAGTTGGATATCACATCTCATGCTAAAGGAAGGGTCTCAGGTTTGGTAGAAGCATTGAGATATCACATCTCATGCTATAGGAAGGGTCTCAGGATTGGAATGGGAAGGACTTAGATATCACATATCATGCTATAGGGAGGGTCTCAGTTTTGATATTAGAAGCATTGAGATATCACATCTCATGCTATCGGAAGTGTCTCAGGATTGGAATGGGAAGGAGCTGGATATCACATCTCATGCTAAAGGAAGGGTCTCAGGTTTGGAAAGGGAAGGAGTTGGATATCCCATCTCATGTTATAGGACGGGTCTCAGGTTTGTTATTGGAATCATTGAGATATCATATTGCATGCTGTAGGATGGGTCTAAGGGTTGGAATGTGAAGGACTTGGATATCACATCTCATGCTATAGATAGGCTCTTAGGTTTGGAAAGGGAAGGAGTTGGATCTCACATTTCATGTTAGAGGAAGGATCTCAGGTTTGGTATTAGAAGCATTGAGATATCACATCTCATGCTATAGGAAGGGTCTCAGGATTGGAATGGGAAGGAGTTGGATATCACATCTCATGCTATAGGAAGGGTCTCAGGTTTGGTATAAGCATTGAGATATCACATCTCATGCTATAGGAAGGGTCTCAGGATTGGAATGGAAGGAGTTGGATATCAGATCTCATGTTATAGGAAGGATCTCAGGTTTGGTATTAGAAGCATTGAGACATCACATCTCATGCTATAGGAAGGGTCTCAGGATTGGAATGGGAAGGAGTTGGATATCAAATCTCATGCTATAGGAAGGGTCTCAGGATTGGAATGGGAAGGAGTTGAATATGACATCTAATGCCGTAGGAAGGGTCTCAGGTTTGGTATAAACATTGAGATATCACATCTCTGCTATCAAAAGGATCTCAGGATTAGAATGGGAAGGAGTTGGATATCCCATCTCATGTTATAGGAAGAGTCTCAAGTTTGGTATTAGAAGCATTGAGATATCACATCTCATGCTATAGGAAGTGTCTCAGGATTGGAATGGGAAGGACTTGGATATCACATCTCATGCTATAGGTAGGGTCTCAAGTTTGACATTAGAAGCATTGAGATATCACATCTCATGCTATAGGAAGGGTCTGAGGATTGGAATGGGAAGGAGTTGGATATCACATCTCCTGCTATGGGAAGGGTCTCAGGTTTGGTATAAGCAGTGAGATATCACATCTCATGCTATAGGAAGTGTCTCAGGATTGGAATGGGAAGGAGTTGGATATCACATCTCATGTTATAGGAAGGATCTCAGGTTTGGTATAAGCATTGAGATATCACATCTCTGCTATCGGAAGGGTCTCAAGATTGGAATGGGAAGGAGTTGGATATTCCCATCTCATGTTATAGGAAGGGTCTCAGGTTTGGTATTAGAAGCATTGAGATATCACATCTCATGCTATAGGAAGGGTCTCAGGATTGGAATGGGAAGGACTTGGATATCACATCTCATGCTATAGGGAGGGTCTCAAGTTTGATATTAGAAGCTTTGAGATATCACATCTCATGATATCGGAAGGGTCTCAGGATTGGAATGGGAAGGAGTTGGATATCACATCTCATGATAAAGGAAGGGTCTAAGGTTTGGAAGGGGAAGGATTTGGATATCACATCTCATGTTATATTACGGGTCTCAGGTTTGGTATTAGAAGCATTGAGATATCAAGTCTCATAGTATAGGAAGGGTCTCAGAATTGGAATGGGAAGGAGTTGGATATCCCATCTCATGTTATAGGAAGAGTCTCTGGTTTGGTATTAGAATCATTGAGATATCACATCGCATGCTGTAGGAAGGGTCTAAGGATTGGAATGGGATGGACTTGGATATCACATCTCATGTTATAGGTAGGCTCTCAGGTTTGGTATAAGCATTGAGATATCACATCTCATGCTATAGGAAGGGTCTCAGAATTGGAATGGGAAGGAGTTGGATATCACATCTCAAGCTATAGGAAGGGTCTCAGTATTGGAATGGGAAGGACTTGGATATCACATCTCATGCTATAGGAAGGCTCTCAGGTTTGGAAGGGGAAAGAGTTGGATATCTCATTTCATGTTAGAGGTAGGATCTCAGGTTTGGTATTAGAGGCATTGAGATATCACATCTCATGCTATCAGAAGGGTCTCAGGAATGGAATGGGAAGGAGTTAGATATCACATCTCATGCTAAAGGGAGGGTCTCAGGTTTGGAAGGGGAAGGATTTGGATATCACATCTCATGTTATAGGAAGGATCTCAGGTTTGGTATTAGAAGCATTGAGATATCACATCTCATGCTATCGGAAGGATCTCAGGTTTGGTATTAGAAGCATTGAGATATCACATCTCATGCTATCAGAAGAGTCTCAGGATTGGAATAGGAAGGAGTTGGATATCACATTTCATGCTAAAGGGAGGGTCCCAGGTTTGGAAGGGGAAGGATTTGGATATCACATCTCATGTTATCGGAAGGATCTCATGTTTGGTATTAGAAGTATTGAGATATCATATCTCATGCTATAGGAAGGGTCTCAGGATTGGAATGGGAAGGAGTTGGATATCACATCTCATGCTATAGGGAGGGTCTCAGGATTGGAATGGGAAGGACTTAGATATCACATACCATGCTATAGGGAGGGTCTCAGTTTTGATATTAGAAGCATTGAGATATCACATCTCATGCTATCGGAAGTGTCTCAGGATTGGAATGGGAAGGAGCTGGATATCACATCTCATGCTAAAGGAAGGGTCTCAGGTTTGGAACGGGAAGGATTTGGATATCACATCTCATGTTATAGGAAGGGTCTCAGGTTTGGTATAAGCATTGAGATATCACATCTCTGCTATCGGAAGTGTCTCAGGATTGGAATGGGAAGGAGTTGGATATCCCATCTCATGTTACAGGACGGGTCTCAGGTTTGTTATTAGAATCATTGAGATATCATATTGCATGCTGTAGGAAGGGTCTAAGGGTTGGAATGTGAAGGACTTGGATATCACATCTCATGCTATAGATAGGCTCTTAGGTTTGGAAAGGGAAGGAGTTGGATATCACATTTCATGTTAGAGGAAGGATCTCAGGTTTGGTATTAGAAGCATTGAGATATCACATCTCATGCTATAGGAAGGGTCTCAGGATTGGAATGGGAAGCAGTTGGATATCACATCTCATGCTATAGGAAGGGTCTCAGGTTTGGTATAAGCCTTGAGATATCACATCTCATGCTATAGGACGGGTCTCAGGATTGGAATGGAAGGAGTTGGATATCACATCTCATGTTATAGGAAGGATCTCAGGTTTGGTATTAGAAGCATTGAGACATCACATCTCATGCTATAGGAAGGGTCTCAAGGTTGGAATGGGAAGGAGTTGGATATCACATCTCATCCAATAGGAAGGGTCTCAGGTTTGGAATGGGAAGGAATTGGATATCACATCTCATGTTATAGGAAGGATCTCAGGTTTGGTATTAGAAGCATTGAGATATCACATCTCATGCTATAGGAAGGGTCTCAGGATTGGAATGTGAAGGATTTGGATATCACATCTCATGCTAAAGGAAGGGTCTCAGGTTTGGTAGAAGCATTGAGATATCACGTTGCTGCTATCGGAAGGGTCTCAGGATTGGATTGGGAAGGAGTTGGATATCCCTTCTCATGCTATAGGAAGGGTCTCAAGATTTGAATGGCAAGGAGTTGGATATCACATCTCATGCCATAGGAAGGGACTCAGGTTTGGTATAAGCATTGAGATATCACATCTCTGCTATCGGAAGGGTCTCAGGATTGGATTGGGAAGGAGTTGGATATCCCTTCTCATGCTATAGGAAGTGTCTCAGGTTGGAATGGGAAGGAGTTGGATATCACATCTCATGTTATAGGAAGGGTCTCAGGATTGGAATGGGAAGGATTTGGATATCACATCTCTTGCTATAGGAAGGGTCTCAGGATTGGAATGGGTAGGAGTTGGATATTACTCTCTTGCTATACGAAGGGTCTCATGTTTGGAATGGGAAGGAGTTGGATATCACTTATGCTATAGTTAGTGTCTCAGGTTTGGAACGGGAAGGAGTTGGATATCACATCTCATGTTATAGGAAGGGTCTCAGGTTTGGTATAAGCATTGAGATATCACATCTCTGCTATCGGAAGCGGCTCAGGATTGGAATGGGAAGGAGTTGGATATCCCATCTCATGTTATAGGAAGAGTCTCTGGTTTGGTATTAGAATTATTGAGATATCACATCGCATGCTGTAGGAAGGGTCTAAGGATTGGAATGGGATAGACTTGGATATCACATCTCATGTTATAGGTAGGCTCTCAGATTTGGTATAAGCATTGAGATATCACATCTCATGCTATAGGAAGGGTCTCAGGATTGGAATGGGAAGGAATTGGATATCACATCTCATGCTATAGGAAGGGTCTCAGATTTGGTATAAGCATTGAGATATCACATCTCATGCTAAAGGAAGGGTCTCAGGATTGGAATGGGAAGGAGTTGTATATGACATCTCAGGCCATAGGAAGGTTCTCAGGTTTGGTATAAGCATTGAGATATCACATCTCTGCTATCGGAAAGGTCTCAGGATTGGAATGGGAAGGAGTTGGATATCCCATCTCATGTTATAGGAAGGGTCTCAGGTTTGGTATTAGAAGCATAGAGATATCACATCTCATGCTATAGGAAGGGTCTCAGGATTGGAATGGGAAAGACTTGGATGTCACATCTCATGCTATAGGGAGGGTCTCAAGTTTGATATTAGAAGCATTGAGATAACAAATCTCATGATATCGGAAGGGTCTCAGGATTGGAATTTGAAGGAGTTGGATATCACATCTCATGATAAAGGAAGGGTCTAAGGTTTGGAAGGGGAAGGATTTGGATATCACATCTCATGTTATAGGACGGGTCTCAGGTTTAATATTAGAAGCATTGAGATATCAAGTCTCATGGTATAAGAAGGGTCTCAGAATTGGAATGGGAAGGAGTTGGATATCACACCTCAAGCTATAGGAAGGGTCTCAGGATTGGAATGGGAAGGAGTTTGATATCACATCTCATGCCATAGTATGGGTCTCAGGTTTGGTAGAAGCATTGGGATATCACATCTCATGCTATCGGAAGGGTATCAGTATTGGATTTGGAAGAAGTTGGATATCCCATCTCATGCTATAGGAATGGTCTCAGGTTGGAATGGGAAGGAGTTGGATATCACATTTCATGTTATAGGAAGGGTCTCAGGATTGGAATGCAAAGGACTTGGATATCATATCTCATGCTATAGGACGGGTCTCAGGTTTGTTATTAGAATCATTGAGATATCATATTGCATGCTATAGGAAGGGTCTCAGGATTGGAATGGGAAGCAGTTGGATATCACATCTCATGCTATAGGAAGGGTCTCAGGTTTGGTATAAGCCTTGAGATATCACATCTCATGCTATAGGACGGGTCTCAGGATTGGAATAGAAGGATTTGGATATCACATCTCATGTTATAGGAAGGATCTCAGGTTTGGTATTAGAAGCATTGAGACATCACATCTCATGCTATAGGAAGGGTCTCAAGGTTGGAATGGGAAGGAGTTGGATATCACATCTCATCCAATAGGAAGGGTCTCAGGTTTGGAATGGGAAGGAATTGGATATCACATCTCATGTTATAGGAAGGATCTCAGGTTTGGTATTAGAAGCATTGAGATATCACATCTCATGCTATAGGAAGGGTCTCAGGATTGGAATGTTAAGGATTTGGATATCACATCTCATGCTAAAGGAAGGGTCTCAGGTTTGGTAGAAGCATTGAGATATCACGTCGCTGCTATCGGAAGGGTCTCAGGATTGGATTGGGAAGGAGTTGGATATCCCTTCTCATGCTATAGGAAGGGTCTCAGGATTTGAATGGCAAGGAGTTGGATATCACATCTCATGCCATAGGAAGGGTCTCAGGTTTGGTATAAGCATTGAGATATCACATCTCTGCTATCGGAAGGGTCTCAGGATTGGATTGGGAAGGAGTTGGATATCCCTTCTCATGCTATAGGAAGTGTCTCAGGTTGGAATGGGAAGGAGTTGGATATCACATCTCATGTTATAGGAAGGGTCTCAGGATTGGAATGGGAAGGATTTGGATATCACATCTCTTGCTATAGGAAGGGTCTCAGGATTGGAATGGGTAGGAGTTGGATATTACTTTCTTGCTATAGGAAGGGTCTCATGTTTGGAATGGGAAGGAGTTGGATATCACATATGCTATAGTTAGAGTCTCAGGTTTGGAACGGGAAGGAGTTGGATATCACATCTCATGTTATAGGAAGGGTCTCAGGTTTGGTATAAGCATTGAGATATCACATCTCTGCTATCGGAAGCGGCTCAGGATTGGAATGGGAAGGAGTTGGATATCCCATCTCATGTTATAGGAAGAGTCTCTGGTTTGGTATTAGAATTATTGAGATATCACATCGCATGCTGTAGGAAGGGTCTAAGGATTGGAATGGGATAGACTTGGATATCACATCTCATGTTATAGGTAGGCTCTCAGGTTTGGTATAAGCATTGAGATATCACATCTCATGCTATAGGAAGGGTCTCAGGATTGGAATGGGAAGGAATTGGATATCACATCTCATGCTATAGGAAGGGTCTCAGATTTGGTATAAGCATTGAGATATCACATCTCATGCTAAAGGAAGGGTCTCAGGATTGGAATGGGAAGGAGTTGTATATGACATCTCAGGCCATAGGAAGGTTCTCAGGTTTGGTATAAGCATTGAGATATCACATCTCTGCTATCGGAAAGGTCTCAGGATTGGAATGGGAAGGAGTTGGATATCCCATCTCATGTTATAGGAAGGGTCTCAGGTTTGGTATTAGAAGCATAGAGATATCACATCTCATGCTATAGGAAGGGTCTCAGGATTGGAATGGGAAGGACTTCGATGTCACATCTCATGCTATAGGGAGGGTCTCAAGTTTGATATTAGAAGCATTGAGATAACAAATCTCATGATATCGGAAGGGTCTCAGGATTGGAATGGGAAGGAGTTGGATATCACATCTCATGATAAAGGAAGGGTCTAAGGTTTGGAAGGGGAAGGATTTGGATATCACATCTCATTTTATAGGACGGGTCTCAGGTTTAATATTAGAAGCATTGAGATATCAAGTCTCATGGTATAAGAAGGGTCTCAGAATTGGAATGGGAAGGAGTTGGATATCACACCTCAAGCTATAGGAAGGGTCTCAGGATTGGAATGGGAAGGAGTTTGATATCACATCTCATGCCATAGTATGGGTCTCAGGTTTGGTAGAAGCATTGGGATATCACATCTCATGCTATCGGAAGGGTATCAGTATTGGATTTGGAAGAAGTTGGATATCCCATCTCATGCTATAGGAAGGGTCTCAGGTTGGAATGGGAAGGAGTTGGATATCACATTTCATGTTATAGGAAGGGTATCAGGATTGGAATGGGAAGGACTTGGATATCATATCTCATGCTATAGGACGGGTCTCAGGTTTGTTATTAGAATCATTGAGATATCATATTGCATGCTGTAGGAAGGGTTAAGGATTGGAATGGGAAGGACCTGGATATCACATCTCATGCTATAGAACGGCTCTCAGGTTTGGAAAGGGAAGGAGTTGGATATCACATCTCATGTTATAGGATGGATCTCAGGTTTGGTATTAGAAGTATTGAGATATCACATCTCATGTTATCGGAAGGATCTCAGGTTTGGTATTAGAAGTATTGAGATATCACATCTCATGCTATAGGAAGGGTTTCAGGATTGGAATGGGAAGGAGTTGGATATCACATCTCATGCTAAAGGAAGGGTCTCAGGTTTGGTAGAAGCATTGAGATATCACATCTCATGCTATATGAAGGGTCTCAGGATTGGAATGGGAAGGACTTAGATATCACATATCATGCTATAGGGAGGGTCTCAGTTTTGATATTAGAAGCATTGAGATATCACATCTCATGCTATCGGAAGTGTCTCAGGATTGGAATGGGAAGGAGCTGGATATCACATCTCATGCTAAAGGAAGGGTGTCAGGTTTGGAACGGGAAGGAGTTGGATATCACATCTCATGTTATAGGAAGGGTCTCAGGTTTGGTATAAACATTGAGATATCACATCTCTGCTATCGGAAGTGTCTCAGGATTGGAATGGGAAGGAGTTGGATATCCCATCTCATGTTATAGGACGGGTCTCAGGTTTGTTATTAGAATCATTGAGATATCATATTGCATGCTGTAGGAAGGGTCTAAGGGTTGGAATGTGAAGGACTTGGATATCACATATCATGCTATAGATAGGCTCTTAGGTTTGGAAAGGGAAGGAGTTGGATCTCACATTTCATGTTAGAGGAAGGATCTCAGGTTTGGTATTAGAAGCATTGAGATATCACATCTCATGCTATAGGAAGGGTCTCAGGATTGGAATGGGAAGGAGTTGGATATCACATCTCATGCTATAGGAAGGGTCTCAGGTTTGGTATAAGCATTGAGATATCACATCTCATGCTATAGGAAGGGTGTCAGGATTGGAATGGAAGGAGTTGGATATCACATCTCATGTTATAGGAAGGATCTCAGGTTTGGTATTAGAAGCATTGAGACATCACATCTCATGCTATAGGAAGGGTCTCAGGATTGGAATGGGAAGGAGTTGGATATCAAATCTCATGCTATAGGAAGCGTCTCAGGATTGGAATGGGAAGGAGTTGAATATGACATCTCATGCCGTAGGAAGGGTCTCAGGTTTGGTATAAACATTGAGATATCACATCTCTGCTATCAAAAGGGTCTCAGGATTGGAATGGGAAGGAGTTGGATATCCCATCTCATGTTATAGGAAGAGTCTCAGGTTTGGTATTAGAAGCATTGAGATATCACATCTCATGCTATAGGAAGTGTCTCAGGATTGGAATGGGAAGGAGTTGGATATCACATCTCATGTTATAGGAAGGGTCTCAGGATTGGAATGGGAAGGATTTGGATATCACATCTCTTGCTATAGGAAGGGTCTCAGGATTGGAATGGGTAGGAGTTGGATATTACTTTCTTGCTATAGGAAGGGTCTCATGTTTGGAATGGGAAGGAGTTGGATATCACATATGCTATAGTTAGTGTCTCAGGTTTGGAACGGGAAGGAGTTGGATATCACATCTCATGTTATAGGAAGGGTCTCAGGTTTGGTATAAGCATTGAGATATCACATCTCTGCTATCGGAAGCGGCTCAGGATTGGAATGGGAAGGAGTTGGATATCCCATCTCATGTTATAGGAAGAGTCTCTGGTTTGGTATTAGAATCATTGAGATATCACATCGCATGCTGTAGGAAGGGTCTAAGGATTGGAATGGGATGGACTTGGATATCACATCTCATGTTATAGGTAGGCTCTCAGGTTTGGTATAAGCATTGAGATATCACATCTCATGCTATAGGAAGGGTCTCAGGATTGGAATGGGAAGGAATTGGATATCACATCTCATGCTATAGGAAGGGTCTCAGATTTGGTATAAGCATTGAGATATCACATCTCATGCTAAATGAAGGGTCTCAGGATTGGAATGGTAAGGAGTTGTATATGACATCTCAGGCCATAGGAAGGTTCTCAGGTTTGGTATAAGCATTGAGATATCACATCTCTGCTATCGGAAAGGTCTCAGGATTGGAATGGGAAGGAGTTGGATATCCCATCTCATGTTATAGGAAGGGTCTCAGGTTTGGTATTAGAAGCATAGAAATATCACATCTCATGCTATAGGAAGGGTCTCAGGATTGGAATGGGAAGGACTTGGATGTCACATCTCATGCTATAGGGAGGGTCTCAAGTTTGATATTAGAAGCATTGAGATAACAAATCTCATGATATCGGAAGGGTCTCAGGATTGGAATGGGAAGGAGTTGGATATCACATCTCATGATAAAGGAAGGGTCTAAGGTTTGGAAGGGGAAGGATTTGGATATCACATCTCATGTTATAGGACGGGTCTCAGGTTTAATATTAGAAGCATTGAGATATCAAGTCTCATGGTATAAGAAGGATCTCAGAATTGGAATGGGAAGGAGTTGGATATCACACCTCAAGCTATAGGAAGGGTCTCAGGATTGGAATGGGAAGGAGTTTGATATCACATCTCATGCCATAGTATGGGTCTCAGGTTTGGTAGAAGCATTGGGCTATCACATCTCATGCTATCGGAAGGGTATCAGTATTGGATTTGGAAGAAGTTGGATATCCCATCTCATGCTATAGGAAGGGTCTCAGGTTGGAATGGGAAGGAGTTGGATATCACATTTCATGTTATAGGAAGGGTCTCAGGATTGGAATGGGAAGGACTTGGATATCATATCTCATGCTATAGGACGGGTCTCAGGTTTGTTATTAGAATCATTGAGATATCATATTGCATGCTGTAGGAAGGGTCTAAGGATTGGAATGGGAAGGACCTGGATATCACATCTCATGCTATAGAACGGCTCTCAGGTTTGGAAAGGGAAGGAGTTGGATATCACATCTCATGTTATAGGATGGATCTCAGGTTTGGTATTAGAAGTATTGAGATATCACATCTCATGCTATAGGAAGGGTCTCAGGATTGGAATGGGAAGGAGTTGGATATTACATCTCATGCTAAAGGAAGGGTCTCAGGTTTGGTAGAAGCATTGAGATATCACATCTCATGCTATAGGAAGGGTCTCAGGATTGGAATGGGAAGGACTTAGATATCACATATCATGCTATAGGGAGGGTCTCAGTTTTGATATTAGAAGCATTGAGATATCACATCTCATGCTATCGGAAGTGTCTCAGGATTGGAATGGGAAGGAGCTGGATATCACATCTCATGCTAAAGGAAGGGTCTCAGGTTTGGAACGGGAAGGAGTTGGATATCACATCTCATGTTATAGGAAGGGTCTCAGGTTTGGTATAAACATTGAGATATCACATCTCTGCTATCGGAAGTGTCTCAGGATTGGAATGGGAAGGAGTTGGATATCCCATCTCATGTTATAGGACGGGTCTCAGGTTTGTTATTAGAATCATTGAGATATCATATTGCATGCTGTAGGAAGGGTCTAAGGGTTGGAATGTGAAGGACTTGGATATCACATCTCATGCTATAGATAGGCTCTTAGGTTTGGAAAGGGAAGGAGTTGGATCTCACATTTCATGTTAGAGGAAGGATCTCAGGTTTGGTATTAGAAGCATTGAGATATCACATCTCATGCTATAGGAAGGGTCTCATGATTGGAATGGGAAGGAGTTGGATATCACATCTCATGCTATAGGAAGGGCCTCAGGTTTGGTATAAGCATTGAGATATCACATCTCATGCTATAGGAAGGGTCTCAGGATTGGAATGGAAGGAGTTGGATATCACATCTCATGTTATAGGAAGGATCTCAGGTTTGGTATTAGAAGCATTGAGACATCACATCTCATGCTATAGGAAGGGTCTCAGGATTGGAATGGGAAGGAGTTGGATATCAAATCTCATGCTATAGGAAGGGTCTCAGGATTGGAATGGGAAGGAGTTGAATATGACATCTCATGCCGTAGGAAGGGTCTCAGGTTTGGTATAAACATTGAGATATCACATCTCTGCTATCAAAAGGGTCTCAGGATTGGAATGGGAAGGAGTTGGATATCCCATCTCATGTTATAGGAAGAGTCTCAGGTTTGGTATTAGAAGCATTGAGATATCACATCTCATGCTATAGGAAGTGTCTCAGGATTGGAATGGGAAGGACTTGGATATCACATCTCATGCTATAGGTAGGGTCTCAAGTTTGACATTAGAAGCATTGAGATATCACATCTCATGCTATAGGAAGGGTCTGAGGATTGGAATGGGAATGAGTTGGATATCACATCTCCTGCTATGGGAAGGGTCTCAGGTTTGGTATAAGCAGTGAGATATCACATCTCATGCTATAGGAAGTGTCTCAGGATTGGAATGGGAAGGAGTTGGATATCACATCTCATGTTATAGGAAGGATCTCAGGTTTGGTATAAGCATTGAGATATCACATCTCTGCTATCGGAAGGGTCTCAAGATTGGAATGGGAAGGAGTTGGATATTCCCATCTCATGTTATAGGAAGGGTCTCAGGTTTGGTATTAGAAGCATTGAGATATCACATCTCATGCTATAGGAAGGGTCTCAGGATTGGAATGGGAAGGACTTGGATATCACATCTCATGCTATAGGGAGGGTCTCAAGTTTGATATTAGAAGCTTTGAGATATCACATCTCATGATATCGGAAGGGTCTCAGGATTGGAATGGGAATGAGTTGGATATCACATCTCATGATAAAGGAAGGGTCTAAGGTTTGGAAGGGGAAGGATTTGGATATCACATCTCATGTTATATTACGGGTCTCAGGTTTGGTATTAGAAGCATTGAGATATCAAGTCTCATAGTATAGGAAGGGTCTCAGAATTGGAATGGGAAGGAGTTGGATATCCCATCTCATGTTATAGGAAGAGTCTCTGGTTTGGTATTAGAATCATTGAGATATCACATCGCATGCTGTAGGAAGGGTCTAAGGATTGGAATGGGATGGACTTGGATATCACATCTCATGTTATAGGTAGGCTCTCAGGTTTGGTATAAGCATTGAGATATCACATCTCATGCTATAGGAAGGGTCTCAGAATTGGAATGGGAAGGAGTTGGATATCACATCTCAAGCTATAGGAAGGGTCTCAGTATTGAAATGGGAAGGACTTGGATATCACATCTCATGCTATAGGAAGGCTCTCAGGTTTGGAAGGGGAAAGAGTTGGATATCTCATTTCATGTTAGAGGTAGGATCTCAGGTTTGGTATTAGAGGCATTGAGATATCACATCTCATGCTATCAGAAGGGTCTCAGGAATGGAATGGGAAGGAGTTAGATATCACATCTCATGCTAAAGGGAGGGTCTCAGGTTTGGAAGGGGAAGGATTTGGATATCACATCTCATGTTATAGGAAGGATCTCAGGTTTGGTATTAGAAGCATTGAGATATCACATCTCATGCTATAGGAAGGGTCTCATGATTGGAATGGGAAGGAGTTGGATATCACATCTCATGCTATAGGAAGGGTCTCAGGTTTGGTATAAGCATTGAGATATCACATCTCATGCTATAGGAAGGGTCTCAGGATTGGAATGGAAGGAGTTGGATATCACATCTCATGTTATAGGAAGGATCTCAGGTTTGGTATTAGAAGCATTGAGACATCACATCTCATGCTATAGGAAGGGTCTCAGGATTGGAATGGGAAGGAGTTGGATATCAAATCTCATGCTATAGGAAGGGTCTCAGGATTGGAATGGGAAGGAGTTGAATATGACATCTCATGCCGTAGGAAGGGTCTCAGGTTTGGTATAAACATTGAGATATCACATCTCTGCTATCAAAAGGGTCTCAGGATTGGAATGGGAAGGAGTTGGATATCCCATCTCATGTTATAGGAAGAGT
Organism: Ambystoma mexicanum; assembly: GCF_040938575.1. Lineage (NCBI taxonomy): Eukaryota > Metazoa > Chordata > Amphibia > Caudata > Ambystomatidae > Ambystoma > Ambystoma mexicanum. The sequence goes on along the minus strand of NC_090921.1, from coordinate 1,511,229,752 downwards.
CTCAGGTTTGGTATTAGAAGCATTGAGATATCACATCTCATGCTATAGGAAGTGTCTCAGGATTGGAATGGGAAGGACTTGGATATCACATCTCATGCTATAGGTAGGGTCTCAAGTTTGACATTAGAAGCATTGAGATATCACATCTCATGCTATAGGAAGGGTCTGAGGATTGGAATGGGAAGGAGTTGGATATCACATCTCCTGCTATGGGAAGGGTCTCAGGTTTGGTATAAGCAGTGAGATATCACATCTCATGCTATAGGAAGTGTCTCAGGATTGGAATGGGAAGGAGTTGGATATCACATCTCATGTTATAGGAAGGATCTCAGGTTTGGTATAAGCATTGAGATATCACATCTCTGCTATCGGAAGGGTCTCAAGATTGGAATGGGAAGGAGTTGGATATTCCCATCTCATGTTATAGGAAGGGTCTCAGGTTTGGTATTAGAAGCATTGAGATATCACATCTCATGCTATAGGAAGGGTCTCAGGATTGGAATCGGAAGGACTTGGATATCACATCTCATGCTATAGGGAGGGTCTCAAGTTTGATATTAGAAGCTTTGAGATATCACATCTCATGATATCGGAAGGGTCTCAGGATTGGAATGGGAATGAGTTGGATATCACATCTCATGATAAAGGAAGGGTCTAAGGTTTGGAAGGGGAAGGATTTGGATATCACATCTCATGTTATATTACGGGTCTCAGGTTTGGTATTAGAAGCATTGAGATATCAAGTCTCATAGTATAGGAAGGGTCTCAGAATTGGAATGGGAAGGAGTTGGATATCCCATCTCATGTTATAGGAAGAGTCTCTGGTTTGGTATTAGAATCATTGAGATATCACATCGCATGCTGTAGGAAGGGTCTAAGGATTGGAATGGGATGGACTTGGATATCACATCTCATGTTATAGGTAGGCTCTCAGGTTTGGTATAAGCATTGAGATATCACATCTCATGCTATAGGAAGGGTCTCAGAATTGGAATGGGAAGGAGTTGGATATCACATCTCAAGCTATAGGAAGGGTCTCAGTATTGAAATGGGAAGGACTTGGATATCACATCTCATGCTATAGGAAGGCTCTCAGGTTTGGAAGGGGAAAGAGTTGGATATCTCATTTCATGTTAGAGGTAGGATCTCAGGTTTGGTATTAGAGGCATTGAGATATCACATCTCATGCTATCAGAAGGGTCTCAGGAATGGAATGGGAAGGAGTTAGATATCACATCTCATGCTAAAGGGAGGGTCTCAGGTTTGGAAGGGGAAGGATTTGGATATCACATCTCATGTTATAGGAAGGATCTCAGGTTTGGTATTAGAAGCATTGAGATATCACATCTCATGCTATAGGAAGGGTCTCATGATTGGAATGGGAAGGAGTTGGATATCACATCTCATGCTATAGGAAGGGTCTCAGGTTTGGTATAAGCATTGAGATATCACATCTCATGCTATAGGAAGGGTCTCAGGATTGGAATGGAAGGAGTTGGATATCACATCTCATGTTATAGGAAGGATCTCAGGTTTGGTATTAGAAGCATTGAGACATCACATCTCATGCTATAGGAAGGGTCTCAGGATTGGAATGGGAAGGAGTTGGATATCAAATCTCATGCTATAGGAAGGGTCTCAGGATTGGAATGGGAAGGAGTTGAATATGACATCTCATGCCGTAGGAAGGGTCTCAGGTTTGGTATAAACATTGAGATATCACATCTCTGCTATCAAAAGGGTCTCAGGATTGGAATGGGAATGAGTTGGATATCCCATCTCATGTTATAGGAAGAGTCTCAGGTTTGGTATTAGAAGCATTGAGATATCACATCTCATGCTATAGGAAGTGTCTCAGGATTGGAATGGGAAGGACTTGGATATCACATCTCATGCTATAGGTAGGGTCTCAAGTTTGACATTAGAAGCATTGAGATATCACATCTCATGCTATAGGAAGGGTCTGAGGATTGGAATGGGAAGGAGTTGGATATCACATCTCCTGCTATGGGAAGGGTCTCAGGTTTGGTATAAGCAGTGAGATATCACATCTCATGCTATAGGAAGTGTCTCAGGATTGGAATGGGAAGGAGTTGGATATCACATCTCATGTTATAGGAAGGATCTCAGGTTTGGTATAAGCATTGAGATATCACATCTCTGCTATCGGAAGGGTCTCAAGATTGGAATGGGAAGGAGTTGGATATTCCCATCTCATGTTATAGGAAGGGTCTCAGGTTTGGTATTAGAAGCATTGAGATATCACATCTCATGCTATAGGAAGGGTCTCAGGATTGGAATGGGAAGGACTTGGATATCACATCTCATGCTATAGGGAGGGTCTCAAGTTTGATATTAGAAGCTTTGAGATATCACATCTCATGATATCGGAAGGGTCTCAGGATTGGAATGGGAATGAGTTGGATATCACATCTCATGATAAAGGAAGGGTCTAAGGTTTGGAAGGGGAAGGATTTGGATATCACATCTCATGTTATATTACGGGTCTCAGGTTTGGTATTAGAAGCATTGAGATATCAAGTCTCATAGTATAGGAAGGGTCTCAGAATTGGAATGGGAAGGAGTTGGATATCCCATCTCATGTTATAGGAAGAGTCTCTGGTTTGGTATTAGAATCATTGAGATATCACATCGCATGCTGTAGGAAGGGTCTAAGGATTGGAATGGGATGGACTTGGATATCACATCTCATGTTATAGGTAGGCTCTCGGGTTTGGTATAAGCATTGAGATATCACATCTCATGCTATAGGAAGGGTCTCAGAATTGGAATGGGAAGGAGTTGGATATCACATCTCAAGCTATAGGAAGGGTCTCAGTATTGAAATGGGAAGGACTTGGATATCACATCTCATGCTATAGGAAGGCTCTCAGGTTTGGAAGGGGAAAGAGTTGGATATCTCATTTCATGTTAGAGGTAGGATCTCAGGTTTGGTATTAGAGGCATTGAGATATCACATCTCATGCTATCAGAAGGGTCTCAGGAATGGAATGGGAAGGAGTTAGATATCACATCTCATGCTAAAGGGAGGGTCTCAGGTTTGGAAGGGGAAGGATTTGGATATCACATCTCATGTTATAGGAAGGATCTCAGGTTTGGTATTAGAAGCATTGAGATATCACATCTCATGCTATAGGAAGGGTCTCATGATTGGAATGGGAAGGAGTTGGATATCACATCTCATGCTATAGGAAGGGTCTCAGGTTTGGTATAAGCATTGAGATATCACATCTCATGCTATAGGAAGGGTCTCAGGATTGGAATGGAAGGAGTTGGATATCACATCTCATGTTATAGGAAGGATCTCAGGTTTGGTATTAGAAGCATTGAGACATCACATCTCATGCTATAGGAAGGGTCTCAGGATTGGAATGGGAAGGAGTTGGATATCAAATCTCATGCTATAGGAAGGGTCTCAGGATTGGAATGGGAAGGAGTTGAATATGACATCTCATGCCGTAGGAAGGGTCTCAGGTTTGGTATAAACATTGAGATATCACATCTCTGCTATCAAAAGGGTCTCAGGATTGGAATGGGAATGAGTTGGATATCCCATCTCATGTTATAGGAAGAGTCTCAGGTTTGGTATTAGAAGCATTGAGATATCACATCTCATGCTATAGGAAGTGTCTCAGGATTGGAATGGGAAGGACTTGGATATCACATCTCATGCTATAGGTAGGGTCTCAAGTTTGACATTAGAAGCATTGAGATATCACATCTCATGCTATATTAAGGGTCTGAGGATTGGAATGGGAAGGAGTTGGATATCACATCTCCTGCTATGGGAAGGGTCTCAGGTTTGGTATAAGCAGTGAGATATCACATCTCATGCTATAGGAAGTGTCTCAGGATTGGAATGGGAAGGAGTTGGATATCACATCTCATGTTATAGGAAGGATCTCAGGTTTGGTATAAGCATTGAGATATCACATCTCTGCTATCGGAAGGGTCTCAAGATTGGAATGGGAAGGAGTTGGATATTCCCATCTCACGTTATAGGAAGGGTCTCAGGTTTGGTATTAGAAGCATTGAGATATCACATCTCATGCTATAGGAAGGGTCTCAGGATTGGAATGGGAAGGACTTGGATATCACATCTCATGCTATAGGGAGGGTCTCAAGTTTGATATTAGAAGCTTTGAGATATCACATCTCATGATATCGGAAGGGTCTCAGGATTGGAATGGGAATGAGTTGGATATCACATCTCATGATAAAGGAAGGGTCTAAGGTTTGGAAGGGGAAGGATTTGGATATCACATCTCATGTTATATTACGGGTCTCAGGTTTGGTATTAGAAGCATTGAGATATCAAGTCTCATAGTATAGGAAGGGTCTCAGAATTGGAATGGGAAGGAGTTGGATATCCCATCTCATGTTATAGGAAGAGTCTCTGGTTTGGTATTAGAATCATTGAGATATCACATCGCATGCTGTAGGAAGGGTCTAAGGATTGGAATGGGATGGACTTGGATATCACATCTCATGTTATAGGTAGGCTCTCAGGTTTGGTATAAGCATTGAGATATCACATCTCATGCTATAGGAAGGGTCTCAGAATTGGAATGGGAAGGAGTTGGATATCACATCTCAAGCTATAGGAAGGGTCTCAGTATTGAAATGGGAAGGACTTGGATATCACATCTCATGCTATAGGAAGGCTCTCAGGTTTGGAAGGGGAAAGAGTTGGATATCTCATTTCATGTTAGAGGTAGGATCTCAGGTTTGGTATTAGAGGCATTGAGATATCACATCTCATGCTATCAGAAGGGTCTCAGGAATGGAATGGGAAGGAGTTAGATATCACATCTCATGCTAAAGGGAGGGTCTCAGGTTTGGAAGGGGAAGGATTTGGATATCACATCTCATGTTATAGGAAGGATCTCAGGTTTGGTATTAGAAGCATTGAGATATCACATCTCATGCTATAGGAAGGGTCTCATGATTGGAATGGGAAGGAGTTGGATATCACATCTCATGCTATAGGAAGGGTCTCAGGTTTGGTATAAGCATTGAGATATCACATCTCATGCTATAGGAAGGGTCTCAGGATTGGAATGGAAGGAGTTGGATATCACATCTCATGTTATAGGAAGGATCTCAGGTTTGGTATTAGAAGCATTGAGACATCACATCTCATGCTATAGGAAGGGTCTCAGGATTGGAATGGGAATGAGTTGGATATCAAATCTCATGCTATAGGAAGGGTCTCAGGATTGGAATGGGAAGGAGTTGAATATGACATCTCATGCCGTAGGAAGGGTCTCAGGTTTGGTATAAACATTGAGATATCACATCTCTGCTATCAAAAGGGTCTCAGGATTGGAATGGGAAGGAGTTGGATATCCCATCTCATGTTATAGGAAGAGTCTCAGGTTTGGTATTAGAAGCATTGAGATATCACATCTCATGCTATATGAAGTGTCTCAGGATTGGAATGGGAAGGACTTGGATATCACATCTCATGCTATAGGTAGGGTCTCAAGTTTGACATTAGAAGCATTGAGATATCACATCTCATGCTATAGGAAGGGTCTGAGGATTGGAATGGGAAGGAGTTGGATATCACATCTCCTGCTATGGGAAGGGTCTCAGGTTTGGTATAAGCAGTGAGATATCACATCTCATGCTATAGGAAGTGTCTCAGGATTGGAATGGGAAGGAGTTGGATATCACATCTTATGTTATAGGAAGGATCTCAGGTTTGGTATTAGAAGCATTGAGATATCACATCTCATGCTATCGGAAGGATCTCAGGTTTGGTATTAGAAGCATTGAGATATAACATCTCATGCTATCAGAAGAGTCTCAGGATTGGAATAGGAAGGAGTTGGATATCACATTTCATGCTAAAGGGAGGGTCTCAGGTTTGGAAGGGGAGGATTTGGATATCACATCTCATGTTATAGGAAGGATCTCACGTTTGGTATTAGAAGCATTGAGATATCAAATCTCATGCTATAGGAAGGGTCTCAGGATTGGAATGTGAAGGATTTGGATATCACATCTCATGCTAAAGGAAGGGTCTCAGGTTTGGAAGAAGCATTGAGATTTCACGTCTCTGCTATCGGAAGGGTCTCAGGATTGGATTGGGAAGGAGTTGGATATCCCTTTTCATGCTATAGGAAGGGTCTCAGGATTTGAATGGCAAGGAGTTGGATATCACATCTCATGCCATAGGAAGGGTCTCAGGTTTGGTATAAGCATTGAGATATCACATCTCTGCTATCGGAAGGGTCTCAGGATTGGATTGGGAAGGAGTTGGATATCCCTTCTCATGCTATAGGAAGTGTCTCAGGTTGGAATGGGAAGGAGTTGGATATCAAATCTCATGTTATAGGAAGGGTCTCAGGATTGGAATGGGAAATATCCAAATCCTTCCCATTCCAATCCTGAGACCCTTCCTATAGCAAGAGATGTGATATCCAAATCCTTCCCATTCCAATCCTGAGACCCTTCCTATAACATGAGATGTGATATTCAACTCCTTCCCATTCCAACCTGAGACACTTCCTATAGCATGAGAAGGGATATCCAACTCCTTCCCAATCCAATCCTGAGAACCTTCCGATAGCAGAGATGTGATATCTCAATGCTTATACCAAACCTGAGACCCTTCCTATGGCATGAGATGTGATATCCAACTCCTTGCCATTCAAATCCTGAGACCCTTCCTATAGCATGAGATGTGATATCTCAATGCTTCTACCAAACCTGAGACCCTTCCTTTAGCATGAGATGTGATATCCAAATCCTTCACATTCCAATCCTGATACCCTTCCTATAGCATGAGATGTGATATCTCAATGCTTCTAATACCAAACCTGAGATCCTTCCTATAACATGAGATGTGATATCCAATTCCTTCCCATTCCAAACCTGAGACCCTTCCTATTGGATAAGATGTGATATCCAACTCCTTCCCATTCCAACCCTGAGACCCTTCCTATACCATGAGATGTGATATCTCAATGCTTCTAATACCAAACCTGGGAACCGTCCTATAACATGAGATGTGATATCTCAATGTTTCTAATAAAAAACCTGAGACCCTTCCTATAACATGAGATGTGATATCCAATTCCTTCCCATTCCAGACCTGAGACCCTTCCTTTAGCATGAGATGTGATATCCAAATACTTCCCATTCCAATCCTAAAACCCTTCCTATAGCATGAGATGTGATATCTCAATGTTTCTAATAAAAAACCTGAGACCCTTCCTATAGCAAGAGATGTGATATCCAAATCCTTCCCATTCCAATCCTGAGACCCTTCCTATAACATGAGATGTGATATTCAACTCCTTCCCATTCCAACCTGAGACACTTCCTATAGCATGAGAAGGGATATCCAACTCCTTCCCAATCCAATCCTGAGAACCTTCCGATAGCAGAGATGTGATATCTCAATGCTTATACCAAACCTGAGACCCTTCCTATGGCATGAGATGTGATATCCAACTCCTTGCCATTCAAATCCTGAGACCCTTCCTATAGCATGAGATGTGATATCTCAATGCTTCTACCAAACCTGAGACCCTTCCTTTAGCATGAGATGTGATATCCAAATCCTTCACATTCCAATCCTGATACCCTTCCTATAGCATGAGATGTGATATCTCAATGCTTCTAATACCAAACCTGAGATCCTTCCTATAACATGAGATGTGATATCCAATTCCTTCCCATTCCAAACCTGAGACCCTTCCTATTGGATGAGATGTGATATCCAACTCCTTCCCATTCCAACCCTGAGACCCTTCCTATACCATGAGATGTGATATCTCAATGCTTCTAATACCAAACCTGGGAACCGTCCTATAACATGAGATGTGATATCTCAATGTTTCTAATAAAAAACCTGAGACCCTTCCTATAACATGAGATGTGATATCCAATTCCTTCCCATTCCAGACCTGAGACCCTTCCTTTAGCATGAGATGTGATATCCAAATACTTCCCATTCCAATCCTAAAACCCTTCCTATAGCATGAGATGTGATATCTCAATGTTTCTAATAAAAAACCTGAGACCCTTCCTATAGCAAGAGATGTGATATCCAAATCCTTCCCATTCCAATCCTGAGACCCTTCCTGTATATAACATGAGATGTGATATCCAACTCCTTCCCATTCCAGCCTGAGACCCTTCCTATAGCATGAGATGTGATATCCAACTCCTTACCATTCAAATCCTGAGACCCTCCCTATAACAAGAGATGTCATATCCAACTCCTTCCCATTCCAAACCTGAGACCCTTCCTATAACATGAGATGTGATATCCAACTCCTTCCCATTCCAAACCTGAGACCCTTCCGATAGCATGAGATGTGATATCTCAATGCTTCAAAAACCAAACATGAGAACCATCCTATAACATGAGATGTGAAATCCAAATCCTTCCCTTCCCAAACCTGAGACTCTTCCTATAGCATGAGATGTGATATCTCAATGCTTCTACCAAACCTGAAACCCTTCCTATAGCATGAGATGTGATATCACAATGCTTCTAATACCAAACCTGAGACCCTTCCCATAGCATGAGATGTGATATCCAACTCCTTCCCATTCCAATCCTGAGACCCTTCCTATAGCATGAGATGTTATATCTCAATGTTTCTAATACCAAACCTGAGATCCTTCCTATAACATGAGATGTTATATCCAACTCCTTCCCATTCCAATCCCGAGACCCTTCCTATAGCATGAGATGTGATATCTCAATGCTTCTAATACCAAACCTAAGGTCCTTCCTATAACATGAGATGTGATATCCAAATCCTTCCCATTCCAAACCTGAGACCCTCCCTTTAGCATGAGATGTGATATCCAACTCCTTCCCATTCCAATCCTGATACCCTTCTGATAGCATGAGATGTGATATCTCAATGCCTCTAATACCAAACCTGAGATCCTACCTCTAACATGAAATGTGATATCCAACTCCTTCCTTTTCCAAACCTGAGACCCTTCCTACAGCATGAGATGTGTTAAGACGGATTTCTGAACTCTGTCCTGGTGGCGCAGAAGTTCAGAAGGCCAACCTAATTACTTGGAACAGGGTAACCTCTGGACGAGCCAGACCAATCAAGGTAGCGATCGCGGCGGTCAAGACTAGGTCTCAAGAGGGGTGAGGGTGACTGAAAGCCCGCAATGAGCACACAAAGCAAGAGCGCTTACAAACTACTCCAAACAGTTGTTATATCAAAAATAGATACACATTTATTTTAAGGCCTTTAAAATAATGACCGTAGCGAGAAAATCACAATATCACAATATTAAACCAACACATACCATATCAACACAATATATATACAAATACACAGTCGCAAGCGTTTAAAGCACGAAATATGTAGTCCACCTGAAAGGAAAGGAAAACAGGCAGTGCGATAACACTTTAGACTCAGTTCGCCTTCAGAGGCACCTAACTAGATGGAAGTCCGAGCCCTGCGAAGAGTGGAGCCTTGTGCTCAAAGTGCCTGCCACGCCGGTGCCAACGGGCAAAAGGGGAAGCTCTTCGGAGGAAGTCAGGCAGTTCGGGTTAGTGCACAGCAGAAGGAGAACAGGTTCCGCAACTCAAGCGCAGCCTCCACAGCGGGCAGAAGCAGAGCGCGAGTACGGCCAAAAGGGTGCTGTTTTTACACAGCAGGGAAAGCAATGGGATACTGCAGGAGGGCGACCAGATCCTAGCTAAACTACTCACCGGTCCCCGAAGCAAGCAGACCCAGGCTTCTCCACGTTAGTTTCAGCAGCTGGCAGGTTCAGAAGAGCAGGGAACGCCTCGAAGTCGTGTAGAGCAAAAAGACGTCCCAATCGACGAAACCAGCACAGTTTGTTGCCGCAGCAGGACAACGGAGCGGCCGTGTGTATTCAAGCCAAATGTACACTCCTCCCTTCAGACTTGGGAACGCCAAGTGTACGAAGCGTGGGAGAGTGACAAGGACTCGAAATACAACACAACCTGGCGGCAGTTACAGAGCAGGACTCCCTTGTAAGCTGGTCAGTCAACTGGATGGCCTAGAGACACTTCCGAAGGCTTACTTGGCAGGAGATGATGAAGTCGCCGGGAATAGCTGTTCCTGCTATTCCAAAGGTCGAAGCACCAGTACAGGCCTTCTGGTTCGATCCAAGGAGGAAAGGGTTTCACAGGACGACAGCAGTGCAAAGGAGGATTCCTTCAGCGGGTCACCAGCGATTCCTCGGTCCAGCCTCTTGGTTGCAGGATACTTGGCTCCTGTATTCCTTCGTTCGTGAGATCGACATGGTAGTGGTGTTTCCAGCTCCCTCTTATCCACGGTTGCCTTCGCGCCAAAACGGAGGGGAGCCAATGGGAGATCCGCACATCAACACACATACCATACGTGGACCAATCACGGACCACGGTGGTCCCAGGCATTCACACCACCCCAGACTCTCTGGCACCCAGGATGTGTATTGGGACCAGACATCCCAGCCCACACCCTGGAGGCACACAAACGACATGTAGAAGCCCGCGAAAGCAACCACGTTTCGCGGGAAAGTACATGCCCAAATAAGGAAGGCCCCGGGTCGCCCGACCTGGGGAAGGTGAAGGGAGCAAGACGGTCAGTGGACAGGACAAAGGAGCCTCGTGGACTGGCCATTTTGGGAGCCAGGCCACCATTTTGGGTTCAGTGCGAAAAACGTGCTCAGAACGCCAAAAGGAGCTCAAAATAAACAAAACGATCGCTGCCACCATTCCAGTCCCTGAATGACTGGCACCGATCAAATACCATCCTAAAAGAGTATCTAGGGCCCGTAGAAGGCTAGAGACCCAAGAGAGCTGTAACTTAGCTTACAGTGCCCTCTTGTGTCATGTTGCACTAAAGCCGCAACATGATAAACGAAACTACGGGAAACAGCGTTCCCCGGTACTGACTGTCTTAAGGGCATGTCAGTTTCCCCGTAAGAAAAGGAGCGAAAGCCCAGAGAAGTGCGGTAGAAGGCTGTACTTCTCTGGCAAAGTCAAGATTAAGGTTAAAAACAATAGCAAAAAGTTTAGGGGTTGCCACATGGAAGGAAAATTCCCTACAATTACGAAATCTTTCCTAACAAGATGTGATATCCAAGTCCTTCCCATTCCAATCCTGAGACCCTTCCTATAACATGAGATGTGATATCCAACTCCTTCTATTCCAACCTGAGACCCTTCCTATAGCATGAGATGGGATATCCAACTCCTTCCAAATCCAATCCTGATACCCTTCCGATAGCATGAGATGTGATATCCCAATGCTTCTACAAAACCTGACACCCATACCATGGCATGAGATGTGATATCAAACTCCCGTCCTATACCATGAGACTTGATATCTCAATGCTTCTAATACCAAACCTGAGACCGGTCCAATAACATGAGATGTGATATCCAAAGCCTTCCCCTTCCAAACCTTAGACCCTTCCTTTATCATGAGATGTGATATCCAAGTCCTTTCCATTCCATTCCTGAGACCCTTCCTATAGCATGAGATGTGATATCCAAGTCCTTCCCATTCCAATCCTGAGACCCTTCCTATAGCATGAGATGTGATATCTCAATGCTTCTAATACCAAACCTGAGACCCTTCCTATAACATGAGATGTGATATCCAAGTCCTTCCCATTCCAATCCTGAGACCCTTCCTATAGCATGAGATGTGATATCTCAATGCTTCTAATACCAAACCTGAGACCCTTCCTATAACATGAATTGTGATGTCCAAATCCTTCCCATTCCAATCCTGAGACCCTTCCGATAGCAGAGATGTGATATCTCAATGCTTATACCAAACCTAAGACCCTTCCGATAGCATGAGATGTGATATCTCAATGCTTCTAATACCAAACCTGAGATCCTTCCAATAACATGAGATATGATGTCCAAATCCCTCCCCTTCCAAACCTTAGACCATACCTTTAGCATGAGATTTGATATCCAACTCCTTCCCATTCCAATCCTGAGACCCTTCTGATGGCATGAGATGTGATATCTCAATGCCTCTAAAACCAAACCTGAGATCCTACCTCTAACATGAAATGTGATATCCAACTCCTTCCCCTTCCAACCCTGAGAGCCTTCGTATAGAATGAGATGTGATATCCAAGTCCTTCCCATTCCAATCCTGAGACCCTTCCTATAACATGAGATGTGATATCCAACTCCTTCCCATTCCAATCATGAGACCCTTCCTATAGCTTGAGATGTGATATCCAACTCCTTCTCATTCCAATTCTGAGACCCGTCCTATACCATGAGACTTGATATCTCAATGCTTCAAATACCAAACCTGAGACCGGTCCTATAACATGAGATGTGATACCCAAATCCGTCCCCTTCCAAACCTTAGACCCTTCCTATAGCATGAGATGTGATATCTCATTGCTTCTAATACCAAACCTGAGACCCTTCCTATAACGAGATGGGATATCCAACTCCTTCCCATTCCAATCCTGAGACCCTTCAGATAGCAGAGATGTGATATCCAACTCCTTCCCATTCCAAACCTGAGACCCTTCCGATAGCATGAGATGTGATATCTCAATGCTTCTAAAACCAAACATGAGAACCATCCTATAACATGAGATGTGAAATCCAAATCCTTCCCTTTCCAAACCTGAGACCCTTCCTATAGCTTGAGATGAAATATCAAACTCCTTCCCATTCCAATCCTGAGATAGCTTGAGATGTGATATCCAACTCCATCCGATTCCAATCCTGAGACCCTTCCGATAGCATGAGATGTGATAGCTCAATGCTTCTAATATCAAAACTGAGACCCTCCCTATAGTATGAGATGTGAATTCTAAGTCCTCCCCATTCCTATCCTGAGACCCTTCCGATAGCAGAGATGTGATATCTCAATGCTTATACCAAACCTGATGACCCTTCCTATGGCATTAGATGTGATATCCAACTCCTTCCCATTCCAATCCTGAGTTCCTTCCTATAGCATGAGATGTGATATCTCAATGCTTCTATCAAACCTGATACCCTTCCTTTAGCATGAGATGTGATATTCAACTCCTTCCCATTCCAATCCTGAGACCCTTCATATAACATGAAACGTGATATCCAACTCCTTCCCATTCCAATCCTGAGACTCCTCCTATAGCATGAGATGTGATATCTCAATGCTTCTAATACCAGACTTGGGACCGGTCCTATAACATGAGATATGATATCCAATTCCTTCCCATTCCAATCCTGAGACCCTTCCTATAACGAGATGTGATATCCAACTCCTTCCCATTCCAATTCTGAGACCCTTCCTATACCATGAGACTTGATATCTCAATGCTTCTAATACCAAACCTGAGACCTGTCCTATAACATGAGATGTGATATCCAAATCCTTCCCCTTCCAAACCTTAGACCCTTCCTTTATCATGAGATGTGATATCCAACTCCTTCCCATTCCAATCCTGAGACCCTTCCGATATCATGAGATGTGATATCTCAATGCTTCTAATATCAAACTCGAGACCCTCCCTATAGCATGAGATGTGATATCCAAGTCCTTCCCATTCCAATCCTGAGACCCTTCCTACAGCATGAGATGTGATGTCTCAATGCTTCTAATACCAAACCTGAGACCCTTCCTATAACATGAGATGGGAATATCCAACTCCTTCCCATTATAATCCTGAGACCCTTCCGATAGCAAACATGTGATATCTCAATGCTTATACCAAACCTGAGATCCTTCCTATAACATGGGATGTGATATCCAACTCCTTCCCATTCCAATCCTGAGACACTTCCTATAGCATGAGATGTGATATCTCACTGCTTATACCAAACCTGAGACCCTTCCTATAGCATGAGATGTGATATCCAAGTCCTTCCCATTCCAATCCTGAGACACTTCCTATAGCATGAGATTTGATATCTCAATGCTTCTAATACCAAACCTGAGACCCTTCCTATGGCATGAGATGTCATATACAGATCCTTCCCATTCCAATCCTGAGACCCTTCCTATAGCATGAGATGTGATATCTCAATGCTTATACCAAACCTAAGACCCTTCCTATAGCATGAGATGTGATATCCAACTCCTTCCCATTCCAATCCTGAGACCCTTCCTATAGCATGAGATGTGATATCCAATGGCTCTAATATCAAACCTGAGATCCTTCCTCTAACATTAAATGTGATATCCAACTCCTTCCCTTTCCAAACCTGAGAGCCTACCTATAGCATGAGATGTGATATCCAAGTCCTTCCATTCCAATCCTTAGACCCTTCCTACAGCATGCAATATGATATCTCAATGATTCTAATAACAAACCTGAGACCCGTCCTATAACATGAGATATGATATCCAACTCCTTCCCATTCCAATCCTGAGACACTTCCGATAGCAGAGATGTGATATCTCAATGCTTCTAATACCAAACCTGAGACCAGTCCTATAACATGAGATGGGATATCCAACTCCTTCCCGTTCCAAACCTGAGACCCTTCCTATAGCATGAGATGTGATATCCAACTCCTTCCCATCCCAATCCTGAGACACTTCCGATTGCAGAGATTTGATATCTCAATGCTTATACCAAACCTGAGACTCTTCCTATAACATGAGATGTGATATCCAACTCCTTCCCGTTCCAAACCTGAGACCCTTCCTATAGCATGAGATGTGATATCCAACTCCTTCCCATTCCAATCCTGAGACCCTTATGATAGCATGAGATGTGATATCTCAATGCCTCTAATACCAAATCTGAGATTCTTCCGATAGCATGAGATGTGATATCTCAATGCTTCTTATACCAAACCTGAGATCCTTCCTATAACATGAGATGTGATATCCAAATCCTTCCCCTTCCAAACCTGAGACCCTCCCTTTAGCATGAGATGTGATATCCAACTCCTTCCCATTCCAACCTGAGACCCTTCCTATAGCATGAGATGGGATATCCAACTCCTTGGAATTCCAATCCTGATACCCTTCCAATAGCATGAGATTTGATATCCCAATGCTTATACCAAACCTGAGACCCATACTATGGCATGAGATGTGATATCAAACTCCTTCCCATTCCAATCCTGAGACCCTTCCTATAGCTTGAGATGTGATATCCAACTCCTTCCCATTCCAATTCTGAGACCCTTCCTATACCATGAGACTTGATATCTCAATGCTTCTAATACCAAACCTGAGACCCGTCCTATAACATGAGATGTGATATCCAAATCCTTCCCCTTCCAAACCTTAGACCCTTCCTTTATCTTGAGATGTGATATCCAACTCCTTCCCACTCCAATCCTGAGACCCTTCCGATATCATGAGATGTGATATCTCAATGCTTCTAATATCAAACTCGAGACCCTCCCTATAGCATGAGATGTGATATCCAAGTCCTTCCCATTCCAATCCTGAGACGCTTCCTATAGCATGAGATGTGATGTCTCAATGCTTCTAATACCAAACCTGAGACCCTTCCTATAACATGAGATGGGAATATCCAACTCCTTCCCATTCCAATCCTGAGACCCTTCCGATAGCAAACATGTGATATCTCAATGCTTATACCAAACCTGAGATCCTTCCTATAACATGAGATGTGATATCCAACTCCTTCCCATTCCAATCCTGAGACACTTCCTATAGCATGAGATGTGATATCTCACTGCTTATACCAAACCTGAGACCCTTCCTATAGCATGAGATGTGATATCCAACTCCTTCCCATTCCAATCCTGAGACCCTTCCTATAGCATGAGATGTGATATCTCAATGCTTCTAATATCAAACTTGAGACCCTCCCTATAGCATGAGATGTGATATCCAAGTCCTTCCCATTCCAATCTTGAGACACTTCCTATAGCATGAGATGTGATATCTTAATGCTTCTAATACCAAACCTGAGACTCTTCCTATAACATGAGATGGGATATCCAACTCCTTCCCATTGCAATCCTGAGACCCTTCCGATAGCAGAGATGTGATATCTCAATGCTTATACCAAACCTGAGACCCTTCCTACGGCATGAGATGTCATATACAACTCCTTCCCATTCCAATCCTGAGACCCTTCCTATAGCATGAGATGTGATATCTCAATGCTTATACCAAACCTGAGACCCTTCCTATAGCATGAGATGTGATATCCAACTCCTTCCCATTCCAATCCTGAGACCCTTCCTATAGCATGAGATGTGATGTCTCAATGCTTCTAATACCAAACCTGAGATCCTTCCTATAACATGAGATGTGAAATCCAACTCCTTCCATTCCAATCCTGAGACCCTTCCTATAGCATGAGATGTGATATCTCAATGCTTATACTAAACCTGAGACCCTTCCTTTAGCATGAGATGTGATATCCAACTCCTTCCCATTCCAATCCTGAGACCCTTCCTATAGCATGAGATGTGATATCTCAATGCCTCTAATACCAAACCTGAGATCCTTCCTCTAACATGAAATGTGATATCCAACTCCTTCCCTTTCCAAACCTGAGAGCCTATCCATAGCATGAGATGTGATATCCAAGTCCTTCCCATTCCAATCCTTAGACCCTTCCTACAGCATGCAATAACACTACTCACTTCAGACCTGGGAACGCCAAGTGTACGAATCATGTGAGAGTGACAAGGACTCGATATACTACACAACCTGGCGGCGGTTACAGAGCAAGACTCCTGTGTAGGCTGGTCAGTCTGCTGGATGGCCCAGAGACGCTTCCGAAGGCTTACTAGCAGGAGATGGTGAAAATGCCGAGAATAGCTGTCCCCGCTATTCCAAGGGTCGAAGTACCAGTACAGGCCTTCTGGTTCGATCAAAGGTGAAAAGGGTTTCACAAGGCGACAGCAGTGCAGAGGAGCAGTCCTTCAGCGGGTCACCAGCGATTCCTCGGTTCAGCCTCTTGGTTGCAGGATACTTGGCTCCTGTATTCCTTCGTTCGTGAGAACTCAGGAGATCGACATGGTAGTGGTGTTTCCAGCCCCCTCTTATCCACGGTTCCCTTCGCGCCAAAACGGAGGGGACCCAATGGGAGATCCGATCATCAACACTCACACCATTCGTGGACCTATCACGGACCACGGTGGTCCCAGGCATTCACACCACCCTAGACTCTCTGGCACCCAGGATGTGTATTGGGACCAGACATCCCAGCCCACATCCTGGAGGCACACACAAGACATGTAGAAGCCTGCGAAAGCATCTGTGTTTCGCGGGAAAGCACATGCCCAAATAAGGAAGGCCCCAGGTCGGCTCGACCTGGGGAAGGTGAAGGGAGCAAGACGTCAGCGGACAGGACAAAGGAGCCTCGTGGTCTGGCCATTTTGGGATCTAGGCCACCATTTTGGGTTAAGCGCGAGAAACGCGCTTAGCACGCCAAAAGGATCTCAAAACACAAGAAACGATCGCTGCCACCATTCCCGTCCGTGAATCACTTGCACCGATCAGTTACAATCCTGAAAGAGTATCTAGGGCCTGTAGAAGGCTAGAGACCCAAGAGAGCAGTAACTTATCTTACAGTGCCCTCTTGTGTCATGTTGCACGAAAGCTGCAACATGATACAAGAAACTACGGAAACCAGCGTTTCCTGGTACTGACTGTCTTAAGGGCATGACAGTTTCCCCTTAAGAAAGGAGCGAAAGCCCAGAGGAGTGCGGCAGAAGGCTGCACTTCTCGGGCAAAGTCGAGAACAAGGTGAAAAACAACAGCAAAAAGTTTAGGGGTTGCCACATGGAAGGAAAATTACCTACAATTACGAAATCTTTCCTAACACTCGCCCCTCCCAGACTATGGACAGGGGGAACTAATCCACCCCTGGATGAGTCTCTTGTTCAGGTCGGTTAAACATTCTCCACAACCCATCAGCATTGCTATGTTGGACACCTGGCCTATGCTCAATAGTGAAGTCGAAGCCTTGTAGACTTATGGACCACCTAAGCAACTTTGGATTCTCCCCCTTCATGTTTATTAGCCACTTTAAGGGCTTATGGTCAGTTTGCACAGTGAAGTGGGTCCCATAGAGGTAGGGCCTCAGCTTCCTTAGGGTCCACACAACAGAGAAACATTCTTTCTCTACCGTGGACCATCTGAGCTCTCTGTCCTTAAACTGGCGACTAATAAAACCAATAGGGTGTTCCTTACCCTTCTCATCTACTTGCGATAGTACAGCTCCTATCCCAGTGTCAGAGGCGTCCGTCTGCACGATAAAAGGTCTTTGATAATCAGGGGCCCTGAGGACAGGGGCCTGGCACAAGGAGTCTTTTAAGCCATTGAAGGCCTTCTCACACTCGTCGGTCCAAGTTACCTTCTTGGGTTTCTTCAGAGTTGTGAGGGCAGTCAGAGGGGCAGCTATGGTGCCATAGTCTGCCACAAAATTGCGGTAATACCCCGTGAGTCCTAAGAAGGCTCTCACTTGGGTTTGTGTAGTGGGGGTAGGCCAGTCTTGTACTGCTTGTACTTTACTGGGTAGAGGCTGTATCCTCCCTCCACCTACTTCATGTCCAAGGTAAAACACTGAGCCTTGTCCAATCTGGCATTTACTAGCCTTTATGGTCAAGTGTGCTTTCTGAAGAGCCTGGAGCACAATCCCGAGGTGTTTCACATGGTCAGGTGGCACTGAAAACTGCTATATCGTCCAGATATGCAAGACAGAATTCGTCCAACCCATTCAAAACATGATGCACAAGCCTCTGGAGAGTGGCAGGTGCATTCTTCAACCCGAACGGCATTACCCGGAATTGGTAAAGGCCCTCTGGAGTAGAAAACGCTGTCTTCTCCTTGGCATGTTCTGCTAAAGCTATTTGCCAATAGCCAGCAGTGAGGTCAAACGTGCTGAGGTACTTGGAGGCACCCAAAGTATCCACCAGCTCATCTGTTCGAGGCAAGGGGTGTGCATCTGTCTTGGTGACAGGATTCAGAGCCCTGTAATCCACACAGAACCTCAATTCAGAAGTGCCTGCCTTTGGAACGAAAACCACAGGGCTGGACCAAGGACTACTAGAGGGTTCAATCACCCCAAGGTCTAACATCTTGTTGACCTCGGTCTTAATATAAGACCGTACTTTGTCTGACATCCTGTATCCCCTACTTTTGGTAGGTACACTGTCTCCTGTGTCTATGTTATGTTTGCACCAAGGTGTCAAACCAGGCGACTGTGAAAACGGGGGAAAACTGCCTAAGCAAACTTTTCACCTCAGCCCGCTGATCAGAAGTCAGGTGAGGGGCCACTCGGACACCCTCAAAGGAGCTATCTGAAGGACCGCTTTGGAACAGGTCGGGGAGAGGTTCAGACTCCTCTTCCTCAACATCTGAAGCCAGTAACAGTGCTGCGATTTCGACTCTTGGGACGAAAGCCTTCAGCCTATTCACGTGAAACACTTTTGGAGCCTGTCCAGGCCTTCCAAGGTCCACTAAATAGTTAACCTCACCCAGGGGCTCCACCACTGTGTAAGGGCCTGACCATTTGTCCTGTAAAGCTCAAGGCCTTATGGGATTCATGATCAGGACTTGCTGACCAGGTGTAAAGTTGATGAGGGAAGCTTTCTGGTCGTACCAATGTTTCACCAGCGCTTGTACTGCCTTCAATTTATCACTAGCCAAGCCCATCAGAAGTACCATCCATTTTCTGAGCCCTAGCACATAATCAACTACCTTGGTAGTAACAGGGGGAGTGGGCATCTCCCATCCCTCTTTGACTATGGCTAAGGGTCCCCGTACAGGATGACCAAAAAGAAGTTTGAAGGGGCTGAAGCCAACACCCTCCTGTGGTACCTCTCGGTAGGCAAACAGTAAGCATGGTAAAAGAAGATCCCATTGTCTTCTCTGAAGCTTCTCCAGAGCCCCAATCATGCTTTTTAACGTTCTGTTGAAACGTTCTACCAGACCATTGGTCTGGGGATGGTATGCAGAAGAGAACTTGTAGGTGACCCCACATTCTTTCCACATAGCCTGCATATACTTCGACATAAAGTTGCTGCCACGATCTGACACAACTTCTTTAGGGAAGCCAACCCTAGTAAATATGCCAAGTAAAGCTTTTGCAACTGACTTGGCAGTTACAGTTTTCAATGGGATGGCCTCAGGATATCTGGTTGCATGGTCGACCAGCACCAGGATAAACCTATTGCCCGAGGATGTTTGCGGGTCAAGGGGACCAACGATGTCGATCCCTACCCTTTGAAATGGTACCCCCACAACTGGGAGCGGTACCAACGGAGCTTGGATTGTCGAGCCAACCTTACCAGATAACTGGCAGGAGGCACAACTCCTGCAGTGACTTTCTACTTGCACCCCCATCTTGGGCCAGTAGAAGTGCATGGATAACCTTTGCTTGGTCCTCTTAATACCAAGGTGACCAGCAAGGAGCACTTCATGCGCCAACTGCAGGAGGAAGGGCCTAACAGCAAGGGGAACCACCAACCTCCTATGGTCTCCTTCTGTAGACTCTGTGGGCTCACTATACAGGAGTCCACCTTCCCAATAAATCCTATGCGTCCCAGGAGGTTCACCCTCAAGCTGGGAGCAGGCCTGTCTCCTTAGGCCTTCCAGAGATGGGCACTCACGTTGGCCTTTACTGAATTCGTCCCTATCAGGACCTCCTTCAACTAACAAGTCTTTTAGTTCAGGATGGTCGTTGGGGTCAAATACTTCAGGCATCGCCACCTCCTCCTCAGGCCCGGGCGATTGACCAACTTCCTCCACCGCAGTGGTAGGCGAGCTCGGGGGAATATTCTCTTTCCCTCGTCTTGACTTGTTGACTCCTTTCGCCTTGGGTTTCCCCTTCGGCTGGGGCGGCGTATTGGTCTTGGCCAATGCTGCCCGTGCTTGAGACCGTGTGTAGGGTCTTTCGGCAGTGTCTCCTATGAGCCCTAAAGCTCTGAGATCATTACCTAACAAGACCTTTCCCGGGACGTTTCTCTGAATGCTCACTGGAATCCTGACTGCTGTACCATTTAAAGTAAGATTTACAGGTATTACTGGGAACATACGGAGTGGGCCGTCAGCCAACTTAGTGGGAATCAGAGTAGCTCTGGCAACTTCCTCTGAGTCTACCAAGGTAGAATCCACTACAGTTCGACTGCACCCACTATCCCTAAGAGCTGGAGTATCTACTCCATTGATCAGCACACTGTCTTACAATAAGCCTCCCTATGTAAACAGACCCAATGGATCTTGTTTTGCTTGTGGAGCAACTGACCACGTGAAGGGGGATCCCCGGTGTAAGGTTAGACCTTTGGGGGTCCACTCCGCTAATCTGGCCTTCTCCTCCTACGAGGAAGAAGAGATTACAGGAGCATCCTTCTCCTCAGACTCATTTCCCAGCGGGATAGAGGCTGAGGTAGTTTTAGTTTCCCTGGGAGGAGGGTCTCAGGTTTGGAAGGGGAAGGATTTGGATATCACATCTCATGTTATCGGAAGGATCTCACGTTTGGTATTAGAAGTATTGAGATATCATATCTCATGCTATAGGAAGGGTCTCAGGATTGGAATGGGAAGGAGTTGGATATCACATCTCATGCTATAGGAAGTGTCTCAGGATTGTAATGGGAAGGACTTGGATATCACATCTCATGCTATAGGTAGGGTCTCAAGTTTGATATTAGAAGCATTGAGATATCACATATCATGCTATAGGAAGGGTCTGAGGATTGGAATGGGAAGGAGTTGGATATCACATATCATGCTATGGGAAGGGTCTCAGGTTTGGTATAAGCAGTGAGATATCACATCTCATGCTATAGGAAGTGTCTCAGGATTGGAATGGAAAGGAGTTGGATATCACATCTCATGTTATAGGAAGGATCTCAGGTTTGGTATAAGCATTGAGATATCACATCTCTGCTATCGGAAGGGTCTCAGGATTGGAATGGGAAGGAGTTGGATATTCCCATCTCATGTTATAGGAAGGGTCTCAGGTTTGGTATTAGAAGCATTGAGATATCACATCTCATGCTATAGGAAGGGTCTCAGGATTGGAATGGGAAGGACTTGGATATCACATCTCATGCTATAGGGAGGGTCTCAAGTTTGATATTAGAAGCTTTGAGATATCACATCTCATGATATCGGAAGGGTCTCAGGATTGGAATGGGAAGGAGTTGGATATCACATCTCATGATAAAGGAAGGGTCTAAGGTTTGGAAGGGGAAGGATTTGGATATCACATCTCATGTTATATTACGGGTCTCACCTTTGGTATTAGAAGCATTGAGATATCAAGTCTCATAGTATAGGAAGGGTCTCAGAATTGGAATGGGAAGGAGTTGGATATCACATCTCAAGCTATAGGAAGGGTCTCAGGATTGGAATGGGAAGGACTTGGATATCACATCTCATGCTATAGGAAGGCTCTCAGGTTTGGAAGGGGAAAGAGTTGGATATCACATTTCATGTTAGAGGTAGGATCTCAGGTTTGGTATTAGAGGCATTGAGATATCACATCTCATGCTATCAGAAGGGTCTCAGGAATGGAATGGGCAGGAGTTGGATATCACATCTCATGCTAAAGGGAGGGTCTCAGGTTTGGAAGGGGAAGGATTTGGATATCACATCTCATGTTATCGGAAGGATCTCACGTTTGGTATTAGAAGTATTGAGATATCATATCTCATGCTATAGGAAGGGTCTCAGGATTGGAATGGGAAGGAGTTGGATATCACATCTCATGCTATAGGGAGGGTCTCAGGATTGGAATGGGAAGGACTTAGATATCACATATCATGCTATAGGGAGGGTCTCAGTTTTGATATTAGAAGCATTGAGATATCACATCTCATGCTATCGGAAGTGTCTCAGGATTGGAATGGGAAGGAGCTGGATATCACATCTCATGCTAAAGGAAGGGTCTCAGGTTTGGAACGGGAAGGATTTGGATATCACATCTCATGTTATAGGAAGGGTCTCAGGTTTGGTATAAGCATTGAGATATCACATCTCTGCTATCGGAAGTGTCTCAGGATTGGAATGGGAAGGAGTTGGATATCCCATCTCATGTTATAGGACGGGTCTCAGGTTTGTTATTAGAATAATTGAGATATCATATTGCATGCTGTAGGAAGGGTCTAAGGGTTGGAATGTGAAGGACTTGGATATCACATCTTATGCTATAGATAGGCTCTTAGGTTTGGAAAGGGAAGGAGTTGGATATCACATTTCATGTTAGAGGAAGGATCTCAGGTTTGGTATTAGAAGCATTGAGATATCACATCTCATGCTATAGGAAGGGTCTCAGGATTGGAATGGGAAGCAGTTGGATATCACATCTCATGCTATAGGAAGGGTCTCAGGTTTGGTATAAGCATTGAGATATCACATCTCATGCTATAGGACGGGTCTCAGGATTGGAATGGAAGGAGTTGGATATCACATCTCATGTTATAGGAAGGATCTCAGGTTTGGTATTAGAAGCATTGAGACATCACATCTCATGCTATAGGAAGGGTCTCAGGGTTGGAATGGGAAGGAGTTGGATATCACATCTCATCCAATAGGAAGGGTCTCAGGTTTGGAATGGGAAGGAATTGGATATCACATCTCATGTTATAGGAAGGATCTCAGGTTTCGTATTAGAAGCATTGAGATATCACATCTCATGCTATAGGAAGGGTCTCAGGATTGGAATGTGAAGGATTTGGATATCACATCTCATGCTAAAGGAAGGGTCTCAGGTTTGGTAGAAGCATTGAGATATCACGTCTCTGCTTTCGGAAGGGTCTCAGGATTGGATTGGGAAGGAGTTGGATATCCCTTCTCATGCTATAGGAAGGGTCTCAGGATTTGAATGGCAAGGAGTTGGATTTCACATCTCATGCCATAGGAAGGGTCTCAGGTTTGGTATAAGCATTGAGATATCACATCTCTGCTATCAGAACGGTCTCAGGATTGGATTGGGAAGGAGTTGGATATCCCTTCTCATGCTATAGGAAGTGTCTCAGGTTTGGAAGGGGAAAGAGTTGGATATCACATTTCATGTTAGAGGTAGGATCTCAGGTTTGGTATTAGAGGCATTGAGATATCACATCTCATGCTATCAGAAGGGTCTCAGGAATGGAATGGGCAGGAGTTGGATATCACATCTCATGCTAAAGGGAGGGTCTCAGGTTTGGAAGGGGAAGGATTTGGATATCACATCTCATGTTATCGGAAGGATCTCACGTTTGGTATTAGAAGTATTGAGATATCATATCTCATGCTATAGGAAGGGTCTCAGGATTGGAATGGGAAGGAGTTGGATATCACATCTCATGCTATAGGGAGGGTCTCAGGATTGGAATGGGAAGGACTTAGATATCACATATCATGCTATAGGGAGGGTCTCAGTTTTGATATTAGAAGCATTGAGATATCACATCTCATGCTATCGGAAGTGTCTCAGGATTGGAATGGGAAGGAGCTGGATATCACATCTCATGCTAAAGGAAGGGTCTCAGGTTTGGAACGGGAAGGATTTGGATATCACATCTCATGTTATAGGAAGGGTCTCAGGTTTGGTATAAGCATTGAGATATCACATCTCTGCTATCGGAAGTGTCTCAGGATTGGAATGGGAAGGAGTTGGATATCCCATCTCATGTTATAGGACGGGTCTCAGGTTTGTTATTAGAATCATTGAGATATCATATTGCATGCTGTAGGAAGGGTCTAAGGGTTGGAATGTGAAGGACTTGGATATCACATCTTATGCTATAGATAGGCTCTTAGGTTTGGAAAGGGAAGGAGTTGGATATCACATTTCATGTTAGAGGAAGGATCTCAGGTTTGGTATTAGAAGCATTGAGATATCACATCTCATGCTATAGGAAGGGTCTCAGGATTGGAATGGGAAGCAGTTGGATATCACATCTCATGCTATAGGAAGGGTCTCAGGTTTGGTATAAGCATTGAGATATCACATCTCATGCTATAGGACGGGTCTCAGGATTGGAATGGAAGGAGTTGGATATCACATCTCATGTTATAGGAAGGATCTCAGGTTTGGTATTAGAAGCATTGAGACATCACATCTCATGCTATAGGAAGGGTCTCAGGGTTGGAATGGGAAGGAGTTGGATATCACATCTCATCCAATAGGAAGGGTCTCAGGTTTGGAATGGGAAGGAATTGGATATCACATCTCATGTTATAGGAAGGATCTCAGGTTTCGTATTAGAAGCATTGAGATATCACATCTCATGCTATAGGAAGGGTCTCAGGATTGGAATGTGAAGGATTTGGATATCACATCTCATGCTAAAGGAAGGGTCTCAGGTTTGGTAGAAGCATTGAGATATCACGTCTCTGCTTTCGGAAGGGTCTCAGGATTGGATTGGGAAGGAGTTGGATATCCCTTCTCATGCTATAGGAAGGGTCTCAGGATTTGAATGGCAAGGAGTTGGATTTCACATCTCATGCCATAGGAAGGGTCTCAGGTTTGGTATAAGCATTGAGATATCACATCTCTGCTATCAGAACGGTCTCAGGATTGGATTGGGAAGGAGTTGGATATCCCTTCTCATGCTATAGGAAGTGTCTCAGGTTGGAATGGGAAGGAGTTGGATATCACATCTCATGTTATAGGAAGGGTCTCAGGATTGGAATGGGAAGGATTTGGATATCACATCTCTTGCTATAGGAAGGGTCTCAGGATTGGAATGGGTAGGAGTTGGATATTACTTTCTTGCTATAGGAAGGGTCTCATGTTTGAATGGGAAGGAGGTGGGTATCACATATGCTATAGTTAGTGTCTCAGGTTTGGAACGGGAAGGAGTTGGATATCACATCTCATGTTATAGGAAGGGTCTCAGGTTTGGTATAAGCATTGAGATATCACATCTCTGCTATCGGAAGCGGCTCAGGATTGGAATGGGAAGGAGTTGGATATCCCATCTCATGTTATAGGAAGAGTCTCTGGTTTGGTATTAGAATCATTGAGATATCACATTGCATGCTGTAGGAAGGGTCTAAGGATTGGAATGGGATGGACTTGGATATCACATCTCATGTTATAGGTAGGCTCTCAGGTCTGGTATAAGCATTGAGATATCACATCTCATGCTATAGGAAGGGTCTCAGATTTGGTATAAGCATTGAGATATCACATCTCATGCTAAAGGAAGGGTCTCAGGATTGGAATGGGAAGGAGTTGTATATAACATCTCAGGCCATAGGAAGGTTCTCAGGTTTGGTAAAAGCATTGAGATATCACATCTCTGCTATCGGAAAGGTCTCAGGATTGGAATGGGAAGGAGTTGGATATCCCATCTCATGTTATAGGAAGGGTCTCAGGTTTGGTATTAGAAGCATAGAGATATCACATCTCATGCTATAGGAAGGGTCTCAGGATTGGAATGGGAAGGACTTGGAGGTCACATCTCATGCTATAGGGAGGGTCTCAAGTTTGATATTAGGAGCATTGAGATAACAAATCTCATGATATCGGAAGGGTCTCAGGATTGGAATGGGAAGGAGTTGGATATCACATCTCATGATAAAGGAAGGGTCTAAGGTTTGCAAGGGGAAGGATTTGGATATCACATCTCATGTTATAGGACGGGTCTCAGGTTTGGTATTAGAAGCATTGAGATATCAAGTCTCATGGTATAAGAAGGGTCTCAGAATTGGAATGGGAAGGAGTTGGATATCACACCTCAAGCTATACGAAGGGTCTCAGGATTGGAATGGGAAGGAGTTTGATATCACATCTCATGCCAGAGTATGGGTCTCAGGTTTGGTAGAAGCATTGGGATATCACATCTCATGCTATCGGAAGGGTATCAGTATTGGATTTGGAAGAAGTTGGATATCCCATCTCATGCTATAGGAAGGGTCTCAGGTTGGAATGGGAAGGAGTTGGATATCACATTTCATTTTATAGGAAGGGTCTCAGGATTGGAATGGGAAGTACTTGGATATCATATCTCATGCAATAGGACGGGTCTCAGGTTTGTTATTAGAATCATTGAGATATCATATTGCGTGCTGTAGGAAGGGTCTAAGGATTGGAATGGAAAGGACCTGGATATCACATCTCATGCTATAGATAGGCTCTTAGGTTTGGAAAGGGAAGGAGTTGGATATCACATCTCATGTTATAGGATGGATCTCAGGTTTGGTATTAGAAGTATTGAGATATCACATCTCATGTTATCGGAAGGATCTCAGGTTTGGTATTAGAAGTATTGAGACCCTTCCGATAGCAGAGACATGATATCTCAATGCTTCTACCAAACCTGAGACCCTTCCTTTAGCATGAGATGTGATATCCAAATCCTTCACATTCCAATCCTGAGACCCTTCCTATAGCATGAGATGTGATATCTCAATGCTTCTAATACCAAACCTAAGATCCTTCCTATAACATGAGATGTGATATCCAATTCCTTCCCATTCCAAACCTGAGACCCTTCCTATTGGATGAGATGTGATATCCAACTCCTTCCCATTCCAACCCTGAGACCCTTCCTATAGCATGAGATGTGATGTCTCAATGCTTCTAATACCAAACCTGAGATCCTTCCTATAACATGAGATGTGATATCCAACTCCTTCCATTCCAATCCTGAGACCCGTCCTATAGCATGAGATGTGATATCTCAATGCTTCTAATACCAAACCTGAGATCCTTCCTCTAACATGAAATGTGATATCGAACTCCTTCCCTTTCCAAACCTGAGAGCCTACCTATAGCATGAGATGTGATATCCAAGTCCTTCCCATTCCAATCCTTAGACCCTTCCTACAGCATGCAATATGATATCTCAATGATTCTAATAACAAACCTGAGACCCTTCCTATAGCATGAGATGTGATATCCAACTACTTCCCATTCCAATCCTGAGACCCTTCCTATAGCATGAGATGTGATATCTCAATGCTTCTAATACCAAACCTGAGATCCTTCCTCTAACATGAAATGTGATATCGAACTCCTTCCCTTTCCAAACCTGAGAGCCTACCTATAGCATGAGATGTGATATCCAAGTCCTTCCCATTCCAATCCTTAGACCCTTCCTACAGCATGCAATATATCTCAATGATTCTAATAACAAACCTGAGACCCGTCCTATAGCATGAGATATGATATCCAAGTCCTTCCCATTCCAATCCTGAGACCCTTCCTATAACATGAAATGTGATATCCAACTCCTTCCCATTCCAACCTGAGACCCTTCCTATAGCATGAGATGGGATATCCAACTTCGTCCAAATCCAATACTGATACCCTTCCGATAGCATGAGATGTGATATCCCAATGTTTATACCAAACCTGAGACCCTTCCTATAACATGAGATGTGATATCCAGCTCCTTCCCATTCCAATCCTGAGACACTTCCGATAGCATGAGATGTGATATCTCAATGCTTCTAATATCAAAACTGAGACCCTCCCTATAGCATGATATGTGATATCTAAGTCCTTCCCATTCCAATCCTGAGACCCTTCCTATAGCATGAGATGTGATATCTCAATGCTTCTACCAAACCTGAGACCCTTCCTTTAGCATGAGATGTGATATCCAACTCCTTCCCATTCCAATCCTGAGACCCTTCCTATAGCATGAGATGTGATATCTCAATACTTCTAATACCAAACCTGAGATCCTTCCGATAACATGAGATGTGATATCTCAATACTTCTAATACCAAACCTGAGATCCATCCTATAACATGAGATGTGATATCCAACTCCTTCCCTTTCCAAACCTGAGAGCCTATCTATAGCATGAGATGTGATATCCAGGTCCTTCCCATTCCAACCCTTAGACCCTTCCTACAGCATGCAATATGATATCTCAATGATTCTAATAACAAACCTGAGACCCGTCCTATAGCATGAGATGGGATATCCAACTTCGTCCAAATCCAATACTGATACCCTTCCGATAGCATGAGATGTGATATCCCAATGCTTCTACCAAACCTGAGACCCATACTATGGCATGAGATATGATATCAAACTCCTTCCCATTCCATTCCTGAGACCCTTCCTATAGCTTGAGGTGTGATATCCAACTCCTTCCCATTCCAATTCTGAGACCCTTCTTATACCATGAGACTTGATATCTCAATGCTTCTAATACCAAACCTGAGACCGTCCTATAACATGAGATGTGATATCCAAATCCTTCCCCTTCCAAACCTTAGACCCTTCCTTTATCATGAGATGTGGTATCCAACTCCTTCCCATTCGAATCCTGAGACTCTTCCTATAACATGAGATGTGATATCCAACTCCTTCCCATTCCAACCTGAGACACTTCCTATAGCATGAGAAGGGATATCCAACTCCTTCCCAATCCAATCCTGAGACCCTTCCGATAGCAGAGATGTGATATCTCAATGCTTATACCAAACCTGAGACCCTTCCTATGGCATGAGATGTGATATCCAACTCCTTGCCATTCAAATCCTGAGACCCTTCCTATAGCATGAAAAGGGATAGCCAACTCCTTCCCAATCCAATCCTTAGACCCTTCCGATAGCAGAGACGTGATATCTCAATGCTTCTACCAAACCTGAGACCCTTCCTTTAGCATGAGATGTGATATCCAAATCCTTCACATTCCAATCCTGAGACCCTTCCTATAGCATGAGATGTGATATCTCAATGCTTCTAATACCAAACCTGAGATCCTTCCTATAACATGAGATGTGATATCCAGCTCCTTCCCATTCCAATCCTGAGACACTTCCGATAGCATGAGATGTGATATCTCAATGCTTCTAATATCAAATCTGAGACCCTCCCTATAGCATGATATGTGATATCTAAGTCCTTCCCATTCCAATCCTGAGACCATTCCTATAGCATGAGATGTGATATCTCAATGCTTCTACCAAACCTGAGACCCTTCCTTTAGCATGAGATGTGATATCCAACTCCTTCCCATTCCAATCCTGAGACCCTTCCTATAGCATGAGATGTGATATCTCAATACTTCTAATACCAAACCTGAGATCCTTCCTATAACATGAGATGTGATATCCAATTCCTTCCCATTCCAAACCTGAGACCCTTCCTATTGGATGAGATGTGATATCCAACTCCTTCCCATTCCAACCCTGAGACCCTTCCTATAGCATGAGATGTGATGTCTCAATGCTTCTAATACCAAACCTGAGATCCTTCCTATAACATGAGATGTGATATCCAACTCCTTCCATTCCAATCCTGAGACCCGTCCTATAGCATGAGATGTGATATCTCAATGCTTATACCAAACCTGAGACCCTTCATATAGCATGAGATGTGATATCCAACTCCTCCCCATTCCAATCCTGAGACCCTTCCACTAGCATGAGATGTGATATCTCAATGCTTCTAATACCAAACCTGAGATTCTTCCTCTAACATGAAATGTGATATCCAACTCCTTCCCTTTCCAAACCTAAGAGCCTATCTATAGCATGAGATGTGATATCCAAGTCCTTCACATTCCAACCCTTAGACCCTTCCTACAGCATGCAATATGATATCTCAATGATTCTAATAACAAACCTGAGACCCGTCCTATAACATGAGATGGGATATCCAACTCCTTCCCATTCCAATCCTGAGACACTTTCGATAGCAGAGATGTGATATCTCAATGTTTATACCAAGCCTGAGACACTTCCTATAACATGAGATGTGATATCCAACTCCTTCCTTTCCAAACCTGAGACCCTTCCTTTAGCATGAGATGTGATATCCAGCTCCTTCCCATTCCAATCCTGAGACACTTCCGATAGCATGAGATGTGATATCTCAATGCTTCTAATATCAAATCTGAGACCCTCCCTATAGCATGATATGTGATATCTAAGTCCTTCCCATTCCAATCCTGAGACCCTTCCTATAGCATGAGATGTGATATCTCAATGCTTCTACCAAACCTGAGACCCTTCCTTTAGCATGAGATGTGATATCCAACTCCTTCCCATTCCAATCCTGAGACCCTTCCTATAGCATGAGATGTGATATCTCAATACTTCTAATACCAAACCTGAGATCCTTCAGATAACATGAGATGTGATATCTCAATACTTCTAATACCTAACCTGAGATCCATCCTATAACATGAGATGTGATATCCAACTCCTTCCCTTTCCAAACCTGAGAGCCTATCTATAGCATGAGATGAGATATCCAGGTCCTTCCCATTCCAACCCTTAGACCCTTCCTACAGCATGCAATATGATATCTCAATGATTCTAATAACAAACCTGAGACCCGTCCTATAGCATGAGATATGATATCCACGTCCTTCCCATTCCAATCCTGAGACCCTTCCTATAACATGAAATGTGATATCCAACTCCTTCCCATTCCAACCTGAGACCCTTCCTATAGCATGAGATGGGATATCCAACTTCTTCCAAATCCAATACTGATACCCTTCCGATAGCATGAGATGTGATATCCCAATGCTTCTACCAAACCTGAGACCCATACTATGGCATGAGATGTGATATCAAACTCCTTCCCATTCCAATCCTGAGACCCTTCCTATAGCTTGAGGTGTGATATCCAACTCCTTCCCATTCCAATTCTGAGACCCTTCTTATACCATGAGACTTGATATCTCAATGCTTCTAATACCAAACCTGAGACCCGTCCTATAACATGAGATGTGATATCCAAATCCTTCCCCTTCCAAACCTTAGACCCTTCCTTTATCATGAGATGTGATATCCAACTCCTTCCCATTCCAATCCTGAGACCCTTCCGATATCATGAGATTTGTTATCTCAATGCTTCTAATATCAAACTTGAGACCCTCCCTATAGCATGAGATGTGACATCCAAGTCCTTCCCATTCCAATCCTGAGACCCTTCCTATAGCATGAGATGTGATATCTCTATGCTTCTAATACCAAACCTGAGACCCTTCCTATAACATGAGATGGGATATCCAACTCCTTCCCATTCCAATCCTGAGACCTTTCCGATAGCAGAGATGTGATATCTCAATGCTTATACCAAACCTGAGAACCTTCCTATGGCCTGAGATGTCATATACAACTCCTTCCCATTCCAATCCTGAGACCCTTCCTTTAGCATGAAATGTGATATCTCAATGCTTATACCAAATCTGAGACCCTTCCTATAGCATGAGATGTGATATCCAATTCCTTCCCATTCCAATCCTGAGACCCTTCCTATAGCATGAGATGTGATATCTCAATGCTTATACCAAACCTGAGAGCCTACCTATAACATGAGATGTGATATCCAAGTCCATCCCATTCCAATCCTTAGACCCTTCCTACAGCATGCGATGTGATATCTCAATGATTCTAATACCAAACCAGAGACTCTTCCTATAACATGAGATGGGATATCCAACTCCTTCCCATTCCAATCCTGAGCCGCTTCCGATAGCAGAGATGTGATATCTCAATGCTTATACCAAACCTGAGACCCTTCCTATAACATGAGATGTGATATCCAACTCCTTCCCGTTCCAAACCTGAGACACTAACTATAGCATATGTGATATCCAACTCCTTCCCATTCCAAACATGAGACCCTTCCTATAGCAAGAAAGTAATATCCAACTCCTACCCATTCCAATCCTGAGACCCTTCCTATAGCAAGAGATGTGATATCCAAATCCTTCCCATTCCAATCCTGAGACCCTTCCTATAACATGAGATGTGATATCCAACTCCTTCCCATTCCAACCTGAGACACTTCCTATAGCATGAGAAGGGATATTCAACTCCTTCCCAATCCAATCCTGAGACCCTTCCGATAGCAGAGATGTGATATCTCAATGCTTATACCAAACCTGAGACCCTTCCTATGGCATGAGATGTGATATCCAACTCCTTGCCATTCAAATCCTGAGACCCTTCCTATAGCATGAGAAGGGATATCCAACTCCTTCCCAATCCAATCCTGAGACCCTTCCGATAGCAGCGACGTGATATCTCAATGCTTCTACCAAACCTGAGACCCTTCCTTTAGCATGAGATGTGATATCCAAATCCTTCACATTCCAATCCTGAGACCCTTCCTTTAGCATGAGATGTGATATCTCAATGCTTATACCAAATCTGAGACCCTTCCTATAGCATGAGATGTGATATCCAATTCCTTCCCATTCCAATCCTGAGACCCTTCCTATAGCATGAGATGTGATATCTCAATGCTTATACCAAACCTGAGAGCCTACCTAGAGCATGAGATGTGATATCCAAGTCCATCCCATTCCAATCCTTTGACCCTTCCTACAGCATGCGATGTGATATCTCAATGATTCTACCAAACCAGAGACTCTTCCTATAACATGAGATGGGATATCCAACTCCTTCCCATTCCAATCCTGAGCCGCTTCCGATAGCAGAGATGTGATATCTCAATGCTTATACCAAACCTGAGACCCTTCCTATAACATGAGATGTGATATCCAACTCCTTCCCGTTCCAAACCTGAGACACTAACTATAGCATATGTGATATCCAACTCCTTCCCATTCCAAACATGAGACCCTTCCTATAGCAAGAAAGTAATATCCAACTCCTACCCATTCCAATCCTGAGACCCTTCCTATAGCAAGAGATGTGATATCCAAATCCTTCCCATTCCAATCCTGAGACCCTTCCTATAACATGAGATGTGATATCCAACTCCTTCCCATTCCAACCTGAGACACTTCCTATAGCATAAGAAGGGATATCCAACTCCTTCACAATCCAATCCTGAGACCCTTCCGATAGCAGAGATGTGATATCTCAATGCTTATACCAAACCTGAGACCCTTCCTATGGCATGAGATGTGATATCCAACTCCTTCCCAATCCAATCCTGAGACCCTTCCGATAGCAGAGACGTGATATCTCAATGCTTCTACCAAACCTGAGACCCTTCCTTTAGCATGAGATGTGATATCCAAATCCTTCACATTCCAATCCTGAGACCCTTCCTATAGCATGAGATGTGATATCTCAATGCTTCTAATACCAAACCTGAGATCCTTCCTATAACATGAGATGTGATATCCAATTCCTTCCCATTCCAAACCTGAGACCCTTCCTATTGGATGAGATGTGATATCCAACTCCTTCCCATTCCAACCCTGAGACCCTTCCTATAGCATGAGATGTGATGTCTCAATGCTTCTAATACCAAACCTGAGATCCTTCCTATAACATGAAATGTGATATCCAACTCCTTCCCTTTCCAAACCTAAGAGCCTATCTATAGCATGAGATGTGATATCCAAGTCCTTCCCATTCCAACCCTTAGACCCTTCCTACAGCATGCAATATGATATCTCAATGATTCTAATAACAAACCTGAGACCCGTCCTATAACATGAGATGGGATATCCAACTCCTTTCCATTCCAATCCTGAGACACTTCCGATAGCAGAGATGTGATATCTCAATGCTTATACCAAACCTGAGACCCTTCCTATAACATGAGATGTGATATCCAAATCCTTCCCGTTCCAAACCTGAGACCCTTCCTTTAGCATGAGATGTGATATCCAGCACCTTCCCATTCCAATCCTGAGACACTTCCTATAGCATGAGATGTGATATCTCAATGCTTCTAATATCAAAACTGAGACCCTCCCTATAGCATGATATGTGATATCTAAGTCCTTCCCATTCCAATCCTGAGACCCTCCCTATAGCATGAGATGTGATATCCAACTCCTTCCCATTCCAATCCTGAGACCCTTCCTATAGCATGAGATATGATATCTCAATACTTCTAATACCAAACGTGAGATCCTTCCGATAACATGAGATGTGATATCCAAATCCTTCCCCTTCCAATCCTGAGACCCTCCCTTTAGCATGAGATGTGATATCCAACTCCTTCCTATTCCAATCCTGAGACTCTTCTGATAGCATGAGATGTGATATCTCAATGCTTCTAATACCAAACCTGAGATCCTTCCGATAGCATGAGATGTGAGATCTCAATGCTTCTAATACCAAACCTGAGATCCTTCCTATAACATGAGATGTGATATCCAAATCCTTCCCCTTCCAAACCTGAGACCCTCCCTTTAGCATGAGATGTGATATCCAACTCCTTCCCATTCCATTCCTGAGACCCTTCTGATAGCATGAGATGTGATATCTCAATGCCTCTAATACCAAACCTGAGATCCTACCTCTAACATGAAATGTGATATCCAACTATTTCCCCTTCCAAACCTGAGAGCCTTCCTATAGCATGAGATGTGATATCCAAGTCCTTCCCATTCCAATCCTGAGACCCTTCCTATAGCATGCAATATGATATCTCAATGATTC
The DNA here is from genome assembly GCF_040938575.1 of Ambystoma mexicanum. Classification (NCBI taxonomy): domain Eukaryota; kingdom Metazoa; phylum Chordata; class Amphibia; order Caudata; family Ambystomatidae; genus Ambystoma; species Ambystoma mexicanum. Next base: position 1,511,194,524 of record NC_090921.1, on the reverse strand, counting down.
TAATAACAAACCTGAGACCCGTCCTATAACATGAGATGGGATATCCAACTCCTTCCCATTCCAATCCTGAGACACTTCCGATAGCAGAGATGTGATATCTCAATGCTTATACCAAACCTGAGACCCTTCCTATAACATGAGATGTGATATCCAAATCCTTCCCGTTCCAAACCTGAGACCCTTCCTTTAGCATGAGATGTGATATCCAGCACCTTCCCATTCCAATCCTGAGACACTTCCTATAGCATGAGATGTGATATCTCAATGCTTCTAATATCAAAACTGAGACCCTCCCTATAGCATGATATGTGATATCTAAGTCCTTCCCATTCCAATCCTGAGACCCTCCCTATAGCATGAGATGTGATATCCAACTCCTTCCCATTCCAATCCTGAGACCCTTCCTATAGCATGAGATATGATATCTCAATACTTCTAATACCAAACGTGAGATCCTTCCGATAACATGAGATGTGATATCCAAATCCTTCCCCTTCCAATCCTGAGACCCTCCCTTTAGCATGAGATGTGATATCCAACTCCTTCCTATTCCAATACTGAGACTCTTCTGATAGCATGAGATGTGATATCTCAATGCTTCTAATACCAAACCTGAGATCCTTCCGATAGCATGAGATGTGAGATCTCAATGCTTCTAATACCAAACCTGAGATCCTTCCTATAACATGAGATGTGATATCCAAATCCTTCCCCTTCCAAACCTGAGACCCTCCCTTTAGCATGAGATGTGATATCCAACTCCTTCCCATTCCATTCCTGAGACCCTTCTGATAGCATGAGATGTGATATCTCAATGCCTCTAATACCAAACCTGAGATCCTACCTCTAACATGAAATGTGATATCCAACTATTTCCCCTTCCAAACCTGAGAGCCTTCCTATAGCATGAGATGTGATATCCAAGTCCTTCCCATTCCAATCCTGAGACCCTTCCTATAGCTTGAGATGTGATATCCAACTCCTTCCCATTCCAATTCTGAGACCCTTCCTATACTATGAGACTTGATATCTCAATGCTTCTAATACAAACGTGAGACCCGTAATATAACATGAGATGTGATATCCAAATGCTTCACCTTCCAAACCTTAGACCCTTCCTTTATCATGAGATGTGATATCCAACTCCTTCCCATTCCAATCCTGAGACCCTTCCGATATCATGAGATGTGATATCTCAAAGCTTCTAATATCAAACTTGAGACCCTCCCTATAGCATGAGATGTGATATCCAAGTCCTTCCCATTCCAATCCTGAGACCCTTCCTATAGCTTGAGGTGTGATATCCAACTCCTTCCCATTCCAATTCTGAGACCCTTCTTATACCATGAGACTTGATATCTCAATGCTTCTAATACCAAACCTGAGACCCGTCCTATAACATGAGATGTGATATCCAAATCCTTCCCCTTCCAAACCTTAGACCCTTCCTTTATCATGAGATGTGATATCCAACTCCTTCCCATTCCAATCCTGAGACCCTTCCGATATCATGAGATTTGTTATCTCAATGCTTCTAATATCAAACTTGAGACCCTCCCTATAGCATGAGATGTGACATCCAAGTCCTTCCCATTCCAATCCTGAGACCCTTCCTATAACATGAGATGTGATATCCAACTCCTTCCCATTCCAACCTGAGACACTTCCTATAGCATGAGAAGGGATATCTAACTCCTTCCCAATCCAATCCTGAGACCCTTCCGATAGCAGAGATGTGATATCTGAATGCTTATACCAAACCTGAGACCCTTCCTATGGCATGAGATGTGATATCCAACTCCTTGCCATTCAAATCCTGAGACCCTTCCTATAGCATGAGATGTGATATCTCTATGCTTCTAATACCAAACCTGAGACCCTTCCTATAACATGAGATGGGAAATCCAACTCCTTCCCATTCCAATCCTGAGACCCTTCCGATAGCAGAGATGTGATATCTCAATGCTTATACCAAACCTGAGAACCTTCCTATGGCCTGAGATGTCATATACAACTCCTTCCCATTCCAATCCTGAGACCCTTCCTTTAGCATGAGATGTGATATCTCAATGCTTATACCAAATCTGAGACCCTTCCTATAGCATGAGATGTGATATCCAATTCCTTCCCATTCCAATCCTGAGACCCTTCCTATAGCATGAGATGTGATATCTCAATGCTTATACCAAACCTGAGAGCCTACCTATAGCATGAGATGTGATATCCAAGTCCATCCCATTCCAATCCTTAGACCCTTCCTACAGCATGCAATGTGATATCTCAATGATTCTAATACCAAACCAGAGACTCTTCCTATAACATGAGATGGGAAATCCAACTCCTTCCCATTCCAATCCTGAGCCGCTTCCGATAGCAGAGATGTGATATCTCAATGCTTATACCAAACCTGAGACCCTTCCTATAACATGAGATGTGATATCCAACTCCTTCCCGTTCCAAACCTGAGACACTAACTATAGCATATGTGATATCCAACTCCTTCCCATTCCAAACATGAGACACTTCCTATAGCAAGAAAGTAATATCCAACTCCTACCCATTCCAATCCTGAGACCCTTCCTATAGCAAGAGATGTGATATCCAAATCCTTCCCATTCCAATCCTGAGACCCTTCCTATAACATGAGATGTGATATCCAACTCCTTCCCATTCCAACCTGAGACACTTCCTATAGCATGAGAAGGGATATCCAACTCCTTCCCAATCCAATCCTGAGACCCTTCCGATAGCAGAGATGTGATATCTCAATGCTTATACCAAACCTGAGACCCTTCCTATGGCATGAGATGTGATATCCAACTCCTTCCCAATCCAATCCTGAGACCCTTCCGATAGCAGAGACGTGATATCTCAATGCTTCTACCAAACCTGAGACCCTTCCTTTAGCATGAGATGTGATATTCAAATCCTTCACATTCCAATCCTGAGACCCTTCCTATAGCATGAGATGTGATATCTCAATGCTTCTAATACCAAACCTGAGATCCTTCCTATAACATGAGATGTGATATCCAATTCCTTCCCATTCCAAACCTGAGACCCTTCCTATTGGATGCGATGTGATATCCAACTCCTTCCCATTCCAACCCTGAGACCCTTCCTATAGCATGAGATGTGATGTCTCAATGCTTCTAATTCCAAACCTGAGATCCTTCCTATAACATGAGATGTGATATCCAACTCCTTCCATTCCAATCCTGAGACCCGTCCTATAGCATGAGATGTGATATCTCAATGCTTATACCAAACCTGAGACCCTTCCTATAGCATGAGATGTGATATCCAACTGCTTCCCATTCCAATCCTGAGACCCTTCCTATAGCATGAGATGTGATATCTCAATGATTCTAATAACAAACCTGAGACCCGTCCTATAACATGAGATGGGATATCCAACTCCTTCCCATTCCAACCCTTAGACCCTTCCTACAGCATGCAATATGATATCTCAATGATTCTAATAACAAACCTGAGACCCGTCCTATAACATGAGATGGGATATCCAACTCCTTCCCATTCCAATCCTGAGACACTTCCGATAGCAGAGATGTGATATCTCAATGCTTATACCAAACCTGAGACCCTTCCTATAACATGAGATATGATATCCAAATCCTTCCCGTTCCAAACCTGAGACCCTTCCTTTAGCATGAGATGTGATATCCAGCACCTTCCCATTCCAATCCTGAGACACTTCCTATAGCATGAGATGTGATATCTCAATGCTTCTAATATCAAAACTGAGACCCTCCCTATAGCATGATATGTGATATCTAAGTCCTTCTCATTCCAATCCTGAGACCCTCCCTATAGCATGAGATGTGATATCCAACTCCTTCCCATTCCAATCCTGAGACCCTTCCTATAGCATGAGATATGATATCTCAATACTTCTAATACCAAACGTGCGATCCTTCCGATAACATGAGATGTGATATCCAAATCCTTCCCCTTCCAATCCTGAGACCCTCCCTTTAGCATGAGATGTGATATCCAACTCCTTCCTATTCCAATCCTGAGACTCTTCTGATAGCATGAGATGTGATATCTCAATGCTTCTAATACCAAACCTGAGATCCTTCCGATAGCATGAGATGTGATATCTCAATGCTTCTAATACCAAACCTGAGATCCTTCCTATAACATGAGATGTGATATCCAAATCCTTCCCCTTCCAAACCTGAGACCCTCCCTTTAGCATGAGATGTGATATCCAACTCCTTCCCATTCCATTCCTGAGACCCTTCTGATAGCATGAGATGTGATATCTCAATGCCTCTAATACCAAACCTGAGATCCTACCTCTAACATGAAATGTGATATCCAACTCTTTCCCCTTCCAAACCTGAGAGCCTTCCTATAGCATGAGATGTGATATCCAAGTCCTTCCCATTCCAATCCTGAGACCCTTCCTATAACTTGAGATGTGATATCCAACTCCTTCCCATTCCAATTCTGAGACCCTTCCTATACTATGAGACTTGATATCTCAATGCTTCTAATACAAACGTGAGACCCGTAATATAACATGAGATGTGATATCCAAATCCTTCCCCTTCCAAACCTTAGACCCTTCCTTTATCATGAGATGTGATATCCAACTCCTTCCCATTCCAATCCTGAGACCCTTCCGATATCATGAGATGTGATATCTCAAAGCTTCTAATATCAAACTTGAGACCCTCCCTATAGCATGAGATGTGATATCCAAGTCCTTCCCATTCCAATCCTGAGACCCTTCCTATAGCATGAGATGTGATATCTCAATGCTTCTAATACCAAACCTGAGACCCTTCCTATAACATGAGATGGGAATATCCAACTCCTTCCCATTCCAATCCTGAGACCCTTCCGATAGCAGAGATGTGATATCTCAATGCTTATACCAAACCTGAGATCCTTCCTATAACATGAGATGTGATATCCAACTCCTTCCCATTCCAATCCTGAGACACTTCCTATAGCATGAGATGTGATATCTCACTGCTTATACCAAACCTGAGACCCTTCCCATAGCATGAGATGTGATATCCAACTCCTTCCCATTCCAATCCTCAGACCCTTCCTATAGCATGAGATGTGATATCTCAATGCTTCTAATATCAAACTTGAGACCCTACCTATAGCATGAGATGTGATATCCAAGTCCTTCCCATTACAATCCTGAGACACTTCCTATAGCATGAGATGTGATATCCAACTCCTTCCCATTCCAATCCTGAGACCCTTCCTATAGCATGAGATATGATATCTCAATACTTATAATACCAAACGTGAGATCCTTCCGATAACATGAGATGTGATATCCAAATCCTTCCCCTTCCAAACCTGAGACCCTCCCTTTAGCATGAGATGTGATATCCAACTCCTTCCCATTCCAATCCTGAGACCCTTCTGATAGCATGAGATGTGATATCTCAATGCTTCTAATACCAAACCTGAGATCCTTCCGATAGCATGAGATGTGATATCTCAATGCTTCTAATACCAAACCTGAGATCCTTCCTATAACATGAGATGTGATATCCAAATCCTTCCCCTTCCAAACCTGAGACCCTCCCTTTAGCATGAGATGTGATATCCAACTCCTTCCCATTCCATTCGCGAGACCCTTCTGATAGCATGAGATGTGATATCTCAATGCCTCTAATACCAAACCTGAGATCCTACCTCTAACATGAAATGTGATATCCAACTCTTTCCCCTTCCAAACCTGAGAGCCTTCCTATAGCATGAGATGTGATATCCAAGTCCTTCCCATTCCAATCCTGAGACCCTTCCTATAGCTTGAGATGTGATATCCAACTCCTTCCCATTCCAATTCTGAGACCCTTCCTATACTCTGAGACTTGATATCTCAATGCTTCTAATACCAAACCTGAGACCCGTAATATAACATGAGATGTGATATCCAAATCCTTCCCCTTCCAAACCTTAGACCCTTCCTTTATCATGAGATGTGATATCCAACTCCTTCCCATTCCAATCCTGAGACCCTTCCGATATCATGAGATGTGATATCTCAAAGCTTCTAATATCAAACTTGAGACCCTCCCTATAGCATGAGATGTGATATCCAAGTCCTTCCCATTCCAATCCTGAAGCCCTTCCTATAGCATGAGATGTGATATCTCAATGCTTCTAATACCAAACCTGAGACCCTTCCTATTACATGAGATGGGAATATCCAACTCCTTCCCATTCCAATCCTGAGACCCTTCCGATAGCAGAGATGTGATATCTCAATGCTTATACCAAACCTGAGACCCTTCGTATGGCATGAGATGTGATATCCAACTCCTTGCCATTCAAATCCTGAGACCCTTCCTATAACATGAGATGTGATATCCAATTCCTTCCCATTCCAAACCTGAGACCCTTCCTATTGGATGAGTTGTGATATCCAACTCCTTCCCATTCCAACCCTGAGACCCTTCCTATAGCATGAGATGTGATGTCTCAATGATTCTAATACCAAACCTGAGATCCTTCCTATAACATGAGATGTAATATCCAACTCCTTCCATTCCAATCCTGAGACCCGTCCTATAGCATGAGATGTGATATCGCAATGCTTATACGAAACCTGAGACCCTTCCTATAGCATGAGATGTGATATCCAACTACTTCCCATTCCAATCCTGAGACCCTTCCTATAGCATGAGATGTGATATCTCAATGCTTCTAATACCAAACCTGAGATCCTTCCTCTAACATGAAATGTGATATCCAACTCCTTCCCTTTCCAAACCTAAGAGCCTATCTATAGCATGAGATGTGATATCCAGGTCCTTCCTATTCCAATCCTTAGACCCTTCCTACAGCATGCAATATGATATCTCAATGTTTCTAATAACAAACCTGAGACCCGTCCTATAGCATGAGATATGATATCCAAGTCCTTCCCATTCCAATCCTGAGACCCTTCCTATAACATGAAATGTGATATCCAACTCCTTCCCATTCCAACCTGAGACCCTTCCTATAGCATGAGATGGGATATCCAACTTCTTCAAAATCCAATACTGATACCCTTCCGATAGCATGAGATGTGATATCCCAATGCTTCTACCAAACCTGAGACCCATACTATGGCATGAGATGTGATATCAAACTCCTTCCCATTCCAATCCTGAGACCCTTCCTGTAGCTTGAGGTGTGATATCCAACTCCTTCCCATTCCAATTCTGAGACCCTTCTTATACCATGAGACTTGATATCTCAATGCTTCTAATACCAAACCTGAGACCCGTCCTATAACATGAGATGTGATATCCAAATCCTTCCCCTTCCAATTCTGAGACCCTTCCTATACTCTGAGACTTGATATCTCAATGCTTCTAATACCAAACCTGAGACCCGTAATATAACATGAGATGTGATATCCAAATCCTTCCCCTTCCAAACCTTAGACCCTTCCTTTATCATGAGATGTGATATCCAACTCCTTCCCATTCCAATCCTGAGACCCTTCCGATATCATGAGATGTGATATCTCAAAGCTTCTAATATCAAACTTGAGACCCTCCCTATAGCATGAGATGTGATATCCAAGTCCTTCCCATTCCAATCCTGAAGCCCTTCCTATAGCATGAGATGTGATATCTCAATGCTTCTAATACCAAACCTGAGACCCTTCCTATTACATGAGATGGGAATATCCAACTCCTTCCCATTCCAATCCTGAGACCCTTCCGATAGCAGAGATGTGATATCTCAATGCTTATACCAAACCTGAGACCCTTCGTATGGCATGAGATGTGATATCCAACTCCTTGCCATTCAAATCCTGAGACCCTTCCTATAACATGAGATGTGATATCCAATTCCTTCCCATTCCAAACCTGAGACCCTTCCTATTGGATGAGTTGTGATATCCAACTCCTTCCCATTCCAACCCTGAGACCCTTCCTATAGCATGAGATGTGATGTCTCAATGATTCTAATACCAAACCTGAGATCCTTCCTATAACATGAGATGTGATATCCAACTCCTTCCATTCCAATCCTGAGACCCGTCCTATAGCATGAGATGTGATATCGCAATGCTTATACGAAACCTGAGACCCTTCCTATAGCATGAGATGTGATATCCAACTACTTCCCATTCCAATCCTGAGACCCTTCCTATAGCATGAGATGTGATATCTCAATGCTTCTAATACCAAACCTGAGATCCTTCCTCTAACATGAAATGTGATATCCAACTCCTTCCCTTTCCAAACCTAAGAGCCTATCTATAGCATGAGATGTGATATCCAGGTCCTTCCTATTCCAATCCTTAGACCCTTCCTACAGCATGCAATATGATATCTCAATGTTTCTAATAACAAACCTGAGACCCGTCCTATAGCATGAGATATGATATCCAAGTCCTTCCCATTCCAATCCTGAGACCCTTCCTATAACATGAAATGTGATATCCAACTCCTTCCCATTCCAACCTGAGACCCTTCCTATAGCATGAGATGGGATATCCAACTTCTTCAAAATCCAATACTGATACCCTTCCGATAGCATGAGATGTGATATCCCAATGCTTCTACCAAACCTGAGACCCATACTATGGCATGAGATGTGATATCAAACTCCTTCCCATTCCAATCCTGAGACCCTTCCTATAGCTTGAGGTGTGATATCCAACTCCTTCCCATTCCAATTCTGAGACCCTTCTTATACCATGAGACTTGATATCTCAATGCTTCTAATACCAAACCTGAGACCCGTCCTATAACATGAGATGTGATATCCAAATCCTTCCCCTTCCAAACCTTAGACCCTTCCTTTATCATGAGATGTGGTATCCAACTCCTTCCCATTCCAATCCTGAGACCCTTCCGATATCATGAGATTTGTTATCTCAATGCTTCTAATATCAAACTTGAGATCCTCCCTATAGCATGAGATGTGACATCCAAGTCCTTCCCATTCCAATCCTGAGACCCTTCCTATAGCATGAGATGTGATATCTCGATGCTTCTAATACCAAACCTGAGACCCTTCCTATAACATGAGATGGGATATCCAACTCCTTCCCATTCCAATCCTGAGACCCTTCCGATAGCAGAGATGTGATATCTCAATGCTTATACCAAACCTGAGACCCTTCCTTTGCCTGAGATGTCATACACAACTCCTTCCCATTCCAATCCTGAGACCCTTCCTTTAGCATGAGATGTGATATCTCAATGCTTATACCAAATCTGAGACCCTTCCTATAGCATGAGATGTGATATCCAAATCCTTCCCATTCCAATCCTGAGACCCTTCCTATATCATGAGATGTGATATCTCAATGCTTATACCAAACCTGAGAGCCTACCTATAGCATGAGATGTGATATCCAAGTCCATCCCATTCCAATCCTTAGACCCTTCCTACAGCATGCGATGTGATATCTCAATGATTCTAATACCAAACCAGAGACTCTTACTATAACATGAGATGTGATATCCAACTCCTTCCCATTCCAATCCTGAGCTGCTTCCGATAGCAGAGATGTGATATCTCAATGCTTATACCAAACCTGAGACCCTTCCTATAACATGAGATGTGATATCCAACTCCTTCCCGTTCCAAACCTGAGACACTAACTATAGCATATGTGATATCCAACTCCTTCCCATTCCAAACATGAGACCCTTCCTATAGCAAGAAAGTAATATCCAACTCCTACCCATTCCAATCCTGAGACCCTTCCTATAGCAAGAGATGTGATATCCAAATCCTTCCCATTCCAATCCTGAGACCCTTCCTATAACATGAGATGTGATATCCAACTCCTTCCCATTCCAACCTGAGACACTTCCTATAGCATGAGAAGGGATATCCAACTCCTTCCCAATCCAATCCTGAGACCCTTCCGATAGCAGAGATGTGATATCTCAATGCTTATACCAAACCTGAGACCCTTCCTATGGCATGAGATGTGATATCCAACTCCTTGCCATTCAAATCCTGAGACCCTTCCTATAGCATGAGAAGGGATATCCAACTCCTTCCCAATCCAATCCTGCGACCCTTCCGATAGCAGAGACGTGATATCTCAATGCTTCTACCAAACCTGAGACCCTTCCTTTAGCATGAGATGTGATATCCAAATCCTTCACATTCCAATCCTGAGACCTTCCTATAGCATGAGATGTGATATCTCAATGCTTCTAATACCAAACCTGAGATCCTTCCTATAACATGAGATGTGATATCCAATTCCTTCCCATTCCAAACCTGAGACCCTTCCTATTGGATGAGATGTGATATCCAACTCCTTCCCATTCCAACCCTGAGACCCTTCCTATAGCATGAGATGTGATGTCTCAATGCTTCTAATACCAAACCTGAGATCCTTCCTATAACATGAGATGTGATATCCAACTCCTTCCATTCCAATCCTGAGACCCGTCCTATAGCATGAGATGTGATATCTCAATGCTTATACTAAACCTGAGACCCTTCCTATAGCATGAGATGTGATATCCAACTACTTCCCATTCCAATCCTGAGACCCTTCCTATAGCATGAGATGTGATATCTCAATGCTTCTAATACCAAACCTGAGATCCTTCCTCTAACATGAAATGTGATATCCAACTCCTTCCCTTTCCAAACCTAAGAGCCTATCTATAGCATGAGATGTGATATCCAAGTCCTTCCCATTCCAACCCTTAGACCCTTCCTACAGCATGCAATATGATATCTCAATGATTCTAATAACAAACCTGAGACCCGTCCTATAACATGAGATGTGATATCCAACTCCTTCCCATTCCAATCCTGAGACACTTCCGATAGCAGAGATGTGATATCTCAATGCTTATACCAAACCTGAGACCCTTCCTATAACATGAGATGTGATATCCAAATCCTTCCCGTTCCAAACCTGAGACCCTTCCTTTAGCATGAGATGTGATATCCAGCTCCTTCCCATTCCAATCCTGAGACACTTCCGATAGCATGAGATGTGATATCTCAATGCTTCTAATATCAAAACTGAGACCCTCCCTATAGCATGATATGTGATATCTAAGTCCTTCCCATTCCAATCCTGAGACACTCCCTATAGCATGAGATGTGATATCCAACTCTTTCCCATTCCACTCCTGAGACCCTTCCTATAGCATGAGATATGATATCTCAATATTTCTAATACCAAACGTGAGATCCTTCCGATAACATGAGATGTGATATCCAAATCCTTCCCCTTCCAAACCTGAGACCCTCCCTTTAGCATGAGATGTGATATCCAACTCCTTCCCATTCCAATCCTGAGACCCTTCTGATAGCATGAGATGTGATATCTCAATGCTTCTAATACCAAACCTGAGATCCTTCCGATAGCATGAGATGTGATATCTCAATGCTTCTAATACCAAACCTGAGACCCTTCCTATAGCATGAGATGTGATATCAAACTACTTCCCATTCCAATCCTGAGACCCTTCATATAGCATGAGATGTGATATCTCAATGCTTCTAATACCAAACCTGAGATCCTTCCTCTAACATGAAATGTGATATCCAACTCCTTCCCTTTCCAAACCTAAGAGCCTATCTATAGCATGAGATGTGATATCCAAGTCCTTCCCATTCCAATCCTTAGACCCTTCCTACAGCATGCAATATGATATCTCAATGATTCTAATAACAAACCTGAGACCCGTCCTATAGCATGAGATATGATATCCAAGTCCTTCCCATTCCAATCCTGAGACCCTTCCTATATCATGAAATGTGATATCCAACTCCTTCCCATTCCAACCTGAGACCCTTCCTATAGCATGAGATGGGATATCCAACTTCTTCCAAATCCAATACTGATACCCTTCCGATAGCATGAGATGTGATATCCCAATGCTTCTACCAAACCTGAGACCCATACTATGGCATGAGATGTGATATCAAACTCCTTCCCATTCCAATCCTGAGACCCTTCCTATAGCTTGAGGTGTGATATCCAACTCCTTCCCATTCCAATTCTGAGACCCTTCTTATACCATGAGACTTGATATCTCAATGCATCTAATACCAAACCTGAGACCCGTCCTATAACATGAGATGTGATATCCAAATCCTTCCCCTTCCAAACCTTAGACCCTTCCTTTATCATGAGATTTGATATCCAACTCCTTCCCATTCCAATCCTGAGACCCTTCCGATATCATGAGATTTGTTATCTCAATGCTTCTAATATCAAACTTGAGACCCTCCCTATAGCATGAGATGTGACATCCAAGTCCTTCCCATTCCAATCCTGAGACCCTTCCTATAACATGAGATGTGATATCCAACTCCTTCCCATTCCAACCTGAGACACTTCCTATAGCATGAGAAGGGATATCTAACTCCTTCCCAATCCAATCCTGAGACCCTTCCGATAGCAGAGATGTGATATCTCAATGCTTATACCAAACCTGAGACCCTTCCTATGGCATGAGATGTGATATCCAACTCCTTGCCATTCAAATCCTGAGATCCTTCCTATAGCATGAGATGTGATATCTCTATGCTTCTAATACCAAACCTGAGACCCTTCCTATAACATGAGATGGGATATCCAACTGCTTCCCATTCCAATCCTGAGACCCTTCCGATAGCAGAGATGTGATATCTCAATGCTTATACCAAACCTGAGAACCTTCCTATGGCCTGAGATGTCATATACAACTCCTTCCCATTCCAATCCTGAGACCCTTCCTTTAGCATGAGATGTGATATCTCAATGCTTCTACCAAATCTGAGACCCTTCCTATAGCATGAGATGTGATATCCAATTCCTTCCCATTCCAATCCTGAGACCCTTCCTATAGCATGAGATGTGATATCTCAATGCTTATACCAAACCTGAGAGCCTACCTATAGCATGAGATGTGATATCCAAGTCCATCCCATTCCAATCCTTAGACCTTTCCTACAGCATGCGATGTGATATCTCAATGATTCTAATACCAAACCAGAGACTCTTCCTATAACATGAGATGGGATATCCAACTCCTTCCCATTCCAATCCTGAGCCGCTTCCGATAGCAGAGATGTGATATCTCAATGCTTATACCAAACCTGAGACCCTTCCTATAACATGAGATGTGATATCCAACTCCTTCCCGTTCCAAACCTGAGACACTAACTATAGCATATGTGATATCCAACTCCTTCCCATTCCAAACATGAGACCCTTCCTATAGCAAGAAAGTAATATCCAACTCCTACCCATTCCAATCCTGAGACCCTTCCTATAGCAAGAGATGTGATATCCAAATCCTTCCCATTCCAATCCTGAGACCCTTCCTATAACATGAGATGTGATATCCAACTCCTTCCCATTCCAACCTGAGACACTTCCTATAGCATAAGAAGGGATATCCAACTCCTTCCCAATCCAATCCTGAGACCCTTCCGATAGCAGAGATGTGATATCTCAATGCTTATACCAAACCTGAGACCCTTCCTATGGCATGAGATGTGATATCCAACTCCTTCCCAATCCAATCCTGAGACTCTTCCGATAGCAGAGACGTAATATCTCAATGCTTCTACCAAACCTGAGACCCTTCCTTTAGCATGAGATGTGATATCCAAATCCTTCACATTCCAATCCTGAGACCCTTCCTATAGCATGAGATGTGATATCTCAATGCTTCTAATACCAAACCTGAGATCCTTCCTATAACATGAGATGTGATATCCAATTCCTTCCCATTCCAAACCTGAGACCCTTCCTATTGGATGAGATGTGATATCCAACTCCTTCCCATTCCAACCCTGAGACCCTTCCTATAGCATGAGATGTGATGTCTCAATGCTTCTAATACCAAACCTGAGATCCTTCCTATAACATGAGATGTGATATCCAACTCCTTCCATTCCAATCCTGAGACCCGTCCTATAGCATGAGATGTGATATCTCAATGCTTATACCAAACCTGAGACCCTTCCTATAGCATGAGATGTTATATCCAACTGCTTCCCATTCCAATCCTGAGACCCTTCCTATAGCATGAGATGTGATATCTCAATGCTTCTAATACCAAACCTGAGATCCTTCCTCTAACATGAAATGTGATATCCAACTCCTTCCCTTTCCAAACCTAAGAGCCTATCTATACCATGAGATGTGATATCCAAGTCCTTCCCATTCCAACCCTTAGACCCTTCCTACAGCATGCAATATGATATCTCAATGATTCTAATAACAAACCTGAGACCCGTCCTATAACATGAGATGGGATATCCAACTCCTTCCCATTCCAATCCTGAGACACTTCCGATAGCAGAGATGTGATATCTCAATGCTTATACCAAACCTGAGACCCTTCCTATAACATGAGATGTGATATCCAAATCCTTCCCGTTCCAAACCTGAGACCCTTCCTTTAGCATGAGATGTGATATCCAGCACCTTCCCATTCCAATCCTGAGACACTTCCTATAGCATGAGATGTGATATCTCAATGCTTCTAATATCAAAACTGAGACCCTCCCTATAGCATGATATGTGATATCTAAGTCCTTCCCATTCCAATCCTGAGACCCTCCCTATAGCATGAGATGTGATATCCAACTCCTTCCCATTCCAATCCTGAGACCCTTCCTATAGCATGAGATATGATATCTCAATACTTCTAATACCAAACGTGAGATCCTTCCGATAACATGAGATGTGATATCCAAATCCTTCCCCTTCCAATCCTGAGACCCTCCCTTTAGCATGAGATGTGATATCCAACTCCTTCCTATTCCAATCCTGAGACTCTTCTGATAGCATGAGATGTGATATCTCAATGCTTCTAATACCAAACCTGAGATCCTTCCGATAGCATGAGATGTGATATCTCAATGCTTCTAATACCAAACCTGAGATCCTTCCTATAACATGAGATGTGATATCCAAATCCTTCCCCTTCCAAACCTGAGACCCTCCCTTTAGCATGAGATGTGATATCCAACTGCTTCCCATTCCAATCCTGAGACCCTATCTATAGCATGAGATGTGATATCTCAATGCTTCTAATACCAAACCTGAGATCCTTCCTCTAACATGAAATGTGATATCCAACTCCTTCCCTTTCCAAACCTAAGAGCCTATCTATACCATGAGATGTGATATCCAAGTCCTTCCCATTCCAACCCTTAGACCCTTCCTACAGCATGCAATATGATATCTCAATGATTCTAATAACAAACCTGAGACCCGTCCTATAACATGAGATGGGATATCCAACTCCTTCCCATTCCAATCCTGAGACACTTCCGATAGCAGAGAAGTGATATCTCAATGCTTATACCAAACCTGAGACCCTTCCTATAACATGAGATGTGATATCCAAATCCTTCCCGTTCCAAACCTGAGACCCTTCCTTTAGCATGAGATGTGATATCCAGCACCTTCCCATTCCAATCCTGAGACACTTCCTATAGCATGAGATGTGATATCTCAATGCTTCTAATATCAAAACTGAGACCCTCCCTATAGCATGATATGGGATATCTAAGTCCTTCCCATTCCAATCCTGAGACCCTCCCTATAGCATGAGATGTGATATCCAACTCCTTCCCATTCCAATCCTGAGACCCTTCCTATAGCATGAGATATGATATCTCAATACTTCTAATACCAAACGTGAGATCCTTCCGATAACATGAGATGTGATATCCAAATCCTTCCCCTTCCAATCCTGAGACCCTCCCTTTAGCATGAGATGTGATATCCAACTCCTTCCTATTCCAATCCTGAGACTCTTCTGATAGCATGAGATGTGATATCTCAATGCTTCTAATACCAAACCTAAGATCCTTCCGATAGCATGAGATGTGATATCTCAATGCTTCTAATACCAAACCTGAGATCCTTCCTATAACATGAGATGTGATATCCAAATCCTTCCCCTTCCAAACCTGAGACCCTCCCTTTAGCATGAGATGTGATATCCAACTCCTTCCCATTCCATTCCTGAGACACTTCTGATAGCATGAGATGTGATATCTCAATGCCTCTAATACCAAACCTGAGATCCTACCTCTAACATGAAATGTGATATCCAACTCTTTCCCCTTCCAAACCTGAGAGCCTTCCTATAGCATGAGATGTGATATCCAAGTCCTTCCCATTCCAATCCTGAGACCCTTCCTATAGCTTGAGATGTGATATCCAACTCCTTCCCATTCCAATTCTGAGACCCTTCCTATACTATGAGACTTGATATCTCAATGCTTCTAATACAAACGTGAGACCCGTAATATAACATAAGATGTGATATCCAAATCATTCCCCTTCCAAACCTTAGACCCTTCCTTTATCATGAGATGTGATATCCAACTCCTTCCCATTCCAATCCTGAGACCCTTCCGATATCATGAGATGTGATATCTCAAAGCTTCTAATATCAAACTTGAGACCCTCCCTATAGCATGAGATGTGATATCCAAGTCCTTCCCATTCCAATCCTGAGACCCTTCCTATAGCATGAGATGTGATATCTCAATGCTTCTAATACCAAACCTGAGACCCTTCCTATAACATGAGATGGGAATATCCAACTCCTTCCCATTGCAATCCTGAGACCCTTCCGGTAGCAGAGATGTGATATCTCAATGCTTATACCAAACCTGAGATCCTTCCTATAACATGAGATGTGATATCCAACTCCTTCCCATTCCAATCCTGAGACACTTCCTATAGCATGAGATGTGATATCTCACTGCTTATACCAAACCTGAGACCCTTCCCATAGCATGAGATGTGATATCCAAATCCTTCCCATTCCAATCCTCAGACCCTTCCTATAGCATGAGATGTGATATCTCAATGCTTCTAATATCAAACTTGAGACCCTACCTATAGCATGAGATGTGATATCCAAGTCCTTCCCATTACAATCCTGAGACACTTCCTATAACATGAGATGTGATATCCAACTCCTTCCCATTCCAATCCTGAGACCCTTCCTATAGCATGAGATATGATATCTCAATACTTCTAATACCAAACGTGAGATCCTTCCGATAACATGAGATGTGATATCCAAATCCTTCCCCTTCCAAACCTGAGACCCTCCCTTTAGCATGAGATGTGATATCCAACCCCTTCCCATTCCAATCCTGAGACCCTTCTGATAGCATGAGATGTGATATCTCAATGCTTCTAATACCAAACCTGAGATCCTTCCTATAACATGAGATGTGATATCCAAATCCTTTCCCTTCCAAAACTGAGACCCTCCCTTTAGCATGAGATGTGATATCCAACTCCTTCCCATTCCATTCCCGAGACCCTTCTGATAGCATGAGATGTGATATCTCAATGCCTCTAATACCAAACCTGAGATCCTACCTCTAACATGAAATGTGATATCCAACTCTTTCCCCTTCCAAACCTGAGAGCCTTCCTATAGCATGAGATGTGATATCCAAGTCCTTCCCATTCCAATCCTGAGACCCTTCCTATAGCTTGAGATGTGATATCCAACTCCTTCACATTCCAATTCTGAGACCCTTCCTATACTCTGAGACTTGATATCTCAATGCTTCTAATACCAAACCTGAGACCCGTAATATAACATGAGATGTGATATCCAAATCCTTCCCCTTCCAAACCTTAGACCCTTCCTTTATCATGAGATGTGATATCCAACTCCTTCCCATTCCAATCCTGAGACCCTTCCGATATCATGAGATGTGATATCTCAAAGCTTCTAATATCAAACTTGAGACCCTCCCTATAGCATGAGATGTGATATCCAAGTCCTTCCCATTCCAATCCTGAGACCCTTCCTATAGCATGAGATGTGATATCTCAATGCTTATACCAAACCTGAGACCCTTCGTATGGCATGAGATGTGATATCCAACTCCTTGCCATTCAAATCCTGAGACCCTTCCTATAGCATGAGAAGGGATATCCAACTCCTTCCCAATCCAATCCTGAGACCCTTCCGATAGCAGAGATGTGATATCTCAATGCTTCTACCAAACCTGAGACCCTTCCTTTAGCATGAGATGTGATATCCAAATCCTTCACATTCCAATCCTGAGACCCTTCCTATTGGATGAGTTGTGATATCCAACTCCTTCCCATTCCAACCCTGAGACCCTTCCTATAGCATGAGATGTGATGTCTCAATGATTCTAATACCAAACCTGAGATCCTTCCTATAACATGAGATGTGATATCCAACTCCTTCCATTCCAATCCTGAGACCCTTCCTATAGCATGAGATGTGATATCTCAATGCTTATACCAAACCTGAGACCCTTCGTATGGCATGAGATGTGATATCCAACTCCTTGCCATTCAAATCCTGAGACCTTTCCTATAGCATGAGAAGGGATATCCAACTCCTTCCCAATCCAATCCTGAGACCCTTCCGATAGCAGAGATGTGATATCTCAATGCTTCTAATACCAAACCTGAGATCCTTCCTATAACATGAGATGTGATATCCAATTCCTTCCCATTCCAAACCTGAGACCCTTCCTATTGGATGAGTTGTGATATCCAACTCCTTCCCATTCCAACCCTGAGACCCTTCCTATAGCATGAGATGTGATGTCTCAATGATTCTAATACCAAACCTGAGATCCTTCCTATAACATGAGATGTGATATCCAACTCCTTCCATTCCAATCCTGAGACCCGTCCTATAGCATGAGATGTGATATCTCAATGCTTATACCAAACCTGAGACCCTTCCTATAGCATGAGATGTGATATCCAACTACTCCCATTCCAATCCTGAGACCCTTCCTATAGCATGAGATGTGATATCTCAGTGCTTCTAATACCAAACCTGAGATCCTTCCTCTAACATGAAATGTGATATCCAACTCCTTCCCTTTCCAAACCTAAGAGCCTATCTATAGCATGAGATGTGATATCCAGGTCCTTCCTATTCCAATCCTTAGACCCTTCCTACAGCATGCAATATGATATCTCAATGATTCTAATAACAAACCTGAGACCCGTCCTATAGCATGAGATATGATATCCAACTCCTTCCCATTCCAACCTGAGACCCTTCCTATAGCATGAGATGGGATATCCAACTTCTTCAAAATCCAATACTGATACCCTTTCGATAGCATGAGATGTGATATCCCAATGCTTCTACCAAACCTGAGACCCATACTATGGCATGAGATGTGATATCAAACTCCTTCCCATTCCAATCCTGAGACCCTTCCTATAGCTTGAGGTGTGATATCCAACTCCTTCCCATTCCAATTCTGAGACCCTTCTTATACTTGAGACTTGATATCTCAATGCTTCTAATACCAAACCTGAGACCCGTCCTATAACATGAGATGTGATATCCAAATCCTTCCCCTTCCAAACCTTAGACCCTTCCTTTATCATGAGATGTGATATCCAACTCCTTCCCATTCCAATCCTGAGACCCTTCCGATATCATGAGATTTGTTATCTCAATGCTTCTAATATCAAACTTGAGACCCTCCCTATAGCATGAGATGTGACATCCAAGTCCTTCCCATTCCAATCCTGAGACCCTTCCTATAGCATGAGATGTGATATCTCTATGCTTCTAATACCAAACCTGAGATCCTTCCTATAACATGAGATGGGATATCCAACTCCTTCCCATTCCAATCCTGAGACCTTTCCGATAGCAGAGATGTGATATCTCAATGCTTATACCAAACCTGAGAACCTTACTATGGCCTGAGATGTCATATACAACTCCTTCCCATTCCAATCCTGAGACCCTTCCTTTAGCATGATATGTGATATCTCAATGCTTATACCAAATCTGAGACCCTTCCTATAGCATGAGATGTGATATCCAATTCCTTCCCATTCCAATCCTGAGACCCTTCCTATAGCATGAGATGTGATATCTCAATGCTTATACCAAACCTGAGAGCCTACCTATAGCATGAGATGTGATATCCAAGTCCATCCCATTCCAATCCTTAGACCCTTCCTACAACATGCAATGTGATATCTCAATTATTCTAATACCAAACCAGAGACTCTTCCTATAACATGAGATGGGATATCCAACTCCTTCCCATTCCAATCCTGAGCCACTTCCGATAGCAGAGATGTGATATCTCAATGCTTATACCAAACCTGAGACCCTTCCTATAACATGAGATGTGATATCCAACTCCTTCCCGTTCCAAACCTGAGACACTAACTATAGCATATGTGATATCCAACTCCTTCCCATTCCAAAAATGAGACACTTCCTATAGCAAGAAAGTAATATCCAACTCCTACCCATTCCAATCCTGAGACCCTTCCTATAGCAAGAGATGTGATATCCAAATCCTTCCCATTCCAATCCTGAGACCCTTCCTATAACATGAGATGTGATATCCAACTCGTTCCCATTCCAACCTGAGACACTTCCTATAGCATGAGAAGGGATATCCAACTCCTTCCCAATCCAATCCTGAGACCCTTCCGATAGCAGAGATGTGATATCTCAATGCTTATACCAAACCTGAGACCCTTCCTATAGCATGAAAAGGGATATCCAACTCCTTCCCAATCCAATCCTGAGACCCTTCCGATAGCAGAGACGTGATATCTCAATGCTTCTACCAAACCTGAGACCCTTCCTGTAGCATGAGATGTGATATCCAAATCCTTCACATTCCAATCCTGAGACCCTTCCTATAGCATGAGATTTGATATCTCAATGCTTCTAATACCAAACCTGAGATCCTTCCTATAACATGAGATGTGATATCCAATTACTTCCCATTCCAAACCTGAGACCCTTCCTATTGGATGAGATGTGATATCCAACTCCTTCCCATTCCAACCCTGAGACCCTTCCTATAGCATGAGATGTGATGTCTCAATGCTTCTAATACCAAACCTGAGATCCTTCCTATACCATGAGATGTGATATCCAACTCCTTCCATTCCAATCCTGAGACCCGTCCTATAGCATGAGATGTGATATCTCAATGCTTATACCAAACCTGAGACCCTTCCTATAGCATGAGATGTGATATCCAACTCCTTCCCATTCCAATCCTGAGACCCTTCCTATAGCATGAGATGTGATATCTCAATGCTTCTAATACCAAACCTGAGATCCTTCCTCTAACATGAAATGTGATATCCAACTCCTTCCCTTTCCAAACCTAAGAGCCTATCTATAGCATGAGATGTGATATCCAAGTCCTTCACATTCCAACCCTTAGACCCTTCCTACAGCATGCAATATGATATCTCAATGATTCTAATAACAAACCTGAGACCCGTCCTATAACATGAGATGGGATATCCAACTCCTTCCCATGCCAATCCTGAGACACTTCCAATAGCAGAGATGTGATATCTCAATGTTTATACCAAACCTGAGACCCTTCCTATAACATGAGATGTGAAATTTAACTCCTTCCCGTTCCAAACCTGAGACCCTTCCTTTAGCATGAGATGTGATATCCTTCCCATTCCAATCCTGAGACACTTCCGATAGCATGAGATGTGATATCTCAATGCTTCTAATATCAAAACTGAGACCCTCCCTATAGCATGATATGTGATATCTAAGTCCTTCCCATTCCAATCCTGAGACCCTTCCTATAGCATGAGATGTGATATCTCAATGCTTCTACCAAACCTGAGACCCTTCCTTTAGCATGAGATGTGATATCCAACTCCTTCCCATTCCAATCCTGAGACCCTTCCTATAGCATGAGATGTGATATCTCAATACTTCTAATACCAAACCTGAGATCCTTCCGATAACATGAGATGTGATATCTCAATACTTCTAATACCAAACCTGAGATCCATCCTATAACATGAGATGTGATATCCAACTCCTTCCCTTTCCAAACCTAAGAGCCTATCTATAGCATGAGATGTGATATCCAGGTCCTTCCCATTCCAATCATTAGACCCTTCCTACAGCATGCAATATGATATCTCAATGATTCTAATAACAAACCTGAGACCCGTCCTATAGCATGAGATATGATATCCAAGTCCTTCCCATTCCAATCCTGAGACCCTTCCTATAACATGAAATGTGATATCCAACTCCTTCCCATTCCAACCTGAGACCCTTCCTATAGCATGAGATGGGATATCCAACTTCTTCCAAATCCAATACTGATACCCTTCCGATAGCATGAGATGTGATATCCCAATGCTTCTACCAAACCTGAGACCCATACTATGGCATGAGATGTGATATCAAACTCCTTCCCATTCCAATCCTGAGACCCTTCCTATAGCTTGAGGTGTGATATCCAACTCCTTCCCATTCCAATTCTGAGACCCTTCGTATACCATGAGACTTGATATCTCAATGCTTCTAATACCAAACCTGAGACCCGTCCTATAACATGAGATGTGATATCCAAATCCTTCCCCTTCCAAACCTTAGACCCTTCCTTTATCATGAGATGTGATATCCAACTCCTTCCCATTCCAATCCTGAGACCCTTCCGATATCATGAGATTTGTTATCTCAATGCTTCTAATATCAAACTTGAGACCCTCCCTATAGCATGAGATGTGACATCCAACTCCTTCCCATTCCAATCCTGAGACCTTTCCGATAGCAGAGATGTGATATCTCAATGCTTATACCAAACCTGAGAACCTTCCTATGGCCTGAGATGTCATATACAACTCCTTCCCATTCCAATCCTGAGACCCTTCCTTTAGCATGAGATGTGATATCTCAATGCTTATACCAAATCTGAGACCCTTCCTATAGCATGAGATGTGATATCCAATTCCTTCCCATTCCAATCCTGAGACCCTTCCTATAGCATGAGATGTGATATCTCAATGCTTATACCAAAACTGAGAGCCTACCTATAGCATGAGATGTGATATCCAAGTCCACCCCATTCCAATCCTTAGACCCTTCCTACAGCATGCGATGTGATATCTCAATGATTCTAATACCAAACCAGAGACTCTTCCTATAACATGAGATGGGATATCCAACTCCTTCCCATTCAAATCCTGAGCCGCTTCCGATAGCAGAGATGTGATATCTCAATGCTTATACCAAACCTGAGACCCTTCCTATAACATGAGATGTGATATCCAACTCCTTCCCGTTCCGAACCTGAGACACTAACTATAGCATATGTGATATCCAACTCCTTCCCATTCCAAACATGAGACCCTTCCTATAGCAAGAAAGTAATATCCAACTCCTACCCATTCCAATCCTGAGACCCTTCCTATAGCAAGAGATGTGATATCCAAATCCTTCCCATTCCAATCCTGAGACCCTTCCTATAACATGAGATGTGATATCCAACTCCTTCCCATTCCAACCTGAGACACTTCCTATAGCATGAGAAGGGATATCCAACTCCTTCCCAATCCAATCCTGAGACCCTTCCGATAGCAGAGATGTGATATCTCAATGCTTAAACCAAACCTGAGACCCTTCCTGTGGCATGAGATGTGATATCCAACTCCTTGCCATTCAAATCCTGAGACCCTTCCTATAGCATGAAAAGGGATATCCAACTCCTTCCCAATCCAATCCTGAGACCCTTCCGATAGCAGAGACGTGATATCTCAATGCTTCTACCAAACCTGAGACCCTTCCTTTAGCATGAGATGTGATATCCAAATCCTTCACATTCCAATCCTGAGACCCTTCCTATAGCATGAGATGTGATATCTCAATGCTTCTAATACCAAACCTGAGATCCTTCCTATAACATGAGATGTGATATCCAATTCCTTCCCATTCCAAACCTGAGACCCTTCCTATTGGATGAGTTGTGATATCCAACTCCTTCCCATTCCAACCCTGAGACCCTTCCTATAGCATGAGATGTGATGTCTCAATGATTCTAATACCAAACCTGAGATCCTTCCTATAACATGAGATGTGATATCCAACTCCTTCCATTCCAATCCTGAGACCCGTCCTATAGCATGAGATGTGATATCTCAATGCTTATACCAAACCTGAGACCCTTCCTATAGCATGAGATGTGATATCCAACTCCTTCCCATTCCAACCTGAGACACTTCCTATAGCATGAGAAGGGATATCCAACTCCTTCCCAATCCAATCCTGAGACCCTTCCGATAGCAGAGATGTGATATCTCAATGCTTATACCAAACCTGAGACCCTTCCTATGGCATGAGATGTGATATCCAACTCCTTGCCATTCAAATCCTGAGACCCTTCCTATAGCATGAGAAGGGATATCCAACTCCTTCCCAATCCAATCCTGAGACCCTTCCGATAGCAGCGACGTGATATCTCAATGCTTCTACCAAACCTGAGACCCTTCCTTTAGCATGAGATGTGATATCCAAATCCTTCACATTCCAATCCTGAGACTCTTCCTTTAGCATGAGATGTGATATCTCAATGCTTATACCAAATCTGAGACCCTTCCTATAGCATGAGATGTGATATCCAATTCCTTCCCATTCCAATCCTGAGACCCTTCCTATAGCATGAGATGTGATATCTCAATGCTTATACCAAACCTGAGAGCCTACCTATAGCATGAGATGTGATATCCAAGTCCATCCCATTCCAATCCTTTGACCCTTCCTACAGCATGCGATGTGATATCTCAATGATTCTACCAAACCAGAGACTCTTCCTATAACATGAGATGGGATATCCAACTCCTTCCCATTCCAATCCTGAGCCGCTTCCGATAGCAGAGATGTGATATCTCAATGCTTATACCAAGCCTGAGACCCTTCCTATAACATGAGATGTGATATCCAACTCCTTCCCGTTCCAAACCTGAGACACTAACTATAGCATATGTGATATCCAACTCCTTCCCATTCCAAACATGAGACCCTTCCTATAGCAAGAAAGTAATATCCAACTCCTACCCATTCCAATCCTGAGACCCTTCCTATAGCAAGAGATGTGATATCCAAATCCTTCCCATTCCAATCCTGAGACCCTTCCTATAACATGAGATGTGATATCCAACTCCTTCCCATTCCAACCTGAGACACTTCCTATAGCATGAGAAGGGATATCCAACTCCTTCCCAATCCAATCCTGAGACCCTTCCGATAGCAGAGATGTGATATCTCAATGCTTATACCAAACCTGAGACCCTTCCTATGGCATGAGATGTGATATCCAACTCCTTCCCAATCCAATCCTGAGACCCTTCCGATAGCAGAGACGTGATATCTCAATGCTTCTACCAAACCTGAGACCCTTCCTTTAGCATGAGATGTGATATCCAAATCCTTCACATTCCAATCCTGATACCCTTCCTATAGCATGAGATGTGATATCTCAATGCTTCTAATACCAAACCTGAGATCCTTCCTATAACATGAGATGTGATATCCAATTCCTTCCCATTCCAAACCTGAGACCCTTCCTATTGGATGAGATGTGATATCCAACTCCTTCCCATTCCAACCCTGAGACCCTTCCTATAGCATGAGATGTGATGTCTCAATGCTTCTAATACCAAACCTGAGATCCTTCCTATAACATGAGATGTGATATCCAACTCCTTCCATTCCAATCCTGAGACCCGTCCTATAGCATGAGATGTGATATCTCAATGCTTATACCAAACCTGAGACCCTTCCTATAGCATGAGATGTGATATCCAACTGCTTCCCATTCCAATCCTGAGACCCTTCCTATAGCATGAGATGTGATATCTCAATGCTTCTAATACCAAACCTGAGATCCTTCCTCTAACATGAAATGTGATATCCAACTCCTTCCCTTTCCAAACCTAAGAGCCTATCTATAGCATGAGATGTGATATCCAAGTCCTTCCCATTCCAACCCTTAGACCCTTCCTACAGCATGCAATATGATATCTCAATGATTCTAATAACAAACCTGAGACCCGTCCTATAACATGAGATGGGATATCCAACTCCTTCCCATTCCAATCCTGAGACACTTCCGATAGCAGAGATGTGATATCTCAATGCTTATACCAAACCTGAGACCCTTCCTATAACATGAGATGTGATATCCAAATCCTTCCCGTTCCAAACCTGAGACCCTTCCTTTAGCATGAGATGTGATATCCAGCACCTTCCCATTCCAATCCTGAGACACTTCCTATAGCATGAGATGTGATATCTCAATGCTTCTAATATCAAAACTGAGACCCTCCCTATAGCATGATATGTGATATCTAAGTCCTTCCCATTCCAATCCTGAGACCCTCCCTATAGCATGAGATGTGATATCCAACTCCTTCCCATTCCAATCCTGAGACCCTTCCTATAGCATGAGATATGATATCTCAATACTTCTAATACCAAACGTGAGATCCTTCCGATAACATGAGATGTGATATCCAAATCCTTCCCCTTCCAATCCTGAGACCCTCCCTTTAGCATGAGATGTGATATCCAACTCCTTCCTATTCCAATCCTGAGACTCTTCTGATAGCATGAGATGTGATATCTCAATGCTTCTAATACCAAACCTGAGATCCTTCCGATAGCATGAGATGTGATATCTCAATGCTTCTAATACCAAACCTGAGATCCTTCCTATAACATGAGATGTGATATCCAAATCCTTCCCCTTCCAAACCTGAGACCCTCCCTTTAGCATGAGATGTGATATCCAACTCCTTCCCATTCCATTCCTAAGACCCTTCTGATAGCATGAGATGTGATATCTCAATGCCTCTAATACCAAACCTGAGATCCTACCTCTAACATGAAATGTGATATCCAACTATTTCCCCTTCCAAACCTGAGAGCCTTCCTATAGCATGAGATGTGATATCCAAGTCCTTCCCATTCCAATCCTGAGACCCTTCCTATAGCTTGAGATGTGATATCCAACTCCTTCCCATTCCAATTCTGAGACCCTTCCTATACTATGAGACTTGATATCTCAATGATTCTAATACAAACGTGAGACCCGTAATATAACATGAGATGTGATATCCAAATCCTTCCCCTTCCAAACCTTAGACCCTACCTTTATCATGAGATGTGATATCCAACTCCTTCCCATTCCAATCCTGAGACCCTTCCGATATCATGAGATGTGATATCTCAAAGCTTCTAATATCAAACTTGAGACCCTCCCTATAGCATGAGATGTGATATCCAAGTCCTTCCCATTCCAATCCTGAGACCCTTCCTATAGCTTGAGGTGTGATATCCAACTCCTTCCCATTCCAATTCTGAGACCCTTCTTATACCATGAGACTTGATATCTCAATGCTTCTAATACCAAACCTGAGACCCGTCCTATAACATGAGATGTGATATCCAAATCCTTCCCCTTCCAAACCTTAGACCCTTCCTTTATCATGAGATGTGATATCCAACTCCTTCCCATTCCAATCCTGAGACCCTTCCGATATCATGAGATTTGTTATCTCAATGCTTCTAATATCAAACTTGAGACCCTCCCTAAAGCATGAGATGTGACATCCAAGTCCTTCCCATTCCAATCCCGAGACCCTTCCTATAACATGAGATGTGATATCCAACTCCTTCCCATTCCAACCTGAGACACTTCCTATAGCATGAGAAGGGATATCTAACTCCTTCCCAATCCAATCCTGAGACCCTTCCGATAGCAGAGATGTGATATCTGAATGCTTATACCAAACCTGAGACCCTTTCTATGGCATGAGATGTGATATCCAACTCCTTGCCATTCAAATCCTGAGACCCTTCCTATAGCATGAGATGTGATATCTCTATGCTTCTAATACCAAACCTGAGACCCTTCCTATAACATGAGATGGGATATCCAACTCCTTCCCATTCCAATCCTGAGACCCTTCCGATAGCAGAGATGTGATATCTCAATGCTTATACCAAACCTGAGAACCTTCCTATGGCCTGAGATGTCATATACAACTCCTTCCCATTCCAATCCTGAGACCCTTCCTTTAGCATGAGATGTGATATCTCAATGCTTATACCAAATCTGAGACCCTTCCTATAGCATGAGATGTGATATCCAATTCCTTCCCATTCCAATCCTGAGACCCTTCCTATAGCATGAGATGTGATATCTCAATGCTTATACCAAACCTGAGAGCCTACCTATAGCATGAGATGTGATATCCAAGTCCATCCCATTCCAATCCTTAGACCCTTCCTACAGCATGCAATGTGATATCTCAATGATTCTAATACCAAACCAGAGACTCTTCCTATAACATGAGGTGGGATATCCAACTCCTTCCCATTCCAATCCTGAGCCGCTTCCGATAGCAGAGATGTGATATCTCAATGCTTATACCAAACCTGAGACCCTTCCTATAACATGAGATGTGATATCCAACTCCTTCCGTTCCAAACCTGAGACACTAACTATAGCATATGTGATATCCAACTCCTTCCCATTCCAAACATGAGACCCTTCCTATAGCAAGAAAGTAATATCCAACTCCTACCCATTCCAATCCTGAGACCCTTCCTATAGCAAGAGATGTGATATCCAAATCCTTCCCATTCCAATCCTGAGACCCTTCCTATAACATGAGATGTGATATCCAACTCCTTCCCATTCCAACCTGAGACACTTCCTATAGCATGAGAAGGGATATCCAACTCCTTCCCAATCCAATCCTGAGACCCTCCCGATAGCAGAGATGTGATATATCAATGCTTATACCAAACCTGAGACCCTTCCTATGGCATGAGATGTGATATCCAACTCCTTCCCAATCCAATCCTGAGACCCTTCCGATAGCAGAGACGTGATATCTCAATGCTTCTACCAAACCTGAGACCCTTCCTTTAGCATGAGATGTGATATCCAAATCCTTCACATTCCAATCCTGAGACCCTTCCTATAGCATGAGATGTGATATCTCAATGCTTCTAATACCAAACCTGAGATCCTTCCTATAACATGAGATGTGATATCCAATTCCTTCCCATTCCAAACCTGAGACCCTTCCTATTGGATGCGATGTGATATCCAACTCCTTCCCATTCCAACCCTGAGACCCTTCCTATAGCATGAGATGTGATGTCTCAATGCTTCTAATACCAAACCTGAGATCCTTCCTATAACATGAGATGTGATATCCAACTCCTTCCATTCCAATCCTGAGACCCGTCCTATAGCATGAGATGTGATATCTCAATGCTTATACCAAACCTGAGACCCTTCCTATAGCATGAGATGTGATATTCAACTGCTTCCCATTCCAATCCTGAGACCCTTCCTATAGCATGAGATGTGATATCTCAATGCTTCTAATACCAAACCTGAGATCCTTCCTCTAACATGAAATGTGATATCCAACTCCTTCCCTTTCCAAACCTAAGAGCCTATCTATAGCATGAGATGTGATATCCAAGTCCTTCCCATTCCAACCCTTAGACCCTTCCTACAGCATGCAATATGATATCTCAATGATTCTAATAACAAACCTGAGACCCGTCCTATAACATGAGATGGGATATCCAACTCCTCCCCATTCCAATCCTGAGACCCTTCCTATAGCATGAGATGTGATATCTCAATGCTTCTAATACCAAACCTGAGATCCTTCCTATAACATGAGATGTGATATCCAATTCCTTCCCATTCCAAACCTGAGACCCTTCCTATTGGATGAGATGTGATATCCAACTCCTTCCCATTCCAACCCTGAGACCCTTCCTATAGCATGAGATGTGATGTCTCAATGCTTCTAATACCAAACCTGAGATCCTTCCTATAACATGAGATGTGATATCCAACTCCTTCCATTCCAATCCTGAGACCCGTCCTATAGCATGAGATGTGATATCTCAATGCTTATACCATACCTGAGACCCTTCCTATAGCATGAGATGTGATATCCAACTGCTTCCCATTCCAATCCTGAGACCCTTCCTATAGCATGAGATGTGATATCTCAATGCTTCTAATACCAAACCTGAGATCCTTCCTCTAACATGAAATGTGATATCCAACTCCTTCCCTTTCCAAACCTAAGAGCCTATCTATAGCATGAGATGTGATATCCAAGTCCTTCCCATTCCAACCCTTAGACCCTTCCTACAGCATGCAATATGATATCTCAATGATTCTAATAACAAACCTGAGACCCGTCCTATAACATGAGATGGGATATCCAACTCCTTCCCATTCCAATCCTGAGACACTTCCGATAGCAGAGATGTGATATCTCAATGCTTATACCAAACCTGAGACCCTTCCTATAACATGAGATGTGATATCCAAATCCTTCCCGTTCCAAACCTGAGACCCTTCCTTTAGCATGAGATGTGATATCCAGCACCTTCCCATTCCAATCCTGAGACACTTCCTATAGCATGAGATGTGATATCTCAATGCTTCTAATATCAAAACTGAGACCCTCCCTATAGCATGATATGTGATATCTAAGTCCTTCCCATTCCAATCCTGAGACCCTCCCTATAGCATGAGATGTGATATCCAACTCCTTCCCATTCCAATCCTGAGACCCTTCCTATAGCATGAGATATGATATCTCAATACTTCTAATACCAAACGTGAGATCCTTCCGATAACATGAGATGTGATATCCAAATCCTTCCCCTTCCAATCCTGAGACCCTCCCTTTAGCATGAGATGTGATATCCAACTCCTTCCTATTCCAATCCTGAGACTCTTCTGATAGCATGAGATGTGATATCTCAATGCTTCTAATACCAAACCTGAGATCCTTCCGATAGCATGAGATGTGATATCTCAATGCTTCTAATACCAAACCTGAGATCCTTCCTATAACATGAGATGTGATATCCAAATCCTTCCCCTTCCAAACCTGAGACCCTCCCTTTAGCATGAGATGTGATATCCAACTCCTTCCCATTCCATTCCTAAGACCCTTCTGATAGCATGAGATGTGATATCTCAATGCCTCTAATACCAAACCTGAGATCCTACCTCTAACATGAAATGTGATATCCAACTATTTCCCCTTCCAAACCTGAGAGCCTTCCTATAGCATGAGATGTGATATCCAAGTCCTTCCCATTCCAATCCTGAGACCCTTCCTATAGCTTGAGATGTGATATCCAACTCCTTCCCATTCCAATTCTGAGACCCTTCCTATACTATGAGACTTGATATCTCAATGCTTCTAATACAAACGTGAGACCCGTAATATAACATGAGATGTGATATCCAAATCCTTCCCCTTCCAAACCTTAGACCCTTCCTTTATCATGAGATGTGATATCCAACTCCTTCCCATTCCAATCCTGAGACCCTTCCGATATCATGAGATGTGATATCTCAAAGCTTCTAATATCAAACTTGAGACCCTCCCTATAGCATGAGATGTGATATCCAAGTCCTTCCCATTCCAATCCTGAGACCCTTCCTATAGCTTGAGGTGTGATATCCAACTCCTTCCCATTCCAATTCTGAGACCCTTCTTATACCATGAGACTTGATATCTCAATGCTTCTAATACCAAACCTGAGACCCGTCCTATAACATGAGATGTGATATCCAAATCCTTCCCCTTCCAAACCTTAGACCCTTCCTTTATCATGAGATGTGATATCCAACTCCTTCCCATTCCAATCCTGAGACCCTTCCGATATCATGAGATTTGTTATCTCAATGCTTCTAATATCAAACTTGAGACCCTCCCTAAAGCATGAGATGTGACATCCAAGTCCTTCCCATTCCAATCCCGAGACCCTTCCTATAACATGAGATGTGATATCCAACTCCTTCCCATTCCAACCTGAGACACTTCCTATAGCATGAGAAGGGATATCTAACTCCTTCCCAATCCAATCCTGAGACCCTTCCGATAGCAGAGATGTGATATCTGAATGCTTATACCAAACCTGAGACCCTTTCTATGGCATGAGATGTGATATCCAACTCCTTGACATTCAAATCCTGAGACCCTTCCTATAGCATGAGATGTGATATCTCTATGCTTCTAATACCAAACCTGAGACCCTTCCTATAACATGAGATGGGATATCCAACTCCTTCCCATTCCAATCCTGAGACCCTTCCGATAGCAGAGATGTGATATCTCAATGCTTATACCAAACCTGAGAACCTTCCTATTGCCTGAGATGTCATATACAACTCCTTCCCATTCCAATCCTGAGACCCTTCCTTTAGCATGAGATGTGATATCTCAATGCTTATACCAAATCTGAGACCCTTCCTATAGCATGAGATGTGATATCCAATTCCTTCCCATTCCAATCCTGAGACCCTTCCTATAGCATGAGATGTGATATCTCAATGCTTATACCAAACCTGAGAGCCTACCTATAGCATGAGATGTGATATCCAAGTCCATCCCATTCCAATCCTTAGACCCTTCCTACAGCATGCAATGTGATATCTCAATGATTCTAATACCAAACCAGAGACTCTTCCTATAACATGAGGTGGGATATCCAACTCCTTCCCATTCCAATCCTGAGCCGCTTCCGATAGCAGAGATGTGATATCTCAATGCTTATACCAAACCTGAGACCCTTCCTATAACATGAGATGTGATATCCAACTCCTTCCGTTCCAAACCTGAGACACTAACTATAGCATATGTGATATCCAACTCCTTCCCATTCCAAACATGAGACCCTTCCTATAGCAAGAAAGTAATATCCAACTCCTACCCATTCCAAACCTGAGACCCTTCCTATAGCAAGAGATGTGATATCCAAATCCTTCCCATTCCAATCCTGAGACCCTTCCTATAACATGAGATGTGATATCCAACTCCTTCCCATTCCAACCTGAGACACTTCCTATAGCATGAGAAGGGATATCCAACTCCTTCCCAATCCAATCCTGAGACCCTCCCGATAGCAGAGATGTGATATCTCAATGCTTATACCAAACCTGAGACCCTTCCTATGGCATGAGATGTGATATCCAACTCTTTCCCAATCCAATCCTGAGACCCTTCCGATAGCAGAGACGTGATATCTCAATGCTTCTACCAAACCTGAGACCCTTCCTTTAGCATGAGATGTGATATCCAAATCCTTCACATTCCAATCCTGAGACCCTTCCTATAGCATGAGATGTGATATCTCAATGCTTCTAATACCAAACCTGAGATCCTTCCTATAACATGAGATGTGATATCCAATTCCTTCCCATTCCAAACCTGAGACCCTTCCTATTGGATGCGATGTGATATCCAACTCCTTCCCATTCCAACCCTGAGACCCTTCCTATAGCATGAGATGTGATGTCTCAATGCTTCTAATACCAAACCTGAGATCCTTCCTATAACATGAGATGTGATATCCAACTCCTTCCATTCCAATCCTGAGACCCGTCCTATAGCATGAGATGTGATATCTCAATGCTTATACCAAACCTGAGACCCTTCCTATAGCATGAGATGTGATATTCAACTGCTTCCCATTCCAATCCTGAGACCCTTCCTATAGCATGAGATGTGATATCTCAATGCTTCTAATACCAAACCTGAGATCCTTCCTCTAACATGAAATGTGATATCCAACTCCTTCCCTTTCCAAACCTAAGAGCCTATCTATAGCATGAGATGTGATATCCAAGTCCTTCCCATTCCAACCCTTAGACCCTTCCTACAGCATGCAATATGATATCTCAATGATTCTAATAACAAACCTGAGACCCGTCCTATAACATGAGATGGGATATCCAACTCCTTCCCATTCCAATCCCGAGACACTTCCGATAGCAGAGATGTGATATCTCAATGCTTATACCAAACCTGAGACCCTTCCTATAACATGAGATGTGATATCCAAATCCTTCCCGTTCCAAACCTGAGACCCTTCCTTTAGCATGAGATGTGATATCCAGCACCTTCCCATTCCAATCCTGAGACACTTCCTATAGCATGAGATGTGATATCTCAATGCTTCTAATATCAAAACTGAGACCCTCCCTATAGCATGATATGTGATATCTAAGTCCTTCCCATTCCAATCCTGAGACCCTCCCTATAGCATGAGATGTGATATCCAACTCCTTCCCATTCCAATCCTGAGACCCTTCCTATAGCATGAGATATGATATCTCAATACTTCTAATACCAAACGTAAGATCCTTCCGATAACATGAGATGTGATATCCAAATCCTTCCCCTTCCAATCCTGAGACCCTCCCTTTAGCATGAGATGTGATATCGAACTCCTTCCTATTCCAATCCTGAGACTCTTCTGATAGCATGAGATGTGATATCTCAATGCTTCTAATACCAAACCTGAGATCCTTCCGATAGCATGAGATGTGATATCTCAATGCTTCTAATACCAAACCTGAGATCCTTCCTATAACATGAGATGTGATATCCAAATCCTTCCCCTTCCAAACCTGAGACCCTCCCTTTAGCATGAGATGTGATATCCAACTCCTTCCCATTCCATTCCTGAGACCCTTCTGATAGCATGAGATGTGATATCTCAATGCCTCTAATACCAAACCTGAGATCCTACCTCTAACATGAAATGTGATATCCAACTCTTTCCCCTTCCAAACCTGAGAGCCTTCCTATAGCATGAGATGTGATATCCAAGTCCTTCCCATTCCAATCCTGAGACCCTTCCTATAACTTGAGATGTGATATCCAACTCCTTCCCATTCCAATTCTGAGACCCTTCCTATACTATGAGACTTGATATCTCAATGCTTCTAATACAGACGTGAGACCCGTAATATAACATGAGATGTGATATCCAAATCCTTCCCCTTCCAAACCTTAGACCCTTCCTTTATCATGAGATGTGATATCCAACTCCTTCCCATTCCAATCCTGAGACCCTTCCGATATCATGAGATGTGATATCTCAAAGCTTCTAATATCAAACTTGAGACCCTCCCTATAGCATGAGATGTGATATCCAAGTCCTTCCCATTCCAATCCTGAGACCCTTCCTATAGCATGAGATGTGATATCTCAATGCTTCTAATACCAAACCTGAGACCCTTCCTATAACATGAGATGGGAATATCCAACTCCTTCCCATTCCAATCCTGAGACCCTTCCGATAGCAGAGATGTGATATCTCAATGCTTATACCAAACCTGAGATCCTTCCTATAACATGAGATGTGATATCCAACTCCTTCCCATTCCAATCCTGAGACACTTCCTATAGCATGAGATGTGATATCTCACTGCTTATACCAAACCTGAGACCCTTCCCATAGCATGAGATGTGATATCCAAGTCCTTCCCATTCCAATCCTCAGACCCTTCCTATAGCATGAGATGTGATATCTCAATGCTTCTAATATCAAACTTGAGACCCTACCTATAGCATGAGATGTGATATCCAAGTCCTTCCCATTACAATCCTGAGACACTTCCTATAGCATGAGATGTGATATCCAACTCCTTCCCATTCCAATCCTGAGACCCTTCCTATAGCATGAGATATGATATCTCAATACTTCTAATACCAAACGTGAGATCCTTCCGATAACATGAGATGTGATATCCAAATCCTTCCCCTTCCAAACCTGAGACCCTCCCTTTAGCATGAGATGTGATATCCAACTCCTTCCCATTCCAATCCTGAGACCCTTCTGATAGCATGAGATGTGATATCTCAATGCTTCTAATACCAAACCTGAGATCCTTCCGATAGCATGAGATGTGATATCTCAATGCTTCTAATACCAAACCTGAGATCCTTCCTATAACATGAGATGTGATATCCAAATCCTTCCCCTTCCAAACCTGAGACCCTCCCTTTAGCATGAGATGTGATATCCAACTCCTTCCCATTCCATTCCCGAGACCCTTCTGATAGCATGAGATGTGATATCTCAATGCCTCTAATACCAAACCTGAGATCCTACCTCTAACATGAAATGTGATATCCAACTCTTTCCCCTTCCAAACCTGAGAGCCTTCCTATAGCATGAGATGTGATATCCAAGTCCTTCCCATTCCAATCCTGAGACCCTTCCTATACTCTGAGACTTGATATCTCAATGCTTCTAATACCAAACCTGAGACCCGTAATATAACATGAGATGTGATATCCAAATCCTTCCCCTTCCAAACCTTAGACCCTTTCTTTATCATGAGATGTGATATCCAACTCCTTCCCATTCCAATCCTGAGACCCTTCCGATATCATGAGATGTGATATCTCAAAGCTTGTAATATCAAACTTGAGACCCTGCCTATAGCATGAGATGTGATATCCAAGTCCTTCCCATTCCAATCCTGAGACCCTTCCTATAGCATGAGATGTGATATCTCAATGCTTCTAATACCAAACCTGAGACCCTTCCTATTACATGAGATGGGAATATCCAACTCCTTCCCATTCCAATCCTGAGACCCTTCCGATAGCAGAGATGTGATATCTCAATGCTTATACCAAACCTGAGACCCTTCGTATGGCATGAGATGTGATATCCAACTCCTTGCCATTCAAATCCTGAGACCCTTCCTATAGCATGAGAAGGGATATCCAACTCCTTCCCAATCCAATCCTGAGACCCTTCCGATAGCAGAGACATGATATCTCAATGCTTCTACCAAACCTGAGACCCTTCCTTTAGCATGAGATGTGATATCCAAATCCTTCACATTCCAATCCTGAGACCCTTCCTATAGCATGAGATGTGATATCTCAATGCTTCTAATACCAAACCTGAGATCCTTCCTATAACATGAGATGTGATATCCAATTCCTTCCCATTCCAAACCTGAGACCCTTCCTATTGGATGAGTTGTGATATCCAACTCCTTCCCATTCCAACCCTGAGACCCTTCCTATAGCATGAGATGTGATGTCTCAATGATTCTAATACCAAACCTGAGATCCTTCCTATAACATGAGATGTGATATCCAACTCCTTCCATTCCAATCCTGAGACCCGTCCTATAGCATGAGATGTGATATCGCAATGCTTATACCAAACCTGAGACCCTTCCTATAGCATGAGATGTGATATCCAACTACTTCCCATTCCAATCCTGAGACCCTTCCTATAGCATGAGATGTGATATCTCAATGCTTCTAATACCAAACCTGAGATCCTTCCTCTAACATGAAATGTGATATCCAACTCCTTCCCTTTCCAAACCTAAGAGCCTATCTATAGCATGAGATGTGATATCCAGGTCCTTCCTATTCCAATCCTTAGACCCTTCCTACAGCATGCAATATGATATCTCAATGATTCTAATAACAAACCTGAGACCCGTCCTATAGCATGAGATATGATATCCAAGTCCTTCCCATTCCAATACTGAGACCCTTCCTATAACATGAAATGTGATATCCAACTCCTTCCCATTCCAACCTGAGACCCTTCCTATAGCATGAGATGGGATATCCAACTTCTTCAAAATCCAATACTGATACCCTTCCGATAGCATGAGATGTGATATCCCAATGCTTCTACCAAACCTGAGACCCATACTATGGCATGAGATGTGATATCAAACTCCTTCCCATTCCAATCCTGAGACCCTTCCTATAGCTTGAGGTGTGATATCCAACTCCTTCCCATTCCAATTCTGAGACCCTTCTTATACCATGAGACTTGATATCTCAATGCTTCTAATACCAAACCTGAGACCCGTCCTATAACATGAGATGTGATATCCAAATCCTTCCCCTTCCAAATCTTAGACCCTTCCTTTATCATGAGATGTGGTATCCAACTCCTTCCCATTCCAATCCTGAGACCCTTCCGATATCATGAGATTTGTTATCTCAATGCTTCTAATATCAAACTTGAGATCCTCCCTATAGCATGAGATGTGACATCCAAGTCCTTCCCATTCCAATACTGAGACCCTTCCTATAGCATGAGATGTGATATCTCTATGCTTCTAATACCAAACCTGAGACCCTTCCTATAACATGAGATGGGATATCCAACTCCTTCCCATTCCAATCCTGAGACCCTTCCGATAGCAGAGATGTGATATCTCAATGCTTATACCAAACCTGAGACCCTTCCTATGGCCTGAGATGTCATATACAACTCCTTCCCATTCCAATCCTGAGACCCTTCCTTTAGCATGAGATGTGATATCTCAATGCTTATACCAAATCTGAGACCCTTCCTATAGCATGAGATGTGATATCCAAACCCTTCCCATTCCAATCCTGAGACCCTTCCTATAGCATGAGATGTGATATCTCAATGCTTATACCAAACCTGAGAGCCTACCTATAGCATGAGATGTGATATCCAAGTCCATCCTATTCCAATCCTTAGACCCTTCGTACAGCATGCGATGTGATATCTCAATGATTCTAATACCAAACCAGAGACTCTTACTATAACATGAGATGTGATATCCAACTCCTTCCCATTCCAATCCTGAGCCGCTTCCGATAGCAGAGATGTGATATCTCAATGCTTATACCAAACCTGAGACCCTTCCTATAACATGAGATGTGATATCCAACTCCTTCCCGTTCCAAACCTGAGAAACTAACTATAGCATATGTGATATCCAACTCCTTCCCATTCCAAACCAGAGACCCTTCCTATAGCAAGAAAGTAATATCCAACTCCTACCCATTCCAATCCTGAGACCCTTCCTATAGCAAGAGATGTGATATCCAAATCCTTCCCATTCCAATCCTGAGACCCTTCCTATAACATGAGATGTGATATCCAACTCCTTCCCATTCCAACCTGAGACACTTCCTATAGCATGAGAAGGGATATCCAACTCCTTCCCAATCCAATCCTGAGACCCTTCCGATAGCAGAGATGTGATATCTCAATGTTTATACCAAACCTGAGACCCTTCCTATGGCATGAGATGTGATATCCAACTCCTTGCCATTCAAATCCTGAGACCCTTCCTATAGCATGAGAAGGGATATCCAACTCCTTCCCAATCCAATCCTGCGACCCTTCCGATAGCAGAGACGTGATATCTCAATGCTTCTACCAAACCTGAGACCCTTCCTTTAGCATGAGATGTGATATCCAAATCCTTCACATTCCAATCCTGAGACCCTTCCTATAGCATGAGATGTGATATCTTAATGCTTCTAATACCAAACCTGAGATCCTTCCTATAACATGAGATGTGATATCCAATTCCTTCCCATTCCAAACCTGAGACCTTTCCTATTGGATGAGATGTGATATCCAACTCCTTCCCATTCCAACCCTGAGACCCTTCCTATAGCATGAGATGTGATGTCTCAATGCTTCTAATACCAAACCTGAGATCCTTCCTATAACATGAGATGTGATATCCAACTCCTTCCATTCCAATCCTGAGACCCGTCCTATAGCATGAGATGTGATATCTCAATGCTTATACTAAACCTGAGACCCTTCCTATAGCATGAGATGTGATATCCAACTACTTCCCATTCCAATCCTGAGACCCTTCCTATAGCATGAGATGTGATATCTCAATGCTTCTAATACCAAACCTGAGATCCTTCCTCTAACATGAAATGTGATATCCAACTCCTTCCCTTTCCAAACCTAAGAGCCTATCTATAGCATGAGATGTGATATCCAAGTCCTTCCCATTCCAACCCTTAGACCCTTCCTACAGCATGCAATATGATATCTCAATGATTCTAATAACAAACCTGAGACCCGTCCTATAACATGAGATGTGATATCCAACTCCTTCCCATTCCAATCCTGAGACACTTCCGATAGCAGAGATGTGATATTTCAATGCTTATACCAAACCTGAGACCCTTCCTATAACATGAGATGTGATATCCAAATCCTTCCCGTTCCAAACCTGAGACTCTTCCTTTAGCATGAGATGTGATATCCAGCTCCTTCCCATTCCAATCCTGAGACACTTCCGATAGCATGAGATGTGATATCTCAATGCTTCTAATATCAAAACTGAGACCCTCCCTATAGCATGATATGTGATATCTAAGTCCTTCCCATTCCAATCCTGAGACACTCCCTATAGCATGAGATGTGATATCCAACTCTTTCCCATTCCAATCCTGAGACCCTTCCTATAGCATGAGATATGATATCTCAATACTTCTAATACCAAACGTGAGATCCTTCCGATAACATGAGATGTGATATCCAAATCCTTCCCCTTCCAAACCTGAGACCCTCCCTTTAGCATGAGATGTGATATCCAACTCCTTCCCATTCCAATCCTTAGACCCTTCTGATAGCATGAGATGTGATATCTCAATGCTTCTAATACCAAACCTGAGATCCTTCCGATAGCATGAGATGTGATATCTCAATGCTTCTAATACCAAACCTGAGATCCTTCCTATAACATGAGATGTGATATCCAAATCCTTCCCCTTCCAAACCTGAGACCCTCCCTTTAGCATGAGATGTGATATCCAACTCCTTCCCATTCCATTCCTGAGACCCTTCTGATAGCATGAGATGTGATATCTCAATGCCTCTAATACCAAACCTGAGATCCTACCTCTAACATGAAATGTGATATCCAACTCTTTCCCCTTCCAAACCTGAGAGCCTTCCTATAGCATGAGATGTGATATCCAAGTCCTTCCCATTCCAATCCTGAGACCCTTCCTATAGCTTGAGATGTGATATCCAACTCCTTCCCATTCCAATTCTGAGACCCTTCGTATACTCTGAGACTTGATATCTCAATGCTTCTAATACCAAACCTGAGACCCGTAATATAACATGAGATGTGATATCCAAATCCTTCCCCTTCCAAACCTTAGACCCTTCCTTTATCATGAGATGTGATATCCAACTCCTTCCCATTCCAATCCTGAGACCCTTCCGATATCATGAGATGTGATATCTCAAAGCTTCTAATATCAAACTTGAGACCCTCCCTATAGCAGGGGATGTGATATCCAAGTCCTTCCCATTCCAATCCTGAGACCCTTCCTATAGCATGAGATGTGATATCTCAATGCTTCTAATACCAAACCAATGACCCTTCCTATGGCATGAGATGTGATATCCAACTCCTTGCCATTCAAATCCTGAGACCCTTCCTATAGCATGAGAAGGGATATCCAACTCCTTCCCAATCCAATCCTGAGACCCTTCCAATAGCAGAGACGTGATATCTCAATGCTTCTACCAAACCTGAGACCCTTCCTTTAGCATGAGATGTGATATCCAAATCCTTCACATTCCAATCCTGAGACCCTTCCTATAGCATGAGATGTGATATCTCAATGCTTCTAATACCAAACCTGAGATCCTTCCTATAACATGAGATGTGATATCCAATTCCTTCCCATTCCAAACCTGAGACCCTTCCTATTGGATGAGATGTGATATCCAACTCCTTCCCATTCCAACCGTGAGACCCTTCCTATAGCATGAGATGTGATGTCTCAATGCTTCTAATACCAAACCTGAGATCCCTCCTATAACATGATATGTGATATCCAACTCCTTCCATTCCAATCCTGAGACCTGTCCTATAGCATGAGATGTGATAGCTCAATGCTTATACCAAACCTGAGACCCTTCCTATAGCATGAGATGTGATATCCAACTACTTCCCATTCCAATCCTGAGACCCTTCATATAGCATGAGATGTGATATCTCAATGCTTCTAATACCAAACCTGAGATCCTTCCTCTAACATGAAATGTGATATCCAACTCCTTCCCTTTCCAAACCTAAGAGCCTATCTATAGCATGAGATGTGATATCCAAGTCCTTCCCATTCCAATCCTTAGACCCTTCCTACAGCATGCAATATGATATCTCAATGATTCTAATAACAAACCTGAGACCCGTCCTATAGCATGAGATATGATATCCAAGTCCTTCCCATTCCAATCCTGAGACCCTTCCTATAACATGAAATGTGATATCCAACTCCTTCCCATTCCAACCTGAGACCCTTCCTATAGCATGAGATGGGATATCCAACTTCTTCCAAATCCAATACTGATACCCTTCCGATAGCATGAGATGTGATATCCCAATGCTTCTACCAAACCTGAGACCCATACTATGGCATGAGATGTGATATCAAACTCCTTCCCATTCCAATCCTGAGACCCTTCCTATAGCTTGAGGTGTGATATCCAACTCCTTCCCATTCCAATTCTGAGACCCTTCTTATACCATGAGACTTGATATCTCAATGCATCTAATACCAAACCTGAGACCCGTCCTATAACATGAGATGTGATATCCAAATCCTTCCCCTTCCAAACCTTAGACCCTTCCTTTATCATGAGATGTGATATCCAACTCCTTCCCATTCCAATCCTGAGACCCTTCCGATATCATGAGATTTGTTATCTCAATGCTTCTAATATCAAACTTGAGACCCTCCCTATAGCATGAGATGTGACATCCAAGTCCTTCCCATTCCAATCCTGAGACCCTTCCTATAACATGAGATGTGATATCCAACTCCTTCCCATTCCAACCTGAGACACTTCCTATAGCATGAGAAGGGATATCTAACTCCTTCCCAATCCAATCCTGAGACCCTTCCGATAGCAGAGATGTGATATCTCAATGCTTATACCAAACCTGAGACCCTTCCTATGGCATGAGATGTGATATCCAACTCCTTGCCATTCAAATCCTGAGATCCTTCCTATAGCATGAGATGTGATATCTCTATGCTTCTAATACCTAACCTGAGACCCTTCCTATAACATGAGATGGGATATCCAACTCCTTCCCATTCCAATCCTGAGACCCTTCCGATAGCAGAGATGTGATATCTCAATGCTTATACCAAACCTGAGAACCTTCCTATAGCCTGAGATGTCATATACAACTCCTTCCCATTCCAATCCTGAGACCCTTCCTTTAGCATGAGATGTGATATCTCAATGCTTATACCAAATCTGAGACCCTTCCTATAGCATGAGATGTGATATCCTCCTGAGACCCTTCCTATAGCATGAGATGTGATATCTCAATGCTTCTACCAAACCTGAGACCCTTCCTTTAGCATGAGATGTGATATCCAACTACTTCCCATATTCCAATCCTGAGACCCTTCCTATAGCATGAGATGTGATATCTCAATACTTCTAATACCAAACCTGAGATCCTTCCGATAACATGAGATGTGATATCCAAATCCTTCCCCTTCCAAACCTGAGACCCTCCCTTTAGCATGAGATGGGATATCCAACTCCTTCCCATTCCAATCCTGAGAACCTTCTGATAGCATGAGATGTGATATCTCAATGCTTCTAATACCAAACCTGAGATCCTTCCGATAGCATGAGATGTGATATCTCAATGCTTCTAATACCAAACCTGAGATCCTTCCTATAACATGAGATGTGATATCCAAATCCTTCCCCTTCCAAACCTGAGACCCTCCCTTTAGCATGAGATGTGATATCCAACTCCTTCCCATTCTAAATCTGAGACCCTTCTGATAGCATGAGATGTGATATCTCATTGCCTCTAATACCAAACCTGAGATCCTACCTCTAACATGAAATGTGATATCCAACTCTTTCCCCTTCCAAACCTGAGAGCCTTCCTATAGCATGAGATGTGATATCCAAGTCCTTCCCATTCCAATCCTGAGACCCTTCCTATAACATGAGATGTGATATCCAACTCCTTCCAATTCCAACCTGAGACCCTTCCTATAGCATGAGATGTGATATCTCAATGCCTCTAATACCAAACCTGAGATCCTTCCTCTAACATTAAATGTGATATCCAACTCCTTCCCTTTCCAAACCTGAGAGCCTATCTATATCATGAGATGTGATATCCAAGTCCTTCCCATTCCAATCCTTAGACCCTTCCTACAGCATGCAATATGATATCTCAATGATTCTAATAACAAACCTGAGACCCGTCCTATAACATGAGATGAGATATCCAACTCCTTCCCATTCCAATCCTGAGACACTTCCGATAGCAGAGATGTGATATATCAATGCTTATACCAATCTGAGACCCTTCCTATAACATGAGATGTGATATCCAACTCCTTCCCGTTCCAAACCTGAGACCCTTCCTTTAGCATGAGATGTGATATCCAGCTCCTTCCCATTCCAATCCTGAGACACTTCCGATAGCATGAGATGTGATATCTCAATGCTTCTAATATCAAAGCTGAGACCCTCCCTATAGCATGATATGTGATATCTAAGTCCTTCCCATTCCAATCCTGAGACCCTTCCTATAGCATGAGATGTGATATCCAACTCGTTCCCATTCCAATCCTGAGACCCTTCCTATAGCATGAGATGTGATATCTCAATACTTCTAATACCAAACCTGAGATCCTTCCGATAACATGAGATGTGATATCCAAATCCTTCCCCCTCCAAACCTGAGACCCTCCCTTTAGCATGAGATGTGATATCCAACTCCTTCCCATTCCTATCCTGAGACCCTTCTGATAGCATGAGATGTGATATCTCAATGCTTCTAATACCAAACTTGAGATCCTTCCTATAACATGAGATGTGATATCCAAATCCTTCCCCTTCCAAACCTGAGACCCTCCCTTTAGCATGAGATGTGATATCCAACTCCTTCCCATTCCAATCCTGAGACGCTTCTGATAGCATGAGATGTGATATCTCAATGCCTCTAATACCAAACCTGAGATCCTACCTCTAACATGAAATGTGATATCCAACTCTTTCCCCTTCCAAACCTAAGAGCCTTCCTATAGCATGAGATGTGATATCCAAGTCCTTCCCATTCCAATCATGAGACCCTTCCTATAACATGAGATGGGATTTCCAACTCCTTCCC
This sequence comes from Ambystoma mexicanum, assembly GCF_040938575.1. Classification (NCBI taxonomy): domain Eukaryota; kingdom Metazoa; phylum Chordata; class Amphibia; order Caudata; family Ambystomatidae; genus Ambystoma; species Ambystoma mexicanum. The sequence goes on along the minus strand of NC_090921.1, from coordinate 1,511,149,926 downwards.
ATTCCAATCCTGAGACCCTTCCGATAGCAGAGATGTGATATCTCAATGCTTATACCAAACCTGAGACCCTTCCTACGGCATGAGATGTCATATACAACTCCTTCCCATTCCAATCCTGAGACCCTTCCTATAGCATGAGATGTGATATCTCAATGCTTCTACCAAACCTGAGACCCTTCCTTTAGCATGAGATGTGATATCCAACTCGTTCCCATTCCAATCCTGAGACCCTTCCTATAGCATGAGATGTGATATCTCAATGCTTCTAATACCAAACTTGAGATCCTTCCTATAACATGAGATGTGATATCCAAATCCTTCCCCTTCCAAACCTGAGACCCTTCTGATAGCATGAGATGTGATATCTCAATGCTTCTAATACCAAACTTGAGATCCTTCCTATAACATGAGATGTGATATCCAAATCCTTCCCCTTCCAAACCTGAGACCCTCCCTTTAGCATGAGATGTGATATCCAACTCCTTCCCATTCCAATCCTGAGACGCTTCTGATAGCATGAGATGTGATATCTCAATGCCTCTAATACCAAACCTGAGATCCTACCTCTAACATGAAATGTGATATCCAACTCTTTCCCCTTCCAAACCTAAGAGCCTTCCTATAGCATGAGATGTGATATCCAAGTCCTTCCCATTCCAATCATGAGACCCTTCCTTTAGCATGAGATGTGATATCCAACTCCTTCCCATTCCTATCCTGAGACCCTTCTGATAGCATGAGATGTGATATCTCAATGCTTCTAATACCAAACTTGAGATCCTTCCTATAACATGAGATGTGATATCCAAATCCTTCCCCTTCCAAACCTGAGACCCTCCCTTTAGCATGAGATGTGATATCCAACTCCTTCCCATTCCAATCCTGAGACGCTTCTGATAGCATGAGATGTGATATCTCAATGCCTCTAATACCAAACCTGAGATCCTACCTCTAACATGAAATGTGATATCCAACTCTTTCCCCTTCCAAACCTAAGAGCCTTCCTATAGCATGAGATGTGATATCCAAGTCCTTCCCATTCCAATCATGAGACCCTTCCTATAACATGAGATGGGATATCCAACTCCTTCCCATTCCAATCCTGAGACCCTTCCGATAGCAGAGATGTGATATCTCAATGCTTATACCAAACCTGAGACCCTTCCTACGGCATGAGATGTCATATACAACTCCTTCCCATTCCAATCCTGAAACCCTTCCTATAGCATGAGATGTGATATCTCAATGCTTCTACCAAACCTGAGACCCTTCCTTTAGCATGAGATGTGATATCCAACTCGTTCCCATTCCAATCCTGAGACCCTTCCTATAGCATGAGATGTTATATCTCAATACTTCTAATACCAAACCTGAGATCCTTCCGATAACATGAGATGTGATATCCAAATCCTTCCCCTTCCAAACCTGAGACCCTCCCTTTAGCATGAGATGTGATATCCAACTCCTTCCCATTCCTATCCTGAGACCCTTCTGATAGCATGAGATGTGATATCTCAATGCTTCTAATACCAAACTTGAGATCCTTCCTATAACATGAGATGTGATATCCAAATCCTTCCCCTTCCAAACCTGAGACCCTCCCTTTAGCATGAGATGTGATATCCAACTCCTTCCCATTCCAATCCTGAGACCCTTCTGATAGCATGAGATGTGATATCTCAATGCCTCTAATACCAAACCTGAGATCCTACCTCTAACATGAAATGTGATATCCAACTCTTTCCCCTTCCAAACCTAAGAGCCTTCCTATAGCATGAGATGTGATATCCAAGTCCTTCCCATTCCAATCATGAGACCCTTCCTATAACATGAGATGGGATATCCAACTCCTTCCCATTCCAATCCTGAGACCCTTCCGATAGCAGAGATGTGATATCTCAATGCTTATACCAAACCTGAGACCCTTCCTACGGCATGAGATGTCATATACAACTCCTTCCCATTCCAATCCTGAGACCCTTCCTATAGCATGAGATGTGATGTCTCAATGCTTCTAATACCAAACCTGAGATCCTTCCTATAACATGAGATGTGATATCCAACTCCTTCCCATTCCAATCCTGAGACCCTTCCTATAGCTTGAGATGTGATATCTCAATGCTTATACCAAACCTGAGACCCTTCCTATAGCATGAGATGTGATATCCAACAGCTTCCCATTCCAATCCTGAGACCCTTCCTATAGCATGAGATGTGATATCTCAATGCTTCTAATACCAAACCTGAGACTCTTCCTATAACATGAGATGGGATATCCAACTCCTTCCCATTCCAATCCTGAGACCCTTACGATAGCAGAGATGTGATATCTCAATGCTTATACCAAACCTGAGACCCTTCCTACGGCATGAGATGTCATATACAACTCCTTCCCATTCCAATCCTGAGACCCTTCCTATAGCATGAGATGTGATATCTCAATGCTTATACCAAACCTGAGACCCTTCATATAGCATGAGATGTGATATCCAACTCCTTCCCATTCCAATCCTGAGACCCTTCCTATAACATGAGATGTGATGTCTCAATGCTTCTAATACCAAACCTGAGATCCTTCCTAAAACATGAGATGTGATATCCAACTCCTTCCATTCCAATCCTGAGACCCTTCCTATAGCATGAGATGTGATATCTCAATGCTTCTAATATCAAACTTGAGACCCTCCCTATAGCATGAGATGTGATATCCAAGTCCTTCCCATTCCAATCCCGAGACACTTCCTATAGCATGAGATGTGATATCTCAATGCTTCTAATACCAAACCTGAGACTCTTCCTATAACATGAGATGGGATATCCAACTCCTTCCCATTCCAATCCTGAGACCCTTCCAAAAGCATAGATGTGATATCTCAATGCTTATACCAAACCTGAGACCCTTCCTATGGCATGAAATGTCATATACATATCCTTCTCATTCCAATCCTGAGACCCTTCCTATAGCATGAGATGTGATATCTCAATGCTTATACCAAACCTGAGACCCTTCCTATAGCATGAGATGTGATATCTAACTCCTTCCCATTCCAATCCTGAGACCCTTCCTATAGCATGAGAAGGGATATCCAACTCCTTCCCAATCCAATCCTGAGACCCTTCCGATAGCAGAGACATGATATCTCAATGCTTCTACCAAACCTGAGACCCTTCCTTTAGCATGAGATGTGATATCCAAATCCTTCACATTCCAATCCTGAGACCCTTCCTATAGCATGAGATGTGATATCTCAATGCTTCTAATACCAAACCTGAGATCCTTCCTATAACATGAGATGTGATATCTAATTCCTTCCCATTCCAAACCTGAGACCCTTCCTATTGGATGAGTTGTGATATCCAACTCCTTCCCATTCCAACCCTGAGACCCTTCCTATAGCATGAGATGTGATGTCTCAATGATTCTAATACCAAACCTGAGATCCTTCCTATAACATGAGATGTGATATCCAACTCCTTCCATTCCAATCCTGAGACCCGTCCTATAGCATGAGATGTGATATCGCAATGCTTATACCAAACCTGAGACCCTTCCTATAGCATGAGATGTGATATCCAACTACTTCCCATTCCAATCCTGAGACCCTTCCTATAGCATGAGATGTGATATCTCAATGCTTCTAATACCAAACCTGAGATCCTTCCTCTAACATGAAATGTGATATCCAACTCCTTCCCTTTCCAAACCTAAGAGCCTATCTATAGCATGAGATGTGATATCCAGGTCCTTCCTATTCCAATCCTTAGACCCTTCCTACAGCATGCAATATGATATCTCAATGATTCTAATAACAAACCTGAGACCCGTCCTATAGCATGAGATATGATATCCAAGTCCTTCCCATTCCAATACTGAGACCCTTCCTATAACATGAAATGTGATATCCAACTCCTTCCCATTCCAACCTGAGACCCTTCCTATAGCATGAGATGGGATATCCAACTTCTTCAAAATCCAATACTGATACCCTTCCGATAGCATGAGATGTGATATCCCAATGCTTCTACCAAACCTGAGACCCATACTATGGCATGAGATGTGATATCAAACTCCTTCCCATTCCAATCCTGAGACCCTTCCTATAGCTTGAGGTGTGATATCCAACTCCTTCCCATTCCAATTCTGAGACCCTTCTTATACCATGAGACTTGATATCTCAATGCTTCTAATACCAAACCTGAGACCCGTCCTATAACATGAGATGTGATATCCAAATCCTTCCCCTTCCAAACCTTAGACCCTTCCTTTATCATGAGATGTGGTATCCAACTCCTTCCCATTCCAATCCTGAGACCCTTCCGATATCATGAGATTTGTTATCTCAATGCTTCTAATATCAAACTTGAGATCCTCCCTATAGCATGAGATGTGACATCCAAGTCCTTCCCATTCCAATCCTGAGACCCTTCCTATAGCATGAGATGTGATATCTCTATGCTTCTAATACCAAACCTGAGACCCTTCCTATAACATGAGATGGGATATCCAACTCCTTCCCATTCCAATCCTGAGACCCTTCCGATAGCAGAGATGTGATATCTCAATGCTTATACCAAACCTGAGACCCTTCCTATGGCCTGAGATGTCATATACAACTCCTTCCCATTCCAATCCTGAGACCCTTCCTTTAGCATGAGATGTGATATCTCAATGCTTATACCAAATCTGAGACCCTTCCTATAGCATGAGATGTGATATCCAAATCCTTCCCATTCCAATCCTGAGACCCTTCCTATAGCATGAGATGTGATATCTCAATGCTTATACCAAACCTGAGAGCCTACCTATAGCATGAGATGTGATATCCAAGTCGATCCTATTCCAATCCTTAGACCCTTCGTACAGCATGCGATGTGATATCTCAATGATTCTAATACCAAACCAGAGACTCTTACTATAACATGAGATGTGATATCCAACTCCTTCCCATTCCAATCCTGAGCCGCTTCCGATAGCAGAGATGTGATATCTCAATGCTTATACCAAACCTGAGACCCTTCCTATAACATGAGATGTGATATCCAACTCCTTCCCGTTCCAAACCTGAGACACTAACTATAGCATATGTGATATCCAACTCCTTCCCATTCCAAACATGAGACCCTTCCTATAGCAAGAAAGTAATATCCAACTCCTACCCATTCCAATCCTGAGACCCTTCCTATAGCAAGAGATGTGATATCCAAATCCTTCCCATTCCAATCCTGAGACCCTTCCTATAACATGAGATGTGATATCCAACTCCTTCCCATTCCAACCTGAGACACTTCCTATAGCATGAGAAGGGATATCCAACTCCTTCCCAATCCAATCCTGAGACCCTTCCGATAGCAGAGATGTGATATCTCAATGTTTATACCAAACCTGAGACCCTTCCTATGGCATGAGATGTGATATCCAACTCCTTGCCATTCAAATCCTGAGACCCTTCCTATAGCATGAGAAGGGATATCCAACTCCTTCCCAATCCAATCCTGCGACCCTTCCGATAGCAGAGACGTGATATCTCAATGCTTCTACCAAACCTGAGACCCTTCCTTTAGCATGAGATGTGATATCCAAATCCTTCACATTCCAATCCTGAGACCCTTCCTATAGCATGAGATGTGATATCTCAATGCTTCTAATACCAAACCTGAGATCCTTCCTATAACATGAGATGTGATATCCAATTCCTTCCCATTCCAAACCTGAGACCCTTCCTATTGGATGAGTTGTGATATCCAACTCCTTCCCATTCCAACCCTGAGACCCTTCCTATACTCTGAGACTTGATATCTCAATGCTTCTAATACCAAACCTGAGACCCGTAATATAACATGAGATGTGATATCCAAATCCTTCCCCTTCCAAACCTTAGACCCTTCCTTTATCATGAGATGTGATATCCAACTCCTTCCCATTCCAATCCTGAGACCCTTCCGATATCATGAGATGTGATATCTCAAAGCTTCTAATATCAAACTTGAGACCCTCCCTATAGCATGAGATGTGATATCCAAGTCCTTCCCATTCCAATCCTGAGACCCTTCCTATAGCATGAGATGTGATATCTCAATGCTTCTAATACCAAACCTGAGACCCTTCCTATTACATGAGATGGGAATATCCAACTCCTTCCCATTCCAATCCTGAGACCCTTCCGATAGCAGAGATGTGATATCTCATTGCTTATACCAATCCTGAGACCCTTCGTATGGCATGAGATGTGATATCCAACTCCTTGCCATTCAAATCCTGAGACCCTTCCTATAGCATGAGAAGGGATATCCAACTCCTTCCCAATCCAATCCTGAGACCCTTCCGATAGCAGAGACGTGATATCTCAATGCTTCTACCAAACCTGAGACCCTTCCTTTAGCATGAGATGTGATATCCAAATCCTTCACATTCCAATCCTGAGACCCTTCCTATAGCATGAGATGTGATATCTCAATGCTTCTAATACCAAACCTGAGATCCTTCCTATAACATGAGATGTGATATCCAATTCCTTCCCATTCCAAACCTGAGACCCTTCCTATTGGATGAGTTGTGATATCCAACTCCTTCCCATTCCAACCCTGAGACCCTTCCTATACTCTGAGACTTGATATCTCAATGCTTCTAATACCAAACCTGAGACCCGTAATATAACATGAGATGTGATATCCAAATCCTTCCCCTTCCAAACCTTAGACCCTTCCTTTATCATGAGATGTGATATCCAACTCCTTCCCATTCCAATCCTGAGACCCTTCCGATATCATGAGATGTGATATCTCAAAGCTTCTAATATCAAACTTGAGACCCTCCCTATAGCATGAGATGTGATATCCAAGTCCTTCCCATTCCAATCCTGAGACCCTTCCTATAGCATGAGATGTGATATCTCAATGCTTCTAATACCAAACCTGAGACCCTTCCTATTACATGAGATGGGAATATCCAACTCCTTCCCATTCCAATCCTGAGACCCTTCCGATAGCAGAGATGTGATATCTCAATGCTTATACCAAACCTGAGACCCTTCGTATGGCATGAGATGTGATATCCAACTCCTTGCCATTCAAATCCTGAGACCCTTCCTATAGCATGAGAAGGGATATCCAACTCCTTCCCAATCCAATCCTGAGACCCTTCCGATAGCAGAGACGTGATATCTCAATGCTTCTACCAAACCTGAGACCCTTCCTTTAGCATGAGATGTGATATCCAAATCTTTCACATTCCAATCCTGAGACCCTTCCTATAGCATGAGATGTGATATCTCAATGCTTCTAATACCAAACCTGAGATCCTTCCTATAACATGAGATGTGATATCCAATTCCTTCCCATTCCAAACCTGAGACCCTTCCTATTGGATGAGTTGTGATATCCAACTCCTTCCCATTCCAACCCTGAGACCCTTCCTATAGCATGAGATGTGATGTCTCAATGATTCTAATACCAAACCTGAGATCCTTCCTATAACATAAGATGTGATATCCAACTCCTTCCATTCCAATCCTGAGACCCGTCCTATAGCATGAGATGTGATATCTCAATGCTTATACCAAACCTGAGACCCTTCCTATAGCATGAGATGTGATATCCAACTACTTCCCATTCCAATCCTGAGACCCTTCCTATAGCATGAGATGTGATATCTCAATGCTTCTAATACCAAACCTGAGATCCTTCCTCTAACATGAAATGTGATATCCAACTCCTTCCCTTTCCAAACCTAAGAGCCTATCTATAGCATGAGATGTGATATCCAGGTCCTTCCTATTCCAATCCTTAGACCCTTCCTACAGCATGCAATATGATATCTCAATGATTCTAATAACAAACCTGAGACCCGTCCTATAGCATGAGATATGATATCCAAGTCCTTCCCATTCCAATCCTGAGACCCTTCCTATAACATGAAATGTGATATCCAACTCCTTCCCATTTCAACCTGAGACCCTTCCTATAGCATGAGATGGGATATCCAACTTCTTCAAAATCCAATACTGATACCCTTCCGATAGCATGAGATGTGATATCCCAATGCTTCTACCAAACCTGAGACCCATACTATGGCATGAGATGTGATATCAAACTCCTTCCCATTCCAATCCTGAGACCCTTCCTATAGCTTGAGGTGTGATATCCAACTCCTTCCCATTCCAATTCTGAGACCCTTCTTATACCATGAGAATTGATATCTCAATGCTTCTAATACCAAACCTGAGACCCGTCCAATAACATGAGATGTGATATCCAAATCCTTCCCCTTCCAAACCTTAGACCCTTCCTTTATCATGAGATGTGATATCCAACTCCTTCCCATTCCAATCCTGAGACCCTTCCGATATCATGAGATTTGTTATCTCAATGCTTCTAATATCAAACTTGAGACCCTCCCTATAGCATGAGATGTGACATCCAAGTCCTTCCCATTGCAATCCTGAGACCCTTCCTATAGCATGAGATGTGATATCTCTATGCTTCTAATACCAAACCTGAGACCCTTCCTATAACATGAGATGGGAGATCCAACTCCTTCCCATTCCAATCCTGAGACCTTTCCGATAGCAGAGATGTGATATCTCAATGCTTATACCAAACCTGAGACCCTTCCTATGGCCTGAGATGTCATATACAACTCCTTCCCATTCCAATCCTGAGACCCTTCCTTTAGCATGAGATGTGATATCTCAATGCTTATACCAAATCTGAGACCCTTCCTATAGCATGAGATGTGATATCCAATTCCTTCCCATTCCAATCATGAGACCCTTCCTATAGCATGAGATGTGATATCTCAATGCTTATACCAAACCTGAGAGCCTACCTATAGCATGAGATGTGATATCCAAGTCCATCCCATTCCAATCCTTAGACCCTTCCTACAGCATGCGATGTGATATCTCAATGATTCTAATACCAAACCAGAGACTCTTCCTATAACATGAGATGGGATATCCAACTCCTTCCCATTCCAATCCTGAGCCGCTTCAGATAGCAGAGATGTGATATCTCAATGCTTATACCAAACCTGAGACCCTTCCTATAACATGAGATGTGATATCCAACTCCTTCCCGTTCCAAACCTGAGACACTAACTATAGCATATGTGATATCCAACTCCTTCCCATTCCAAACATGAGACCCTTCCTATAGCAAGAAAGTAATATCCAACTCCTACCCATTCCAATCCTGAGACCCTTCCTATAGCAAGAGATGTGATATCCAAATCCTTCCCATTCCAATCCTGAGACCCTTCCTATAACATGAGATGTGATATCCAACTCCTTCCCATTCCAACCTGAGACACTTCCTATAGCATGAGAAGGGATATCCAACTCCTTCCCAATCCAATCCTGAGACCCTTCCGATAGCAGAGATGTGATATCTCAATGCTTATACCAAACCTGAGACCCTTCCTATGGCATGAGATGTGATATCCAACTCCTTGCCATTCAAATCCTGAGACCCTTCCTATAGCATGAGAAGGGATATCCAACTCCTTCCCAATCCAATCCTGAGACCCTTCCGATAGCAGCGACGTGATATCTCAATGCTTCTACCAAACCTGAGACCCTTCCTTTAGCATGAGATGTGATATCCAAATCCTTCACATTCCAATCCTGAGACCCTTCCTTTAGCATGAGATGTGATATCCAACTCCTTCCCATTCCAACCTGAGACACTTCCTATAGCATGAGAAGGGATATCCAACTCCTTCCCAATCCAATCCTGAGACCCTTCCGATAGCAGAGATGTGATATCTCAATGCTTATACCAAACCTGAGACCCTTCCTATGGCATGAGATGTGATATCCAACTCCTTGCCATTCAAATCCTGAGACCCTTCCTATAGCATGAAAAGGAATATCCAACTCCTTCCCAATCCAATCCTGAGACCCTTCCGATAGCAGAGACGTGAAATCTCAATGCTTCTACCAAACCTGAGACCCTTCCTTTAGCATGAGATGTGATATCCAAATCCTTCACATTCCAATCCTGAGACCCTTCCTATAGCATGAGATTTGATATCTCAATGCTTCTAATACCAAACGTGAGATCCTTCCTATAACATGAGATGTGATATCCAAATCCTTCCCCTTCCAAACCTGAGACCCTCCCTTTAGCATGAAATGTGATATCCAACTCCTTCCTATTCCAATCCTGAGACTCTTCTGATAGCATGAGATGTGATATCTCAATGCTTCTAATACCAAACCTGAGATCCTTCCGATAGCATGAGATGTGATATCTCAATGCTTCTAATACCAAACCTGAGATCCTTCCTATAACATGAGATGTGATATCCAAATCCTTCCCCTTCCAAACCTGAGACCCTCCCTTTAGCATTAGATGTGATATCTAACTCCTTCCCATTCCATTCCTGAGACCCTTCTGATAGCATGAGATGTGATATCTCAATGCCTCTAATACCAAACCTGAGATCCTACCTCTAACATGAAATGAGATATCCAACTCTTTCCCCTTCCAAACCTGAGAGCCTTCCTATAACATGAGATGTGATATCCAAGTCCATCCCATTCCAATCCTTAGACCCTTCCTACAGCATGCGATGTGATATCTCAATGATTCTAATACCAAACCAGAGACTCTTCCTATAACATGAGATGGGATATCCAACTCCTTCCCATTCCAATTCTGAGACCCTTCCTATACTATGAGACTTGATATCTCAATGCTTCTAATACCAAACCTGAGACCCGTAATATAACATGAGATGTGATATCCAAATCCTTCCCCTTCCAAACCTTAGACCCTTCCTTTATCATGAGATGTGATATCCAACTCCTTCCCATTCCAATCCTGAGACCCTTCCGATATCATGAGATGTGATATCTCAAAGCTTCTAATATCAAACTTGAGACCCTCCCTATAGCATGAGATGTGATATCCAAGTCCTTCCCATTCCAATCCTGAGACCCTTCCTATAGCGTGAGATGTGATATCTCAATGCTTCTGTTAGGAAAGATTTCGTAATTGTAGGGAATTTTCCTTCCATGTGGCAACCCCTAAACTTTTTGCTATTGTTTTTAACCTTGTTCTTGACTTTGCCAGAGAAGTACAGCCTTCTGCCGCACTTCTCTGGGCTTTCGCTCCTTTCTTATGGGGAAACTGACATGCCCTTAAGACAGTCAGTACCGGGGAACGTGGTTTCCCGTAGTTTCTTTAATCGTGTCGCCATTTTAGTGCAACACGACACAAGAGGGCACTGTAAGCTAAGTTACAGCTCTCTTGGGTCTCTAGCCTTCTACAGGCCCTAGATACTCTTTTAGGATGGTATTTGATCGGTGCAAGTCATTCAGGGACTCGAATGGTGGCAGCGATCGTTTTGTTTATTTTGAGCTCCTTTTGGCGTTCTGAGCACGTTTTTGCACTGAACCCAAAATGGTGGCCTGGCTCCCAAAATGGCCAGGCCGCGAGGCTCCTTTGTCTTGTCCACTGACCGGCTTGCTCCCTTCACCTTCCCCAGGTCGGGCGACCCGGGGCCTTCCTTATTTGGGCATGTACTTTCCCGCGAAACGTGGTTGCTTTCGCGGGCTTCTACATGTCGTTTGTGTGCCTCCAGGGTGTGGGCTGGGATGTCTGGTCCCAATACACATCCTGGGTGCCAGAGAGTCTGGGGTGGTGTGAATGCCTGGGACCACCGTGGTCCGTGATTGGTCCACGTATGGTATGTGTGTTGATGTGCGGATCTCCCATTGGCTCCCCTCCGTTTTGGCGCGAAGGGAACCGTGGATAAGAGGGAGCTGGAAACACCACTGCCATGTCGATCTCCTGAGTTCTCACGAACGAAGGAATACAGGAGCCAAGTATCCTGCAACCAAGAGGCTGGACCGAGGAATCGCTGGTGACCCGCTGAAGGAATCCTCCTTTGCACTGCTGTCGTCCTGTGAAACCCTTTTCTCCTCTGATCGAACCAGAAGGCCTGTACTGGTGCTTCGACCTTTGGAATAGCAGGAACAGCTATTCCCGGCGACTTCATCATCTCCTGCCAAGTAAGCCTTCGGAAGTGTCTCTGGGCCATCCAGTTGACTGACCAGCTTACAAGGGAGTCCTGCTCTGTAACTGCCGCCAGGTTGTGTTGTATTTCAAGTCCTGGTCACTCTCCCACGCTTCGTACGCTTGGCGTCCCCAGGTCTGAAGGGAGGAGTGTACATTTGGCTTGAATACACACAGCCGCTCCGTTGTCCTGCTGCGGCAACAAAACTGTGCTGGTTTCGTCGATTGGGACGTCTTTTTGCTCTACACGACTACGAGGCGTTCCCTGCTCTTCTGAACCTGCCAGCTGCTGAAACAAACGTGGAGAAGCCTGGGTCTGCTTGCTTCGGGGACCGGTGAGTAGTTTAGCTAGGATCTGGTCGCCCTCCTGCAGTATCCCATTGCTTTTCCCTGCTGTGTAAAAACAGCACCCTTTTGGCCGTACTCGCGCTCTGCTTCTGCCCGCTGTGGAGGCTGCGCTTGAGTTGCGGAACCTGTTCTCCTTCTGCTGTGCACTAACCCGAACTGCCTGACTTCCTCCGAAGAGCTTCCCCTTTTGCCCGTTGGCACCGGCGTGGCAGGTACTTTGAGCACAAGGCTCCACTCTTCACAGGGCTCGGACTTCCATCTAGTTAGGTGCCTCTAAAGGCGAACTGAGTCTAAAGCGTTATCGCACTGCCTGTTTTCCTTCCCTGGCAGGTGGACTACATATTTCGTGCTTTAAACGCTTGCGACTGTGTATTTGTATATATATTGTGTTGATTTGGTGTGTGTTGGCTTAATACTGTGTTATTGTGATTTTCTCGCTACGGTCGTTGTTTTAAAGGCCTTAAAATAAATGTGTTTATATTTTTGATATAACAACTGTTTGGAGTAGTTTGTAAGCGCTCTTGCTTTGTGTGCTCATTGCGGGCTTTCAGTCACCCTCACCCCTCTTGAGACCTAGTCTTGACCGCCGCGATCGCTACCTTGATTGGTCTGGCTTGTCCAGAGGTTACCCTGTTCCAAGTAATTAGGTTGGCCTTCTGAACTTCTGCGCCACCAGGACAGAGTTCAGAAATCCGTCTTAACAAATTGGTGGCAGCGGTGGGATACGACTGAAGGTATCCAGTGTTGCGCTCGAACTAAGGCATTTCAGGTTATTCCAAACAGTACACGTAGTGAATTGTTGTAATATAACTTTAAAAAGGCCATAGTCCTATCAAACAGTATGGAAACAAATACGTTGTTAACTTTAAATGCTTCCAAATCAAAAACGCTGAAAAAGATGTGTGCGGAGAGAGGTGTTTCCTCTCAAGGCACAAAATTGGAAATGATCCAGAGAATCGTGGCGTGGCAAGAAGCGCAGCTTGACGCTATAACTTCCGAGGACAGTGCAGAAGGTGGTGGGGCTGCTCTCACTGGCAGAACCGACGGTTCTGCCGCTGCACTGATCCATCGCGACCACGAGGACAGGGAGGATGTAATGTCTAATGTTTCCTCTGCCAGTGTTGATGGGGAGGCTATGCTTGAATTCAAGAAGCAAGAGCTGCGGTTTAGGCAGCAGGAGCTTGAATTCAGCATAGCCAAACTAAAAATCGAACAGGCAGAAAAACAGAAAGACAGGGATCACCAGTTGGAACTGGCCAAGCTTCAGGTTGCAAATGGGTCCAAGGGTCCTGGACATGGTTCTGGGGCTTCCTCTCATCCACGGTTTCCAAAAGATCTGCTCAGTGTGTATGAAGAAAGGAATGACATTATGGACTGGCTGAATGCGTTTGAGTATGCATGCGAGGTTCAAAAAGTTGACAGTGCTGATAAGATTGCATGGTTGCTCAGTAGACTGCCCCATTCTGGCTGTAGTGCCATTATGGAAATGTCGAAGGCTGAGCGAGCTGATTTCGCAATGTTAAAGCAAACTCTCATTTTAAAGTTTGGGAAGACTCCGGCCCAATATTTAAAGCGTTTTCGAGAGTATAAGAAAAAGGAAGGTGGTACTTGGGTATCTTATGTCGCTGAATCTTTGAAAAACTTAACTGGCTGGGTCGAAGGTTATAAGGTTTCTACCTTCGAAGGCATGATAAATCTTGTCATGCTGGAACATATTTTTGCTTCTTCTTCCCCGGAGCTTAAGCAGCATTTGGCCGATTCGAAGGAGATAGATCCTAAGAAGCTGGCCATTGCAGCAGACTTATGGGTGTCACATCGAGTGTCCCATAAGGACAAAACTCATCCTGGTAAGCAGGAGGAGGGGAAAAAGTCCAAAGATATGGAGGGTGGGGAATCTGCTAAATCTTCTTCCCATAAGGGCCACAAAAAGAAAAACAAGGGTACGACACAAGAGAACTCACAGGGTAGTGGAGGTTCGCCTCCGAAACAGAACTCTGGTTACAATAAGCCTCCCTACGTAAACAGACCCACTGGGGCTTGTTTTTCTTGTGGAGCAACTGACCATGTGAAGGGGGATCCCCGTTGTAAGGTTAGACCTTTGGGGGTCCACTCCGCTAATCTGGCCTTCTCCTCCTACGAGGAAGAAGAGATTACAGGAGCATCCTTCTCCTCAGACTCATTTCCCAGCGGAATAGAGGCTGAGGTAGTTTTAGTGTCCCTGGGTTCCTGGGAGCCTAAAGTCGCAGAGGCGTATGCTAGGATTCCGGATAATACCAAGCACTACTTTAAAGACAGTGTGCTGATCAATGGAGTGGATACTCCAGCTCTTAGGGATAGTGGGTGCAGTCGAACTGTAGTGGATTCTACCTTGGTAGACTCAGAGGAAGTTGCCAGAGCTACTCTGATGCCCACTAAGTTGGCTGACGGCCCCCTCCGTATGTTTCCCGTGATCCCTGTAAATCTTACTTTAAATGGTACAGCAGTCAGGATTCCAGTGAGCATTCAGAGAAACGTCCCGGGAAAGGTCTTGTTGGGTAATGATCTCAGAGCTTTGGGGCTCGTAGGAGACACTGCCGAAAGAGCCTACACACGGTCTCAAGCACGGGCAGCATTGGCCAAGTCCAATACGCCGCCCCAGCCGAAGGGGAAACCCAAGGCGAAAGGAGTCTACAAGTCAAGACGGGGGAAAGAGAATATTCCCCCGAGCTCGCCTACCACTGCGGTGGAGGAAGTTGGTCAATCGCCCAAGCCTGACGAGGAGGTGGCGATGCCTGAAGTATTCGACCCCAACGATCATCCTGAACTAAAAGACTTGTTAGTTGAAGGAGGTCCTGATAGGGACGAATTCAGTAAAGGCCAACGTGAGTGCCCATCTCTGGAAGGCCTAAGGAGACAGGCCTGCTCCCAGCTTGAGGGTGAGCCTCCTGGGAAGCATAGGATTTATTGGGAAGGTGGACTCCTGTATAGTGAGCCCACAGAGTCTACAGAAGGAGACCATAGGAGGTTGGTGGTTCCCCTTGCTGTTAGGCCCTTCCTCCTGCAGTTGGCGCATGAAGTTCCCCTTGCTGGTCACCTTGGTATGAAGAGGACCAAGCAAAGGTTATCCATGCACTTCTACTGGCCCAAGATGGGGGTGCAAGTAGAAAGTCACTGCAGGAGTTGTGCCTCCTGCCAGTTGTCTGGTAAGGTTGGCGCGACAATCCAAGCTCCGTTGGTACCGCTCCCAGTTGTGGGGGTACCATTTGAAAGGGTAGGGATCGACATCGTCGGTCCCCTTGACCCGCAAACATCCTCGGGCAATAGGTTTATCCTGGTGCTGGTCGACCATGCAACCAGGTATCCTGAGGCCATCCCATTGAAAACTGTAACTGCCAAGTCAGTTGCAAAAGCTTTACTCGGCATATTTACTAGGGTTGGCTTCCCTAAAGAAGTTGTGTCAGATCGTGGCAGCAACTTTATGTCGAAGTATATGCAGGCTATGTGGAAAGAATGTGGGGTCACCTACAAGTTCTCTTCTGCATACCACCCCCAGACCAATGGTCTGGTGGAACGCTTCAACAGAACGTTAAAGAGCATGATTGGGGCTCTGGAGGAGCCCCAGAGAAGAAAATGGGATCTTCTTTTACCATGCTTGCTGTTTGCCTACCGAGAGGTACCACAGGAGGGTGTTGGCTTCAGCCCCTTCGAACTTCTGTTCGGTCATCCCGTACGGGGACCCTTAGCCATTGTCAAGGAGGGATGGGAGATGCCCACTCCCCCTGTTACTACCAATGTAGTTGACTATGTGCTAGGGCTCAGAAAACGGATGGTACTTCTGATGGGCTTGGCTAGTGATAAATTGAAGGCAGGGCAAGCGCTGGTGAAACATTGGTACGACCAGAAAGCTTCCCTCATCAACTTTACACCTGGTCAGCAAGTCCTGATCATGAATCCAATAAGGCCTCGCGCTTTACAGGACAAATGGTCAGGCCCTTACACAGTGGTGGAGCCCCTGGGTGAGGTGAACTATTTAGTGGACCTTGGAAGGCCTGGACAGGCTCCAAAAGTGTTCCACGTGAATAGGCTGAAGGCTTTCGTCGCAAGAGTCGAAATCGCAGCCCTGCTACTGGCTTCAGATGTTGAGGAAGAGGAGTCAGAACCTCTCCCCGACCTGTTCCAAAGCGGTCCTTCAGATAGCTCCGTTGAGGGTGTCCGAGTGGCCCCTCACCTGACTTCTGATCAGCAGGCTGAGGTGAAAAGTTTGCTTAGGCAGTTTTCCCCCCTGTTTTCACAGTCCCCTGGTTTGACACCTTGGTGCAAACATAACATTGACACAGGAGACAGTGTACCTACCAAAAGTAGGGGATACAGGATGTCAGATAAAGTACGGTCTTATATTAAGACCGAGGTCAACAAGATGTTAGACCTTGGGGTGATTGAACCCTCTAGTAGTCCTTGGTCCAGTCCTGTGGTTTTGGTTCCAAAGGCAGGCACTTCTGAATTGAGGTTCTGCGTGGATTACAGGGCTCTGAATGCTGTCACCAAGACAGATGCACACCCCTTGCCTCGAACAGATGAGCTGGTGGATACTTTGGGTGCCTCCAAGTACCTCAGCACGTTTGACCTCACTGCTGGCTATTGGCAAATAGCTTTAGCAGAACATGCCAAGGAGAAGACAGCATTTTCTACTCCAGACGGCCTTTACCAATTCCGGGTAATGCCGTTCGGGTTGAAGAATGCACCTGCCACTTTCCAGAGGCTTGTGAATCATGTGTTGAATGGGTTGGACGAATTCTGTCTTGCATATCTGGACGATATAGCAGTTTTCAGTGCCACCTGGGAAGACCATGTGAAACACCTCAGGATTGTGCTCCAGGCTCTTCAGAAAGCCCACTTGACCATAAAGGCTAGTAAATGCCAGATTGGACAAGGCTCAGTGGTTTACCTTGGACATGAAGTAGGTGGAGGGAGGATACAGCCTCTACCCAGTAAAGTACAAGCAGTACAAGACTGGCCTACCCCCACTACGCAAACCCAAGTGAGAGCCTTCTTAGGACTCACGGGGTATTATCGCAATTTTGTGGCAGACTATGGTACCATAGCTGCTCCTCTGACTGCCCTCACAACTCCGAAGAAACCCAAGAAGGTAACTTGGACCGACGAGTGTGAGAAGGCCTTCAATGGCTTGAAAGACTCCTTGTGCCAGGCCCCTGTGCTCAGGGCCCCTGATTATCAAAGACCTTTTATCGTGCAGACGGATGCCTCTGACACTGGGATAGGAGCTGTACTATCACAAGTAGATGAGAAGGGTAAGGAACACCCTATCGGTTTTATTAGTCGCCAGCTTAAGGACAGAGAGCTCAGATGGTCCACGGTAGAGAAAGAATGTTTCTCTGTTGTGTGGGCCCTAAGGAAGCTGAGGCCCTACCTCTATGGGACCCACTTCACTGTGCAGACTGACCATAAGCCGTTAAAGTGGCTAATGAACATGAAGGGGGAGAATCCAAAGTTGCTTAGGTGGTCCATAAGTCTACAAGGCTTCGACTTCACTATTGAGCATAGGCCAGGTGTCCAACATAGCAATGCTGATGGGTTGTCCAGAATGTTTTACCGACCTGAACAAGAGACTCATCCAGGGGTGGATTAGTTCCCCCTGTCCATAGTCTGGGAGGGGCGAGTGTTAGGAAAGATTTCGTAATTGTAGGGAATTTTCCTTCCATGTGGCAACCCCTAAACTTTTTGCTATTGTTTTTAACCTTGTTCTTGACTTTGCCAGAGAAGTACAGCCTTCTGCCGCACTTCTCTGGGCTTTCGCTCCTTTCTTATGGGGAAACTGACATGCCCTTAAGACAGTCAGTACCGGGGAACGTGGTTTCCCGTAGTTTCTTTAATCGTGTCGCCATTTTAGTGCAACACGACACAAGAGGGCACTGTAAGCTAAGTTACAGCTCTCTTGGGTCTCTAGCCTTCTACAGGCCCTAGATACTCTTTTAGGATGGTATTTGATCGGTGCAAGTCATTCAGGGACTCGAATGGTAGCAGCAATCGTTTTGTTTATTTTGAGCTCCTTTTGGCGTTCTGAGCACGTTTTTGCACTGAACCCAAAATGGTGGCCTGGCTCCCAAAATGGCCAGGCCGCGAGGCTCCTTTGTCTTGTCCACTGACCGGCTTGCTCCCTTCACCTTCCCCAGGTCGGGCGACCCGGGGCCTTCCTTATTTGGGCATGTACTTTCCCGCGAAACGTGGTTGCTTTCGCGGGCTTCTACATGTCGTTTGTGTGCCTCCAGGGTGTGGGCTGGGATGTCTGGTCCCAATACACATCCTGGGTGCCAGAGAGTCTGGGGTGGTGTGAATGCCTGGGACCACCGTGGTCCGTGATTGGTCCACGTATGGTATGTGTGTTGATGTGCGGATCTCCCATTGGCTCCCCTCCGTTTTGGCGCGAAGGGAACCGTGGATAAGAGGGAGCTGGAAACACCACTGCCATGTCGATCTCCTGAGTTCTCACGAACGAAGGAATACAGGAGCCAAGTATCCTGCAACCAAGAGGCTGGACCGAGGAATCGCTGGTGACCCGCTGAAGGAATCCTCCTTTGCACTGCTGTCGTCCTGTGAAACCCTTTTCTCCTCTGATCGAACCAGAAGGCCTGTACTGGTGCTTCGACCTATGGAATAGCAGGAACAGCTATTCCCGGCGACTTCATCATCTCCTGCCAAGTAAGCCTTCGGAAGTGTCTCTGGGCCATCCAGTTGACTGACCAGCTTACAAGGGAGTCCTGCTCTGTAACTGCCGCCAGGTTGTGTTGTATTTCAAGTCCTGGTCACTCTCCTACGCTTCGTACGCTTGGCGTCCCCAGGTCTGAAGGGAGGAGTGTACATTTGGCTTGAATACACACAGCCGCTCCGTTGTCCTGCTGCGGCAACAAAACTGTGCTGGTTTCGTCGATTGGGACGTCTTTTTGCTCTACACGACTACGAGGCGTTCCCTGCTCTTCTGAACCTGCCAGCTGCTGAAACAAACGTGGAGAAGCCTGGGTCTGCTTGCTTCGGGGACCGGTGAGTAGTTTAGCTAGGATCTGGTCGCCCTCCTACAGTATCCCATTGCTTTTCCCTGCTGTGTAAAAACAGCACCCTTTTGGCCGTACTCGCGCTCTGCTTCTGCCCGCTGTGGAGGCTGCGCTTGAGTTGCGGAACCTGTTCTCCTTCTGCTGTGCACTAACCCGAACTGCCTGACTTCCTCCGAAGAGCTTCCCCTTTTGCCCGTTGGCACCGGCGTGGCAGGTACTTTGAGCACAAGGCTCCCCTCTTCACAGGGCTCGGACTTCCATCTAGTTAGGTGCCTCTAAAGGCGAACTGAGTCTAAAGCGTTATCGCACTGCCTGTTTTCCTTCCCTGGCAGGTGGACTACATATTTCGTGCTTTAAACGCTTGCGACTGTGTATTTGTATATATATTGTGTTGATTTGGTGTGTGTTGGCTTAATACTGTGTTATTGTGATTTTCTCGCTACGGTCGTTGTTTTAAAGGCCTTAAAATAAATGTGTTTATATTTTTGATATAACTGTTTGGAGTAGTTTGTAAGCGCTCTTGCTTTGTGTGCTCATTGCGGGCTTTCAGTCACCCTCACCCCTCTTGAGACCTAGTCTTGACCGCCGCGATCGCTACCTTGATTGGTCTGGCTTGTCCAGAGGTTACCCTGTTCCAAGTAATTAGGTTGGCCTTCTGAACTTCTGCGCCACCAGGACAGAGTTCAGAAATCCGTCTTAACAGCTTCTAATACCAAACCTGAGACCCTTCCTATAACATGAGATGGGAATATCCAACTCCTTCCCATTCCAATCTTGAGACCCTTCCGATAGCAGAGATGTGATATCTCAATGCTTATACCAAACCTGAGATCCTTCCTATAACATGAGATGTGATATCCAACTCCTTCCCATTCCAATCCTGAGACACTTCCTATAGCATGAGATGTGATATCTCACTGCTTATACCAAACCTGAGACCCTTCCCATAGCAGGAGATGTGATATCCAACTCCTTCCCATTCCAATCCTCAGACCCTTCCTATAGCATGAGATGGGATATCTCAATGCTTCTAATGTCAAACTTGAGACCCTACCTATAGCATGAGATGTGATATCCAAGTCCTTCCCATTCCAATCCTGAGACACTTCCTATAGCATGAGATGTGATATCTCAATGCTTCTAATACCAAACCTGAGACTCTTCCTATAACATGAGATGGGATATCCAACTCCTTCCCATTCCAATCCTGAGACCCTTTTGATAGCAGAGATGTGATATCTCAATATTTATACCAAACCTGAGACCCTTCCTACGGCATGAGATGTCATATTCAACTCCTTCCCATTCCAATCCTGAGACCCTTCCTATAGCATGAGATTTGATATCCAACTCCTTCCCATTCCAATCCTGAGACCCTTCCTATAGCATGAGATTTGATGTCTCAATGCTTCTAATACCAAACCTGAGATCCTTCCTATGACATGAGATGTGATATCCAACTCCTTCCATTCCAATCCTGAGACCCTTCCTATAGCATGAGATGTGATATCTCAATGCTTATACCAAACCTGAGACCCTTCCTATAGCATGAGATGTGATATCCAACTCCTTCCCATTCCAATCATGAGACCCTTCCTATAGCATGAGATGTGATATCTCAATGCTTCTAATACCAAACCTGAGATCCTTCCTCTAACATGAAATGTGAGATCCAACTCCTTCCCTTTCCAAACCTAAGAGCCTATCTATAGCATGAGATGTGATATCCAAGTCCTTCACATTCCAACCCTTAGACCCTTCCTACAGCATGCAATATGATATCTCAATGATTCTAATAACAAACCTGAGACCCGTCCTATAACATGAGATGGGATATCCAACTCCTTCCCATTCCAATCCTGAGACACTTCCGATAGCAGAGATGTGATATCTCAATGTTTATACCAAACCTGAGACCCTTCCTATAACATGAGATGTGATATCCAACTCCTTCCAGTTCCAAACCTGAGACCCTTCCTTTAGCATGAGATGTGATATCCAGCTCCTTCCCATTCCAATCCTGAGACACTTCCGATAGCATGAGATGTGATATCTCAATGCTTCTAATATCAAAACTGAGACCCTCCCTATAGCATGATATGTGATATCTAAGTCCTTCCCATTCCAATCCTGAGACCCTTCCTATAGCATGAGATGTGATATCTCAATGCTTCTACCAAACCTGAGACCCTTCCTTTAGCATGAGATGTGATATCCAACTCCTTCCCATTCCAATCCTGAGACCCTTCCGATATCATGAGATTTGTTATCTCAATGCTTCTAATATCAAACTTGAGACCCTTCCTATAGCATGAGATGTGACATCCAAGTCCTTCCCATTGCAATCCTGAGACCCTTCCTATAGCATGAGATGTGATATCTCTATGCTTCTAATACCAAACCTGAGACCCTTCCTATAACATGAGATGGGAGATCCAACTCTTTCCCATTCCAATCCTGAGACCTTTCCGATAGCAGAGATGTGATATCTCAATGCTTATACCAAACCTGAGACCCTTCCTATGGCCTGAGATGTCATATACAACTCCTTCCCATTCCAATCCTGAGACCCTTCCTTTAGCATGAGATGTGATATCTCAATGCTTATACCAAATCTGAGACCCTTCCGATAGCATGAGATGTGATATCTCAATGCTTCTAATATCAAAACTGAGACCCTCCCTATAGCATGATATGTGATATCTAAGTCCTTCCCATTCCAATCCTGAGACCCTTCCTATAGCATGAGATGTGATATCTCAATGCTTCTACCAAACCTGAGACCCTTCCTTTAGCATGAGATGTGATATCCAACTCCTTCCCATTCCAATCCTGAGACCCTTCCTATAGCATGAGATGTGATATCTCAATACTTCTAATACCAAACCTGAGATCCATCCTATAACATGAGATGTGATATCCAACTCCTTCCCTTTCCAAACCTGAGAGCCGTTCTATAGCATGAGATGTGATATCCAGGTCCTTCCCATTCCAATCCTTAGACCCTTCCTACAGCATGCAATATGATATCTCAATGATTCTAATAACAAACCTGAGACCCGTCCTATAGCATGAGATATGATATCCAAGTCCTTCCCATTCCAATCCTGAGACCCTTCCTATAACATGAAATGTGATATCCAACTCCTTCCCATTCCAACCTGAGACCCTTCCTATAGCATGAGATGGGATATCCAACTTCTTCAAAATCCAATACTGATACCCTTCCGATAGCATGAGATGTGATATCCCAATGCTTCTACCAAACCTGAGATCCATACTATGGCATGAGATGTGATATCAAACTCCTTCCCATTCCAATCCTGAGACCCTTCCTATAGCTTGAGGTGTGATATCCAACTCCTTCCCATTCCAATTCTGAGACCCTCCTTATACCATGAGAATTGATATCTCAATGCTTCTAATACCAAACCTGAGACCCGTCCTATAACATGAGATGTGATATCCAAATCCTTCCCCTTCCAAACCTTAGACCCTTCCTTTATCATGAGATGTGATATCCAACTCCTTCCCATTCCAATCCTGAGACCCTTCCGATATCATGAGATTTGTTATCTCAATGCTTCTAATATCAAACTTGAGACCCTCCCTATAGCATGAGATGTGACATCCAAGTCCTTCCCATTGCAATCCTGAGACCCTTCCTATAGCATGAGATGTGATATCTCTATGCTTCTAATACCAAACCTGAGACCCTTCCTATAACATGAGATGGGAGATCCAACTCTTTCCCATTCCAATCCTGAGACCTTTCCGATAGCAGAGATGTGATATCTCAATGCTTATACCAAACCTGAGACCCTTCCTATGGCCTGAGATGTCATATACAACTCCTTCCCATTCCAATCCTGAGACCCTTCCTTTAGCATGAGATGTGATATCTCAATGCTTATACCAAATCTGAGACCCTTCCTATAGCATGAGATGTGATATCCAATTCCTTCCCATTCCAATCATGAGACCCTTCCTATAGCATGAGATGTGATATCTCAATGCTTATACCAAACCTGAGAGCCTACCTATAGCATGAGATGTGATATCCAAGTCCATCCCATTCCAATCCTTAGACCCTTCCTACAGCATGCGATGTGATATCTCAATGATTCTAATACCATACCAGAGACTCTTCCTATAACATGAGATGGGATATCCAACTCCTTCCCATTCCAATCCTGAGCCGCTTCAGATAGCAGAGATGTGATATCTCAATGCTTATACCAAACCTGAGACCCTTCCTCTAACATGAGATGTGATATCCAACTCCTTCCCGTTCCAAACCTGAGACACTAACTATAGCATATGTGATATCCAACTCCTTCCCATTCCAAACATGAGACCCTTCCTATAGCAAGAAAGTAATATCCAACTCCTACCCATTCCAATCCTGAGACCCTTCCTATAGCAAGAGATGTGATATCCATATCCTTCCCATTCCAATCCTGAGACCCTTCCTATAACATGAGATGTGATATCCAACTCCTTCCCATTCCAACCTGAGACACTTCCTATAGCATGAGAAGGGATATCCAACTCCTTCCCAATCCAATCCTGAGACCCTTCCGATAGCAGAGATGTGATATCTCAATGCTTATACCAAACCTGAGACCCTTCCTATGGCATGAGATGTGATATCCAACTCCTTGCCATTCAAATCCTGAGACCCTTCCTATAGCATGAGAAGGGATATCCAACTCCTTCCCAATCCAATCCTGAGACCCTTCCGATAGCAGCGACGTGATATCTCAATGCTTCTACCAAACCTGAGACCCTTCCTTTAGCATGAGATGTGATATCCAAATCCTTCACATTCCAATCCTGAGACCCTTCCTTTAGCATGAGATGTGATATCCAACTCCTTCCCATTCCAACCTGAGACACTTCCTATAGCATGAGAAGGGATATCCAACTCCTTCCCAATCCAATCCTGAGACCCTTCCGATAGCAGAGATGTGATATCTCAATGCTTATACCAAACCTGAGACCCTTCCTATGGCATGAGATGTGATATCCAACTCCTTGCCATTCAAATCCTGAGACCCTTCCTATAGCATGAAAAGGAATATCCAACTCCTTCCCAATCCAATCCTGAGACCCTTCCGATAGCAGAGACGTGAAATCTCAATGCTTCTACCAAACCTGAGACCCTTCCTTTAGCATGAGATGTGATATCCAAATCCTTCACATTCCAATCCTGAGACCCTTCCTATAGCATGAGATTTGATATCTCAATGCTTCTAATACCAAACGTGAGATCCTTCCTATAACATGAGATGTGATATCCAAATCCTTCCCCTTCCAAACCTGAGACCCTCCCTTTAGCATGAAATGTGATATCCAACTCCTTCCTATTCCAATCCTGAGACTCTTCTGATAGCATGAGATGTGATATCTCAATGCTTCTAATACCAAACCTGAGATCCTTCCGATAGCATGAGATGTGATATCTCAATGCTTCTAATACCAAACCTGAGATCCTTCCTATAACATGAGATGTGATATCCAAATCCTTCCCCTTCCAAACCTGAGACCCTCCCTTTAGCATTAGATGTGATATCTAACTCCTTCCCATTCCATTCCTGAGACCCTTCTGATAGCATGAGATGTGATATCTCAATGCCTCTAATACCAAACCTGAGATCCTACCTCTAACATGAAATGAGATATCCAACTCTTTCCCCTTCCAAACCTGAGAGCCTTCCTATAACATGAGATGTGATATCCAAGTCCATCCCATTCCAATCCTTAGACCCTTCCTACAGCATGCGATGTGATATCTCAATGATTCTAATACCAAACCAGAGACTCTTCCTATAACATGAGATGGGATATCCAACTCCTTCCCATTCCAATTCTGAGACCCTTCCTATACTATGAGACTTGATATCTCAATGCTTCTAATACCAAACCTGAGACTCGTAATATAACATGAGATGTGATATCCAAGTCCTTCCCATTCCAATCCTGAGACCCTTCCTATAGCGTGAGATGTGATATCTCAATGCTTCTAATACCAAACCTGAGACCCTTCCTATAACATGAGATGGGAATATCCAACTCCTTCCCGTTCCAATCTTGAGACCCTTCCGATAGCAGAGATGTGATATCTCAATGCTTATACCAAACCTGAGATCCTTCCTATAACATGAGATGTGATATCCAACTCCTTCCCATTCCAATCCTGAGACACTTCCTATAGCATGAGATGTGATATCTCACTGCTTATACCAAACCTGAGACCCTTCCCATAGCAGGAGATGTGATATCCAACTCCTTCCCATTCCAATCCTCAGACCCTTCCTATAGCATGAGATGGGATATCTCAATGCTTCTAATGTCAAACTTGAGACCCTACCTATAGCATGAGATGTGATATCCAAGTCCTTCCCATTCCAATCCTGAGACACTTCCTATAGCATGAGATGTGATATCTCAATGCTTCTAATACCAAACCTGAGACTCTTCCTATAACATGAGATGGGATATCCAACTCCTTCCCATTCCAATCCTGAGACCCTTTTGATAGCAGAGATGTGATATCTCAATATTTATACCAAACCTGAGACCCTTCCTACGGCATGAGATGTCATATTCAACTCCTTCCCATTCCAATCCTGAGACCCTTCCTATAGCATGAGATTTGATATCCAACTCCTTCCCATTCCAATCCTGAGACCCTTCCTATAGCATGAGATTTGATGTCTCAATGCTTCTAATACCAAACCTGAGATCCTTCCTATGACATGAGATGTGATATCCAACTCCTTCCATTCCAATCCTGAGACCCTTCCTATAGCATGAGATGTGATATCTCAATGCTTATACCAAACCTGAGACCCTTCCTATAGCATGAGATGTGATATCCAACTCCTTCCCATTCCAATCATGAGACCCTTCCTATAGCATGAGATGTGATATCTCAATGCTTCTAATACCAAACCTGAGATCCTTCCTCTAACATGAAATGTGAGATCCAACTCCTTCCCTTTCCAAACCTAAGAGTCTATCTATAGCATGAGATGTGATATCCAAGTCCTTCACATTCCAACCCTTAGACCCTTCCTACAGCATGCAATATGATATCTCAATGATTCTAATAACAAACCTGAGACCCGTCCTATAACATGAGATGGGATATCCAACTCCTTCCCATTCCAATCCTGAGACACTTCCGATAGCAGAGATGTGATATCTCAATGTTTATACCAAACCTGAGACCCTTCCTATAACATGAGATGTGATATCCAACTCCTTCCCGTTCCAAACCTGAGACCCTTCCTTTAGCATGAGATGTGATATCCAGCTCCTTCCCATTCCAATCCTGAGACACTTCCGATAGCATGAGATGTGATATCTCAATGCTTCTAATATCAAAACTGAGACCCTCCCTATAGCATGATATGTGATATCTAAGTCCTTCCCATTCCAATCCTGAGACCCTTCCTATAGCATGAGATGTGATATCTCAATGCTTCTACCAAACCTGAGACCCTTCCTTTAGCATGAGATGTGATATCCAACTCCTTCCCATTCCAATCCTGAGACCCTTCCTATAGCATGAGATGTGATATCTCAATACTTCTAATACCAAACCTGAGATCCATCCTATAACATGAGATGTGATATCCAACTCCTTCCCTTTCCAAACCTGAGAGCCGTTCTATAGCATGAGATGTGATATCCAGGTCCTTCCCATTCCAATCCTTAGACCCTTCCTACAGCATGCAATA
Source organism: Ambystoma mexicanum (assembly GCF_040938575.1). Taxonomy (NCBI): domain Eukaryota; kingdom Metazoa; phylum Chordata; class Amphibia; order Caudata; family Ambystomatidae; genus Ambystoma; species Ambystoma mexicanum. The sequence continues at coordinate 1,511,122,766 of NC_090921.1, read as the reverse complement.
TGATATCTCAATGATTCTAATAACAAACCTGAGACCCATCCTATAGCATGAGATATGATATCCAAGTCCTTCCCATTCCAATCCTGAGACCCTTCCTATAACATGAAATGTGATATCCAACTCCTTCCCATTCCAACCTGAGACCCTTCCTATAGCATGAGATGGGATATCCAACTTCTTCCAAATCCAATACTGATACCCTTCCGATAGCATGAGATGTGATATCCCAATGCTTCTACCAAACCTGAGACCCATACTATGGCATGAGATGTGATATCAAACTCCTTCCCATTCCAATCCTGAGACCCTTCCTATAGCTTGAGGTGTGATATCCAACTCCTTCCCATTCCAATTCTGAGACCCTTCTTATACCATGAGACTTGATATCTCAATGCTTCTAATATTAAACCTGAGACCCGTCCTATAACATGAGATGTGATATCCAAATCCTTCCCCTTCCAAACCTTAGACCCTTCCTTTATCATGAGATGTGATATCCAACTCCTTCCCATTCCAATCCTGAGACCCTTCCGATATCATGAGATTTGTTATCTCAATGCTTCTAATATCAAACTTGAGACCCTCCCTATAGCATGAGATGTGACATCCAAGTCCTTCCCATTCCAATCCTGAGACCCTTCCTATAGCATGAGATGTGATATCTCTATGCTTCTAATACCAAACCTGAGACCCTTCCTATAACATGAGATGGGATATCCAACTCCTTCCCATTCCAATCCTGAGACCTTTCCGATAGCAGAGATGTGATATCTCAATGCTTATACCAAACCTGAGAACCTTCCTATGGCCTGAGATGTCATATACAACTCCTTCCCATTCCAATCCTGAGACCCTTCCTTTAGCATGAGATGTGATATCTCAATGCTTATACCAAATCTGAGACCCTTCCTATAGCATGAGATGTGATATCCAATTCCTTCCCATTCCAATCCTGAGACCCTTCCTATAGCATGAGATGTGATATCTCAATGCTTATACCAAATCTGAGACCCTTCCTATAGCATGAGATGTGATATCCAAGTCCATCCCATTCCCATCCTTAGACCCTTCCTACAGCATGCGATGTGATATCTCAATGATTCTAATACCAAACCAGAGACTCTTCCTATAACATGAGATGGGATATCCAACTCCTTCCCATTCCAATCCTGAGCCGCTTCCGATAGCAGAGATGTGATATCTCAATGCTTATACCAAACCTGAGACCCTTCCTATAACATGAGATGTGATATCCAACTCCTTCCCGTTCCAAACCTGAGACACTAACTATAGCATATGTGATATCCAACTCCTTCCCATTCCAAACATGAGACCCTTCCTATAGCAAGAAAGTAATATCCAACTCCTACCCATTCCAATCCTGAGACCCTTCCTATAGCAAGAGATGTGATATCCAAATCCTTCCCATTCCAATCCTGAGACCCTTCCTATAACATGAGATGTGATATCCAACTCCTTCCCATTCCAATCCTGAGACACTTCCTATAGCATGAGATGTGATATCTCAATGCTTCTAATACCAAACCTGAGACTCTTCCTATAACATGAGATGGGATATCCAACTCCTTCCCATTCCAATCCTGAGACCCTTTTGATAGCAGAGATGTGATATCTCAATGTTTATACCAAACCTGAGACCCTTCCTACGGCATGAGATGTCATATTCAACTCCTTCCCATTCCAATCCTGAGACGCTTCCTATAGCATGAGATTTGATATCCAACTCCTTCCCATTCCAATCCTGAGACCCTTCCTATAGCATGAGATGTGATGTCTCAATGCTTCCAATACCAAACCTGAGATCCTTCCTATAACATGAGATGTGATATCCAACTCCTTCCATTCCAATCCTGAGACCCTTCCTATAGCATGAGATGTGATATCTCAATGCTTATACCAAACCTGAGACCCTTCCTATAGCATGAGATGTGATATCCAACTCCTTCCCATTCCAATCCATAGACCCTTCCTATAGCATGAGATGTGATATCTCAATGCTTCTAATACCAAACCTGAGATCCTTCCTCTAACATGAAATGTTAGATCCAACTCCTTCCCTTTCCAAACCTAAGAGCCTATCTATAGCATGAGATGTGATATCCAAGTCCTTCACATTCCAACCCTTAGACCCTTCCTACAGCATGCAATATGATATCTCAATGATTCTAATAACAAACCTGAGACCCGTCCTATAACATGAGATGGGATATCCAACTCCTTCCCATTCCAATCCTGAGACACTTCCGATAGCAGAGATGTTATATATCAGTGTTTATACCAAACCTGAGACCCTTCCTATAACATGAGATGTGATATCCAACTCCTTCCCGTTCCAAACCTGAGACCCTTCCTTTAGCATGAGATGTGATATCCAGCTCCTTCCCATTCCAATCCTGAGACACTTCCGATAGCATGAGATGTGATATCTCAATGCTTCTAATATCAAAACTGAGACCCTCCCTATAGCATGATATGTGATATCTAAGTCCTTCCCATTCCAATCCTGAGACCCTTCCTATAGCATGAGATGTGATATCTCAATGCTTCTACCAAACCTGAGACCCTTCCTTTAGCATGAGATGTGATATCCAACTCCTTCCCATTCCAATCCTGAGACCCTTCCTATAGCATGAGATGTGATATCTCAATACTTCTAATACCAAACCTGAGATCCTTCCGATAACATGAGATGTGATATCTCAATACTTCTAATACCAAACCTGAGATCCATCCTATAACATGAGATGTGATATCCAACTCCTTCCCTTTCCAAACCTGAGAGCCGTTCTATAGCATGAGATGTGATATCCAGGTCCTTCCCATTCCAATCCTTAGACCCTTCCTACAGCATGCAATATGATATCTCAATGATTCTAATAATAAACCTGAGACCCGTCCTATAGCATGAGATATGATATCCAAGTCCTTCCCATTCCAATCCTGAGACCCTTCCTATAACATGAAATGTGATATCCAACTCCTTCCCATTCCAACCTGAGACCCTTCCTATAGCATGAGATGGGATATCCAACTTCTTCCAAATCCAATACTGATACCCTTCCGATAGCATGAGATGTGATATCCCAATGCTTCTACCAAACCTGAGACCCATACTATGGCATGAGATGTGATATCAAACTCCTTCCCATTCCAATCCTGAGACCCTTCCGATATCATGAGATTTGTTATCTCAATGCTTCTAATATCAAACTTGAGACCCTCCCTATAGCATGAGATGTGACATCCAAGTCCTTCCCATTCCAATCCTGAGACCCTTCCTATAGCATGAGATGTGATATCTCTATGCTTCTAATACCAAACCTGAGACCCTTCCTATAACATGAGATGGGATATCCAACTCCTTCCCATTCCAATCCTGAGACCTTTCCGATAGCAGAGATGTGATATCTCAATGCTTATACCAAACCTGAGAACCTTCCTATGGCCTGAGATGTCATATACAACTCCTTCCCATTCCAATCCTGAGACCCTTCCTTTAGCATGAGATGTGATATCTCAATGCTTATACCAAATCTGAGACCCTTCCTATAGCATGAGATGTGATATCCAATTCCTTCCCATTCCAATCCTGAGACCCTTCCTATAGCATGAGATGTGATATCTCAATGCTTATACCAAACCTGAGAGCCTACCTATAACATGAGATGTGATATCCAAGTCTATCCCATTCCAATCCTTAGACCCTTCCTACAGCATGCGATGTGATATTGCAATAATTCTAATACCAAACCAGAGACTCTTCCTATAACATGAGATGGGATATCCAACTCCTTCCCATTCCAATCCTGAGCCGCTTCCGATAGCAGAGATGTGATATCTCAATGCTTATACCAAACCTGAGACCCTTCCTATAACATGAGATGTGATATCCAACTCCTTCCCGTTCCAAACCTGAGACACTAACTATAGCATATGTGATATCCAACTCCTTCCCATTCCAAACATGAGACCCTTCCTATAGCAAGAAAGTAATATCCAACTCCTACCCATTCCAATCCTGAGACCCTTCCTATAGCAAGAGATGTGATATCCAAATCCTTCCCATTCCAATCCTGAGACCCTTCCTATAACATGAGATGTGATATCCAACTCCTTCCCATTCCAACCTGAGACACTTCCTATAGCATGAGAAGGGATATCCAACTCCTTCCCAATCCAATCCTGAGACCCTTCCGATAGCAGAGATGTGATATCTCAATGCTTATACCAAACCTGAGACCCTTCCTATGGCATGAGATGTGATATCCAACTCCTTGCCATTCAAATCCTGAGACCCTTCCTATAGCATGAGAAGGGATATCCAACTCCTTCCCAATCCAATCCTGAGACCCTTCCGATAGCAGCGACGTGATATCTCAATGCTTCTACCAAACCTGAGACCCTTCCTTTAGCATGAGATGTGATATCCAAATCCTTCACATTCCAATCCTGAGACCCTTCCTATAGCATGAGATGTGATATCTCAATGCTTCTAATACCAAACCTGAGATCCTTCCTATAACATGAGATGGGATATCCAACTCCTTCCCATTCCAATCCTGAGACCTTTCCGATAGCAGAGATGTGATATCTCAATGCTTATACCAAACCTGAGAACCTTCCTATGGCCTGAGATGTCATATACAACTCCTTCCCATTCCAATCCTGAGACCCTTCCTTTAGCATGAGATGTGATATCTCAATGCTTATACCAAATCTGAGACCCTTCCTATAGCATGAGATGTGATATCCAAGTCCATCCCATTCCCATCCTTAGACCCTTCCTACAGCATGCGATGTGATATCTCAATGATTCTAATACCAAACCAGAGACTCTTCCTATAACATGAGATGGGATATCCAACTCCTTCCCATTCCAATCCTGAGCCGCTTCCGATAGCAGAGATGTGATATCTCAATGCTTATACCAAACCTGAGACCCTTCCTATAACATGAGATGTGATATCCAACTCCTTCCCGTTCCAAACCTGAGACACTAACTATAGCATATGTGATATCCAACTCCTTCCCATTCCAAACATGAGACCCTTCCTATAGCAAGAAAGTAATATCCAACTCCTACCCATTCCAATCCTGAGACCCTTCCTATAGCAAGAGATGTGATATCCAAATCCTTCCCATTCCAATCCTGAGACCCTTCCTATAACATGAGATGTGATATCCAACTCCTTCCCATTCCAATCCTGAGACACTTCCTATAGCATGAGATGTGATATCTCAATGCTTCTAATACCAAACCTGAGACTCTTCCTATAACATGAGATGGGATATCCAACTCCTTCCCATTCCAATCCTGAGACCCTTTTGATAGCAGAGATGTGATATCTCAATGTTTATACCAAACCTGAGACCCTTCCTACGGCATGAGATGTCATATTCAACTCCTTCCCATTCCAATCCTGAGACGCTTCCTATAGCATGCGGATTGATATCCAACTCCTTCCCATTCCAATCCTGAGACCCTTCCTATAGCATGAGATGTGATGTCTCAATGCTTCTAATACCAAACCTGAGATCCTTCCTATAACATGAGATGTGATATCCAACTCCTTCCATTCCAATCCTGAGACCCTTCCTATAGCATGAGATGTGATATCTCAATGCTTGTACCAAACCTGAGACCCTTCCTATAGCATGAGATGTGATATCCAACTCCTTCCCATTCCAATCCTGAGACCCTTCCTATAGCATGAGATGTGATATCTCAATGCTTCTAATACCAAACCTGAGATCCTTCCTCTAACATGAAATGTTAGATCCAACTCCTTCCCTTTCCAAACCTAAGAGCCTATCTATAGCATGAGATGTGATATCCAAGTCCTTCACATTCCAACCCTTAGACCCTTCCTACAGCATGCAATATGATATCTCAATGATTCTAATAACAAACCTGAGACCCGTCCTATAACATGAGATGGGATATCCAACTCCTTCCCATTCCAATCCTGAGACACTTCCGATAGCAGAGATGTGATATCTCAGTGTTTATACCAAACCTGAGACCCTTCCTATAACATGAGATGTGATATCCAGCTCCTTCCCGTTCCAAACCTGAGACCCTTCCTTTAGCATGAGATGTGATATCCAGCTCCTTCCCATTCCAATCCTGAGACACTTCCGATAGCATGAGATGTGATATCTCAATGCTTCTAATATCAAAACTGAGACCCTCCCTATAGCATGATATGTGATATCTAAGTCCTTCCCATTCCAATCCTGAGACCCTTCCTATAGCATGAGATGTGATATCTCAATGCTTCTACCAAACCTGAGACCCTTCCTTTAGCATGAGATGTGATATCCAACTCCTTCCCATTCCAATCCTGAGACCCTTCCTATAGCATGAGATGTGATATCTCAATACTTCTAATACCAAACCTGAGATCCTTCCGATAACATGAGATGTGATATCTCAATACTTCTAATACCAAACCTGAGATCCATCCTATAACATGAGATGTGATATCCAACTCCTTCCCTTTCCAAACCTGAGAGCCGTTCTATAGCATGAGATGTGATATCCAGGTCCTTCCCATTCCAATCCTTAGACCCTTCCTACAGCATGCAATATGATATCTCAATGATTCTAATAATAAACCTGAGACCCGTCCTATAGCATGAGATATGATATCCAAGTCCTTCCCATTCCAATCCTGAGACCCTTCCTATAACATGAAATGTGATATCCAACTCCTTCCCATTCCAACCTGAGACCCTTCCTATAGCATGAGATGGGATATCCAACTTCTTCCAAATCCAATACTGATACCCTTCCGATAGCATGAGATGTGATATCCCAATGCTTCTACCAAACCTGAGACCCATACTATGGCATGAGATGTGATATCAAACTCCTTCCCATTCCAATCCTGAGACCCTTCCGATATCATGAGATTTGTTATCTCAATGCTTCTAATATCAAACTTGAGACCCTCCCTATAGCATGAGATGTGACATCCAAGTCCTTCCCATTCCAATCCTGAGACCCTTCCTATAGCATGAGATGTGATATCTCTATGCTTCTAATACCAAACCTGAGACCCTTCCTATAACATGAGATGGGATATCCAACTCCTTCCCATTCCAATCCTGAGACCTTTCCGATAGCAGAGATGTGATATCTCAATGCTTATACCAAACCTGAGAACCTTCCTATGGCCTGAGATGTCATATACAACTCCTTCCCATTCCAATCCTGAGACCCTTCCTTTAGCATGAGATGTGATATCTCAATGCTTATACCAAATCTGAGACCCTTCCTATAGCATGAGATGTGATATCCAATTCCTTCCCATTCCAATCCTGAGACCCTTCCTATAGCATGAGATGTGATATCTCAATGCTTATACCAAACCTGAGAGCCTACCTATAACATGAGATGTGATATCCAAGTCTATCCCATTCCAATCCTTAGACCCTTCCTACAGCATGCGATGTGATATCGCAATAATTCTAATACCAAACCAGAGACTCTTCCTATAACATGAGATGGGATATCCAACTCCTTCCCATTCCAATCCTGAGCCGCTTCCGATAGCAGAGATGTGATATCTCAATGCTTATACCAAACCTGAGACCCTTCCTATAACATGAGATGTGATATCCAACTCCTTCCCGTTCCAAACCTGAGACACTAACTATAGCATATGTGATATCCAACTCCTTCCCATTCCAAACATGAGACCCTTCCTATAGCAAGAAAGTAATATCCAACTCCTACCCATTCCAATCCTGAGACCCTTCCTATAGCAAGAGATGTGATATCCAAATCCTTCCCATTCCAATCCTGAGACCCTTCCTATAACATGAGATGTGATATCCAACTCCTTCCCATTCCAACCTGAGACACTTCCTATAGCATGAGAAGGGATATCCAACTCCTTCCCAATCCAATCCTGAGACCCTTCCGATAGCAGAGAGGTGATATCTCAATGCTTATACCAAACCTGAGACCCTTCCTATGGCATGAGATGTGATATCCAACTCCTTGCCATTCAAATCCTGAGACCCTTCCTATAGCATGAGAAGGGATATCCAACTCCTTCCCAATCCAATCCTGAGACCCTTCCGATAGCAGCGACGTGATATCTCAATGCTTCTACCAAACCTGAGACCCTTCCTTTAGCATGAGATGTGATATCCAAATCCTTCACATTCCAATCCTGAGACCCTTCCTATAGCATGAGATGTGATATCTCAATGCTTCTAATACCAAACCTGAGATCCTTCCTATAACATGAGATGTGATATCCAATTCCTTCCCATTCCAAACCTGAGACCCTTCCTATTGGATGAGATGTGATATCCAACTCCTTCCCATTCCAACCCTGAGACCCTTCCTATAGCATGAGATTTGATGTCTCAATGCTTCTAATACCAAACCTGAGATCCTTCCTATAACATGAGATGTGATATCCAACTCCTTCCATTCCAATCCTGAGACCCGTCCTATAGCATGAGATGTGATATCTCAAGGCTTATACCAAACCTGAGACCCTTCCTATAGCATGAGATGTGATATCCAACTGCTTCCCATTCCAATCCTGAGACCCTTCCTATAGCATGAGATGTGATATCTCAATGCTTCTAATACCAAACCTGAGATCCTTCCTCTAACATGAAATGTGATATCCAACTCCTTCCCTTTCCAAACCTAAGAGCCTATCTATAGCATGAGATGTGATATCCAAGTCCTTCACATTCCAACACTTAGACCCTTCCTACAGCATGCAATATGATATCTCAATGATTCTAATAACAAACCTGAGACCCGTCCTATAACATGAGATGGGATATCCAACTCCTTCCCATTCCAATCCTGAGACACGTCCGATAGCAGAGATGTGATATCTCAATGCTTATACCAAACCTGAGACCCTTCCTATAACATGAGATGTGATATCCAAATCCTTCCCGTTCCAAACCTGAGACCCTTCCTTTAGCATGAGATGTGATATCCAGCTCCTTCCCATTCCAATCCTGAGACACTTCCGATAGCATGAGATGTGATATCTCAATGCTTCTAATATCAAAACTGAGACCCTCCCTATAGCATGATATGTGATATCTAAGTCCTTCCCATTCCAATCCTGAGACCCTCCCTATAGCATGAGATGTGATATCCAACTCCTTCCCATTCCAATCCTGAGACCCTTCCTATAGCATGAGATATGATATCTCAATACTTCTAATACCAAACGTGAGATCCTTCCGATAACATGAGATGTGATATCCAAATCCTTCCCCTTCCAAACCTGAGACCCTCCCTTTAGCATGAAATGTGATATCCAACTCCTTCCTATTCCAATCCTGAGACTCTTCTGATAGCATGAGATGTGATATCTCAATGCTTCTAATACCAAACCTGAGATCCTTCCGATAGCATGAGATGTGATATCTCAATGCTTCTAATACCAAACCTGAGATCCTTCCTATAACATGAGATGTGATATCCAAATCCTTCCCCTTCCAAACCTGAGACCCTCCCTTTAGCATGAGATGTGATATCTAACTCCTTCCCATTTTATTCCTGAGACCCTTCTGATAGCATGAGATGTGATATCTCAATGCCCCTAATACCAAACCTGAGATCCTACCTCTAACATGAAATGAGATATCCAACTCTTTCCCCTTCCAAACCAGAGAGCCTTCCTATAGCATGAGATGTGATATCCAAGTCCTTCCCATTCCAATACTGAGACCCTTCCTATAGCTTGAGATGTGATATCCAACTCCTTCCCATTCCATTTCTGAGACCCTTCCTATAGCATGAGATGTGATATCTCAATGCTTATACCAAACCTGAGAGCCTACCTATAACATGAGATGTGATATCCAAGTCCATCCCATTCCAATCCTTAGACCCTTCCTACAGCATGCGATGTGATATCTCAATGATTCTAATACCAAACCAGAGACTCTTCCTATAACATGAGATGGGATATCCAACTCCTTCCCATTCCAATTCTGAGACCCTTCCTATACTATGAGACTTGATATCTCAATGCTTCTAATACCAAACCTGAGACCCGTAATATAACATGTGATGTGATATCCAAATCCTTCCCCTTCCAAACATTAGACCCTTCCTTTATCATGAGATGTGATATCCAACTCCTTCCCATTCCAATCCTGAGACCCTTCCGATATCATGAGATGTGATATCTCAAAGCTTCTAATATCAAACTTGAGACCCTCCCTATAGCATGAGATGTGATATCCAAGTCCTTCCCATTCCAATCCTGAGACCCTTCCTATAGCATGAGATGTGATATCTCAATGCTTCTAATACCAAACCTGAGACCCTTCCTATAACATGAGATGGGAATATCCAACTCCTTCCCATTCCAATCTTGAGACCCTTCCGATAGCAGAGATGTGATATCTCAATGCTTATACCAAACCTGAGATCCTTCCTATAACATGAGATGTGATATCCAACTCCTTCCCATTCCAATCCTGAGACACTTCCTATAGCATGAGATGTGATATCTCACTGCTTATACCAAACCTGAGACCCTTCCCATAGCAGGAGATGTGATATCCAACTCCTTCCCATTCCAATCCTCAGACCCTTCCTATAGCATGAGATGTGATATCTCAATGCTTCTAATGTCAAACTTGAGACCCTACCTATAGCATGAGATGTGATATCCAAGTCCTTCCCATTCCAATCCTAAGACACTTCCTATAGCAGGAGATGTGATATCTCAATGCTTCTAATACCAAACTTGAGACTCTTCCTATAACATGAGATGGGATATCCAACTCCTTCCCATTCCAATCCTGAGACCCTTTTGATAGCAGAGATGTGATATCTCAATGTTTATACCAAACCTGAGACCCTTCCTACGGCATGAGATGTCATATTCAACTCCTTCCCATTCCAATCCTGAGACCCTTCCTATAGCATGAGATTTGATATCCAACTCCTTCCCATTCCAATCCTGAGACCCTTCCTATAGCATGAGATGTGATGTCTCAATGCTTCTAATACCAAACCTGAGATCCTTCCTATAACATGAGATGTGATATCCAACTCCTTCCATTCCAATCCTGAGACCCTTCCTATAGCATGAGATGTGATATATCAATGCTTATACCAAACCTGAGACCCTTCCTATAGCATGAGATGTGATATCCAACTCCTTCCCATTCCAATCCTGAGACCCTTCCTATAGCATGAGATGTGATATCTCAATGCTTCTAATACCAAACCTGAGATCCTTCCTCTAACATGAAATGTGAGATCCAACTCCTTCCCTTTCCAAACCTAAGAGCCTATCTATAGCATGAGATGTGATATCCAAGTCCTTCACATTCCAACCCTTAGACCCTTCCTACAGCATGCAATATGATATCTCAATGATTCCAATAACAAACCTGAGACCCGTCCTATAACATGAGATGGGATATCCAACTCCTTCCCATTCCAATCCTGAGACACTTCCGATAGCAGAGATGTGATATCTCAATGTTTATACCAAACCTGAGACCCTTCCTATAACATGAGATGTGATATCCAACTCCTTCCCGTTCCAAACCTGAGACCCTTCCTTTAGCATGAGATGTGATATCCAGCTCCTTCCCATTCCAATCCTGAGACACTTCCGATAGCATGAGATGTGATATCACAATGCTTCTAATATCAAAACTGAGACCCTCCCTATAGCATGATATGTGATATCTAAGTCCTTCCCATTCCAATCCTGAGACCCTTCCTATAGCATGAGATGTGATATCTCAATGCTTCTACCAAACCTGAGACCCTTCCTTTAGCATGAGATGTGATATCCAACTCCTTCCCATTCCAATCCTGAGACCCTTCCTATAGCATGAGATGTGATATCTCAATACTTCTAATACCAAACCTGAGATCCTTCCGATAACATGAGATGTGATATCTCAATACTTCTAATACCAAACCTGAGATCCATACTATAACATGAGATGTGATATCCAACTCCTTCCCTTTCCAAACCTGAGAGCCGTTCTATAGCATGAGATGTGATATCCAGGTCCTTCCCATTCCAATCCTTAGACCCTTCCTACAGCATGCAATATGATATCTCAATGCTTATACCAAACCTGAGAACCTTCCTATGGCCTGAGATGTCATGGCCTAAGATGTCATATACAACTCCTTCCCATTCCAATCCTGAGACCCTTCCTTTAGCATGAGATGTGATATCTCAATGCTTATACCAAATCTGAGACCCTTCCTATAGCATGAGATGTGATATCCAATTCCTTCCCATTCCAATCCTGAGACCCTTCCTATAGCATGAGATGTGATATCTCAATGCTTATACCAAACCTGAGAGCCTACCTATAACATGAGATGTGATATCCAAGTCCATCCCATTCCAATCCTTAGACCCTTCCTACAGCATGCGATGTGATATCTCAATGATTCTAATACCAAACCAGAGACTCTTCCTATAACATGAGATGGGATATCCAACTCCTTCCCATTCCAATTCTGAGACCCTTCCTATACTATGAGACTTGATATCTCAATGCTTCTAATACCAAACCTGAGACCCGTAATATAACATGTGATGTGATATCCAAATCCTTCCCCTTCCAAACATTAGACCCTTCCTTTATCATGAGATGTGATATCCAACTCCTTCCCATTCCAATCCTGAGACCCTTCCGATATCATGAGATGTGATATCTCAAAGCTTCTAATATCAAACTTGAGACCCTCCCTATAGCATGAGATGTGATATCCAAGTCCTTCCCATTCCAATCCTGAGACCCTTCCTATAGCATGAGATGTGATATCTCAATGCTTCTAATACCAAACCTGAGACCCTTCCTATAACATGAGATGGGAATATCCAACTCCTTCCCATTCCAATCTTGAGACCCTTCCGATAGCAGAGATGTGATATCTCAATGCTTATACCAAACCTGAGATCCTTCCTATAACATGAGATGTGATATCCAACTCCTTCCCATTCCAATCCTGAGACACTTCCTATAGCATGAGATGTGATATCTCACTGCTTATACCAAACCTGAGACCCTTCCCATAGCAGGAGATGTGATATCCAACTCCTTCCCATTCCAATCCTCAGACCCTTCCTATAGCATGAGATGTGATATCTCAATGCTTCTAATGTCAATCTTGAGACCCTACCTATAGCATGAGATGTGATATCCAAGTCCTTCCCATTCCAATCCTAAGACACTTCCTATAGCATGAGATGTGATATCTCAATGCTTCTAATACCAAACTTGAGACTCTTCCTATAACATGAGATGGGATATCCAACTCCTTCCCATTCCAATCCTGAGACCCTTTTGATAGCAGAGATGTGATATCTCAATGTTTATACCAAACCTGAGACCCTTCCTACGGCATGAGATGTCATATTCAACTCCTTCCCATTCCAATCCTGAGACCCTTCCTATAGCATGAGATTTGATATCCAACTCCTTCCCATTCCAATCCTGAGACCCTTCCTATAGCATGAGATGTGATGTCTCAATGCTTCTAATACCAAACCTGAGATCCTTCCTATAACATGAGATGTGATATCCAACTCCTTCCATTCCAATCCTGAGACCCTTCCTATAGCATGAGATGTGATATATCAATGCTTATACCAAACCTGAGACCCTTCCTATAGCATGAGATGTGATATCCAACTCCTTCCCATTCCAATCCTGAGACCCTTCCTATAGCATGAGATGTGATATCTCAATGCTTCTAATACCAAACCTGAGATCCTTCCTCTAACATGAAATGTGAGATCCAACTCCTTCCCTTTCCAAACCTAAGAGCCTATCTATAGCATGAGATGTGATATCCAAGTCCTTCACATTCCAACCTTTAGACCCTTCCTACAGCATGCAATATGATATCTCAATGATTCCAATAACAAACCTGAGACCCGTCCTATGACATGAGATGGGATATCCAACTCCTTCCCATTCCAATCCTGAGACACTTCCGATAGCAGAGATGTGATATCTCAATGTTTATACCAAACCTGAGACCCTTCCTATAACATGAGATGTGATATCCAACTCCTTCCCGTTCCAAACCTGAGACCCTTCCTTTAGCATGAGATGTGATATCCAGCTCCTTCCCATTCCAATCCTGAGACACTTCCGATAGCATGAGATGTGATATCTCAATGCTTCTAATATCAAAACTGAGACCCTCCCTATAGCATGATATGTGATATCTAAGTCCTTCCCATTCCAATCCTGAGACCCTTCCTATAGCATGAGATGTGATATCTCAATGCTTCTACCAAACCTGAGACCCTTCCTTTAGCATGAGATGTGATATCCAACTCCTTCCCATTCCAATCCTGAGACCCTTCCTATAGCATGAGATGTGATATCTCAATACTTCTAATACCAAACCTGAGATCCTTCCGATAACATGAGATGTGATATCTCAATACTTCTAATACCAAACCTGAGATCCATACTATAACATGAGATGTGATATCCAACTCCTTCCCTTTCCAAACCTGAGAGCCGTTCTATAGCATGAGATGTGATATCCAGGTCCTTCCCATTCCAATCCTTAGACCCTTCCTACAGCATGCAATATGATATCTCAATGCTTATACCAAACCTGAGAACCTTCCTATGGCCTGAGATGTCATGGCCTGAGATGTCATATACAACTCCTTCCCATTCCAATCCTGAGACCCTTCCTTTAGCATGAGATGTGATATCTCAATGCTTATACCAAATCTGAGACCCTTCCTATAGCATGAGATGTGATATCCAATTCCTTCCCATTCCAATCCTGAGACCCTTCCTATAGCATGAGATGTGATATCTCAATGCTTATACCAAACCTGAGAGCCTACCTATAACATGAGATGTGATATCCAAGTCCATCCCATTCCAATCCTTAGACCCTTCCTACAGCATGCGATGTGATATCTCAATGATTCTAATACCAAACCAGAGACTCTTCCTATAACATGAGATGGGATATCCAACTCCTTCCCATTCCAATCCTGAGCCGCTTCCGATAGCAGAGATGTGATATCTCAATGCTTATACCAAACCTGAGACCCTTCCTATAACATGAGATGTGATATCCAACTCCTTCCCGTTCCAAACCTGAGACACTAACTATAGCATATGTGATATCCAACTCCTTCCCATTCCAAACATGAGACCCTTCCTATAGCAAGAAAGTAATATCCAACTCCTACTCATTCCAATCCTGAGACCCTTCCTTTAGCAAGAGATGTGATATCCAAATCCTTCCCATTCCAATCCTGAGACCCTTCCTATAACATGAGATGTGATATCCAACTCCTTCCCATTCCAACCTGAGACACTTCCTATAGCATGAGAAGGGATATCCAACTCCTTCCCAATCCAATCCTGAGACCCTTCCGATAGCAGAGATGTGATATCTCAATGCTTATACCAAACCTGAGACCCTTCCTATGGCATGAGATGTGATATCCAACTCCTTGCCATTCAAATCCTGAGTCCCTTCCTATAGCATGAGAAGGGATATCCAACTCCTTCCCAATCCAATCCTGAGACCCTTCCGATAGCAGCGACGTGATATCTCAATGCTTCTGCAAACCTGAGACCCTTCCTTTAGCATGAGATGTGATATCCAAATCCTTCACATTCCAATCCTGAGACCCTTCCTATAGCATGAGATGTGATATCCAACTCCTTCCCATTCCAACCCTGAGACCCTTCCTATAGCATGAGATGTGATGTCTCAATGCGTCTAATACCAAACCTGAGATCCTTCCTATAACATGAGATGTGATATCCAACTCCTTCCATTCCAATCCTGAGACCCGTCCTATAGCATGAGATGTGATATCTCAATGCTTATACCAAACCTGAGACCCTTCCTATAGCATGAGATGTGATATCCAACTGCTTCCCATTCCAATCCTGAGACCCTTCCTATAGCATGAGATGTGATATCTCAATGCTTCTAATACCAAACCTGAGATCCTTCCTCTAACATGAAATGTGATATCCAACTCCTTCCCTTTCCAAACCTAAGAGCCTATCTATAGCATGAGATGTGATATCCAAGTCCTTCACATTCCAACCCTTAGACCCTTCCTACAGCATGCAATATGATATCTCAATGATTCTAATAACAAACCTGAGACCCGTCCTATAACATGAGATGGGATATCCAACTCCTTCCCATTCCAATCCTGAGACACTTCCGATAGCAGAGATGTGATATCTCAATGCTTATACCAAACCTGAGACCCTTCCTATAACATGAGATGTGATATCCAAATCCTTCCCGTTCCAAACCTGAGCCCCTTCCTTTAGCATGAGATGTGATATCCAGCTCCTTCCCATTCCAATCCTGAGACACTTCCGATAGCATGAGATGTGATATCTCAATGCTTCTAATATCAAAACTGAGACCCTCCCTATAGCATGATATGTGATATCTAAGTCCTTCCCATTCCAATCCTGAGACCCTCCCTATAGCATGAGATGTGATATCCAACTCCTTCCCATTCCAATCCTGAGACCCTTCCTATAGCATGAGATATGATATCTCAATACTTCTAATACCAAACGTGAGATCCTTCCGATAACATGAGATGTGATATCCAAATCCTTCCCCTTCCAAACCTGAGACCCTCCCTTTAGCATGAAATGTGATATCCAACTCCTTCCTATTCCAATCCTGAGACTCTTCTGATAGCATGAGATGTGATATCTCAATGCTTCTAATACCAAACCTGAGATCCTTCCGATAGCATGAGATGTGATATCTCAATGCTTCTAATACCAAACCTGAGATCCTTCCTATAACATGAGATGTGATATCCAAATCCTTCCCCTTCCAAACCTGAGACCCTCCCTTTAGCATGAGATGTGATATCTCAATGCCTCTAATACCAAACCTGAGATCCTTCCGATAGCATGAGATGTGATATCTCAATGCTTCTAATACCAAACCTGAGGTCCTTCCTATAACATGAGATGTGATATCCAAATCGTTCTCATTCCATTCCTGAGACCCTTCTGATAGCATGAGATGTGATATCTCAATGCCTCTAATACCAAACCTGAGATCCTACCTCTAACATGAAATGAGATATCCAACTCTTTCCCCTTCCAAACCTGAGAGCCTTCCTATAGCATGAGATGTGATATCCAAGTCCTTCCCATTCCAATACTGAGACCCTTCCTATAGCTTGAGATGTGATATCCAACTCCTTCCCATTCCAATTCTGAGACCCTCCCTTTAGCATGAGATGTGATATCTCAATGCCTCTAATACCAAACCTGAGATCCTTCCGATAGCATGAGATGTGATATCTCAATGCTTCTAATACCAAACCTGAGGTCCTTCCTATAACATGAGATGTGATATCCAAATCGTTCTCATTCCATTCCTGAGACCCTTCTGATAGCATGAGATGTGATATCTCAATGCCTCTAATACCAAACCTGAGATCCTACCTCTAACATGAAATGAGATATCCAACTCTTTCCCCTTCCAAACCTGAGAGCCTTCCTATAGCATGAGATGTGATATCCAAGTCCTTCCCATTCCAATACTGAGACCCTTCCTATAGCTTGAGATGTGATATCCAAGTCCTTCCCATTCCAATCCTGAGACCCTTCCTATAACATGAGATGTGATATCCAAGTCCTTCCCATTCTAATCCTGAGACCCTTCCTATAGCTTGAGATGTGATATCCAACTCCTTCCCATTCCAATTCTGAGACCCTTCCTATACCATGAGACTTGATATCTCAATGCTTCTAATACCAAACCTGAGACCCGTCCTATAACATGAGATGTGATATCCAAATCCTTCCCCTTCCAAACCTTAGACCCTTCCTTTATCATGAGATGTGATATCCAACTCCTTCCCATTCCAATCTTGAGACCCTTCCGATATCATGAAATGTGATATCTCAATGCTTCTAATATCAAACTTGAGACCCTCCTTATAGCATGAGATGTGATATCCAACTCCTTCCCATTCCAATCCTGAGACCCTTCCTATAGCATGAGATGTGATATCTCAATGCTTCTAATACCAAACCTGAGATCCTTCCTCTAACATGAAATGTGAGATCCAACTCCTTCCCTTTCCAAACCTAAGAGCCTATCTATAGCATGAGATGTGATATCCAAGTCCTTCACATTCCAACCCTTAGACCCTTCCTACAGCATGCAATATGATATCTCAATGATTCCAATAACAAACCTGAGACCCGTCCTATAACATGAGATGGGATATCCAACTCCTTCCCATTCCAATCCTGAGACACTTCCGATAGCAGAGATGTGATATCTCAATGTTTATACCAAACCTGAGACCCTTCCTATAACATGAGATGTGATATCCAACTCCTTCCCGTTCCAAACCTGAGACCCTTCCTTTAGCATGAGATGTGATATCCAGCTCCTTCCCATTCCAATCCTGAGACACTTCCGATAGCATGAGATGTGATATCACAATGCTTCTAATATCAAAACTGAGACCCTCCCTATAGCATGATATGTGATATCTAAGTCCTTCCCATTCCAATCCTGAGACCCTTCCTATAGCATGAGATGTGATATCTCAATGCTTCTACCAAACCTGAGACCCTTCCTTTAGCATGAGATGTGATATCCAACTCCTTCCCATTCCAATCCTGAGACCCTTCCTATAGCATGAGATGTGATATCTCAATACTTCTAATACCAAACCTGAGATCCTTCCGATAACATGAGATGTGATATCTCAATACTTCTAATACCAAACCTGAGATCCATACTATAACATGAGATGTGATATCCAACTCCTTCCCTTTCCAAACCTGAGAGCCGTTCTATAGCATGAGATGTGATATCCAGGTCCTTCCCATTCCAATCCTTAGACCCTTCCTACAGCATGCAATATGATATCTCAATGCTTATACCAAACCTGAGAACCTTCCTATGGCCTGAGATGTCATGGCCTAAGATGTCATATACAACTCCTTCCCATTCCAATCCTGAGACCCTTCCTTTAGCATGAGATGTGATATCTCAATGCTTATACCAAATCTGAGACCCTTCCTATAGCATGAGATGTGATATCCAATTCCTTCCCATTCCAATCCTGAGACCCTTCCTATAGCATGAGATGTGATATCTCAATGCTTATACCAAACCTGAGAGCCTACCTATAACATGAGATGTGATATCCAAGTCCATCCCATTCCAATCCTTAGACCCTTCCTACAGCATGCGATGTGATATCTCAATGATTCTAATACCAAACCAGAGACTCTTCCTATAACATGAGATGGGATATCCAACTCCTTCCCATTCCAATTCTGAGACCCTTCCTATACTATGAGACTTGATATCTCAATGCTTCTAATACCAAACCTGAGACCCGTAATATAACATGTGATGTGATATCCAAATCCTTCCCCTTCCAAACATTAGACCCTTCCTTTATCATGAGATGTGATATCCAACTCCTTCCCATTCCAATCCTGAGACCCTTCCGATATCATGAGATGTGATATCTCAAAGCTTCTAATATCAAACTTGAGACCCTCCCTATAGCATGAGATGTGATATCCAAGTCCTTCCCATTCCAATCCTGAGACCCTTCCTATAGCATGAGATGTGATATCTCAATGCTTCTAATACCAAACCTGAGACCCTTCCTATAACATGAGATGGGAATATCCAACTCCTTCCCATTCCAATCTTGAGACCCTTCCGATAGCAGAGATGTGATATCTCAATGCTTATACCAAACCTGAGATCCTTCCTATAACATGAGATGTGATATCCAACTCCTTCCCATTCCAATCCTGAGACACTTCCTATAGCATGAGATGTGATATCTCACTGCTTATACCAAACCTGAGACCCTTCCCATAGCAGGAGATGTGATATCCAACTCCTTCCCATTCCAATCCTCAGACCCTTCCTATAGCATGAGATGTGATATCTCAATGCTTCTAATGTCAAACTTGAGACCCTACCTATAGCATGAGATGTGATATCCAAGTCCTTCCCATTCCAATCCTAAGACACTTCCTATAGCATGAGATGTGATATCTCAATGCTTCTAATACCAAACTTGAGACTCTTCCTATAACATGAGATGGGATATCCAACTCCTTCCCATTCCAATCCTGAGACCCTTTTGATAGCAGAGATGTGATATCTCAATGTTTATACCAAACCTGAGACCCTTCCTACGGCATGAGATGTCATATTCAACTCCTTCCCATTCCAATCCTGAGACCCTTCCTATAGCATGAGATTTGATATCCAACTCCTTCCCATTCCAATCCTGAGACCCTTCCTATAGCATGAGATGTGATGTCTCAATGCTTCTAATACCAAACCTGAGATCCTTCCTATAACATGAGATGTGATATCCAACTCCTTCCATTCCAATCCTGAGACCCTTCCTATAGCATGAGATGTGATATATCAATGCTTATACCAAACCTGAGACCCTTCCTATAGCATGAGATGTGATATCCAACTCCTTCCCATTCCAATCCTGAGACCCTTCCTATAGCATGAGATGTGATATCTCAATGCTTCTAATACCAAACCTGAGATCCTTCCTCTAACATGAAATGTGAGATCCAACTCCTTCCCTTTCCAAACCTAAGAGCCTATCTATAGCATGAGATGTGATATCCAAGTCCTTCACATTCCAACCCTTAGACCCTTCCTACAGCATGCAATATGATATCTCAATGATTCCAATAACAAACCTGAGACCCGTCCTATAACATGAGATGGGATATCCAACTCCTTCCCATTCCAATCCTGAGACACTTCCGATAGCAGAGATGTGATATCTCAATGTTTATACCAAACCTGAGACCCTTCCTATAACATGAGATGTGATATCCAACTCTTCCCGTTCCAAACCTGAGACCCTTCCTTTAGCATGAGATGTGATATCCAGCTCCTTCTCATTCCAATCCTGAGACACTTCCGATAGCATGAGATGTGATATCTCAATGCTTCTAATATCAAAACTGAGACCCTCCCTATAGCATGATATGTGATATCTAAGTCCTTCCCATTCCAATCCTGAGACCCTTCCTATAGCATGAGATGTGATATCTCAATGCTTCTACCAAACCTGAGACCCTTCCTTTAGCATGAGATGTGATATCCAACTCCTTCCCATTCCAATCCTGAGACCCTTCCTATAGCATGAGATGTGATATCTCAATACTTCTAATACCAAACCTGAGATCCTTCCGATAACATGAGATGTGATATCTCAATACTTCTAATACCAAACCTGAGATCCATACTATAACATGAGATGTGATATCCAACTCCTTCCCTTTCCAAACCTGAGAGCCGTTCTATAGCATGAGATGTGATATCCAGGTCCTTCCCATTCCAATCCTTAGACCCTTCCTACAGCATGCAATATGATATCTCAATGCTTATACCAAACCTGAGAACCTTCCTATGGCCTGAGATGTCATGGCCTGAGATGTCATATACAACTCCTTCCCATTCCAATCCTGAGACCCTTCCTTTAGCATGAGATGTGATATCTCAATGCTTATACCAAATCTGAGACCCTTCCTATAGCATGAGATGTGATATCCAATTCCTTCCCATTCCAATCCTGAGACCCTTCCTATAGCATGAGATGTGATATCTCAATGCTTATACCAAACCTGAGAGCCTACCTATAACATGAGATGTGATATCCAAGTCCATCCCATTCCAATCCTTAGACCCTTCCTACAGCATGCGATGTGATATCTCAATGATTCTAATACCAAACCAGAGACTCTTCCTATAACATGAGATGGGATATCCAACTCCTTCCCATTCCAATCCTGAGCCGCTTCCGATAGCAGAGATGTGATATCTCAATGCTTATACCAAACCTGAGACCCTTCCTATAACATGAGATGTGATATCCAACTCCTTCCCGTTCCAAACCTGAGACACTAACTATAGCATATGTGATATCCAACTCCTTCCCATTCCAAACATGAGACCCTTCCTATAGCAAGAAAGTAATATCCAACTCCTACTCATTCCAATCCTGAGACCCTTCCTTTAGCAAGAGATGTGATATCCAAATCCTTCCCATTCCAATCCTGAGACCCTTCCTATAACATGAGATGTGATATCCAACTCCTTCCCATTCCAACCTGAGACACTTCCTATAGCATGAGAAGGGATATCCAACTCCTTCCCAATCCAATCCTGAGACCCTTCCGATAGCAGAGATGTGATATCTCAATGCTTATACCAAACCTGAGACCCTTCCTATGGCATGAGATGTGATATCCAACTCCTTGCCATTCAAATCCTGAGTCCCTTCCTATAGCATGAGAAGGGATATCCAACTCCTTCCCAATCCAATCCTGAGACCCTTCCGATAGCAGCGACGTGATATCTCAATGCTTCTGCCAAACCTGAGACCCTTCCTTTAGCATGAGATGTGATATCCAAATCCTTCACATTCCAATCCTGAGACCCTTCCTATAGCATGAGATGTGATATCTCAATGCTTCTAATACCAAACCTGAGATCCTTCCTATAACATGAGATGTGATATCCAATTCCTTCCCATTCCAAACCTGATATCCTTCCTATTGGATGAGATGTGATATCCAACTCCTTCCCATTCCAACCCTGAGACCCTTCCTATAGCATGAGATGTGATGTCTCAATGCGTCTAATACCAAACCTGAGATCCTTCCTATAACATGAGATGTGATATCCAACTCCTTCCATTCCAATCCTAAGACCCGTCCTATAGCATGAGATGTGATATCTCAATGCTTATACCAAACCTGAGACCCTTCCTATAGCATGAGATGTGATATCCAACTGCTTCCCATTCCAATCCTGAGACCCTTCCTATAGCATGAGATGTGATATCTCAATGCTTCTAATACCAAACCTGAGATCCTTCCTCTAACATGAAATGTGATATCCAACTCCTTCCCTTTCCAAACCTAAGAGCCTATCTATAGCATGAGATGTGATATCCAAGTCCTTCACATTCCAACCCTTAGACCCTTCCTACAGCATGCAATATGATATCTCAATGATTCTAATAACAAACCTGAGACCCGTCCTATAACATGAGATGGGATATCCAACTCCTTCCCATTCCAATCCTGAGACACTTCCGATAGCAGAGATGTGATATCTCAATGCTTATACCAAACCTGAGACCCTTCCTATAACATGAGATGTGATATCCAAATCCTTCCCGTTCCAAACCTGAGCCCCTTCCTTTAGCATGAGATGTGATATCCAGCTCCTTCCCATTCCAATCCTGAGACACTTCCGATAGCATGAGATGTGATATCTCAATGCTTCTAATATCAAAACTGAGACCCTCCCTATAGCATGATATGTGATATCTAAGTCCTTCCCATTCCAATCCTGAGACCCTCCCTATAGCATGAGATGTGATATCCAACTCCTTCCCATTCCAATCCTGAGACCCTTCCTATAGCATGAGATATGATATCTCAATACTTCTAATACCAAACGTGAGATCCTTCCGATAACATGAGATGTGATATCCAAATCCTTCCCCTTCCAAACCTGAGACCCTCCCTTTAGCATGAAATGTGATATCCAACTCCTTCCTATTCCAATCCTGAGACTCTTCTGATAGCATGAGATGTGATATCTCAATGCTTCTAATACCAAACCTGAGATCCTTCCGATAGCATGAGATGTGATATCTCAATGCTTCTAATACCAAACCTGAGATCCTTCCTATAACATGAGATGTGATATCCAAATCCTTCCCCTTCCAAACCTGAGACCCTCCCTTTAGCATGAGATGTGATATCTCAATGCCTCTAATACCAAACCTGAGATCCTTCCGATAGCATGAGATGTGATATCTCAATGCTTCTAATACCAAACCTGAGGTCCTTCCTATAACATGAGATGTGATATCCAAATCGTTCTCATTCCATTCCTGAGACCCTTCTGATAGCATGAGATGTGATATCTCAATGCCTCTAATACCAAACCTGAGATCCTACCTCTAACATGAAATGAGATATCCAACTCCTTCCCATTCCAATCCTGAGACCCTTCCGATATCATGAGATGTGATATCTCAAAGCTTCTAATATCAAACTTGAGACCCTCCCTATAGCATGAGATGTGATATCCAAGTCCTTCCCATTCCAATCCTGAGACCCTTCCTATAGCATGAGATGTGATATCTCAATGCTTCTAATACCAAACCTGAGACCCTTCCTATAACATGAGATGGGAATATCCAACTCCTTCCCATTCCAATCTTGAGACCCTTCCGATAGCAGAGATGTGATATCTCAATGCTTATACCAAACCTGAGATCCTTCCTATAACATGAGATGTGATATCCAACTCCTTCCCATTCCAATCCTGAGACACTTCCTATAGCATGAGATGTGATATCTCACTGCTTATACCAAACCTGAGACCCTTCCCATAGCAGGAGATGTGATATCCAACTCCTTCCCATTCCAACCTGAGACACTTCCTATAGCATGAGAAGGGATATCCAACTCCTTCCCAATCCAATCCTGAGACCCTTCCGATAGCAGAGATGTGATATCTCAATGCTTATACCAAACCTGAGACCCTTCCTATGGCATGAGATGTGATATCCAACTCCTTGCCATTCAAATCCTGAGACCCTTCCTATAGCATGAGAAGGGATATCCAACTCCTTCCCAATCCAATCCTGAGACCCTTCCGATAGCAGCGACGTGATATCTCAATGCTTCTACCAAACCTGAGACCCTTCCTTTAGCATGAGATGTGATATCCAAATCCTTCACATTCCAATCCTGAGACCCTTCCTATAGCATGAGATGTGATATCTCAATGCTTCTAATACCAAACCTGAGATCCTTCCTATAACATGAGATGTGATATCCAATTCCTTCCCATTCCAAACCTGAGACCCTTCCTATTGGATGAGATGTGATATCCAACTCCTTCCCATTCCAAACCTGAGAGCCTTCCTATAGCATGAGATGTGATATCCAAGTCCTTCCCATTCCAATACTGAGACCCTTCCTATAGCTTGAGATGTGATATCCAACTCCTTCCCATTCCAATTCTGAGACCCTTCCTATAGCATGAGATGTGATATCTCAATGCTTATACCAAACCTGAGAGCCTACCTATAGCATGAGATGTGATATCCAAGTCCATCCCATTCCAATCCTTAGACCCTTCCTACAGCATGCAATGTGATATCTCAATGATTCTAATACCAAACCAGAGACTCTTCCTATAACATGAGATGGGATATCCAACTCCTTCCCATTCCAATTCTGAGACCCTTCCTATACTATGAGACTTGATATCTCAATGCTTCTAATACCAAACCTGAGACCCGTAATATAACATGAGATGTGATATCCAAATCCTTCCCCTTCCAAACCTTAGACCCTTCCTTTATCATGAGATGTGATATCCAACTCCTTCCCATTCCAATCCTGAGACCCTTCCGATATCATGAGATGTGATATCTCAAAGCTTCTAATATCAAACTTGAGACCCTCCCTATAGCATGAGATGTGATATCCAAGTCCTTCCCATTCCAATCCTGAGACCCTTCCTATAGCATGAGATGTGATATCTCAATGCTTCTAATACCAAACCTGAGACCCTTCCTATAACATGAGATGGGAATATCCAACTCCTTCCCATTCCAATCTTGAGACCCTTCCGATAGCAGAGATGTGATATCTCAATGCTTATACCAAACCTGAGATCCTTCCTATAACATGAGATGTGATATCCAACTCCTTCCCATTCCAATCCTGAGACACTTCCTATAGCATGAGATGTGATATCTCACTGCTTATACCAAACCTGAGACCCTTCCCATAGCAGGAGATGTGATATCGAACTCCTTCCCATTCCAACCTGAGACACTTCCTATAGCATGAGAAGGGATATCCAACTCCTTCCCAATCCAATCCTGAGACCCTTCCGATAGCAGAGATGTGATATCTCAATGCTTATACCAAACCTGAGACCCTTCCTATGGCATGAGATGTGATATCCAACTCCTTGCCATTCAAATCCTGAGACCCTTCCTATAGCATGAGAAGGGATATCCAACTCCTTCCCAATCCAATCCTGAGACCCTTCCGATAGCAGCGACGTGATATCTCAATGCTTCTACCAAACCTGAGACCCTTCCTTTAGCATGAGATGTGATATCCAAATCCTTCACATTCCAATCCTGAGACCCTTCCTATAGCATGAGATGTGATATCTCAATGCTTCTAATACCAAACCTGAGATCCTTCCTATAACATGAGATGTGATATCCAATTCCTTCCCATTCCAAACCTGAGACCCTTCCTATTGGATGAGATGTGATATCCAACTCCTTCCCATTCCAACCCTGAGACCCTTCCTATAGCATGAGATGTGATGTCTCAATGCGTCTAATACCAAACCTGAGATCCTTCCTATAACATGAGATGTGATATCCAACTCCTTCCATTCCAATCCTGAGACCCGTCCTATAGCATGAGATGTGATATCTCAATGCTTATACCAAACCTGAAACCCTTCCTATAGCATGAGATGTGATATCCAACTGCTTCCCATTCCAATCCTGAGACCCTTCCTATAGCATGAGATGTGATATCTCAATGCTTCTAATACCAAACCTGAGATCCTTCCTCTAACATGAAATGTGATATCCAACTCCTTCCCTTTCCAAACCTAAGAGCCTATCTATAGCATGAGATGTGATATCCAAGTCCTTCACATTCCAACCCTTAGACCCTTCCTACAGCATGCAATATGATATCTCAATGATTCTAATAACAAACCTGAGACCCGTCCTATAACATGAGATGGGATATCCAACTCCTTCCCATTCCAATCCTGAGACACTTCCGATAGCAGAGATGTGATATCTCAATGCTTATACCAAACCTGAGACCCTTCCTATAACATGAGATGTGATATCCAAATCCTTCCCGTTCCAAACCTGAGACCCTTCCTTTAGCATGAGATGTGATATCCAGCTCCTTCCCATTCCAATCCTGAGACACTTCCGATAGCATGAGATGTGATATCTCAATGCTTCTAATATCAAAACTGAGACCCTCCCTATAGCATGATATGTGATATCTAAGTCCTTCCCATTCCAATCCTGAGACCCTCCCTATAGCATGAGATGTGATATCCAACTCCTTCCCATTCCAATCCTGAGACCCTTCCTATAGCATGAGATATGATATCTCAATACTTCTAATACCAAACGTGAGATCCTTCCGATAACATGAGATGTGATATCCAAATCCTTCCCCTTCCAAACCTGAGACCCTCCCTTTAGCATGAAATGTGATATCCAACTCCTTCCTATTCCAATCCTGAGACTCTTCTGATAGCATGAGATGTGATATCTCAATGCTTCTAATACCAAACCTGAGATCCTTCCGATAGCATGAGATGTGATATCTCAATGCTTCTAATACCAAACCTGAGATCCTTCCTATAACATGAGATGTGATATACAAATCCTTCCCCTTCCAAACCTGAGACCCTCCCTTTAGCATGAGATGTGATATCTAACTCCTTCCCATTCCATTCCTGAGACCCTTCTGATAGCATGAGATGTGATATCTCAATGCCTCTAATACCAAACCTGAGATCCTACCTCTAACATGAAATGAGATATCCAACTCTTTCCCCTTCCAAACCTGAGAGCCTTCCTATAGCATGAGATGTGATATCCAAGTCCTTCCCATTCCAATACTGAGACCCTTCCTATAGCTTGAGATGTGATATCCAACTCCTTCCCATTCCAATTCTGAGACCCTTCCTATAGCATGAGATGTGATATCTCAATGCTTATACCAAACCTGAGAGCCTACCTATAGCATGAGATGTGATATCCAAGTCCTTCACATTCCAATCCTTAGACCCTTCCTACAGCATGCGATGTGATATCTCAATGATTCTAATACCAAACCAGAGACTCTTCCTATAACATGAGATGGGATATCCAACTCCTTCCCATTCCAATTCTGAGACCCTTCCTATACTATGAGACTTGATATCTCAATGCTTCTAATACCAAACCTGAGACCCGTAATATAACATGAGATGTGATATCCAAATCCTTCCCCTTCCAAACCTTAGACCCTTCCTTTATCATGAGATGTGATATCCAACTCCTTCCCATTCCAATCCTGAGACCCTTCCGATATCATGAGATGTGATATCTCAAAGCTTCTAATATCAAACTTGAGACCCTCCCTATAGCATGAGATGTGATATCCAAGTCCTTCCCATTCCAATCCTGAGACCCTTCCTATAGCATGAGATGTGATATCTCAATGCTTCTAATACCAAACCTGAGACCCTTCCTATAACATGAGATGGGAATATCCAACTCCTTCCCATTCCAATCTTGAGACCCTTCCGATAGCAGAGATGTGATATCTCAATGCTTATACCAAACCTGAGATCCTTCCTATAACATGAGATGCGATATCCAACTCCTTCCCATTCCAATCCTGAGACACTTCCTATAGCATGAGATGTGATATCTCACTGCTTATACCAAACCTGAGACCCTTCCCATAGCAGGAGATGTGATATCCAACTCCTTCCCATTCCAATCCTCAGACCCTTCCTATAGCATGAGATGTGATATCTCAATGCTTCTAATGTCAAACTTGAGACCCTACCTATAGCATGAGATGTGATATCCAAGTCCTTCCCATTCCAATCCTAAGACACTTCCTATAGCATGAGATGTGATATCTCAATGCTTCTAATACCAAACTTGAGACTCTTCCTATAACATGAGATGGGATATCCAACTCCTTCCCATTCCAATCCTGAGACCCTTTTGATAGCAGAGATGTGATATCTCAATGTTTATACCAAACCTGAGACCCTTCCTACGGCATGAGATGTCATATTCAACTCCTTCCCATTCCAATCCTGAGACCCTTCCTATAGCATGAGATTTGATATCCAACTCCTTCCCATTCCAATCCTGAGACCCTTCCTATAGCATGAGATGTGATGTCTCAATGCTTCTAATACCAAACCTGAGATCCTTCCTATAACATGAGATGTGACATCCAACTCCTTCCATTCCAATCCTGAGACCCTTCCTATAGCATGAGATGTGATATCTCAATGCTTATACCAAACCTGAGACCCTTCCTATAGCATGAGATGTGATATCCAACTCCTTCCCATTCCAATCCTGAGACCCTTCCTATAGCATGAGATGTGATATCTCAATGCTTCTAATACCAAACCTGAGATCCTTCCTCTAACATGAAATGTGAGATCCAACTCCTTCCCTTTCCAAACCTAAGAGCCTATCTATAGCATGAGATGTGATATCCAAGTCCTTCACATTCCAACCCTTAGACCCTTCCTACAGCATGCAATATGATATCTCAATGATTCCAATAACAAACCTGAGACCCGTCCTATAACATGAGATGGGATATCCAACTCCTTCCCATTCCAATCCTGAGACACTTCCGATAGCAGAGATGTGATATCTCAATGTTTATACCAAACCTGAGACCCTTCCTATAACATGAGATGTGATATCCAACTCCTTTCCGTTCCAAACCTGAGACCCTTCCTTTAGCATGAGATGTGATATCCAGCTCCTTCCCATTCCAATCCTGAGACACTTCCGATAGCATGAGATGTGATATCTCAATGCTTCTAATATCAAAACTGAGACCCTCCCTATAGCATGATATGTGATATCTAAGTCCTTCCCATTCCAATCCTGAGACCCTTCCTATAGCATGAGATGTGATATCTCAATGCTTCTACCAAACCTGAGACCCTTCCTTTAGCATGAGATGTGATATCCAACTCCTTCCCATTCCAATCCTGAGACCCTTCCTATAGCATGAGATGTGATATCTCAATGCTTCTACCAAACCTGAGACCCTTCCTTTAGCATGAGATGTGATATCCAACTCCTTCCCATTCCAATCCTGAGACCCTTCCTATAGCATGAGATGTGATATCTCAATACTTCTAATACCAAACCTGAGATCCTTCCGATAACATGAGATGTGATATCTCAATACTTCTAATACCAAACCTGAGATCCATCTTTTAACATGAGATGTGATATCCAACTCCTTCCCTTTCCAAACCTGAGAGCCGTTCTATAGCATGAGATGTGATATCCAGGTCCTTCCCATTCCAATCCTTAGACCCTTCCTACAGCATGCAATATGATATCTCAATGCTTATACCAAACCTGAGAACCTTCCTATGGCCTGAGATGTCATGGCCTGAGATGTCATATACAACTCCTTCCCATTCCAATCCTGAGACCCTTCCTTTAGCATGAGATGTGATATCTCAATGCTTATACCAAATCTGAGACCCTTCCTATAGCATGAGATGTGATATCCAATCCCTTCCCATTCCAATCCTGAGACCCTCCCTATAGCATGAGATGTGATATCTCAATGCTTATACCAAACCTGAGAGCCTACCTATAACATGAGATGTGATATCCAAGTCCATCCCATTCCAATCCTTAGACCCTTCCTACAGCATGCGATGTGATATCTCAATGATTCTAATACCAAACCAGAGACTCTTCCTATAACATGAGATGGGATATCCAACTCCTTCCCATTCCAATCCTGAGCCGCTTCCGATAGCAGAGATGTGATATCTCAATGCTTATACCAAACCTGAGACCCTTCCTATAACATGAGATGTGATATCCAACTCCTTCCCGTTCCAAACCTGAGACACTAACGATAGCATATGTGATATCCAACTCCTTCCCATTCCAAACATGAGACCCTTCCTATAGCAAGAAAGTAATATCCAACTCCTACCCATTCCAATCCTGAGACCCTTCCTATAGCAAGAGATGTGATATCCAAATCCTTCCCATTCCAATCCTGAGACCCTTCCTATAACATGAGATGTGATATCCAACTCCTTCCCATTCCAACCTGAGACACTTCCTAAAGCATGAGAAGGGATATCCAACTCCTTCCCAATCCAATCCTGAGACCCTTCCGATAGCAGAGATGTGATATCTCAATGCTTATACCAAACCTGAGACCCTTCCTATGGCATGAGATGTGATATCCAACTCCTTGCCATTCAAATCCTGAGACCCTTCCTATAGCATGAGAAGGGATATCCAACTCCTTCCCAATCCAATCCTGAGACCCTTCCGATAGCAGCGACGTGATATCTCAATGCTTCTACCAAACCTGAGACCCTTCCTTTAGCATGAGATGTGATATCCAAATCCTTCACATTCCAATCCTGAGACCCTTCCTATAGCATGAGATGTGATATCTCAATGCTTCTAATACCAAACCTGAGATCCTTCCTATAACATGAGATGTGATATCCAATTCCTTCCCATTCCAAACCTGAGACCCTTCCTATTGGATGAGATGTGATATCCAACTCCTTCCCATTCCAACCCTGAGACCCTTCCTATAGCATGAGATGTGATGTCTCAATGCGTCTAAATCCAAACCTGAGATCCTTCCTATAACATGAGATGTGATATCCAACTCCTTCCATTCCAATCCTGAGACCCGTCATATAGCATGAGATGTGATATCTCAATGCTTATACCAAACCTGAGACCCTTCCTATAGCATGAGATGTGATATCCAACTGCTTCCCATTCCAATCCTGAGACCCTTCCTATAGCATGAGATGTGATATCTCAATGCTTCTAATACCAAACCTGAGATCCTTCCTCTAACATGAAATGTGATATCCAACTCCTTCCCTTTCCAAACCTAAGAGCCTATCTATAGCATGAGATGTGATATCCAAGTCCTTCACATTCCAACCCTTAGACCCTTCCTACAGCATGCAATATGATATCTCAATGATTCTAATAACAAACCTGAGACCCGTCCTATAACATGAGATGGGATATCCAACTCCTTCCCATTCCAATCCTGAGACACTTCCGATAGCAGAGATGTGATATCTCAATGCTTATACCAAACCTGAGACCCTTCCTATAACATGAGATGTGATATCCAAATCCTTCCCGTTCCAAACCTGAGACCCTTCCTTTAGCATGAGATGTGATATCCAGCTCCTTCCCATTCCAATCCTGAGACACTTCCGATAGCATGAGATGTGATATCTCAATGCTTCTAATATCAACACTGAGACCCTCCCTATAGCATGATATGTGATATCTAAGTCCTTCCCATTCCAATCCTGAGACCCTCCCTATAGCATGAGATGTGATATCCAACTCCTTCCCATTCCAATCCTGAGACCCTTCCTATAGCATGAGATATGATATCTCAATACTTCTAATACCAAACGTGAGATCCTTCCGATAACATGAGATGTGATATCCAAATCCTTCCCCTTCCAAACCGGAGACCCTCCCTTTAGCATGAAATGTGATATCCAACTCCTTCCTATTCCAATCCTGAGACTCTTCTGATAGCATGAGATGTGATATCTCAATGATTCTAATACCAAACCTGAGATCCTTCCGATAGCATGAGATGTGATATCTCAATGCTTCTAATACCAAACCTGAGATCCTTCCTATAACATGAGATGTGATATCCAAATCCTTCCCCTTCCAAACCTGAGACCCTCCCTTTAGCATGAGATGTGATATCTAACTCCTTCCCATTCCATTCCTGAGACCCTTCTGATAGCATGAGATGTGATATCTCAATGCCTCTAATACCAAACCTGAGATCCTACCTCTAACATGAAATGAGATATCCAACTCTTTCCCCTTCCAAACCTGAGAGCCTTCCTATAGCATGAGATGTGATATCCAACTCCTTCCCATTCCAATTCTGAGACCCTTCCTATAGCATGAGATGTGATATCTCAATGCTTATACCAAACCTGAGAGCCTACCTATAGCATGAGATGTGATATCCAAGTCCATCCCATTCCAATCCTTAGACCCTTCCTACAGCATGCGATGTGATATCTCAATGATTCTAATACCAAACCAGAGACTCTTCCTATAACATGAGATGGGATATCCAACTCCTTCCCATTCCAATTCTGAGACCCTTCCTATACTATGAGACTTGATATCTCAATGCTTCTAATACCAAACCTGACACCCGTAATATAACATGAGATGTGATATCCAAATCCTTCCCCTTCCAAACCTTAGACCCTTCCTTTATCATGAGATGTGATATCCAACTCCTTCCCATTCCAATCCTGAGACCCTTCCGATATCATGAGATGTGATATCTCAAAGCTTCTAATATCAAACTTGAGACCCTCCCTATAGCATGAAATGTGATATCCAAGTCCTTCCCATTCCAATCCTGAGACCCTTCCTATAGCATGAGATGTGATATCTCAATGCTTCTGATACCAAACCTGAGACCCTTCCTATAACATGAGATGGGAATATCCAACTCCTTCCCATTCCAATCTTGAGACCCTTCCGATAGCAGAGATGTGATATCTCAATGCTTAAACCACACCTGAGATCCTTCCTATAACATGAGATGTGATATCCAAGTCCTTCCTATTCCAATCCTGAGACACTTCCTATAGCATGAGATGTGATATCTCAATGCTTCTAATACCAAACCTGAGACTCTTCCTATAACATGAGATGGGATATCCAACTCCTTCCAATTCCAATCCTGAGACCCTTTTGATAGCAGAGATGTGATATCTCAATGTTTATACCAAACCTGAGACCCTTCCTACGGCATGAGATGTCATATTCAACTCCTTCCCATTCCAATCCTGAGACCCTTCCTATAGCATGAGATTTGATATCCAACTCCTTCCCATTCCAATCCTGAGACCCTTCCTATAGCATGAGATGTGATGTCTCAATGCTTCTAATACCAAACCTGAGATCCTTCCTATAACATGAGATGTGATATCCAACTCCTTCCATTCCAATCCTGAGACCCTTCCTATAGCATGAGATGTGATATCTCAATGCTTATACCAAACCTGAGACCCTTCCTATAGCATGAGATGTGATATCCAACTCCTTCCCATTCCAATCCTGAGACCCTTCCTATAGCCTGAGATGTGATATCTCAATGCCTCTAATACCAAACCTGAGATCCTTCCTCTAACATGAAATGTGATATCCAACTCCTTCACTTTCCAAACCTGAGAGCCTATCTATAGCATGAGATGTGATATCCAAGTCCTTCGCATTCCAATCCTTAGACCCTTCCTACAGCATGCAATATGATATCTCAATGATTCTAATAAAAAACCTGAGACCCGTCCTATAACATGAGATGGGATATCCAACTCCTTCCCATTCCAATCCTGAGACACTTCCGATAGCAGAGATGTGATATCTCAATGTTTATACCAAACCTGAGACCCTTCCTATAACATGAGATGTGATATCCAACTCCTTCCCGTTCCAAACCTGAGACCCTTCCTTTAGCATGAGATGTGATATCCAGCTCCTTCCCATTCCAATCCTGAGACACTTCCGATAGCATGAGATGTGATATCTCAATGCTTCTAATATCAAAACTGAGACCCTCCCTATAGCATGATATGTGATATCTAAGTCCTTCCCATTCCAATCCTGAGACCCTTCCTATAGCATGAGATGTGATATCTCAATGCTTCTACCAAACCTGAGACCCTTCCTTTAGCATGAGATGTGATATCCAACTCCTTCCCATTCCAATCCTGAGACCCTTCCTATAGCATGAGATGTGATATCTAAATACTTCTAATACCAAACCTGAGATCCTTCCGATAACATGAGATGTGATATCTCAATACTTCTAATACCAAACCTGAGATCCATCCTATAACATGAGATGTGATATCCAAATCCTTCCCCTTCCAAACCTGAGACCCTCCCTTTAGCATGAGATGTGATATCCAACTCCTTCCCATTCCAATCCTGAGACCCTTCTGATAGCATAAGATATGATATCTCAATGCTTCTATACCAAACCTGAGATCCTTCCGATAGCATGAGATGGGATATCTCAATACTTCTAATACCAAACCTGAGATCCTTCCTATAACATGAGATGTGATATCCAAATCCTTATCTTCCAAACCTGAGACCCTCCCTTTACCATGAGATGTGATATCCAACTCCTTCCCATTCCAATCCTGAGACTCTTCTGATAGCATAAGATATGATATCTCAATGCTCCTATACCAAACCTGAGATCCTTCTGATAGCATGAGATGTGATATCTCAATGCTTCTAATACCAAACCTGAGATCCTACCTCTAACATGAAATGTGATATCCAACTCTTTCCCCTTGCAAACCTGAGAGCCTTCCTATAGCATGAGATGTGATATCCAAGTCCTTCCCATTCCAATCCTGAGACCCTTCCTATAACATGAGATGTGATATCCAACTCCTTCCCAATCCAACCTGAGACCCTTCCTATAGCATGAGATGGGATATCTAACTCCTTCCAAATCCAATCCCGATAACCTTCCGATAGCATGAGATGTGATAACCCAATGCTTCTACCAAACCTGAGACCCATATTATGGCATGAGATGTGATATCAAACTCCTTCCCATTCTAATCCTGAGACCCTTCCTATAGCTTGAAATGTGATATCCAACTCCTTCCCATTCCAATTCTGAGACCCTTCCTATACCATGAGACTTGATATCTCAATGCTTCTAATACCAAACCTGAGACCCGTCCTATAACATGAGATGTGATATCCAAATCCTTCCCCTTCCAAACCTTAGACCCTTCCTTTATCATGAGATGTGATATCCAACTCCTTCCCATTCCAATCTTGAGACCCTTCCGATATCATGAAATGTGATATCTCAATGCTTCTATCAAACTTGAGACCCTCCCTATAGCATGAGATGTGATATCCAACTCCTTCCCATTCCAATCCTGAGACCCTTCTAATAGCATAAGATATGATATCTCAATGCTTCTATACCAAACCTGAGATCCTTCCGATAGCATGAGATGTGATATCTCAATACTTCTAATACCAAACCTGAGATCCTTCCTATAACATGAGATGTGATATCCAAATCCTTATCTTCCAAACCTGAGACCCTCCCTTTACCATGAGATGTGATATCCAACTCCTTCCCATTCCAATCCTGAGACTCTTCTGATAGCATAAGATATGATATCTCAATGCTTCTATACCAAACCTGAGATCCTTCTGATAGCATGAGATGTGATATCTCAATGCTTCTAATACCAAACCTGAGATCCTACCTCTAACATGAAATGTGATATCCAACTCTTTCCCCTTGCAAACCTGAGAGCCTTCCTATAGCATGAGATGTGATATCCAAGTCCTTCCCATTCCAATCCTGAGACCCTTCCTATAACATGAGATGTGATATCCAACTCCTTCCCATTCCAACCTGAGACCCTTCCTATAGCATGAGATGGGATATCCAACTCCTTCCAAATCCAATCCCGATACCCTTCCGATAGCATGAGATGTGATAACCCAATGCTTCTACCAAACCTGAGACCCATATTATGGCATGAGATGTGATATCAAACTCCTTCCCATTCTAATCCTGAGACCCTTCCTATAGCTTGAAATGTGATATCCAACTCCTTCCCATTCCAATTCGGAGACCCTTCCTATACCATGAGACTTGATATCTCAATGCTTCTAATACCAAACCTGAGACCCGTCCTATAACATGAGATGTGATATCCAAATCCTTCCCCTTCCAAACCTTAGACCCTTCCTTTATCATGAGATGTGATATCCAACTCCTTCCCATTCCAATCTCGAGACCCTTCCGATATCATGAAATGTGATATCTCAATGCTTCTATCAAACTTGAGACCCTCCCTATAGCATGAGATGTGATATCCAAGTCCTTCCCATTCCAATCCTGAGACCCTTCCTATAGCATGAGATGTGATATCTCAATGCTTCTAATACCAAACCTGAGACCCTTCCTATAACATGAGATGGGAATATCCAACTCCTTCCCATTCCAATCCTTAGACCCTTCCTACAGCATGCAATATGATATCTCAATGATTTTAATAAAAAACCTGAGACCCGTCCTATAACATGAGATGGGATATCCAACTCCTTCCCATTCCAATCCTGAGACACTTCCGATAGCAGAGATGTGATATCTCAATGTTTATACCAAACCTGAGACCCTTCCTATAACATGAGATGTGATATCCAACTCCTTCCCATTCCAATCCTGAGACCCTTCCTATAGCATGAGATGTGATATCCAACTCCATCCCATTCCAATCTTGAGACCCTTCCGATATCATGAAATGTGATATCTCAATGCTTCTATCAAACTTGAGACCCTCCCTATAGCATGAGATGTGATATCCAAGTCCTTCCCATTCCAATCCTGAGACCCTTCCTATAGCATGAGATGTGATATCTCAATGCTTCTAATACCAAACCTGAGACCCTTCCTATAACATGAGATGGGAATATCCAACTCCTTCCCATTCCAATCCTGAGACCCTTCCTACAGCATGCAATATGATATCTCAATGATTTTAATAAAAAACCTGTGACCCGTCCTATAACATGAGATGGGATATCCAACTCCTTCCCATTCCAATCCTGAGACACTTCCGATAGCAGAGATGTGATATCTCAATGTTTATACCAAACCTGAGACCCTTCCTATAACATGAGATGTGATATCCAACTCCTTCCCATTCCAATCCTGAGACCCTTCCTATAGCATGAGATGTGATATCCAACTCCATCCCATTCCAATCCTGAGACCCTTCCTATAGCATGAGATGTGATGTCTCAATGCTTCTAATACCAAACCTGAGATCCTTCCTTTAACATGAGATGTGATATCCAACTCCTTCCATTCCAATCCTTAGACCCTTCCTACAGCATGCAATATGATATCTCAATGATTTTAATAAAAAACCTGAGACCCGTCCTATAACATGAGATGGGATATCCAACTCCTTCCCATTCCAATCCTGAGACACTTCCGATAGCAGAGATGTGATATCTCAATGTTTATACCAAACCTGAGACCCTTCCTATAACATGAGATGTGATATCCAACTCCTTCCCGTTCCAAACCTGAGACCCTTCCTTTAGCATGAGATGTGATATCCAGCTCCTTCCCATTCCAATCCTGAGACACTTCCGATAGCATGAGATGTGATATCTTAATGCTTCTAATATCAAAACTGAGACCCTCCCTATAGCATATGTGATATCTAAATCCTTCCCATTCCAATCCTGAGACCCTATAGCATGAGATGTGCTATCTCAATGCTTATCCTTGATTCCTGTAGTAAATTGATTTCCTTTGCAGGCCGACTCCTGTCACGAATGCCTTGTCTGCATGCATTCTCTCCTGGCCATTCGCTCACCGTGGCTATTTGCCTACCCCCTTCCTCTCTCAGTGGATGGACTTCTCCATCCTAGCCTCCTACCACTCAACTCCGCCTACTTGGAGAATTCAACATGAACCTGTATGCTTCCTGACCTGGACTTTTACGAGATCTGCAACTCTTCATGTCGCTGGCCCTACACACTGCAGGGAATACTCAGGATTTTCTGATCTCAGACCTCCCCCTCTGTAACCCTCTCAACAATCCTCTCCCGTGGTGATCAAGTTCTCATCTCCAAAGAAGGCTAACTGCCAGCTATTCCTCCTCAGAGGAGTTCTCCCTTTCTGTCCCTGCTCCCTGCACAGTTTCGCGTTGCAAACACTCGCTTTCCTGCTCTCTGGTTTAGACGCTTTTCCTTCTCAGAGGCCTTCTTCCTTTCTGCCCTTTTCGCGTTGCAAGTACTCGCTTCCCAGCTCTCTGGTTTAGACGCGTGTTCCCTGCCTTCTCTCCTCTTCCCGCTGCCTTCAAATCAAAAAATGAGCTCCAAAAGATACACAGTGCTCAGAATGCTCTATAACACCCATTATTCAACATATAGCCGTAACCCGCTAGACGTATTGAAACGTGCTGTAAACTAGCAAAAACAGCTAGAAAATGTACTTTCCTCGCGTTTTTGTAAATGCTAATTCTGATGGGTTCCCATGTATGTACTGTCCGTGCGTTTGTTGTCGAATCCTGATGTTTTTAACCACTGTTCTCCCATACAAGGGGGGGGGGGGTCAACGTCTACTGCTGTTCACAGGCTGAATGTATACGGCTGAAATCTTCAAGGCATTATCAGCTTTCCTGACTGTTTTGGAACGTGTATTTGCCATCTGTTAATGCAGTCGCCCTGTGTTCATCGTCCCTTCTACTTCACAGGCTGCACTCCCCTGGTGATCACATTCTCCTCTCCAGAGCAGGCTGACTACCAGCTGCTCCTCCTCATAGGCGTTCATCCTTTCTGTCCCTGCTCCCTGCACCGTTCCGCGTTGCATGTACTCGCTTCCCAGCTCTCTGGTTTAGATGCGTGTTCCCTGCCTTCTCTCCTCTTCCTACAGCCTTCCAATGAGCTCCACAAGATAGTGTTCAGAATGCTTTATAACCCCATTATTCAACATATAGCTGTAACCCGCTAGACGTATTGAAACGTGCTAAAAACGAGCAGAAACAGCTCGAAAATGTACTTCCCTCGCGTTTTGGTAAATACAGGGTACACACGTCTAAACCAGAGAGCAGGGAAGCGAGCATTTCAGCAGTATAAATTCAGCCTGTGAACAACACATTTTGACCCTCCCTTGTATGGGAGAAGAGTGGTTCAAAAGACCAGGATTCGACTGAACAAACGCACGAACTGAGTACAAAATGGGAATCCACCAGAATTCGCATTTACCAAAACGCGAGGAAAGAACATGTTCTAGCTGTTTCTGCTCGTTTTTAGCACGTTTCAATACGTCTAGCGGGTTACAGCTATATGTTGAATAATGGGTTTTATAAAGCATTCTGAACACTGTATCTTGTGGAGCTCATTGGAAGGCTGTAGGAAGAGGAGAGAAGGCAGGGAACACGCATCTAAACCAGAGAGCTGGGAAGCGAGTACATGCAACGCGAAACGGTGCAGGGAGCAGGGACAGAAAGGATGAACGCCTATGAGAAGGAGCAGCTGGTAGTCAGCCTGCTCTGGAGAGGAGAATGTGATCACCAGGGGAGTGCAGCCTGTAAAGTAGAAGGGACTATGAACACAGGGCGACTGCATTAACAGATGGCAAATGCACGTTCCAAAACAGTCAATCTGATAATGCCTTGAAGATTTCAGCCGTATACATTCAGCCTATGAACAGCAGTAGACGTTGACCCCCCCCCCCCTTGTATGGGAGAACAGTGGTTAAAAACTTCAGCATTCGACAACAAACGCACAGACAGTATACATGGGAACCCATCAGAATTAGCATTTACAAAAACGCGAGGAAAGTACATTTTCTAGCTGTTTTTGCTAGTTTACAGCACGTATCAATACGTCTAGCGGGTTACGGCTATATGTTGAATAATGGGTGTTATAGAGCATTCTGAGCACTGTGTATCTTTTGGAGCTCATTTTTTGATTTGAAGGCAGCGGGAAGAGGAGAGAAGGCAGGGAACACGCGTCTAAACCAGAGAGTTGGGAAGCGAGTACTTGCAACGCGAAAAGGGCAGAAAGCAAGACGGCCTCTGAGAAGGAAAAGCGTCTAAACAAGAGAGCAGGGAAGCGAGTGTTTGCAACGCGAAACGGTGCAGGGAGCAGGGACAGAAAGGGAGAACTCCTCTGAGGAGGAACAGCTGGCAGTTAGCCTTCTTTGAAGATGAGAACTTGATCACCACGGGAGAGGATTGTTGAGAGGGTTACAGAGGGGGAGGTCTGAGATCAGAAAATCCTGAGTATTCCCTGCAGTGTGTAGGGCCAGCGACATGAAGTGTTGCAGATCTCGTAAAAGTCCAGGTCAGGAAGCATACAGGTTCATGTTGAATTCTCCAAGTAGGCGGAGTTGAGTGGTAGGAGGCTAGGACGGAGAAGTCCATCCACTGAGAGAGGAAGGGGGTAGGCAAATAGCCACGGTGAGAGAATGGCCAGGAGAGAATGCATGCAGACAAGGCATTCGTGACAGGAGTCGGCCTGCAAAGGAAATCAATTTACTACAGGAATCAAGGATAAGCATTGAGCTATCACATCTCATGCTATAGGAAGGGTCTCAGGATTGGAATGGGAAGGACTTAGATATCACATATCATGCTATAGGGAGGGTCTCAGTTTAGATATTAGAAGCATTGAGATATCACATCTCATGCTATCGGAAGTGTCTCAGGATTGGAATGGGAAGGAGCTGGATATCACATCGCATGCTAAAGGAAGGGTCTCAGGTTTGGAACGGGAAGGAGTTGGATATCACATATCATGCTATAGGGAGGGTCTCAGTTTAGATATTAGAAGCATTGAGATATCACATCTCATGCTATCGGAAGTGTCTCAGGATTGGAATGGGAAGGAGTTGGATATCACATCTCATGTTATAGGAAGGGTCTCAGGTTTGGTATAAACATTGAGATATCACATCTCAGGCTATAGGAAGGGTCTCAGGATTGGAATGGGAAGGAGTTGAATTTCACATCTCATGCTATCAGAAGGATCTCAGGTTTGGTATAGAAGCATTGAGATATCATATCTTATGCTATCAGAAGAGTCTCAGGATTGGAATGGGAAGGAGTTGGATATCACATCTCATGGTAAAGGAAGGGTCTCAGGTTTGGAAGATAAGGATTTGGATATCACATCTCATGTTATAGGAAGGATCTCAGGTTTGGTATTAGAAGTATTGAGATATCACATCTCATGCTATCGGAAGGATCTCAGGTTTGGTATAGAAGCATTGAGATATATCTTATGCTATCAGAAGGGTCTCAGGATTGGAATGGGAAGGAGTTGGATATCACATCTCATGCTAAAGGGAGGGTCTCAGGTTTGGAAGGGGAAGGATTTGGATATCACATCTCATGTTATAGGATGGATCTCAGGTTTGGTATTAGAAGTATTGAGATATCACATCTCATGTTATCGGAAGGATCTCAGGTTTGGTATTAGAAGTATTGAGATATCACATCTCATGCTATAGGAAGGGTCTCAGGATTGGAATGGGAAAGAGTTGGATATCACATCTCATGCTAAAGGAAGGGTCTCAGGTTTGGTAGAAGCATTGAGGTATCACATCTCATGCTATAGGAAGGCTCTCAGGATTGGAATGGGAAGGACTTAGATATCACATATCATGCTATAGGGAGGGTCTCGGTTTTGATATTAGAAGCATTGAGATATCACATCTCATGCTATCGGAAGTGTCTCAGGATTGGAATGGGAAGGAGCTGGATATAACATCTCATGCTAAAGGAAGGGTCTCAGGTTTGGAACGGGAAGGAGTTGGATATCACATCTCATGTTATAGGAAGCGTCTCAGGTTTGGTATAAACATTGAGATATCACATCTCTGCTATCGGAAGTGTCTCAGGATTGGAATGGGAAGGAGTTGAATATCCCATATCATGTTATAGGACGGGTCTCAGGTTTTTTATTAGAATCATTGAGATATCATATTGCATGATGTAGGAAGGGTCTAAGGATTGGAATGGGAAGGACTTAGATCTCACATCTCATGCTATAGATAGGCTCTCAGGTTTGGAAAGTGAAGGAGTTGGATATCACATTTCATGTTAGAGGAAGGATCTCAGGTTTGGTATTAGGGGCATTGAGATATCACATCTCAGGCTATAGGAAGGGTCTCAGGATTGGAATGGGAAGGAGTTGGATATCACATCTCATGCTATAGGAAGGGTCTCAGGTTTGGTAGAACCATTGAGATATCACATCTCATGCTATAGGAAGGGTCTCAGGATTGGAATGGAAGGAGTTGGATATCACATCTCATGTTATAGGAAGGATATCAGGTTTGGTATTAGAAGCATTGAGACATCACATCTCATGCTATAGGAAGGGTCTCAGGATTGGAATGGGAAGGAGTTGGATATCACATCTCATGCTATAGGAAGGGTCTCAGGATTGGAATGGGAAGGAGTTGAATATGACAACTCATGCCGTAGGAAGGGTCTCAGGTTTGGTATAAACATTGAGATATCACATCTCTGCTATCAAAAGGGTCTC
This sequence comes from Ambystoma mexicanum, assembly GCF_040938575.1. Taxonomy (NCBI): domain Eukaryota; kingdom Metazoa; phylum Chordata; class Amphibia; order Caudata; family Ambystomatidae; genus Ambystoma; species Ambystoma mexicanum. The sequence goes on along the minus strand of NC_090921.1, from coordinate 1,511,079,693 downwards.
AGGATTGGAATGGGAAGGAGTTGGAATCCCCATCTCATGTTATAGGAAGAGTCTCAGGTTTGGTATTAGAAGCATTGAGATATCACATCTCATGCTATAGGAAGTGTCTCAGGATTGGAATGGGAAGGACTTGGATATCACATCTCATGCTATGGGAAGGGTCTCAGGTTTGGTATAAGCAGTGAGATATCACATCTCATGCTATAGGAAGTGTCTCAGGACATCTCATGTTATAGGAAGGATCTCAGGTTTGGTATAAGCATTGAGATATCACATCTCTGCTATCGGAAGGGTCTCAGGATTGGAATGGGAAGGAGTTGGATATTCCCATCTCATGTTATAGGAAGGGTCTCAGGTTTGGTATTATAAGCATTGAGATATCACATCTCATGCTATAGGAAGGGTCTCAGGATTGGAATGGGAAGGACTTGGATATCACATCTCACGCTATAGGGAGGGTCTCAAGTTTGATATTAGAAGCTTTGAGATATCACATCTCATGATATCGGAAGGGTCTCAGGATTGGAATGGGAAGGAGTTGGATATCACACCTCATGCTAAAGGGAGGGTCTCAGGTTTGGAAGGGGAAGGATTTGGATATCACATCTCATGTTATAGGAAGGATCTCAGGTTTGGTATTAGAAGCATTGAGATATCACATCTCATGCTATCGGAAGGATCTCAGGTTTGGTATTAGAAGCATTGAGATATCACATCTCATGCTATCAGAAGAGTCTCAGGATTGGAATAGGAAGGAGTTGGATATCACATCTCATGCTAAAGGGAGGGTCTCAGGTTTGGAAGGGGAAGGATTTGGATATCACATCTCATGTTATCGGAAGGATCTCACGTTTGGTATTAGAAGTATTGAGATATCATATCTCATGCTATAGGAAGGGTCTCAGGATTGGAATGGGAAGGAGTTGGATATCACATCTCATGCTATAGGGAGGGTCTCAGGATTGGAATGGGAAGGACTTAGATATCACATATCATGCTATAGGGAGGGTCTCAGTTTTGATATTAGAAGCATTGAGATATCACATCTCATGCTATCGGAAGTGTCTCAGGATTGGAATGGGAAGGAGCTGGATATCACATCTCATGCTAAAGGAAGGGTCTCAGGTTTGGAACGGGAAGGATTTGGATATCACATCTCATGTTATAGGAAGGGTCTCAGGTTTGGTATAAGCATTGAGATATCACATCTCTGCTATCGGAAGTGTCTCAGGATTGGAATGGGAAGGAGTTGGATATCCCATCTCATGTTATAGGACGGGTCTCAGGTTTGTTATTAGAATCATTGAGATATCATATTGCATGCTGTAGGAAGGGTCTAAGGGTTGGAATGTGAAGGACTTGGATATCACATCTCATGCTATAGATAGGCTCTTAGGTTTGGAAAGGGAAGGAATTGGATATCACATTTCATGTTAGAGGAAGGATCTCAGGTTTGGTATTAGAAGCATTGAGATATCACATCTCATGCTATAGGAAGGGTCTCAGGATTGGAATGGGAAGCAGTTGGATATCACATCTCATGCTATAGGAAGGGTCTCAGGTTTGGTATAAGCATTGAGATATCACATCTCATGCTATAGGACGGGTCTCAGGATTGGAATGGAAGGAGTTGGATATCACATCTCATGTTATAAGGAAGGATCTCAGGTTTGGTATTAGAAGCATTGAGACATCACATCTCATGCTATAGGAAGGGTCTCAGGGTTGGAATGGGAAGGAGTTGGATATCACATCTCATCCAATAGGAAGGGTCTCAGGTTTGGAATGGGAAGGAATTGGATATCACATCTCATGTTATAGGAAGGATCTCAGGTTTGGTATTAGAAGCATTGAGATATCACATCTCATGCTATAGGAAGGGTCTCAGGATTGGAATGTGAAGGATTTGGATATCACATCTCATGCTAAAGGAAGGGTCTCAGGTTTGGTAGAAGCATTGAGATATCACGTCTCTGCTATCGGAAGGGTCTCAGGATTGGATTGGGAAGGAGTTGGATATCCCTTCTCATGCTATAGGAAGAGTCTCAGGATTTGAATGGCAAGGAGTTGGATATCACATCTCATGCCATAGGAAGGGTCTCAGGTTTGTTATAAGCATTGAGATATCACATCTCTGCTATCGGAAGGGTCTCAGGATTGGATTGGGAAGGAGTTGGATATCCCTTCTCATGCTATAGGAAGTGTCTCAGGTTGGAATGGGAAGGAGTTGGATATCACATCTCATGTTATAGGAAGGGTCTCAGGATTGGAATGGGAAGGATTTGGATATCACATCCCTTGCTATAGGAAGGGTCTCAGGATTGGAATGGGTAGGAGTTGGATATTACTTTCTTGCTATTGGAAGGGTCTCATGTTTGGAATGGGAAGGAGTTGGATATCACATATGCTATAGTTAGTGTCTCAGGTTTGGAACGGGAAGGAGTTGGATATCACATCTCATGTTATAGGAAGGGTCTCAGGTTTGGTATAAGCATTGAGATATCACATCTCTGCTATCGGAAGCGGCTCAGGATTGGAATGGGAAGGAGTTGGATATCCCATCTAATGTTATAGGAAGAGTCTCTGGTTTGGTATTAGAATCATTGAGATATCACATCGCATGCTGTAGGAAGGGTCTAAGGATTGGAATGGGATGGACTTGGATATCACATCTCATGCTATAGGTAGGCTCTCAGGTTTGGTATAAGCATTGAGATATCACATCTCATGCTATAGGAAGGGTCTCAGGATTGGAATGGGAAGGAATTGGATATCACATCATGCTATAGGAAGGGTCTCAGATTTGGTATAAGCATTGAGATATCACATCTCATGCTAAAGGAAGGGTCTCAGGATTGGAATGGGAAGGAGTTGTATATGACATCTCAGGCCATAGGAAGGTTCTCAGGTTTGGTATAAGCATTGAGATATCACATCTCTGCTATCGGAAGTGTCTCAGGATTGGAATGGGAAGGAGTTGGATATCCCATCTCATGTTATAGGACGGGTCTCAGGTTTGTTATTAGAATCATTGAGATATCATATTGCATGCTGTTGGAAGGGTCTAAGGGTTGGAATGGGAAGGACTTGGATATCACATCTCATGCTATAGCTAGGCTCTTAGGTTTGGAAAGGGAAGGAGTTGGATATCACATTTCATGTTAGAGGAAGGATCTCAGGTTTGGTATTAGAAGCATTGAGATATCACATCTCATGCTATAGGAAGGGTCTCAGGATTGGAATGGGAAGCAATTGGATGTCACATCTCATGCTATAGGAAGGGTCTCAGGTTTGGTATAAGCATTGAGATATCACATCTCATGCTATAGGACGGGTCTCAGGATTGGAATGGAAGGAGTTGGATATCACATCTCATGTTATAGGAAGGATCTCAGGTTTGGTATTAGAAGCATTGAGACATCACATCTCATGCTATAGGAAGGGTCTCAGGGTTGGAATGGGAAGGAGTTGGATATCACATCTCATCCAATAGGAAGGGCCTCAGGTTTGGAATGGGAAGGAATTGGATATCACATCTCATGTTATAGGAAGGATCTCAGGTTTGGTATTAGAAGCATTGAGATATCACATCTCATGCTATAGGAAGGGTCTCAGGATTGGAATGTGAAGGATTTGGATATCACATCTCATGCTAAAGGAAGGGTCTCAGGTTTGGTAGAAGCATTGAGATATCACGCCTCTGCTATCGGAAGGGTCTCAGGATTGGATTGGGAAGGAGTTGGATATCACATCTCATGCCATAGGAAGGGTCTCAGGTTTGGTATAAGCATTGAGATATCACATCTCTGCTATCGGAAGGGTCTCAGGTTTGGATTGGGAAGGAGTTGGATATCCCTTCTCATGCTATAGGAAGTGTCTCAGGTTGGAATGGGAAGGAGTTGGATATCACATCTCATTCATGTTATAGGAAGGGTCTCAGGATTGGAATGGGAAGGATTTGGATATCACATCTCTTGCTATAGGAAGGGTCTCAGGATTGGTATGGGTAGGAGTTGGATATTACTTTCTTGCTATAGGAGGGGTCTCATGTTTGGAATGGGAAGGAGTTGGATATCACATATGCTATAGTTAGTGTCTCAGGTTTGCAACGGGAAGGAGTTGGATATCACATCTCATGTTATAGGAAGGGTCTCAGGTTTGGTATAAGCATTGAGATATCACATCTCTGCTATAGGAAGCGGCTCAGGATTGGAATGGGAAGGAGTTGGATATCCCATCTCATGTTATAGGAAGAGTCTCTGGTTTGGTATTAGAATCATTGAGATATCACATCGCATGCTGTAGGAAGGGTCTAAGGATTGGAATGGGATGGACTTGGATATCACATCTCATGCTATAGGTAGGCTCTCAGGTGGTTTGGTATAAGCATTGAGATATCACATCTCATGCTATAGGAAGGGTCTCAGGATTGGAATGGGAAGGAATTGGATATCACATCTCATGCTATAGGAAGGGTCTCAGATTTGGTATTAGCATTGAGATATCACATCTCATGCTAAAGGAAGGGTCTCAGGATTGGAATGGGAAGGAGTTGTATATGACATCTCAGGCCATAGGAAGGTTCTCAGGTTTGGTATAAGCATTGAGATATCACATCTCTGCTATCGGAAGGGTCTCAGGATTGGAATGGGAAGGAGTTGGATATCCCATCTCATGTTATAGGAAGGGTCTCAGGTTTGGTATTAGAAGCATAGAGATATCACATCTCATGCTATAGGAAGGGTCTCAGGATTTGAATGGCAAGGAGTTGGATATCACATCTCATGCCATAGGAAGGGTCTCAGGTTTGGTATAAGCATTGAGATATCACATCTCTGCTATCGGAAGGGTCTCAGGATTGGATTGGGAAGGAGTTGGATATCCCTTCTCATGCTATAGGAAGTGTCTCAGGTTGGAATGGGAAGGAGTTGGATATCACATCTCATGTTATAGGAAGGGTCTCAGGATTGGAATGGGAAGGATTTGGATATCACATCTCTTGCTATAGGAAGGGTCTCAGGATTGGAATGGGTAGGAGTTGGATATTACTTTCTTGCTATAGGAAGGGTCTCATGTTTGGAATGGGAAGGAGTTGGATATCACATATGCTATAGTTAGTGTCTCAGGTTTGGAACGGGAAGGAGTTGGATATCACATCTCATGTTATAGGAAGGGTCTCAGGTTTGGTATAAGCATTGAGATATCACATCTCTGCTATCAGAAGCGGCTCAGGATTGGAATGGGAAGCAGTTGGATATCCCATCTCATGTTATAGGAAGAGTCTCTGGTTTGGTATTAGAATCATTGAGATATCACATCGCATGCTGTAGGAAGGGTCTAAGGATTGGAATGGGATGGACTTGGATATCACATCTCATGCTATAGGTAGGCTCTCAGGTTTGGTATAAGCATTGAGATATCACATCTCATGCTATAGGAAGGGTCTCAGGATTGGAATGGGAAGGAATTGGATATCACATCTCATGCTATAGGAAGGGTCTCAGATTTGGTATAAGCATTGAGATATCACATCTCATGCTAAAGGAAGGGTCTCAGGATTGGAATGGGAAGGAGTTGTATATGACATCTCAGGCCATAGGAAGGTTCTCAGGTTTGGTATAAGCATTGAGATATCACATCTCTGCTATCGGAAGGGTCTCAGGATTGGAATGGGAAGGAGTTGGATATCCCATCTCATGTTATAGGAAGGGTCTCAGGTTTGGTATTAGAAGCATAGAGATATCACATCTCATGCTATAGGAAGGGTCTCAGGATTTGAATGGCAAGGAGTTGGATATCACATCTCATGCCATAGGAAGGGTCTCAGGTTTGGTATAAGCATTGAGATATCACATCTCTGCTATCGGAAGGGTCTCAGGATTGGATTGGGAAGGAGTTGGATATCCCTTCTCATGCTATAGGAAGTGTCTCAGGTTGGAATGGGAAGGAGTTGGATATCACATCTCATGTTATAGGAAGGGTCTCAGGATTGGAATGGGAAGGATTTGGATATCACATCTCTTGCTATAGGAAGGGTCTCAGGATTGGAATGGGTAGGAGTTGGATATTACTTTCTTGCTATAGGAAGGGTCTCATGTTTGGAATGGGAAGGAGTTGGATATCACATATGCTATAGTTAGTGTCTCAGGTTTGGAATGGGATGGACTTGGATATCACATCTCATGCTATAGGAAGGGTCTCAGATTTGGTATAAGCATTGAGATATCACATCTCATGCTAAAGGAAGGGTCTCAGGATTGGAATGGGAAGGAGTTGTATATGACATCTCTGGCCATAGGAAGGTTCTCAGGTTTGGTATAAGCATTGAGATATCACATCTCTGCTATCGGAAGGGTCTCAGGATTGGATTGGGAAGGAGTTGGATATCCCTTCTCATGCTATAGGAAGTGTCTCAGGTTGGAATGGGAAGGAGTTGGATATCACATCTCATGTTATAGGAAGGGTCTCAGGATTGGAATGGGAAGGATTTGGATATCACATCTCTTGCTATAGGAAGGGTCTCAGGATTGGAATGGGTAGGAGTTGGATATTACTTTCTTGCTATAGGAAGGGTCTCATGTTTGGAATGGGAAGGAGTTGGATATCACATATGCTATAGTTAGTGTCTCAGGTTTGGAATGGGATGGACTTGGATATCACATCTCATGCTATAGGAAGGGTCTCAGATTTGGTATAAGCATTGAGATATCACATCTCATGCTAAAGGAAGGGTCTCAGGATTGGAATGGGAAGGAGTTGTATATGACATCTCTGGCCATAGGAAGGTTCTCAGGTTTGGTATAAGCATTGAGATATCACATCTCTGCTATCGGAAGGGTCTCAGGATTGGAATGGGAAGGAGTTGGATATCCCATCTCATGTTGTAGGAAGGGTCTCAGGTTTGGTATTAGAAGCATTGAGATATCACATCTCATTCTATAGGAAGGGTCTCAGGATTGGAATGTGAAGGATTTGGATATTACATCTCATGCTAAAGGAAGGGTCTCAGGTTTGGTAGAAGCATTGAGATATCACGTCTCTGCTATCGGAAGGGTCTCAGGATTGGATTGGGAAGGAGTTGGATATCCCTTCTCATGCTATAGGAAGGGTCTCAGGATTTGAATGGCAAGGAGTTGGATATCACATCTCATGCCATAGGAAGGGTCTCAGGTTTGGTATAAGCATTGAGATATCACATCTCTGCTATCGGAAGGGTCTCAGGATTGGATTGGGAAGGAGTTGGATATCCCTTCTCATGCTATAGGAAGTGTCTCAGGTTGGAATGGGAAGGAGTTGGATATCACATCTCATGTTATAGGAAGGGTCTCAGGATTGGAATGGGAAGGATTTGGATATCACATCTCTTGCTATAGGAAGGGTCTCAGGATTGGAATGGGTAGGAGTTGGATATTACTTTCTTGCTATAGGAAGGGTCTCATGTTTGGAATGGGAAGGATTTGGATATCACATATGCTATAGTTAGTGTCTCAGGTTTGGAACGGGAAGGAGTTGGATATCACATCTCATGTTATAGGAAGGGTCTCAGGTTTGGTATAAGCATTGAGATATCACATCTCTGCTATCGGAAGCGGCTCAGGATTGGAATGGGAAGGAGTTGGATATCCCATCTCATGTTATAGTAAGAGTCTCTGGTTTGGTATTAGAATCATTGAGATATCACATCGCATGCTGTAGGAAGGGTCTAAGGATTGGAATGGGATGGACTTGGATATCACATCTCATGCTATAGGAAGGGTCTCAGATTTGGTATAAGCATTGAGATATCACATTTCATGCTAAAGGAAGGGTCTCAGGATTGTAGGCTCTCAGGTTTGGTATAAGCATTGAGATATCACATCTCATGCTATAGGAAGGGTCTCAGGATTGGAATGGGAAGGATTTGGATATCACATCTCATGCTATAGGAAGGGTCTCAGATTTGGTATAAGCATTGAGATATCACATCTCATGCTAAAGGAAGGGTCTCAGGATTGGAATGGGAAGGAGTTGTATATGACATCTCAGGCCATAGGAAGGGTCTCAGGTTTGGTATAAGCATTGAGATATCACATCTCTGCTATCGGAAGGGTCTCAGGATTGGAATGGGAAGGAGTTGGATATCCCATCTCATGTTATAGGAAGGGTCTCAGGTTTGGTATTAGAAGTATAGAGATATCACATCTCATGCTATAGGAAGGGTCTCAGGATTGGAATGGGAAGGACTTGGATGTCACATCTCATGCTATAGGGAGGGTCTCAAGTTTGATATTAGAAGCATTGAGATAACAAATCTCATGATATCGGAAGGGTCTCAGGATTGGAATGGGAAGGAGTTGGATACCACATCTCATGATAAAGGAAGGGTCTAAGGTTTGGAAGGGGAAGGATTTGGATATCACATCTCATGTTATAGGACGGGTCTCAGGTTTGGTATTAGAAGCATTGAGATATCAAGTCTCATGGTATAAGAAGGGTCTCAGAATTGGAATGGGAAGGAGTTGGATATCACACCTCAAGCTATAGGAAGGGTCTCAGGATTGGAATGGGAAGGAGTTTGATATCACATCTCATGCCATAGTTTGGGTCTCAGGTTTGGTAGAAGCATTGGGACATCACATCTCATGCTATCGGAAGGGTATCAGTATTGGATTTGGAAGAAGTTGGATATCCCATCTCATGCTATAGGAAGGGTCTCAGGTTGGAATGGGAAGGAGTTGGATATCACATTTCATGTTATAGGAAGGGTCTCAGGATTGGAATGGGAAGGACTTGGATATCATATCTCATGCTATAGGACGGGTCTCAGGTTTGTTATTAGAATCATTGAGATATCATATTGCATGCTGTAGGAAGGGTCTAAGGTTTGGAAAGGGAAGGAGTTGGATATCACATTTCATGTTAGAGGAAGGATCTCAGGTTTGGTATTAGAAGCATTGAGATATCACATCTCATGCTATAGGAAGGGTCTCAGGATTGGAATGGGAAGTAGTTGGATATCACATCTCATGCTATAGGAAGGGTCTCAGGTTTGGTATAAGCATTGAGATATCACATCTCATGCTATAGGACGGGTCTCAGGATTGGAATGGAAGGAGTTGGATATCACATCTCATGTTATAGGAAGGATCTCAGGTTTGGTATTAGAAGCATTGAGACATCACATCTCATGCTATAGGAAGGGTCTCAGGGTTGGAATGGGAAGGAGTTGGATATCGCACCTCATCCAATAGGAAGGGTCTCAGGTTTGGAATGGGAAGGAATTGGATATCACATCTCATGTTATAGGAAGGATCTCAGGTTTGGTATTAGAAGCATGGAGATATCACATCTCATGCTATAGGAAGGGTCTCAGGATTGGAATGTGAAGGATTTGGATATCACATCTCATGCTAAAGGAAGGGTCTCAGGTTTGGTAGAAGCATTGAGATATCAGATCTCTGCTATCGGAAGGGTCTCAGGATTGGATTGGGAAGGAGTTGGATATCCCTTCTCATGCTATAGGAAGGGTCTCAGGATTTGAATGGGAAGGATTTGGATATTACTTTCTTGCTATAAGAAGGGTCTCATGTTTGGAATGGGAAGGAGTTGGATATCACATATGCTATAGTTAGTGTCTCAGGTTTGGAACGGGAAGGAGTTGGATATCACATCTCATGTTATAGGAAGGGTCTCATGTTTGGTATAAGCATTGAGATATCACATCTCTGCTATCGGAAGCGGCTCAGGATTGGAATGGGAAGGAGTTGGATATCCCATCTCATGTTATAGTAAGAGTCTCTGGTTTGGTATTAGAATCATTGAGATATCACATCGCATGCTGTAGGAAGGGTCTAAGGATTGGAATGGGATGGACTTGGATATCACATCTGTTAAGACGGATTTCTGAACTCTGTCCTGGTGGCGCAGAAGTTCAGAAGGCCAACCTAATTACTTGGAACAGGGTAACCTCTGGACAAGCCAGACCAATCAAGGTAGCGATCGCGGCGGTCAAGACTAGATCTCAAGAGGGGTGAGGGTGACTGAAAGCCCGCAATGAGCACACAAAGCAAGAGCGCTTACAAACTACTCCAAACAGTTGTTATATCAAAAATAGATACACATTTATTTTAAGGCCTTTAAAACAATGACCGTAGCGAGAAAATCACAATATCACAATATTAAACCAACACATACCATATCAACACAATATATATACAAATACACAGTCGCAAGCGTTTAAAGCACGAAATATGTAGTCCACCTGAAAGGAAAGGAAAACAGGCAGTGCGATAACGCTTTAGACTCAGTTCGCCTTCAGAGGCACCTAACTAGATGGAAGTCCGAGCCCTGCGAAGAGTGGAGCCTTGTGCTCAAAGTACCTGCCACGCCGGTGCCAACGGGCAAAAGGGGAAGCTCTTCGGAGGAAGTCAGGCAGTTCGGGTTAGGGCACAGCAGAAGGAGAACAGGATCCGCAACTCAAGCGCAGCCTCCACAGCGAGCAGAAGCAGAGCGCGAGTACGGCAAAAGGGTGCTGTTTTTACACAGCAGGAAAAAGCAATGGGATACTGCAGGAGGGCGACCAGATCCTAGCTAAACTACTCACCGGTCCCCGAAGCAAGCAGACCCAGGCTTCTCCACGTTAGTTTCAGCAGCTGGCAGGTTCAGAAGAGCAGGGAACGCCTCGTAGTCGTGTAGAGCAAAAAGACGTCCCAATCGACGAAACCAGCACAGTTTTGTTGCCGCAGCAGGACAACGGAGCGGCCGTGTGTATTCAAGCCAAATGTACACTCCTCCCTTCAGACTTGGGAACGCCAAGTGTACGAAGCGTGGGAGAGTGACAAGGACTCGAAATACAACACAACCTGGCGGCAGTTACAGAGCAGGACTCCCTGGTAAGCTGGTCAGTCAACTGGATGGCCCAGAGACACTTCCGAAGGCTTACTTGGCAGGAGATGATGAAGTCGCCGAGAATAGCTGTTCCTGCTATTCCAAAGGTCGAAGCACCAGTACAGGCCTTCTGGTTCGATCCAAAGAGGAAAGGGTTTCACAGGACGACAGCAGTGCAAAGGAGGATTCCTTCAGCGGGTCACCAGCGATTCCTCGGTCCAGCCTCTTGGTTGCAGGATACTTGGCTCCTGTATTCCTTCGTTCGTGAGAACTCAGGAGATCGACATGGTAGTGGTGTTTCCAGCTCCCTCTTATCCACGGTTCTCTTCGCGCCAAAACGGAGGGGAGCCAATGGGAGATCCGCTCATCAACACACATACCATACGTGGACCAATCACGGACCACGGTGGTCCCAGGCATTCACACCACCCCAGACTCTCTGGCACCCAGGATGTGTATTGGGACCAGACATCCCAGCCCACACCCTGGAGGCACACAAACGACATGTAGAAGCCCGCGAAAGCAACCACGTTTCGCGGGAAAGTACATGCCCAAATAAGGAAGGCCCCGGGTCGCCCGACCTGGGGAAGGTGAAGGGAGCAAGACGGTCAGTGGACAAGACAAAGGAGCCTCGTGGTCTGGCCATTTTGGAGAGCCAGGCCACCATTTTGGGTTCAGTGCAAAAACGTGCTCAGAACGCCAAAAGGAGCTCAAAATAAACAAAACGATCGCTGCCACCATTCGAGTCCCTGAATGACTTGCACCGATCAAATACCATCCTAAAAGAGTATCTAGGGTCTGTAGAAGGCTAGAGACCCAAGAGAGCTGTAACTTAGCTTACAGTGCCCTCTTGTGTCATGTTGCACTAAAGCCGCAACACGATAGAAGAAACTACGGGAAACAGTGTTCCCCGGTACTGACTGTCTTAAGGGCATGTCAGTTTCCCCGTAAGAAAAGGAGCGAAAGCCCAGAGAAGTGCGGCAGAAGGCTGTACTTCTCTGGCAAAGTCAAGAACAAGGTTAAAAACAATAGCAAAAAGTTTAGGGGTTGCCACATGGAAGGAAAATTCCCTACAATTACGAAATCTTTCCTAACAACATCTCATGCTATAGGTAGGCTCTCAGGTTTGATATAAGCATTGAGATATCACATCTCATGCTATAGGAAGGGTCTCAGGATTGGAATGGGAAGGATTTGGATATCACATCTCATGCTATAGGAAGGGTCTCAGATTTGGTATAAGCATTGAGATATCACATCTCATGCTAAAGGAAGGGTCTCAGGATTGGAATGGGAAGGAGTTGTATATGACATCTCAGGCCATAGGGAGGGTCTCATGTTTGGTATAAGCATTGAGATATCACATCTCTGCTATCGGAAGGGTCTCAGGATTGGAATGGGAAGGAGTTGGATATCCCATCTCATGTTATAGGAAGGGTCTCAGGTTTGGTATTAGAAGCATAGAGATATCACATCTCATGCTATAGGAAGGGTCTCAGGATTGGAATGGGAAGGACTTGGATGTCACATCTCATGCTATAGGGAGGGTCTCAAGTTTGATATTAGAAGCATTGAGATAACAAATCTCATGATATCGGAAGGGTCTCAGGATTGGAATGGGAAGGAGTTGGATACCACATCTCATGATAAAGGAAGGGTCTAAGGTTTGGAAGGGGAAGGATTTGGATATCACATCTCATGTTATAGGACGGGTCTCAGGTTTGGTATTAGAAGCATTGAGATATCAAGTCTCATGGTATAAGAAGGGTCTCAGAATTGGAATGGGATGGAGTGGGATATCACACCTCAAGCTATAGGAAGGGTCTCAGGATTGGAATGGGAAGGAGTTTGATATCACATCTCATGCCATAGTATGGGTCTCAGGTTTGGTAGAAGCATTGGGATATCACATCTCATGCTATCGGAAGGGTATCAGTATTGGATTTGGAAGAAGTTGGATATCCCATCTCATGCTATAGGAAGGGTCTCAGGTTGGAATGGGAAGGAGTTGGATATCACATTTCATGTTATAGGAAGGGTCTCAGGATTGGAATGGGAAGGACTTGGATATCATATCTCATGCTATAGGACAGGTCTCAGGTTTGTTATTAGAATCATTGAGATATCATATTGCATGCTGTAGGAAGGGTCTAAGGATTGGAACGGGAAGGACTTGGATATCACATCTCATGCTATAGATAGGCTCTTAGGTTTGGAAAGGGAAGGAGTTGGATATCACATTTCATGTTAGAGGAAGGATCTCAGGTTTGGTATTAGAAGCATTGAGATATCACATCTCATGCTATAGGAAGGGTCTCAGGATTGGAATGGGAAGTAGTTGGATATCACATCTCATGCTATAGGAAGGGTCTCAGGTTTGGTATAAGCATTGAGATATCACATCTCATGCTATAGGACGGGTCTCAGGATTGGAATGGAAGGAGTTGAATATCACATCTCATGTTATAGGAAGGATCTCAGGTTTGGTATTAGAAGCATTGAGACATCACATCTCATGCTATAGGAAGGGTCTCAGGGTTGGAATGGGAAGGAGTTGGATATCACATCTCATCCAATAGGAAGGGTCTCAGGTTTGGAATGGGAAGGAATTGGATATCACATCTCATGTTATAGGAAGGATCTCAGGTTTGGTATTAGAAGCATTGAGATATCACATCTCATGCTATAGGAAGGGTCTCAGGATTGGAATGTGAAGGATTTGGATATCACATCTCATGCTAAAGGAAGGGTCTCAGGATTGGTAGAAGCATTGAGATATCACGTCTCTGCTATCGGAGGGGTCTCAGGATTGGATTGGGAAGGAGTTGGATATCCCTTCTCATGCTATAGGAAGGGTCTCAGGATTTGAATGGCAAGGAGTTGGATATCACATCTCATGCCATAGGAAGGGTCTCAGGTTTGGTATAAGCATTGAGATATCACATCTCTGCTATCGGAAGGGTCTCAGGATTGGAATGGGAAGGAGTTGGATATTCCCATCTCATGTTATAGGAAGGGTCTCAGGTTTGGTATTAGAAGCATTGAGATATCACATCTCATGCTATAGGAAGGGTCTCAGGATTGGAATGGGAAGGACTTGGATATCACATCTCATGCTATAGGGAGGGTCTCAAGTTTGATATTAGAAGCTTTGAGATATCACATCTCATGATATCGGAAGGGTCTCAGGATTGGAATGCGAAGGAGTTGGATATCACATCTCATGATAAAGGAAGGGTCTAAGGTTTGGAAGGGGAAGGATTTGGATATCACATCTCATGTTATATTACGGGTCTCAGGTTTGGTATTAGAAGCATTGAGATATTAAGTCTCAGAGTATAGGAAGGGTCTCAGAATTGGAATGGGAAGGAGTTGGATATCACATCTCAAGCTATAGGAAGGGTCTCAGGATTGGAATGGGAAGGTCTTGGATATCACATCTCATGCTATAAGAAGGCTCTCAGGTTTGGAAGGGGAAAGAGTTGGATATCACATTTCATGTTAGAGGTAGGATCTCAGGTTTGGTATTAGAGGCATTGAGATATCACATCTCATGCTATCAGAAGGGTCTCAGGAATGGAATGGGAAGGAGTTGGATATCACATCTCATGCTAAAGGGAGGGTCTCAGGTTTGGAAGGGGAAGGATTTGGATATCACATCTCATGTTATAGGAAGGATCTCAGGTTTGGTATTAGAACCATTGAGATATCACATCTCATGCTATCGGAAGGATCTCAGGTTTGGTATTAGAAGCATTGAGATATCACATCTCATGCTATCAGAAGGGTCTCAGGATTGGAATGGGAAGGAGTTGGATATCACATCTCATGCTAAAGGGAGGGTCTCAGGTTTGGAAGGGGAAGGATTTGGATATCACATCTCATGTTATCGGAAGGATCTCACGTTTGGTATAAGCATTGAGATATCACATCTCTGCTATCGGAAGTGTCTCAGGATTGGAATGGGAAGGAGTTGGATATCCCATCTCATGTTATAGGACGGGTCTCAGGTTTGTTATTAGAATCATTGAGATATCATATTGCATGCTGTAGGAAGGGTCTAAGGGTTGGAATGGGAAGGACTTGGATATCACATCTCATGCTATAGATAGGCTCTTAGGTTTGGAAAGGGAAGGAGTTGGATATCACATTTCATGTTAGAGGAAGGATCTCAGGTTTGGTATTAGAAGCATTGAGATATCACATCTCATGCTATAGGAAGGGTCTCAGGATTGGAATGGGAAGGAGTTGGATATCACATCTCATTCTAAAGGGAGGGTCTCAGGTTTGGAAGGGGAAGGATTTGGATATCACATCTCATGTTATAGGAAGGATCTCAGGTTTGGTATTAGAACCATTGAGATATCACATCTCATGCTATCGGAAGGATCTCAGGTTTGGTATTAGAAGCATTGAGATATCACATCTCATGCTATCAGAAGGGTCTCAGGATTGGAATGGGAAGGAGTTGGATATGACATCTCATGCTAAAGGGAGGGTCTCAGGTTTAGAAGGGGAAGGATTTGGATATCACATCTCATGTTATCGGAAGGATCTCACGTTTGGTATTAGAAGTATTGAGATATCATATCTCATGCTATAGGAAGGGTCTCAGGATTGGAATGGGAAGGACTTAGATATCACATATCATGCTATAGGGAGGGTCTCAGTTTTGATATTAGAAGCATTGAGATATCACATCTCATGCTATCGGAAGTGTCTCAGGATTAGAATGGGAAGGAGCTGGATATCACATCTCATGCTAAAGGAAGGGTCTCAGGTTTGGAACGGGAAGGATTTGGATATCACATCTCATGTTATAGGAAGGGTCTCAGGTTTGGTATAAGCATTGAGATATCACATCTCTGCTATCGGAAGTGTCTCAGGATTGGAATGGGAAGGAGTTGGATATCCCATCTCATGTTATAGGACGGGTCTCAGGTTTGTTATTAGAATCATTGAGATATCATATTGCATGCTGTAGGAAGGGTCTAAGGGTTGGAATGGGAAGGACTTGGATATCACATCTCATGCTATAGATAGGCTCTTAGGTTTGGAAAGGGAAGGTGTTGGATATCACATTTCATGTTAGAGGAAGGATCTCAGGTTTGGTATTAGAAGCATTGAGACATCACATCTCATGCTATAGGAAGGGTCTCAGGATTGGAATGGGAAGTAGTTGGATATCACATCTCATGCTATAGGAAGTGTCTCAGGTTTGGTATAAGCATTGAGATATCACATCTCATGCTATAGGACGGGTCTCAGGATTGGAATGGAAGGAGTTGGATATCACATCTCATGTTATAGGAAGGATCTCAGGTTTGGTATTAGAAGCATTGAGACATCACATCTCATGCTATAGGAAGGGTCTCAGGGTTGGAATGGGAAGGAGTTGGATATCACATCTCATCCAATAGGAAGGGTCTCAGGTTTGGAATGGGAAGGAATTGGATATCACATCTCATGTTATAGGAAGGATCTCAGGTTTGGTATTAGAAGCATTGAGATATCACATCTCATGCTATAGGAAGGGTCTCAGGATTGGAATGTGAAGGATTTGGATATCACATCTCATGCTAAAGGAAGGGTCTCAGGTTTGGTATAAGCATTGAGATATCACATCTCTGCTATCGGAAGTGTCTCAGGATTGGAATGGGAAGGAGTTGGATATCCCATCTCATGTTATAGGACGGGTCTCAGGTTTGTTATTAGAATCATTGAGATATCATATTGCATGCTGTAGGAAGGGTCTAAGGGTTGGAATGGGAAGGACTTGGATATCACATCTCATGCTATAGATAGGCTCTTAGGTTTGGAAAGGGAAGGAGTTGGATATCACATTTCATGTTAGAGGAAGGATCTCAGGTTTGGTATTAGAAGCATTGAGACATCACATCTCATGCTATAGGAAGGGTCTCAGGATTGGAATGGGAAGTAGTTGGATATCACATCTCATGCTATAGGAAGTGTCTCAGGTTTGGTATAAGCATTGAGATATCACATCTCATGCTATAGGACGGGTCTCAGGATTGGAATGGAAGGAGTTGGATATCACATCTCATGTTATAGGAAGGATCTCAGGTTTGGTATTAGAAGCATTGAGACATCACATCTCATGCTATAGGAAGGGTCTCAGGGTTGGAATGGGAAGGAGTTGGATATCACATCTCATCCAATAGGAAGGGTCTCAGGTTTGGAATGGGAAGGAATTGGATATCACATCTCATGTTATAGGAAGGATCTCAGGTTTGGTATTAGAAGCATTGAGATATCACATCTCATGCTATAGGAAGGGTCTCAGGATTGGAATGTGAAGGATTTGGATATCACATCTCATGCTAAAGGAAGGGTCTCAGGTTTGGTAGAAGCATTGAGATATCACGTCTCTGCTATCGGAAGGGTCTCAGGATTGGATTGGGAAGGAGTTGGATATCCCTTCTCATGCTATAGGAAGGGTCTCAGGATTTGAATGGCAAGGAGTTGGATATCACATCTCATGCCATAGGAAGGGTCTCAGGTTTGGTATAAGCATTGAGATATCACATCTCTGCTATCGGAAGGGTCTCAGGATTGGATTGGGAAGGAGTTGGATATCCCTTCTCATGCTATAGGAAGTGTCTCAGGTTGGAATGGGAAGGAGTTGGATATCACATCTCATGTTATAGGAAGGGTCTCAGGATTGGAATGGGAAGGATTTGGATATCACATCTCTTGCTATAGGAAGGGTCTCAGGATTGGAATGGGTAGGAGTTGGATATTACTTTCTTGCTATAGGAAGGGTCTCATGTTTGGAATGGGAATGAGTTGGATATCACATATGCTATAGTTAGTGTCTCAGGTTTGGAACGGGAAGGAGTTGGATATCACATCTCATGTTATAGGAAGGGTCTCAGGTTTGTTATAAGCATTGAGATATCACATCTCTGCTATCGGAAGCGGCTCAGGATTGGAATGGGAAGGAGTTGGATATCCCATCTCATGTTATAGTAAGAGTCTCTGGTTTGGTATTAGAATCATTGAGATATCACATCGCATGCTGTAGGAAGGGTCTAAGGATTGGAATGGGATGGACTTGGATATCACATCTCATGCTATATGTAGGCTCTCAGGTTTGATATAAGCATTGAGATATCACATCTCATGCTATAGGAAGGGTCTCAGGATTGGAATGGGAAGGATTTGGATATCACATCTCATGCTATAGGAAGGGTCTCAGATTTGGTATAAGCATTGAGATATCACATCTCATGCTAAAGGAAGGGTCTCAGGATTGGAATGTATATGACATCTCAGGCCATAGGAAGGGTCTCATGTTTGGTATAAGCATTGAGATATCACATCTCTGCTATCGGAAGGGTCTCAGGATTGGAATGGGAAGGAGTTGGATATCCCATCTCATGCTATAGGAAGGGTCTCAGATTTGGTATAAGCATTGAGATATCACATCTCATGCTAAAGGAAGGGTCTCAGGATTGGAATGTATATGACATCTCAGGCCATAGGAAGGGTCTCATGTTTGGTATAAGCATTGAGATATCACATCTCTGCTATCGGAAGGGTCTCAGGATTGGAATGGGAAGGAGTTGGATATCCCATCTCATGTTATAGGAAGGGTCTCAGGTTTGGTATTAGAAGCATAGAGATATCACATCTCATTCTAGAGGAAGGGTCTCAGGATTGGAATGGGAAGGACTTGGATGTCACATCTCATGCTATAGGGAGGGTCTCAAGTTTGATATTAGAAGCATTGAGATAACAAATCTCATGATATCGGAAGGGTCTCAGGATTGGAATGGGAAGGAGATGGATACCACATCTCATGATAAAGGAAGGGTCTAAGGTTTGGAAGGGGAAGGATTTGGATATCACATCTCATGTTATAGGACGGGTCTCAGGTTTGGTATTAGAAGCATTGAGATATCAAGTCTCATGGTATAAGAAGGGTCTCAGAATTGGAATGGGAAGGAGTTGGATATCACACCTCAAGCTATAGGAAGGGTCTCAGGATTGGAATGGGAAGGAGTTTGATATCACATCTCATGCCATAGTATGGGTCTCAGGTTTGGTAGAAGCATTGGGATATCACATCTCATGCTATCGGAAGGGTATCAGTATTGGATTTGGAAGAAGTTGGATATCCCATCTCATGCTATAGGAAGGGTCTCAGGTTGGAATGTGAAGGAGTTGGATATCACATTTCATGTTATAGGAAGGGTCTCAGGATTGGAATGGGAAGGACTTGGATATCATATCTCATGCTATAGGACAGGTCTCAGGTTTGTTATTAGAATCATTGAGATATCATATTGCATACTGTAGGAAGGGTCTAAGGATTGGAACGGGAAGGACTTGGATATCACATCTCATGCTATAGATAGGCTCTTAGGTTTGGAAAGGGAAGGAGTTGGATATCACATTTCATGTTAGAGGAAGGAGCTCAGGTTTGGTATTAGAAGCATTGAGATATCACATCTCATGCTATAGGAAGGGTCTCAGGATTGGAATGGGAAGTAGTTGGATATCACATCTCATGCTATAGGAAGGGTCTCAGGTTTGGTATAAGCATTGAGATATCACATCTCATGCTATAGGACGGGTCTCAGGATTGGAATGGAAGGAGTTGGATATCACATCTCATGTTATAGGAAGGATCTCAGGTTTGGTATTAGAAGCATTGAGACATCACATCTCATGCTATAGGAAGGGTCTCAGGGTTGGAATGGGAAGGAGTTGGATATCACATCTCATCCAATAGGAAGGGTCTCAGGTTTGGAATGGGAAGGAATTGGATATCACATCTCATGTTATAGGAAGGATCTCAGGTTTGGTATAAGAAGCATTGAGATATCACATCTCATGCTATAGGAAGGGTCTCAGGATTGGAATGTGAAGGATTTGGATATCACATCTCATGCTAAAGGAAGGGTCTCAGGATTGGTAGAAGCATTGAGATATCACGTCTCTGCTATCGGAGGGGTCTCAGGATTGGATTGGGAAGGAGTTGGATATCCCTTCTCATGCTATAGGAAGGGTCTCAGGATTTGAATGGCAAGGAGTTGGATATCACATCTCATGCCATAGGAAGGGTCTCAGGTTTGGAAGGGTCTCAGGATTGGAATGGGAAGGAGTTGGATATCACATCTCATGATAAAGGAAGGGTCTAAGGTTTGGAAGGGAAGGATTTGGATATCACATCTCATGTTATATTACGGGTCTCAGGTTTGGTATTAGAAGCATTGAGATATCAAGTCTCATAGTATAGGAAGGGTCTCAGAATTGGAATGGGAAGGAGTTGGATATCCCATCTCATGTTATAGGAAGAGTCTCTGGTTTGGTATTAGAATCATTGAGATATTCACATCGCATGCTGTAGGAAGGGTCTAAGGATTGGAATGGGATGGACTTGGATATCACATCTCATGCTATAGGTAGGCTCTCAGGTTTGGTATAAGCATTGAGATATCACATCTCATGCTATAGGAAGGGTCTCAGAATTGGAATGGGAAGGAGTTGGATATCACATCTCAAGCTATAGGAAGGGTCTCAGTATTGGAATGGGAAGGACTTGGATATCACATCTCATGCTATAGGAAGGCTCTCAGGTTTGGAAGGGGAAAGAGTTGGATATCTCATTTCATGTTAGAGGTAGGATCTCAGGTTTGGTATTAGAGGCATTGAGATATCACATCTCATGCAATCAGAAGGGTCTCAGGAATGGAATGGGAAGGAGTTAGATATCACATCTCATGCTAAAGGGAGGGTCTCAGGTTTGGAAGGGGAAGGATTTGGATATCACATCTCATGTTATAGGAAGGATCTCAGGTTTGGTATTAGAAGCATTGAGATATCACATCTCATGCTATCGGAAGGATCTCAGGTTTGGTATTAGAAGCATTGAGATATCACATCTCATGCTATCAGAAGAGTCTCAGGATTGGAATAGGAAGGAGTTGGATATCACATTTCATGCTAAAGGGAGGGTCTCAGGTTTGGAAGGGGAAGGATTTGGATATCACATCTCATGTTATCGGAAGGATCTCACGTTTGGTATTAGAACTATTGAGATATCATATCTCATGCTATAGGAAGGGTCTCAGGATTGGAATGGGAAGGAGTTGGATATCACATCTCATGCTATAGGGAGGGTCTCAGGATTGGAATGGGAAGGACTTAGATATCACATATCATGCTATAGGGAGGGTCTCAGTTTTGGTATTAGAAGCATTGAGATATCACATCTCATGCTATCGGAAGTGTCTCAGGATTGGAATGGGAAGGAGCTGGATATCACATCTCATGCTAAAGGAAGGGTCTCAGGTTTGGAACGAGAAGGATTTGGATATCACATCTCATGTTATAGGAAGGGTCTCAGGTTTGGTATACGCATTGAGATATCACATCTCTGCTATCGGAAGTGTCTCAGGATTGGAATGGGAAGGAGTTGGATATCCCATCTCATGTTATAGGACGGGTCTCAGGTTTGTTATTAGAATCATTGAGATATCATATTGCATGCTGTAGGAAGGGTCTAAGGGTTGGAATGTGAAGGACTTGGATATCACATCTCATGCTATAGATAGGCTCTTAGGTTTGGAAAGGGAAGGAGTTGGATATCACATTTCATGTTAGAGGAAGGATCTCAGGTTTGGTATTAGAAGCATTGAGATATCACATCTCATGCTATAGGAAGGGTCTCAGGATTGGAATGGGAAGCAGTTGGATATGACATCTCATGCTATAGGAAGGGTCTCAGGTTTGGTATAAGCATTGAGATATCACATCTCATGCTATAGGACGGGTCTCAGGATTGGAATGGAAGGAGTTGGATATCACATCTCATGTTATAGGAAGGATCTCAGGTTTGGTATTAGAAGCATTGAGACATCACATCTCATGCTATAGGAAGGGTCTCAGGGTTGGAATGGGAAGGAGTTGGATATCACATCTCATCCAATAGGAAGGGTCTCAGGTTTGGAATGGGAAGGAATTGGATATCACATCTCATGTTATAGGAAGGATCTCAGGTTTGGTATTAGAAGCATTGAGATATCACATCTCATGCTATAGGAAGGGTCTCAGGATTGGAATGTGAAGGATTTGGATATCACATCTCATGCTAAAGGAAGGGTCTCAGGTTTGGTAGAAGCATTGAGATATCACGTCGCTGCTATCGGAAGGGTCTCAGGATTGGATTGGGAAGGAGTTGGATATCCCTTCTCATGCTATAGGAAGGGTCTCAGGATTTGAATGGCAAGGAGTTGGATATCACATCTCATGCCATAGGAAGGGTCTCAGGTTTGGTATAAGCATTGAGATATCACATCTCTGCTATCGGAAGGGTCTCAGGATTGGATTGGGAAGGAGTTGGATATCCCTTCTCATGCTATAGGAAGTGTCTCAGGTTGGAATGGGAAGGAGTTGGATATCACATCTCATGTTATAGGAAGGGTCTCAGGATTGGAATGGGAAGGATTTGGATATCACATCTCTTGCTATAGGAAGGGTCTCAGGATTGGAATGGGTAGGAGTTGGATATTACTTTCTTGCTATAGGAAGGGTCTCATGTTTGGAATGGGAAGGAGTTGGATATCACATATGCTATAGTTAGTGTCTCAGGTTTGGAACGGGAAGGAGTTGGATATCACATCTCATGTTATAGGAAGGGTCTCAGGTTTGGTATAAGCATTGAGATATCACATCTCTGCTATCGGAAGCGGCTCAGGATTGGAATGGGAAGGAGTTGGATATCCCATCTCATGTTATAGGAAGAGTCTCTGGTTTGGTATTAGAATCATTGAGATATCACATCGCATGCTGTAGGAAGGGTCTAAGGATTGGAATGGGATGGACTTGGATATCACATCTCATGTTATAGGTAGGCTCTCAGGTTTGGTATAAGCATTGAGATATCACATTTCATGCTATAGGAAGGGTCTCAGGATTGGAATGGGAAGGAATTGGATATCACATCTCAGGCTATAGGAAGGGTCTCAGGATTGGAATGGGAAGGAGTTGGATATCACATCTCATGCTATAGGAAGGGTCTCAGGCTTGGTATAAGCATTGAGATATCACATCTCATGCTATAGGAAGGGTCTCAGGATTGGAATGGAAGGAGTTGGATATCACATCTCATGTTATAGGAAGGATCTCAGGTTTGGTATTAGAAGCATTGAGACATCACATCTCATGCTATAGGAAGGGTCTCAGGATTGGAATGGGAAGGAGTTGGATATCAAATCTCATGCTATAGGAAGGGTCTCAGGATTGGAATGGGAAGGAGTTGAATATGACATCTCATGCCGTAGGAAGGGTCTCAGGTTTGGTATAAACATTGAGATATCACATCTCTGCTATCAAAAGGGTCTCAGGATTGGAATTGGAAGGAGTTGGATATCCCATCTCATGTTATAGGAAGAGTCTCAGGTTTGGTATTAGAAGCATTGAGATATCATATCTCATGCTATAGGAAGTGTCTCAGGATTGGAATGGGAAGGACTTGGATATCACATCTCATGCTATAGGTAGGGTCTCAAGTTTGACATTAGAAGCATTGAGATATCACATCTCATGCTATAGGAAGGGTCTGAGGATTGGAATGGGAAGGAGTTGGATATCACATCTCCTGCTATGGGAAGGGTCTCAGGTTTGGTATAAGCAGTGAGATATCACATCTCATGCTATAGGAAGTGTCTCAGGATTGGAATGGGAAGGAGTTGGATATCACATCTCATGTTATAGGAAGGATCTCAGGTGTGGTATAAGCATTGAGATATCACATCTCTGCTATCGGAAGGTGTTAAGACGGATTTCTGAACTCTGTCCTGGTGGCGCAGAAGTTCAGAAGGCCAACCTAATTACTTGGAACAGGGTAACCTCTGGACAAGCCAGACCAATCAAGGTAGCGATCGCGGCGGTCAAGACTAGGTCTCAGGAGGGGTGAGGGTGACTGAAAGCCCGCAATGAGCACACAGGTGTTATATCAAAAATAGATACACATTTATTTTAAGGCCTTTAAAATAATGACCGTAGCAAGAAAATCACAATATCACAATATTAAACCAACACATACCATATCAACACAATATATATACAAATACACAGTCGCAAGCGTTTAAAGCACGAAATATGTAGTCCACCTGAAAGGAAAGGAAAACAGGCAGTGCGATAACGCTTTAGACTCAGTTCGCCTTCAGAGGCACCTAACTAGATGGAAGTCCGAGCCCTGCGAAGAGTGGAGCCTTGTGCTCAAAGTACCTGCCACGCCGGTGCCAACGGGCAAAAGGGGAAGCTCTTCGGAGGAAGTCAGGCAGTTCGGGTTAGTGCACAGCAGAAGGAGAACAGGTTCCGCAACTCAAGCGCAGCCTCCACAGCGAGCAGAAGCAGAGCGCGAGTACGGCCAAAAGGGTGCTGTTTTTACACAGCAGGGAAAAGCAATGGGATACTGCAGGAGGGCGACCAGATCCTAGCTAAACTACTCACCGGTCCCCGAAGCAAGCAGACCCAGGCTTCTCCACGTAGATTCAGCAGCTGGCAGGTTCAGAAGAGCAGGGAACGCCTCGTAGTCGTGTAGAGCAAAAAGACGTCCCAATCGACGAAACCAGCACAGTTTTGTTGCCGCAGCAGGACAACGGAGCGGCCGTGTGTATTCAAGCCAAATGTGCACTCCTCCCTTCAGACTTGGGAACGCCAAGCGTACGAAGCGTGGGAGAGTGACAAGGACTCGAAATACAACACAACCTGGCGGCAGTTACAGAGCAGGACTACCTTATAAGCTGGTCAGTCAACTGGATGGCCCAGAGACACTTCCGAAGGCTTACTTGGCAGGAGTTGATGAAGTCGCCGGGAATAGCTGTTCCTGCTATTCCAAAGGTCGAAGCACCAGTACAGGCCTTCTGGTTCGATCCAAGGAGGAAAGGGTTTCACAGGACGACAGCAGTGCAAAGGAGGATTCCTTCAGCGGGTCACCAGCGATTCCTCGGTCCAGCCTCTTGGTTGCAGGATACTTGGCTCCTGTATTCCTTCGTTCGTGAGAACTCAGGAGATCGACATGGTAGTGGTGTTTCCAGCTCCCTCTTATCCACGGTTCCCTTCGCGCCAAAACGGAGGGGAGCCAATGGGAGATCCGCTCATCAACACACATACCATACGTGGACCAATCACGGACCACAGTGATCCCAGGCATTCACACCACCCCAGACTCTCTGGCACCCAGGATGTGTATTGGGACCAGACATCCCAGCCCACACCCTGGAGGCACACAAACGACATGTAGAAGCCCGAGAAAGCAACCACGTTTCGCGGGAAAGTACATGCCCAAATAAGGAAGGCCCCGGGTCGCCCGACCTGGGGAAGGTGAAGGGAGCAAGACGGTCAGTGGACAAGACAAAGGAGCCTCGTGGTCTGGCCATTTTGGAGAGCCAGGCCACCATTTTGGGTTCAGGGCAAAAACGTGCTCAGAACGCCAAAAGGAGCTCAAAATAAACAAAACGATCGCTGCCACCATTCGAGTCCCTGAATGACTTGCACCGATCAAATACCATCCTAAAAGAGTATCTAGGGTCTGTAGAAGGCTAGAGACCCAAGAGAGCTGTAACTTAGCTTACAGTGCCCTCTTGTGTCATGTTGCACTAAAGCCGCAACATGATAAAAGAAACTACGGGAAACAGCGTTCCCCGGTACTGACTGTCTTAAGGGCATGTCAGTTTCCCCGTAAGAAAAGGAGCGGAAGCCCAGAGAAGTGCGGCAGAAGGCTGTACTTCTCTGGCAAAGTCAAGAACAAGGTTAAAAACAATAGCAAAAAGTTTAGGGGTTGCCACATGGAAGGAAAATTCCCTACAATTACGAAATCTTTCCTAACACTCGCCCCTCCCAGACTATGGACAGGGGGAACTAATCCACCCCTGGATGAGTCTCTTGTTCAGGTCGGTAAAACATTCTGGACAACCCATCAGCATTGCTATGTTGGACACCTGGCCTATGCTCAATAGTGAAGTCGAAGCCTTGTAGACTTATGGACCACCTAAGCAACTTTGGATTCTCCCCCTTCATGTTCATTAGCCACTTTAACGGCTTATGGTCAGTCTGCACAGTGAAGTGGGTCCCATAGAGGTAGGGCCTCAGCTTCCTTAGGGCCCACACAACAGAGAAACATTCTTTCTCTACCGTGGACCATCTGAGCTCTCTGTCCTTAAGCTGGCGACTAATAAAACCGATAGGGTGTTCCTTACCCTTCTCATCTACTTGTGATAGTACAGCTCCTATCCCAGTGTCAGAGGCATCCGTCTGCACGATAAAAGGTCTTTGATAATCAGGGGCCCTGAGCACAGGCGCCTGGCACAAGGAGTCTTTTAAGCCATTGAAGGCCTTCTCACACTCGTCGGTCCAAGTTACCTTCTTGGGTTTCTTCGGAGTTGTGAGGGCAGTCAGAGGAGCAGCTATGGTGCCGTAGTCTGCCACAAAATTGCGATAATAACCCGTGAGTCCTAAGAAGGCTCTCACTTGGGTTTGCGTAGTGGGGGTAGGCCAGTCTTGTACTGCTTGTACTTTACTGGGTAGAGGCTGTATCCTCCCTCCACCTACTTCATGTCCAAGGTAAACCACTGAGCCTTGTCCAATCTGGCATTTACTAGCCTTTATGGTCAAGTGGGCTTTCTGAAGAGCCTGGAGCACAATCCTGAGGTGTTTCACATGGTCTTCCCAGGTGGCACTGAAAACTGCTATATCGTCCAGATATGCAAGACAGAATTCGTCCAACCCATTCAACACATGATTCACAAGCCTCTGGAAAGTGGCAGGTGCATTCTTCAACCCGAACGGCATTACCCGGAATTGGTAAAGGCCGTCTGGAGTAGAAAATGCTGTCTTCTCCTTGGCATGTTCTGCTAAAGCTATTTGCCAATAGCCAGCAGTGAGGTCAAACGTGCTGAGGTACTTGGAGGCACCCAAAGTATCCACCAGCTCATCTGTTCGAGGCAAGGGGTGTGCATCTGTCTTGGTGACAGCATTCAGAGCCCTGTAATCCACGCAGAACCTCAATTCAGAAGTGCCTGCTTTTGGAACCAACACCACAGGACTGGACCAAGGACTACTAGAGGGTTCAATCACCCGAAGGTCTAACATCTTATTGACCTCAGTCTTAATATAAGACCGTACTTTATCTGACATCCTGTATCCCCTACTTTTGGTAGGTACACTGTCTCCTGTGTCAATGTTATGTTTGCACCAAGGTGTCAAACCAGGGGACTGTGAAAACAGGGGGGAAAACTGCCTAAGCAAACTTTTCACCTCAGCCTGCTGATCAGAAGTCAGGTGAGGGGCCACTCGGACACCCTCAACGGAGCTATCTGAAGGACCGCTTTGGAACAGGTCGGGAAGAGGTTCAGACTCCTCTTCCTCAACGTCTGAAGCCAGTAGCAGTGCTGCGATTTCGACTCTTGGGACGAAAGCCTTCAGCCTATTCACGTGGAACACTTTTGGAGACTGTCCAGGCCTTCCAAGGTCCACTAAATAGTTTACCTCACCCAGGGGCTCCACCACTGTGTAAGGGCCTGACCATTTGTCCTGTAAAGCGCGAGGCCTTATTGGATTCATGATCAGGACTTGCTGACCAGGTGTAAAGTTGATGAGGGAAGCTTTCTGGTCGTACCAATGTTTCACCAGCGCTTGCCCTGCCTTCAATTTATCACTAGCCAAGCCCATCAGAAGTACCATCCATTTTCTGAGCCCTAGCACATAATCAACTACATTGGTAGTAACAGGGGGAGTGGGCATCTCCCATCCCTCCTTGACAATGGCTAAGGGTCCCCGTACGGGATGACCGAACAGAAGTTCGAAGGGGCTGAAGCCAACACCCTCCTGTGGTACCTCTCGGTAGGCAAACAGTAAGCATGATAAAAGAAGATCCCATTTTCTTCTCTGGGGCTCCTCCAGAGCCCCAATCATGCTCTTTAACGTTCTGTTGAAACGTTCCACCAGACCATTGGTCTGGGGGTGATATGCAGAAGAGAACTTGTAGGTGACCCCACATTCTTTCCACATAGCCTGCATATACTTCGACATAAAGTTGCTGCCACGATCTGACACAACTTCTTTAGGGAAGCCAACCCTAGTAAATATCCCGAGTAAAGCTTTTGCAACTGACTTGGCAGTTACAGTCTTCAATGGGATGGCCTCAGGATACCTGGTTGCATGGTCGACCAGCACCAGGATAAACCTATTGCCCGAGGATGTTTGCGGGTCAAGGGGACCAACGATGTCGATCCCTACCCTTTCAAATGGTACCCCCACAACTGGGAGCGGTACCAACGGAGCTTGGATTGTCGCGCCAACTTTACCAGACAACTGGCAGGAGGCGCAACTCCTGCAGTGACTTTCTACTTGCACCCCCATCTTGGGCCAGTAGAAGTGCATGGATAACCTTTGCTTGGTCCTCTTCATACCAAGGTGACCAGCAAGGGGAACTTCATGCGCCAACTGCAGGAGGAAGGGCCTAACAGCAAGGGGAACCTCCAACCTCCTATGGTCTCCTTCTGTAGACTCTGTGGGCTCATTATACAGGAGTCCACCTTCCCAGTAAATCCTATGCTTCCCAGGAGGTTCACCCTCAAGCTGGGAGCAGGCCTGTCTCCTTAGGCCTTCCAGAGATGGGCACTCACGTTGGCCTTTACTGAATTCGTCCCTATCAGGACCTCCTTCAACTAACAAGTCTTTTAGTTCAGGATGATCGTTGGGGTCGAATACTTCAGGCATCGCCACCTCCTCGTCAGGCCCGGGCGATTGACCAACTTCCTCCACCGCAGTGGTAGGCGAGCTCGGGGGAATATTCTCTTTCCCTCGTCTTGACTTGTAGACTCCTTTCGCCTTGGGTTTCCCCTTTGGCTGGGGCGGCGTATTGGACTTGGCCAATGCTGCCCGTGCTTGAGACCGTGTGTAGGGTCTTTCGGCAGTGTCTCCTACGAGCCCTAAAGCTCTGAGATCATTGCCCAACAAGACCTTTCCCGGGACGTTTCTCTGAATGCTCACTGGAATCCTGACTGCTGTACCATTTAAAGTAAGATTTACAGGGATCACGGGAAACATACGGAGGGGGCCGTCAGCCAACTTAGTGGGCATCAGAGTAGCTCTGGCAACTTCCTCTGAGTCTACCAAGGTAGAATCCACTACAGTTCGACTGCACCCACTATCCCTAAGAGCTGGAGTATCCACTCCATTGATCAGCACACTGTCTTTAAAGTAGTGCTTGGTATTATCCGGAATCCTAGCATAAGCCTCTGCGACTTTAGGCTCCCAGGAACCCAGGGACACTAAAACTACCTCAGCCTCTATTCCGCTGGGAAATGAGTCTGAGGAGAAGGATGCTCCTGTAATCTCTTCTTCCTCGTAGGAGGAGAAGGCCAGATTAGCGGAGTGGACCCCCAAAGGTCTAACCTTACAACGGGGATCCCCCTTCACATGGTCAGTTGCTCCACAAGAAAAACAAGCCCCAGTGGGTCTGTTTACGTAGGGAGGCGTATTGTAACCAGAGTTCTGTTTTGGAGGCGGACCTCCACTACCCTGTGAGTTCTCTTGTGTCTTACCCTTGTTTTTCTTTTTGTGGCCCTTATGGGAAGAAGATTTAGCAGATTCCCCACCCTCCATATCTTTGGACTTTTTCCCTTCCTCCTGCTTACCAGGATGAGTTTTGTCCTTATGGGACACTCGATGTGACACCCATAAGTCTGCTGCAATGGCCAACTTCTTAGGATCTATCTCCTTCGAATCGGCCAAATGCTGCTTAAGCTCCGGGGAAGAAGAAGCAAAAATGTGTTCCAGCATGACCAGATTAATCATGCCTTCGAAGGTAGAAACCTTATAACCTTCGACCCAGCCAGTTAAGTTTTTCAAAGATTCAGCGACATAAGATACCCAAGTACCACCTTCCTTTTTCTTATACTCTCGAAAACGCTTTAAATATTGGGCCGGAGTCTTCCCAAACTTTAAAATGAGAGTTTGCTTTAACATTGCAAAATCAGCCCGCTCAGCCTTCGACATTTCCATAATGGCACTACAGCCAGAATGGGGCAGTCTACTGAGCAACCACGCAATCTTATCAGCATTGTCAACTTCCTGGACCTCGCACGCATACTCAAACGCATTCAGCCAGTCCATAATGTCATTCCTTTCTTCATACACACTGAGCAGATCTTTCGGAAACCGTGGATGAGAGGAAGCCCCAGACCCATGTCTAGGACCCTTGGATCCATTTGCAACCTGAAGCTTGGCCAGTTCCAACTGGTGATCCCTGTCTTTCTGTTTTTCTGCCTGTTCGATTTTTAGTTTGGCTATGCTGAATTCAAGCTCCTGCTGCCTAAACCGCAGCTCTTGCTTCTTGAATTCAAGCATAGCCTCCCCATCAACACTGGCAGAGGAAACATTAGACATTACATCCTCCCTGTCCTCGTGGTCGCGATGGATCAGTTCAGCGGCAGAACCGTCGGTTCTGCCAGTGAGAGCAGCCCCACCACCTTCTGCACTGTTCTCGGAAGTTATAGCGTCAAGCTGCGCTTCTTGCCACGCCACGCTTCTCTGGATCATTTCCAATTTTGTGCCTTGAGAGGAAACACCTCTCTCCGCACACATCTTTTTCAGCGTTTCTGATTTGGAAGCATTTAAAGTTAACAAGGTATTTGCTTCCATACTGTTTGATAGGACTATGGCCTTTTTAAAGTTATATTACAACAATTCACTACGTGTACTGTTTGGAATAACCCGAAATGCCTTAGTTCGAGCGCAACACTGGATACCTTCAGTCGTATCCCACCGCTGTACACCAATTTGTTAAGACGGATTTCTGAACTCTGTCCTGGTGGCGCAGAAGTTCAGAAGGCCAACCTAATTACTTGGAACAGGGTAACCTCTGGACAAGCCAGACCAATCAAGGTAGCGATCGCGGCGGTCAAGACTAGGTCTCAGGAGGGGTGAGGGTGACTGAAAGCCCGCAATGAGCACACAAAGCAAGAGCGCTTACAAACTACTCCAAACAGGTGTTATATCAAAAATAGATACACATTTATTTTAAGGCCTTTAAAATAATGACCGTAGCAAGAAAATCACAATATCACAATATTAAACCAACACATACCATATCAACACAATATATATACAAATACACAGTCGCAAGCGTTTAAAGCACGAAATATGTAGTCCACCTGAAAGGAAAGGAAAACAGGCAGTGCGATAACGCTTTAGACTCAGTTCGCCTTCAGAGGCACCTAACTAGATGGAAGTCCGAGCCCTGCGAAGAGTGGAGCCTTGTGCTCAAAGTACCTGCCACGCCGGTGCCAACGGGCAAAAGGGGAAGCTCTTCGGAGGAAGTCAGGCAGTTCGGGTTAGTGCACAGCAGAAGGAGAACAGGTTCCGCAACTCAAGCGCAGCCTCCACAGCGAGCAGAAGCAGAGCAGGAGTACGGCCAAAAGGGTGCTGTTTTTACACAGCAGGGAAAAGCAATGGGATACTGCAGGAGGGCGACCAGATCCTAGCTAAACTACTCACCGGTCCCCGAAGCAAGCAGACCCAGGCTTCTCCACGTAGATTCAGCAGCTGGCAGGTTCAGAAGAGCAGGGAACGCCTCGTAGTCGTGTAGAGCAAAAAGACGTCCCAATCGACGAAACCAGCACAGTTTTGTTGCCGCAGCAGGACAACGGAGCGGCCGTGTGTATTCAAGCCAAATGTGCACTCCTCCCTTCAGACTTGGGAACGCCAAGCGTACGAAGCGTGGGAGAGTGACAAGGACTCGAAATACAACACAACCTGGCGGCAGTTACAGAGCAGGACTCCCTTATAAGCTGGTCAGTCAACTGGATGGCCCAGAGACACTTCCGAAGGCTTACTTGGCAGGAGTTGATGAAGTCGCCGGGAATAGCTGTTCCTGCTATTCCAAAGGTCGAAGCACCAGTACAGGCCTTCTGGTTCGATCCAAGGAGGAAAGGGTTTCACAGGACGACAGCAGTGCAAAGGAGGATTCCTTCAGCGGGTCACCAGCGATTCCTCGGTCCAGCCTCTTGGTTGCAGGATACTTGGCTCCTGTATTCCTTCGTTCGTGAGAACTCAGGAGATCGACATGGTAGTGGTGTTTCCAGCTCCCTCTTATCCACGGTTCCCTTCGCGCCAAAACGGAGGGGAGCCAATGGGAGATCCGCTCATCAACACACATACCATACGTGGACCAATCACGGACCACAGTGGTCCCAGGCATTCACACCACCCCAGACTCTCTGGCACCCAGGATGTGTATTGGGACCAGACATCCCAGCCCACACCCTGGAGGCACACAAACGACATGTAGAAGCCTGCGAAAGCAACCACGTTTCGCGGGAAAGTACATGCCCAAATAAGGAAGGCCCCGGGTCGCCCGACCTGGGGAAGGTGAAGGGAGCAAGACGGTCAGTGGACAAGACAAAGGAGCCTCGTGGTCTGGCCATTTTGGAGAGCCAGGCCACCATTTTGGGTTCAGGGCAAAAACGTGCTCAGAACGCCAAAAGGAGCTCAAAATAAACAAAACGATCGCTGCCACCATTCGAGTCCCTGAATGACTTGCACCGATCAAATACCATCCTAAAAGAGTATCTAGGGTCTGTAGAAGGCTAGAGACCCAAGAGAGCTGTAACTTAGCTTACAGTGCCCTCTTGTGTCATGTTGCACTAAAGCCGCAACATGATAAAAGAAACTACGGGAAACAGCGTTCCCCGGTACTGACTGTCTTAAGGGCATGTCAGTTTCCCCGTAAGAAAAGGAGCGAAAGCCCAGAGAAGTGCGGCAGAAGGCTGTACTTCTCTGGCAAAGTCAAGAACAAGGTTAAAAACAATAGCAAAAAGTTTAGGGGTTGCCACATGGAAGGAAAATTCCCTACAATTACGAAATCTTTCCTAACAGAAGGGTCTCAAGATTGGAATGGGAAGGAGTTGGATATTCCCATCTCATGTTATAGGAAGGGTCTCAGGTTTGGTATTAGAAGCATTGAGATATCACATCTCATGCTATAGGAAGGGTCTCAGGATTGGAATGGGAAGGACTTGGATATCACATCTCATGCTATAGGGAGGGTCTCAAGTTTGATATTAGAAGCTTTGAGATATCACATCTCATGATATCGGAAGGGTCTCAGGATTGGAATGGGAAGGAGTTGGATATCACATCTCATGATAAAGAACGGGTCTAAGGTTTGGAAGGGGAAGGATTTGGATATCACATCTCATGTTATATTACGGGTCTCAGGTTTGGTATTAGAAGCATTGAGATATCAAGTCTCATAATATAGGAAGGGTCTCAGAATTGGAATGGGAAGGAGTTGGATATCCCATCTCATGTTATAGGAAGAGTCTCTGGTTTGGTATTAGAATCATTGAGATATTCACATCGCATGCTGTAGGAAGGGTCTAAGGATTGGAATGGGATGGACTTGGATATCACATCTCATGCTATAGGTAGGCTCTCAGGTTTGGTATAAGCATTGAGATATCACATCTCATGCTATAGGAAGGGTCTCAGAATTGGAATGGGAAGGAGTTGGATATCACATCTCAAGCTATAGGAAGGGTCTCAGTATTGGAATGGGAAGGACTTGGATATCACATCTCATGCTATAGGAAGGCTCTCAGGTTTGGAAGGGGAAAGAGTTGGATATCTCATTTCATGTTAGAGGTAGGATCTCAGGTTTGGTATTAGAGGCATTGAAATATCACATCTCATGCTATCAGAAGGGTCTCAGGAATGGAATGGGAAGGATTTGGATATCACATCTCATGTTATAGGAAGGATCTCAGGTTTGGTATTAGAAGCATTGAGATATCACATCTCATGCTATCGGAAGGATCTCAGGTTTGGTATTAGAAGCATTGAGATATCACATCTCATGCTATCAGAAGAGTCTCAGGATTGGAATAGGAAGGAGTTGGATATCACATTTCATGCTAAAAGGGAGGGTCTCAGGTTTGGAAGGGGAAGGATTTGGATATCACATCTCATGTTATCGGAAGGATCTCACGTTTGGTATTAGAAGTATTGAGATATCATATCTCATGCTATAGGAAGGGTCTCAGGATTGGAATGGGAAGGAGTTGGATATCACATCTATTGATATAGGGAGGGTCTCAGGATTGGAATGGGAAGGACTTAGATATCACATATCATGCTATAGGGAGGGTCTCAGTTTTGATATTAGAAGCATTGAGATATCACATCTCATGCTATCGGAAGTGTCTCAGGATTGGAATGGGAAGGAGCTGGATATCACATCTCATGCTAAAGGAAGGGTCTCAGGTTTGGAACGAGAAGGATTTGGATATCACATTTCATGTTATAGGAAGGGTCTCAGGTTTGGTATAAGCATTGAGATATCACATCTCTGCTATCGGAAGTGTCTCAGGATTGGAATGGGAAGGAGTTGGATATCCCATCTCATGTTATAGGACGGGTCTCAGGTTTGTTATTAGAATCATTGAGATATCATATTGCATGCTGTAGGAAGGGTCTAAGGGTTGGAATGTGAAGGACTTGGATATCACATCTCATGCTATAGATAGGCTCTTAGGTTTGGAAAGGGAAGGAGTTGGATATCACATTTCATGTTAGAGGAAGGATCTCAGGTTTGGTATTAGAAGCATTGAGATATCACATCTCATGCTATAGGAAGGGTCTCAGGATTGGAATGGGAAGCAGTTGGATATCACATCTCATGCTATAGGAAGGGTCTCAAGTTTGGTATAAGCATTGAGATATCACATCTCATGCTATAGGACGGGTCTCAGGATTGGAATGGAAGGAGTTGGATATCACATCTCATTTTATAGGAAGGATCTCAGGTTTGGTATTAGAAGCATTGAGACATCACATCTCATGCTATAGGAAGGGTCTCAGGGTTGGAATGGGAAGGAGTTGAATATCACATCTCATCCAATAGGAAGGGTCTCAGGTTTGGAATGGGAAGGAATTGGATATCACATCTCATGTTATAGGAAGGATCTCAGGTTTGGTATTAGAAGCATTGAGATATCACATCTCATGCTATAGGAAGGGTCTCAGGATTGGAATGTGAAGGATTTGGATATCACATCTCATGCTAAAGGAAGGGTCTCAGGTTTGGTAGAAGCATTGAGATATCACGTCGCTGCTATCGGAAGGGTCTCAGGATTGGATTGGGAAGGAGTTGGATATCCCTTCTCGTGCTATAGGAAGGGTCTCAGGATTTGAATGGCAAGGAGTTGGATATCACATCTCATGCCATAGGAAGGGTCTCAGGTTTGGTATAAGCATTGAGATATCACATCTCTGCTATCGGAAGGGTCTCAGGATTGGATTGGGAAGGAGTTGGATATCCCTTCTCATGCTATAGGAAGTGTCTCAGGTTGGAATGGGAAGGAGTTGGATATCACATCTCATGTTATAGGATGGGTCTCAGGATTGGAATGGGAAGGATTTGGATATCACATCTCTTGCTATAGGAAGGGTCTCAGGATTGGAATGGGTAGGAGTTGGATATTACTTTCTTGCTATAGGAAGGGTCTCATGTTTGGAATGGGAAGGAGTTGGATATCACATATGCTATAGTTAGTGTCTCAGGTTTGCAACGGGAAGGAGTTGGATATCACATCTCATGTTATAGGAAGGGTCTCAGGTTTGGTATAAGCATTGAGATATCACATCTCTGCTATCGGAAGCGGCTCAGGATTGGAATGGGAAGGAGTTGGATATCCCATCTCATGTTATAGGAAGAGTCTCTGGTTTGGTATTAGAATCATTGAGATATCACATCGCATGCTGTAGGAAGGGTCTAAGGATTGGAATGGGATGGACTTGGATATCACATCTCATGTTATAGGTAGGCTCTCAGGTTTGGTATAAGCATTGAGATATCACATCTCATGCTATAGGAAGGGTCTCAGGATTGGAATGGGAAGGAATTGGATATCACATCTCAGGCTATAGGAAGGGTCTCAGGATTGGAATGGGAAGGAGTTGGATATCACATCTCATGCTATAGGAAGGGTCTCAGGTTTGGTATAAGCATTGATATATCACATCTCATGCTATAGGAAGGGTCTCAGGATTGGAATGGAAGGAGTTGGATATCACATCTCATGTTATAGGAAGGATCTCAGGTTTGGTATTAGAAGCATTGAGACATCACATCTCATGCTATAGGAAGGGTCTCAGGATTGGAATGGGAAGGAGTTGGATATCAAATCTCATGCTATAGGAAGGGTCTCAGGATTGGAATGGGAAGGAGTTGAATATGACATCTCATGCCGTAGGAAGGGTCTCAGGTTTGGTATAAACATTGAGATATCACATCTCTGCTATCAAAAGGGTCTCAGGATTGGAATTGGAAGGAGTTGGATATCCCATCTCATGTTATAGGAAGAGTCTCAGGTTTGGTATTAGAAGCATTGAGATATCACATCTCATGCTATAGGAAGTGTCTCAGGATTGGAATGGGAAGGACTTGGATATCACATCTCATGCTATAGGTAGGGTCTCAAGTTTGACATTAGAAGCATTGAGATATCACATCTCATGCTATAGGAAGGGTCTGAGGATTGGAATGGGAAGGAGTTGGATATCACATCTGCTATGGGAAGGGTCTCAGGTTTGGTATAAGCAGTGAGATATCACATCTCATGCTATAGGAAGTGTCTCAGGATTGGAATGGGAAGGAGTTGGATATCACATCTCATGTTATAGGAAGGATCTCAGGTGTGGTATAAGCATTGAGATATCACATCTCTGCTATCGGAAGGGTCTGAAGATTGGAATGGGAAGGAGTTGGATATTCCCATCTCATGTTATAGGAAGGGTCTCAGGTTTGGTATTAGAAGCATTGAGATATCACATCTCATGCTATAGGAAGGGTCTCAGGATTGGAATGGGAAGGACTTGGATATCACATCTCATGCTATAGGGAGGGTCTCAAGTTTGATATTAGAAGCTTTGAGATATCACATCTCATGATATCGGAAGGGTCTCAGGATTGGAATGGGAAGGAGTTGGATATCACATCTCATGACAAAGGAAGGGTCTAAGGTTTGGAAGGGGAAGGATTTGGATATCACATCTCATGTTATATTACGGGTCTCAGGTTTGGTATTAGAAGCATTGAGATATCAAGTCTCATAGTATAGGAAGGGTCTCAGAATTGGAATGGGAAGGAGTTGGATATCCCATCTCATGTTATAGGAAGAGTCTCTGGTTTGGTATTAGGTTCATTGAGATATCACATCGCATGCTGTAGGAAGGGTCTAAGGATTGGAATGGGATGGACTTGGATATCACATCTCATGCTATAGGTAGGCTCTCAGGTTTGGTATAAGCATTGAGATATCACATCTCATGCTATAGGAAGGGTCTCAGAATTGGAATTGGAAGGAGTTGGATATCACATCTCAAGCTATAGGAAGGGTCTCAGTATTGTAATGGGAAGGACTTGGATATCACATCTCATGCTATAGGAAGGCTCTCAGGTTTGGAAGGGGAAAGAGTTGGATATCTCATTTCATGTTAGAGGTAGGATCTCAGGTTTGGTATTAGAGGCATTGAGATATCACATCTCATGCTATCAGAAGGGTCTCAGGAATGGAATGGGAAGGAGTTAGATATCACATCTCATGCTAAAGGGAGGGTCTCAGGTTTGGAAGGGGAAGGATTTGGATATCACATCTCATGTTATAGGAAGGATCTCAGGTTTGGTATTAGAAGCATTGAGATATCACATCTCATGCTATCGGAAGGATCTCAGGTTTGGTATTAGAAGCATTGAGATATCACATCTCATGCTATCAGAAGAGTCTCAGGATTGGAATAGGAAGGAGTTGGATATCACATTTCATGCTAAAGGGAGGGTCTCAGGTTTGGAAGGGGAAGGATTTGGATATCACATCTCATGTTATCGGAAGGATCTCACGTTTGGTATTAGAAGTATTGAGATATCATATCTCATGCTATAGGAAGGGTCTCAGGATTGGAATGGGAAGGAGTTGGATATCACATCTCATGCTATAGGGAGGGTCTCAGGATTGGAATGGGAAGGACTTAGATATCACATATCATGCTATAGGGAGGGTCTCAGTTTTGATATTAGAAGCATTGAGATATCACATCTCATGCTATCGGAAGTGTCTCAGGATTGGAATGGGAAGGAGCTGGATATCACATCTCATGCTAAAGGAAGGGTCTCAGGTTTGGAACGGGAAGGATTTGGATATCACATCTCATGTTATAGGAAGGGTCTCAGGTTTGGTATAAGCATTGAGATATCACATCTCTGCTATCGGAAGTGTCTCAGGATTGGATTGGGAAGGAGTTGGATATCCCATCTCATGTTATAGGACGGGTCTCAGGTTTGTTATTAGAATCATTGAGATATCATATTGCATGCTGTAGGAAGGGTCTAAGGGTTGGAATGTGAAGGACTTGGATATCACATCTCATGCTATAGATAGGCTCTTAGGTTTGGAAAGGGAAGGAGTTGGATATCACATTTCATGTTAGAGGAAGGATCTCAGGTTTGGTATAAGCATTGAGATATCACATCTCATGCTATAGGACGGGTCTCAGGATTGGAATGGAAGGAGTTGGATATCACATCTCATGTTATAGGAAGGATCTCAGGTTTGGTATTAGAAGCATTGAGACATCACATCTCATGCTATAGGAAGGGTCTCAGGGTTGGAATGGGAAGGAGTTGGATATCACATCTCATCCAATAGGAAGGGTCTCAGGTTTGGAATGGGAAGGAATTGGATATCACATCTCATGTTATAGGAAGGATCTCAGGTTTGGTATTAGAAGCATTGAGATATCACATCTCATGCTATAGGAAGGGTCTCAGGATTGGAATGTGAAGGATTTGGATATCACATCTCATGCTAAAGGAAGGGTCTCAGGTTTGGTAGAAGCATTGAGATATCACGTCGCTGCTATCGGAAGGGTCTCAGGATTGGATTGGGAAGGAGTTGGATATCCCTTCTCATGCTATAGGAAGGGTCTCAGGATTTGAATGGCAAGGAGTTGGATATCACATCTCATGCCATAGGAAGGGTCTCAGGTTTGGTATAAGCATTGAGATATCACATCTCTGCTATCGGAAGGGTCTCAGGATTGGATTGGGAAGGAGTTGGATATCCCTTCTCATGCTATAGGAAGTGTCTCAGGTTTGAATGGGAAGGAGTTGGATATCACATCTCATGTTATAGGAAGGGTCTCAGGATTGGAATGGGAAGGATTTGGATATCACATCTCTTGCTATAGGAAGGGTCTCAGGATTGGAATGGGTAGGAGTTGGATATTACTTTCTTGCTATAGGAAGGGTCTCAGGTTTGGAACGGGAAGGAGTTGGATATCACATCTCATGTTATAGGAAGGGTCTCAGGTTTGGTATAAGCATTGAGATATCACATCTCTGCTATCGGAAGCGGCTCAGGATTGGAATGGGAAGGAGTTGGATATCCCATCTCATGTTATAGGAAGAGTCTCTGGTTTGGTATTAGAATCATTGAGATATCACATAGCATGCTGTAGGAAGGGTCTAAGGATTGGAATGGGATGGACTTGGATATCACATCTCATGTTATAGGTAGGCTCTCAGGTTTGCTATAAGCATTGAGATATCACATCTCATGCTATAGGAAGGGTCACAGGATTGGAATGGGAAGGAATTGGATATCACATCTCATGCTATAGGAAGGGTCTCAGATTTGGTATAAGCATTGAGATATCACATCTCATGCTAAAGGAAGGGTCTCAGGATTGGAATGGGAAGGAGTTGTATATGACATCTCAGGCCATAGGAAGGTTCTCAGGTTTGGTATAAGCATTGAGATATCACATCTCTGCTATCGGAAAGGTCTCAGGATTGGAATGGGAAGGAGTTGGATATCCCATCTCATGTTATAGGAAGGGTCTCAGGCTTGGTATTAGAAGCATAGAGATATCACATCTCATGCTATAGGAAGGGTCTCAGGATTGGAATGGGAAGGACTTGGATGTCACATCTCATGCTATAGGTAGGGTCTCAAGTTTGATATTAGAAGCATTGAGATAACAAATCTCATGATATCGGAAGGGTCTCAGGATTGGAATGGGAAGGAGTTGGATATCACATCTCATGATAAAGGAAGGGTCTAAGGTTTGGAAGGGGAAGGATTTGGATATCACATCTCATGTTATAGGACGGGTCTCAGGTTTAATATTAGAAGCATTGAGATATCAAGTCTCATGGTATAAGAAGGGTCTCAGAATTGGAATGGGAAGGAGTTGGATATCACACCTCAAGCTATAGGAAGGGTCTCAGGATTGGAATGGGAAGGAGTTTGATATCACATCTCATGCCATAGAATGGGTCTCAGGTTTGGTAGAAGCATTGGGATATCACATCTCATGCTATCGGAAGGGTATCAGTATTGGATTTGGAAGAAGTTGGATATCCCATCTCATGCTATAGGAAGGGTCTCAGGTTGGAATGGGAAGGAGTTGGATATCACATTTCGTGTTATAGGAAGGGTCTCAGGATTGGAATGGGAAGGACTTGGATATCACATCTCATGCTATAGGTAGGCTCTCAGGTTTGGTATAAGCATTGAGATATCACATCTCATGCTATAGGAAGGGTCTCAGAATTGGAATTGGAAGGAGTTGGATATCACATCTCAAGCTATAGGAAGGGTCTCAGTATTGTAATGGGAAGGACTTGGATATCACATCTCATGCTATAGGAAGGCTCTCAGGTTTGGAAGGGGAAAGAGTTGGATATCTCATTTCATGTTAGAGGTAGGATCTCAGGTTTGGTATTAGAGGCATTGAGATATCACATCTAGTGCTATCAGAAGGGTCTCAGGAATGGAATGGGAAGGAGTTAGATATCACATCTCATGCTAAAGGGAGGGTCTCAGGTTTGGAAGGGGAAGGATTTGGATATCACATCTCATGTTATAGGAAGGATCTCAGGTTTGGTATTAGAAGCATTGAGATATCACATCTCATGCTATCGGAAGGATCTCAGGTTTGGTATTAGAAGCATTGAGATATCACATCTCATGCTATCAGAAGAGTCTCAGGATTGGAATAGGAAGGAGTTGGATATCACATTTCATGCTAAAGGGAGGGTCTCAGGTTTGGAAGGGGAAGGATTTGGATATCACATCTCATGTTATCGGAAGGATCTCACGTTTGGTATTAGAAGTATTGAGATATCATATCTCATGCTATAGGAAGGGTCTCAGGATTGGAATGGGAAGGAGTTGGATATCACATCTCATGCTATAGGGAGGGTCTCAGGATTGGAATGGGAAGGACTTAGATATCACATATCATGCTATAGGGAGGGTCTCAGTTTTGATATTAGAAGCATTGAGATATCACATCTCATGCTATCGGAAGTGTCTCAGGATTGGAATGGGAAGGAGCTGGATATCACATCTCATGCTAAAGGAAGGGTCTCAGGTTTGGAACGGGAAGGATTTGGATATCACATCTCATGTTATAGGAAGGGTCTCAGGTTTGGTATAAGCATTGAGATATCACATCTCTGCTATCGGAAGTGTCTCAGGATTGGATTGGGAAGGAGTTGGATATCCCATCTCATGTTATAGGACGGGTCTCAGGTTTGTTATTAGAATCATTGAGATATCATATTGCATGCTGTAGGAAGGGTCTAAGGGTTGGAATGTGAAGGACTTGGATATCACATCTCATGCTATAGATAGGCTCTTAGGTTTGGAAAGGGAAGGAGTTGGATATCACATTTCATGTTAGAGGAAGGATCTCAGGTTTGGTATAAGCATTGAGATATCACATCTCATGCTATAGG
Organism: Ambystoma mexicanum; assembly: GCF_040938575.1. Lineage (NCBI taxonomy): Eukaryota > Metazoa > Chordata > Amphibia > Caudata > Ambystomatidae > Ambystoma > Ambystoma mexicanum. The sequence continues at coordinate 1,511,037,986 of NC_090921.1, read as the reverse complement.
ACGGGTCTCAGGATTGGAATGGAAGGAGTTGGATATCACATCTCATGTTATAGGAAGGATCTCAGGTTTGGTATTAGAAGCATTGAGACATCACATCTCATGCTATAGGAAGGGTCTCAGGGTTGGAATGGGAAGGAGTTGGATATCACATCTCATCCAATAGGAAGGGTCTCAGGTTTGGAATGGGAAGGAATTGGATATCACATCTCATGTTATAGGAAGGATCTCAGGTTTGGTATTAGAAGCATTGAGATATCACATCTCATGCTATAGGAAGGGTCTCAGGATTGGAATGTGAAGGATTTGGATATCACATCTCATGCTAAAGGAAGGGTCTCAGGTTTGGTAGAAGCATTGAGATATCACGTCGCTGCTATCGGAAGGGTCTCAGGATTGGATTGGGAAGGAGTTGGATATCCCTTCTCATGCTATAGGAAGGGTCTCAGGATTTGAATGGCAAGGAGTTGGATATCACATCTCATGCCATAGGAAGGGTCTCAGGTTTGGTATAAGCATTGAGATATCACATCTCTGCTATCGGAAGGGTCTCAGGATTGGATTGGGAAGGAGTTGGATATCCCTTCTCATGCTATAGGAAGTGTCTCAGGTTTGAATGGGAAGGAGTTGGATATCACATCTCATGTTATAGGAAGGGTCTCAGGATTGGAATGGGAAGGATTTGGATATCACATCTCTTGCTATAGGAAGGGTCTCAGGATTGGAATGGGTAGGAGTTGGATATTACTTTCTTGCTATAGGAAGGGTCTCAGGTTTGGAACGGGAAGGAGTTGGATATCACATCTCATGTTATAGGAAGGGTCTCAGGTTTGGTATAAGCATTGAGATATCACATCTCTGCTATCGGAAGCGGCTCAGGATTGGAATGGGAAGGAGTTGGATATCCCATCTCATGTTATAGGAAGAGTCTCTGGTTTGGTATTAGAATCATTGAGATATCACATAGCATGCTGTAGGAAGGGTCTAAGGATTGGAATGGGATGGACTTGGATATCACATCTCATGTTATAGGTAGGCTCTCAGGTTTGCTATAAGCATTGAGATATCACATCTCATGCTATAGGAAGGGTCACAGGATTGGAATGGGAAGGAATTGGATATCACATCTCATGCTATAGGAAGGGTCTCAGATTTGGTATAAGCATTGAGATATCACATCTCATGCTAAAGGAAGGGTCTCAGGATTGGAATGGGAAGGAGTTGTATATGACATCTCAGGCCATAGGAAGGTTCTCAGGTTTGGTATAAGCATTGAGATATCACATCTCTGCTATCGGAAAGGTCTCAGGATTGGAATGGGAAGGAGTTGGATATCCCATCTCATGTTATAGGAAGGGTCTCAGGTTTGGTATTAGAAGCATAGAGATATCACATCTCATGCTATAGGAAGGGTCTCAGGATTGGAATGGGAAGGACTTGGATGTCACATCTCATGCTATAGGTAGGGTCTCAAGTTTGATATTAGAAGCATTGAGATAACAAATCTCATGATATCGGAAGGGTCTCAGGATTGGAATGGGAAGGAGTTGGATATCACATCTCATGATAAAGGAAGGGTCTAAGGTTTGGAAGGGGAAGGATTTGGATATCACATCTCATGTTATAGGACGGGTCTCAGGTTTAATATTAGAAGCATTGAGATATCAAGTCTCATGGTATAAGAAGGGTCTCAGAATTGGAATGGGAAGGAGTTGGATATCACACCTCAAGCTATAGGAAGGGTCTCAGGATTGGAATGGGAAGGAGTTTGATATCACATCTCATGCCATAGAATGGGTCTCAGGTTTGGTAGAAGCATTGGGATATCACATCTCATGCTATCGGAAGGGTATCAGTATTGGATTTGGAAGAAGTTGGATATCCCATCTCATGCTATAGGAAGGGTCTCAGGTTGGAATGGGAAGGAGTTGGATATCACATTTCGTGTTATAGGAAGGGTCTCAGGATTGGAATGGGAAGGACTTGGATATCATATCTCATGCTATAGGACGGGTCTCAGGTTTGTTATTAGAATCATTGAGATATCATATTGCATGCTGTAGGAAGGGTCTAAGGATTGGAATGGGAAGGACCTGGTTATCACATCTCATGCTATAGAACGGCTCTCAGGTTTGGAAAGGGAAGGAGTTGGATATCACATCTCATGTTATAGGATGGATCTCAGGTTTGGTATTAGAAGTATTGAGATATCACATCTCATGTTATCGGAAGGATCTCAGGTTTGGTATTAGAAGTATTGAGATATCACATCTCATGCTATAGGAAGGGTCTCAGGATTGGAATGGGAAGGAGTTGGATATCACATCTCATGCTAAAGGAAGGGTCTCAGGTTTGGTAGAAGCATTGAGATATCACATCTCATGCTATAGGAAGGGTCTCAGGATTGGAATGGGAAGGAGTTGGATATCACATCTCATGCTATAGGGAGGGTCTCAGGATTGGAATGGGAAGGACTTAGATATCACATATCATGCTATAGGGAGGGTCTCAGTTTTGATATTAGAAGCATTGAGATATCACATCTCATGCTATCGGAAGTGTCTCAGGATTGGAATGGGAAGGAGCTGGATATCACATCTCATGCTAAAGGAAGGGTCTCAGGTTTGGAACGGGAAGGATTTGGATATCACATCTCATGTTATAGGAAGGGTCTCAGGTTTGGTATAAGCATTGAGATATCACATCTCTGCTATCGGAAGTGTCTCAGGATTGGAATGGGAAGGAGTTGGATATCCCATCTCATGTTATAGGACGGGTCTCAGGTTTGTTATTAGAATCATTGAGATATCATATTGCATGCTGTAGGAAGGGTCTAAGGGTTGGAATGTGAAGGACTTGGATATCACATCTCATGCTATAGATAGGCTCTTAGGTTTGGAAAGGGAAGGAGTTGGATATCACATTTCATGTTAGAGGAAGGATCTCAGGTTTGGTATTAGAAGCATTGAGATATCACATCTCATGCTATAGGAAGGGTCTCAGGATTGGAATGGGAAGCAGTTGGATATCACATCTCATGCTATAGGAAGGGTCTCAGGTTTGGTATAAGCATTGAGATATCACATCTCATGCTATAGGACGGGTCTCAGGATTGGAATGGAAGGAGTTGGATATCACATCTCATGTTATAGGAAGGATCTCAGGTTTGGTATTAGAAGCATTGAGACATCACATCTCATGCTATAGGAAGGGTCTCAGGGTTGGAATGGGAAGGAGTTGGATATCACATCTCATCCAATAGGAAGGGTCTCAGGTTTGGAATGGGAAGGAATTGGATGTCACATCTCATGTTATAGGAAGGATCTCAGGTTTGGTATTAGAAGCATTGAGATATCACATCTCATGCTATAGGAAGGGTCTCAGGATTGGAATGTGAAGGATTTGGATATCACATCTCATGCTAAAGGAAGGGTCTCAGGTTTGGTAGAAGCATTGAGATATCACGTCGCTGCTATCGGAAGGGTCTCAGGATTGGATTGGGAAGGAGTTGGATATCCCTTCTCATGCTATAGGAAGGGTCTCAGGATTTGAATGGCAAGGAGTTGGATATCACATCTCATGCCATAGGAAGGGTCTCAGGTTTGGTATAAGCATTGAGATATCACATCTCTGCTATCGGAAGGGTCTCAGGATTGGATTGGGAATGAGTTGGATATCCCTTCTCATGCTATAGGAAGTGTCTCAGGTTGGAATGGGAAGGAGTTGGATATCACATCTCATGTTATAGGAAGGGTCTAAGGATTGGAATGGGAAGGATTTGGATATCACATCTCTTGCTATAGGAAGGGTCTCAGGATTGGAATGGGTAGGAGTTGGATATTACTTTCTTGCTATAGGAAGGGTCTCATGTTTGGAATGGGAAGGAGTTGGATATCACATATGCTATAGTTAGTGTCTCAGGTTTGGAACGGGAAGGAGTTGGATATCACATCTCATGTTATAGGAAGGGTCTCAGGTTTGGTATAAGCATTGAGATATCACATCTCTGCTATCGGAAGCGGCTCAGGATTGGAATGGGAAGGAGCTGGATATCCCATCTCATGTTATAGGAAGAGTCTCTGGTTTGGTATTAGAATCATTGAGATATCACATTGCATGCTGTAGGAAGGGTCTAAGGATTGGAATGGGATGGACTTGGATATCACATCTCATGTTATAGGTACGCTCTCAGGTTTGCTATAAGCATTGAGATATCACATCTCATGCTATAGGAAGGGTCACAGGATTGGAATGGGAAGGAATTGGATATCACATCTCATGCTATAGGAAGGGTCTCAGATTTGGTATAAGCATTGAGATATCACATCTCATGCTAAAGGAAGGGTCTCAGGATTGGAATGGGAAGGAGTTGTATATGACATCTCAGGCCATAGGAAGGTTCTCAGGTTTGGTATAAGCATTGAGATATCACATCTCTGCTATCAGAAAGGTCTCAGGATTGGAATGGGAAGGAGTTGGATATCCCATCTCATGTTATAGGAAGGGTCTCAGGTTTGGTATTAGAAGCATAGAGATATCACATCTCATGCTATAGGAAGGGTCTTAGGATTGGAATGGGAAGGACTTGGATGTCACATCTCATGCTATAGGTAGGGTCTCAAGTTTGATATTAGAAGCATTGAGATAACAAATCTCATGATATCGGAAGGGTCTCAGGATTGGAATGGGAAGGAGTTGGATATCACATCTCATGATAAAGGAAGGGTCTAAGGTTTGGAAGGGGAAGGATTTGGATATCACATCTCATGTTATAGGACGGGTCTCAGGTTTAATATTAGAAGCATTGAGATATCAAGTCTCATGGTATAAGAAGGGTCTCAGAATTGGAATGGGAAGGAGTTGGATATCACACCTCAAGCTATAGGAAGGGTCTCAGGATTGGAATGGGAAGGAGTTTGATATCACATCTCATGCCATAGTATGGGTCTCAGGTTTGGTAGAAGCATTGGGATATCACATCTCATGCTATCGGAAGGGTATCAGTATTGGATTTGGAAGAAGTTGGATATCCCATCTCATGCTATAGGAAGGGTCTCAGGTTGGAATGGGAAGGAGTTGGATAACACATTTCGTGTTATAGGAAGGGTCTCAGGATTGGAATGGGAAGGACTTGGATATCATATCTCATGCTATAGGACGGGTCTCAGGTTTGTTATTAGAATCATTGAGATATCATATTGCATGCTGTAGGAAGGGTCTAAGGATTGGAATGGGAAGGACCTGGTTATCACATCTCATGCTGTAGAACGGCTCTCAGGTTTGGAAAGGGAAGGAGTTGGATATCACATCTCATGTTATAGGATGGATCTCAGGTTTGGTATTAGAAGTATTGAGATATCATATCTCATGTTATCGGAAGGATCTCAGGTTTGGTATTAGAAGTATTGAGATATCACATCTCATGCTATAGGAAGGGTCTCAGGATTGGAATGGGAAGGAGTTGGATATCACATCTCATGCTAAAGGAAGGGTCTCAGGTTTGGTAGAAGCATTGAGATATCACATCTCATGCTATAGGAAGGGTCTCAGGATTGGAATGGGAAGGACTTAGATATCACATATCATGCTATAGGGAGGGTCTCAGTTTTGATATTAGAAGCATTGAGATATCACATCTCATGCTATCGGAAGTGTCTCAGGATTGGAATGGGAAGGAGCTGGATATCACATCTCATGCTAAAGGAAGGGTCTCAGGTTTGGAACGGGAAGGAGTTGGATATCACATCTCATGTTATAGGAAGGGTCTCAGGTTTGGTATAAACATTGAGATATCACATCTCTGCTATCGGAAGTGTCTCAGGATTGGAATGGGAAGGAGTTGGATATCCCATCTCATGTTATAGGACGGGTCTCAGGTTTGTTATTGGAATCATTGAGATATCATATTGCATGCTGTAGGAAGGGTCTAAGGGTTGGAATGTGAAGGACTTGGATATCACATCTCATGCTATAGATAGGCTCTTAGGTTTGGAAAGGGAAGGAGTTGGATCTCACATTTCATGTTAGAGGAAGGATCTCAGGTTTGGTATTAGAAGCATTGAGATATCACATCTCATGCTATAGGAAGGGTCTCAGGATTGGAATGGGAAGGAGTTGGATATCACATCTCATGCTATAGGAAGGGTCTCAGGTTTGGTATAAGCATTGAGATATCACATCTCATGCTATAGGAAGGGTCTCAGGATTGGAATGGAAGGAGTTGGATATCAGATCTCATGTTATAGGAAGGATCTCAGGTTTGGTATTAGAAGCATTGAGACATCACATCTCATGCTATAGGAAGGGTCTCAGGATTGGAATGGGAAGGAGTTGGATATCAAATCTCATGCTATAGGAAGGGTCTCAGGATTGGAATGGGAAGGAGTTGAATATGACATCTCATGCCGTAGGAAGGGTCTCAGGTTTGGTATAAACATTGAGATATCACATCTCTGCTATCAAAAGGGTCTCAGGATTGGAATGGGAAGGAGTTGGATATCCCATCTCATGTTATAGGAAGAGTCTCAAGTTTGGTATTAGAAGCATTGAGATATCACATCTCATGCTATAGGAAGTGTCTCAGGATTGGAATGGGAAGGACTTGGATATCACATCTCATGCTATAGGTAGGGTCTCAAGTTTGACATTAGAAGCATTGAGATATCACATCTCATGCTATAGGAAGGGTCTGAGGATTGGAATGGGAAGGAGTTGGATATCACATCTCCTGCTATGGGAAGGGTCTCAGGTTTGGTATAAGCAGTGAGATATCACATCTCATGCTATAGGAAGTGTCTCAGGATTGGAATGGGAAGGAGTTGGATATCACATCTCATGTTATAGGAAGGATCTCAGGTTTGGTATAAGCATTGAGATATCACATCTCTGCTATCGGAAGGGTCTCAAGATTGGAATGGGAAGGAGTTGGATATTCCCATCTCATGTTATAGGAAGGGTCTCAGGTTTGGTATTAGAAGCATTGAGATATCACATCTCATGCTATAGGAAGGGTCTCAGGATTGGAATGGGAAGGACTTGGATATCACATCTCATGCTATAGGGAGGGTCTCAAGTTTGATATTAGAAGCTTTGAGATATCACATCTCATGATATCGGAAGGGTCTCAGGATTGGAATGGGAAGGAGTTGGATATCACATCTCATGATAAAGGAAGGGTCTAAGGTTTGGAAGGGGAAGGATTTGGATATCACATCTCATGTTATATTACGGGTCTCAGGTTTGGTATTAGAAGCATTGAGATATCAAGTCTCATAGTATAGGAAGGGTCTCAGAATTGGAATGGGAAGGAGTTGGATATCCCATCTCATGTTATAGGAAGAGTCTCTGGTTTGGTATTAGAATCATTGAGATATCACATCGCATGCTGTAGGAAGGGTCTAAGGATTGGAATGGGATGGACTTGGATATCACATCTCATGTTATAGGTAGGCTCTCAGGTTTGGTATAAGCATTGAGATATCACATCTCATGCTATCAGAAGGGTCTCAGGAATGGAATGGGAAGGAGTTAGATATCACATCTCATGCTAAAGGGAGGGTCTCAGGTTTGGAAGGGGAAGGATTTGGATATCACATCTCATGTTATAGGAAGGATCTCAGGTTTGGTATTAGAAGCATTGAGATATCACATCTCATGCTATCGGAAGGATCTCAGGTTTGGTATTAGAAGCATTGAGATATCACATCTCATGCTATCAGAAGAGTCTCAGGATTGGAATAGGAAGGAGTTGGATATCACATTTCATGCTAAAGGGAGGGTCTCAGGTTTGGAAGGGGAAGGATTTGGATATCACATCTCATGTTATCGGAAGGATCTCACGTTTGGTATTAGAAGTATTGAGATATCATATCTCATGCTATAGGAAGGGTCTCAGGATTGGAATGGGAAGGAGTTGGATATCACATCTCATGCTATAGGGAGGGTCTCAGGATTGGAATGGGAAGGACTTAGATATCACATATCATGCTATAGGGAGGGTCTCAGTTTTGATATTAGAAGCATTGAGATATCACATCTCATGCTATCAGAAGTGTCTCAGGATTGGAATGGGAAGGAGCTGGATATCACATCTCATGCTAAAGGAAGGGTCTCAGGTTTGGAACGGGAAGGATTTGGATATCACATCTCATGTTATAGGAAGGGTCTCAGGTTTGGTATAAGCATTGAGATATCACATCTCTGCTATCGGAAGTGTCTCAGGATTGGAATGGGAAGGAGTTGGATATCCCATCTCATGTTATAGGACGGGTCTCAGGTTTGTTATTAGAATCATTGAGATATCATATTGCATGCTGTAGGAAGGGTCTAAGGGTTGGAATGTGAAGGACTTGGATATCACATCTCATGCTATAGATAGGCTCTTAGGTTTGGAAAGGGAAGGAGTTGGATATCACATTTCATGTTAGAGGAAGGATCTCAGGTTTGGTATTAGAAGCATTGAGATATCACATCTCATGCTATAGGAAGGGTCTCAGGATTGGAATGGGAAGCAGTTGGATATCACATCTCATGCTATAGGAAGGGTCTCAGGTTTGGTATAAGCCTTGAGATATCACATCTCATGCTATAGGACGGGTCTCAGGATTGGAATGGAAGGAGTTGGATATCACATCTCATGTTATAGGAAGGATCTCAGGTTTGGTATTAGAAGCATTGAGACATCACATCTCATGCTATAGGAAGGGTCTCAAGGTTGGAATGGGAAGGAGTTGGATATCACATCTCATCCAATAGGAAGGGTCTAAGGATTGGAATGGGATGGACTTGGATATCACATCTCATGTTATAGGTAGGCTCTCAGGTTTGGTATAAGCATTGAGATATCACATCTCATGCTATAGGAAGGGTCTCAGAATTGGAATGGGAAGGAGTTGGATATCACATCTCAAGCTATAGGAAGGGTCTCAGTATTGGAATGGGAAGGACTTGGATATCACATCTCATGCTATAGGAAGGCTCTCAGGTTTGGAAGGGGAAAGAGTTGGATATCTCATTTCATGTTAGAGGTAGGATCTCAGGTTTGGTATTAGAGGCATTGAGATATCACATCTCATGCTATCAGAAGGGTCTCAGGAATGGAATGGGAAGGAGTTAGATATCACATCTCATGCTAAAGGGAGGGTCTCAGGTTTGGAAGGGGAAGGATTTGGATATCACATCTCATGTTATAGGAAGGATCTCAGGTTTGGTATTAGAAGCATTGAGATATCACATCTCATGCTATCGGAAGGATCTCAGGTTTGGTATTAGAAGCATTGAGATATCACATCTCATGCTATCAGAAGAGTCTCAGGATTGGAATAGGAAGGAGTTGGATATCACATTTCATGCTAAAGGGAGGGTCTCAGGTTTGGAAGGGGAAGGATTTGGATATCACATCTCATGTTATCGGAAGGATCTCACGTTTGGTATTAGAAGTATTGAGATATCATATCTCATGCTATAGGAAGGGTCTCAGGATTGGAATGGGAAGGAGTTGGATATCACATCTCATGCTATAGGGAGGGTCTCAGGATTGGAATGGGAAGGACTTAGATATCACATATCATGCTATAGGGAGGGTCTCAGTTTTGATATTAGAAGCATTGAGATATCACATCTCATGCTATCGGAAGTGTCTCAGGATTGGAATGGGAAGGAGCTGGATATCACATCTCATGCTAAAGGAAGGCTCTCAGGTTTGGAACGGGAAGGATTTGGATATCACATCTCATGTTATAGGAAGGGTCTCAGGTTTGGTATAAGCATTGAGATATCACATCTCTGCTATCGGAAGTGTCTCAGGATTGGAATGGGAAGGAGTTGGATATCCCATCTCATGTTATAGGACGGGTCTCAGGTTTGTTATTAGAATCATTGAGATATCATATTGCATGCTGTAGGAAGGGTCTAAGGGTTGGAATGTGAAGGACTTGGATATCACATCTCATGCTATAGATAGGCTCTTAGGTTTGGAAAGGGAAGGAGTTGGATATCACATTTCATGTTAGAGGAAGGATCTCAGGTTTGGTATTAGAAGCATTGAGATATCACATCTCATGCTATAGGAAGGGTTTCAGGATTGGAATGGGAAGCAGTTGGATATCACATCTCATGCTATAGGAAGGGTCTCAGGTTTGGTATAAGCCTTGAGATATCACATCTCATGCTATAGGACGGGTCTCAGGATTGGAATGGAAGGAGTTGGATATCACATCTCATGTTATAGGAAGGATCTCAGGTTTGGTATTAGAAGCATTGAGACATCACATCTCATGCTATAGGAAGGGTCTCAAGGTTGGAATGGGAAGGAGTTGGATATCACATCTCATCCAATAGGAAGGGTCTCAGGTTTGGAATGGGAAGGAATTGGATATCACATCTCATGTTATAGGAAGGATCTCAGGTTTGGTATTAGAAGCATTGAGATATCACATCTCATGCTATAGGAAGGGTCTCAGGATTGGAATGTGAAGGATTTGGATATCACATCTCATGCTAAAGGAAGGGTCTCAGGTTTGGTAGAAGCATTGAGATATCACGTCGCTGCTATCGGAAGGGTCTCAGGATTGGATTGGGAAGGAGTTGGATATCCCTTCTCATGCTATAGGAAGGGTCTCAGGATTTGAATGGCAAGGAGTTGGATATCACATCTCATGCCATAGGAAGGGACTCAGGTTTGGTATAAGCATTGAGATATCACATATCTGCTATCGGAAGGGTCTCAGGATTGGATTGGGAAGGAGTTGGATATCCCTTCTCATGCTATAGGAAGTGTCTCAGGTTGGAATGGGAAGGAGTTGGATCTCACATCTCATGTTATAGGAAGGGTCTCAGGATTGGAATGGGAAGGATTTGGATATCACATCTCTTGCTATAGGAAGGGTCTCAGGATTGGAATGGGTAGGAGTTGGATATTACTTTCTTGCTATAGGAAGGGTCTCATGTTTGGAATGGGAAGGAGTTGGATATCACATATGCTATAGTTAGTGTCTCAGGTTTGGAACGGGAAGGAGTTGGATATCACATCTCATGTTATAGGAAGGGTCTCAGGTTTGGTATAAGCATTGAGATATCACATCTCTGCTATCGGAAGCGGCTCAGGATTGGAATGGGAAGGAGTTGGATATCCCATCTCATGTTATAGGAAGAGTCTCTGGTTTGGTATTAGAATTATTGAGATATCACATCGCATGCTGTAGGAAGGGTCTAAGGATTGGAATGGGATAGACTTGGATATCACATCTCATGTTATAGGTAGGCTCTCAGGTTTGGTATAAGCATTGAGATATCACATCTCATGCTATAGGAAGGGTCTCAGGATTGGAATGGGAAGGAATTGGATATCACATCTCATGCTATAGGAAGGGTCTCAGATTTGGTATAAGCATTGAGATATCACACCTCATGCTAAAGGAAGGGTCTCAGGATTGGAATGGGAAGGAGTTGTATATGACATCTCAGGCCATAGGAAGGTTCTCAGGTTTGGTATAAGCATTGAGATATCACATCTCTGCTATCGGAAAGGTCTCAGGATTGGAATGGGAAGGAGTTGGATATCCCATCTCATGTTATAGGAAGGGTCTCAGATTTGGTATTAGAAGCATAGAGATATCACATCTCATGCTATAGGAAGGGTCTCAGGATTGGAATGGGAAGGACTTGGATGTCACATCTCATGCTATAGGGAGGGTCTCAAGTTTGATATTAGAAGCATTGAGATAACAAATCTCATGATATCGGAAGGGTCTCAGGATTGGAATGGGAAGGAGTTGGATATCACATCTCATGATAAAGGAAGGGTCTAAGGTTTGGAAGGGGAAGGATTTGGATATCACATCTCATGTTATAGGACGGGTCTCAGGTTTAATATTAGAAGCATTGAGATATCAAGTCTCATGGTATAAGAAGGGTCTCAGAATTGAAATGGGAAGGAGTTGGATATCACACCTCAAGCTATAGGAAGGGTCTCAGGATTGGAATGGGAAGGAGTTTGATATCACATCTCATGCCATAGTATGGGTCTCAGGTTTGGTAGAAGCATTGGGATATCACATCTCATGCTATCGGAAGTGTATCAGTATTGGATTTGGAAGAAGTTGGATATCCCATCTCATGCTATAGGAATGGTCTCAGGTTGGAATGGGAAGGAGTTGGATATCACATTTCATGTTATAGGAAGGGTCTCAGGATTGGAATGCGAAGGACTTGGATATCATATCTCATGCTATAGGACGGGTCTCAGGTTTGTTATTAGAATCATTGAGATATCATATTGCATGCTATAGGAAGGGTCTCAGGATTGGAATGGGAAGCAGTTGGATATCACATCTCATGCTATAGGAAGGGTCTCAGGTTTGGTATAAGCCTTGAGATATCACATCTCATGCTATAGGACGGGTCTCAGGATTGGAATAGAAGGAGTTGGATATCACATCTCATGTTATATGAAGGATCTCAGGTTTGGTATTAGAAGCATTGAGACATCACATCTCATGCTATAGGAAGGGTCTCAAGGTTGGAATGGGAAGGAGTTGGATATCACATCTCATCCAATAGGAAGGGTCTCAGGTTTGGAATCGGAAGGAATTGGATATCACATCTCATGTTATAGGAAGGATCTCAGGTTTGGTATTAGAAGCATTGAGATATCACATCTCATGCTATAGGAAGGGTCTCAGGATTGGAATGTGAAGGATTTGGATATCACATCTCATGCTAAAGGAAGGGTCTCAGGTTTGGTAGAAGCATTGAGATATCACGTCGCTGCTATCGGAAGGGTCTCAGGATTGGATTGGGAAGGAGTTGGATATCCCTTCTCATGCTATAGGAAGGGTCTCAGGATTTGAATGGCAAGGAGTTGGATATCACATCTCATGCCATAGGAAGGGTCTCAGGTTTGGTATAAGCATTGAGATATCACATCTCTGCTATCGGAAGGGTCTCAGGATTGGATTGGGAAGGAGTTGGATATCCCTTCTCATGCTATAGGAAGTGTCTCAGGTTGGAATGGGAAGGAGTTGGATATCACATCTCATGTTATAGGAAGGGTCTCAGGATTGGAATGGGAAGGATTTGGATATCACATCTCTTGCTATAGGAAGGGTCTCAGGATTGGAATGGGTAGGAGTTGGATATTACTTTCTTGCTATAGGAAGGGTCTCATGTTTGGAATGGGAAGGAGTTGGATATCACATATGCTATAGTTAGTGTCTCAGGTTTGGAACGGGAAGGAGTTGGATATCACATCTCATGTTATAGGAAGGGTCTCAGGTTTGGTATAAGCATTGAGATATCACATCTCTGCTATCGGAAGCGGCTCAGGATTGGAATGGGAAGGAGTTGGATATCCCATCTCATGTTATAGGAAGAGTCTCTGGTTTGGTATTAGAATTATTGAGATATCACATCGCATGCTGTAGGAAGGGTCTAAGGATTGGAATGGGATAGACTTGGATATCACATCTCATGTTATAGGTAGGCTCTCAGGTTTGGTATAAGCATTGAGATATCACATCTCATGCTATAGGAAGGGTCTCAGGATTGGAATGGGAAGGAATTGGATATCACATCTCATGCTATAGGAAGGGTCTCAGATTTGGTATAAGTATTGAGATATCACATCTCATGCTAAAGGAAGGGTCTCAGGATTGGAATGGGAAGGAGTTGTATATGACATCTCAGGCCATAGGAAGGTTCTCAGGTTTGGTATAAGCATTGAGATATCACATCTCTGCTATCGGAAAGGTCTCAGGATTGGAATGGGAAGGAGTTGGATATCCCATCTCATGTTATAGGAAGGGTCTCAGGTTTGGTATTAGAAGCATAGAGATATCACATCTCATGCTATAGGAAGGGTCTCAGGATTGGAATGGGAAGGACTTGGACGTCACATCTCATGCTATAGGGAGGGTCTCAAGTTTGATATTAGAAGCATTGAGATAACAAATCTCATGATATCGGAAGGGTCTCAGGATTGGAATGGGAAGGAGTTGGATATCACATCTCATGATAAAGGAAGGGTCTAAGGTTTGGAAGGGGAAGGATTTGGATATCACATCTCATGTTATAGGACGGGTCTCAGGTTTAATATTAGAAGCATTGAGATATCAAGTCTCATGGTATAAGAAGGGTCTCAGAATTGGAATGGGAAGGAGTTGGATATCACACCTCAAGCTATAGGAAGGGTCTCAGGATTGGAATGGGAAGGAGTTTGATATCACATCTCATGCCATAGTATGGGTCTCAGGTTTGGTAGAAGCATTGGGATATCACATCTCATGCTATCGGAAGGGTATCAGTATTGGATTTGGAAGAAGTTGGATATCCCATCTCATGCTATAGGAAGGGTCTCAGGTTGGAATGGGAAGGAGTTGGATATCACATTTCATGTTATAGGAAGGGTCTCAGGATTGGAATGGGAAGGACTTGGATATCATATCTCATGCTATAGGACGGGTCTCAGGTTTGTTATTAGAATCATTGAGATATCATATTGCATGCTGTAGGAAGGGTTAAGGATTGGAATGGGAAGGACCTGGATATCACATCTCATGCTATAGAACGGCTCTCAGGTTTGGAAAGGGAAGGAGTTGGATATCACATCTCATGTTATAGGATGGATCTCAGGTTTGGTATTAGAAGTATTGAGATATCACATCTCATGTTATCGGAAGGATCTCAGGTTTGGTATTAGAAGTATTGAGATATCACATCTCATGCTATAGGAAGGGTTTCAGGATTGGAATGGGAAGGAGTTGGATATCACATCTCATGCTAAAGGAAGGGTCTCAGGTTTGGTAGAAGCATTGAGATATCACATCTCATGCTATAGGAAGGGTCTCAGGATTGGAATGGGAAGGACTTAGATATCACATATCATGCTATAGGGAGGGTCTCAGTTTTGATATTAGAAGCATTGAGATATCACATCTCATGCTATCGGAAGTGTCTCAGGATTGGAATGGGAAGGAGCTGGATATCACATCTCATGCTAAAGGAAGGGTGTCAGGTTTGGAACGGGAAGGAGTTGGATATCACATCTCATGTTATAGGAAGGGTCTCAGGTTTGGTATAAACATTGAGATATCACATCTCTGCTATCGGAAGTGTCTCAGGATTGGAATGGGAAGGAGTTGGATATCCCATCTCATGTTATAGGACGGGTCTCAGGTTTGTTATTAGAATCATTGAGATATCATATTGCATGCTGTAGGAAGGGTCTAAGGGTTGGAATGTGAAGGACTTGGATATCACATCTCATGCTATAGATAGGCTCTTAGGTTTGGAAAGGGAAGGAGTTGGATCTCACATTTCATGTTAGAGGAAGGATCTCAGGTTTGGTAATAGAAGCATTGAGATATCACATCTCATGCTATAGGAAGGGTCTCAGGATTGGAATGGGAAGGAGTTGGATATCACATCTCATGCTATAGGAAGGGTCTCAGGTTTGGTATAAGCATTGAGATATCACATCTCATGCTATAGGAAGGGTCTCAGGATTGGAATGGAAGGAGTTGGATATCACATCTCATGTTATAGGAAGGATCTCAGGTTTGGTATTAGAAGCATTGAGACATCACATCTCATGCTATAGGAAGGGTCTCAGGATTGGAATGGGAAGGAGTTGGATATCAAATCTCATGCTATAGGAAGCGTCTCAGGATTGGAATGGGAAGGAGTTGAATATGACATCTCATGCCGTAGGAAGGGTCTCAGGTTTGGTATAAACATTGAGATATCACATCTCTGCTATCAAAAGGGTCTCAGGATTGGAATGGGAAGGAGTTGGATATCCCATCTCATGTTATAGGAAGAGTCTCAGGTTTGGTATTAGAAGCATTGAGATATCACATCTCATGCTATAGGAAGTGTCTCAGGATTGGAATGGGAAGGAGTTGGATATCACATCTCATGTTATAGGAAGGGTCTCAGGATTGGAATGGGAAGGATTTGGATATCACATCTCTTGCTATAGGAAGGGTCTCAGGATTGGAATGGGTAGGAGTTGGATATTACTTTCTTGCTATAGGAAGGGTCTCATGTTTGGAATGGGAAGGAGTTGGATATCACATATGCTATAGTTAGTGTCTCAGGTTTGGAACGGGAAGGAGTTGGATATCACATCTCATGTTATAGGAAGGGTCTCAGGTTTGGTATAAGCATTGAGATATCACATCTCTGCTATCGGAAGCGGCTCAGGATTGGAATGGGAAGGAGTTGGATATCCCATCTCATGTTATAGGAAGAGTCTCTGGTTTGGTATTAGAATCATTGAGATATCACATCGCATGCTGTAGGAAGGGTCTAAGGATTGGAATGGGATGGACTTGGATATCACATCTCATGTTATAGGTAGGCTCTCAGGTTTGGTATAAGCATTGAGATATCACATCTCATGCTATAGGAAGGGTCTCAGGATTGGAATGGGAAGGAATTGGATATCACATCTCATGCTATAGGAAGGGTCTCAGATTTGGTATAAGCATTGAGATATCACATCTCATGCTAAAGGAAGGGTCTCAGGATTGGAATGGGAAGGAGTTGTATATGACATCTTAGGCCATAGGAAGGTTCTCAGGTTTGGTATAAGCATTGAGATATCACATCTCTGCTATCGGAAAGGTCTCAGGATTGGAATGGGAAGGAGTTGGATATCCCATCTCATGTTATAGGAAGGGTCTCAGGTTTGGTATTAGAAGCATAGAAATATCACATCTCATGCTATAGGAAGGGTCTCAGGATTGGAATGGGAAGGACTTGGATGTCACATCTCATGCTATAGGGAGGGTCTCAAGTTTGATATTAGAAGCATTGAGATAACAAATCTCATGATATCGGAAGGGTCTCAGGATTGGAATGGGAAGGAGTTGGATATCACATCTCATGATAAAGGAAGGGTCTAAGGTTTGGAAGGGGAAGGATTTGGATATCACATCTCATGTTATAGGACGGGTCTCAGGTTTAATATTAGAAGCATTGAGATATCAAGTCTCATGGTATAAGAAGGGTCTCAGAATTGGAATGGGAAGGAGTTGGATATCACACCTCAAGCTATAGGAAGGGTCTCAGGATTGGAATGGGAAGGAGTTTGATATCACATCTCATGCCATAGTATGGGTCTCAGGTTTGGTAGAAGCATTGGGATATCACATCTCATGCTATCGGAAGGGTATCAGTATTGGATTTGGAAGAAGTTGGATATCCCATCTCATGCTATAGGAAGGGTCTCAGGTTGGAATGGGAAGGAGTTGGATATCACATTTCATGTTATAGGAAGGGTCTCAGGATTGGAATGGGAAGGACTTGGATATCATATATCATGCTATAGGTCGGGTCTCAGGTTTGTTATTAGAATCATTGAGATATCATATTGCATGCTGTAGGAAGGGTCTAAGGATTGGAATGGGAAGGACCTGGATATCACATCTCATGCTATAGAACGGCTCTCAGGTTTGGAAAGGGAAGGAGTTGGATATCACATCTCATGTTATAGGATGGATCTCAGGTTTGGTATTAGAAGTATTGAGATATCACATCTCATGCTATAGGAAGGGTCTCAGGATTGGAATGGGAAGGAGTTGGATATTACATCTCATGCTAAAGGAAGGGTCTCAGGTTTGGTAGAAGCATTGAGATATCACATCTCATGCTATAGGAAGGGTCTCAGGATTGGAATGGGAAGGACTTAGATATCACATATCATGCTATAGGGAGGGTCTCAGTTTTGATATTAGAAGCATTGAGATATCACATCTCATGCTATCGGAAGTGTCTCAGGATTGGAATGGGAAGGAGCTGGATATCACATCTCATGCTAAAGGAAGGGTCTCAGGTTTGGAACGGGAAGGAGTTGGATATCACATCTCATGTTATAGGAAGGGTCTCAGGTTTGGTATAAACATTGAGATATCACATCTCTGCTATCGGAAGTGTCTCAGGATTGGAATGGGAAGGAGTTGGATATCCCATCTCATGTTATAGGACGGGTCTCAGGTTTGTTATTAGAATCATTGAGATATCATATTGCATGCTGTAGGAAGGGTCTAAGGGTTGGAATGTGAAGGACTTGGATATCACATCTCATGCTATAGATAGGCTCTTAGGTTTGGAAAGGGAAGGAGTTGGATCTCACATTTCATGTTAGAGGAAGGATCTCAGGTTTGGTATTAGAAGCATTGAGATATCACATCTCATGCTATAGGAAGGGTCTCATGATTGGAATGGGAAGGAGTTGGATATCACATCTCATGCTATAGGAAGGGTCTCAGGTTTGGTATAAGCATTGAGATATCACATCTCATGCTATAGGAAGGGTCTCAGGATTGGAATGGAAGGAGTTGGATATCACATCTCATGTTATAGGAAGGATCTCAGGTTTGGTATTAGAAGCATTGAGACATCACATCTCATGCTATAGGAAGGGTCTCAGGATTGGAATGGGAAGGAGTTGGATATCAAATCTCATGCTATAGGAAGGGTCTCAGGATTGGAATGGGAAGGAGTTGAATATGACATCTCATGCCGTAGGAAGGGTCTCAGGTTTGGTATAAACATTGAGATATCACATCTCTGCTATCAAAAGGGTCTCAGGATTGGAATGGGAAGGAGTTGGATATCCCATCTCATGTTATAGGAAGAGTCTCAGGTTTGGTATTAGAAGCATTGAGATATCACATCTCATGCTATAGGAAGTGTCTCAGGATTGGAATGGGAAGGACTTGGATATCACATCTCATGCTATAGGTAGGGTCTCAAGTTTGACATTAGAAGCATTGAGATATCACATCTCATGCTATAGGAAGGGTCTGAGGATTGGAATGGGAATGAGTTGGATATCACATCTCATGTTATAGGAAGGATCTCAGGTTTGGTATAAGCATTGAGATATCACATCTCTGCTATCGGAAGGGTCTCAAGATTGGAATGGGAACGAGTTGGATATTCCCATCTCATGTTATAGGAAGGGTCTCAGGTTTGGTATTAGAAGCATTGAGATATCACATCTCATGCTATAGGAAGGGTCTCAGGATTGGAATGGGAAGGAGTTGGATATCACATCTCATGCTATAGGAAGGGTCTCAGGTTTGGTATAAGCATTGAGATATCACATCTCATGCTATAGGAAGGGTCTCAGGATTGGAATGGAAGGAGTTGGATATCACATCTCATGTTATAGGAAGGATCTCAGGTTTGGTATTAGAAGCATTGAGACATCACATCTCATGCTATAGGAAGGGTCTCAGGATTGGAATGGGAAGGAGTTGGATATCAAATCTCATGCTATAGGAAGCGTCTCAGGATTGGAATGGGAAGGAGTTGAATATGACATCTCATGCCGTAGGAAGGGTCTCAGGTTTGGTATAAACATTGAGATATCACATCTCTGCTATCAAAAGGGTCTCAGGATTGGAATGGGAAGGAGTTGGATATCCCATCTCATGTTATAGGAAGAGTCTCAGGTTTGGTATTAGAAGCATTGAGATATCACATCTCATGCTATAGGAAGTGTCTCAGGATTGGAATGGGAAGGAGTTGGATATCACATCTCATGTTATAGGAAGGGTCTCAGGATTGGAATGGGAAGGATTTGGATATCACATCTCTTGCTATAGGAAGGGTCTCAGGATTGGAATGGGTAGGAGTTGGATATTACTTTCTTGCTATAGGAAGGGTCTCATGTTTGGAATGGGAAGGAGTTGGATATCACATATGCTATAGTTAGTGTCTCAGGTTTGGAACGGGAAGGAGTTGGATATCACATCTCATGTTATAGGAAGGGTCTCAGGTTTGGTATAAGCATTGAGATATCACATCTCTGCTATCGGAAGCGGCTCAGGATTGGAATGGGAAGGAGTTGGATATCCCATCTCATGTTATAGGAAGAGTCTCTGGTTTGGTATTAGAATCATTGAGATATCACATCGCATGCTGTAGGAAGGGTCTAAGGATTGGAATGGGATGGACTTGGATATCACATCTCATGTTATAGGTAGGCTCTCAGGTTTGGTATAAGCATTGAGATATCACATCTCATGCTATAGGAAGGGTCTCAGGATTGGAATGGGAAGGAATTGGATATCACATCTCATGCTATAGGAAGGGTCTCAGATTTGGTATAAGCATTGAGATATCACATCTCATGCTAAAGGAAGGGTCTCAGGATTGGAATGGGAAGGAGTTGTATATGACATCTTAGGCCATAGGAAGGTTCTCAGGTTTGGTATAAGCATTGAGATATCACATCTCTGCTATCGGAAAGGTCTCAGGATTGGAATGGGAAGGAGTTGGATATCCCATCTCATGTTATAGGAAGGGTCTCAGGTTTGGTATTAGAAGCATAGAAATATCACATCTCATGCTATAGGAAGGGTCTCAGGATTGGAATGGGAAGGACTTGGATGTCACATCTCATGCTATAGGGAGGGTCTCAAGTTTGATATTAGAAGCATTGAGATAACAAATCTCATGATATCGGAAGGGTCTCAGGATTGGAATGGGAAGGAGTTGGATATCACATCTCATGATAAAGGAAGGGTCTAAGGTTTGGAAGGGGAAGGATTTGGATATCACATCTCATGTTATAGGACGGGTCTCAGGTTTAATATTAGAAGCATTGAGATATCAAGTCTCATGGTATAAGAAGGGTCTCAGAATTGGAATGGGAAGGAGTTGGATATCACACCTCAAGCTATAGGAAGGGTCTCAGGATTGGAATGGGAAGGAGTTTGATATCACATCTCATGCCATAGTATGGGTCTCAGGTTTGGTAGAAGCATTGGGATATCACATCTCATGCTATCGGAAGGGTATCAGTATTGGATTTGGAAGAAGTTGGATATCCCATCTCATGCTATAGGAAGGGTCTCAGGTTGGAATGGGAAGGAGTTGGATATCACATTTCATGTTATAGGAAGGGTCTCAGGATTGGAATGGGAAGGACTTGGATATCATATCTCATGCTATAGGACGGGTCTCAGGTTTGTTATTAGAATCATTGAGATATCATATTGCATGCTGTAGGAAGGGTCTAAGGATTGGAATGGGAAGGACCTGGATATCACATCTCATGCTATAGAACGGCTCTCAGGTTTGGAAAGGGAAGGAGTTGGATATCACATCTCATGTTATAGGATGGATCTCAGGTTTGGTATTAGAAGTATTGAGATATCACATCTCATGCTATAGGAAGGGTCTCAGGATTGGAATGGGAAGGAGTTGGATATTACATCTCATGCTAAAGGAAGGGTCTCAGGTTTGGTAGAAGCATTGAGATATCACATCTCATGCTATAGGAAGGGTCTCAGGATTGGAATGGGAAGGACTTAGATATCACATATCATGCTATAGGGAGGGTCTCAGTTTTGATATTAGAAGCATTGAGATATCACATCTCATGCTATCGGAAGTGTCTCAGGATTGGAATGGGAAGGAGCTGGATATCACATCTCATGCTAAAGGAAGGGTCTCAGGTTTGGAACGGGAAGGAGTTGGATATCACATCTCATGTTATAGGAAGGGTCTCAGGTTTGGTATAAACATTGAGATATCACATCTCTGCTATCGGAAGTGTCTCAGGATTGGAATGGGAAGGAGTTGGATATCCCATCTCATGTTATAGGACGGGTCTCAGGTTTGTTATTAGAATAATTGAGATATCATATTGCATGCTGTAGGAAGGGTCTAAGGGTTGGAATGTGAAGGACTTGGATATCACATCTCATGCTATAGATAGGCTCTTAGGTTTGGAAAGGGAAGGAGTTGGATCTCACATTTCATGTTAGAGGAAGGATCTCAGGTTTGGTATTAGAAGCATTGAGATATCACATCTCATGCTATAGGAAGGGTCTCATGATTGGAATGGGAAGGAGTTGGATATCACATCTCATGCTATAGGAAGGGTCTCAGGTTTGGTATAAGCATTGAGATATCACATCTCATGCTATAGGAAGGGTCTCAGGATTGGAATGGAAGGAGTTGGATATCACATCTCATGTTATAGGAAGGATCTCAGGTTTGGTATTAGAAGCATTGAGACATCACATCTCATGCTATAGGAAGGGTCTCAGGATTGGAATGGGAAGGAGTTGGATATCAAATCTCATGCTATAGGAAGGGTCTCAGGATTGGAATGGGAAGGAGTTGAATATGACATCTCATGCCGTAGGAAGGGTCTCAGGTTTGGTATAAACATTGAGATATCACATCTCTGCTATCAAAAGGGTCTCAGGATTGGAATGGGAAGGAGTTGGATATCCCATCTCATGTTATAGGAAGAGTCTCAGGTTTGGTATTAGAAGCATTGAGATATCACATCTCATGCTATAGGAAGTGTCTCAGGATTGGAATGGGAAGGACTTGGATATCACATCTCATGCTATAGGTAGGGTCTCAAGTTTGACATTAGAAGCATTGAGATATCACATCTCATGCTATAGGAAGGGTCTGAGGATTGGAATGGGAATGAGTTGGATATCACATCTCATGTTATAGGAAGGATCTCAGGTTTGGTATAAGCATTGAGATATCACATCTCTGCTATCGGAAGGGTCTCAAGATTGGAATGGGAACGAGTTGGATATTCCCATCTCATGTTATAGGAAGGGTCTCAGGTTTGGTATTAGAAGCATTGAGATATCACATCTCATGCTATAGGAAGGGTCTCAGGATTGGAATGGGAAGGACTTGGATATCACATCTCATGCTATAGGGAGGGTCTCAAGTTTGATATTAGAAGCTTTGAGATATCACATCTCATGATATCGGAAGGGTCTCAGGATTGGAATGGGAATGAGTTGGATATCACATCTCATGATAAAGGAAGGGTCTCAGAATTGGAATGGGAAGGAGTTGGATATCCCATCTCATGTTATAGGAAGAGTCTCTGGTTTGGTATTAAAATCATTGAGATATCACATCGCATGCTGTAGGAAGGGTCTAAGGATTGGAATGGGATGGACTTGGATATCACATCTCATGTTATAGGTAGGCTCTCAGGTTTGGTATAACCATTGAGATATCACATCTCATGCTATAGGAAGGGTCTCAGAATTGGAATGGGAAGGAGTTGGATATCACATCTCAAGCTATAGGAAGGGTCTCAGTATTGAAATGGGAAGGACTTGGATATCACATCTCATGCTATAGGAAGGCTCTCAGGTTTGGAAGGGGAAAGAGTTGGATATCTCATTTCATGTTAGAGGTAGGATCTCAGGTTTGGTATTAGAGGCATTGAGATATCACATCTCATGCTATCAGAAAGGTCTCAGGAATGGAATGGGAAGGAGTTAGATATCACATCTCATGCTAAAGGGAGGGTCTCAGGTTTGGAAGGGGAAGGATTTGGATATCACATCTCATGTTATAGGAAGGATCTCAGGTTTGGTATTAGAAGCATTGAGATATCACATCTCATGCTATCGGAAGGATCTCAGGTTTGGTATTAGAAGCATTGAGATATCACATCTCATGCTATCAGAAGAGTCTCAGGATTGGAATAGGAAGGAGTTGGATATCACATTTCATGCTAAAGGGAGGGTCTCAGGTTTGGAAGGGGAGGATTTGGATATCACATCTCATGTTATAGGAAGGATCTCACGTTTGGTATTAGAAGCATTGAGATATCAAATCTCATGCTATAGGAAGGGTCTCAGGATTGGAATGTGAAGGATTTGGATATCACATCTCATGCTAAAGGAAGGGTCTCAGGTTTGGTAGAAGCATTGAGATTTCACGTCTCTGCTATCGGAAGGGTCTCAGGATTGGATTGGGAAGGAGTTGGATATCCCTTTTCATGCTATAGGAAGGGTCTCAGGATTTGAATGGCAAGGAGTTGGATATCACATCTCATGCCATAGGAAGGGTCTCAGGTTTGGTATAAGCATTGAGATATCACATCTCTGCTATCGGAAGGGTCTCAGGATTGGATTGGGAAGGAGTTGGATATCCCTTCTCATGCTATAGGAAGTGTCTCAGGTTGGAATGGGAAGGAGTTGGATATCACATCTCATGTTATAGGAAGGGTCTCAGGATTGGAATGGGAAATATCCAAATCCTTCCCATTCCAATCCTGAGACCCTTCCTATAGCAAGAGATGTGATATCCAAATCCTTCCCATTCCAATCCTGAGACCCTTCCTATAAAATGAGATGTGATATTCAACTCCTTCCCATTCCAACCTGAGACACTTCCTATAGCATGAGAAGGGATATCCAACTCCTTCCCAATCCAATCCTGAGAACCTTCCGATAGCAGAGATGTGATATCTCAATGCTTATACCAAACCTGAGACCCTTCCTATGGCATGAGATGTGATATCCAACTCCTTGCCATTCAAATCCTGAGACCCTTCCTATAGCATGAGATGTGATATCTCAATGCTTCTACCAAACCTGAGACCCTTCCTTTAGCATGAGATGTGATATCCAAATCCTTCACATTCCAATCCTGAGACCCTTCCTATAGCATGAGATGTGATATCTCAATGCTTCTAATACCAAACCTGAGATCCTTCCTATAACATGAGATGTGATATCCAATTCCTTCCCATTCCAAACCTGAGACCCTTCCTATTGGATGAGATGTGATATCCAACTCCTTCCCATTCCAACCCTGAGACCCTTCCTATACCATGAGATGTGATATCTCAATGCTTCTAATACCAAACCTGGGAACCGTCCTATAACATGAGATGAGATATCTCAATGTTTCTAATAAAAAACCTGAGACCCTTCCTATAACATGAGATGTGATATCCAATTCCTTCCCATTCCAGACCTGAGACCCTTCCTTTAGCATGAGATGTGATATCCAAATACTTCCCATTCCAATCCTAAAACCCTTCCTATAGCATGAGATGTGATATCTCAATGTTTCTAATAAAAAACCTGAGACCCTTCCTATAGCAAGAGATGTGATATCCAAATCCTTCCCATTCCAATCCTGAGACCCTTCCTGTATATAACATGAGATGTGATATCCAACTCCTTCCCATTCCAGCCTGAGAACCTTTCTATAGCATGAGATGTGATATCCAACTCCTTACCATTCAAATCCTGAGACCCTCCCTATAACAAGAGATGTCATATCCAACTCCTTCCCATTCCAAACCTGAGACCCTTCCTATAACATGAGATGTGATATCCAACTCCTTCCCATTCCAAACCTGAGACCCTTCCGATAGCATGAGATGTGATATCTCAATGCTTCAAAAACCAAACATGAGAACCATCCTATAACATGAGATGTGAAATCCAAATCCTTCCCTTCCCAAACCTGAGACTCTTCCTATAGCATGAGATGTGATATCTCAATGCTTCTACCAAACCTGAAACCCTTCCTATAGCATGAGATGTGATATCACAATGCTTCTAATACCAAA